>NW_027362761.1:264395918-265595918 GCF_046119375.1 Phyllobates terribilis
TTTTTTTCTGGGTGTAGTGTGTTTTTTCTTTTTAACACTTTGTAGGTTAGTAATGGGGGTGTCATATAGACGGCCATCATTACTAACCTGGGCTTCATGGCAGCTGGCGCTGACATGAACCCCACCACTATTACCCCCTGCCACCGCACCAGGGCAGCGTGGAAGAGCGAGGCTAAGTGCCAGAATTGGCGCATCCTATGGATGCGCCATTTCTGGGGCGGCTGACGGCTGGTGTTTCTAGCCTGGGAGGGGGCCAATATTCATGGCACCCTTCCTGAGCTATTAATATCAGCCCCCAGCTGTCTGCCTAGCCTTTGCTAGCTATTAAAATAGAGGGGACCCCACGTCATTTTTTTTTGGGGGGTCCCCCATTTTAATAGCTAGTAAAGGCTAGGTATTCAGCTGGGGGCTGATATTAGTAGCCTGGGAAGCTCCGTGGGTTTTACCCCCTTCCCAGGCTTCAAACATCTGCCCCAGCCGTCTGCTTAACCTCCGCTAGAGACTAAAATTATGGGGGATCCCACGCCATTTTTTTTTTAAATAAATCCTTTATTTTAACACTAAATGACATTTGAGGACTTAATAAAGATGCAGTCCCTAAATTATTATTTATTTTTTAATAAATTTTTCCCAAAACTTTTGACGTGGGCTTCGCCATATTTTTGTATGCCAGCCAGGTACAGCATCCAGCTTCTATGAACGCGCCATTTTCCGGGGCGGCCGCGGACTGCAATTTTCAGCGGGGGGGGGGAGGGCAAAAAGCTTGGGCCTCCCTGCGCTGCAGATTCCATCCCCCAGCTGCCTAGTTGTACCTGGCTGGACACAAAAATAAGGAGAAGCTCCACGTTTTTTTTTTTTTAATTATTTCATGAAATTCATGGAATAATTAAGAAAAAAAGGGCTTCCCTATATTGTTGTGTCCGGCTAGGTACAAATAGGCAGCTGGTGGTTGGGGGCAGCCCATTCCTGCCTGCTGTACCTGGCTGGACACAAATATAGTGTGAAGCCCCACGTCAATTTTTTTTTAATTATTTCAGGAAATTCATGAAATAATTAAAAAAAAATTATGTGGGGCTTCGCCCTATAATTGTGTCCAGCCAGGTACAGCAGGCAGGAACGGGCTGCCCCCAACCACCAGCTGCCTATTTGTACCTAGCCGGACACAACAATATAGGGAAGCCCTTTTTTTCTTAATTATTCCATGAATTTCATGAAATAATTAAAAAAAAAAATGTGTGGCGCTTCGCCCTATTTTTGTGTCCAGCCAGGTACAACTAGGCAGCTGGGGGCTGGAATCTGCAGCGCAGGGAGACCCAAGCTTTCTGGGTCCCACCCGCTGCAAATTGCAGTCCGCAGCCGCCCCGGAAAATGGCGCGTTCATAGAAGCGCCATCTTCTGGCGCTGTACCCAACTCATCCAGGGCCCTGGTGCGGTGGCTCACTGGGTAATAAAGGGGTTAAGGCCAGCTTGGCATTATCAGCTGGCCCTAAGCCCGAAATTCATGGGGTCACGCCAATATTAGACATGACCGCCATGAATTTCTAGTAAAGTATTTAAAAAAAACACAAACACCCAGAAAAAAGTCCTTTAATTGAAATAAAGACACAATTCTTTATTGTTCTAAATTAAACCATACTTACCGCCACACCCATTCCAGCTGAAGCCAACGATCTCCTGCAATAAAAGTAAAATAATAAAGCAACCTCATCCTTACCTTTCCATGGTTCCCAGGACAGCTTCAGCTCTGCTACATCGAGATGACAGGCTGGACCGCAGCAGAACGCTGCCATCCAGCCTGTCATCCCGCGGACACTGAGAAGCGCAGGCATGCTTGCGCTCCTCAGTGTCTTTCTGTGACGTCATCCAGATGAGCCGAGGTCATGTCCAATGAACTCAGCTCACCTCATGCACGTCACTGACAGCGTGGGAAAATTCTCCTGCACTCAGCGCTTCAGCGTGAGAATTCTCCCACGCTGTCAGTGACGTGCATGAGGTGCGCCGAGTTCATGGGACATGACCTCACCTCATGCACGTCACTGACAGCGTGGGAAAATTCTCACGCTGAAGCGCTGAGTGCAGGAGAATTCTCCCACGCTGTCAGTGACGTACATGAGGTGAGCCGAGTTCATTGTCGGCTCATCTGGATGCCGTCACAGCCAGACACTGAGGAGTGGAAGTATGCCTGCGCTTCTCAGTGTCTGCGGGATGACAGGCTGGATGGCAGCGTTCTGCTGCGGTCCAGCCTGTCATCTCGATGTAGCAGAGCTGGAGCCGTCGTGGGAGCCATGGAAAGGTAAGGATGAGGTTGCTTTATTATTTTTCTTTTATTGCAGGAGATCGTTGGCTTCAGCTGGAATGGGCGTGATGGTAAGTATGGTTTAATTTAGAACAATAAAGAATTGTGTGTTTATTTCAATTAAAGGACTTTTTTCTGGGTGTTTGTGTTTTTTTTAAATACTTTACTAGAAATTCATGGTGGTCATGTCTAATATTGGCGTGACCCCATGAATTTCGGGCTTAGGGCCAGCTGATAATGCCAAGCTGGCCTTAACCCCTTTATTACCCAGTGAGCCACCGCATCAGGGCCCTGGATGAGTTGGGTACAGCGCCAGAAGATGGCGCTTCTATGAACGCGCCATTTTCCGGGGCGGCTGCGGACTGCAATTTGCAGCGGGTGGGGCCCAGAAAGCTTGGGCCTCCCTGCGCTGCAGATTCCAGCCCCCAGCTGCCTAGTTGTACCTGGCTGGACACAAAAATAGGGCGAAGCTCCACGTTTTTTTTTTTTTAAATTCATGAAATTCATGGAATAATTCAGAAAAAAAGGGCTTCCCTATATTGTTGTGTCCGGCTAGGTACAAATAGGCTGCTGGTGGTTGGGGGCAGCCCGTTCCTGCCTGCTGTACCTGACTGGACACAAATATAGGGCGAAGCCCCACATCAATTTTTTTAAATTATTTCATGAATTTCCTGAAATAATTAAAAAAAAAAAATATGTGAAGCTTCTCCCTATTTTTGTGTCCAGCCAGGTACAACTAGGCAGCTGGGGGATGGAATCTGCAGCGCAGGGAGGCCCAAGCTTTCTGCCCCCCCCCTCCCCCCGCTGAAAATTGCAGTGCGCAGCCACCCCGGAAAATGGCGCGTTCATAGAAGCTGGATGCTGTACCTGGCTGGCATACAAAAATATGGCGAAGCCCACGTCAAAAGTTTTGGGAAAAATTAATTAAAAAATAAATAATAATTTAGGGACTGCATCTTTATTAACTCCTCAAATGTCATTTAGTGTTAAAATAAAGGACTTATTTTAAAAAAAATTGACGTGGGGCTTCGCCCTATATTTGTGTCCAGCCAGGTACAGCAGGCAGGAACAGGCTGCCCCCAACCACCAGCTGCCTATTTGTACCTGGCCGGACACAACAATATAGGGAAGCCCTTTTTTAAAAAAATTATTTCATGAAATAATTAAAAAAAAATTGACGTGGGGCTTCGCACTATATTTGTGTCCAGCCAGGTACAGCAGGCAGGAATGGGCTGCCCCCAACCACCAGCTGCCTATTTGTACCTGGTTGGACACAACAATATAGGGAAGCCCTTTTTTTCTTAATTATTCCATGAATTTCATGAAATAATTTAAAAAAAAAATGCGTGGGGCTTCGCCCTATTTTTGTGCCCAGCCAGATACAACTAGGCAGCTGGGGGCTGGAATCCGCAGCGCAGGGAGACCCAAGCTTTCTGGGCCACCCCCGCTGCAAATTGCAGTCCGCAGCCGCCCCAGAAAATGGCGCGTTCATAGAAGCGCCATCTTCTGGCGCTGTACCCAACTCATCCAGGGCCCTGGTGCGGTGGCTCACTGGGTAATAAAGGGGTTAAGGCCAGCTTGGCATTATCAGCTGGCCCTAAGCCCAAAATTCATGGGGTCACGCCAATATTAGACATGACCACCATGAATTTCTAGTAAAGTATTTAAAAAAACACAACACCCAGAAAAAAGTCCTTTAATTGAAATAAACACACAATTCTTTATTGTTCTAAATTAAACCATACTTACCATCACGCCCATTCCAGCTGAAGCCAACGATCTCCTGCAATAAAAGTAAAATAATAAAGCAAGCTCATCCTTACCTTTCCATGGCTCCCACGACAGCTTCAGCTCTGCTACATCGAGATGACAGGCTGGACCGCAGCAGAACGCTGCCATCCATCCTGTCATCCCGCAGACACTGAGAAGCGCAGGCATACTTCCACTCCTCAGTGTCTGGCTGTGACGGCATCCAGATGAGCCGAGGTCATGTCCAATGAACTCCGCTCACTTCATGTACGTCACTGACAGCGTGGGAAAATTCTCCTGCACTCAGCACTTCAGCGTGAGAATTTTCCCACGCTGTCAGTGACGTGCATGAGGTGAGCTGAGTTCATTGGACATGACCTCACCTCATGTATGTCACTGACAGCGTGGGAGAATTCTCACGCTGAAGCGCTGAGTGCAGGAGAATTTTCCCACGCTGTCAGTGACGTGCATGAGGTGAGCTGAGTTCATTGGACATGAACTCGGCTCATCTGGATGACGTCACAGAGAGACACTGAGGAGCGCAAGCATGCCTGCGCTTCTCAGTGTCTGCGGGATGACAGGCTGGATGGCAGCTTTCTGCTGCGGTCCAGCCTGTCATCTCGATGTAGCAGAGCTGGAGCTGTCCTGGGAACCATCGAAAGGTAAGGATGAGGTTGCTTTATTATTTTTCTTTTATTGCAGGAGATCGTTGGCTTCAGCTGGAATGGGCGTGATGGTAAGTATGGTTTAATTTAGAACAATAAAGAATTGTGTCTTTATTTCAATTAAAGGACTTTACTCTGGGTGTTTGTGTTTTCTTTTAACTTTGACTATGGGGTTAGTAATGGGGGTGTCTTATAGACGCCTCTCCATTACTAACCTGGGCTTGATGTCAGCTGGCATTATAAGCTGACATCAACCCCAACCCTATTACCCCCTGCCACCGCACCAGGGCAGCGTGGAAGAGCGAGGCTAAGTGCCAGAATTGGCGCATCCTATGGATGCGCCATTTCTGGGGCGGCTGACGGCTGGTGTTTCTAGCCTGGGAGGGGGCCAATATTCATGGCACCCTTCCTGGGCTATTAATATCAGCCCCCAGCTGTCTGCCTAGCCTGTGCTAGCTATTAAATTAGGGGGGACCCCACGTCATTTTTTTGGGGGGGTCCCCCATTTTAATAGCTAGTAAAGGCTAGGTATTCAGCTGGGGGCTGATATTAGTAGCCTGGGAAGCTCCGTGGGTATTACCCCCTTCCCAGGCTTCAAACATTTGCCCCAGCTGTCTGCTTAACCTCCGCTAGAGCCTAAAATTAAGGGGAACCCCACGCCAATTTTTTTTTAAATAAATCCTTTATTTTAACACTAAATGACAAGTACAGTAATCAACACTGTCACTGTACTTCATATATATGTGACTGACATGTTTCTATCTATCTAATCTATGTGTGATTCTCTATTCCTTCTATTCTAAATTGTCGGGTACAGATGCTGAATTGCCGGCCGGCTTTCTTAAAGAGACGGTGCATGAAAACACTATTATTTTTTTAAATAAATCCTTTACACTAAATGACAAGTTCTGTAAGCAACACTGTCACTGTACTTCATATATATGTGACTGACATGTTTCTATCTATCTAATCTATGTGTGAAGCTCTATTCTGTCTGTTATAAATTGTCGGGTACAGATGCTGAATTGCCGGCCGGCTTTTTTAAAGAGACGGTGCACGAAAACACTAATATTTTTTTTAATAAATCCTTTACACTAAATGACAAGTACAGTAAGCAACACTGTCACTGTACTTCATATATATGTGACTGACATGTTTCTATCTATCTAATCTATGTGTGATTCTCTATTCCTTCTATTCTAAATTGTCGGGTACAGATGCTGAATTGCCGGCCGGCTTTCTTAAAGAGACGGTGCATGAAAACACTATTATTTTTTTAAATAAATCCTTTACACTAAATGACAAGTTCTGTAAGCAACACTGTCACTGTACTTCTTATATATGTGACTGACATGTTTCTATCTATCTAATCTATGTGTGAAGCTCTATTCTGTCTGTTATAAATTGTCGGGTACAGATGCTGAATTGCCGGCCGGCTTTTTTAAAGAGACGGTGCACGAAAACACTAATATTTTTTTTAATAAATCCTTTACACTAAATGACAAGTACAGTAAGCAACACTGTCACTGTACTTCATATATATGTGACTGACATGTTTCTATCTATCTAATCTATGTGTGAAGCTCTATTCTTTCTGTTGTAAATTGTCGGGTACCGGTGAATGCCGCTGATGAATTGCCGGCTTTTCATGTCATTCTACATTATTCTTAGTTGTTTTACTTCATGTAGAATTAACCTACAAGGAAAGAAAGGGTTTATTTTCATTCCGATATTTGTGTCCCATTGACTTGCATTGGTTTCCGGTATCGGAATCGGCGATATCCGATACTTTTTGGGTATCGGCCCGATCCAATCCGATACGATATTTCCTGATATCGGAAGGTATCGCTCAACACTAGTCATTACAAACAGAGTGATCTATTTCAAGTGTTTATTTCTGTTAATGTTGATGATTATGGCTTACAGCCAATGAAAACACAAAAGTCATTATCTCAGTAAATTAGAATACTTTATAACAGCTTGAAAAATGTTTTTAAAATCCAAAATGTTGGCCTACTGAAATGTATGTTCAGTAAATGCACTCAATACTTGGTCGGGGCTCCTTTAGCATCAATTACTGCATCAATGCGGCGTGGCATGGAGGCGATCAGCCTGTGGCACTGCTGAGGTGTTATGGAAGCCCAGGTTGCTTTGATAGCAGCCTTCAGCTCATCTGCATTATTGGGTCTGGTGTCTCTCATCTTCCTCTTGACAATACTCCATAGATTCTCTATGCGGTTAAGGTCAGGCGAGTTTGCTGGCCAATCAATCACAGTGATACTGTTGTTTTTAAACCAGGTATTTGTACTTTTGGCAGTGTGGACAGGTGCCAAGTCCTGCTGGAGAATGAAATTTCCATCTCCAAAAAGCTTGTCGGCAGAGGGAAGCATGAAGTGCTCTAAAATTTCCTGGTAGACGGCTGCACTGACTTTGGTCTTGATAAAACACAGTGGACCTACACCAGCAGATGACATGGCTCCCCAAACCATCACTGATTGTGGAAACTTCACACTAGACCTCAAGCAGCTTGGATTGTGGCCTCTCCACTCTTCCTCCAGACTCTGGAACCTTGATTTCCAAATGAAAATTGGAACTCTGGGACCTTGTGGAGTGTGTCAATGACTGCCTTCTGGATATCTGTCAAGTCAGCAGTCTTCCCCATGATTGTGGAGCCTACTGAAACAGACTAAGAGACCTATTTAAATGCTTAGGAAGCCTTTGCAGGTGTTTTTTGTTAATTATGTTAATTTGCTGAGATAATGACTTTTGTGTTTTAATAGTCTGTAAGCCATAATCATCAACATTAACAGAAATAAACACTTGAAATAGATCACTCTGTTTATAATTTGTTTCACTTTTTGAATTGAACAACTAAAATAAATTAACTTTTTTATGATATTCTAATTTAGTGAGATTCACCTGTGTATATATATATGTGTGTGTGTATATGTACAGTACAGACCAAAAGTTTGGACACACCTTCTCATTTAAAGATTTTCCTGTATTTTCATGACTATGAAAATTGTACATTCACACTGAAGGCATCAAAACTATGAATTAACACATGTGGAATTATATACTTAACAAAAAAGTGTGAAACAACTGAAAATATGTCTTATATTCTAGGTTCTTCAAAGTAGCCACCTTTTGCTTTGATGACTGCTTTGCACACTCTTGGTATTCTCTTGATGAGCTTCAAGAGGTAGTCACCGGAAATGGTTTTCACTTCACAGGTGTGCCCTGTCAGGTTTAATAAGTGGCATTTCTTGCCTTCTAAATGGGGTTGGGACCATCTGTTGTGTTGTGCAGAAGTCAGGTGGATACACAGCTGATAGTCCTACTGAATAGACTGTTAGAGTTTGTATTATGGCAAGAAAAAAGCAGCTAAGTAAAGAAAAACGAGTGGCCATCATTACTTTAAGAAATGAAGGTCAGTCAGTGTGAAAAATTGGGAAAACTTTGAAAGTGTCCCCAAGTGCAGATGCAAAAACCATCAAGCGCTACAAAGAAACTGGCTCACATGAGGACCGCCCCAGGAAAAGAGGACCAAGAGTCACCTCTGCTTCCGAGGATAACTTTATCCGAGTCACCATCCTCAGAAATCGCAGGTTAACAGCAGCTCAGATTAGAGACCAGGTCAATGCCACACAGAGTTCTAGCAGCAAACACATTTCTTCAACAACTGTTAAGAGGAGACTTTGTGCAGCAGGCCTTCATGGTAAAATATCTGCCAGGAAACCACTGCTAAGGACAGGCAACAAGCAGAAGAGACTTGTTTGGGCTAAAGAACACAAGGAATGGTCATTAGACCAGTGGAAATCTGTGCTTTGGTCTGATGAGTCCATATTTGAGATCTTTGGTTCCAACCACCGTGTCTTTGTGCGACGCAGAAAAGGTGAACTGATGGACTCTACATGGCTGGTTCCCACCGTGAAGCATGGAGGAGGAGGTGTGATGGTGTGGGGGTGCTTTGCTGGTGACACTGTTGGGGATTTATTCAAAATTGAAGGCATACTGAACCAGCATGGCTAACACAGCATCTTGCAGCGGCATGCTATTCCATCCGGTTTGCGTTTAGTTGGACCATCATTTACTTTTCAACAGGATAATGACCCCAAACACACCTCCAGGCTGTGTAAGGGCTATTTGACCAAGAGAGAGAGTGATGGGGTGCTATGCAAGATGACCTGGCCTCCACAGTCACCAGACCTGAACCCAATCGAGATGGTTTGGGTGAGCTGGACCGCAGAGTGAAGGCAAAAGGGCCAACAAGTGCTAAGCATCTCTGGGAACTCCTTCAAGATTGTTGGAAGACCATTTCCGGTGACTACCTCTTGAAGCTCATCAAGAGAATGCAAGAGTGTACAAAGCAGTCATCAAAGCAGAAGGTGGCTACTTTGAAGAACCTAGAATATAAGACATATTTTCAGTTGTTTCACACTTTTTTGTTAAGTATATAATTCCACATGTGTTAATTCATAGTTTTGATGCCTTCAGTTTGAATGTACAATTTTCAAAGTCATGAAAATACAGAAAAATCTTAAAATGAGAAGGTGTGTCCAAGCTTTTGGTCTGTACTGTATATACACTGCTCAAAAAAATAAATGGAACACTCAAATAGCACATCCTAGATCTGAATGAATGAAATATTCTCATTGAATACTTTGTTCTGTACAAAGTTGAATGTGCTGACAACATAATCACACAAAAATCATCAATGGAAATCAAATTTATTAGCCAATGGAAACCTGGATTTGGAGTCACCCCCAAAATTAAAGTGGAAAAACACACTACAGACTGATCCAACTTTGATGTAATGTCCTTAAACAAGTCAAAATGAGGCTCAGTATTGTGTGTGGCCTCCACGTGCTTGTATGACCTCCCTACAATGCCTGGGCATGCTCCTGATGAGGTTGCGGATGGTCTTCTGTGGGATCTCCTCCCAGACCTGGACTAAAGCATCCACCTACTCCTGGACAGTTTGTGGTGTAACGTGACGTTGGTGGATGGAGTGAGACATGATGTCCCAGATGTGCTCATTCGGATTCAGGTCTGGGGAACGGACGGGCCAGTCCATAGCTTCAATGCCTTCTTCTTGCAGGAACTGCTGACACACTCCAGCCACATGAGGTCTGGCATTGTCCTGCATTAGGAGGAACCCAGGGCCAACCGCACCAGCATATGGTCTCACAAGGGGTCTGAGGATCTCATCTCGGTACCTAATGGCAATCAGGCTACCTCTGGCGAGCACATGGAGGGCTGTGCAGCCCTCCAAAGAAATGCCACCCCACACCATTACTGACCCACTGCCAAACCGGTCATGCTGAAGGATGTTGCAGGCAGCAGATCGCTCTCCATGGCGTCTCCAGACTCTGTCACGTCTGTCACATGTGCTCAGTGTGAACCTGCTTTCATCTGTGACGAGCACAGGGCGCCAGTGGCGACTTTGCCAGTCCTGGTGTTCTGTGGCAAATGCAAAGCGTCCTGCATGGTGTTGGGCTGTGAGCACAACCCCCATCTGTGGACGTTGGGCCCTCATACCACCCTCATGGAGTCTGTTTCTAACCGTTTGTGCAGACACATGCACATTGTGGCCTGCTGGAGGTCATTTTTCATGGCTCTGGCAGTGCTCCTCCTGTTCCTCCTTGCACAAAGGCGGAGGTAGCCGTCCTGCTGCTGGATTGTTGCCCTCCTACGACCCCCTCCACATCTCCTGGTGTACTGGCCTGTCTCCTGGTGTGCTGGCCTGTCTCCTGGTAGCGCCTCCAGCCTCTGGACACTACACTGACTGACACAGCAAACCTTCTTGCCACAGCTCGCATTGATGTGCCATCTTGGATGAGCTGCACTACCTGAGCAACTTCTGTGGGTTGTAAAGTCCGTCTCATGCTACCACGAGTGTGAAAGCACAACCAACATTCAAAAGTGACTAAAACATCAGCCAGAAAGCATTGGTACTGAGATGTGGTCTGTGGTCCCCACCTGCAGAACCACTCCTTTATTGAGGATGTCTTGATAATTGCCAATAATTTCCATCTATTGTCTATTCCATTTGCACAACAGCATGTGAAATTGATTGTCAATCAGTGTTGCTTCCTAAGTGGACAGTTTGATTTCACAGATGTTTGATTTACTTGGAGTTATATTCTGTTGTTTAAGTGTTAAGTGCACAACCAACATTCAAAAGTGACCAAAACATATACACACACACATGCATAAACATTTATACATTTTTGTATTGAAGAACTGGAATAAATTACATTTTTGATGATATTCTAATTTAGTGATCTGTATATAGAAGTCAAAGAAAATGGAGGCAGCACACCATGACCCATATTAGCATTAATAAGGCCATTTAAAAAGTATTTTATTTCACTTTTGAAAAAATGCTGTGCTGCCTCCATTTTTTTGACTATATACCGAGCCAGGTGCTGGCTTGGGGTACTTTGCACTCAAAAGGATACTGCTGGTGATGTTCCTATTTTCTCTTATATATATATATTGTAGGGATTAGTACTCACTGAGCCACGTTGGAGGTAGGCACAGGTTCACACAGTGATGCAGTCCGCAGGTTCAAGCAAACTGGTGGTTTATTTAGTGTCCATACACCAGTGAGGAAACAAAATTAACAGCCTTTTCCTGCCACAAAAAGGAATAACAGAACAGAGCTCAAAATAACAAGTCCATGCAGCACGACCTCAACCCTTTAAACCAAGTGCTTTCCCCTGCCTCCTGCAGAGTCTAAGCAGCATATGCAAGGTCTGCTCACCTTGCCCAACACACACCGACAGACTGAGACAGGCGCAGCTGTCTTAAATCAGCCTTCTAAGATCTGTAAGTGAGCAGGTGTCCCCCCTTCCCCAGCTCTTTCAGCTGCTCGTAAAACCCGGCCCTGTAATCGGGGCCCATTAAATTCCTCTCAGCAGTGTGTGCTGGAGCCTGCTTCTCCAGGTTCTACATCACCGAAGCTTGGCACTTCGGGGACACATACCTCCCGTCCACGACCTGTCCGGCAGCCCCCTTGCAATATATATACACTGCTCAAAAAAATAAAGGGAACACTTAAAAAACAGAATATAACTCCAAGTAAGTCAAACGTCAGTGAAATCAAACTGTCCACTTAGGAAGCAACACTGATTGACAATCAATTTCACATGCTGTTGTGCAAATGGAATAGACAATAGATGGAAATTATTGACAATTATCAAGACACCCTCAATAAAGGAGTGGTTCTGCAGGTGGGGACCACAGACCACATCTCAGTACCAATGCTTTCTGACTGATGTTTTAGTCACTTTTGAATGTTGGTTGTGCTTTCACACTCGTGGTAGCATGAGACGGACTCTACAACCCACAGAAGTTGCTCAGGTAGTGCAGCTCATCCAGGATGGCACATCAATGCCAACTGTGGCAAGAAGGTTTGCTGTGTCTGTCAGCGTAGTGTCCAGAGGCTGGAGGCGCTACCAGGAGACAGGCCAGTACACCAGGAGACGTGGAGGGGACCGTAGGAGGGCAACAAACCAGCAGCAGGACGGCTACCTCCGCCTTTGTGCAAGGAGGAACAGGAGGAGCACTGCCAGAGCCCTGCAAAATGACCTCTAGCAGGCCACAAATGTGCATGTGTCTGCACAAACGGTTAGAAACAGACTCCATGAGGGTGGTTTGAGGGCCCGACGTCCACTGATGGGGGTTGTGCTCACAGCCCAACACTATGCAGGACGTTTGGCATTTGCCACAGAACACCAGGATTGGCAAAGTCGCCACTGGCGCTTTGTGCTCTTTACAGATGAAAGCAGGTTCACACTGAGCAATGTGACAGACGTGACAGAGTTTGGAGACGCAGTGGAGAGCGATCTGCTGCCTGCAACATCCTTCAGCATGACTGGTTTGGCAGTGGGTCAGTAATGGTGTGGGGTGGCATTTCTTTGGAGGGCCGCACAGCTCTCTCCATGTGCTCGCCAGAGGTAGCCTGATTGCCATTAGGTACCGAAATGAGATCCTCAGACCCCTTGTGAGACCATATGCTGGTGCGGTTGCCCCTGGGTTCCTCCTAATGCAGGACAATGCCAGACCTCATGTGGCTGGAGTGTGTCAGCAGTTCCTGCAAGAAGAAGGCATTGAAGCTATGGACTGGCCCGCCCGTTCCCCAGACCTGAATGCGAATGAGCACATCTGGGACATCATGTCTCGCTCCATCCACCAACGTCACGTTGTACCACAGACTGTCCGGGAGTTGGCGGATGCTTTAGTCCAGGTCTGGGAGGAGATCCCACAGGAGACCATCCGCAACCTCATCAGGAGCATGCCCAGGCATTGTAGGGAGGTCATACAGGCACGTGGAGGCCACACACAATACTGAGCCTCATTTTGACTTGTTTTAAGGACATTACATGAAAGTTGGATCAGCCTGTAGTGTGTTTTTCCACTTTAATTTTGGGGGTGACTCCAAATCCAGGCCTCCATTGGTTAATAAATTTGATTTCCATTGATGATTTTTGTGTGATTTTGTTGTCAGCACATTCATCTTTGTACAGAACAAAGTATTCAATGAGAATATTTCATTCATTCAGATCTAGGATGTGTTATTTGAGTGTTCCCTTTATTTTGTTGAGCAGTGTAGTTTTGATGCCTTCAGTGTGAATGTACAATTTTCATAGTCACGAAAATACAGAAAAATCTTTAAATAAGAAGATGTGTCCAAACTTTTGGTCTGTACTGTATATATATTTTACATTATTAGTCAAAAGTTTGGAATTGGCTTTCCTTGTCCTTATTGGAATGTGCACATTATAGATTAAAACTGAAAGTGGCAAAAACACAAAGGAACACTTGGAAACATTGGTTAAAGAAATACTTATGAAACAAACCAGAATTTGTTAAACCTTAGATTTCTAAAATTGCTCCCCCTCCTCCTTTTTACTCTGATGACAGCGTTATACCCTCTTGGCATTCTCTCAAGCAGCCTCATCAGATAGTCACTTGGATTGGCTGCCAGTGAACATGTATGCTTTGTCAAGAGTTCATTTGTGGAATCACCGGCCTTCAGAAAGTGTTTGCGACAATCAGTAGTGTTTTACAGAGGCAGTGTTGGTACACAGTTCCATACAGGGCTGAGCTCTACTACACAACTATTCTAAACCAGAACATGAAAAGAACCACTCAACTAAGTAAAGACAAACAGTCTTTCATTATTTTGAGATATCAAGGTCACTATATTAGAAAAATTACTAGAACCTTGAAGGTATCCTCCAGATTGGTCACAAAAACCATCAATTGCTAATATGAAACTGACTCTGAGCACTGTTCCAAGAAAGGAAGAACAAGAATTACATCTGCTGCAGAGGATAAGTTGATCATAGTTAACAGACTCAGAAAGCACAAATTGGCAGCACCACATATGATGGTTTTCATAAATGATGGTAGCAAATATTGATAGTAAACGAATATGAACATCAGCTGTCCAGCGGAGACTGCGATAAGCTAGCCTTTATGGTTATATTCATATGGGTTTCTTGCTCTAAGTCTGAATTTAAAATATACACATTCCAGTAAGAACAAGGAAAAACCATTGCATGAACAGGTGTGTCCAAACTTTTGACTGGTATTGTATGAATTGTTTTATATATTTTCTTTGCCTGTGTATAGATGGATGTATAGCTAGAGATATCATTCCTCAGAGTGTGTGATAAAATCTTGCTTTATTTGACATCGTTAAGATACAGAGCAGTATTTTAAGCTGCGAAAAAAAATATTCCTCAATTACACAGGTCTACAAAAAAAAATTTTTTTTAGGTGCCAAGGTTTTTTGAATGGATTTAGGGTATTTTGATGGTGCTGAATTAAAAAATTCCATTACTTTTGCTGAATTGGTTCTAGTTTTTGAAATAATTCATCCATGAAAATAATGCATTCCCCCAATGCGACTTGTGTGTGATAACAAATGCAATAGTTTTTGGTCTGCCTTTTGACTCGAACAGTATTTTAGATAATGAAATATCTCATATAATATATAATTTTGTATTTCAATTTGTAGGCTTACAATGCTATAAAAGCGACTTTTTGAAGGCAGAATTCTACTGCAATTAATTACATATCTCAGAAAGTAGAGCCAAAGTCATATTCTTAATTAGCATTATAAATATAAAACCGTTCAGACATCATTGGCACCAAAATCAGTGTATAAATGTGACTGCTGTCTATCTAAGTATTTATTATTAATTCTCATTTTTTTTTTGTGCTGTGATCTGTCATTCCACATCATCCTTTATCCCAAATGGTCCCACAATGTAAATTCCCATTTCAGGCACAAACTCTAGGGCCAATTTTATTAACCAATACCAATTAACCAGTATGTTAAATCCACACAGCGCAATCAAACTCAATGCAAAGGTTTTCCATCATCAAACCTGAACCCAGGATTTCATTTTGTAATGTAGCAGTGTAGATGGCAACAGAATTTTTTCCTACAAGCTAAACATTAGATTTATTTATTTCTATTACATCATGGAGCATGTCAGGTTGTTTAGTGCAAGCTCAGGAGCTGAGCCCGCTCCACACAAGGCCGATGCTGGATACATTACTTAGCTGGCACCTGCTTTTAACAGCAGCGGCTGGCGCTACTGACAATCGCTATTGTTAACATCTTAAATGCCGCTCAAATCACTGACAATGGCATTTAAGCGCTGAGATCCGGCCCAGGCATTCGTTCACACATTGCCCTCCCACCAGCAACACGATTGGGGAAGCTGATGGCTTGCTTTGAAAGCCCGTGCCTAAAAATATAAAGAGAGGAAAAAAAAAAGTAAAAAAAAAAAAAAAAAAAAAAGCAAAATTTGAGCTCCCACCCACTTTTCCCCCATTTAAAAAAAGAAATGTAAAAAAATATATATTTAGTATTGCAGTGTCCGTAAAAATGCTTTCAAAATGAAAATGTAATTATCCCAATTGGTAAACGCTGTAATGAGGGGAAAAGGAATCAAAATGTCAGAACTGAGTTTTTTTATTGGTCACCGCACCTCCCTAATAAAATGCAAAAAAAAATCTTTCAAAATGTCATATATGGCACAGAATGGTTTAACTTTATAACTAGAAACTCCAACTCGTCCCACAAAAATACAAAGCCTCATAACCTTATGATGTACGGTATAATCTTTAATAAAATTAGTTTAAAACAAAAGCAAAACCTCACACAGCTCTATTGATGGAAATAATAAAAAATTGCTTGTGTCACCATAACTTTATTTTTAATTAATTTTTAAAAAATTGGTTCAAAGTTCAGATTTTTTTTTTTACTGACCTGGACTATCCTATTACCAGGTCAGGTCAATTTTACTGCACAATAAACTCTTTTTTTTATTTTAAAAAAATTCACCACATGCCATTTTCCCTTACTCTACATGGTAAAATGAATGGTGTTATTCAAAACTACAACTCGCCTCGCAAAAAAAACAAGCCCTTGTATGTATCATCTACTATGCTCATATTTTTCTTATATTTGTTCATCTAAACCTGTTGGACCACCTTGGGATTTTCTCCTGCTCGAGCCTTGAGAATATATCTTGGCTATCAAAGAGGTTCTTCCATTATTATCAGATTTACACAGGATAGCATATAAATTTACGATATATGATCGCTGGGGGTTCAATAACTGGGACCTCCACCCATGAATAGAAAGGACAGGGTCATGTTTTTCCCCTGCAGCTCCACTCTGTCTTTGGGGCTTTCTCGATTATTTTCATAGATATGAACTCAGAGTCATAATAAAAATTGTGATTTATGTTCGGACACATTTATAAATACATACATATTGCGTAACATTATGTCACATTAGACTAGCTTGACAAAAATGACTCCACATTTGATAAATATCGAGCAAAGAATAAGAGATTTTCCACTTTTAGAAAAGTGAACCCTTAATGTTTTTATATACGGAACCTAACAGAGCAGGTACTCCCCTCCCCGGGTCCACGGCTGGCTCCCTGCCTCTTTTCCGGTCTCTGTGTTCGGCTGCAGTGCTGTCGTTGTGACATCACTGCTGCAGCCAAACACAGAGATCGGAGCAGCAGTAGGGAGAAGGGGAGCTTGAGTACTATCTGTCTTTGTTATTTTACATTACTGCGAATCATTTGGGGTGTACTTATCTAAAAGTGAAAAACTCCCTTAAATCAAAGGAGCTAGTTCATCAAACCTTTTTTGCCATAATTCTGCTTGAAAGGTCGCAAAATTTTTGCACAACTTGAAGTTTTGTTTTAAACTTCAGACTTACTTTTATGAACAGTAGGTGAAGCTTGGATGAGGCATGGCCAATCGCACTCGATAAAGTCATCATAATTTACGCCATACAAGTGGCCTAAATTATGATAGAAATGTACGCCCACCTCTGACTGGTGCACACTTCTGGCGGTGGGGAATGACCGTTGAAAGATGCGTTCTATTCAATAAAGGCGCTTGCCTAATAATTGTGACGCTTCTTACTCCAGCACTCCTATTATTAAAACTGCCGAACAAAATAGTCTTAACGAAATTCTTGTTTTAAGGTCTTTTTTGCTCATTATACAGCCATAACTGCTATTACAAATCTGTTCTTGGATGGATCAAAAATACCAGAAATCTCCAAGGAATCTCTGAACACAAGTGTTAATCGAGGCTAAGTTTTTGGACACTTACTCTTTTCCTTACGATGGCTTTTTGTTCTTCAGCTTCTGGCGGTTGTGTTTGACACGTTCAATGACATAGAGAAAAAGAAGTTCAAATCTCTGCTTCTGCACAAGCGGATGGCGACACAGCACAGCTACCAGCTGCTGCTCAGCCCGCAGGTATAAAGACATGGCATAATGGAGTTGTATTGTGCTGCTGCTTCACATTGTCATTTGTTGGGCAGGTGATATATATATTCATTTATAGCAACATGAAGAAGTGAGATAGAGGAGCTCAGATGGATCTCTGATGTCTGCAGATCAGCCATCCGGTACAGAATATTCTCTCTCTGTGTCTGTGTCGTGTCTCTTCATCTGTCAAATCCATAAAAAAAGACCGGATTAATTCTAGTAACGCTGAAAAGGTAGTTTAAGAGAGACCGGAATAATCCTGCCATTATACACTTAGTCGAGGACTGTTTCTTTACAGTAAATATACATTTAAATAATCTCTTTTAAAGGAGTTTTCTCAAGTGGTATCTTCAGGAGCCCACCACTCCTTTGCCTCCCGGCTTTCTTTTTGCCGGGAGCGGTGTTCTCCTGAAGATTGACAGTTCAGACTAGCTTCATTCTAATCCAGACAGTTTAAAAGCCGTGCGAGCAGGCTCTAAATAATACAACTGCTAGTGGCGTGCACTGCTTACCTAGGTAACCGGCAACTTGTGAGTCTGCAGAGGTGGCCGGTAACCTAGGTAATGAGCTGTACACTATAGAATTAAACATTTTCTCTGTTCTAAAGATCGATTTCTGATAAGGGGTACATTACAAAGTTGTTTGTATTTCAAAGCACTCTGCAATTTTAGTCATTTAAAGGAAATCTGTTACCCGGTTTTGCTAAGCCATCTGAGAGCAACATAATGTAGGGGAATGCTAATTCCAGTGTTGTATCACTTACTTAGCTGCTTGGTGTCATTTTGATAAAATCACTGTTTTATCTTTTGCAGATCTTGAAGTTCTGACTGTAGAGTTCGGTATAATCCCACCCACCCTCTGATTGGCAGCTTAATGCACAGTGTACATAGAAAACTGCCAGTCCATGGGGTTATACAGAGCTAATGAATATGGAGGACTACATGGCAGCAGGTTTATTAGTCCTCTTGTGATGATTTCTTGCTGATTTAAACAGTGATTGTATCAAAACTACACTAACAAGACCAGTAAGTGACAGATTCCCATTTAAGAACTTGAGAGAACCTCTTTAAAGGAAACCTGTCACCTGATTCATGCTTGGTGGAGCATGCATGTGTTTTCAATAGGGAGGGTGGAATAAGACATTGCCAGAGCCATCTTACAGTTGCTTAACCCTTTCATGACTGGGCCATTTTCAGTTTTTGCGTTTTCATTTTTTGCTCCCCTTCTTTCCCAGAGCCATAACTTTTTTATTCTTCCGTCAATATGGCCGTGTGAGGGCTTATTTTTTGCGGGACAAGTTGTACTTTTGAACAACATTACTGGTTTTACCATATGGTGTATTGGAAAACGGGAAAAAACATTCCAAGTGCGGTGAAATTCCAAAGTTGTTTTTTGGGGCTTTTTTTTTTTTTTTACCATGTTCACTAAATGCTAAAACTGACCTGCCATTATGATTCTCCAGGTCATTATGAGTACACAGATACCAAACTTGTATAGTTTTTTTTTTATTTTATTTAAGTGGTGAAAAAAAAATCCAAAGTTTGCTAAAAATAAATAAATGGTGCCATTTTCCGATACCCGTAGCGTCTCCATTTTTCGAAATATGGGGGAGGGTAAGGGCTTATTTTTTGCTCGTCGAGCTGACATTTTTATTGATACCATTTTGGGGTAGATCCAATGTTTTGTTCACCCATTATTGCATTTTATTGCAATGTTGCGGCGACCAAAAAAACGTAATTCTGGTGTTTTTAATTTTTTTCTCTTTACGCCGTTTACCGATAGGATTCATTTTTTTTTGTATTGATCGGGCGATTCTGAATGCAGCAATACCAAATATGTTTATGTGTGATTTATTTTTTTATTTTTATTGTTTGATTTTGAATTGGGTGAAAGGGGGGTGATTTAAACTTTTTAATATTTTTAAAAACATTTTTTTTTTAACTTTCTGCTTGCTTCAATAATCTCCATGGAAGACTAGAAGCTGCAGTTGTCTGATCCCCTCTGCTGCACACAGGCGGTGATCAGAAATGCTCACTTGCTATGAGCGCCGACCGATGGGCAGCGCTCATAGCAATCGGGCAATGACAACAGCAGGGGTCTCCTGAAGACCCTGGGTTGTCATGCCAATGTGACGGGTTCGTCGATGGGTGGAGCCAACGACACGCTTCCGGGAAGCGCGAGTCAGAGATGGACAGCGCCATTTAACTAGTTAACAGCCACGTGTGGATCGCGATTCCACCCGCAGCTGTTGCGGGCAAATGTCAGCTGTATAGATCAGCTGTCATGTGCCTGGAAAGGTGCGGGCTCAGCTCCGGAGCCCGCACCAAACAGGGGGGTCTGACATGGGTCGTACTATTACGGCACACGTCATAAAGGGATTGTTACCTGACCTGATTCAAACCACAAGCAGCGTGAATGAGAACCTGGCTGTGTGATTGCAGACAGGTATGTTTTTCTCTAAAACACTTCGGCGTTTCAGATAAAATATTCTTAAGATCTCCAGCTGGGGACCATAGCTGGAGATGAGATGCTTCTCCCAACACAGCTCTAGGTGATTGACAGGTCTTTTCCTATGACAGAGGTCCTTCAGTCACATCTAACAGTGGTGGGAAGAGCTGTCCTTAAAGGGAACCTGTCACCAGAAAAAATGCTGTTAACCTGAAGATATGGGGTTAATCTGCAGGTTAAAAGCATTACTAACCTGCCCGACACCCGGACTTAGCTGAACGCTGCGTGGAGAAAATTAACTTTATTCCACCCGGCTGTGTTCGGGTTTCAGTCACGGGGACGGCAACGGCGCTGGTTCAGTCACCGCTCTGTGAATACAGAGAGGCCGCTGTAACCGCGCCCCCGGCTCTGAACTGACAGCCGGCCCCGGCGCCCCTGTGACTGAAACCCGAACACTGCCTGTTCCGGTGTGGAAGAGCGGGCACCTGCCTGTGCATCGGGTTCCGGGTCCCAGAAGCGCCGTCCGCGGTTCCCTGGAGCCGTGTCCGAGTGGGCGCAGGCGGTGAGGAGGGCTCCGGCTCCCCGCAGACCGCTGCGCTGTCCTCTCCCTGCCGCAGGTTCCGGGCTGGTCGCACGCCGGGAGCAGCGTCTTCCGGGTATGACGCGCCTGACGTCACGGCGCGGTGCACGCTGGGAGAGGTGTGCCCGATGATGTCGGAGGGCGGCACCTGGATCTAAGATGGCGGCGCCCTGTAAGCGCTTGCCGGTCGGCTTTTTTTCAAAAATCGGCCGGTGGGTGTCAGGAGGGGGGAGGACACATGAACCGGATGAGGTCCGGATGTACCCGATTTAAGGTGGGGGGGTTCTCATGACAAGCACTGCTTATGCTCAAGCTCATGGTGTAGCAGCTATGGCAGACCAGGACAGCCAGGAGCAGCAGCAGCTGACCCCTCAACCTCATCAACGCCAGCAGAAGCAGTCGGACACCTCGCACACGGACGGCCGCTCCAGCAACCGCAGCGGCAGCAGGAGAAGTAAGGTGTCAGACGCTTCAGGGCCATCCAGAAGGGATTCATCTTATGTCCCGCCACAGCCTCCAAATCCGGTACCCTTTTTTGACTTCAGGGGTGAGTGATCTTCGTGAATGTCACTTAATAGTAATGGAAAGTTATTATGTGCTTCATTCCTTAGGAACCTAAGAAGAGTAGCGCCAAAAAGAAGCACAGGGTTTGCGCCTTATGCCAGGCCCCCCTTTCCATAGATTGGCAGAAACAGCTTTGTGCAAGCTGTATTAACCAAACCATAGCGGAGAGCACCCCGGATTTTGCTTCTAATTTGAGGTCCGTAATCCGTTCAGAGGTGCAGGATTCCCTGAAAGGCTTGCTAAAGGGGAAAAAGAGATCCCATAAAGATATCTCCTCCGACTATGATTTATCCTCCCAGTCAGAGGATCTTTGCCTCAGTGATTCGGCATCCTCTTCTTCATCAGACAGTGGTAGGCCCTGTTTCCCTATTGAGGATACTGACAAGTTGGTCAGAGCGGTCAGATCTACCATGGGGTTGAGGGAGGAAAAGGCAGCCAGGTCCCTGGAAGACATTATGTTCGCAGGCCTGGAGGAAAAAAAGAGACGCTCCTTTCCAGTGAATCCCAAAATTCAGACCCTTATAGACCGGGAATGGAGGAAGCCGGAGAAATCAGGAGTATTGCCCTCATCCTCTAAAAGGAGGTACCCCTTCGAGGATAATGTCTCTGAGTCCTGGGACAAAATTCCTAAAGTTGACGGCTCTGTCGCCCGATCATCCAAAAGATCGTCTCTACCCCTGGAAGATTCCGGCAGTCTAAAGGATGCTCTGGATAAGAAGGCAGATTCCTTCCTGCGTCACACCTGGGAAGCAGCGGCAGGGGGCCTGAAGCCAGCGGTAGCAGGCACTTGTGTCGCTAGGTCACTTATGGTGTGGCTTCAGCAATTAGGAGACCAGCTCAATGATAAAAAGATGTCCAGAGATAAAATCCTCTCCAATCTGCCTTTGCTACAAGTAGCATCTGCTTTTTTGGCCGACTCCTCAGCGGATTCAGTCAAACTCGCTGCCAGGTCTGCAAATTTGTCTAATGCTGCCAGACGAGCCCTGTGGCTCAAAAGTTGCCCAGGAGACCTACAATCTAAGCATAAGCTTTGTTCTCTTCCTTGTGATGGTAAACTTTTGTTTGGCTAAAAACTGGACGAGCTTTTGGAGAAGGCTGGCGACAGAAAGAGAGGTTTACCAGCGTTCACGGGGGAAACAAAAAGGTCCTATTTTCGGAGGAAGAGATTTAACCGGGGTCGCCCTCCGGGAGAAAGGAAAAGATGGGAGCCCAGATCTAAAAAGGACTCTGGTTACATATTTGGAGGACCATCCTCCAGTACCAAAAAATCTCCCCAATGACGTGAGGCTAGAGGTCGGGGGAAGGCTTTCCCATTTTATCCCAGCTTGGGAAGCCATCACTTCAAATCCCTGGGTGTTGGATATCATAAAGAACGGCCTAAAGATACGCTTCAGTCAGGTCCCTCACCGAACATTCATGATCACCTCCAGGAGGAAGTCCAGGGAGGAGCAGATGGCTCTAGAATCGGAAGTGTTAGACTTAGTCAACAAGCGGGTCCTTCACGAAGTTCCAGTTTCACAACGGGGACGGGGATTTTATTCCCCCCTGTTTGTGATAAAAAAAAAAAATGG
Organism: Phyllobates terribilis; assembly: GCF_046119375.1. NCBI lineage: Eukaryota > Metazoa > Chordata > Amphibia > Anura > Dendrobatidae > Phyllobates > Phyllobates terribilis. The sequence continues at coordinate 264,418,619 of NW_027362761.1, forward strand.
GTCCTTAAGGACCATTATCAACCTCAAAAGTCTAAATCAGCTGATAAACAACCAGACTTTCAAGATTGAATCAGTGAACTCTGCAGTAAAACTCCTACACCACAATTGTTTCATGGCAGTTATCGACCTAAAAGATGCCTACTATCACGTCCCAATCCATCCAGACTACCGGAAGTATCTAAGGGTAGCCCTGTTCATCCAAGGGCAATTTAGACCTTTCCAATTCACTGCCCTACCTTTTGGACTCTCGATAGCACCGAGAGTGTTTACAAAGGTTATAACGGAGGTGACAGCTTTTCTCCGAATCAAGAACGTTGTGATTATTCCCTATCTGGACGACTTTCTGATAATAGGGAAATCGGAGGACCACTGTTCCTCTCAACTTTTAGAGGTCAGGACAGCTTTACATCACCTGGGGTGGTTAATAAATATTCAAAAATCAAAGCTATCCCCCTCAAGGACTCAGATCTTTCTCTACTTGACCCTACATTCCCAACACCAATCCTGTTTCCTCCCAGAAGACAAGGTTTGCAAAATAATCAGCCTGGTCTCAAGGGCCATAAGGTCTCCTGTGATGTCCTTGAGAGAAGCAATGTCCCTACTAGGCTCCATGACTTCCTGTCTCCCGGCAGTCAAATGGGTCCAGAGTCATATGAGGCTTCTTCAGTGGGAGGTCCTGTCAGCACAGAAATCCTTCAACGGACATTTAGTAAAAAGACTATCTCTTTCCTTGGAGACAGTAAACTCCCTCTCCTGGTGGACAAACAGGGAGAATCTGACCGCAGGCTTACAGTGGTCCAAACCAGTCGACCACACAATTACAACAGATGCAAGTGGCTCCGGCTGGGGGGGTCATCTAGCAGAGCTCTCAGTTCAGGGTCTCTGGCTACGTCACGAAAAAGAAGCGTCATCAAACCTGGCAGTAGAGAAATCCCTGATAGGCTTCCTTCCCCACATGCAGGGTCGCCATGTCCAGATCAGGTCCGACAATCGGACGACAGTGGCGTATATAAATCACCAGGGAGGAACAAGATCTCGCTCCCTTATGGTAGTGGCAAACAGGATCCTGCATCTAGCCGAACAGCATCTCCCATACCTCAGTGCTCTTTTCATCCGGGGGGTAGAAAATTCAAGGGCAGATTTCCTCAGTCGCCACACTTTAAGACAAGGAGAGTGGGCTCTAAACCTGATAGTCTTCCAACAGATTATCCAGCTATGGGGATCACCGGACATAGATTTGTTCGCCACCAGGGTGAACAGGAAGGTGGAGAGATTCTGTTCACTAAATCCAACAGAGAATCCCTATGCTGTAGACGCTCTCCAGATACCCTGGAAGTTCGGGAAGGCCTACGCGTTTCCACCGATAGTGATGATCCCGACAGTTGTGAGGAAAATTCGGGAGGAGGGGGCAAGGATAATTCTGATAGCCCCCTTTTGGCCAAAAAGACCCTAGTTCTCCCTACTTCGCCTAATGTCGGTCTCGGACCCCTGGGTCCTGCCGGACAGGCCGCACCTTCTCATCCAGGGGCCGATATTCCATGCACAAGCCAAAGGTTTCCATCTAGCGGCTTGGAATTTGAGAGGTTGTTACTGAGCAATAGGGGGTTTTCACCAGGCCTAGTTTCTACCCTGTTGGGTAGTAGGATGCCCATAACAACTAAAATTTATTCCAGGGTCTGGGGAAAATTCCTGGATTTTATAGACTCCCCATTGTCGGATAAACCTCCAGTTAGAGAAGTCCTAGAATTTTTACAAAAGGGACGTGACCTGGGGTTGGCTACGGGAACACTTAAAGTTCAGGTGTCCACCCTAGGGGCGCTCTATAATTGTAACCTGACAGGGAACAGATGGGTCTCTAGATTCATTAAATCCTGTTCCAGAGCTAAGCCAGTTCGGGCTCTCAGAGTTCCTCCCTGGGACCTGAATTTGGTTTTAAACGCACTCTCTGGCGACCCATTTGAACCCCTGCAGGTTATCTCTCCAAAGATCCTCACCCTCAAAACCATTCTCTTAGTGGCCCTAACGTCGGCCCGTAGGGTGAGTGACCTGCAGGCCCTTTCTGTTGATTCCCCCCCATACACCCAAATTCATGAGGACCGGGTCGTCCTGCATACAGATCCGGCGTACCTTCCGAAAGTAGTATCCAGATTCCACTGTAATCAGGAGATTGTACTTCCCTCTTTCTGCAGTAACCCTAAAAACCCCATGGGAGGTTAGGTTCCACAATCTAGATGTTAGAAGGGCATTACTACAGTACATAGACATGACTAGTCAGTGGAGGAAGGACAAGTCCTTGTTTCTGGCCTTTCAGGGGAGTAGGAAAGGTCACGGGGTATCAAAGGGAACTATTGCTAGGTGGCTTAGGGAGGCCATTTGTCTAGCTTATACATCTACAGGTGTTCCGGCACCGGATGGTATTAAGGCTCATTCCACCAGAGCTGTCGCAACCTCTTGGGCAGAGAGAGCAGACGTCTCGATTGACCAGATATGTAAATCTGCTACTTGGTCTGCACCATCCACCTTCTACAAGCATGATCGGTTGGATCTATCCTCCTCTGACCTTACCTTTGGGAGAAGGGTACTTCAGGCGGTGGTCCCTCCCTAGGGTGCTCATATTCTCCAAAATTCTCTTAAGGTGTGCTGTCATGGGTGAGGGGAAAACACCAAGGTTACTTACCGGTAGCCGGTTTTTCCTGAACCCATGACCGCACCCGTAGTTTTCCCCCTTTCCCCCCGTCTTTCTCACGCCCTGGTGAAGCACTTTACATTTTGGGTGATTTTATATATATATATATATATAGGTATTGGTTATGTGTCAAACCTTTTCTGGAGGTCCTCTCAATGCTCTGTAATCCAACTGAAGCGAGGGAGAGGTACCGCCCTTTTATTTCAGACGGTTTCCTGTCCTTGGTGGGGCGGATCCCTCTCTCAAGGTGTGCTGTCATGGGTTCAGGAAAAACCGGCGACCGGTAAGTAACCTTGGTGTATTTCTCTGGTGACAGGTTCTCTTTTAAAGTGTTAAAGTATATTTTCTATGAAACACTTTCATGCTGCCCAAACAGGAATCAATCAAGTGACAGGTTCTCTTTAAACGATCCCCTGCACCAAACATGTTTCCTAGGATTTTGGTGAACTGAAGTCCATTTGTGATGCCCATTAGGTCTTAGGCATGGCAATGTTTTTGAGAGAAGGCTGTGATGTTTTTCTGGCGCTGGGTAACTTTTTTTTAAGATAAAGAAATATAACGCTAAACAAAGTAAAAATAACTTTTATATGCCCATCAACTTCATACAAGTTTACAGTATATAGTTTTCTATATAACTAGCTTTATTTATTTTTCCATACTCCAGGACAATATCAATGGTGCGGAGCAGATATATTGTATTATTGCAATTGGACAGTTTTTCTTTGAAGACATTTGTTGATCCCAACCATCTTCTGCGTCTTCTTGTATGTAAGTGGTATTTCGGGGGTTTCTTGACCTGGAATATTTATTTTTGCAGAATCCCCCAGGAATTTCTTTCCGACAGTTTGATGGAATGATGAGATTCTACAAGCCCCGGATGTCGACTCGTGAGCGATACTTGTGCTTTAGGGCTCTGAAACCAAACAGGACAGACAATCTAAGGTAGCAACTGTGCAAATATCTATTTCTCTTCAGATTAAAGGAAAACTAAGGCTAAGTGATCACGATGCAGAAATACTGCAGATTTTTTCTGCATCTCCCTGGCAGGAAAAACGCATGCGGATTTTACATGTTTTTGCATGCATTTCTGCATGCGGGTTATCAAGCGCTTTTCCAAGCGATTTTAGCATCACTTGGAAAAGTGCTTAACAACTTGGTCACACTATATAAATCCATGCAACCGGCATCGATTTATATAGTGTGACCAAGCTAATAGTTAAAAAAAGAATAAAAATGGTAAAAACTAAAAAAAACAAAACATTATACTCACCTTCTGATGGCCCGCGGTCTTCTCTCTGGTGCGTCCGGTCACTTGTACGGCTCGCGGTGGTGTAAAAGGACCTTCCATGACGTCATTTAGTCATGTGACAGGTCACGCGACCGCCGACGTCAGCGGTCGCGTTACCTGTCACATGACTAAATTACGTCATAGAAGGTCCCTTTACACCATCGCAAGCCGCCGGGGAGCCGGGACGCTCCATACAGGAGACTGTGGGCCATCAGAAGGTGAGTATAATGTATATTTTTTATTTAAAATTATTTTTTTTAACAGGTTCTTTGGTACCCGGGTCTGGAGGAGAGTCTCCTCTTCTCCAGACCCGGGTACCATCCGCACATTGAATCGCTTAATATCCGCATGTGCACATGTAGTCATGCGGGTATTAAGCGATTCAATGCAAGTCAATGGTGGCAATTACGCTGCGTGTCCTCAAAATTAATGGACATGCTGCGTATTTTTCCGCAATGATAATCCGCAGCGGAAATTCACACTGAAGGCATCAAAACTATGAATTAACACATGTGGAATTATATACTTAACAAAAAAGTGTGAAACAACTGAAAATATGTCTTATATTCTAGGTTCTTCAAAGTAGCCACCTTTTGCTTTGACTGCTTTGCACACTCTTGGCATTCTCTTGATGAGCTTAAGTTTTGATGCCTTCAGTGTGAATGTACAATTTTCATAGTCATGAAAATACAGAAAAATCTTTAAATGAGAAGGTGTGTCCAAACTTTTGGTCTGTACTGTATGTGTGAAAGATAACTGTGAGTTCAAGAAGTCTAAATATCACAATTAAATTTTTATTAATTCGTCATAAAACATATATAAAAGGTAGTAGTGAATAGAGAGATGAGAGGTTGGCCAGGGATCAGTAGTAATCACAGTATTTACAAACTAGCATGCATTCCCCAGACAAAGCCGCAAACATGAATGAGGTGCAGTCTATTGCTGGCTGCAGAATGAGTTAACTAAGAATCTGTCAGTCAGACCATTCTAACACGAGAGTTTGTAACTCTCTTATATCTGTTTTTTTAAGGAAATCTGTCAGCAGGTTTTTGCTATGTAATCTGAAGACCGCAGGAGATAGAGGCTGAAACACAGAATTCAGGGATGTGTCACTTGTCAAAGTGCCCTCTGTGAAGGATTTATCACTAAGAGATTAACATTGGCGGACTAGTCCGGCAACTAAGCACCTCACTGTCTATGGACTTAGTACACTGAGAGCCTGGTGTGGGCGGGGCTAGCTTCCTCAGCTCTGCTTCATTCTAAATCTAAAAGCTCTGATTGTGTCAGAACGGCTGAACCCAGTAATCTGTGATACATCGTTGGATTCAGCTTCTCTTTGCCTACATCAGGCGGCTCTCAGATGAAGTAGCAAGAACCTGCTGACAGATTCCCTTTAACCCCTTCCCGACATGCGCCGTACATGTACTGCTCTGCGGGAACTGAGTTCCCGCAAAAAGCAGTACATGTACGGCGCTGCTATTTACGGTCACCGCTCTGCATCGTGCGGTGACCGGGTTAAGATGGCTGCTGTCTCTGACAGCAGGCCATCCCTGCACGTTGCCGCTGGAGTCTGTACCCCCCCTCGTCGGCGATTTCTGTGATTGGCTGGTCAATTCTGACCAGCCAATCACAGCAATGTTTGAATAAAGTTTGAGGAAAAAAAAAACATGTGACATGCTGTGATCGGTGCTGTGTGACACAGCACCAATCACAGCCGTCACAATGGGTGGGGTGATCCCGACGTCACCTCTCCTGATTAACCACTGTGGCGCTGATTGGTCAGAAACTATTGTTCAGCCAATCAGTGCCAAAAGGATTAATCTAAAATAGCGATCACCGCTCTGCACGCCATCTTTACCTCAGTGTTGGCGTGCAGAGCGGTTGTGAGACCCCCCTGCTGTACCTGAGAGAGACTTCATTGGTGGCCAGTGCGATCCCCCCAGCGATACAGTGCTGTGTGTGAAGCCTCCTGCTCCTGCGATCTCCTGTGTGATCTGAGCTTTGTGCTCAGATCTCCTCCTGAGCTGTGTGCGCCCATCTGTGCTGCTGGCTGCTGTGTGACTCTTCTGATCGCAGCAGCAGCAGTTCCCCAGTCCCTCTTCCAGCTCCTCCTCCTCATCCTCTTCCTCCCTTCCCGCGTGGCGTCCTGCGCTGAGCATCCATGCTCTTCCCGTGGCTATAGCGCTCTGATCAGAGTCTGCGCCTAGGGACTTTTTCTTTTTTTAGTTAGAGTAGCGGACGTCACAGTATAAGTGACGTCCAATTATTATTTTTTTTTTTAAATAGAAGTATAGTGTAATTCTATAGATAGCGAGGTAGTGTTTGGTGATGTCCGATTTTTGTGTTAGAGAAAAAAAAAATAGTTCAGAGTAGCTTTATAGATAGCAAGGTAGCGTATTAGAGTAGCGGACATCACAGTGTTTGGTGACGTCCGTTTTTCTTTTGCAAAAAAAAGAATAGTTAACGTCTGGTAAATTTATAGGTAGGGCATTAGTGTAGTGAACGTCACTGTTTTTTAGACAAACGTTTTTTTTTTCATCTATTTTTCTTTTAATTTTTTTCTTTGTGTTTCTTTTAAATTTTTACTTTTTCTCTCTCTACTTTTTAGAATAAATAGTACCCCTTGCACAGTCCCCACACAATACACGTGTAAAAGCACCGATTACACACACATCCCCAGTGTTTTGAAAATTAAAATTAAATTGGCCCATTCATCAAGAAGACCCTATTCAGCTGAGGAGGCATACTCTTTCCTTGCCTCAGACACAGATTCAGGCAGTGAGGAAGATCCCATGTTCCTCTATTCCTCTTCTTCCTCCTCATCTAGTGAGGAAGAACCCACAGCAAGGCGTCCTAGGAGCCAGGCAACCCCTACAGCAGTCGATCCCATATGGACTGCACCCCCCGAAAATTATCAGCCTGTAATTACGGATTTCATTGGCAACTCAGGAATCCAATTTGATGTTACAGGCCTCACTGAAATTGACTTCTTCAAATTCTTTTTCAGCGAGGAAATAATAAATGTTATGGTGGCTCAGACAGAGTTGTAAGCCCATCAATTTTTCGCCCAAAACCCAATGTCATCATACGCCAGATGGACCCCGTAAATGCAGCAGAGATTATGACATTTTGGGGCATTGTGCTACATATGGGCGTAATCAAAAAAACAGAGCTTCGTTAATACTGGAGTACTGATATTTTCTACAGCACACCGGTATTCCGTATGGCCATGACAAGGACACGATTTGAAGCTATCCAAAAATGTTTGCATGATAATGCGCAGTGTCCTCCCCGAGACGATCCTAACAACCCCCAAAGGGACATCACTATAGATGAATCTCTGGTTCATTTTAAAAGGAGACTAAAATTCCGACAATACTTGGCCAGTAAGAGGGCCAGGTACGGAATAAAACTGTACAAGCTGTGCGAGAGTACCTCAGGGTACACCCACAGATTTAGGGTCTATGAAGGGAAGGATACCCAGATTGCCCCCCCTGAATGCCCTCCTGTCCTGGGGATGAGTGGGAAAATGGTGTGGGAATTGCTCAACCCACTGCTGGATAAGGGTTATCACCTCTACATTGATAACTTTTACACCAGCATCCTGCTCTTCAAGACCCTTTTTGTCAGAGGTACAGTTGCTTGCAGCACCGTGTGTAAGAATCAGAGAGGCCTCCCTAAGCCACTAATTGGGCAACCGCTGAGAAGGGGCGAAAGCGCAGCCCAATGCTGTGACAACATGTTGGTGGTCAAGTATAAGGACAAAAGGGATGTCTTTATCTTGACCACCATACACCGTGACAACAGCTCCCTTGTCACTGTCCCAGGTACAACAACTCAAGTCCCAAAGCCAGATTGTATCTTGGACTATAATAAGTCCATGGGGGGTGTAGATCTCTCAGATCAGGTCCTCAAATCATACAGTGCCATGCGAAAAGCTAAAGTATGGTACAAAAAAATAGCCGTGCACATTGTACAGATGGCACTGTACAATGATTTTGTGCTGTTTAGATCTGCACCATCCGTTCTGCTAATGACTTCACGCTAAAATCCTCCTTAATCCGAACCTCCAACTCCCGTCTCCAAGATTTCTCACGTGATGCGCCAATTCTTTGGAATGCACTACCCAGGACAATTCGATTAATTCCCAATACCCACAGCTTTAAGTATGCCCTAAAAACTTATTTCTTTAGACTGACCTATCACCTTAACACACTTGTCTAACTGTCCCAGTTTGGCCCATATCAAAATTTTCTTCAAAATCATGTTCATACCATCCATGCACTGATTAGCCTCTGTCTGTACTGTACAGATACTGGCTGGCGACCAGTTCATGTAGTGCTATGTACTCACCCTATTTAGCATATTATGGCTGTATTATACAATATTTTGTACATTTTACCTTTTGTGTCCCCCCCTATTTGCTCAAAGACTGTAAGCTTGCGAGCAGGACCCTCACTCCTTTCAATATCTGAGTTATGCTTATTTAGTAATGTCTTTTTGTCTGTTCAAGCCCCCCCCCTAAAATTGTAAAGTGCTGCTGAATATGTTGGCGCTATAAAAATAAAAGTTATTATTAATTTTATTATCATTATTATATTATTATCTGCAGGCAATACGGGGACCTTCCTTCAGTTTCAGGAGGCAGTCTTCAAGACCCTAATGTTTGGCACTCAGGAAGTTGAGGGTCCCAGTACTTCTGAAACTGATAGTGCCCGTATCGTCCCAGGTCAGCATTTTCCAGGAGAGGTTCCCCAAACTGTGAGGAAGGGAAGATCACAAAAACGGTGCAGAGAATGCTCCAAAAGGGGAATCCGAAAAGACACAATTTACCATTGTGAAACCTGCCCTGAGAAACCTGGCCTTTGCATTAAATATTGCTTCAAAGCGTACCACACGTCCCCAAATTAATAAAATTTGTTTTTACCCTGTTGACACAACACACTTTTATAATCTGATGTACTCCGCACAATTCATACATACGACATTATGAATTCATACACCAGTAAAACCAAAAGCATTATAATCATTACTATAAAACTATGCCTCTAGATAAATTCCTTGAGTGGTCACTTGTGGGGGGTTTCCACTGTTTAGGCACATCAGGGGCTCTCCAAACGTGACATGTCCTCCGCTCTCAATTCCAGCCAATTTTGCGTTCAAATCTTCAAATGGTACTCCTTCCCTTCTGAGCCCTGCCGTGCGCCCAAACATTGGTTTTACCTCACATATGAGGTATCAGCGTACTCAGGAGAAATTGCACAACAACTTTTGGTGTCCATTTTCTCCTGTTACCCTTGTGAAAATGAAAAATTTGGGGTGAAAAGATCATTTTTGTGACTAAAAAGTAAAATGTTCATTTTATCCTTCCACATTCTATTAATTCCTTTGAAGCACGTGAAGGGTTAATAAACTTCTTGAATGTGGTTTTGAGCACCTTGAGGGGTGCAGTTTTTAGAATGGTGTCAATTTTGGGTATTTTCTATCATATAGATCCCTCAAAGTCACTTCAAATATGATGTGGTCCCTAAAAAAAAAATGGTTTTGTAAATTTTGTTGTAAAAATGAGAAATCACTGGTCAACTTTTAACCCTTCTAACTTTGGAACAAAGAAAAAAATTGGTTCCAAAATTGTGCTGATGTAAAGTAGACATGTGAGAAATGTTATTTATTAACTATTTTGTGTGACATGACTCTCTGATTTGAGGGTATAAAAATGTAAAATTTCAACATTTTCACCAAATTTTTTTTTTTAACAAATGCAAGTCATAGAAGAAATATTAACACTATCATGAAGTACAATATGTCATGAGAAAACAATCTCAGAATCAGTGGGATCCGTTGAAGCGTTTCAGGTTTTCACGATTATCTTTCAGTGTAAACAGGCTGCCAATCACCTGATGAAAGAACAAAAACGCTCAGGTGAAATATCTTTTGTGCAGCATAAAAGATCATCGTTCTCGGCGGAGCGTCGTCCCTTGTAAACTGGAATCGCACTGCTGAGAACCATGGCAGCTTTTGTGTCCCGAGAGATTTAGTATACATCGCTCAGTGTGTATCGTTTTCTTTGGTCTGCCTGTGTAAACAGGCCTTCAAACGACCGTCAATCGGTAAAAGTTTACCGAGAGGCCATTTTACCATGCCACTGGTCGGTCTCTGTAAACGGACTCTTAGTTTATCTCATTCTGCCACAGGGAAACAAACAGCTTAAAAAGCCAATTGGTGCAAATTGTTTTCACCAAATACATACATTATAATAAAGAAGCAAAAAAATAAAAGAACAAATCCTTTACTTATGCTGATAGGAATCCAAATTAGAATAAATGAATTCTGTGTTGTTAAAGGTCAATTGCAGCCAGGTATATTATTTTCTGAAACGCTCCAGCGTTTATACTTTGAAGATCCAGCCGGGGACGATAGCAGGATTGTCCCACTCCTGGTCTTGGCTTACACATACTGATGTCAAATACTGAATGTGTGAACGTGACCCTAAAGTTGGGCAAGGTTACTGCTGCAATTTATGATTAATATCTGACATGCCAACCGAAAATATTTCCAAATGGGTCCATCACATAAAATATGCTAATATGTCTGCAAAAATTTTTTACTTGGGGTATCCATACATTTCAGACTGATGAACACTCCCCTATCCTCAGCCGAGTGTGCTTGGGTGGAAAACACACTAGAACTAAAACATTTACTTTTGTTCTCGGGCATAACAACCCCATATGGTGCACAACAAACACTAACTTGAATGAGTGAATTATTTGTTGGTTTATATTTACTAAAGATTTCAAAATGATATATATTTTTTTCCTATTTCTTAAAATAAACACCTATATAAAATGTGAAAAAATATTGATTCTGTTTTCCAATTATATGAAATCCCCATCTGCAAAAGAGAGTAAAAATATTTTTTCAATCCTAAATAATTGACTATGCTTTTTGGGCTTTGATGTGGTTGCAAGGGCAACTGTACTGCCCCGTGTTCAGAAGCGTTGCACCACACCAGATGGCTACATTTTATGGTAGAACTAAAGTGTGGATATGCTATAAGTAAGAAAAAAATAGAACATTTTATACTGACCATTTATTCATGTTGAATTGAAAAGGTGAATTATTTGGCATTTGATTTGAATTGCCTCCCTTTTTAAAGTGTTACATTTTTGCACACGTATTTATGTTGCTCAGCTCCATTTTCCTGAAATTTGTATTTTACAGGTTAAAAGAATTTTACCATTTTTATGAAGTGGTGGACTTGAAGTGGAAGGTACGCATAGAACTACAATCTCTTACTCTATAGTCATGACTAAAGGTCCATTTACACTGCCAGATTATCATGAACAAGCGATCCCCGGAGCACTAGTTTCACGATAATCGTGCAGGCTAAACAAGCTGCTGATCACCCAAGAAACGAGCAAAAGGTTTGTTCATCAGTTAAAATGATGTTTTGTGGTGCACAGAAGATCACCATTCTGGCAGTGCATCGTCCTTTGTAAACAGGTCTCACACTGCACTAGTAACAATCTACACTCCTCAACATTGAAATTGCAACACTAAGAAAGAAAAGCCATGGAACATATGGAAATTACAGGATAGACATATTAATGATATACAAACAAAATTTTCAAAATATCTCGATTTATTCAGTATCGAGTTTGAGTGCCACTTGAAGATATACACGCACTTATAGTCCTCGGCATGTTATTAATGGTCGTCTGATGAATGTTCTGCAAAGTTGAATGCCCTTGGGCACTAATATCATCAAGGTCCACTGCTGGCAGCTTCTTTTGCAATTGCCAACTAATGACATCCCAGATGTACTCGATGAGAGGCGAGTCATACTTGATATTAAATAAATCTCGATGTTTGAAAAATTTTGTTTCCATTTTTTCATCATTTGCATATCATTAATATGTCAATCCATTCTATGTTTTCCATAATTCCACTACATTTCCTTCATGCTGTTGCAAAGTCTACATTGAGTAGTGTATTTCAGATACTTCTATGTGCATCTGAAGTGGGGGCTGCCTGTATAAACGGGCTCCTGAAGGGAACCTGTCTTATCCCCAAACACTATAAATCTGCAAATAGAGTTAATCTGTAGGTTAATAGTGTTACAATGCTGCCTTGTCGCTTTATTGATAACGCGGCTATCGGTAGGAAGGATTTCAGTCATAATCGTGCACGGAGCAGCTACACTGACCTCTCACAACACTGTGAGTGGCAGCTGTAAGCACTGCCCAGCACTTTGACAGCTCGCTCCCGACTGATGTGCTGCAGAATGAACTGTCAATAAAAGTGTGGGGGTGTGGTTACAGCCGCCGCTCACTGTGTACTGAGTTATGACTGTAGGCACTCTATGCACGCCTCTATGACTGAAAGTCAGCAGTCCCGGGAGGAGTAAAGTTATATTCCTTTCCACAGCCACACTTTCAGTAAGGCAGCCAGATAGTATTGTAACACTATTAATTTGCAGATTAACTCTATTACTGCAGGTTAATAACGTTTGAGGACATGATCGGTTCCCTTTAAGCGATCACCTATCAGCAAACAAGTAGCTGATCGGCGTTCGCTTAGTACTACTGGAAAGTTTACTTAAGTATACTGTTAATAGAACAGAGGATCATAGGTAATTGTTTCTATATTGATGTCCTTAGTTTTACAGTTGAATAGGATAATAAGATTATTTTGGACCTTTGAACAGATTACTGTAGTAAAATTCATGTTTGTGATTGTAAATCTACAATTGCCATTTTCTTTTTTTGGCAGGTGCAACGCATTCGAGAGCACTGGTTTGATGACTTGCCTCCTACAGCACTCCTTATCTTTAAAGGTGTGAGACAAAGCAGCTGTTTCCTTTTACTAGCACCATGTCACTGAGTGTGTTATTATGTGTAGAGGATGTATGTGATTTATAAGGGCACAGATGAATGGCAGTTAACAGTCAGAAGTGTCAAATCGTAGAGGCTAATTCACACAGCCAAATAGTAGACGTATTTTCTTGGCCGTATTATGTCCTCATTTCCCGACTCTATTTAACCGGAACTAACAGCATCGTAGGCATATATGATCCTCTTAGCTTAAGGTGTCACAATACTTTCAAAAAGCTTTTCCGAATAAGCTGTTGTGTGTGTACATGAGGTATAACACTATTTCTGGCCATTATGTGACTTGTATCCTGCACCAGTTTTCCTCTCTGCAGGATCTCAATTTGCAACTGACTCTGAGCTGGTGGGAGGAGGCTAGCTGCTATGATGTCTTCCATACACAGCACACAGAAAAATATTTCTGCTCTTCTTTCTTTAGTTAGTACACAGAGCACGAGGAGCAGCATGGGAGGATTCTAAGCAGTGTAGATGTGAATCCAGCTTTGTGGTGAGGTAATAGACTTGTTAGATAGTTCAGCTCGATCTTTCTGTGTCTTCTTCTACCTATTTTCTCACTCATCCTCCACCCTCCCCTCTCCTTAGAGTATAATGGTAACCTGACTCTACACTGAGATGAATAAGAGGGATTTGAATTGTTTTTATCATAGTAGATGCTGAGTTCAGGAGGCAGGTAGGTGAAGAAGTGGCTCATAAATATGAGAAACAAAGAAATAATCCAGTTTCTCTGATGAAGTATATTGCAAGGTTTCTTATATCCACCTGTACTATTATTTATGCAGTTGGACCAGGACTTGAGGCCATACTGTAGACAAGATAATCCACTATATGGTAATATAAAACTTTCATAATAGTCACTAGTGAACAATTACTGCACCTCCACCCGGAAACAGGGAGTTGCAGAGACGCCGTCTTATCTGTGTATGTATGAAGTATAATAAAATAGCCATATGTTGTTAAATTCAGCACACTGTAATGATAGAGGTGACTCTGCTCTGTAGATTAGGGCAGGGTGTGCAAAGCTGAAAAGTGAGAATATTTTATGTGTATATAGATATAGCAATACAATCCCTTTAAGAACTGAGATGTTTGAGACCTACTTTATATTTATGCCTTATTCTGCCAAATTATGTATGAGATGTTTTACTGAGTACTGGTGTAATGAATTCTCTCAATTAGGTATTAACGTCTTGGCGAATTCCAGAGCATTTCAGTATGTTGTATGTGAGTACAATAATTCAGCGTCTCTTTCCCTTTCATGTATGCTTGATTGTTAGTTGGCGAGAACCTCTGAGCTAAGCCGTCTGAGTCCTACATGAAAGCTGAACTCCAGTCACATAGACTAGAGACCCATTCTGCACTGAAAGTACAATGTAGTTCATATATTTATATATATAATTTCTGGGTGTTTATTCTACCATGTTCTCTTATCTGTCCTGAATTAAAGCAGTAGTCCAGTAGTATTAGTCCAATCCATTATCCTGGCTACTGTTAAAATTTTTGCCACTGCAATTTTTATCAAAATATATTAAAGGGAATCTGATAGAATGATCATTCCCCACAAACGTTTATGTGGTCATGTTACCCACTGAAGGATAATGTCCTCCCTGCCTTTACCTATCCAATCTATTGCTGCCTAACTGAAAAATTGCTATTTTTTTTTAAATTTATATGGAAATTATGCTTAAGTGCTCTGGTTGTGTCAAAGCACTTATCAAGCCTTTTCCACCCTCTGTCTATTCCCAGTGTAGTCAAGCCAGTGAGTCCTCACGCCAGCAGAGGACTGTGGGGCTGGGCAAGAAGTAGATTCAGGGAGGCGGAGCCTGTTTTGGGAAGTGCTTTGACACTCCCAGAGCACTTAAGCCACATTTGCATATTACTTTAAGCATCAATTTTTCTGTTAGGGAGCAACAGATTACTTATGTAAAGGTGTGGATGACATTCTATTTCAGAAATCAACATGATCAAATAATTAGATTGGGTGGGGGAGGGTGGATCATCCTGACAGATTCCATTTAAGGCTAGATATAGCTGCTGAATCATGGTCTGGTTAGTCCCTTTAACATGTGTAGTCCTCAGCTGAATGAGCATTTGAATGGCCGATAATTAGCTCATGTTAAATCTGGCTGGTAAAAATTCTTTGTTGGATCTTTCTTTCAGACTGTGTACATTCAGCTACACAAATGGATTTTTTTGGCTAGCTTAGTTTATAAATAATTAGTTGCATAGTTAACGTGTTTATGACCAGCCAGAAATTTTTCAGAATAACCTTGTCGAGTTAGAAGTTTTGATCAATGGAATAAAGGGACAGAAACTGAGCATTGTAATGAGCTTTGTTTGGCTGATCCTGAGGGGAGGGGCTAGTGATGTACACAAAATAGACTTTCCATGAGTCTATACATTGCTCTGCTCGACTTCCTTCCCGTGGATCTGACTTATTATTTATTTGTCAGTAATGGGAGCCATGCCACAAATTTGTGGAGAGCCTTATGTCTGTATTGTATATCTATTTTTTTTGTTTAGACTTTACTATGTAGTAAAAAGAAACATGCTGGAGTTCAACGTTCCTGATTCTTTGTTTTCATAGGAGATAAACTATTGACAGAAATGTCTTAAATGGATTTAGGGTAGATACACTGTGTTTATGACCAATGTGGGCACAAATGCTCAGAAGGTAAACGCCCAACAGTGGCCTCCATCTGGTGAATGGGGGCCTATGGGAAACACTGTAGGCGAAGCCTTATTTCAAAACACCCTTCCATCATTGAACATTGTGCCAATATGTGTCCCATTGTTATATTACAAGATGGTGGGAAAACACAAAGATATTTAGCTTTCTAGTGGGGGACTCCGTCATTTTATCCATAAGGCATAATATGGCATTTAGATTTAATTTTTAGATTTAGGTTTTAATCATTATTGATAATAGTTTTTAATTAGACCATACAGAAAAGTTTAATTCTTCTTTTCTCCCAGTTCCATAAAATCAAGATATTCGAATGCTTCTCATATGTTTCATTGCTCCACTCTTCTTCTCTCTCCAGATGTTGTAGTCGCTATTAATGGATTCTGGATTTTAATTGAGACCTTTATGGTGAAAGGTGAGCCTATATTCTATGCAATTGAGATTGCAATGTATGTCATTGTGTGTGTATGTGCGCGTGTAACAGCTGCAAAGATGTACACATTCAAAGCCTTAGGCCATGTGCCAACATAGCGTTTTTACGGCCACGAAAACGCTTGTAAAACCGTCTGCCTTGCAAAGCAATATGAATTCAGATGTGCTGAGCACATGATGCGCTAATTAGCGCACCGAATTCGCATTGTGGTGCAAAACGCAGCATGGCCATTTCTACCGCGATTACGCTGCAAATTCGCGGCCATTGAGGAACACTGAAACGCAGCAAACCCGCAGGTATATGTG
The DNA here is from genome assembly GCF_046119375.1 of Phyllobates terribilis. Taxonomy (NCBI): domain Eukaryota; kingdom Metazoa; phylum Chordata; class Amphibia; order Anura; family Dendrobatidae; genus Phyllobates; species Phyllobates terribilis. The sequence continues at coordinate 264,434,905 of NW_027362761.1, forward strand.
GATTTGCTGCGTTTCAATTAAATTCAATGGCCGCTAATTTGCAGCGTAATCGCGGTGCGTGTGGTACCCAGGATGAAGAGGAGACTACAACTCCTCTTCATCCCGGCTACCACACGGTGAAAAAAAGAAAAAAGTTAAAAATAAAAAAAAACCTGTATACTCACCTCTCCGGTCTGCTCCCGGCGGCGTCCTGTCTCCTCGGCGTCCCGCGGTGTACTTGCAGGACCTGCGGTGACGTCATTTGGTCAGCTGATGGTCACGTGAACGCTGACGTCAGGAAATCTGCATGCATTTTTTTCTGCCAGAATGAGGCAAAAACACTCTGCTACGTGGGCCTTATTCTTTAAATTGACATTTTTCATTCCTTGGTGGAACAGGCAATTGAACAATTCAAAATCTGGGACACCACCTTAATTAATATTGTGGGTGACTCTTGGGTGCAGACTGTCAGACATATGGCTTTATTACTATAGATGATGATTATGTGTGGCATTAATAGGTGGAAAAAGATATGGAAGGTGGAACGGTGACCACAGGAGAACTAGGGCATCGGAGCCGATCGTGAGACCTGGACACGAAACGAGGAACTTTGTTGTTCATCCTGGATGCCATTAGGTCGATGTCGGGAGTGCCCCTCCTTTGACAGATTTACCTGAAAGCCAATGGGTTCAGGGACCACTCTCCTGAGGAGAAGCCTTGGTAACTTAAGAAGTCGGCGGCCCAGTTTTCCACTCCGGGAATGTGGACTGCTGATATCACGGGTACCCTCTGTTCGGCCCATGCCAGGATTTGAGAGACTTCTAACATGGCGGATCTGCTTAGAGGTCCACCCTGGTGATTGATGTACAGGACCGCCGTAGCATTGTCAGACTTGATGTGCACTGGGTGGCCCCCCAGGAGGTCATGCCAGTGCCGGAAAGCGAGATAGATGGGGAGTGAGGACTCCCGAGTTTTCCAGCGGCATTGGACCGTGAACTGGTGAAACACTGCCCGACCCCAACTGAGAAGCCTGGAATCCACTGTCTCGATCTGCCAGTGTAGTGGGAGAAATTACCTCCTGTAGGGAGCAAGGGTAGAGAGAAGCCACCAGGCAAGCCACCTGTCTTACTTTCATAGGAAGGAGATGGTGAGCTCCAGGGAAGAGATCTTCTTGTCCCAATGCAATAGACGTGTAAGCTGAAGGGGGCAAGTGTTTAACTGTGCAAAGGGAACCGCTTCGATAGAGGCTACCATGTTGCCCAGCACGCTTATTCAGATCCAAAGTGAGCAAGGCGGTGGACGTCTGAGAAAGCGAATTCCGAGAAGAAGAGAGGAGACCTTTTCTTCGGGAAGAAAAACTCTGGCACGTGAGGTATCGAAAATAATACCTATGAAAACTAGTCGTTGGGCTGGGATCGGAGATGACTTCGCCCTGTTGATAAGCCAGACCAAGTGAAACAGCGTATCGAGAGTCATTTGAAGACTCTCGCAGCAATTCCGGTTGGGCGGAGCTTTGGACAGAAGGTCATACAGGTAGGGGATGACTAGAATTTCCCTGGGAGGAAGGAGAGCCATGATGGCCATGACCTTTGTGAAGACCCTGGGGGCAGAGGCTAGACCAAAGGGAAGCGCCATGAATTCGAAGTGTGAATCCTGAACTGCAAAACAGAGGAACCTTTGGTCTGAAGCGCAGATCGGAATTTGTGTAGGTAGGCGTCCTGGATGTCCACTGAACAGAGGAACTCCATGGGCTCCGTGGAAGCAATCACCAAGCGGAGGGACTCCATCCTGAAGTGACGGAGGCACACTCACTTATTCAGGCGTTTGAGGTCCAGAATAGAACAGACAGAACCATCCTTTTTTGGAACCACAAAAAGGTTTGAGAAGAGACCTGGGAAGCGTTCCTGAGAGGGTACGCGAATGATGACGCCTGACTGTAGGAGGGAGGTAACCAGATAGGTATCCCTCGGGGGCTGGGGCTCGAAAATGATAATGGGGGAGAGATGAAAATTCTATTTTGCAATCGGTGGAGCGACCTCTCTGACCTAGGCGTCGTCTACTACGGAGAACCACATGTCCCTGAATAAAAGATGGCCGCTCAGCCTGGGAGAGTCCCCAGGTATGAGTGACCCGTCATACGGAGGAAAATCTGTTAGATCTGGATCGGGAGGGCTTGCTTAGACAGCCGCTCGGCCGCCATAAATTTGCTGGCTTAAAGGAGGGTCTCCTCTTTTGCTGTGCAGCGGAACAGTCCCAACAGTTTGATATTCCAGAAGATGAAAATTGGTGAAAGGAACAAAAATGCAGGGTGCGTTTTTCTGGCAGGGGGACGTTTGGGTCTCTGCTGGGAAAGAGAGGTACTCTTTCCTCCAGTAGCGTCTGAGATGATTTGATCCAGTCTGTTTCCAAACAGATGTAGGCACTGGACAGGAAGACTGGTGAGGGTGTGACATCTGATGAAGGTGGCTGTGTCCACCGAAACGTGTTGTGTGTATTAATAAACCAGTCCTTTTAATATTTTTGCCCTGTTATTGGCGCTCTGGTACCGCTATTCATATGCTGTGTTGGGCAGACACTCCATAATCGAGACCAAGGTCTGGGAAACCTTGGTTAGGTCAGCGGCAGATTCAGATAGTGCTGCAGCCCACTCGGGGTGTGGGGTAGAGGGTGCACTCTCTTTCCAAGCAGTGGGGGCTCCTGGGAAGTCTGCATCATGGGTGGGCTGCAATTGGTGCAGAGGCCCGATTGCTGACCAGAGGGCAATTTTTTTTCTTGCCGAAGTAGCAGGTAAAGTGAAGAATAATAGGGGGGGTGGTCTGGAGCGAATCTCCCTAGTGTTTGACATAGTGTGTGTGCCAGGGAAGAACTACTGAGGAGTGCTGAATGTGTGTGCCCCAAAGGACAAAGCCTACCCTGTCCAGAGCGGTCAAGGAGTCGCTGGTCCAGAAGAGGATCCTGAAGCTGCCGGCAGGGAGGAGGGTGTGTTGTTGTTGGCGCTTGGCGAATAATGGCGCCGAAGCAGGAGAGAAGGGGGTAAAGTCCAGAGAAAGAACCCAGGGATTGTGCGCCAAGGACGGGACCAGCCAAGGAGGAAGCAAAGGATTGGCTGCTGGGCGGAGGGCGGGACCGCAGAGAGAGGGCGGAGAAGCCCATATGATCAAGGAAGAATATTGGGGGTGTGGCTAATGCGGAGTAGGCCTTGGGAAACCCAGGGCCTAGATTTGAGCTGCCGGCCGTCGGGAAGATCGTGCTGAGCGAGTCCACACCCTGGCCTTAGCCCTGAAACTAATCTGAGGAAAGTCAGGGAGCCTGCAGTGGGATGGGAGGACCCAGAAAAGTCCATAGGAATCTTGTACTCGATGCCCAGAAGCCTCCCATATCAGCAATGACCTGGAGGAGGGAGAGTACCTGTCGATATGTGGTCTCGACTCCTTCACAGCGTGGAAGACTGTTTTCAGGAGGCGTGGTTCGAGGGATCACAGGAATCAGTCTGTCTTTCCTCCGGCATCATCTCCCTATGATTGAAGACTGGGCTGGGGTTGGCTGACAAGGAGTGTCCTCCTCGCCACCCCGAGACACTCTTGATGTGTTAGGGTGGTAGGGTCCTGCCGTGTAGGCACGAGTGGGTACTATGTGTATCACACCACACGGTTCTCTCTGTCTCTAAGTGGGAAAGCAGAGTGAGCTGTTACACTCTGTTGCCCATAGTCACCAGCTGAGCCTGAAATAGAAAGGGAAAAGACTTATAAAATGCAACAAAGCCCTATGGTAGAAACGGGTCTGAAAATAGACCAGTGTCTGCCTCCTACTGACTCGAAGCTAAAACAGGTGAGTTGATTAGCTTCCTGCCACCACTTGTAGAGATCTGAGGTTGTGGGTTGTAAGTAATCACCTAGGCAGGTTAACGATGAAACAATATTTTATTGATCACCGCCATGGTAATAAAGCAATTCCAGGTAAATGGCCAAAATACAGTTCTCTCAGTCCTCAAGTTCCCAATCTGGGTTCAGTAGTTCCACTGGCTTTGTATAAGGCCATACTCACTGTCTCCCAACTTTTGGTTGGCCCACAGATTTCGTATCTCCAGCCAGTATAGTCTGTAGCTACAGTCCATGATCCTCTAGACAGCAGATAAAACAGTGAAAGCACAGGTATCCAGTAGTAGCAATCCTTTTAAGAAAGTTTAAATCCAAATGACATAATCCATAATGGTAACATGTTTATCAATCCACCCTTCCAAGTCCACGGTCTCCATCCTCTTCCTTCAATCCTTCCACACAACTCTGTAAAACATGTCTCCACTTTCTTCCACTGGGATCAGTCGCCTCCCAGGTCAGAAATGATCACACCCTTCCCCTTAAACATTCACGGTTCGCTAAAACAATGAAGAATATTCTAGAAGCCTTCATCTGAGACTGCATGTAAGACCCCCTGTGGTGACTGCTCCACTGTGTCCACAATCCACACACACACAATGAGACCATTGGCTGTTGGGACAATGGACTCATGAGATTAGTGGAATGATGGACATTTTACAAGTGAATCTTACATACTGACAAGTAAGCTGAACTATATAAAGCATAACAAGTAAATCACTAATAAAACACAATAATAATATTGACAAAAATGGTGGTCCGTTGCTGGAAAAGTATCATAGTCTTTAGTAAGTGGGCAGCTCCTCACATAGTGCTTCTACTAGGGGTTCAGTCTCTCTGCCCTTGTCCATATGTATGTCACTTGACAAATGGTAAGGTTTTAATATTAGAGTTAGGACTGTACCATAAGGGTTGCCGTGACGTGGCAGGATGGCTTTTACATTATTTTGATCAAAATTTATGTTAACTAAATACCTTTTATTATTTATCATTATTTTTATGCACTGTGCGATTTATCCATTTACTTCCAGGTACTTGGGTATTTTGCTTGTCTTTGGTTTTTCTGTCTAGTGGCCTTATGTGAACATGCATTTACATTTTGCATGCACATCAATTTACGTTTCAGTTCAGACTCCCAGGTTTTTTGATATGCAAATGATATAAAAATGGAAACAGAATTTTTAAAATATCTGTATTAATTCAATATCGAGTGTGAGTGCCATGTACAGATATACACGCTCTTACACGTCTTAGTAATCATTAATAACCTCATTGATTAACATGCCAAGGCGTGTAAGTGCAGGTGTTTCTGTGCGTGGTGCTCGTACACGATGTTGAATAAATCGAGATGCATTGAAAATTTTGTTTCCTTTTTTCATCATTTGTATATTTATAACATCTCTCCAGCCTGTGATTTCCAAAATTCCATGACCTTTCCTTTTTGGTGTTACAATTTCAATGTTTAAGAGTGTAAATAAACTCGACTGTTGACCTTAAAGGGGTTGTCCGGTCTAAATTGAGATGTCTGAAGTCACTGTGTGTGACTGCAGACTTATGAATCATCCCAGCACACACATTGTACACTGCGAGGATTCGCTGGTTTTTGAGCCAGGAACGGCGGTATAAGTTATACATATTCTCATACTCCCAGGCAGAACCTGACTAGTGGGCGTGGCCTCACTCAATACAAGTGTATGGGGCGAAGCCACTCCCACTAGGCGGGTTCTGCCCGGGAGTATGGATAACGCATACATCACCGCCGTTCCTGGCACAGATTCCGGTGAATCCTTGCAGTGTACAGTGCGTGTTCTGGGGGAATTCAAAGGTATGTAGTCACACAGAGTGACTGCAGACTTCTCAATTTAGACTGGACAACCCCTTTTAAAGGCATTCACTTCTTCAGGATTTTAAACCCCTGCTTATTACCCTGATTAATGCTATGATAACCACTTAAAATAAGCCACATTACTCCATAGGTATCAACATTTGAATAGCAAAAATCAGGACATTTAAGCCCTGCCCCTACAGACATTTCCCACTTCCCATAATGGACATATTGGGGCAAGGTTCTCATCTCTTTAGGGGCTTCAACTACATGATTATCCAAGGAAACATCAGGACTCTTGGCAATTATGTTATACATTATTTCTTGATGTCATGGGTCATGGGTCGTAGGTTTGTCAGGTGCAGTCGTTGGCTAATAGTGATTAAAGGGTTGTCCACTACTCTGACAACCCCTTCTGAATACTCATGTTTCCCCCTTGTAAAATAATAACACACTCACCTCCAGTGCCTTTCCAGTGGTGTCGGCACTTACTCTCCCGGGGATCGCGTTACATTATGTCACGCAGTCCCTATGGCCAATCAGCAATGGCTTCACTCTCTCCGCCTTCTGACGAATCACCTTAATCCGGAGGAAAAGAGTGAGCTGCAGGTCATATATGTATTGTGACAAATAACAATTTTTTTTTCCCCAAATCTTTTTTTAAAGGACTTTTGTCTTTTCAGGTGGCAGCTTCTTTCCTCAAGGTGTTCCATGGAGCTATATTGTCTTCCTAACAAGTAAGTCATAATCTAGACCCGGTAAGTTCAGATCTTGATGTAGAATGACAAATACGAGTAAAGAAATGCAGTCCTCATTTAGTCTAGATCAGTGATCAGGCTCAAACACACAGAGGGCCAAAATGAAAAACTTGGACAAAGTCTAGGACCAACCAGTATACAGTATAATGGGCCCCACAAAGTCCTCCATACAGTATAATGAGCCCCACAAAGTCCTCCATACAGTATAATGAGCCCCACATAGTCCTCTATACAGTATAATGGACCCCACAAAGTCCTCCATACAGTATAATGAGCCCCACATAGTCCTCCATACAGAATAATGGCTGCACATAAGGGTGGTGGTTCTGTTGTCGTGGGCCAAATAAAACCAACGTGTGGGCCAGATTTGGCCCACGGGCCAGAGTTTGACATGTATGGTCTAGATGATGTTATCATTCTATTTATCCCAGTAAATGGCATGTAAGGTAACCCCAAATCAATAACTCTGCCCCTCCTTCATTTCATATCAGACCATTAGATTAATGAGGATAAGTTTGGAGCAAAGACAAATTGTTGTGCATTAGCTTTGAAGCACTTTTAGGCCGTACCCTTCCTAATAGAGCCAAGGAGGGATTGGTACTTTTTAATCCTGTCATGTTTTGTGAACTATCTAGCAACAGATTCAGACCTCCGCAGGGCAGTGATGTATTACAGCAATGTCCTCTGGCTAAAAACTTGCAAAAGTGGCTTTGGGTACCGTATGGTTGCCTTGGCAACAGGATCACCCTGTCTGATGCAGTATCTCCTGCAGTTGATTAGAAATGTATTTTTTTCACTTTCAATTTAATATGTAATTAGAAAACTACCTATTGTTCAAATAATTTTATATTAAATGTATTCATATTTTTTTGCGTTTTTTTTTTTTCCTTATCACTGTCTCAATTAAAAATAAATGAAATAATGTAATTTGCACACTGGCCACAATGCCTAATATTAAACGCATACTTCCTAATCTGTGCAGAGATTTTTTCAGCAGTTTCATTATCATCACAGACAGGATAACCTCTCTATACACAGTGGATAACACCGGATTCACTATTAAAAAAAATAGGTCATGGTCACAGCTCACCTTTTCTCCCTCCCTTCACAGTGCTTGTGTAGCATTCAATTCCATATATTTGGGCTTTATGTTCATACACCTGGGTATTTCCCCAGAGCAATGTGAACAAGACCTAGATATAACCAGCATAAATTCAGTTTCACTTTGTTCCTACAAGGGTTTTTTGACATTCCTATTTTTACTTTCTAGTTTATGGGGCCGAAGTTCTTTTGAAGGTGACTGGCTTGGGTCCATTGGAATACTTCACATCAGGATGGAATCTGTGAGTGGCTTTTGTTGGATAGCTAATAATGGGAGGCTGTCTGGATGGGCTGGCTGTCTGGATGGTTGGGAGGGCTGGCTGGCTAGGAGGGAGGGCTGGCTGGCTAGGAGGGAGGGTGGGCTGGCAGGATGCGATTGCTGGCTCGCTGGGAGGACTGGATGGATGAGAGGGTGGGCTGGCTGGTACGACTAGATGGATGGGTGGGCTTGCTGGCAGGATGCATGGATGGGAGGGCTGATTGGAAGGATGCATGGATGGGAGGGCTGACTGGCAGGATGCATGGTTGGGAGGGCTGATTGGCAGGATGCATGGATAAGAGGGCTGACTGGCAGGATGCATGGATGGCAGGGATGACTGGCAGGATGCATGGATGGGAGGGCTGATTGGCAGGATGCATCGATGGGAGGTATGGCTGTGTGTCTGTGGTGTCAATTTTCCAATCAGTGGAAATCTGGAAATGTATTTAACATGCGTAAACTCTTCTCATAGCGCAATTCTGTTACATTATGGTTAAGTGCGAAGATGTCAATTACCTGCATAATGGCGATGTAGATATAAATAGTGTTTAAAGTAGTCAATTTCTTGAAAAATGTGCGTAAATTGGTATCTGTACGGCCCTTGCATTGCTAGCTATATGTGATTTGTAGTGCTGCAACGATCGTTGTAGGGCCGTTGACCTCACTATTAGATTTACTACTTTTGCGCCTTCATTCTTTTTGCTTGTGTCTTAGGTTTGATTTCTCTGTGACAATGCTGGCTCTACTGGGTCTTTTGGCCTTGGCCTTTGACATGAAGCCTTTCTACTTCATTGTAGTACTGAGACCTCTTCAGCTGCTCAGGTAATTTCATAGAAGAAATCGAACAGCTTGTATGGAAAGTAGTAACATACCCCCGAAATATTGTCTGTAGGGATTTAGTGGTGTCTAACATACTTTATTGAATAGACATTCTGATATTTACCAGGCTTTTTAAATTGAAGAAGCGTTACAGGACGGTTCTAGACACCATGCTTGAGTTACTGCCAAGGATGGCCAGGTAATCAAATATCCTCCATGTCCATGCCCTTATCCTCTGTCCTATAAAATACTGAATGTTTTTCTTCTCTCTCCACAGCCTGGGACTTACACTGCTTATTTTCTACTATTCCTTTTCCATTGTGGGTATGGAATTTTTCTCTGGCGTGCTATTCCCCAATTGCTGCAAGTAAGTACCGTAGAGCGACTGCTGTAAGGCGAGGCTCCTCGGACTGTGTTTAGTTTGGCCTCCCTGTTGGAACATGCTGATCAGTGAACCTTATCAGCGGTTTATATGGATGAATGTATCTTTTATGTCTCTCCTGAAAACAAAAAAAAAAAAAGTTGGCCATGATAGTTTCTGCCATAACTCTGTGTAGTAGGAGCGATCAGCAAATGTTCACTCCTATCAGACCAGCTATTGACTTGTTCAACAGATGGGTGGCACCTCACGATTGAGAAGGGATGGACCAGTTTGTATATTGTGAGTTGGAGAATTCAATTTGTAACAATGACACCATTTGTAGCGATTACAATATAATTCTTCTAGCTAAATATAGGAATTTTGAATTGGAAAGAAAAATGGCTGTACACCAATATTTCTGCAGTCAGATGGTTACTGAATGGAAAATGGTACGTAGACCCAGCATGGGTCAGCTACTGTGCTCTTTGGAGGATATATCAGCTCATGCTGTCTTATATATACTATATTATGCTGTATTTAACCCATCTGATGCAGCCATTTTTTACGGCATCTTTTTCGTTTTTTCTTCATCGTCTTCCAAGAATCATAATTTTATTTTTCTGTATGCCAACAACCTCTTCACTGAGGAAGAGAGCAGGGTATTTAGTTCTACCAGTTGGAAGTAGCAATTATAAAAGTCAATAGCAACCTTTTGACTTATTCCCGACATAGAACATGATAGTACCTCATACATTGAGTGTGTGGTGTATGGCTGTATAATGCAGCCGGCACCTACTTCTAACAGCAACAATGTAGGTCCAACTTCTGCATTCTAACCATCCAGACCCCACTCTGTCTCTGTCAGCGGTATTCGAGTGGATACGAATGGCCTGCACGCCTGTTCGGTCTCCCATTGCCTTCTGAAAGCCCCCATCACTGGCATCCTTGTACTCCCAAGACGCCCAGCACATATCTCTGGAATTGTACTAACATGGAGAATAGAGTTTCCAGGTCATTTTTATCAAACCATGAACACTGCAAAAACGAAATTCAACATTGCATGTTTTTCACCATTTAACGCCAATTGGATTTTTTCCCCATTATTTAGTATATTCAGTATATTTTATGGTAGTAAAATGGTGCTGTTGAAAATTACAATTTGTCCAACAAAACAAGGCTTCCTACTGCTATGTCGACGGAAGAATAAAAAAGATATGGCTTTTAGAAGAAGACATGGAAGAAACAAAAGCAAAAAAAGAAAAATTGGCCATGGTGAGAAAGGATTATAAAGCCTTGACTCATGATTTAGAATATGAAGCCAACCTGGAGTCTCCATTGAATATGCTCATTTTGGGGTTCTTTCAGTCTTCCCTCTTTAGTGCAAAACAGGAAACTGGTTGGCTGGGTGGGAGACCTTCAACAGGTGGTATAATGGGGTAAAGTTTCTCCTCAAAGAGGACCTTTCAGTAAATTTTTATGTTGAACTGGACACACAATGTAATAGAGGCTGCAGAGTTGAATAAAACCTTTTTTTTAAAATTTCACATCTCTGTTGTGGAGCTATTAGCAATCAAAGAAAGTGCACCTAATAAGTTCATTTTCGTTAAGTTCTAGTGGGTGTTATCCAAGAGTTTTCACTGTGGGCATGTCCTTCATCCCCTGTATGAGGTTGATCAATTATAAGCAGGCAGCAACAGTAAGGATAAAGAAGAACACACCCCACAAAAGCTTAGAGCAGGTTTCTCACTGTGAGACATATAATGACAGACAGCCCTGATCTCACTGCACAGCATTTACAAGTTGCTATGAACACAGCAGACCTGTGTGTCATTACTGACACCTTTTGAGCTTTTCATCTCCTGGCAGTCCATGTGGGGTAAGGAGTAATACTTCAGAGCTGGCCGTACTATTAGAAGAGAGTAGACAGAAGGGTTTGTAGTGTGACACAGCTTAACTCAGCTGTACAGCCCCTCCGATAACTTGGAATGCCAGGAGATGAAAGCTCAAAGGTGTCATTAATGACGCACAGGTCTGCTGTGTTCACAGCAACTTGTAATTGCTGTTCAGTGAGATCAGGGCCGTCCGTCATTATATGTCTCACAGTGAGAAACCTGCTCTAATCTTTAGTGGGGTGTGAGCGCTCTCCTTATTGTTGCTGCCTGCTTATGATTGGTCAACCTCATACATAGATTTTACTGGGGGCGTGTACTTCTTCCTATCTCATAAAACCCACTTGGACTTAATTTTTGTTAACTTATTAGGTGCCAAATACTTTGATTTGCTAATATCTCAGCAACAGAGGGGTAATTAAAAAAAACTGAAAAATTGTTTTATTCTGCTCTGCAGCCACTCTTACTTTGCATGTCCAGGGCAACATGAAAAACTTATTGAAAGGTCTTCTTTAAGGTTGTCACCAAGCTCACGTAAGGAGACTTACAGGCCACAAAGTCCTGGTTTTATAAAGTCTGTTTTCCAGAGGCTTGGCGTCCCGGGGATGCCAAGCAAATCCCTCCTATCTGCTTACTATTCCCCTAAATCGCCGCCTCTGTGCTAAATTACCATATCCCCCCCCTCTCCTGCACGTCATAGGGCCGTGTGACGTGCCCTGCTCTGCCTCCCCTCCCCCGCATGTGCAAAGCGCCGCTCCCATGGAGCGCGCTTTGTTTCCCTCCGGCCCCTTTAGGCTGCGTACTGCTCTGCTGCCTTGCATTGCGCAAGCGACGGTGAGTCACTGAGACTTCCGCTCCGCTGGCAGTGCGCAGCCAAATGGGGCCGGAGGGAAACAAAGCACGATCCATGGGAGCGGCGCTTTGCGCATGCGCGGGAGGGGAGGCAGGGCAGGGCACGTCACAGGGCCCTGTGACGTGCAGGGGAGGGGGGTAATATGGTACTTTAGCACAGAGGCGACGATTTAGGGGAATAGCAAGCAGATAGGAGGGGTTTGCTTGGCCTCTGGAAAACAGACTTTATAAAACCAGATTTCTCTGCAATCAGACCTCTGCTATGGGCCATACAGGTAAGTATAGATTTACTTTTCTATACCCTGTATGGCCTTAGTAAAGGTCTGATATCGCCCAGGGGGATGACATATTCATAGGGCTTGTTTTTTTGTAGGGCAAATTTGAAGTTTTTTAATGCTACCTTTTAATATGCCTTAAAAATATATTTAAATGTTGTTAAAATTAATTTGGTGAGGTGCAATGAAAAAAAATCAAGCCAGCAGTTCTTAAATAATTTTGGAATTACATGTTGATGTTTATTTTTACACTTTCCTTATTTGGTAAAAAGGACATTCATAAAAAAAAATAACCTTTTTGAAAACCAACCAATTTGGGGCAGTACTAATGTTGCAGATCCTCAGGACCATCATTAATTAGGCCCTGGTTAGTATAACAACCCTGTCGCAGTGTGATTGCAGGGATCATGGATGTGTGGGGGCAGTACGTTTCCGTCCAGTGTCTAACTGCTTAGGTGCCTTGGTTACTATTGATCATGGCATCTAAGCACTTAAATGGCTAAGATTGGAGTTATATCTGCCAAGTGACCTTGTTGCCTTCTGTAGATAACAACATATCAGTATGGAGGGTTTATGACTGCTTTTATTTGTCAGTTATGTGAAAATGTATACATGCCCCACAAGGGTTATGATCAACAAAGTCTTAAGCTGGCAGGTAATATTTTCTACATGGTCAATAAGGTATCCCTATATAATCTTTTTTTAGTACAAGTACTGTTGCAGAGTCTTATCGTCTGCTGAACCACACCGTGGGCAACCAAACACAGATAGAAGAAGGTTACTACTACCTGAACAACTTTGACAATATCCTCATCAGCTTTGGTAAGAGGAATTAAAACAAATTTTTATGTATATGCCTATTAAAGTATACTTACAGTGGGGAAAAAAAGTATTTGATGCACTGCCGATTTTGTTAGTTTTCCCACCTACAAAGAATGGAGAGGTCTGTAATTTTTATCGTAAGTACACTTCACCTGTGAGAGACAGAATCTAAAAAAAAATCTAGAAAATCACATTGTATGATTTTTACATAATTAATTGCATTTTATTGTATGAAATAAAGGAAATTAGTATTTGATACAATAGAAAAACAGAAATTAATATTTGGTACAGAAACTTTTGTTTATAATTACAGAAGTCAGACGTTTCCTGTAAGTTTGGCCCACTCCTCCATACAGATTTTCTCCAGATCTTTCAGGTTTCGGGGCTATCGCTGGGCAACATTGAGTTTCAGCTCCCTCCAAAGACTTTCTATTGGGTTCAGGTGTGGGGACTGGCTAGGCCACTCCAGGACCTTGAAATGCTTCTTACGGAGCCACTCCTTATTTGCCCTGGCTGTGTGTTTCGGGTCATTGTCAGGCTGAAAGACCCAGCCACAACCCATCTTCAATGCTCTTACTGAGGGAAGGAGGTCGTTGCCTAAAATCTCGCAATACATGACCCCATCCATCCTCCCTTCAATACGGTGCAGTCGTCTTGTCCCCTTTGCAGAAAAGCACCCCCAAAGTATGATGTTTCCCCATGCTTCACAGTTGGGATGGTGACTTGGGGTTGTACTCCTCCTTCTTCTTACTCCAAACACGGTGAGTGGAGTTGATACCAGAAAGTTCTATTTTGGTCTCATCTGACCACATGACCTTCTCCAATGCTTCCTCTGGATCATCCAGATGGTCATTGACGAACCTCAAGCGGGCCTGGACATGTGCTGGCATGGGCAGGGGGACCTTGCGTTCCCTGCAGGATTTTAATCCATGATGGTGTAGTGTGTTACTAACAGTAATGTTTGAGACTGTGGTTCCAGCTCTCTTCAGGTTATTGACCAGGTCCTCCCGTGTAGTTCTGGGCTGACTTATGACCTTTCTCAGAATCCTCCTTACCCCACGAGGCAAGATCTTGCATGGAGCCCCAGACCGAGAAAGATTGACAGTCATCTTGTGTTTCTTCCATTTTCTAATAATTGTTCCAACAGTTGTTGCCTTCTTACCAAGCTGCTTGCCTATTGTCCTGTAGCCCATTACAGCCTTGTGCAGGTCAACAATTTTGTCCCTGGGGTCCTTAGACAGCTCTTTGATCTTGGCCATGGTGGAGAGGTTGAAGTGTGATTAATTGTGTGTGGGCAGGTGTCTTTTATACAGGTAACAAGTTCAAACAGAGTGCAGAGTAGGAGGGCTTCTTAACGAAAAACTAGCAGGTCTGAAGGACCCAGAATTCTTGCTGGTTGGTAGGTGATCAAATACTTATTCCATGCAATAAAATGCAATTTAATTCTGTAAAAATCATACAATGTGATTTTCTGGTTTTTATTTTTAGATTCGCTCTCTCACAGTTGAAGTGTACCTACGAGAAAAATTACAGACCTCCCCATTCTTTGTAGGTGGGAAAACTTGCAATATTGGCAGTGTATCAAATACTTATTTTCCCCTCTGTATAATAATGTAATAATAATAATCTTATTTCTACATAACCAACAAATTCCGCAACACTTTACAATTATGCGGGGACATGTACAAACAATAAACATATAACAAAGTAGCACAGTTCAACAGTTACAGGAGGAGTGAGGACCCTGCTCGCAAGCTTATTCAAATAAGCTGCATGATCCAATCATCAGCAGTATCTGTCTAGGTACAGTTACCAAATGCTATTGGGTGCAAGGAGGAAGTGAACACAGATGAATAGTAGGGACCAGATTCTGATTAAAATTTAGAAAGTGGGAACAGGGCAGAGTTAGATTAGTGAATTGAGGTGATAGGCCTGTCTAAAGAGATGTGTTTTTAAAGCTCATTTAAAAATGTGGGGGCTAGGTATTAGTCTTATCAGCTGAGGTAGTGCATTCCAGAAAACTGGTGCAGCACAAGAGAAGTCTTGGAGACAGTCCAGCTTCCTTTAGGGATTGCAAGTGCAGAGACCCCCTGTTATCGCTAGGGAAAGGTGCCAGCACCTGCACAAATGTATTTTGTTAGAGTTTCAATACAATTTTCTAGTTAGTGGAAACCAGGTGTGTGTCCTCAATATTTTTGGGCTGCTCAGTCCTTCATTTAATACTGTTTTCTTTATTTGCAGTAACTTTATTTGAGTTGACCGTAGTGAATAATTGGTACATCATCATGGTAAGTGTTTCATCCAGAATTAGTTTTCTTTAAATTCTCAAACAATGCAAAGTAATGAACGTGTTGTCTTTTCTTCTTTAATCTAGCTGACACATCTGGTTTCAATTGGGATAAAGTTTAATACATGTATTTTTTATAGGAAGGAGTCACGTCTCAAACATCGCACTGGGCACGGCTTTATTTCATGGTGTTTTACATAGTCACCATGGTGAGTAAAACATTTCCGATTATTCATACTTTTGTCATCCGTTCTTTTTATTATTAAAACAGTTGTCCACCTTTGAGGACAATTTTTTTTCTTGCTTATATGTATGGGTTGTTTTTTTGGCTAAAAATCATTTTTGTAATTGGGTTTCATTAAAAATTTTGCTCCATTTGTCTTCTATAGCCTCTGTATTGCACTGTCTATTGTTGAATGGGTTGCTGATTGCAAAGTGAGTTAACTGAAAATCCGTCATTGAGCTCGTACTGCCTGTCCAAGAGTTTCTAACTCTTTTATCTGTCTTTTTCTGAGCTCCCCCCCGCTGATTTATGATCACAACCCACATCAAAGTTAAATATGCCAGGAAATAAAGAGCCTGTAAAAGTCCAACAGAGCAAAATTTTTAATGAACCTAAAGTGCAAAAATGATTTTCAGCCCAAAATATAAACATTTAAGTAATAATAAAAAAGAATGTCCCCAGAGGAGGACAACCCCTTTAACACCTCCATCCTTCATACGTTCCTAGGTTGTCATAACCATTATTGTCGCCTGCATTTTGGATGCTTTTGTTTTCCGAATGAATTACTGCAGGAAGAACAAAGATGTGGAAGGTAAGTGAAAGTTAGCGAAACAAGTACTACGTTGTCAGTTTTTTAGTTATTTTGGTAACGTAGGTAAATTACCGTTACATTTGTCAGTGTAGACCTACATCTTGACAACCTTTGTTCATCACAAGTCATTGTTCTTCATTATGATTGTTCTAGGAAAACTTCACTACTGTTTAGCCTATAAATTATGAAAGGAGATTGAAAACTTTGACAGTTTTGAATGAAGAAACATGACTGAACTATGTGATATTCATGAACTTCACAATGTCTTCTTATTGGGACTTTACACTTGTTCATTAATATAGATGAAAAAGGGATCACATTGGAGATGGAGGTGGGCAGAGAAGAGCTGACAACAATTCTCAGACATGCGCAAAACGGCGAGGAGAAAAACCAAGTCCGAAAACTGCTCTCTCACTTACAGTCTAACCAGGTTGGGCATATGGCTTCATTCTTTAGTCTTCTATTTTACAATATACAACAATGAGGATGATATAAAGGGTTATCCATTATGAAAATCCCAATATACCCTAAAGAGGAAGTGATAGGGGTCTTCCACCTTCTATTATACTGCGCATAGATGTCTCTTGCTCTGATGGACCCAGTGCTTCAATATATTTCATGGCCGCTGGTTCATTTGAATGGCTGGCATGTAACATAACATTTCCCCTGTATAACTGGCTGTAGACGGTCCGTGGAATCAGGTTATCTTGATGACATAACCCATATACAATTGAATGCACAAGGTATGTTTTTACAGTTGTGCTCAAATTTACATACCCCACAGAGACTTTGTAAGATGTGTACTAGGAACCATGAGCTATTCGGCAAAACGCATGTATGTATAATGTGTTTAGGATTGAAACGTTATTAAGCCTACAATATCACAGAGCTTCTCTTTACTGCGCATGCTAAAACATCCTCCTAACTTTGCCTTCGAGAAGCCTATAATTCAGTAGAAGTATCTTGTGGGGTTTTTTTTGCATCCAGAGAAGTTTTCTTAGCAGTAGTACCTGAATTTTTGGTATTGACAGAATTCATCATTCTTGATCAATTTGAACTGAAAGAAAAAGGTGAGGGGTGTGACTGGGATCCTTCTAGAAGTTATACGAACTGTCCGTCACCACATACTTCAAGTTGCAACCCATACTAGGTATGCATTAGGACAGGTTGCCTGAAGAAGTGCTGCTCGAGCCAGATTTCTCTGAGCGATGTTAGAGTAGAGCAAGTTACGGTCAGGCTGAGGGGCTGCTTTGTGAACCACCATAACTGATCTGCTCACTCAGCCTGATAGGTGGACACGGAGCAGGAGTGAAGCAGGAGAGAAAAAGCTCTTTTCAGCTGACTGAGCCAGGCTTTTTCTTCCCCACCTTCTTCATTTTTTCTCTTTGTTGTTACAGCAGGCCTGGCACAGTGACTGAGTAGAATGGGCTTTCTGCTGACCACAGAGGAGAAGAACAAAAAGCCCATTCTGCACAGCAAGCTAAGGAGAGATTTTTTTATTTTTCTCCTGCTTTGGCCCTGCTCAGTGTCCAGTTATAAACCTGTTGGGCTGAGTGAGCAGGTCAGTTATGTTCATCCACTATGATGGCCCTCAGCCTGACAGGAACTTGATTTTACATCGCTCAGAGACATCTGTCACCACCAGTGTTTCTTTTGGCAGTCTGTCCGAATGCACAGCTAGGATAGGTTGCAGCTTGAAATTTGTAATGGCAGCCATTTTCAGCAAATTCTTTTGCTTTCTCCATGCTTCAGTAAACAAAAAAGTCAGTGCAGCCGGAATGAAATGCCCAAGGGTTCCACAAGATGTGAGAACCTCATTGACTATTTAGGCTTTGTTTGCACCTAGACTTTTTGCAGTAAGCAATTGTGAAGATATTTCCAAATGATTTTCATATTACTCTATAGAGAAAATAAGGATCTACTACTTTTTAAAAATCCTCTAAAATTCCTGAGGAGTAGAATGATTAAGAAAAATAAATCACTGGTGACTCACTTGACTGCAGGAAATTTGGAGATATTTTTGCACTACTCAACACATTTCTATGGACAAGTATATCAAAGCATTTTTTGTAGTGACAGATGAAGAATGTGTGCAGCCTTAAAGTGAACCTGTCAGGTTTCCCACAGTTCCCAAACTACCACCATTACTTTTCAGAGCCCCATTCCTGCATTTTAATGAATTCATTGTTGTTCCAAAACTTGCTTACTATGTGCATCAAGCACACTTATGTTGAAGCTAGTGTACATAGTGTTCCCCTCGACTAGTCCGGACTCTGCCGTAATCACGCCATCTCAGCCTTACTGACATCTTATTCACTGTCCCCATCATGGCTTCAGTGCCGGACTATGTGTTCTACTGCACTGAAGGAAGGAATAAGAGACAGTGAAGATGTGAGACATGCTGAAGTGGCGGGATTACAGCACCCGAGGTGGACTAGTCCGGGAAAATATTCACCCATCGAACTTGTCCTGACTAACTTGCATATCACTAATGACAATATACATGTCTTTTTGCCGCACATAGCGAGCGAGTTTTGCAACTGCAACTACTAAATTACAATGCAGGAATACGGCTCTGAAGGATAATGGTGCTTGTTTTGGGGCACTTTACTTTACTTTAATGTGCCCGTAAATATGAGCTAGTTGTTAGCTAACACCCGACTCCCTCATACACATGACTGCTCTGATGTCATCCGTCAGGGAGAGTCAGGAGACCCCATAAACACCAGATGGTTGTCCAGTCCCATCAAAATGAGTGTGTTGTGTTCGGCCCCGGTAATGTAATGTTGGCCTCTAGCTATATACCCATCACAAGCAGGGCTGTGGAGTCGGAGTCGTGGAGGTGGAGTCGGTATAAAATGGACCGACTCCGACTCCTAAAATATATAATAAATTGGGTACAGTAGTTCAATGCAGTTTGTGGGGAATATTTTTTCATAAGAATTTGGGAAAGTTCTGAAATGTCCTATAAATGTCTGTCCTATTCCTGATCTAAGGGTCTAGACTTTTAGCTGAGATGAATCTGTGCTACGGTAAATTTATCACTTAAGCATGAGCCATGTATGAGGGAGTCGGAGTCATGGAAATTGAGGAGTTGGAGGTTTGGCTTAATGACTCCACAGCCCTGATCACAAGGCACAGGTATGGATACTTACTCTTCACAGCCATCCAAACCTTGAGTGTGCACTAGAATGTATATTAGCCCAAATATTTGGTTGCTATTAAACATAGTGGTCACAAAGCAGTAGTGCGCTGCATGGCGAAAAATCGCGCTGGAAAACTATGTGAATTGCTAGTTTTATTTGTCCGTTTTGGGGTGCACTGCTCATTCATTCATACGTTAAAAGCTTGTGCTTCACCTGCTCAAGCCAAGCATCTGCGCGATTCTTGACAGCATGGCACACTACTGCCCCCGCAACCATGTGTAAAGGCATCCTTCAGGGTTATATAATTAACAAATTCTGTTTTGCTGAATTGCTTGTACAGTATTTTCCAGAAATGGTAGAATTTCTGCTTGGGGTATGTAAACTTCTGAGCGTAATGGGATAGATACCAGCCATCTGTGATGGAGGCCTATGTGCACGTATGCTACTGGCACCTAACCTTTTGGGTTGTTTACTGATGATGTCCATAGAAGTTCATCCCATAGTGACTCCTGGCCAAGGTCTTAAAATCTGTGATATTTTTCGTGTCCTTGTATTCAGCAGCAGTCAGGCTATGCCTCCCGGACACGTTCCATTATACTTGTGAATTATCTGCCGCTCTTTCTTCCTCTTTATGGTGCATCCAGTCCTCTCACCAACCTTCTCTCCCAATCTCTTGGGGTTTAGGCTTCTACTGTGCAGTTTGTGGGCAGAAGATCCCAAACAAAGAGTGACCTTAGCATGAAGATGTATGAGGAAGAAATCCAGGTGAGACAGGAATCACCTCTGACTGCTTCATTTTAACTCTGCTTTGTATACTGGCACGTTGTAATGGTTGGCATGCTAAGTTCTAATTACACATGATTATATACACGATAAAGAAGAATTATATCACCCAGTGGCTCCACCTATAGATGTAAGCCGCAGTGATATTATTTGTATCAGATTGGTTATCAACTTGCTGACAGTTTCCATTTTAACCCATTTTCTAAAGATTACATTCATATTTTGTGATTATGAAGCCAGGATTGAATACACCTTTTCAGATTTGTATCTACTGAATACTTGCACAAAGTGTTTACACATTCTATAGTTTACTTGCAATTACACTCCATTTGTTTTATTGCTTTTTTTTTTTTAAATAAAACACCTGTTCTTCCTTTTCTGTATTTCTGATACTATAGGAATGGTACAAGGAGCACAGACAGGAACAAGGGAAGAAGATGGTAGAGCTCCGGCCTACCCAGGGGGTCCTGCGTCCTCGATCCAGTACTGTTAACTAAACGCGGCCACCACTTACGTCTTCTAAGACTATGCAATTGTGTCAGTATTAATATTTAAAACTTTGCTCTTCGAGCTAGTAACCAGGATCAGTCCGTACCTACGATGGAAGCCTTCTCCAAACTCACATGAAGTACTGTTAACATGTCCAAGACCTATATTACTGGGACATATTAACACTTTATTTTATATAAGACGTTTTTAATTAGGTTTACGCTTAATTTCTTGCATTTTATACTGTGAAGCTCAAATTGCCACCCTATTGGTGAATTGGACACTTTGTACAAATGTTCTCCAGCCATTATGAAGGGCATTACCCCATTACAGACAATCAGACCTCATTTTTAGTGTTCCTGTGCTGGCCACCTCTCCAACCCTCCTCATTCATTAGTTCTCTCTCCAGCAATGAAGAAGATGCTCAGCTATATACAGATACCTATATTTATAACATATTAATAAATCTCTTTTTTTTAATAAAGTTTAGTGCGGTTTGTTACTATAGGACATTGTATTTGCACTCATACTTAGGGTAGGTTCACACGAGAGTAAAACAAAAATTACAATATATCGGATGCTATACTGTGACTTTTTAAGGAATCCAATTTTTTGCACACCTTTAGACTTGAATGGGTGAGTCTCATTAAATACACTGAAGAAACTAACACATGCTGGAATTTTTTTATATTTTTTTCACGCACAAATTCAGTCTGTGAAACAAATCACTCATCTGCACTACCCCACTGAATAACATTGGTCAGAATGCTGCCGTTCTTTAAAGACCACACTCAAACAAACTCAACTTTTTTCTTCCAGTTTCAAACCCGCAGACTCCTATGTAATTAATGTGGATGATATCTTTAGACAAGACAAACAATGAGCACAACTGCGCAACTATAGAAATAACCTGTAATTATTCCGGTGTGGATCGTATATGAGCTATAAACACTCTCAATAGTGACATAGTTTGGGGCAGAATCAGGCTGGTTATAATAGTAGCCAGTTCGGGGTACTTTGGAAAGGAGGGATTCCCAGACTGCTTTTCCCTGTGCTTAATTGTATCTACATCATTCGGATGCTCATACAATTGAGTAATCAAGCTCTGGCCTGAAACAAACCTGCGCCAGACATTCCTCACATTGCAGCACAGCGTCCTTTGTGCAGGAGCCAGATCTGGCCAGAAGAGGTCAGACCTGTTACATCGGGGGACGACATGGGACAGGAGATGGGTGACAGTCCGTCTATATTTTAGGTATTTGTAATGTTTGTTCTAATTATTTGCCTGATGAAGTACATTGTATATTCCAACTGGAGAGGTGCGGGACGACGACAATGTATATGTTAATTGCTGTGTGGTTGCTTGGTTTACATTCTAATTGCTGGGGACATAGTGAATTCTTCTAATTAATTGCTGTAGGGGGTGCAGTGTATATTCTAATTACTGGCAAGCAAAGTGGATGTCATAATTACTATGGGGGCTTGGTTTATAGTCTAATTGTTGGGGGCAGGGGCGGACATACCATTGGTGCAACCTGTTCAGTCGCACAGGGGCCCAAGAGGTAAGGGGGCCCATTTCCACCTCCAAACTATGTTAAATTATGCATTATGATGAGCTACTGGACTGTAAAGGGCCCATATATTGCTCCTGCATAGGGGCCCTCTTCTGTCTGTGTCCGCCAGTGGTTAGGGGCACACTGTATATTCTAATTACTGGCAGGCACAGTGGATGTTATAATTACTATGGGGGACTTGGTGTATAATCTAATTGTTGGGGACACAGTGTATAATCTAATTACTGGTGGGCGCAGTGGATATCCTTACTACTATGGGGGGCTTGGTGTATAATCTAATTGTTGGGGACACAGTGTATAATCTAATTACTGGCGGGCACAGTGGATATCCTTACTACTATGGGGGGCTTGGTGTATAATCTAATTGTTGGGGGCACAGTGTACAATCTAATTACTGGCGGGCGCAGTGGATATCCTTACTACTATGGGGGGCTTGGTGTATAATCTAATTGTTGGGGGCACAGTGTACAATCTAATTACTGGCGGGCGCAGTGGATATCCTTACTACTATGGGGGCTTGGTGTATAATCTAATTGTTGGGGCACAGTGTATATTCTAATTAATTGATATTGGGGCATAGTGTGTATTAATTGCTATGAAGGGTACAGTGTGTATTCTAATTGCTGTTGGGAGCACAGTGTATATATTGCTGTGGGGGGCATAGTGCTTATAATTTATTTTTGGGGCTCATTGATTATTAGAATTCACTTTCGGGGACACAATATGTGTCATTATTAATTTTATAGGCACTGCAAATAATTGATTAGAACAGGCATGGTGAGTATTGTGTAATTTGTTTTAGGGGACAATGTGAATAAATATCTATTTTAAGTGATGCAAAAGGCTCAGCTTGTAACATCGGTAACAGTTTGTGAAGCTATTTTTTACATCGTACACAGTGTGAGTGGCAGTATAAGAATTATGTCTTCCTGTATAGGATGAGTGAAGAACTGAAGATGTCAGGAAAGCTCTACAGAAGCAAAACATAGCTGGAAGAAGTCATGAAGGTCTGGACTGGATGGAGAACTGTAAACTGAAAATTACATCATCAGTAAGTCACTGAATGGCACTGGGTATTCTGCCTCTGACTACATTTCACCAGTAGTGTATTGAAGGGAATCTGTCATAAGGTTTTTGCTACCTTTCCTGAGAGCAGCATGATGTAGGCATCCCTGAATCCAACAATGTATCACTTAGATTACTGGTTGCAGTCGTTCTGACACAGAGTTTTTAGATGTAACAATGCCCCTACCAACCATCTAAAATGAAAACCTGATTTAACAGTAGGTACTTTTCTGATGGCACGTTGAATTTAATACTATTCGGCATCCCTCTAGTAGAGTACAGGCAGTAAACACAGGTTATGCAACTTGTTTTTACTTAGACCAAAGGTGGCCATACAGATTAGAAGTAGGTTAATCATTGAACAAACAAACGTCTGCTAAACCATCATTCCACTGTAGCAGCCATACACAGTACAGTTCATATTGGCCGTTACTGTGGGTCAGATTGGCCACACATGTTCAGTAACTTTGGATGAAGGATAAACAATATTTCTGAGAACTTTCAGATAGATTTAGATTGGACTAGCAACAATGGAAGGGATTTTGTAAGCATGACTGACGTTTCCTCAGAGAGTAGGCCATATTGATCAAAACTGTCCAAAAGGAAAACTGTCTGTTTCCCATTACAACCAATCAGTGCTCAGCTTTATTTTTTTAAACTGGTCTGGTACCTTGAAAGCTGCTCAGTGATTGGTTGCTATGGGCCACATAGTAATTTTTTTTCTTTTAGACAGATTTGATAAGTTTGCCTTAAAATTAACTGTAATCTATAGGAGTGCTGCACTGTTCAGTGTGTTATTCATGATGGTATAACTAGTTGCCATCAATTTTGAGGAATTATTTTGTTTTTGTCTATAAAAGCAAGAGTTATCAATAATGATAAAAAAATATTTAGTAAAAAAAAATGAAAGTACCGTATATGAAGATACATCATAAAACCATGTATATTTATGATACAGTAGATTATTACATGCCTGTTCCCAATATGAACAAAGAGCATTTCTAGTACTGATAGATTAGAGTCTCATTGGATTTGTCACCATAGATGCCTGGATTGTTATTACCCAGATTATGTGTTCTTAAAGGGAACCTGTCACCAGAAATAATACTATTAACCTGCAGATATGCAGTTAATCTGCAGGTTAACAGCGTTATTATGCTGCCCGGCGCCTGCGCACAGCCAAATGCAACAGGGAAAAAATGAACTTTTAACAGGTTAATAGCGTTATTTCTGGTGACAGGTTCCCTTTAAAGAGGACCTGTCACCAGGTAAAATGTGTACAGGTTTTGCATTTATCTTATTCTTGCTGCTTCCCTGACTATACTGGCTTTTTTTTTTTTAATCTACCATATGGTTTCAAAAATATTTGATGCTAATTTTTACAGTCTTTACCAAGTGGCAATGGACACGGGGTAATAATGGAGAGCAACACCCCCTTGGTAAAGACCATGTGAATTAACACATAAAATAAAAAGGTCCACTATATGGTGGATTTTAAAAAATGCAAAAATAAAAATTGAATATTTGGGGGAGCAGCTGGAATATAACAAAAGCTGGCCACTTTTGACCTGGGGAGAGGTCCTCTTAAAGGCCTGTCACCATGAAAATGCAGTCTAATCTTCAGGCCCCGTGTTATAGAGCAAAGGAAACTGAGTAGATTAATAGTTTTATGAGAAAAGATTCAGTATAACTTGTGTTTTCATCATTGAATCCTCTGCTCTTTCTGCGATTTACAATCCAGTGGGCAGTCCTATCAGTGATTTGCAGTTTTCTCCCTATGCACTCTTATACAAAGATGGCTGTCAGTCACTGATGGTACCGCCCACCGGACCGACAATCACAGAAAGATCAGAGGTTTCAATGATGAAAATGCAAGGAGATGGACATGTAGCCCATTT
The DNA here is from genome assembly GCF_046119375.1 of Phyllobates terribilis. NCBI lineage: Eukaryota > Metazoa > Chordata > Amphibia > Anura > Dendrobatidae > Phyllobates > Phyllobates terribilis. Next base: position 264,459,777 of record NW_027362761.1, read on the forward strand.
TATAAATGGTTGTCATGTATAAGGTGAATTGTGACTTATGTTAACAATGTTGATAATGTGTGTATAGTAGCGTAGTTACCCTGTGGCTGAGGGAGCGGTGGCCCCGGGCCCCGCTCTCTGAGGGGGCCCACCCGGAGTTACACTCCAAGGCAGAGCAGACTCTGCCTATGGGGGGCATTATACTACAGACTCTGCCTATGGGGGGGAGCATTATACTACAGACTCTGCCTATGGGGGGGGGTGGGGGGCATTATACTACAGACTCTGCCTATGGGGGGCATTATACTACAGACTCTGCCTATGGGGGGGAGCATTATACTACAGACTCTGCCTATGGGGGGAGCATTATACTACAGACTCTGCCTATGGGGGGATTGAAGAAGTGATCACAAAAGTTAGGTTAGCCTAATTGAGACTTGACCTGACAAACCAAATGGTATAATGTGGTGGAACCCTTAACAATATAAGTCCCTCCAGGCAAATATGTGTCTCACCAATGGTCATAAGGACCCATACATTGTGAAAATCATGTGACATATACACTACCACCAATTAAAAAAACAGTACACATAGACCAACGTACTAAATGCGTGATAATACCAGATATTTATTAGAGTATGATAATGGATAGTGGTTAGGCAATATCATTTACCACTCGGACCATACAGATCTACCATCTCTAATTGTACCAAAAAATAGACCAGTTCACATTGAAGGCTACCAGGTCATATAGTCACAGCAATATATCTGAGACAGTGGGTACAGCTACCTCTCACAAACTGCTGTACATCCACACAATCACTAGATTTGCGAAAAAATAGGAGACACTCATAGCTCAATAGAAAGAAACCACTAGTTAGCTTTCCAGTATTATTAGCAGTGCTCCAATATTAAGTCGGGCTCCCGACGCGTTTCTCCTTCATCATCAGGGGAGTGCATAGCCCATTCATAGCCCAATGTTCTGCGCCATCACAGGGGTACATTATACTAAAGACTCAGCCTTTGGGGGAGCATTATACTACAGACTCTGCCTATGTGGGGGGGGGGCATTATACTACAGACTCTGCCTATTGGGGGGGAGCATTATACTACAGACTCTGCCTATGGGTCGGGAGCATTATACTACAGACTCTGCCTATGGGGGGGAGCATTATACTACAGACTCAGCCTATGGGGGGGAGCATTATGCTACAGACTCAACCTATGGGGGTGCATTATACTATATGGCGGCCTATGGGGAGTGCATTATACTACAGACTCTGCCTATGGGGGTGCATTATACTATATGGAGGCCTATGGGGGTGCATTATACTACAGACTCTGCCTATGGGGGTGCATTATACTAATATGGAGGCCTATGGGGTGCATTATACTACAGACTCTGCCTATGGGGGGATGCATTATACTAATATGGAGGCCTATGGGGAGTGCATTATACTACAGACTCTGTCTATGGGAGTGCATTATACTATATTGAGGACTATCGGGTGCATTATACTATATGTAGGCTATTTATACAGTGTGGGGATTACAGTTAGGGTCATACAGTGTGGGAGATAATGTGGGGTCTTTGCACAGTGTGGGAGATAATGTGGGGTCTTTGCACAGTGTGGGGGCCATCATACAGTGTGGCAGACATCAGTTTGGAGGCTACTAAGGGGTCAGTATACAGTGTGGGGGACACTATACAGTGAGGGGGCATTATACTATGTATAGGAGAGCATCACACTGTAGGGGGGAGCTGTACATGGGGGGAGACTCAGGACATTATTAAATGTTAAGTGGGCACTTATCGTTATAGGGGAACTCAGGTTATTATGACTGTCAAAGGGGCAAACAGGGCACTATTACTTTCTAGGGGGGAAAATGTGGACACTGTTTTCTAGGGCACTTAAACACGGCATTACTATATTCTAGAGGTTTGTTTTACCATCTACAGGGCACACCGTACCACACTGCAGGTGCAGTAATAGGGACACATACAACAACAGTGGCTCAGTATTGGGGTATCAGCAGTATGAGGCATTTGTGCAGATTGAGAATAGATGGGGATGATGCCTGAAATGTAAGGAGTCAAATGTGTCTTTGTTGTGATCTCTGCAGACCTGAGACTTTGAGTCTTGGCTGGAGAAGTCGTTGTGTCGGTCTGGGCCAGATGAGAAAGACGGGAAAAGTGAACAATTTAATCAGAAAGAACGTGACCTGTAAGTTACTATATATAACTGTGCTGTGATCTCTTATATGTTCTGCAGGACTGGTATCTATCAATATATGTCACCATATGGCGGGAATATCAGTGCTGGTCTTTGTATAGAGATTATTTTCAGTAACAGCGCGGTTATCTGCTGAGGTTCTTCTACATCCACTATCTGGGTGTGCAACTATAGTTATAATCAGGGTTACCTGGTTAGGGGCCCACTCAGAAGTTTTGCCCCCCCGAACCAAAATCCTAGCTATGCCTTTGTATGTGTAGTTTGACAATAGGGATAGTGAGAGTTAATGTTCAGGACTAGCCCAGAGTGGGAGGCTCGAAGTTGAAGGAAAAGTGGCGGTTTCCTGGTACTGAGCCAGATAGGGTCTGGAGTGCATGACAAAAGGACGTAAGGTCCAAAGTAAGCAGTGCTGCATTCTGGGTGTTCCTACGCAAGTGAAGATCAGAGAAAAGAGATGGCGAGATCCGAGGCAGAAGTGATTGAGACAGAGTTATATTCCCGGAGACTGGTCCTCGGAGAGGACACCTAGCAGTACGGCCCAGAGTTTAACTACAAGAGTTAACAGGCCTGGACAAGTAAAGAGAGGAAAGGTGAAGATAGAAGACAAGAGGGTGAAGAAGAAGGAATCTGTTTGTCAAAGATGCTCCAAGTTGTGAAGGAAACGTTCATAAGACTCTGTATCCACTATCTCTTGTATACACTGCAAGTTCTTGTTCAGGAAAAAGTTTGTTTTTGAATGGTGGTCTCTCTCATTGAACTGTGAAATATCTGGTCCTGGCAAACCAGCAACAACGGTTGCATGTGGCCTCACAGCACAAGTCCACACACCCAGCCAAGACCCCCACTTTCATGTAACGTGTCTGGGCGCAAGAGACGTGTGCCTAACTAAGGCTACCGCCCCGCACCACTTTACAAAAACACAAATTATACTGAATCTTTTCTCACAAAACTATATATCAGTCTACTCCGCTCCCCCTGCTCTATAACATGGTGCCTGCATCTTGATGATGGCAGGTTTCCTTTAAAGGGGTAATGTCTAGTGCAGGACTTGAGGGGACACAGGGATTCTCTTTGGTCATGCCCTGCACTAGACATAACAATGTATCAGTTTTGCCTGAAGTATCTCTGTAATCATAACCTGGACAAGTGCCAGTACTCAGAGCTGTGTGACATATGTGGAGTGTATGGTTTGTACTGGAAGGCTGTGTTCACTGCAGCGTTTGTTTGGATATTTTTGCAGTTTTATTTTTATTGTAAATTAAAATCTGCTTTTTACAGTGCTAGCAAAGTTTGAGATTTCAAAAATATCTTGCACATACTTTGGGTTTTTTTCCTGGCTGAATTTAAGAACAGTAACGGCTTTTAAATCTGCAGCATGTTAATGTCTTTTCACTCATAGGAAGCAATCAGAAAGTGAAAAAAACACAACAAACGTTTTTCGCAGCATTTTTGAAGTACTTTTGGTGAATCAGGCTACGGTCCCACGTTGAGTTATTAATGTTACAGATTTTCTGCACTTATTAAGTAAATTAGGTTACTTGTGTTTTTTTCATTGTTTTTGAGAGCATTTTTTACATGCAATTTTATTGCATTTTTGACGGTATGTCATCTTTTAAATAAAGCTGTCTCGTTTTTGATACTACCTGGTATTTAGCTTTAAAATTTTATTGATCTAGTCAGGTGCAGAATACATGCATTTATGCAGTATGGGGAAAATTTGCACAAAAAACTCAGCGTACCCGCAAGAGAAATTGACATGTGGATTTTAAGCACTCACCGCAGGTCAGTTTATGCTAAGTAAAATAAAGCACAGTGGGCATGAGATCTCTATAAATCCCATTCACTTTGCTTAAACACTAAGACACTGCGTTTTGATGCATCGAAAATACCCAGCGTTAGAACTCGTGGGCACGCAGCCTAAAACTAACTTTATTAAACCTGTACTGCCGAAAAAGACGTAATCCGCACCAAAAAAAAATTCTGCAAAAAAAGCTTCAAATGCCACAAAACAGATGTTTTGAACACATTTTTTTACTGTCAATAGAGCAGGTTTTCGCTGCCGAAAAAAATGCAGCACAAAACGCTGCATGTGAATATAGTCTAAGGTCAACTACAGAAACCTATATATGAAGTGGACAATTTTGAAGCTCCACGGAAAACAGTTTTGCTCTGTAGATATCATTCAGTTCATTTTTGAGGAACCCATATAGAATATACAAACCCTCTGAAATTTATGGCTCTATAGTATGTTTTTCCAGCAAGTAATATTTATTTGCAATTGACAGAAAATAGTCTACTAAAGTATATCCTGTAACCAGAACTATATAAGGTACTCTATGGCAGCGTTACTGCACTAAACCACAGTTTTAGATCTAATCTGATCTGATATCATCTAAAGCAGGGCTATAATGGAAGCTGAAGTGGCCATTCCTCCTGACCTCCCCGATTCACATGAGCGCTGCACGCTTTTGGCCTCTTCCAGGTGAACAAAGGATCTATGGCTATGTTTGCTATAGCTTTTTTGGGGGCAAGAGGACACTGTAAATAGCAATTTGAATGTAGTCTTAGGCTATGTGCACACGTTCAGGATCTGAATTCAGAAAATTCCTTAAGGTTTCTGCATCTCTTGGCAGGATAAAGGCAGAAAAAAAACGCGCATTTTGACGCAATTTTGATGCAGTTTTTGAGCGTTTTTTGATGCTTTTTTGTATATCAATGAATACTTTTTGGAGCTAAATAAAGATATTTGAAAAAAGAAATGTGGGACATCGCTTTATTCCTTGAATTACCTACAGACCTGGGGTGAGAATATTGGTTAACTTAAATTATTAAATAATGTGTCTGTTGTATTTCAAATAAAGTGTTTTACTCTGTGTGTGTTTTTTTAACTCTTTACTTTAGGTTTAGTAATGAAAGGGTCTGATTGACACCTTTTCATCACCAAACAAAAGGGCTAGGTGTCAGCTAATCCCATAAACCCAATGTTATTAGCATTCCCATTCCTGTCATTTGTGGGGCAGCTGAGAGCTGCTATTTTTAGCCTAGGAAGGTGCCATTAGGCAAACATTCCCTGGCTATTAATAACAGCTAACAGTTGTTTGGTTAGCTGCTACGTCCCCACAATCAGCAACCTTTAGACGCAGCATATTTTAGCTGCGTCCAAAACGCTGTGTTCTAATGCCGCACTTTTGTTGTCAATACATGCGGATCCACTGCATGTAATGACACTTCAATCAGGCAAAATCTGCAGTGGAGACTAGCGTATCCGCTACAGAAATTGACATGCTGCGGGTGAGTTTGGGTACATGCCCACGATCAGGAGCCGCTGCGGGTTTGAAGCTACGTGTTTATGTAGCATAAAACCAGCAGCGTCCAGATGTTAGAGCATAGTGTATGTGATTTTTGAAATCCCATGTCCACTATGTGTTCATCTGTGCAGGCGGATCACCCACGGACACTGACATGCGGCGCGTATTTCAGGACCGCATCATGTCAAATTCTCTTGCGGAGTCGCTAGTCTCCGCAACAGAAATTTGACCACTAGAATGTATTGAATGCTGTAAATCCGCATGGTTCAGTGAACACATGCAGATTTACCTATGTTCAATAGAACGCAGCGTTTTGGACACAGCAAAAATATGCTGTTTCCAAAGCCCTGTTATGTCCAGATCGTGGGCACATAGTCTAAAATGTAAAAAAAAATGGCGTGGGCTCCCGCGTGATTTTCATAACCAGTAGAGGGAATGCTGACCGCTGTGAGCTGATATTAGTAGCTGGGGAAGGGGTCATTAGCCAAAAAAGTTCCCTGGCTATTAATAACAACCCACAGCTGTTTGCTTAGCGTTTACTGGGTAGATTACAGGGGGACCCCAGAAAAAATTTTACGTAGGGTCCCCTTATAAAATCTAACTAGAAAAGGCTAAACAGACAGCTGTGAGCTGATATTAATAGCTACTTCCATGTAGCAGTGGCGAGTGGGGTAATAGGCTGGAGTTCATGTCAGCCTTGTATTGGCAGCTGACATGAAGCACTGACGTTTCCGGCTGCCGGGTGATCAGGTCGCCGTGGGACATAGGAAGGATGGCAGACAGGTGAGAATTAAAGGTGTTTTTTATTTTAATATAGATTTTTACTCTTTTTTTTTTTTTTAAACTCCGCGCACAGACGTCGGCTGAGGAGACTACTTCCCTCAGCCGCATCTGCTCCCGTTGTTATCAGCAGTAGCGGCCGTCGGATGATGGGAGGAATAGTCTCCCCCTGCCCGGGTACCACTCTTTGTACGGTTTTGCGGCTTTTATGCGGCGTTTTTGACTCACTGACTTGAACTGAGTCAGTCAAATACACAACAAACATCCACAGCAAATCCGCAAATATATTTATACCTGCATTTTTGCTGTGGATTTGACTGACTCAATTCAAGTCTATGGGTGATAAATTGTGTTGAGCCACCCCCGTAGTGTTCGAGTTCGGTTCGGTTCGTCGAACACCCGTGTGTTCGCCGAACTGTTCGTCGAACACCTTCGAACACCGTTAAAACCAATGGCAGGCAAACAAAAACACATAGAAACACATAGAAAACACCTTCAAAGGTGTCCAAAAGCTGACAAACTGCTCAGAAGACATAACTAACACATGGAAAAGTGACAAGTACATATAGTCATGTGAAAATAAAAGAGGTGGAGGAGTAAAAGGAGGGGGAGACACAGATATAGGCATGTCATGCCCTTCTAAAATCCAAAAAGTGAGAAGCCGACACGGCCAGTCCGCTCCTGCCCGTGCCACCTCCATGTCGCCGGGTTTGTGCCAGAGCCGCGGTGAACCCTGACGGCCAGCCCCCCTCTCCCAATACTGGTGCCTGTCCGCTGGTGGGTCGAGCGAGCCCCCCTGTGGTGGAGGCAGCTCTAAGCTTTTTAATTTAAATTGTCTCTCTAATTTGAATGAATACACTTTAAATCCATTTACAAGGATCTATTGGAGGGCAAGTCTCATGCCAGCAGCCGCGGTAATTCCAGCTCCAGTAGCGTCCACTAAAGCTGCTGCAGTTAAAAAGCTTTTATAAGGATCGAGCTCGGCTGTCCACCGCAAGGCATCCTACTGCCAGTCCCAGCCCCTATGCCTTGGGGTGCCTCCTGATGCTCTTCACTAAGTATCCCATGGTCCCGAAGCATTTCCTTTGAAAAAATTAAGTGTCTAAACTACAGGTGGTGCAGCTTGCTTAACAGCCGGGATAATCCGCTCACTAGCAGACACTGCTACTAGGCACAAAGTATTTCCTGGGCTAGATGCAGTTAAAAATTTGTAATTAGATACTCTCGTTGGATGCTGAGAAAGCATTCCATAGAGTCTCCTGGCACGCCATATATGATTCTCTTAAAAAGCTTGGGGTAGGGGTCTAGGGGACCCTTTTATAGCCAAAATCACGGCCCTGTATCGCAATACGTCACCTAGGCTGAAGATAAATGGAACTGTAGCACCCTGAGGGCTCGGTTGCTACAGACGTATTGCACCTCACCCAGAGGTGTGATATCTCACTCTCAGGTAAGGATGGAGTGTGGATCAGGACCCGACACCTGCATGCATTACACCACATTGCCGTGGGGCAGGGCGACCAATATGCCCCTGAGATGGGCACGACAGTCCCTGTCCCTGGCTGGAGTGGGGGGAGGGAACACTGAGGAAGGGGAACCCTGTAGTGCAGGAGCAGGGAGGAAGCAGTTCCTGGGTGCATTGAGAAGGGAGTATAAAAGGTGGGCACCATCTTAGTTCAGTGCAGAGAAGTCTGAGCAGAAGTGGCAGGGAGCAGGGGCTCTGCATGAGCTCTGCTCCGGAGGCGGGCCTAGTAACAGAGGCCCAGGCCTGGAAGAGGGAGAAGGAAGGAAGAGGAGCGGAGAAGGCTCCAGGAACGAGGAATGAAGGGATCCCAGGGGTGCGGACGGGCGAGTCGCCACCGCACGCCCGAATCCACCTGCGTGGAGGGGTCAGGCCAAAGGGGGAGACCGGTCCCCGAACTAGTGGAGGCAGGAAATGACCCTCAGCTAGAAACCGGAGGCTCTGACATTTTATGTGGCGCAGCCCCTCGCTACACCCGCTAGGAAGGCACCACATAGGGTCAGGGAAACTGGCGCCAAGTTTACCAAGAGGAGGCCCGAGGCAGCCGGACAGAAGTGTTGGTAAGAAAGGCCAGACAAAGGACACACAAAGGGGGTCCTGTGAAGTGCTCCAAAGTTATCTGGGAGTTGTCTGAGCCCCTCACCTGGTGAGCACAGTACGACGTGGGCAGCCGTTACCTGCAGACGTGGTCTGGATAATAAGAACTGTGAGTAAAGGCCCTGAACTGCATCACTGACTCCGTGTCGTTACTGCTGCTGCCCTGCACCATCACCCACATCCTCCGCATACACTGCCCTGAGGCTATACTCCTCCCGTGGGGAGTTATGCTACGCTCTGCTGCACCCACAACACCAGCCTCAGTGGTCTGCCCTGTAGCGGCGGTTCACTCTGACCGCAATCCACGGGTGGCGTAGTCGGACATTTAAACATGAAAACCACATAAATAGTTCCGCCACTGGTTTGACCGCCCTGAGCCACGGAACTGGGTCGCCGCCACGAAGACTACAACCACCAGCATCCACCAAAAAGGGTCCGGCTCCGGGTGTCCCAAGGCCCAGGGGGTGCGTCAGAACATTTTCATCACCTTTCACAATCACCAATGGGACAAGGCAGTGATGTCCTCTGTCCCCTCTCTTATACATCCTAGTGACGGAGCACCTGCTCTCATCAATTCGCCATAACCCCAATATTAGGTGGATTGAGGTGGGAGGCACCGAGTACAAGTGCTCTCTATTTGCTGATGATGTCCTAGTATATATCACTCAATCACATATATCCATCCATGCTGTTATGGCTGAAATAGATCACTTTGTTACATGGTAAAATTTTAAAATCAATGCAGCGAAGTCTGAGGCCCTCGATGTCTCCCTCCCCAAATCCATATAGGATTCCATCCAGTCCAACTTTCCCTTTGCCTGGCCCTCACAGGGTATCAAATACTTAGGAATTCCTATTCATAGAGACCTCTCCCATCTATGTTATCTTAATTTTGGGCCCTTTAATGAACAACTCCATACAGACCACGGTTGGCAAGTTAGAACTGTAAGATTCACTACGTGAACCACTGGTGTTTTGTGGAAAAGCACATGTACACTGCGTTCCAAATTATTATACAAAAAGTGTTTAGGAGTGATAAGGGAAGAATTTGTTTGTTTGTCAGTTAAACTCATTGATGGTGATGTGTGTCAGGGCTCTTTATATCACTGTAAGCAATTGCAGACACCTGTGCTAATTAGTTTGGCAGGTGTGTCCAATGAAAGGCAAGACTACTTAAGAAGGCTCTCTCACATTATTAAGCAGCCTACATTTTCTGCCAAAATGGGAAAGAAAAAGGATGTGTCGGCTGCTGAGAAGCAACAAATTGTGGAGTGTTTAGGTCAAGGCATGACTACAATCAACATTGTGCGATGATCAGGATGAAGTGTCTTGGCAATCAAGAAGTATGTAGCTGATTCACAGTACACACGTGTGCGTGCTGATAAGGGCAAATTGAGGACTCTTTCCTACAGGCAATTACGTCAGGTTGAAAGAGCAGCGGCAAAAAAGCCTTGTCATAGCAGCAGACAAGTTTTTTAAGCTGCTTGTGCCTCCAACGTCCCCCGAACAACAAGATGCAGGGTCCTTCAGAGGTTTGCAGCTGTGCATGCGCCATCCTGTCGACCTCCTCTATCCACTTCACACAAGCAGAAACGGCTCCAGTGGGCCAAACATTACATGAAGACTGATTTCAAAACTGTTTTGTTCACGGATGAGTGCCGTGCAGCGCTCGATGGTCCAGATGGATGGAGTGGAGGATGGCTGGTTGATGGACACCCCACGCAAACACAGCTACAGCACCAACAAGGAGGAGGTGGAGTAATGTTTTGGGCTGGAATCATGGGGAGAGAGATTGTCGGCCCCTTTAGGATCCCTGAAGGCGCTAAAGATGAACTCCATAATGTATGTGGATTTTCTCAAACAGCACTTCCTGCCATGGTTCAAGAAGAAGAACCGTGTATTTCACAGCAAGATCATTTTTCTGCATGATAATGCACCATCTCATGCTGCACATAAAACATCTGCATCTCTGGCTGATATGGGCATAAAAGGGGACAAACTTATGGTGTGACCCCCATGCTCCCCTGACCTCTACCCCATTCAGAACCTTTGGAGCATCATTAAAAGGAGTGTCTATGATGGCGGGAGGCAGTTCACATCTAAGCAACAGCTCTGGGAGGGTATTCTGTCCTCATGCAAAACAATTGAAGCAGAAACCATCCAAAACCTGACAAATTCAATGGACGAGAGAGTTCAGAAGCTCCTTTCGAACAAGGGGTCCTATGTGAAAATGTAACATCACCTAGAATAAAGTTTTGAGTTGAAAACTGTTTGATTTCAGTTTCTAACAACCTGCTAATGCTTATAATTTCAAAAATGACCATTTTTTTGGTCTTTATTAAAATGAAAAGGTTGATCGAAAAGTTTGGGGGATCTAAGAGTGTGGCAACCCAGTAGTCATGATTACTTCGAATTCTGACAATATGAGGGTCATGCTGCAGGTAGTGCAGCAAGAAGGCACTTATGTGCCTTGCGCATCTCGGAGCCCCAAAATTATTTTCCGGGCTAGATGCAGCTAAAAATTATTTTTAATTTTAAATCTGGTGAAGCTTTAGTATAGATGGCCTAATAGGATCAGTGCTGCACACTGCTACAAAGCCCAAATTATTTTCCAGTCAAGATACAGATAAACATGATTAGTAATTTGAAAGCTTAAAACGGTTGGTAGGGTGATTTTAACCAATCATCAAGCTTTTACTCTCCCCAGGATGACACAGGGGTAGAAAAGTCGTTTCGGATCCATGATTTGTTCATCTTTATGAACGTGAGTCTGTCTACATTATCAGTGGAGAGCCGCGTGCGCTTATCTGTCAGCACACCACCAGCAGCGCTGAACACACGTTCAGACAGAACGCTGGCTGCGGGGCATGACAAGATCTCCAAGGCGTAAGTGGCTAGCTCCGGCCATTTATCCAGATTGGAAGCCCAAAAAGAGCAAGGGTCCAGTGACACAGTCGTGGCTTCAATGTTTACTTGGAGATACTCCTGTACCATCGTCTCTAGGCGTTGACTATGTGTCAGACTTCTTGTCTCCTGTGGCCTTGCAAAGGATGGGCTAAAAAAGTGGTGAAATGATTCCGCAAAATTGATGTTACCAGCAGATACTGTGGTTCTGTTACGGTTTGAGTGCTGAACACTTGACGGTCCCACGGTTGGCAAGTTGGAACTGTGAGATTCACTACGTGCACCACTGGTATTTTGTGGAAAAGCACATGTAAGATTCTGCAACAGTCTCTGCTGATACTCCTGCATGCGTGCATCCCTTTCTATGGCAGGAATAATTTCTGCAAATTTACTTTTGTACCGGGGATCTAACAGTGTGGCAACCCAGTAGTCAGGATTATTTCTAATTCTCACAATTCGAGGGTCATGTTGCAGGTAGTGCAGCAAGAAGGCACTCATGTGTGTTGCGCATCCAGGAGCACCAAGTCCCTGTTGTGTTGGTGGCGAGGTAACAATCATGCTTCCTTCCTCTGTCCTCTCCCCCCAACCTCGCACAACAGAAATGTGATCAAGGTCTCCCTCATCTGATGAGTCTTCCATCAGTTCGTCCTCCACTTCTTCCTGGGCTCCTGCACCTTCCTCACTAGTTTGGCTGCTACCATGCGCCCTGGTAAAACCATCTCCCCCACCCTCACATGCCTGCCGCCTTGGTGCTGCCGACCGTCTGGACCTTGCAGATGTTAGCCCTTCCGCATACAACTCCTCCTCCTCTACTTCCTCCACCTCCTCTTGTGCCACCACCTGACTCCGAATTCTGTTTAACATGTGCTCCAGCATGTAAATCACCGGAATAGTCATGCTGATAATGGCATCATCAGCACTAAACATCTTCGTCGCCATTTCAAAACTGTGCAGAAGGGTGCATAGGTCCCTGATCTGAGACCACTCCTCCAGCGTGATTTGCCCCACCTCTGAATCTCGTTGGCCCAGGCTATACGTCAGAACGTATTGCACCAGGGCTTGTCGGTGCTGCCACAGTCGCTGCAACATGTGCAGAGTTGAATTCCACCGGGTAGGCACATCGCATTTTAGCCGGTGAAGTGGCAGGCCCAACGACTTCTGTAGAGATGTAAGTCGCTGAGCTGCGGGATGCGAACGGCGGAAGTGAGCACACAGCGACCGTGCCCTCTGCAGAAGGCCATCTAGTCTGGGATAGTGGGCTAAAAATTGCTGGACAACCAGGTTCAACACGTGAGCCATACAAGGCACGTGTGTGACATTGCCCCAGCGAAGGGCCGCACCCAGGTTTGCAGCATTGTCGCACACGGCCTTCCCTGGTTTCAGGTCCAGTGGAGACAACCATTCATGAAATTGGTTCTCCAGAGCTGACCACAACTCCTCAGCTGTGTGACTCACATTTCCCAGACATTTCAATGTAAAAACCGCCTGATGACGTTGAGCCCTACTGCCAGCATAGTAAGGAGGTGTGCAGGATCCCTTCTGCGCAGTTAGAAAGCTTGTGGCATGACCAGACAGGCTTTGGGTGCAGGTGGAAGACCGAGAGGAGGTTGAGGAGGCAGAAGCAGTGGAGGAACTTTGACATAAAGAGGATTGACGCACAACTCGTGGGGACGGCAAGACTTGGACAGCAGCCCCTTGTCCTGCTGTCACCATAGTTACCCAGTGCCCAGTCAGCGACATGTAACGCCCCTGTCCATGCCTACTCGTCCAAGTGTCTGTGGTGAAATGCACCCTGTCACACACAGAGTTTCTCAAAGAAGCGGTGATGTTGTGTGCGACATGCTGGTGGAGCGCAGGCACACCTTTCTTTGAGAAGTAGTGCCGACTGGGCATCTGGTACTGGGGCACTGCGACGGACATAAGGTCTCGAAAATCCTCTGTGTCCACCAGGCGGAAAGGCAGCATTTCTGTAGCCAAGAGCTTGCAGATGGTGAAATTCAACCTCTTAGCTTTCTCATGGCTAGGAGGAAATGGTCTTTTACTTGTCCACATCTGAGGGACCGAGGGCTGGCTATTATGCTTAGACGGGGTTGATAAGGGTGTCCCCGGCAAACTGCCGGTCTGTGAGGAAGATGCAGGCGGACATGTTAGGTTGCCTTGATCCAAAGGTGGTGCTATCGATGTCGGACAGCGCTCAACACCAGCTGGTGTTACCACCTTCAAAGAAAATGATGACCTGCCAATCACGCTGGCTGTTGCGGGTAAAGAGGTGGCAGGTCTGCGCCCCAAAACAGGTGTGACTGCTGTCCCCCCAGTCACAGAGGATGAAGAGGCCGCGGATGCACAAGATATGGCAGACGGTGATTGGCCCGGCCGGCTAGGCCGCATTGTAGTACACTGAGCTTCCCACTGCAACTTATGCTTCATGTCCATGTGCCGGTTCATGCATGAAGTACTCAAACTATGTATTTTTTGGCCTCTACTTAGCTTTTGCTGACAAATGTTACAGATAACACGAGTTGGGTCATCTTTATCGATCTGAAAAAATGCCCAGGCTATGCAAGGCTTAGCACCCATGCGACCTGAAGAGCCACCACGACTTGTGGTGAGAGGCAGAGTTGTGTTTGAGGATGCAGTTGTTGACGTGCTTCCAGTACTACGTCTCTGTCCAGGAAGGCGCAACCTGACCTCGTCGTCACTAGCATCTTCCTCCACCTCCTCTGCTGACCTCATCTCTTGGCTGACTGTGGGTTGACAGTAAGTGGGATCTCCGACCTCATCATCATCACCCTGTGCGTTATCACACCCGTCGTCCTCAGAGCCAACCTGTTCCTGCCCTGACAAAAAACTAAAGTTGTCGCTCCAATCAGGTATTTGAGTCTTATCATCGTCTTCCTCATTGTCTCCACCAACAGGAGTTACAGTTTGGGAATGAGGGTCTACATTATGGTCAGAACCTTCTGCGTCTGGTCCTGGATCCGACTCATAAAGATTCTGGGCATCAGTGCAGATCATTTCCTCGTCTGGATTCACAGAAGCGCTGGAGTCGACCTCTGATTCCCAGGCTATAGTATGAGTAAACAGCTCTGCAGACTCAACCATCTGTTCTACCTCATACTCAGACGGGCAGCTGGAGATTTGGGAGCTGTGAGGAAGCAAGTGCGATTTGGGTGACACCTTTGAGGACTGGAGTATTTGTGATGTTGAAGTTGATGTGGAGGAGAGCCCACTTAAAGGAGCACTTGATATCCGTTGAAGCACCTGCTGTTTTTGTGCCTCATCTGGAATTTGTAGCGATTGGCGTGGCCGTAAGAAAGGGATCTTATCACATTGTCCGCTAAAAGAAGTAGACATTTTAGTTTGGCTGGAAGATGGTCTTTCTTCTGCAGATGTTACTGTTGCTTTAACACCTACCCCACGGACACAACCTTTTTTCCCCTTCCCAACACGCCTATTCCCCTTTCCACCAGCAGCAGGCCTTTTTCCACTCATTTTGGTGGTTAACTAATTCACAACTCTGGAGTTGTTTGCACAAAAAAACAATGGATGGTAACCGAGCAGAGCTGAGTGGCCAAACTGTGGTATTAGGCCAAAACTATTGGCTGGGTTAGATGCAGAAAAAAATTATTTTGAATTTGCAACCTGATGGAGGTCAGTATAGATGGACTAATACAAATAGTCCCACACACTGCTAGAAGCCCAAATATTTTTTCAGAGGTACTGTAGATGCAGATAAAAATTATTTTTAATTTGCAACCTGATGGAGGTCAGTATAGATGGACTAATAGACCAAGTCCCACACACTGCTAGAAGCCCAAATATTTTTTCAGAGCTAGATGCAGAAAAAAATTATTTTTAATTTGCAACCTGATGGAGGTCAGTATAGATGGACTAATAGACCAAGTCCCACACACCGCTAGAAGCCCAACTATTTTTTCAGAGCTAGATGCAGAAAAAAATTATATTCAATTTGCAACCTGCTGGAGGTCAGTATAGAAGGACTAATAGAACAAGTCCCACACACTGCTAGAAGCCCAAATATTTTTTCAGAGCTAAATGAAGAAAAAAATTATTTTTAATTTGCAACCTGATGGAGGTCAGTATAGATGGACTAATAGACCAAGTCCCACACACTGCTAGAAGCCCAAATATTTTTTCAGAGCTAGATGCAGAAAAAAATTATTTTTAATTTGCAACCTGATGGAGGTCAGTATAGATGGACTAATAGACCAAGTCCCACACACCGCTAGAAGCCCAAATATTTTTTCAGAGCTAGATGCAGAAAAAAATTATTTTTAATTTGCAACCTGATGGAGGTCAGTATAGATGGACTAATAGACCAAGTCCCACACACTGCTAGAAGCCCAAATATTTTTTCAGAGCTAGATGCAGAAAAAAATTATTTTTAATTTGCAACCTGATGGAGGTCAGTATAGATGGACTAATAGACCAAGTCCCACACACCGCTAGAAGCCCAAATATTTTTTCAGAGCTAGATGCAGAAAAAAATTATTTTTAATTTGCAACCTGATGGAGGTCAGTATAGATGGACTAATAGACCAAGTCCCACACACTGCTAGAAGCCCAAATATTTTTTCAGAGCTAAATGAAGAAAAAAATTATTTTTAATTTGCAACCTGATGGAGGTCAGTATAGATGGACTAATAGACCAAGTCCCACACACTGCTAGAAGCCCAAATATTTTTTCAGAGCTAGATGCAGAAAAAAATTATTTTTAATTTGCAACCTGATGGAGGTCAGTATAGATGGACTAATAGACCAAGTCCCACACACTGCTAGAAGCCCAAATATTTTTTCAGAGCTAGATGCAGAAAAAAATTATTTTGAATTTGCAACCTGATGGAGGTCAGTATAGATGGACTAATACAAATAGTCCCACACACTGCTAGAAGCCCAAATATTTTTTCAGAGGTACTGTAGATGCAGATAAAAATTATTTTTAATTTGCAACCTGATGGAGGTCAGTATAGATGGACTAATAGACCAAGTCCCACACACTGCTAGAAGCCCAAATATTTTTTCAGAGCTAGATGCAGAAAAAAATTGTTTTTAATTTGCAACCTGATGGAGGTCAGTATAGATGGACTAATAGACCAAGTCCCACACACCGCTAGAAGCCCAAATATTTTTTCAGAGCTAGATGCAGAAAAAAATTATTTTTAATTTGCAACCTGATGGAGGTCAGTATAGATGGACTAATAGACCAAGTCCCACACACTGCTAGAAGCCCAAATATTTTTTCAGAGCTAGATGCAGAAAAAAATTATTTTTAATTTGCAACCTGATGGAGGTCAGTATAGATGGACTAATAGACCAAGTCCCACACACTGCTAGAAGCCCAAATATTTTTTCAGAGCTAAATGAAGAAAAAAATTATTTTTAATTTGCAACCTGATGGAGGTCAGTATAGATGGACTAATAGACCAAGTCCCACACACTGCTAGAAGCCCAAATATTTTTTCAGAGCTAGATGCAGAAAAAAATTATTTTTAATTTGCAACCTGATGGAGGTCAGTATAGATGGACTAATAGACCAAGTCCCACACACTGCTAGAAGCCCAAATATTTTTTCAGAGCTAGATGCAGAAAAAAATTATTTTTAATTTGCAACCTGATGGAGGTCAGTATAGATGGACTAATAGACCAAGTCCCACACACTGCTAGAAGCCCAAATATTTTTTCAGAGCTAGATGCAGAAAAAAATTATATTCAGTTTGCAACCTGATGGAGGTCAGTATAGATGGACTAATAGAATGATGCTATGCCCAAAAGATTTTACTTCACTAGGTGCAGTAAAAAAATTGGTATTCTATACACAGGTGGTATATCTTGCAACACAGATAGGCTACTCCACTGACTAACACACTCTGCAATAGGCCAAAAAGGATTAGCTTTGCTAGATTCAGCCAAATGCTGTGAAAAAAACTTGAACAGCACTGGCACAGACCTGCCTGGCAAAAACTGATAGGAACTGATGTAACCTAGTCCTGAAAAGGACTGCAATTACAATTAGTCTTTACTCCCACAACCTATCTATTTAAGAGCACAGACCTGCCTGATAAAAGTCGTAGGAAATGCTGTAACCTAGTCCTTAAAAGGACTGCAATCACAACTATTCCCTACTCCCAAGCTATCTCTATATTTGTGCGAAAATTGGCTTGAAATTAACAAGGTATAGCGCACACAGCAACAGCGGTGCCGTCTAACACGCAGCTGCAGCAGTGAGAAAATGGTGGCGACGGGGAAAATGGCTTGGTCTTATAGGGCAAGGACATGTGACATACACTGCCAATCACACATGCCCTTGCTTGTGTGAAAAAAAGCACTTCGCTCCGTGTGTGCGCTGCTGATAGGCTGACAGATTGCACCTCCCCACTGTAAATGCGGGAAAGAGAAAAAAAAAATGGAGATCTTCATTGTTCCTGCAGAGATCCATCCCCTGCCCCTCCCCCCACCCCGCTGTACACTCAAACTGCGTATTAACATTAATTTTCATCATTACTGAGAAAAAATCCAGTTATGATTTTGGTGCACGAACAGTTATCGAACATAACCTCGAACAGCCGAATTTTTCTCAAATTGTTCGTGTTCGCCGAACGGCTCGAACACCGCCCAAAACAGCTCGAATTTGAGATTGGCGAACAGTTCGAGTAGAACAACGCTCATCTCTAGTGATAAACGCTGCAGAAAGAATTGACAAGCTGCAGATTTAAACGCAATGACAATCCTGACAGGAAAATTTCTGATGATGTGCAAAGGTACTTGAGGATTGCCATTGCATTAGCTGACACACGGATTACCTAGCGTTTTGGTGCATTTCCGGACGGAAAAAACGCAGCGAAAACGCATCAAAAATGCACAGTGTGCACATAGTCTTATTCAAGTCACCTGCCAGTGGTTTTTCTTTTTTTTTTGCTGTATTGGACCAGTGGTTTGACAACAGAAAACATTTATATAAAATAGTCATTATTGAATGACATATTAGTATATACATATTATATATATTTATAAACAACGACCAACATATATATCATTAATCAAAAAAGACCGGGTTAGAGACCCGGATGACCGGGGCTAACCCAGAAATCCTTTTCAAATCATTTTAGGAACACAAGAACGACTCAGAGTATAAATGGCTTGCAAAGAAGAAAATTGTTTATTAATCAATAGGTATACAGTACCAAATTTTAAATCTCATCAATATAAGAATAGGGGGCAAAAAAGTGTCTATCCGAAGCCCCCAAAATGTGATGCGTCCCATCCCAGTGTAGAAAAAATCCCTAGGGCCACCCAGGAGCCCACATAAATAGTCAGGGATGCAAATATAGAGTGCACCTGTCAAAGTTACATCGCACTCACCACTATAGTAGTGACCTGAGCAAAATATGAGGGAGACTCAACTTGCCATGTGGCAAAAAAGTATGTACTCACCACAGGGACAAGACTAGACTGGACCTAGGTGCGTCTGCTACCTTGTGGCCCCCCCTATTTGCGCTCCCATCCACACTGGGATGGGACGCATCACATTTTGGGGGCTTCGGATAGGCACTTTTGCACTTTTTTGTCCCCTATTCTTATACTGATGATATTTAAAATTTGGTACTGTACCTATTGATTAATAAACAATTTTCTTCTTTGCAAGCCATTTGTACTCCTAGTTGTTCTTGTGTTCCTAACATATTATATATATGTATATAATTGCTATTATTGATCAATATTTTGCTATTATTTCTATTCATTATTATTTTTATTGCTGTTACTGTTATTACTGTTTAATTTTGTGTTCTATTACTATATTGTATTTCTTAATGTTATTTATTATATGTATTAACCTGCTATCGGTTTTAAGTTTTGCTTTTTTCTATAACCATGTTTCTAAGAAGTGAAAGAATTGGTACTAAATAGACAGGGTTAGTTTTTACTTTTAGTGTCAGGCAATATTTTGTATTCTATATCTGACCAATTTTTGTGATTATGGCATTTGTCTGAGTCATTCTCACTATCGGACAACTGCAGTCTAAATAAAACATTTGTTATTGGCACATAGTGTATGTTAATCAGCTGCATACGCATTCAAAAAACACAGTTGTCTATTTAAGTGTTGATATGCTCATTCATATCACTAAAAGTATATACAGTGGTGTGAAAAAGTGTTTTCCCCCTTCCTGACTTCTTATTCTTTTGCATGTTTGTCACACTTAAATGTTTCAGATCACAAAACAAATTTAAATATTAGACAAGGATAACACATGTAAACACAAAATGCAGCTTTAAATGAAGGTCTTTATTATTAAGGGAAAAAGAAATCCAAACCTACAGGGCCCTGTGTGAAAAAGTGATTGCCCCCTAAACCTAATAACTGGTTGGGCCACACTGAGCAGCAACAACTGCAATCAAGCGTTTGCGATAACTGGCAATGAATCTTTTACAATGTTCTGGAGGAATTTTGGCCCACTCCTCTTCGCAAATTTGTTGTAATTCAGCCACATTGGATGGTTTCTGAGCATGAACCACCTTTTTAAGGTCATGCCACAGAATCTCTAGGTCAGGACTTTGACTAGGCCACTCCAAAGTCTTAATTTTGATTTTCTTAAGCCATTCACAGATGGACTTGCTGGTCTCTTTTGGATCATTGTCCTGCTGTATAACCTAAGTGCGCTTCAGCTTGAGGTCATGAAAAGATGGCCGGACATTCTCCTTCACGATTTTTCTGCAGACAGCAGAATTCATGGTTCCGTTTACCACAGCAAGTCTTCCAGGTCCTGAAGCAGCAAAACAGCCCCAGACCATCACACTTCCACCACCATATTTTACTGTTGGTATGATGTTCCTTTTATGAAATGCTGTGTTATTTCTACACCAGATGTAATGGGACATACACCTTCAAAACATTCAACTTTTGTCTCGCCAGTCCACAGAGTATTCTCCTAAAAGTGTTGGCGATCATAAAGATGTTTTCTGGCTAAACTGAGACGACCTTTTATATTCTTTTTGCTCAGCATTGGTTTTTGTCTTGGAACTCTGCCATGCATGCCATTTTTCCCAGTCTCTTTCTTGTGGTATCAGGAACACTGACCTTAATTGAGGCAAGTGAGGCCTGCAGTTCTTTGGATGTTGTTGCGGGGTCTTTTGTGACCTGTTGGGTGAGTCGTTGCTGCTTTTTTGGGGTAATTTTGGTCGGCCGGCCACTCCTGGGAAGGTTCAGCACTGTTCCATGTTTTCACCATTTGTGGATAATGGCTCTCACTGTGGTTGGCTGGAGTCCCAAAGCTTTAGAAATGGCTTTATAACCTTTTCAAGACTGATAGATCTCAATTACTTTGTTTCTCAATTGTTCCTGAATTTCTTTGGATCGCAGCATGATGTCTAGCTTTTAAAGATCTTTTGGTCTACTTCAATTTGTCAGGCAGGTCCTATTTAAGTGATTTCTTGATTTGAGAACAGGTGTGGCAGTAATCAGGCTTGTGTGTGGCTTGGGAAATTGAACTTGGCTTCCCAAAGATCTGCTAAACCACAGTTAATTTATGTTTTAAGGGGAAGGGTGGGGCAATCACTTTTTCACACAGGGCCCTGAAGATTTGGATTTCCTTTTTGATTAATAATAATGACCTTCTTTTAAAAACTGCATTTTGTGTTTACTTCTATTATCTTTGTCTAATATTTAAATGTGTTTTGTGATCTGAAAAATGTAAGTGTGACAAACATGCAAAAGAATAAGAAATCAGGAAGGGGGCAAACACTTTTTCACACCACTGTATACTAAAGAGGACCTGTCAAACATCAAGCATCCATTTTTTTTCTCCCCTCTTATTTGTTCCCTGAATTTGCCATTATTTTTCTTTTTGTATTTTTTTTTTATTACAAATAATCCTTGGAGGCAGATTCTCTTGCAGATCAGTGTCCGGCCAATAGCCAGGAAAGCTCATTTACATATAAGAAAAACATGGATTTCTCTGGAATAAGACATTGGATCGCAGATATCAAGGTATCATTCAGCTGCCTATGACCTGCATGCCCATGTAGATGGCTTAGGATGGATGATCCTGACAGATTCCCTTTAATAAATCAATAAAATGTAATGCTCAGGGTAGCAGTGGGAATAAAATAGTAGCAAATACTGACCACTTTTGACCTGTTGACAGGACCTCTTTAAATGAAATACATCAGCAGGTTTTTGCTATTGAATCAGAGTAGCATGATGTAGGCAAAGAGATCCTGATTCCAGAAATGTGTCTTATTGCTTGGTATAGTTTTGATAAAATCCATTTTCTCTGCTGTAGATGTATCATTGCTCTGAATGCTGAACCTTGTATAACCCCGCCCACACCACTGATTGGCAGCTTGCTGACAATGTGCAGTGTACACAGCTGCCACTCAGTGGTGGGGGTTGGGTTACACAGATTAGCTGAACTGACTGGTACATGGCACCTATTTATGCAGTTATAATCTCCTGCTGATAAAACACTGATTGTATTGAAACTATAGAAAGCTACTGAGTAAGTGACACATCCCTGGAATCAGGTTCTCAGACTCTACATTATGCTGCTCTCAGATTAAGTAGCAAAAACCTGCTGACAGATTCCATTTGAAGTTGAAACCTGTCAATATCCTGCTCCCATAGTGTACCCACTTGTACAGCAGTATTGCAATGTGACCCATCCACCTATGGATAGATGTGTGAGCTGCTGGTTGAAGCTGAAGACTATTACTATGCAAGAGGGAATCTGTCACCAGATTTTTGCTACTTTCTCTAAGAGCAGAGTGATGTATGGGCAGAGACTCTGATTTCAGCGATGTATCACTTACTGGGCTGCTTCCTGTAGTTTTGATAGAATCACTGTATTCTCTGCTGCAGATCTACAAGTTTGCTGAATAGTGAGCTCTGTATAAATCCACCCACATCACTGGTAGGCAGCTTTCTCTGTACACTGTGCATAGACAGAAAGCTGCCAATCAGTGGTGTGGGCAGGGTTATAACGACCTTATCAATATGCAGGACTCCATGGCAGCAGGTTTAATAGTCATCTAGTGATTAGCTCCTGCTTATTAAACAGTGATTTTATAAAAACTACAACAAGCAGCCCAGTAAGTGACACATCGCTGGAATCAGGGTCTCTGTGATTACATCATGCTGCTCTCAGATTAGGTGGTTAAAGCCTGTTGTCAAATTCCCTTTAACACTTAGAGCAGTGCTATTGTATCTCTGCCAGCAAAGCAATAGGTGTCATACCACCCCTACATTATTTTATCAGAAAACCTTTTCTTACATTATGCAATGTAATATAGACTACTGTGGCATTGTAAACTGTTATACAGTAGTATGACATCACCCTTCTAGAAACACTGGAACAACAATGGTTTGATATAAACACCCCAATGGTTTTAAACTGAAAATCCTACTTTTCGCCAGCAGGTGGTGCTGTGGATTTATGCTGCTTTCAGGATGATCTAACTGCATGAATGTGTGTAAGTCAGGGCTTTCTCTGTGCCTTGTCTGGAATATTCATGCATTCTGTAACATGGGCAGAAAGCCACAGAGTCTTGGAAACTGTCCTGGTAACCACTAGGTTCTGAAAACTCTCATAACATGCAATATGTTAATAGGGGAAAAAATGACAAGCCTTTTTACAAGCAAATTACTGTCTAATAATGAGGTCTTAGAGAAGAAATATACAACTTAGTAAGAACAAGCTAGTGGGCGGTGGCTACTATTGGAAATATTGTTTCTGATGGTGTCATTTAGCTAAGGAGATTGCGTAAGCAAACATGTTCCTACTTGGCTTCTATAATAATGGGAAGAGAACAAAAACAGTCTAGTACTGGCTGTCAAGTTTAAAAGCATTGAATATAAAGCAGATTTGTCATTAGATTTCATTGTCCAAACTCCATTACTAAATCGATTTCCTAGACCTGATGAAGCTACTTACTTACTTTTAAAATCCCGGCAGAATGGCTGTATAATGCTGCTATGAAGATGAACATTTTAGAAGTCCAGCTATCAGGCAGGGGACTTTCATAAGGGACTACATAGCCATTCTGACATAAATTTCTAAAGTAAGTACACCAGTCTTATCAGGTCTAAGAGATCTATTTTAACATGTGATGTTCATGTATGTCATACTTCAGGCGCTGTTGTATGGAGCGCGCTAAGGAGCTAAGCTCTTATTATACCTGCCATATGTCTTACAAAGCCAGCATCCACCTATAAAAGCAGCAACCGGAGCTATCTCCGATCGCTGCTGTACAGCCATTTAAATGTCACTGTCAGTCACTGACATTGGCACTAAAATAGGAGAATGTTATTTTGGCTATGTACTGCAATACAGTTGTATTGTAGTATATAGAACAAGTGATTAAACTATTGCATGTTCAAGTCCCTGTAAAGGGATTAAAAAATCTAACAAACAAACAATAAAAGTTTTTAAAACTATACAAAATTCTGGTCAGATATATATATGGCTCCAGGAAGAAGGGAAAGAAAAGATAAAAATGGAAAAATGCCTGGTCTGTAAGAGGTTGAGATTTGGTTAAAAAATAAAGCATTTCTGTTTAAATGTCTTCCCTTTATATATATATATATATATATATATATATATATATATATATTCTTACCTTGGTTCTTTGGTGTGGTCCAGCATATCATAAATGAAGTCTAATTTCACTTTGTGGAAAACTCCACTAAAATGTCACAATAAAACTGCTAAAATGCCAATGCCCCTAGTTTAGTCTCATTTTCAGGATTGTTCCATGTATTAAATCAATTGCTCTGATAATATTATGTAAAGGCAAAGAGGAAATCCCATTCTTTTCTTGCCACAGGTCTTTGTCTGCTTATGCACATACAAGAAGACCGTAAGCTGCAGCCTGGCATCTACAGATTGCATTAGATACACTTTTGTTCATCCAACATCTACATTTCTGGACCCTCCATACAAATTAGTGCACAATTGGGCCAATTATTCATGTGTTCTCCTTAGGACAGTAGAATTTATCTTTCAGAAGAACAAAAGGATCACAGATAGAATATGAACATGCCCAATTCCTTCTCTCCCCATCAGGAAGAGTCAGGAGCCCTCCATACATAGCAGGTGGATAGCTGGTCCTGGTACACTTCACTCTCAGCAACTCCAATAGAAATTCCAATTCCACAGAAATGTAAGGCTGAGTACACGCTGTGTCTGTGCCTACATTCATGCCCAACAGTGACCACAGTCTGGATGGATGTCTAAGCATCTCTCCACCATAGGTACCCACTGTAAAAAGAAAAAAAATATATACTGTATGGTTTCTTTGCTGTGGCGCCCTGTATTTGAGACCACAATGCTTTCATATACTTTAAAACAAATGTATAGCTGCCAGAAGAAAGTTGAAAGAACCCACTTTTGGCCTCAATCTGGTGATTGTGAGCCTATGGGACCATTAAAGTACACTGCAGGTTAAATGCACAGACACAGTGTGCACTTAGCTCTAACACTGCCTTAAACCATAGGTGTGTTATCTTATTAATATCATCTCTAATCTAAGTCCTGACTGCCAAATTATCGAAATTGTGAGCCAAGACACAATAGGACCTATCCATTTATACCTTATGTACTAGGAGAAATTTGTTGCTACTATCCATGTGAACAATGTACATTTTAATTAAAATATTAAAAGCTATGTTTTAAAATGACTCCAATTCGATTAGCCAAGGCTCTGTGTAATGACACAGGAAGCCGTCTAGAAATGATTATTTCTAGGGGTGTAGGTGCCACTCGGGAGGTTTGATAAGTCCTCCAGAAATTCAGATCTCTCCTATTTCCAAAAGCCTTGTGGATGCTCCAGTTGTTTGGCACATACGACCAAAGTGTAAAGAGGCCTATTACAGAGCAATGTGATATGTCACTGTGAAGACCCAGTCCTATGAATCTTTACTAGGAGACTTCTTATTAGGGCTATTCGATGTTCTCCATTGTCGTACTATGGGACAGTGCAACCAGATTTTTTTATCATGCCAATACGGTATGAGAAAACAATTGCAGCATGCTGGGAGTTCATCCGATACGGATCACACACACCCATACAAGTTTATGTCATCCGAGTGCAGTCCGATCGCCGCGTACACAGAGAATGCAGAAGTTAAGTTCTCCATCTTCTCCACACCTTCTCTCTCACGCGAGAGCATCTGATCACACGAAGCTGACACTCAAATCAAACTCTGACAGTGTTTGATCCGAATGACATCAGCATAATTGGCCCCAAATCTCTCACATGATAATAATAATAATGTTTTTATTTATATAGCGCCAACATATTCCGCAGCACTTTACAATTCAGACACTATTGCCACAGCCCCATTGGGGCTCACAATCTAGATTCTCTATCAGTATGTCTTTGGAATGTGGGAGGAAACGGGAGAACACTGAGGAAACCCATGAAAACATGGGGAGAACATACAAACTCCTTGCAGATGTTGTCCTTGATGGGATATGACCCCAGGACCCCAGCGCTGCCAGGCTGCAGTGCTGACCACTGAGCCACCATGCTGCCCTCATGAGAGAATAAACAGCCGTGTGACCCCGGCCTTGGTGTGAGTTAACAAAAGGGTTTCTATGGTTCATCGTAACACTTTTGTTATTTTTTATTTCTTTACTTCCATTTAATTAATTTTGTCATCGGCAGACTTACATGACTTTGTTCACGTTTTATATCCACAAGGACTGTAGTCCACTTCAGTTACTACAGTTGTCTTGCTTCTAAGTAGGCTTTCTGGGCCTCCTAGTCTCAGGCCCAGGTACAACTGCATTCTCCGCACCCCCCTATAGACCCACAACTGCCTAACAGATTAAAATTTCCTCCAGTTTTGTTCTGACATTAATCTAAATTTGGACCTCACCTCCATATATGTTAAGTCTCAGTTTTGTGGACTGAACCAGCATGTAATCTATCAATTTGTCAGGAGCCAGTGACTTTACTGATGCACTTGCTGATTAATATGCATGAGAACTGATGTAAATGAGCTATTCTTTACTTCTGAATTGCATTCTCATTAATATTACTTGAGTAAAATGGACGCCGGCCAAGATTGACATTTATGCCCCCTAGGCCTGTTGTTATGTGAGGCCCCCTCCTTAAGCATATGTGCCATTGCTAACGCCTATACCCTATTTAAATAAATCAGTCTGTGTGGACTGTGTGAAAAGCAGATCACGGTCCTAATAGGTAGAATAAAAAGAGGGTGTAGAAGCTCATGCCGTGAGAGTTTATTGGACTCCCAACGTCTTAGCAGAAGACTTACATGTCTTCTACGCCCGCCTTTTGTCCTCAGCTCTCAATGACAACCCTATAGGTTGTTCGTGCTCTATAATGTTAGCAACAATAAGAAATTTTCCAAAACGTTTACGAAAATGTCTTCTATTTAGTAAAATGCGAGCGATTTCCTATTTATATCCATTTCTAAGATTAATGTGGTAACTAATATGGCTGCCATTCCAGCTGTCATGGGGCTTGTCACCCAGCTTTTCCCAAATCCTGACTGCTAGTAATGCCTATTAGAGAAGCAATATCCCTAAATAACCTGCCATTCTAAGAATACTCTTTGTGCAAACTTGAATTTTGGCCATGTTCATTCCGAGAAATGATATAATTGAGAAATATTGACTATAAAGTGAGAACAGAGGAGACTTCAAAGACTTAATATATTCAGCAAAAATATTTTATTTTAGGGATAATGCGCTTTTAAATGCCTTGTATAGTAGTCTTATCTTAGTTATGAGCCCATGTTGTCAGCCCAGACATTCTTGTGTAAATGACAGCTTGATATTTACCAGGAATAAAAATATATGTTGGATTAAAGTACCTGCGTAAAAGCCGTAACTCCTACCACAACTCGCATGTATTGGTATTTACCTAAGTGCAGTGGTGCCATAAGAAGTGACTGGTAGTAGTCCGCTCGTTCAGTCTGACTCCACGTACTCTGTATCCTGTACTCATGCGCAGATATAAACTATATGCAGCCATATTTATTTCTTTGGCTGCTGTGAACTACCGTTTACTAATGATAAGATTCATATCTAAACTGTGGATCAATGAAACTATACATTCTATACATACTTTTAGGGCAGTCCACACAGCACTGATCTGCTACTTTCCTAATGTGAAAATCTGCAGCAGCAAAAAAAAATATTGGGGTTAAACCTGGGGTGAAAATCCGCAGCATACAATGAGAGGCTATGGCTTACAAATTTGCATGCCGATCAGAGCACTCTTTCAGCCCGATTCATCAATGCTTTTACACCAGCATTTTGGCGTAAAAAGCTTTGACAAGTTGCATAATTTTGGTGCAACTGGCGGCTGCACTAAAATTATGCAAGTTTTGGTGGTTTTACGCCATTTCAGGCCAGTTCCAACAACTGTAGATGGAGCTGGGGTAGGATTGGGGCAGGGTGACCACCACTTGTCAAATTCATTATAAGCGCCTTATTTTGCTATGCCACAAATCTTGTTCCAGCAAGGGCTGGAGTAAGATTTGCTGCGAGGCACACACAGAGGTGTACGCTTCTCGTCCACCGTTCCTGATTCATGAAGAGTTGAATATTTCAAAACATGAACTCCAAAACTAAATCTCCTATATCTGATATCCTAAATCCAGGGATGTAGAATGTAAGTATGAAGTACCTGGGGCAATGAACTGGGTACCTACTTTGTTACCCAATGAAGTCAAAAGTTTTGAGACTGTCACAAATATTGTTTTTCACAAAATTTGCTGCTTCAGTGTTTTTACATCTTTCAATCAGATATTTCTATGGTTACTGAGTACAAATCTAAGTATTTCACTAAACTTTTATTGGCAAAAACATCAAGTTTATACAAAGACTTAATATTTACAGATTTGAACCTTATTTTTTCAGACTTCTGCAATCTGCCCTGGCATGCTGGATATCAGCTTCTGGTGAAATCCTGACAGATTACCACCCATTCTTGCATAATCAGTGCTTGGAGCTTATCACAATATCTGTATTTTTGTTTTTGAGGATTAACCACAGATTCTCAATGGGACTTCGTTATTACTTTTACTTTGTCGACTTGGTGCTGAAAAAAGCATTGTTCATCACCATATTGCTCATGGATTGTTTTGAGAAGTTGCTGATGCATAGATACCAGGGATTGAAGCTTGAAGAGGACAATTTGCATATTCCAGGTGCCTTCTGGGAAAAGCGAAGAATCTCCTTCAGCTAGAAGATCGTTGGGTACAGCCGGGACCAGCTGCTTGGAAAGCATTGTCAAACCAGGGATTGAAGCTTGAAGAGGACAATTTGCATATTCCAGGTGCCTTCTGGGAAAAGCGAAGGAGCAGCATGGCAGATGTGACAACCTACATGGTGAGCTGCAACATGTGCTACATGTTCACAGATCGACCAGAAGCTGAAACCAACTTCACCTGCCAGAAGTTTAGACTACTGGCTCTTTTAGAAGAAAAGGTGCGGGGACTCGAAGAAAGAATTGCGACATTAAAACTCATCAAGGAAAATGAAGACTTCCTGGACAGAACAGAAGCGTCACTACTGGTCACGGAAAGTGAAGGAAGCGTCAGAGAACCTCCAGAGGTAGACAAGTGGAGGCAAGTGACCAAAAGAAGCAAGAAGACCATGGAGAAACCACCATCCACACAACTGAGAAACAGATTCCAAGGACTTGTGGAGGACGAAGATGGCACACCTAAGGATGAGGAACTACCAGCAAGCAAAAAAGAAAAGAGTACCCAGAAACACCCAGAAGCGACAAGAAAAAGGACAGCCAAGAAGGGAAGAAGAGTAGTGGTGGTGGGAGACTCACTACTGAGAGGAACAGAAGCAGCTATCTGCAGACCGGACATAACCGCAAGAGAAGTATGCTGCCTCCCAGGGGCGAAGATCAAGGATGTTACCGATAGGATACCGAAGCTCATCAGTTCCAAGGATGTCCACCCATTTCTTCTGATACATGTTGGCACCAATGACACGGCAAAGAAGGACCTACCGACAATCTGCAAGGACTTTGAAGCATTGGGGAAGAAAGTAAAAGAACTGGATGCGCAGGTAGTTTTTTCTTCTATCCTTCCAGTAGACGGGCATGGCGTCAGGAGATGGAACAGGATCCTTGATGTGAACAACTGGCTGAGACGATGGTGCAGACAACAAGGATTTGGATTCCTGGACCACTGTGTGAATTACCTCTATGACGGACTCCTTGCCAGAGACGGACTACACCTCAACAAACCCGGGAAACACACATTCGCCAGGAGATTCGCAACACTCATCAGGAGGGCGTTAAACTAGAAGAAGAGGCGATGGGAAGAAAAACGCCGGACACGAACATGCAACCAGAGAACATACTAATGAAAGATATGAAGTGCGACAAAGAAGGTCCAAGACAAGATACTTGGAAAGGAGGTAAGAAAATTTCAAATACAATCCACAGGGAGAAGATTGGAACAAAACAAAATCGTGTCAACTGCGTGCTAGCAAATGCCAGAAGCCTGACAAACAAGATGGATGAACTGGAAGCAGAAATATCTACAGGTAACTATGACATAGTGGGAATAACCGAGACATGGTTAGATGAAAGCTATGACTGGGCAGTTAACTTACAGGGTTACAGTCTGTTTAGAAGGGATCGAAGAAGTCGGAAAGGGGGTGGAGTCTGTCTATATGTAAAGACGTGTCTAAAGCCTACAATACGGGAGGATGTATGGGAGGGAAATGAGGAGGTCGAGTCCTTATGGGTGGAGATACATGGGGCAAAAAACAATAATAAAATTATCATAGGAGTCTGTTATAAACCACCAAATATAGCAGAAGCCATGGAAAGTCTATTAATGAGACAAATAGACGAAGTAGCAAAAAATAACGAGGTGATTATTATGGGGAACTTCAACTACCCCGATATAGACTGGGAAACCGAAAGCTGTAGATCTCAGAAAGGAAACAGGTTTCTGTCAATTATCAAAGCCAATTATTTGTCACAACTTGTGTAGGATCCAACTAGAGGGACGGCCCTTTTAGACTTAATATTAACTAACAGGCCAGACAGAATAACTGAGGTGCAGGTCGGGGGGCACCTGGGAAATAGTGACCACAACATTATACAATTCCACATGTGCTTCAGTAGGGTGCCCAGCAAGGGAGTCACAAAAACACTGAACTTCAGGAGGGCAAAGTTTGATCAGCTAAGAGATGCCCTTCACCTTATAGACTGGGATAGTATCTTTAGTAATAGGAGCACGGATAGAAAATAGGAAATTTTCAAAACAGTCCTACATAGTCACTGTAGAAGGTACATACCTTATGGGAATAAAAGGGCTAGGAATAGGAGGAAGCCAATGTGGCTAAATAAGGAAGTCAAGAGGGCAATGAAAAACACAAAAAGGGCTTTCGGTAAACTTAAACAAGAAGGCAGCGAGGAAGCGCTAATATCTTATAGGGAAAAAAACAAAATCTGTAAGAAACAAATAAGAATAGCAAAAGAGGAGACCGAGAGACTAATTGCCAAGGAAAGTAAAACGAATCCCAAACTGTTCTTTAACTATATAAACAGTAAAAGGATTAAAACTGATGGAGTTGGCCCATTGAAAAATAACCTGGGTAAAATCATAGAGGGCGATGAGGGTAAAGCAAACCTACTCAATAGCTTCTTCTCCACTGTTTTCACAAAAGAAAACAATTTATCGGAGGAAATGCAGAGTGATAAAGTAAACCCTCCGCTAAATATCACCCACCTAACCCAGGAGGAAGTTCAGAAACGCCTAAATAATATCAAAATAGACAAGTCACCAGGCCCAGATGGCATACACCCCCGGGTACTAAAAGAATTAAGTAATGTGATAGACAGACCGCTGTATCTTATATTCAAGCACTCTTTATGGACAGGGACTGTCCCACTTGACTGGCGCCAAGCAAATGTGGTACCAATATTCAAAAAGGGGTTTAAAAGTGACCCTGGGAACTATAGACCAGTCAGGTTAACGTCTGTTGTGGGTAAATTGTTTGAAGGATTTCTTAGAGATGTTATTGTAGAATATCTTAATGATAATAACTGTCTAACTCCATATCAACATGGATTCATGAGGGATCGCTCCTGCCAAACAAACCTGATTGCCTTCTACGAGGAGGTGAGCTCACAGCTGGACCGGGGAGAGTCAGTGGATGTTGTATACCTTGACTTCTCCAAAGCGTTTGATACCGTGCCACACAAAAGGTTGGTATATAAAATGAGAATGCTTTGTCTGGGGGATAATGTGTGCAAGTGGGTAAATAGCTGGCTGAGTGATAGAAAGCAGAGGGTGGTTATCAATGGAGTAAGCTCAGGGTGTGTCAGGGTTACTAGCAGGGTGCCTCAAGGGTCTGTCTTGGGCCCTATATTATTTAATATATTTATTAATGATCTAGTGGAAGGGTTGCATAGTAAAATAGCAATATTTGCAGATGATACTAAACTTTGTAAAGTAGTTAATACAGATGAGGATAGGGCACAGCTACAGGAGGATTTAGATAAATTGGGGAGTTGGGCCAAAAAATGGCAAATGGGGTTCAATGCCGATAAATGTAAGGTCATGCACATGGGAAAGAAAAACAGCAGTCACCCATACATATTAAATGGGAAACCGTTGGGGAAATCTGACATGGAGAAGGACCTGGGCGTCTTGGTTAATAACCAATTAAATTGGAGTGCCCAGTGTCAGGCAGCAGCTGCGAAGGCAAATAGAGTCATGGCATGCATCAGAAGAGGAATAGGGGCATATGATGAGAACATTGTTCTTCCTCTGTATAAAGCGCTGGTAAGGCCGCACTTAGAATATTGTGCACAGTTCTGGGCTCCGGTGCTCAGGAAAGACATATTGGAGCTAGAGAGGGTACAAAGGAGGGCGACTAAGGTAATAAAGGAAATGGAGGGACTAGAATACCCAGAGAGGTTGTCAAAATTAGGCCTATTTACGTTGGAAAAGAGAAGGCTTAGGGGAGACCTCGTAAACATGTATAAATACATCAGGGGGCAGTACAG
This sequence comes from Phyllobates terribilis, assembly GCF_046119375.1. Taxonomy (NCBI): domain Eukaryota; kingdom Metazoa; phylum Chordata; class Amphibia; order Anura; family Dendrobatidae; genus Phyllobates; species Phyllobates terribilis. The sequence goes on from NW_027362761.1 coordinate 264,492,140, forward strand.
AGATCTCTCCCATGACCTGTTTATACCAAGGATGGTGACAAAGATGAGGGGGCACATTATGCGCCTGGAGAAAAGGAGGTTCTTGCACCAGCATAGAAGGGGATTCTTTACGGTCAGAGCCGTGAGACTCTGGAACTCTCTGGGAGAGGAAGTGGTGATGTCCAACTCACTTAATGAGTTCAAGAGAGGCCTGGACGCCTTTCTTGAGAACAATAAAATTACATCTTATGCTTAGTGATAGTTAATTAATCCAGGGATTTAATCAGATTGGAGTCGGGAAGTGAATTTTTCCTCAATGAAGTAAATTGGCCTATACCGCATGTTTTTTTTTTGCCTTCCCCTGGATCAACGCTGCGGAATAGCTGCAGTGCAAAAGAAATAGGCTGAACTGGATGGACTCTTGTCTTTTTTCGGCCTTATAAACTATGTAACTATGTAACTATGAAAATGAGCCTTACAATTTTTGTGTGTAAGTAAAGGCTTTTTTCTGCCCACTCTTCCATAAAGGCCACCTCTATGGAGTGTACGGCTTATTGTGGTCATATGGACAGATACTCCAGTCTCTGCTTGGGAACTCTGCAGCTCCTTCAGGGTTTCCTTTGGTCTCTGTGCTGTCTCTGTGATTAATTCCCTCCTTGCCCGGGCTGAGAGTTTTGGTGGATGGTCCTCTCTTGGCAGGTTTGTTGTGGTACCATGTTCTTTCCATTTGATGATAATTGATTTGATGGTCCTTCGTGGGATCATCAGAGATTGGGATATTTTTTTATAACCCAACCCCGACTTGTATTTCTCAACAACTTTGTCCCTGACTTGTTTGGAGATCTCCTTGGTCTTCATGGTGGTGTTTGGTTAGTGGTGCCTCTTGCTTAATGGTGTTACAGCCTCTGTGGTCTTTCAGAAAAGGTATAGTGACAGACCATGTGACACTTAGATTGCACACTGGTAGACTTCCTTTCACTATGCATGTGACTTCTGAAGGTAATTTCTTGCACCAGAAAGTTTAGGGGCTTCATAGAAAAAGGGGTGAATACATATGCACATGCCAATTTTTAGTTATTTGATCCCATAAATTTAATTTATGTCTATTTTTCTCACTTCACTTCCCCAATTTAGGCTATTTAGTGCTGATGCATCACACACAAATCAGATTACAAAAATATTTAAACACAGGTTGTAATGTAACAAAATAGGTAATAAGCCAAGGGGGGTGAATACTTTTCCAAGGCTCTGTACCTGGTAAATTCACAATCAATGTACCGTATTACTAGAACAAGGCCAATCTTTGTAGCAGCTTTTCTATTTAGCTAATAGAAGTGTTCCTAAATAGTGGGAAATGGGCTCTGTTAAATAGGCCTGTCTAAAAACAACAGGCCAGATTCATCATTTGGGATTTTTTTAAGTCACTTCTCTTTTTTTTCTCTTGCAGTATTTGCTGTCATTTTTGTATCAAATTCATCAAAATGGCACAATTAGTTCATGAATTTGTCGGAAAATCAAAAAGGCTCTTTTTGTGACTCAAGTGGTCACAAAACCCTTTGTCTTCAACTGCACCAAAATAAAAAATTATTATTATTTATTATTATAGCGCCATTTATTCCATGGCGCTTTACATGTGAAAAAGGGGTATAACACAAGAACAATTACAATAATCTTGAACACAATGTGACAGCGACTGGTACAGGGGGAGCGAGGACCCTGCCCGCGAGGGCTCACAATCTACAAAATCCACCTGAAACTTTACTCTAGGCAGTGACTGGAATGATATGCACCAAAAAATGCAACATTTGAAAAAGTCATGGATCTGTCTAAAATGTGTGGCTAAACATAGGGCAAAAAAAAAAAAAAATTAAATAAGAAAGACAATATAGAGAATGAGCAGAAAATACTAAAACCACTAATAAATGGCAAATGACTCCAGAAAACTGGAAACCTTAATATTGAATCTGAGCCAATATCTTTACAGGAAACTTGCCACCAAATTTATCGGGATGTTTTAAAATTTAATGTTGTACAGCGATCATTTATGACTGCCGAATTTTAACAAACCTGGTCTTATACTCTGTGGCTGATCCATTGGCATGGATAAGGACAGACTAAATAACCCCCCGTTCCATACTAGGGACTTCATCTTCTGATTGGAGCGCCTCCGGGTAAATCTCTCGCAATTATAGAGTAGAGAGCTAAGGATCAGCAGTAATGACTGAGTGGCTAAATTTATAGAACTAATTGAAATATTAAGCCTGGAAATAGGAGGAAAAAGTGATCTCAACTCATCTGTCACAACGTAGATGCCTGAAAGATGTCCTTAAAGTGGTAGACCCTGAGCTACAATACAGGGTCTTTGTGGGAGGTTTTCAGCTCTGGTTGATGTAGAAGGATCCTACATTGGAGGCTATATGTCCTGAAAGAACATATGTAAAATGGTTGTCTTTTTTAAATATTTCATTTCAACATAGATAATCATTTGCCAAAAGGGAGGGTTCTTTACACATAAAGATACATTTATAAAAATGATTGCTGATAAGAAAGTTTTAATATTTGATAATCCTTCTGTCTACTCTGCTACATACACAGGAATTTATCATGTTGACAAGCAATAATTATTAGCCCATCATAAAGTAAACAATCAAAGAAAAGCAAGTGAATTCTCACTGATCATGAAATTGCTGCATATATTTTGGGAATATTTGCTTGATTTATAATGATTTTTACATGGAAATCATTTAGTGTAAAGGGCCCTTAAAGGGAATCTGTCGGTAATGCTTGCAGAGGTGACATTATGAAGGAGAATGGCAGGCTGATGACGTCGTGGCAATAAGTGGGTTGATAGAGTTAAATAATATGTTGAATGTGTGTGCTGTGTACTTTATAAGTTGTGTGATAAAGTTTTGCTGTGTTTTATCCCTATGGCGTTATTATATGCCGGTTCTCCTACAGGCTCTGCCTAGGGCCGTCCCTGGGAATGCAGGAGGTCTGTCCACTAAGGGAACCATACAATAGGTAGGGATATAATTTACATTACATTGCTTAGACACTAGACAGTTAACTTGGGGATTAGCTCATCAGTTGGGAGGGGTTAGAACAGTTTTATAGAAAACAATTTCTGGGTTTTTTAGAGAGAGAGTTGGTCAGGGTGTAGTCCACGACACGGACACCCTAGTTCTGGGTCCACGACCCTTACAGACCGGGACTGATGCAGGTCCTGTATCAGAGAGAGTGGAGTGTAGAAGGAAGCCTGAACAGACAGGGAGACAGGCTCCAGCAAGCAGTTACAGTGAAGAAGAGTGTTTTATCAGCGCAAGTTTTCTGACAAAATGAGGACACATTTGATGCTCGATCGGGATGCCGGCACAGTCCTGGGATTAAAGCCTACAAGAGGTACTGAGAAGCAGGCCTCTGTATGCCTCATGGGGAGAATTTCAGCTGGGTCACAGAGGAAGTGGAAGATGGTGGGTCTCAGGACGAGGATGAACACTGGAAAGGGACATAACCAAGGGTACTTCACTAACGAGAGACCGCGTTTTAATCTGTATGCTGCAGCCGTGTGTAGAAGAATTGCACAGTAAAAGTGATCCTGTTAATCCGGATCTAAGATCTCCTGTCTTGTTTGAAGTCGGTGGTGGTCCAATGGACAATGTAACAGTGAGTAAAGAAAATCCTCCATCACACAGTACACTCCACTTTCAGTCCTTTATAGAAGAGGGGACACAGGGTGAAGAGAACTCAGTCCCGGCCCATAGCGTGTTGTTACCAGCCCTGTGCCTCCCCCCTTCAATTATGCAGCAGAGTCTCTGTCTCCCCTGTCAATCAAGAAGCAGAAGCGGCGTCAGTTGGGGGGCAGTGAAGAGGAAAAGAGGAATGCAAGTGCATTGATACGCCCACCTTGGTAAACAATTGACACTAAATATAAAGCAATATTTCTGGAACCTTATGGTGGATTGAAAAAGAAAAAAATGGAATGTTAAGGAGAGCAGTGGAAATAAAATAAGAGTAAAAACTGTCCACTTTCGACCTGGTGACAGCTCATCTTTAAGGATATGGCATCCAGTTCACTTTTTAGTTTATCAGCTGTCACGGGTGTGTCAGGTGTGACAGACAGTCACTCTGGAGCCGGCTGCAGAAGGTCTCTGCGCTTGGCAATACAGATGCCTTCTTCATCCTCTCATCTCTTTGGGATAATTGTATCTTTCTTCCTTTAGGGCCCAGCAGCTACCTCCACCTTCTGCTGCTGATTGACACACCCTTGCTTGGTAGATAAAATCTCTCAGTTTCTCCAGAGAGGCGACAGTGATAGTTCTATGTATCTCTGTGTTGGCTTGGAGCACTAGCAGTTGGCTAGTTTCTTCTCTGGTTGCCCTTGGAGGACAGTTGGCGTTACCTCTCTGGTGTCTGCTCAAGCTAAGTGTATCCCCTTTGTTTGTCTACCTTGTTGTCTTTAGTTTGTAGTGGGGCTTGACTAGTGTTCACGCTGTCTCCTCCCTATGTTGGGCCTAGCTCTAGGGACATTAAAGGCTTAGGTACCCACTTGGCGATAGGTGTGTGTTACACGCACACTGCTAGGTTCAGATAGGGGTGAGGCAGGTTACATGAATTCTTTGGAATCCTGGGGGAACCGTTACTCAGGGCGACCATAGACCATATGCTGCAGCTTCTCTCAGACACACAGGGGTATTGACCCTCAGGCACAGACACGTAAGTTGTTTCACTTGCTGACCAGACACACTTGACAAGAGTCCTCATAAACTGTAGAACAGTAGCATTTAATAAGAAGCCGCACAGCCAGTGCAAGTTAAGTCTTATGAGCAACAGGCTCCAGTGACAAACAGTACAGTTTCCTAAACAGCACAGTGGTACACAGTCTTCCCAGTAGTACAGGACAGCACAGTTCTAATGCAAAGGCACATTAATGAACACAGCATTCCTTACAGCACAGTGAGTTGCTGAGGGAGATGATCCCTGTGACACCATTTCGTACAGTCCTTATCTTTCTGCCTGACAATACTCTGCACTGCTAGTTCAGGAACTCTACCTGACCTGTGCTTAGCTTCACTCCTGACTTGAATCCTTTTCACTTGCAGGGGCGCTGCTGTGAGATACAGAACACACACACCAACTTCCCCACAATCCCCATGGGGCTCTGCTAAAACACTCCCCTTCTCCTGTGACTGTGTTAACCCCTCTAGTTGCTGGATGCTTCTGGCGCACAACACTTCCTGTCTCCTGTGCTTGTGTTACTTCTAATAGTTGCTGAATGCTTTTAAAGCTACAGCACTACTTCTGCATGTCACATATGGAACCTATGTAGGGTGGGCAGGGTGATACTAGGTCTGCCTAGGGGTCTCCACTCCCCCTTTCTCTAGTGTTTGGGCTTCTTTCCCTTCTTCCCTTCGTGTTGCACTTAGTCTTTCCCTCACCTTGCATGAGATAAAAGTATCTACTGTATCACCTTTTTAAGGAATGTTTTTATTGTCTTTCCGAATTAGAACTTGTAAAAACAAATGGGGGAGGGAATTAGAGTATATAATATTCCAAGATAATTATATCATAGCAGAATATTTGGATAATTGTGTATCAAGTGAATCAAAGCATTCTAAGAAAAATGTCTTTTTCAGATAGATTATTCATGGAAACCGCCTGAAAAAGAGCTATAAAAACATAAAAAGAATGAACATATCCACAGCAAGGTTAAAACAGCTTGCTGTGCATATATTTCTTCATTTACTTTTTTTAACTGCTTCAGGATTCGAAAGCCATAAAGCAGCTAATAAAAGGGACCTGTCTATTCTTCAGCAGGTTCCCACTTGGAAGCCACCACTGCTTTCTATAGAAAATATATAAAAAATGCCCAAAGCCTTTTTTGCTTAAAAAACTATGAGGGTGCGTCAGCATCTAAAACATGCTGTGTGCACATACCCTAAGGGTGTGTCCACACTACGTTTTTTTTCCTGCATTTTCCAAGTATCAACTCTTCAAAAACCACATGTTTTGATTGGAGAGCTGGAGAGTTTTTGCCCTAAAAACTTCTGAAAAAACTTGTGTGAACACACCCTAAGGGTATATGCACACTGAAACGTTTGTGCTGAGTTTTCGAAGCAGAAACTGATTACAAACTCTCCAAATCCGCTTCACAAATTCAAAACTCCAAAAACTCAGCAAAAAGACTCAATGTGCACATATCATAAGAAGACGAAAGGGGGAGCTGAACACTCGGACACCTCAGGAGTTATTATTAGGTTACATTTCTGGGGAATTGAAGTCTAGTTGCTCTAGAAACCAGGACATGAGACCAAAAATCATTGTAGCTTGATCATTAGGGTAGTATCTTTATGAACTTATCTGAGAGTTGAAAATATAATTAAACTCGTTTTTCTTTGCATAGTGGATTCAATCCAGCCCAAGTTAGGAGAAAATGAGAAGAGCGTGATATCCAGCAGTGCAGCACATCTTTTTTCTTTTTGTTTCAGCAGCTAAAATGTACAATAACCGTTTTTGTTATTGTACATTTGTAGAGTTTTAAGAGGTAGGTTGTAGTTGATCTGTTGCAAGAGTTCTAATTAATTTCCAGAATTTTTGTATTATCAAACTTTTCTTTTGCATTAATAAGGGTAAGGATCCCCCTGAAGCATGGAAAGACACTCTCTAATACACATTAGACTAATATCGGATGAACCTGATAATATCTACGGCTTTGGCTGACGGTCTAATTGCAGGGATGTCAAACTCACATACACAGAGGGCAAAAATTAAAGACTTGGACAAAGTCGCGGGCCTTCCTTGATATTCAAAAATATAAAAAATGATAAAAATGTCTACAATTGAGGAAGTTTTCCCTTATCATTAAATATAATTATGAAGATTTTTCATGTAGAAACAAACTTAAAGGGCTTGTCCCACAAACAAAGTACATTTTTATTAATAGATCTTAGAATAAAATATTGGAATAATGTTATGTAATAGCAGTAAAAAACATATGGCCTAATGGCCTAATTTAAATATGTAATAACAAAGGATAAAAAAACCTTGAATAATACAGATAATTAAGTATGATGCTAGCAAAAATGCCCCCCAACACAATAAGGTACCCCCACAGTGAATTCCTCCACATGCGCATATGATGATCCTACTGTACTCCCCACCCCCACCCCCCTCAGTCCCCCTGGCAAACTAAGCTGATCCCATTACAGTATGATTCCCCAACTGTAATCACCACATAGTCTTCCATACAGTATAATGGGCCCCACATAGTCCTCCATACAGTATAATGGCCACAAAAAGTGCTCCAAACAGTATAATGGACCCCACATAGTCCTCCATACAGTATATCGGGGCCCTGAATTGCCTTCCATACAGTATAATGGCCCCACATAGTGGTCCATACAGTATAATGGCCCCACATTAAAAAAAAATATATATATATATATTCATCTCACCCAGTTCCTCCCCTGTTCTTGTCTCTTCATGGTGTCTTCTGATTCTCTTTACACATCGGCACAACAGGTGCGTTCTAATGACATCATCGTGCCCGCTGTGCCGAGACATCAGAAGCAGAGGAGGAATTATGGGAGAGGGAGCGTCAGCTGACTCTCCTTTCCCCATTATTGTCTTCAACTGTATCGGCATCCAGGAAACCGATACAGTTCAAAGTGCGAGGCCGGGGAATCCACCCAGTGTGGCGGGCCAAATCTACTCACCCTGCGGGCCAGAGTTTGAAATATGTGGTCTAATGTATATGGGGATGCTCGCCGACTGATGGACAAGAGAGATGTCGATTGGGCATGTCCGAGTTCAGACTGCTAACCGCATTGTTCTCCCGTAGTTAAGCCGCTGTACAATATGTCAGCCAGTGGCTTTTGCACTGAGAACACAGGAGCGCTCGGCCAAGCAAGCACTCCAATGTATAGGTGAGTCGGCCGTAGCATCATTCGTTTGACTATGATCTAATGTGTATAGCCAGTTTTACTCTGCCCTCAGCATTTCTTCCACAGAAGTCTAAGATGTAGTTGCTTAGTGTAAGTTAGCTGTAAGAAGGGATCATCCCTTAACTTTTAGATTTTTTCCAGATCTCTTAAACAATTTAGTGCCACTTATTCGAGCACATACTGGCTGAAGACTGGAGTATAAAATGCCAGCTTTTATGGATCGGGGCATTTGAGCACAACTGTATATAAGAATAAAAAATATACTTATTTCGTCTTTCTTTATCATTTTTGTTCTGTGCACTTATGAGATAGAAAATGCAGTTCAGTCCCATAGTATTCCATAGTGTAAGGGGTAAGTAAGATGTAATGACTCACCCCCTGGGCCGTGGGGTACTCGAAACCGGGTCTTCTGGTGTACGGTGCTGATGGGGGTACTAGTGGCAACCCGGTCCCGTGGCTCAGGGCGGTCAGACCAATGTTGTGGCAGTTTATTTATAGATTTGTGAATGTCCGACTACGCCACCCGTGGATTGCGGTCAGGGATAAACACCTCTGCTAGGCAGACCGCTGAGGCTGGTGTTGGTGTGCAGCTCAAGGGTAGGATAACTCCCCACGGGAGGAGTGTGGCCTCAGGGCAGTGTAGGTGGATGCTGGGGGTGATAGTGCCGGCTGCAATAGTAAAAGTTCAGAGTCCGTTTCAAAACATTTCTGGGTCTTTATTGTAGATGTTATTAAAGACCCAACAGTAGTACCGGTTAGGAATGGGCCTGGGTGTCTGAGAGCATTCGGGTGAGCCCCACTAGTCAGGGTGAGAGTGTAGGCCTACCGTTCTCTCTATGCTCTTTCTGACTATCCCCCTCTTCGTGGTGTAATAGCCCACGTCCCTGAGCTTGCCGTGTACTTTTCGCCTGTATGGCTTGCGACTCGGGCCTTGGGTACCTTTTGCTTTCTCCTCGCTGTACTGGTCCCTCTGTGTGGCGGAGCCTCCAGGCTTCTTAGGCCAAGGGACCTGAAATCCCTCGTGAGTTGGTTCTTTGCTGCTGGGAATGATAACCCAGACAGCCTCGGATCCCAATGTCCGGTTAGATTGATTCTCTGCCAGGACCGGCTCTTGTCGCCTCTGTCCCTGGCTTGCAGTCTCTCCTCTGCCTCACGGACTCCTCAGCTGCTGCTGACCTGTCCCTTCCTCTAAGAAACCCTTCTGGTCACTTCAAAAGTGGGTTCTGGTCTCTCTAACCCTGCCCCAGTTCCAGCTTTTATAGGGCAGCCAGCTCCCCCTACTGGCCAGGGACAGGAGGTGCTGCATGCTAATTGTCCCTAACCAGGGAACCTCCCTCCTGCTCTCAGACGCAGATTAATAACATTTGTGGCAACCAGGCCTGGGGTGCCACATGTAACAAACTGGAATAGGGACAGTAATAAAGAGTAATGTGGATTACACTGCAGTGTGTAGTGTGAGTTGAGCTCAGGAGTCCTCTCTAGTCCAGCATTTCCACTGGTTTGTTAATCACATACATCACACGAATTGTACACTGATGTCATCCTTGTACTGTCTGTGATTTTCATGGACCCATCTTTTGCCAATTGACAGCTTTCTCCCTTTTACTGTGCAAGTAAAGAAAGCAGTCTATCACCAGGAGTAAGTCAGGGGCCAAACTATGATTTCTGGTTTACATGGCTTTCTAATCATGCTGTTCGATCTGTATCCAAGACAGGCCCTGCTCTTTCTATGCTTCCTAGTCCAGTGGGTGGTCTTATTAGTGATTGAAATCTTTCACTATATAAGTGTGCAATGTGAAGCTGGCTAGACACTTCTCACTGAAAAGCAGTGAAGCAGGGGAGTCAAGGAGTCCAGGGTCAAATACCAGGAGTGTACGTCAAAGGCAAAAGGGCAATACAAACGAATGGTCAAAAGACAAAGTCCAAGGTCAGGACACAAAGAGCAGAACACAGAGCACAAGGAACACACACCACCGAGCAAAGCTATGACTGGCAATGGTCTGACTGTTGTCAGCTAGCTAGCCAGGCAATCACCCAGAAAGGGTGACACCTGGAGGAAACTCAGCAGGCCCGGATTGATTGAGCTGCTGGACAATCCTTAACATGCATGGAGTAAGCCCGGCACGCCCCATGCCTTGATTGGGCTGCCGGGCTATCCCATTCACAAAACTGACAGCCCGCCACTGAAATCCATAGGGCGGCAGAACTGTCACTCACTGCGTCCCTAAACCTTTCCCCCAAAACCATAGGCAAATTATAATGAGGGCAATCTGAGCTACCGCCCTGGGCCTGAGACTCCAGGGGGCCATGGCCAGATTGCCCTTGTTGCAGGGAGCGCTCATATTACTCCGCTGCTGGCAGTAGAGAGATGGAGCTGCAGCCATCGCCTTCTTTATAACTCAGCCGGAGTGATGATATCAACGCGCGGCTGCATCATTTACCATGCACACGCCGGCAAGGAGAGGAATGAAGCAGAGCTGCAGGGGATCGCCAGGAGAGGTGAGTTGTTATTTTTTTTTCTTTAAAGTCAATGAATTGGGGTGGGAGAATGGGTGAGAGCACTGCACAGTATGTGATAATGAATTGGAGTGAGATGAGTGAGAGCACCGCACAGTATGTTATTATGAAATGGGGTAGGGGGATGGGTGAGAGCCCAGTATATTATAATGAATTGGGGTGAGAAGATGGGTGAGAGCACTGCACAGTATGTGATAATGAATTGGGGTGGAAGGATGGGTGCGAGCACTGCACAGTATGTGCTAATGAATTGGGGTGGGAGGAGGGGTGAGAGCACTGCACAGTATGTGATAATGAACTGGGATGGTAGGATGGGTGAGAGCACAGCACAGTATGTGATAATGAATTGGGGTGAGAAGATGGGTGAGAGCACTGCCCAGTATGTGATAATGAATTGGGGTGGGAGGGTGAGGGAGAGCACTTCACAGTATGTGATAATGAATTGGGGCGGGAGGATGGGTGAGAGTACTGCACAGTATGTGAAAATGAATTGGGGTGAGAAGATGGGTGAGAGCACCGCACAGTATGTTACAATGAATTGGGGGGGGATGGGTGAGAGCACAGTATGTTATAATGAATTGGGGTGTATGTAACTATAATGAACTGGGTGGGGTATGTGGCTATACTGAATTGGGGTATGTAACTAATGAATTGGGGGTATGTGACTAATTAATTGGGGGTATGTAATTTTAATTTTGTGGTATACAATTGGAATGAATTGCGTAGAGGACTTTTAATTATAATGAATTGGGGGAGCGGGAGGAGCACAGTGAGTGGCTTGAGGATGTAGAAGAGTGACTAGTAATGAATTGGAAGAAAGAGCACAGGGACTAATTAATTTATATTTTTATTTGGCAGGGAAAAGTGACTAATTATAGTTAGTGGGGGTCAAAGTGGTAGTCTATATTTTGAATAATGGGTTGCACAAAGTCTAATTAATGGTGGGTGCCTTCCTATATTCAGGGGCGCAGTGTGGGGGATTCTTTTTTCAGAAAACGTGTGTGTATGTATGTATGTATGTATATATATATATATATATATATATATATATATATATACACAGTACAGACCAAAAGTTTGGACACACCTTCTCATTTTAAGATTTTTCTGTATTTTCATGACTATGAAAATTGTACATTCACACTGAAGGCATCAAAACTATGAATTAACATGTGTGGAATTATAAACTTAACAACAAAGTGTGAAACAACTGAAAATATGTCTTATATTCTAGGTTCTTCAAAGTAGCCACCTTTTGCTTTGATGACTGCTTTGCACACTCTTGGCATTCTCTTGATGAGCTTCAAGAGGTAGTCACCGGAAATGGTTTTCACTTCACTGGTGTGCCCTGTAAGGTTTTATAAGTGGGATTTCTTGCCTTATAAATGGGGTTGGGACCATCAGCTGTGTTGTGCAGAAGTCTGGTGGATACACAGCTGATAGTCCTACTGAATAGACTGTTAGAATTTGCATTATGGCAAGAAAAAAGCAGCTAAGTAAAGAAAAACGAGTGGCCATCATTACTTTAAGAAATCAAGGTCAGTCGGTGCGAAAAATGTCCACAAGTGCAGTTGCAAAAACCATCAAGCGCTACAAAGAAACTGGCTCACATGAGGACCGCCCCAGGAAAGGAAGACCAAGAGTCACCTCTGCTTCTGAGGATAAGTTTATCCGAGTCACCATCCTCAGAAATCGCAGGTTAACAGCAGCTCAGATTAGAGACCAGGTCAATGCCACACAGAGTTCTAGCAGCAGACATATCTCTACAACAACTGTTAAGAGGAGACTTTGTGCAGCAGGCCTTCATGGTAAAATAGCTGCTAGGAAACCACTGCTAAGGACAGGCAACAAGCAGAAGAGACTTGTTTGGGCTAAAGAACACAAGGAATGGACATTAGACGAGTGTAAATCTCTGCTTTGGTCTGATGAGTCCAAATTTGAGATCTTTGGTTCCAACCACCGTGTCTTTGTGCGACGCAGAAAAGGTGATCGGATGGACTCTACATGCCTGGTTCCCACCGCATGGAGGAGGAGGTGTGATGGTGTGGGGGTGCTTTGCTGGTGACACTGTTGGGGATTTATTCAAAATTGAAGGCATACTAAACCAGAATGGCTACCAAAGCATCTTGCAGCGGCATGCTATTCCATCCGGTTTGCGTTTAGTTGGACCATCATTTATTTTTCAACAGGACAATGATCCCAAACACACCTCCAGGCTGTGTAAGGGCTATTTGACCAAGAAGGAGAGTGATGGGTGCTACGCCAGATGACCTGGCCTCCACAGTCACCAGACCTGAACCCAATCGAGATGGTTTTGGGTGAGCTGGACCACAGACTAAAGGCAAAAGGGCCAACAAGTGCTAAGCACCTCTGGGAACTCCTTCAAGATTGTTGGAAGACCATTTCCGGTGACTACCTCTTGAAGCTCATCAAGAGAATGCCAAGAGTGTGCAAAGCAGTCATTAAAGCAAAAGGTGGCTACTTTGAAGAACCTAGAATATAAGACATATTTTCAGTTGTTTCACATTTTTTTGTTAAGTATATAATTCCACATGTGTTAATTCATAGTTTTGATGCCTTCAGTGTGAATGTACAATTTTCATAGTCATGAAAATACAGAAAAATCCTTAAATGAGAAGGTGTGTCCAAACTTTTGGTCTGTACTGTATATGTATGTGTATATATATATATACACAGTGTTACGGGTCCGGGTGGTGGAACCTCTGTGCCGAGGTGCAAGGAGGGACCCAGACGGCGTGACTAAGTATCAACCCGAACCGACCCTGGTCGGACGGCGGCTAATGACTCCGTGACCAGGGAGGATCCGGGCAGAGGGACCAGGTGCTACTCTGGGGACGACCTTGTAAGAGAGCAGGTGGCTCCAACGGGTCAGATAGCTGGGACTGACCGGTATAACGGATGGACACGGCAAGCAGGCAGAAGTCTCTGGTTAGCTGACAGGTGGTCACGGTACGTGACACCAGAGCGAGTAGTAGTCTCTAGGTTTACCAGGCAGGTGGTCACAGCAAGTGACGGCAGAGTCTCCAGGCAGGCTGGCAGGAAACAGGCGGGTGCTCCCAGGTGAGCGGGCAGACAGACAAGGCAGGTAACAAGCAGGTAACAGGTGGGCGCTCCCAGGTGAGCGGGCTGACGGACACAGCAGGTAACAGGCGGGCGCTCCCAGGTGAGCGGACTGACAGCCAAGGCAGGTAACAGGCAGCTAACAGGTGGGCGCTCCCAGGTGAGCGGGCTGACGGACACAGCAAGTAACAGGCGGGTGCTCCCAGGTGAGCGGACTGACGGCCAAGGAAGGTAACAGGCAGGTATCAGGTGAGCAGGCTGGCAGGCTCGGCAGGCAGGACGAGAAGTCAGGCTAGCAGCGGGACCTGAGGGCTGAAGCAGAGATAAGAAACTGTGCAACAACTTTGCTCGGGCACCTCCATTTTGGAGGAGGTGCCTTATATATGGGAGGTCCTCCGGCAATTGGCCGGGGACTCCTTAGGACGGCGCGCGCGGTCCTTTCAAGAGAGGGGGGGCGCGCGGGCGCGCCCTAAGCACAGTGCCGGGGAAGGAGCGCGCGCCGGCAGCAGCGGGGAGAGAAGCGCTGGAGGACGCCGCGCCAGTAGCGGGAAGGTGAGAGGGACGGCGTCTCTGCCTAGCAAGGGGCAGAGACGCCGATGCTACACACAGTGTATGTATGTGTGTGTATATATATGTGTATATATATATATATATATATATATATATATATAAATATATATATACAGTGTATATATATATATATATATATATGTATAAAATGTGTGTGTATATATAAGGAACATCAATATGTAACGTTTTTATTTTTAGGGACGTGGTGATCAGTGCGGCAGACTCTGCAGTGTCCACATCACGGCTTTAGGACGTCGACAAGAAGGTTTGACAAGATGGAGAAGAAATTGGCTGTAATCAGATGAGATATCAGAGGTAAGTTACTGGCTAAAAGTACGTATTTATTCTGTATCTGCACCATTCAAAGGTTTACATGATGGTCAGTGGCACTAAACGACTGCTGATCGGTAAACCATGATCATTGTTCTCGGCAGTGCGAGTCCTGTTTACAGAGGACTATGATCTTTTGTGCTGCACAAAAAGTCATTTCACCTGATGAACGAGTGTTTTGCTCATTCATTGTGTGATCGGCAGCCTGTTCACACTGAAAGGATATATCATAAGAACGCTTCTTCATTGATTATCTTTCATTGTAAATGCAGCTATATATGCAGAGCTGATTGTAGTAATATTTTAGAAACTCCCTTATTATGTAAAGCACCGTCACTAAGTATACAGGGTCTTCCCTTGTTATGTTCAGAGTTGTATGTAAGGGAAATTTTTTTCCCTTTTTCCATAGCATTCCCTTTTGTTATGTATAGCCTTGTCCCTTATAACATGGCGTGCACCTCTAAATATCATATTAAGGCCTCATTCAGATGCTGGTCTGTGTGTCTGATGATCACGTACATCACACGGGACTGTACACGGATGTCTGTGATTTTCATAGCCACAAAGAAGTTTCAATCTAAGACTCAGATCAAAAACGAACATGTGAACAGCCCCATAGACTCTGATGGGTATGTGTTCTACCTGTGAAAAACTCTGATA
This sequence comes from Phyllobates terribilis, assembly GCF_046119375.1. NCBI lineage: Eukaryota > Metazoa > Chordata > Amphibia > Anura > Dendrobatidae > Phyllobates > Phyllobates terribilis. Next base: position 264,507,217 of record NW_027362761.1, read on the forward strand.
GGTCATGTATGTGACTTATGGATGTCTTAATGAGGCCTAAGGGGAAATTTTGCCGGGTCCTGTCATACCCTTTCTCACACTCAGACTGTGGAGAGAACAGCTAAACTCCACAGAAGAGGAGACAAATCTGTTGTGGGCTGTGAGACTGAGCAGCAGCGCGAGGCGTGTTACTCTCGGGCCGCGCCACTAATGGAAGCTGAGAGGTGTCAGCTTCGTGGGGCGGTACGTGGAAAGTAGGTCGGGGAGAGGGGGGGATGAATCCTGCTGCTTTTAGTAATGAGAGTTGCAAAGGGGTCAGAAGTTCAGAAGCAGCTTGGGAACAGCAGGCAGCCATAGCAAGCAGAGCCAAGCTCAGCCACAGTACAGTGAGGCTTCACATAGATGGGGGCACAGCAAGCACTGCAGACAGCACTAGAGCTCAGCACACATAGCAATACACAGCTGGCACTTCCGCTGCACACTCTGCCAGGCATCACACATATTATTAATTGATGAATCACCAGAACAGATTTTATGCACAGCTACCCATCTCATGCCTAGTGTGCAGTGCAGATACCGGCGGCATAGCAGTATCTTCCAAGAATATACTGGGCAGTGTTTGATTAGCAGCAGCTCCATACAGTTACTAAGTTACAGTTATATGAAAAAGTTTGGGCACACTATTAATCTTAAGCTTAATGTTTTATAAAAATTGGTGTTTTTGCAACAGCTATTTCAGTTTGATATATGTAATAACTGTTGGACACAGTAATGTTTCTGCCTTGAAATGAGGTTTATTGTACTAACAGAAAATGTGCAATCTGCATTCAAACAAACACAACACAGTATGATCCCCCACACAACTCTCCATGCAGTATAATGGGCCTGCATACAGTATAATACTTCTTTAAGAAGAAGTGCAGAGCTATAATGGGCAATTAAGAAGAAGTGCAGAGCTATAATGGGCAACAACACACACCCGCTTTATGAACTGTTTGCGAAACAGAAGAGCACATTCAGCAATCGCCTAATACAACTAAGGTGTAAAAAGGAAAAATACAGGAGATCGTTTGTTCCAACAGCTATGGGGGTGTTTAACAAATGTCTGAAAAGCAATGTCTAAAGCATTCCAAATGTTATGTTATCATATGTGTCATGTTCGAGATCTGTGTTCTGCTGCTGTGATACCGCAATTTCCTCCGGGATAAATAAAGTATATCTTATCTTATCTTATCTTAATGGCCCCCAAACAAACCTCCCCTCCATATAATGGCCCCCAGTTGCCCTCGAAACAGTGTAATGGCCCTCACACAGCCCTCCAGACAATATGACAGACCGCACACAAACTTTCACGCTATATAATTGCTTACATACAATATAATGGCCCCACATAGCCCTCCATAAAATATAAAGGCTCCCACATAACCCTCCAAACATTATAATGGCCCCCACATAGCCCTCCAAATATTATAATGGACCCCACATAGCACTCCAGGTAGTATAATGGGCCGCACGCTGCCTTCCATATAGTATAATGCACCCCCATAGTCCTCCATATTGCACCCCCCCATAGTCATCCATATACAGTTGAAGCCAGAAGTTTACATACACTATAGCAAAAGACACATATGCATGTTTTTCTCAATATCTGACATGAATTCAGAATAAACCTTTCCTGTTTTAGGTCAATTAGGATTACCATAATTTTTAATATTTTCCAAATGCCAGAATAATGAGAGAGAGAGAATGTTTTAAGGCATTTTTATTACTTACTGCAAAGTCAAAAGTTTACATGCATTTCATTAGTATTTGATACCATTACCCTTAAACTAAATGACTTGGGTCAAACCTTTGGGATATCCTTCCAAAAGCTTCTCACAATAGTTGGTTGAAATTCCTCCTGACAAAACTGGTGTAACTGATCCAGGTTTGTAGGTCGACTTGCTCGCACCTGCCTTTTCAGCTTTGCCCATAAATTTTCAATAGGATTGAGATCAGGGCTTGTAATGGCCACTCCAAAACATTGACTTAGTTATCCTTAAGCCACTTTGTTACCATTTTGGCAGTATGCTTCAGGTCATTGTCCATTTGGAAGACCCATTTCCGCCCAAGCTTGAGATGTTACTTCAGTATTGTCACATAATATTCTTTTCTCATGATGCCATCTATTTTGGGAAGTGCACTAGTCCCTCCTGCAGCTAAACAACCTCACGAGTCACAACATGATGCTGCCACCCCCATGTTTCACAGTTAAGATGGTGTTCTTAGGCTTCCAAGCTTCTCCCTTTTTCCTCCAAACGTAATGATGGTCATTATGCCCAAAAATTTCAATTTTAGCTTCATCAGACCACAGGATATGTCTCCAAAAATTAAGGTCCTTGTTCCATTAATCTTGCTTTTTTATGTTTCTTTTGGAGTAATGGTTTCTTCCTGGCAGAGTGGCCTTTCAGCCCACGTTGATACAGTACTCGTTTCACTGTGGATATTGACACAATCTTACCAGCTTCCGCCATCATCTTCACAAGGTCTTTTGCTCTTGTCCTTGGGTTGATATGCACATGTCGGACCAAAGCACATTCATCTCTGGGACACAGAACCTGTCTCCTTCCTGAGCGGTATGATGGCTGGACATTCCCATCTGGTTTGTACTTGCGTATAATTGTTTGTACAGATGAACGAGGCATCTTCAGGTATCTTGAAATTGGATGAGCCAGACTTGTGCAAGTCCACAATTCTCTCCCTGATATCTTGGCTGATTTCTTTAGACTTTCCCATGATGCTACACATAGAAGCAGTGTGTTTCAGGTGTACATTAAAATACATCCACAGGTGTGTCTCTAATTAACTCAGATGTTGCCAAAAAACCTATTAGAAGCTTCTAAACACATGACATCATCATATGTGAAGTCCGGAATTGTTTAAAGGCATAGTAATCTTAGTGTATCTTTTGACTTTGCAGTAAGTAATAAAAATTCCTTAAAACCTTCTCTCTCTCATTATTCTGGCATCTGGCAAATATTAAAAATTATGGTAATCCTAATTGACCTAAAACAGGAAAGGTTTATACTGATTTCATGTGAGATATTGAGAAAAACATGTATATGTAACTTCTTATATAGTGTATGTAAACGTCTGGTTTCAACTGTAGCATCATGCACTTCCCATAGTATAATAAACCCCCTATAGTCCTCCATCTAGCATAATGCACCCCCTATAGTCCTCCATATAATGTAATGCACCCCATAGTCCTCCATATAGTAAAATCTACCCCCCATAGTCCCCCATATAATATAATGCACCCCTATAGTCCTCCATATAGTGTAATGCATCCCATAGTTTTCCATATAGTATAATGCACTCCCCATTGTCATCCATATAATACAATGCACCCCATAGTCCTCCATATAATATTATGCACCCCCGTAGTCCTCTATATAGTATAGTGCACCCCCATAGTCCTCTATACAGTATAATAGCAACCACAATGTATTTACTGATTTAAAAAAATAAATACAATACTCACCTCTCCTCATCGTTCCCCGCTGCTCCGGTCTCTGCAGTGAGCGTTCTGAAGCATTGTCTTTCCTGCTCAGCACAGCGGGCCCGATGAAGTGACATCAACATGCCCACTGCGCTGAGTCGTCAGATCTGCAGTGAAGGCATCATATTATGTGGGGCACTGTGGGTTAATGATACTGTGTGTGAAGGGCTGTGGGGGCATCATACTTTGTGGGAACTGTGTGGGTGGAATCTTCTGTAGTGGCATCATACTGTGTGTGTGGCAAAGTATTGTGGGGGCATTGTATGTTATGGGGGCCACTGTGGAGCATCATACTGAGTACCTCTTTCTTAGCTTTCAAAGTTGGCAGGTATGCAATAGAAAGGCACCTCAAGTTCAAAGTGTATAGAAATGTGGGAATCTACCTAATGAGCTGAGCTGGTGGTCATCCATAGTCAGTCAATTTACCCATAACTATTTTTTTTGCAAAGTGATGCTCTGTGCTATGAAAATAGCTTTCTGTCCTGCTTGGCAGGACAGGACCAGAGCCTCTGAAATAACATGGCAGTAAAGCTGAGACTATTCATTCTGCAGGGGAAGTAAGAAGATACAATATTGTTATGACACTAACAGCCTGGTACAGAGTACCCTAAGAGTGTAATAATCTACTGGGCACTTTCTCTTCTCTACAGTGCACTTTTTTTGGGTCGAAAAAATTAGGAGAGCATTAAATAAGGGACGTGGCTGTGGTGCTGCTGGTGGTGTAGCTGCTGCAGGGAGAGGACGTGGTTGTTCCGTGCCTGCTACGTGACCAAATGAAACTCCTTCCTTTGGTGCACGCATGTGACAGGATGTTCTGCGTAATTTCGTAGGCACGAGTACCGCTGCACAAATGGAGAGACCAGAACATGTGGAGACAGTGTTAGATTGGATGGCTGAGAGTGCCTCCAGGTCCCCTGCTGAAAGTACAGAGTTGGCACCTGCGGACCATGGTCATCTGGCTTCTACCTCACCCCCTGGCAAGTCAGCCAAGCAGTCTGAGCCCCTAGTAATGCAACAGTCACTTCTGCTTTTTGATGACTCCGCTGGCTGGGGTTCCGTGGGCTATCCACCTGGCCCTGCACACTTGTGGAATATATTGAGTGCACTGATGCCCCACCACTTGTTCAGTTGAAAGGTGAGTATGTGGGAAGGTTAGTACACACGATTAGCCGTCCACCGCAGCACGTCTCTGATGAGGACGAAACACGGGTACCAGAGTGAACGCCATCCGTGTGATGTGCACAGTTCGGAGGAAGAGGAGGTTGCCACGCTGCCCTAGCTGCACCGCAAAAGAGGGAGCAGGGTGCAAAAGCTCAGCAGCCGACCCCTAGCCAGTATATCATTTGCTACTGCCCACCGGGCCGACGAACTGAGCACACCAAAGCCAGCTCAAAAGAGCTTCCTGGCGTGGCATTTCTTCAGGAAATGTGCTGAAGCCAAGAGACGGGTGGTTTGCATGCTGTGCAGTCAGATCCTGAAGCGAGGCATTAATGTTCTGAACCTGAGCAACACTGACTTGGCGAGGCATCTGGATTCAAAGCGCGAGCTTCAGTGGAGTACTCACCTGAAAAAAACAGGGAAGATCTGAGGTTCCTCCTGCTCCCTCTTCTGCTGTGGTCTCGGCCTCTTCCTCCTGCTCCCAATCAACATGGCCCACTGGCTTACCGCAAAGAGAGCATGTGACAGCACCACCACCAGCAGTGTCACCGAGCATCTCCACACCGTTCCATGGAAGCGTTCAGCTGTCCATCCCCCAAACAATGGAGAGAAAGCAAAAGTAGCCCCTACCCACCCATGCACCGTGGTCCTGAATGACAGCACTTCAAAATTCCTGGCCTTTGAAATGCTGCTAATCTAGCTGGTGGAGACAGACAGTTTAAAAAAAAAAAAAAAACTAATGGCGGTGGCTTTCCCACAGTATGTGCTTCCCAACCACCTCTACTTTTCCAGGCACGCAATCCCTGCCCTGCACACATGTTGTGGAAATCAGGTGTGCACTGCACATCAGTGGCAAGGTCCACATAACCACCGACACGCAGACCAGTATGCATGGCCAGGGACTTTATATCTCCCTAACTGCCCACTGGGTAAATATAGTGACGGCTTGGCCTGCGGCAGAAGGTGCTCTGATGCATGTCTTACCACCACCGAGGATTACTAGACGTTTCTCTGTCCATGTTGTCTCCTTCTCCTACTCAGTTTCCTCTACCACCTCCTCATCCGGTCAGCGTAACACCTGCACCACCACCTGCAGCACAGCCAGGGGGAAACGGCAGCAGGCTGTTCTGAAACTCTGAAACATAGAGAGTAATTCGTGGCTTACAATGCCATAACTTAGTATTTTGTAGCATAACCTCTTGCTTTAATTACTGCACTACACCGACGGGCATTGAAGCCACAAGGGTATTCAAGACATCTTGAGGGTTCTTGCTCCATTGCATTTGCAAATCTGAAAACAATTCATCTTTATTGCTATGGGTACAGGACCCACCTTGTCACCCTAACTCATCCCAAAGGTGCTCTATAGGGTTTAAATCAGGTGATTGACCTGACCATTGCAACAGGCGAACATTTTTCTTTGCTAACCAATTTTTGACTAAATTTGATGTGTGCTTAGGATCATTGTCTTGCTGGAATTTCCATCCCCTGCCTACTTTAGGTTTTACCATATGGCAGCATTACATTCTCCAGTATATGCTTGTACATGGTAGCATTCATATTTCCATCAATTCTATGCAGAGGGGCCAATGGCAGATGCAGAAAAGCAGCCCCAAACCATGACATTGCCACCACCACGTTTCACTGTAGGTGTTTGGTATCTTACATCATTACGTTTTCCAATTGGGCGGTATACAGGTGCTTCTCACAAAATTAGAATATCATCAAAAAGTTAATTTATTTCAGTTCTTCAATACAAAAGTGAAACTCATATATAATGTAGAGTCATTACAAACAGAGTGATGTATTTCAAGTGTTTATTTCTGTTAATGTTGATGATTATAGCTTACAGCCAATGAAAACACAAAAGTCATTATCTCAGTAAATTAGAATAATTAACAAAAAACACCTGCAAAGGCTTCCTAAGCGTTTAAAAAGGTCTCTTAGTCTGTTTCAGTAGGCTCCACAATCATGGGGAAGACTGCTGACTTGACAGATGTCCAGAAGGCAGTCATTGACACACTCCACAAGGAGGGTAAGCCACAAAAGGTCATTGCTAAAGAAGCTGGCTGTTCAGAGTGCTGTATCAAAGCATATTAATGGAAAGTTGAGTGGAAGGAAAAAGTGTGGTACAAAAAGGTGCACAAGCAACCGGGATAACCGGAGCCTTGAAAGGATTGTTAAGAAAAGGCCATTCAAAAATTTGGGGGAGATTCACAAGGAGTGGACTGCTGCTGGAGTCATTGCTTCAAGAGCTACCACACACAGACGTGTCCAGGACATGGGCTACAAGTGTCGCATTCCTTGTGTCAAGCCACACATGATCAATAGACAACGCCAGAAGCGTCTTATCTGGGCCAAGGAGAAAAAGACTTGGACTGTTGCTCAGTGTTCCAAGGTGTTGTTTTCAGATTAAAGTCAATTTTGCATTTCATTTGGAAATCAAGGTCCCAGAGTCTGGAGGAAGAGTGGAGAGGCCACAATCCAAGCTGCTTGAGGTCTAGTGTGAAGTTTCCACAATTAGTGATGGTTTGGGGAGCCATGTCATCTGCTGGTGTAGGTCCACTGTGTTTTATCAAGACCAAAGTCAGCGCAGCCGTCTACCAGGAGATTTTTAGAGCACTTCACGCTTCCCTCTGCTGACAAGCTTTTTGGAGATGGAAATTTCATTCTCCAGCAGGACTTGGCACCTGTCCACACTGCCAAAAGTGCAAATACCTGGTTTAAAAACAACGGCATCACTGTGCTTGATTGGCCAGCAAACTCGCCTGACCTTAACCCCATAGATAATCTATGGGGTATTGTCAAGAGGAAGATGAGAGACACCAGACCCAACAATGCAGAGGAGCTGAAGGCTGCTATCAAAGCAACCTGGGCTTCCATAACACCTCAGCAGTGCCACAGACTGATCGCCTCCATGCCACGCTGCATTGATGCAGTAATTGATGCAAGAGGAGCCCCGACCAAGTATTGAGTGCATTTACTGAACATACATTTCAGTAGGCCAACATTTCGGATTTTAAAATCATTTTTCAAGCTGGTGAACCACTCCTTTATTGAGTGGGTCTTGATAATTGCCAATAATTTCCATCTATTGTCTATTCCATTTGCACAACAGCATGTGAAATTGATTGTCAATCAGTGTTGCTTCCTAAGTGGACAGTTTGATTTCACGGAAGTTTGATGTACTTGGAGTTATATTCTGTTGTTTAAGTGTTCCCTTTATTTTTTTGAGCAGTGTATATAGATCAGAGTCAAAAAGGGTTGTAACCCTCTGTGTATCTATTGCCCAATTAGAAACTGCCATTAATATGCTAAAAAAAACACATGTTAAATATTTAAAACACAGAAATAATCAAAGCATAAAACGACAAACTACAAAAATGACAAACTGTAAGGGTGCAAGGCTAATATTGTAGAATTAGATCGTGTCTCAAGTTTAAACCTTGTGGTGAACGTGTGTCTAACAAGAAAATCCAAAAGGATTCCCTATTCAACAGTTTACGCCTATGGGCTCCTCCACGTATAAGTCTGTATACTTTCTCTATTCCTGAAAATCTAAATCTGGAAATATCTCCTTTATGTACTCTTGAAAAGTGTTTTGACACTGCAGACATATTAGTGGCTAATAGGTTAACCGCATCGGATAGATGTCTCCTTATGCGTATTTTTAGCGCACTGGTGGTGCAGCCCACATATTGAACAGTGCCCTCCACAAGGTAAATGACCCATGCAGTGTTACAATTCAAAATATCATGGATTTTATATTTACGATTGTTTTTCAGGGATGAGAAACTGTCTGTGTACAAGTTTTAAAGCGGTTAGCTCCACAAAAGCCTTTTAGATTAAGCCAGGGCTGTTGTCTAGATGGATGGTGTGGCTCAGTCATGAACAGGCTGGGTAAAAGTAATGTCCCTAGTGTTGGTACTTTTCTGGCGACAAAACACATGTCGTTTGCTAGGATATTCTTAAGTTGTTGATCTTGATATAGGATCGGTATGTATTTTTTGATAATCGATACTATTCTATAAGTAGTAGAGAATGTAACCTTACTGTCTGAAGTGATAGTATTTTTCTTATTTTTATTTATAAGTACATTTTTTCGATCTATATGTGTTACCGATTCACTGCCTTTTTTTAAAGACCATTCTGGATACCCCCTTTTGGAAAGTCTCTCACAAATATTTTTTGATTCAGTATAAAACATATATCTGAACAATTGCGTTTAGTCCTTATAAATTCTTCATAACAGATATTCTCTTTAATGTGAGGGGGATTACATGAATTAGCCATTAGAATTGAATTGCTCACCGTTGCCTTTTTATATGGGGTTATTATGACCGACCTGTTTTCAATATCGTCTTTTAATTCTAAATCCAAAAAGGATATTTTAGTATCTTGGAAACAGTATGTAAATTTTTAATTGAAATTATTGTTGCTGATGTATTCCATGAAATTATTGGCCTCCTCCTGTGTACCTCCCCACACCAGGAGGCGATCATCAATAAAGCGACCATACCATATTATATGTTGACTGTAAATATTGTTGGTACCATATAAAAATAGTTCCTCCCACCTAGACATTACAATATTGGCCAGCGATGGTGAAAATTTGCTGCCTATGCTAACTCCTCTCTTTTGTAAAAAGAATATATGTTATCAAAACTAAAATAGTTATATTTTAAGAGAAATTGTACTGCTGAAATTATGAACTCCTTAATTTCTATAGTATAAGTGCTATATGTACCCAGATGGTATATCAAACATGTAATTGCTATATCGTGTGGGATGGAAGGATAAGGTGCTGGGACATCACATGAAATATTTCTGCCACACAAACTTGTCAAAAATCGTTACTATGAATTTAGAATCTCTGATATAACTAGGTTTCTCTTGGACTAGCGGCTGCAAATAAAAGTCCACCCATGCACTTAATCTCTCTCCCAAGGAGCCTATGCCTGCCACTATAGGTCTTAAAGGTGGTGGGAAAATATTCTTGTGCACCTTGGGTAGAGAGTGATAAATGGGAATGATGGGATGGTCAATGGTATTCCATTAGCTTCTTATCCAGTGCACCTGTATGCAGTCCTTCATGCAACAAATCATATAGGACAGTATTAAAATCAGAGGTAGGGTCCTTTGTCAATTCCAGATTCAGTGAGGGAAATAAGTATTTGATCCCTTGCTGTTTTTGTAAGTTTGCCCACTGACAAAGACATGAACAGTCTATAATATTAAGGGTAGGTTAATTTTAACATTGAGAGATAGAATATCCCCCCCAAAAAAATTAAGAAAATCACATTGTATAAATTAGATAATTTTTTTTGCATTTTACAGTGAGAAATAAGTATTTGATTCCCTACAAAACATTATGCGTTCTGGCTCCTACAGACCAGTTAGACACTCCTAATCCATTCATTACCTGCATTAACCCCTTTAAAGCCCATGACATATTAATACGCGTCTGTGCCCTGGGCTTTAAGAGCCTGACCCGTATTAGTACGTCATCGCGATCGCGCGCGCACACAGGCTGTGCGGACGCGATAGTCGCCGGGTGTCAGCTGATTGTCACAGCTGACACCCGGTACTATGTGCAGGGAGCGGTCGATCGCAGCATTGCGGTGGCTAAGGGGAGGTGATCGGTATACTCACCTCCTCTTCCAGCGCTGTCTGCCGAGGCTTCCCGGATGTTGCCATGACGACCCGATGTCGTCATGACAACATCCGGGTCACCAGACAGCAGGAAGATTTTTTGGTCATGCACAGTACATGACCAAATTATCTTCTCACTGTGCAGCGCTGACAGCCTGCATGGCACAGGGATGGTGCTCCATCCCTATGCTATGCAGGCGATCAGAATAAAAAAAGTGAAAGTCCCATAGTGGGACAAAGTATACAAATAAAAAAACTGTCAGAAAGTGAAAAAATAAAAAAAATAAAAATTGTAAAAAAAATAAATAAATAATCCACCAAAAATAAAAATATAATGTACCCATCAATAAACATTATTATGAAAAAAAAATAACAAATAAACAATAAAAGTACACATATTTGGAATTGCCGCGTCCGGAACCATGTGCCCTATAAAATTGTCTGACTAGTTAACCCCTTCAGTGAACACGGTAAAAAAATAAAATAAAAAACGAAGCAAAAAACAATGCTTTATCATCATACCGCCAAACAAAAAATGGAATAACACGTGATCAAAAAGACGAATATAAATAAAAATGGTACCGCTGAAAATGTCATCTCGTCCCGCAAAAAACAAGCTGCCATACAGCTCCATCAGCCGAAAAATAAAAAAGTTATAGCTCTCGGAATAAAGAGATGCAAAAAAATATTTTTTTCTATAAAATAGCTTTTATTGTGTAAAAGTGCCAAAACATAGAAAAACGATATAAATGTGGTACCGCTGTAAACGTACTGACCCGAAGAATAATGCTACCTTATCAATTTTACCACAGGTGGAGCAGAATAAAAAAAATAAAAAATAAAAAATCCTGAATTGTTGGTTTTTGTTTATTCTGCCTCCCAAAAATCGGAATAGAAAGCGATCAAAAAATGTCACGTGCCTGAAAATGGCACCAATAAAAACGTCAACTCATCCCGCAAAAAACAAACCATCACATGACTCTGTTGTCCAAAATATGGAAAAATTATAGCTATCAAAATATGGCGATGCAAACACTAGATTTTACAAAATATGTGTCTTTTAGTGTGTAACAGCTGTCAATCATGAAAACCCGATATGATTCTGGTATCTCTGTAGTCGCACCAAGCCGAAGAATAAAGTCGTCTAATCACTTATACCGCACGAGGAACAGTTTAAAAAATCAACACTAGGGCTGGGGTTGGGGTTAGGTTTTTTTTTTTTTTCAAAAGTAAAAAAAAAAAAAAAAAAAAAAAAAAAAAAAAAGACGACGATATGGCAACTAGTGTTGAGCGCAAGTGCTCGCTACTTGAGTTTGCATCGGGTGCTCGGGTATGCACTGAGTATTGCGGGTGCTCGAGTCTCCGCCCCATATGCTTCTCGGCCAAAAAAAACTTGCGGGGATTGCCTGCCATGCACGAGAGATCCCCGCATGTTTTTTTTTGGGTGTCTAATAACCGTCAAACATGCGGGCGGGGACTCGAGCATGTCACTCAAGCACCCTTGATACATGGTGCATACCTGAGTACCCGATGCAAACTCAAGTAGTGAGCACTTGCGCTCAAGACTAATGACAACTTATTCAATATGATGACCTAATGTTATCAAATTCTGTGTCGTATCTCTGGGTTCAAAATGTTCACTATACCCCTTGATAAAATCCTTGAGGGGTGTAGTTTCCAAAATGGGGTCACTTGTGGGGGGGTTTCCACTATTTAGGCACATAAGGGGCTCTCCAATCGCGACATGGCGTCCGCTCTCGATTCCAGCCGATTTTGCGTTCAAAACGTCACACACTGCTCCTTCCCTTCTGAACTCTGCCGTGTGCCCAAACACTGTATTTTCCCAACATATAGGGTATTGGCGTATTCAGGAGAAATTGCACAAAAGTTTTTGGGGTCCATTTTCTCCTCTTACCCTTGTGAAAATAAAAAAATTGGGGCTAAAACGTCATTTTTGTGGAAAAAGTTAGATTTTTTTATTTTCACAGCTCCATGTTATAAACTTCTGTAAAGGACTTGGGGGTTCAAGGTGCTCACCACACATCTAGATAAGTTCCCTGAGGGGTCTAGTTTCCAAAATGGTGTCACTTGTGGGGGGTTTCTACTGTTTAGGCACATAAGGGGCTCCCCAGATGCAACATGGCGTCCGCTAATTATTCAAGCAAATTTAACATTCAAAAAGTCAAATGGCGCTCCTTCCCTTCTGAACCCTGCCGTGCGCCCAAATAGTGGTTTTCCCCCACATATGGGGTATCTGCTTACTCAGGAGAAATTGTACAACAAACTGCATGGTGCAATTTCTCCTGTTACCCTTATGAAAATTCCAAAAAAAATGGTTTTGTAAATTTTGTTGGAAAAATGAGAAATCGCTGGTCAACTTTTAACCCTTATAGCTCCCTAATAAAAAAAAAATTGGGTTCCAAAATTGTGCTGATGTAAAGTAGACATGTGGGAAATGTTATTTATTCACTATTTTGTGTGACATATCTCTCTGATTTAAGGGGATAAAAATTCAAATTTTGAAAATTGCAAAATGACTGTCAATCGACATTGATCTGGGGCACCATGCAAAATCTCACCTCGTGGGGTATCCTTGATCATGAGGAAGGTGAGAGATCAGCCTAAAACTACATGGGGGGAACTTGTTAATGATCTTGAGGCAGCTCAGACCACAATCACCAAGAAAACCATTGGTAACACATTACGCCTTAACCCTAGAACGCATCACCATAAAATCTACTTTTTCACATACCTGTGGCCTTTTAGGCCCGTGTGCAAATAACATGGAATAACTCAAACAAAAATGACAAACAACTATATACCTGAGGAATACCTAGAGTTTCAAAATTCTAACTAAAGTAATCTTAATCTTGCAGAAAATAGACAACAATTAACAGGGCGGGCCTGCGAGGCCCCAGGTATGCGTTCTAGGGTTAAATGTTTAAAATCCTGCTGTGCTTGCAAGGTCCCCCTGCTCAAGAAGGCACATGTGCAGGCCCATCTGAAGTTTGCCAATGAACACCTGGATGATTCTGTGAGTTATTAGGAGAAGGTGCTGTGGTCAGATGAGACAAAAATTGAGCTTTTTGGCAATAACTCAACTCGCTGTGTTTGGAGGAAGAAGGATGAGTACAACCCTAAGAACATCGTCCCAACTGTTAAGCATGGTGGGGGAAACATTATACTTTGGGTGTCCTTTTCTGCAAAGTGGACATGACAACTGCACCGTACTGAAGGGAAGATGGATGGGGTCATGTATTGCGAGATTTTGGCCAACAACCTCCTTCCCTCAGTAAGAGCATTGAAGATGGGTCGTGGCTGGGTCTTCCAGCAAGACAATGACCCAAAACATACAGCCAAGGCAACAAAGAAGTGGCTCAAAAAGAAGCACAGTAAGGTCATGGAGTGGCCTAGCCAGTCTCCAGACCTTAATCCCATAGAAAACTTATGGAGGGAGTTGAAGTTCCAAGTTGCCAAGCAACAGCCTCAAAATCTTAATGATTTAGAGATTATCTGCAAAGAGGAGTGGACCAAACTTCCTCCTGACATGTGTCGCAAACCTCATCAACTACAAAAAATGTCTGACTGCTGTGCTTACCAACAAGGGTTTTGCCACCAAGTATTAAGTGTTGTTTGCCAGAGGGATCAAATACTTTTCTCACTGCAAAATGCAAAAAAATTTATCTAATTTATACAATGTGATTTTCTTTATTTTTTTGGGAATATTCTATCTCTCAATGTTAAAATTAACCTACCCTTAAAATTATAGACTATTCATGTCTTTGTCAGTGGGCAAAGTTACAAAAACAGCAAGGGATCAAATACTTGTTTCCCCCACTGTAGATGTCCTTATTTCACAGTTCCATCAAATTAAGTTTACTATACAAGCCGCCAGCATTTAGGACGATGATTGTTCCACCCTTATCTGCTGGACGAACCAGTAAATCCGTGTTTGATCGCAATTTCTCTAGGGCTACTCTTTCTGCCTTTGTTAAATTATGATTCATATTTTTGTTTGTGGATATTTCATTCTATAAATCCACTAATTCTTTTTCAATCATATCTTGGAAATTATCTAATACTTCAGGTCGAGATTGAAGAGGGTAGAAAACGGACTTCCAACTTGAAATTGATTGTTCAGTGTGGTATTTATCATTAGAGACTACGATTCCAGCAATTTTAGCTGTAATAAAGAGTGTTGTTTCTTAAATAATCGTAAAGAGTCCTGATCAATCCATTCAACTCTTATACGAGAGGATAATGCCTGATGATTATCTGTATTTGAAAAATGACATTTGATGGTGAGATTACAGGCCAGTTTATTTACATCCAGGATGGTCTTAAAAACATCGAACTCATTGGTAGGTGAGTTTGGTGGTTTGCTGAATGTCTCTCATAGAACTCATTGAGGAATCTGAAAAATCATCAGATGTTGTAAAGTATCTGTAGTATTAGCTCTATCCTTAAAACTTAGTTTTCTTAGATGGTCGTCTATAGGGTCGCTTTTTTAGGATGGAAGGTATTTTTTTGTTCCAAGTATAGACTTTATTTTGTGCATAATCATCACTGTCTCTTTTGAACTTGGATTTTTTTATGTCCATTATTGTGTTCTCTAGTTTAGCCAAACTAGACTTCAGTTTGTCATTGTAAACATTAAACTCTTTAAGGTGTATGTGCTTCTCCAATGAGGATTTTATATTACTAATATCCGTTTTAATTTTTGTTAATTCCAATTCTTCATATTTTGTTATTAAATGCATCAATTTAAGTGAACATTGACTCAGAATAGCATTCCATTCATTTTGAAAAGAGTCATTATATATTGTAGTGGCAACTTTTTTAGACATAATCCTCTAGGGATCATATCTTTTTTTATGTATGTTTCAAGTGTCGTAAGATCCCACCAAGTCTTTAATTCTTTGGTCATTTTGTTTTCCAGTTGAAACATAAGATCATTGAGTTTGTCTGGTTCAGTTGCTAGCAGTGGTTCATTATTAAAACTTGACGTCCATTTATTCATCCTGGCCGAACAGTCTTCAATATCACCAAAGTTAGTCATGTTCACTATGGAGAAGTCTTGCCAAAAATATGTAAAGAATTTTTCTTTCTTTAAAAAAAAAATTATATACAGTTGTGCTCAAAAGTTTACATACCCCGGCAGAATTTTTCCTTTCTTGGCCTTGTTTCAGAGAATATGAATGATAACAAAAAATCTTTTTCTCCACTCACTGTTATTGGTTGGGTGAAGCCATTTATTGTCAAACTACTGTGTTTTCTCTTTTTAAATCTTAATGACAACCAAAAACATCCAAATGACCCTGATCAAAAGTTCACATACCCCAGTTCTTAATACCGTGTATTGCCCCCTCTAACATCAATGACAGCTTGACAAACTGTAAGGTGAGGGGACAGTTTTCTTCTTTTTGCATATAAATATATCTACAGGTGTCACTTACAACTGCAAAAGCAATTTCACTCTTTAAGATCAGCATCAGGCGTACATAAGACTGAATACTCAGCAGAAGAGGGAGAGCGGAGCTATGATGTGGTGATGTCATTCAGTGGGCAGAGTTGGTACACTGTCCAGTCTTTCAGCAGGGTATCAAAGGGCCATACAAATGTCACAAAAGAGTACACCATGAAACTGTGTGCTGACATACTACTGCCTCCAGTGCAGGGCTGTCCTTTCTGTGTGTGGAAATAGGGGTGCTTCCTGGTGCACGCTACGGTCATGTGACTTAATATAACTCAAGTGACAGAACATACAGTGGGTACGGAAAGTATTCAGACCCCTTTAAATTTTTCACTCTTTGTTTCATTGCAGCCATTTGGTAAATTCTAAAAAGTTATTTTTTTTCTCATTAAAGTACACTCCGCACCCCATCTTGACTGAAAAAAAACAAAACAGAAATGTAGATTTTTTTTGTAAATTTTAAAAAAAAGAAAAACTGAAATATCACATGGTCATAAGTATTCAGACCCTTTTCTCAGACATAGATACAGTTATATGAAAAAGTTTGGGCACCCCTATTAGTCTTAAGCTTAATGTTTTATAAAAATTGGTGTTTTTGCAACAGCTATTTCAGTTTGATATATGTAATAACTGTTGGACACAGTAATGTTTCTGCCTTGAAATGAGGTTTATTGTACTAACAGAAAATGTGCAATCTGCATTCAAACAAAATTTGACAGGTGCATAAGTATGGGCACCCTTATCATTTCCTTGTTTTAAATACTCCTACCTACTTTTTACTGACTTACTAAAGCACTTTTTTTGGTTTTGTAACCTCATTGAGCTTTGAACTTCATAGCCAGGTGTATGCAATCATGAGAAAAGCTACTTAAAGTGGCCACTTGCAAGTTGTTCTCCTGTTTGAATCTCCTCTGAAGAGTGGCATCATGGGCTCCTCAAAACAACTGTCAAATGATCTGAAAACAAAGATTATTCAACATAGTTGTTCAGGAGAACGATACAAAAAGCTGTCTCAGAGATTTAACCTGTCAGATTCCACTGTGAGGAACATAGTAAGGAAATGGAAGAACACAGGGACAGTTCTTGTTAAGGCCAGAAGTGGCAGGCCAAGAAAAACATCAGAAAGGCAAAGAAGAAGAATGGTGAGATCAGTCAAGGACAATCCTCAGACCACCGCAAGAGGGCTGCAGCATCAACTTGCTGCAGATGGTATCACTGTGCATCGGTCAACTATACAACGCACTTTGCACAAGGAGAAGCTGTATGGGAGAGTGATGCGAAAGAAGCCATTTCTACAAGCACGCCACAAACAGAGTTGGCTGAGGTATGCAAAAGCACATTTGGAGAAGCCAATTTCTTTTTGGAAGAAGGTCCTGTGGACTGATGAAACCAAGATTGAGTTGTTTGGTCATACAAAAAGGCGTTCTGCATGGCGGCAAAAAAACACAGCATTCCAAGAAAAACACTTGCTACCCACAGTAAAATTTGGTGGAGGTTCCATCATGCTTTGGGGCTGTGTGGCCAATGCCGGCACCGGGAATCTTGTTAAAGTTGAGGGACGCATGGATTCCACTCAGTATCAGCAGATTCTTGACAATAATGTTCAAGAATCAGTGATAAAGTTGAAGTAACGCAGGGGATGGATCTTTCAGCAAGACAATGATCCAAAACACCGCTCCAAATCTACTCAGG
The DNA here is from genome assembly GCF_046119375.1 of Phyllobates terribilis. Lineage (NCBI taxonomy): Eukaryota > Metazoa > Chordata > Amphibia > Anura > Dendrobatidae > Phyllobates > Phyllobates terribilis. The sequence goes on from NW_027362761.1 coordinate 264,524,712, forward strand.
CATTCATGCAGAGGAACAATTACAATGTTCTGGAATGGCCATCCCAGTCCCCAGACCTGAATATCATTGAACATCTGTGGGATCATTTGAAGAGGGCTGTCCATGCTCGGCGACCATCAAACTTAACTGAACTGGAATTGTTTTGTAAAGAGGAATGGTCAAAAATACCTTCATCCAGGATCCAGGAACTCATTAAAAGCTACAGGAAGCGACTAGAGGCTGTTATTTTTGCAAAAGGAGGATCTACTAAATATTAATGTCACTTTTCTGGTGAGGTGCCCATACTTATGCACCTGTCAAATTTTGTTTGAATGCAGATTGCACATTTTCTGTTAGTACAATAAACCTCATTTCAAGGCAGAAACATTACTGTGTCCAACAGTTATTACATATATCAAACTGAAATAGCTGTTGCAAAAACACCAATTTTTATAAAACATTAAGCTTAAGATTAATAGGGGTGCCCAAACTTTTTCATATAACTGTATTTAAGTCACATGCTGTCCATTTCCTTGTGATCCTCCTTGAGATGGTTATACTCCTTCATTGGAGTCCAGATGTGTTTAATTAAACTGATAGGACTTGATTTGGAAAGGCACACACCTGTCTATATAAGACCTCACAGCTCACAGTGCATGTCAGACCAAATGAGAATCATGAGCTCGAAGGAACTGCCAAGGAGCTCAGAGACAGAATTCAGGCAAGGCACAGATCTGGCCAAGGTTACAGAAGATTTTCTGCATTACTCAAGGTTCCTAAGAGCACAGTGGCCTCCATAATCCTTAAATGGAAAAAGTTTGGGACCATCAAAAGTCTTCCTAGACCTGGCCGTCCAGCCAAACTGAGCAATCGTGGGAGAAGAGCCTTGGTGAGAGAGGTAAATAAGAACCCCAAGATCAGGGTGGCTGAGCTCCAGAGATGCAGTAGGGAGATGGGAGAAAGTTCCACAAAGCCCAACGGAAGCCTCTCCTCAGTGCAAAACATATGAAAGCCCGCATAGAGTTTGCTCAAAAACACATGAAGGACTCCCAGAGTATGAGAAATAAGATTCTCTGGTCTGATGAGACGAAGATAAAACTTTTTGGTGGTAATTGTAAGTGGTATGTTTGGAGAAAACCAAGCACTGCTCATCACCTGTCCAATACAATCCCAACAGTGAAACATGGTGGTAGCAGCATCATTCTATGGGGGTGTTTTTCAGTTGCAGGGACAGGATGACTGATTGCAATTGAAGGAAACATGAATGTGGCCAAGTACAGAGATATCCTGGATGAAAACCTCTTCCAGGGTGCTCTGGACCTCAGATTTGGCCGAAGGTTCACCTTCCAACAAGATAATGACCCTAAGCACACAGCTAAAATAACAAAGGAGTGGCTTCAGAACAGCTCTGTGACAATTCTTGACTGGCCCAGCCAGAGCCCTGACCTAGACCCAATTGAGCATCTCTGGAGAGACCTGAAAATGGCTGTCCACCAACGTTCACCATCCAACCTGACGGAACTGGAGAGGATCTGCAAGGAAGAATAGCAGAGGATCCCCAAATCCAGGTGTGAAAAACTTGTTGCATCATTCCCAAGAAGACTCATGGCTATACTAGCTCAAAAGGGTGCTTATACTCAATACTGAGCAAAGAGTCTGAATACTTATGACCATGTGATATTTCAGTTTTTCTTTTTTAATAAATTTGCAAAAATTTCAGCATTTCTGTTTTTTTTTCAGTCAAGATAGGGTGCAGAGTGTACTTTAATGAGAAAAAAATAACTTTTTAGAATTTACCAAATGGCTCCAATGAAACAAAGAGTGAAAATTTTAAAGAGGTCTGAATACTTTCTGTACCCACTGTAGATCCAGAACTGGCTGCAGTCTTACTGTTCTGGTTGCAAAGCTAAATCAGCTCTCTGGCTGTCTCAGCATAAGCTACTGCATAACCTCAAATACAAGCGTTTATTTAACATATTTGATCTAAGTGCCACTGGAAGGTGTAAGTGATGGAATACATTGAGAGAGAGGATTACATAAGAAAAGAAACATTTACCTAATAATATGCTTTCAAGTAAATAAGTATATGTTGTTATACATACAGTACATATATCATATACTGTCAAACACACATATATACTGTATACAAAGTCAAATACTATCATTCTGTTATGCGCTAGGCAAACCAGCAAATGGGCAGCCACAGACTCACTTGGCACAAGCTGCCCAGCTTGATGAGCCGGAATACTCTTCACCCAGCTCCCAGTAAATGGAAGGGGGACTTTGACACAGCCCTTCCCAGGCCCACTGTTGCCGAACAGCTGGCTTCTGGTGACGCGGTCGGTGCCTAGTCAAGGTCCAGGTGAGTACCTCTGCAAGAACCTCAGGAAGTGAAACCAGAAGAGAAAATGAGAAAACCCCTGAAAAGATATCACCACTCGCCACCAAAGGACATAGGAACTGTAATAAACAGCAAAACACTGAGCAGGGAGCAGGATTAAATTGCCCGCCTAATGTTCAGGTGTTAAATACCTCCCAATCATCCCCAGACAGCCACTCCCTGCTGGCTTGCACAGCAGAATGAACATAATGCCACCACTGCTTAGTACCAGACAAAGCAGCATCCTGGGGAAATGAGTGAGAGACACAGCGTCCAAAATCCTCACGCATCCTACAACACCATAATGCGATGCTCCATAATATTGGGACAGTCTCCATGGAAGCGTAGTAGTTTCGCCTCCGGTGTCAGGACAATGGCGACACCTGCCACTGGAGTAGCTCAGCACCGGACTTGCTCCATTCCCAGGTGGGAGCACAGTACTACAATTCCTAACAATAACCCCCTCCCTAGGCGAAGCCTCTGGACTCTCACCACCCACCTTGTCCGGAAACTTCTTATGAAACTCAGTGATGAGATGATTGGCATGTATGTTACCTCTCGAGACCTCTCCTCAGGACCGTACCCCTTCTAATGAATCAAATACTGAATGGAGTTCCAAACTCTATGGGAGTCCACAATACTTTCCATCCCAAATTCCTCAGTATTATCTTCCAGAATAGGAGGAGGAGGATCCTGGGTCACAAGCGGAGTAACCACCTTCTTTAATAAGGTCTTTTGAAAAACATTGGGAACCCACATAGAGGAAGGCAAACCTACCCGAAAAGCCACCTTATTGAGAACCTCGATAATGGGAAATGGTTCTATAATCCTAGGTGTGATCGTAGGAGGTGGTACCTTAATCTTGAGATTCTTAGTAGACACCCAAACTCTGTCCCCCACTCTGAGTTTGCAACCTTGCTGACGGCGCTTGAGATGGATACGGACTCACCCCCCCCCCCCCCCCAAACCTTCTGGAGGCGGTGGAAAGTAGAAGAGACTGCCGGAAGTACATCGTCCCCTCCATTAAAACAAGGAGACCTAGGATGAAATCCTAGATTACAGAAGACGGGAGACAATCCAAAGCCCTCGTGGTGTCTATTGTTTAGGACGAACTCTGCCAAGGCTAAGTATGATCCCCAATCATGCTTAGTATGGGAGCAAAAACATCTCAGATAGGACTCAAGACACTGGTTAGTTTGCTCCGTTTGCCCAATAGTTTGAGGATGGTATGCAGATAAAACGAGAGTTTCGACCTGAGGCGTTTACCTAAAACCCTTCAGAATCTGGAGAAAAACTGGGACCAATGATTGGAAACAATATTCTTAGAAACCACATGTAATCTTACCACCTGAACAAGGAACAAATCTACCAAGTCCTGCGCACTGGGCAACTGAGCCAAAGGAACCAAATGGCATTGTTTAGAAAATTGGTACATAATAACCCACACCGCAGTCATACCTTTGGAGTCAGGGAGATCCGTAATAAAGTCCACAGATATGTGGGACCAAGAACGTACAGGAATGGGCAAAGGGAGACGTTTCCCTGCCGGGGTGACACGAGGCATCTTGTTCCTGACACAGATCTTGCATGCCTTAACATAAGCTTCAGCATCCTTAACCAATACTTTCTGCTCAACAGATGACAAGTCCCCTTAAGGCTCGGGTGGCCCGCTGTGATCAAGTCATGACATTTTCTGGGTAAGCCCAACCGTAACTGCACTGGAACGAATAATTTATCATGAGGTGTGCTGGACGGAGCCATCCCCTCAGCCTTAACCACTTCCCAAGCTAAATTGACAGAATAGACTGCAATGCCCCTAGGAAGAATGAAATCAGGTTTCGTAATTTCAGACTCACTAGGACAAAGACTCAGAGAGAGAGCATCTGCCCAAACATTCTTGGTCCCAGGGAGGTAAGAGATAGAAAAATGTAATCTGGTAAAAAACAAGGCCCATTGGGCTTGTCTCGAGTTTAGTCTCTTAGCATTCTCTAAAAAAAGAGATTCTTATGGTCAGTAAGCACTGTGAATGGCCTCCACTCTTCCAGAGCTAACTGAGCTCTGGAGGAGAAAATTTCGGAGAAAAAAAATGCACAAGTCCTCAAATACATTCCCACCCCTACCTCAGAGGCATCCACTTCCTCCATAAAAGGTTTATTGGCATTAAGCTGGACCAAAACTAGAGCGGAGGAAAATGCTTTCTAAAGTGTATTAAAGGCCTTAATGGCCTCCAGTCACCAATTAGACACGTCTGCCCCCTTATGGGTGAGATCGGTGAGGGGTTTCACCACCTTGGAAAAACCCTTAATTTCCAGTAATAATTGGCAAACCCCAAACAACGCTGAAATCTTTTGAGGTTAACTGGTTGTGCCCATTCCAACACCACCTTCTCGGGGTCCATCCGAAACCCCATCGGGGACAGAATGATCCTCCAATCTTTTCTGAACGGTCCCTATGCGCAGCCAGGTCCCTGGAGAAGATGAGTATACCCCTGAAAAGATAGCAACACTAATGCTAGCACTACTTGCCACCATAGGACATAGGAACTGCAATAAAAAGCAAAGCACTGAGTAGGGAGCAGAATTAAATAGCCCGCCTAATGATCAGGTGTTGAGTACCTCCTAATCATCCCCAGTCAGTCACTCCCTGCTGGTTTGCACAGCAGAATGAACATAATTCCACCACTGTTTAGTGCCAGACAAAGCAGCGTCCTACGTTGCCTGGCAACCGGAGAAATCAGTGAGAGACATGGTGTCCCACTTCCTCACATATCCTACAACACCAGAACACGATGCTCCATAAGATTGGGATAGTCTCCATACACTCGTAGTAGCTCCACCTTCAGGGTCAGCACAATGGTGGCGCCTGTGACCGGAGTAGCATAGCACCGGACCTGCTCCATTCCCAGGTGGGAGCACAGAACCACGATTCCTAACACATAGTGGTGCTTGAAATTTTGTGAATCCTTCAGAATTTTCCATATTTCTGCATAAATTTGAATTAAAATCACATTTCTCACAAAACTCCTAAAAGTAGATAAAAAAAAAACTATTAAAACTATTAGACTTAGACATTTTTTTACATTAGGAAAATGATCCAATATCAAGTCTGTGAGTGGCAAAAGTATGTGAACCTTTGATTTCAGTATCTGTTGTTACTCCTTGTGCAGTAATAAATGCATCTAAACGTTTCCAGTAGTTGTTAATTAATTCTGCATATCTGCTAGGAGGAATTATAGCCTATTCATCCCTGTAAAGCAACTTCTACTCTGTTGGTGCTTATTCTCCCATGAACGGTTCGCTTCAGGTCCTTCCTCAACATTCCTATAGGATTAAGTTCAGGACATTGACTTGGACATTAAAAAACTTTAATTTTATCTTCTTTTGCAGAACGACTTGTGTGCTTTGGGTCGTTTGTGTGCTTTGGGTCGTTGTCTTGCTGCATAACCCATAGTTTCTTAAGATTCAGCTCATTGACCGATGTCCTGACCATTAGAATTTGCTAATGTAATTCAGAATTCATTGTTCCATCAATTATGTAAAACAATTCATGGCGTAGATGTAGCAAAACAGGCCCAAACCATGATACTACCACCATCTTGTGTCATTGACGATATGAGGTTTTTAAGTTCAATCTGATTTTATTAACGGCCTTTTTTAACAAATAAGAAACCAGCAATGAGAACGTATTGCATTATAAACAGTCGCACATGACCAACATAAATTGGAGAGGTAAATGTCCTACATAGAAGAAGTAGGCAGAAATAACATTTCCAGTTATGAAGTTTTCAACCATAAAAAGAGCAAGAGGAACCCTTAAAGCACCACTCCAGTATTTTTTTTATTGCACTGCTGAAGTGGTGCTTTAAATGTAATTCCCCCGCCCCCTGTCTCACATTCACCAGCCGACGTCTTCATCATTTTCCAGCGTCGCTCCATCGGTCTCCATTGAAAAGTGACCTGCCAGGCAGCTCCAGTGTTTCATGGAGATGAACGGAGCTCACTTTTCAATACAAGTCTATGACAGCCTCGTTCTGGCTCTCATAGACGTGCATCTTGTAACGTAGCTTCAAAACTTCCGAATTGTCAGAAGCTGCGCTCACAAGATGGCGTCATGGGACCGGAGCAGCACCGAAAAACGGAGGGTGAGTATATGACCCGGGCAGGGTGCTTACATTTAAAGCGCCACTCTAGTGCTGAAAAAAAAAACAAAAATGCTGGAGTCCTGCTTTAAAGAAGTTCAGACAAGAAAAGGAAAGAGGGGGGAGGGGAAGTAGGCAGAAAGGATGCAAATAACCCAGCAAACAGCACACCGTATCAAGCCAAAGGAACACATAACACCTACTAAAATAATTTCTGAAAATCTGAGAAATCTTGAAACAAGATCCAAACATTCCTCAGTTTTAGAAATTTGTCAGTGTCCAGAACTTTCATCAGAAAGTTCTTCCATTTTGCAAATGTTAACCATTTTAGTGTACCATTTGGTACTACTAATGCTTTAAAGTAGGTGTTTGAGACAACTTCCAGTGTCGTGGAATCACTGAACGTGCTGCTGTTAAGCAGAAGCGAAGTATGTCTTTCTTTTGATACAGCTTCTTTCTTTTGATTGTAGCTTATTGAAGAGGGTAGAATGCAGAGAAGAGCAATCTGAGGGCTGTTCTCAACCCTGCACCCAGTAACTAAATGATAGTTTGAGAACACTTTCTCGCAGAATGGTTTAATCCTACTACATTCCCACCATATGTGAAGCATAGTACCCAGAGGATGCCGAATGTAAACATAAGTATAATTTACATGAAGCAGAATAAAAAAATAGAAAACTTTCTTCTGTCTCTGTTGAAGCAATCCAGTAATTTTACATTAGATTCCAACGTGGTATTCGGATGACCTCTGTCACTAGAAGCGGCCAAACATGCATGCTGCTGTTGGTTCCTAATCTCTGCGACCTCCTTGGACAAGGTCTGTAGTTGTGCGGCCAACGCGCAAACCGGATTAATACAGAAGCCCCAGAACACACTAAATGGGCTGGCTATAATGTTATGACTGAGGTCTAACACTCGTATGGGGATGAACAAACCAGGGAAGATGTTCAACATGCACACCACAGAATTCTATACAGACTAGGCAAATCCCTAATTTGACCCTGATTTGTCCTTGCCTGACCGCGGAGGTTGGCACCCTAAAATTACACAATGGTACCCCCACTCAACGTCGGCTGATCCTGAGTGTTCTTAAAGGGGTATTCCCATTTCCAAGATCCTATCCCAGTATGTGGTAGGTGTAATAATAATAATAATATCAGCAAATACCTCCAATTAGAAATGTAGTATAGTGTTTTTGATTTGCTAAGTCTCTTTCCTCATATGCAGGCATTGCAGGACTTTAGGTATCCATGGTTACGACCACTGATATAGTGACAGTTTCTAGTGGTCATAATGAGGAAAGAGACATAGCGCATCAGAAAAACTATACTACATTTATAATTAGTAATAATCTTTTTATTTGTATAGCACCAACATATTCCCCAGTGGGGCTCACAATCTACATTCCCTATCAGTATGTCTTTGGAGTGTGGGAGGAAACCCCATGCAAACACAGGGAGAACATACAAACTCCTTGCAGATGCTGTCCTTGGTGGGATTTGAACCCAGGACCCCAACGCTGCAAGGCTGCAGTGCTGACCACTGAGCCACCATGCAGCCTGATTGGAGGTATTTACTAATATTATTATTATTAGTACACCTACTACATATTGGGATAAAATCTTTGAGATGGGGATACCCCATAACTATACACAGAGTGTAACCCAAAACAACAACAACAGAAAAGAGTGCACACAGACAGAGGGTGAAGAACAGGGCTACGGTTGTGTTCACACAGTCATACATGAAAAATGGAAGAAAAAGAAAGGAACCCAAAAAGACCTTCGGTATACATATCAAAACCAAAAAGAAGACACAAATAGCCTTGGAGGGATGTATTATCGATTATTATCCAGATGGGGAGAACCCTATATAAATATCCCTCTCTATTAGGCTATAAAACTTAGCTTTTATTCATGTATTTATTAAAATTACATAAAGGGTACTAAAAAGTTGTCCCTAATCTACCTCAATCATTTTGTTAATATCACTTTTTGTTTTGATGGCATCATGGGGTGCCGCCATTTATGGTAGAATAGGACAATGGTTTTCTACAGTACACATCGCTATTGCTGTCGGTCTCTATCATCTGCGGGGAGAACCGTTATTTTGAACTAGCCCAACTTGACTCTGGAGCTGCCGGAAATCTCATTTCTCAGTCTCTGGTAGAGAAATACCGCATTCCCACCAAACCTCTGGCTGTACCCTTATCTGTTGCTGCCGTGGATGGGGGCCTCTTACCACATCCCATCCAACTCATCACCGAATCCATAACTCTGCAGGTGGGAATGCTGCACTCTGAGAGCATCTTCTTTCATGTTCTGCCTGGACTCTCTCACGCCCTCTTGCTAGGCCTTGGCTTCAGAAACATGCACCCGTGCTTGATTGGCTGACCGGAGAAGTCCTTCGCTGGGGACAGGACTGCCATAAGACTTGTTTAGTTCCCGTCCATCCTGTCCGTCCTTCTCCTACCCCAGCCAATCTACCTGGTCTTCCGGTTCCCTATTGGTCTTATGCGGACGTCTTTAATAAAAAGGAGGCAGAGACATTACCCCCTCATAGACCATACGACTGCCCAATCGACCTGATACCCGGCACTACTCCTCCCCGTGGGTGTATTTACCCTTTGTCCGCTGCTGAGACCCGGTCCATGTCTGAATATATTGAGGAGAATCTGGCCCGGGGATTTATCCGGAAATCTACTTCCCCGGCGGGAGCATGCTTCTTCTTCATCAAAAAGAAGGATGGCTCACTCCGTCCCTGTATAGACTATAGAGGCCTTAACCAGATCACGGTGAAGAATAAATACCCCCTTCCGCTCATTTCAGAATTATTTGACCGTTTGAGGGGGGCTAGAATCTTCACCAAACTGGACCTCCGTGGGGCGTATAACCTGGTCCGTATCCGTCAGGGGGATGAATGGAAGACGGCATTCAACACCCGGGACGGCCACTATGAATACCTGGTAATGCCCTTCGGTCTCTGTAACGCTCCTGCCGTCTTTCAAGAGTTGGTCAATGACATCTTCCGGGACCTTCTCTACTCCTGCGTAGTGGTGTACCTGGACGACATCTTGGTCTTCTCTCCGGATCTTCTCACTCACCGGAGGGATGTTCGTCAGGTCCTGCTCAGGCTCAGGCAGAACCACCTCTACGCTAAATATGAGAAGTGCCTCTTTGAGCAGACCTCGCTTCCGTTTTTGGGCTACATAATCTCTCAGACCGGCCTACGAATGGATCCTGAGAAACTGTCTGCCATCCAGAAGTGGCCCCGACCAGAGGGGTTCAAGGCTATTCAGCGGTTCCTGGGCTTCGCCAACTACTACCGCCTCTTCATACCGCACTTCTCTTCCCGGACTGCCCCAATCTCTGCGCTCACCCGTAAGGGCACTAATCCCAGAGAATGGCCGCCCGAAGCAGAGGAAGCCTTTCTTTCCTTAAAACAGGCTTTCTCTTCCGCCCCGGTGCTGCATCGTCCGGACGGCAACAAACAATTCTTCCTGGAAGTTGACGCCTCCTCCTCTGGAGCCGGAGCGGTACTTACCCAAAAGTCGCCTTCCGGAAGAATGGTAACTTGCGGCTTCTTCTCCAAACTCTTCTCCCCTTCTGAGCGCAATTATTCTATAGGAGACCGAGAGTTATTGGCCATTAAGCTGGCACTGGAGGCGTGGCGTTACCTGCTCGAGGGGGCTCTTCACCCGGTAATAATTTACACGGACCACAAGAACTTGGCTTACCTCCAAAGCGCCCAGAGACTTAACCTGCGCCAAGCCCGGTGGTCCTTGTTTTTTGCACGCTTTGATTTCGTTCTTCATTTTCGCCCGGCAGACAAAAACATCAAAGCTGACGCCTTGTCCCGATCCTTCCTGGTGTCTGATCTAGAGGAGGAACCTAAGCACATCATTGATCCCGCCAGAGTAATGCAGGTGGCCCCCGTGAATCTAAATCGTCTCCCTCCCGGTAAGACGTTCGTAACAGTACCTGATCGGGAGAAGGTCCTACACTGGGGTCCTTCGTCTAAGCTAGCTGGCCACGCCGGTCAGAAAAAGACCCTCCAGCTTATTACCCGGCATTACTGGTGGCCTACCCTGCACAAGGACGTAATAGACTTTGTTTCAGCCTGTGTGTCCTGCGCCCGCAACAAGGTTCCGAGACACCTGCCAGCCGGTCGCCTCCTTCCTCTTCCAGTACCTGCTGCCCCATGGCAGCATATAGCTATGGACTTTATAACGGATCTCCCTGTCTCTGCCGGTTGTACGGTCATTTGGGTGGTCGCTGACCGCTTTTCCAAGATGGCTCACTTCATTCCCCTGCCGGGCCTCCTGTCTGCACCCGAGCTGGCTAAAGACTTTATCCGCCACATCTTCCGTCTCCATGGCCTGCCCCTCCACATCGTGTCGGATCGTGGGGTTCAGTTCACCTCACGCTTCTGGAGAGCCACATGTAAGCTGCTTGACGTCACCCTGGACTTCTCCTCCGCTTACCACCCACAGTCCAATGGTCAAGTGGAGCGGATCAATCAGATCCTGACCAGTTACCTCCAGCACTTCGTTAATGCCCACCATTCGGACTGGGTGGATCTCCTACCATGGGCCGAATTCTCTTACAATAATCACGAGAGCGAATCTTCCTCCAAATCCCCGTTTTTTGTAGTCTTCGGTCAGCATCCTCGGATCCAATTTCCCGTCTCCACCTCGGTGGACAATCCGGCTGCGGAATCTCTCGTTAGCGAATTTTCCTCCATTTGGGAGAGTACCCGATCCGCACTCCTTCAGTCGTCCGAGCGGATGAAAAACACGCTGACAAAAAACGCCTGGATTCTCCACAATTCCGTCCTGGAGATAAAGTCTGGCTCTCGTCCAAGTATGTCCGGCTCAAGATTCCTTCCTACAAGTTAGGGCCTCGGTTCATCGGCCCACTGGAAGTTATCAAACAAATCAACCCAGTGGCCTATAAATTGAAACTCCCGGCCAACTTGCGGATCCCTAACTCCTTCCATGTATCTCTCCTCAAACCCGTGGTACTTAACTCTTTTTCCAAGTCTACAGGTATGCCCCCTGCTCCGGTTTCCGCTGAAAACGAGTTTGAGGTAGAGAACATTCTGGCCACCAAAAGGGTAAGAGGAAAGACCTTTTTTCTAGTAGATTGGAAGGGGTTTGGTCCTGAGGAGAGAACGTGGGAGCCCCGGGAGAACATCCATGCCCCTCTCATCGTTGATAAATTTCTGTCTGGCCTAAAAAAGGGGGGGCCTAAAGGGGGGGGGTACTGTAGCGTCGGCGTCCCTGCCTCCTGCTAGTCAGGGACGCTGTTCCCCTCACCTCTCCACTCCGTGCCCGGCGTCTTCCTCCCGCTCTGCTGGCAGCGCGCACTGCTTCCCGGCCTCTGTGCTTAGGGCGCACGCGCGCTCCCCCTCTCTTAAAGGGGCCGCGCGCGCCGTCCTAAGGAGTCCCCGGCCAATGGCCGGAGGACCTCACCATATATAAGGCACCTCCTCCAAAATGGAGGTGCACGAGCAATGTTGTTGCATAGCCTATCACTCTGCATCAGCCCTCAGGTCCCGTTACCAGATACCTGCCAGTTACCTGCCAGATTCCTGCTTGATATCTGCCTGATACTTGTCTATCTGCTTACATTCCTGCGGTCCGACAGTCTGCCTACCAGCCCTGCCAGTCTGTCTATGGATCTGTTTACCCGCTCACCTGGGAGCGCTCACCTGCTACCTGCCTGCTAGCCTACCTGGAGGCTCTGCCGTCACGTGTCGTGACCACCTGCCTGTCCAGAGACTCTTACCCGCTCACCTGGGAGCGCTCACCTGCTACCTGCCTGCTAGCCTACCTGGAGGCTCTGCCGTCACGTGCTGTGACCACCTGCCTGTCCAGAGACTCTTGCCCGCTCACCTGGGAGCGTCCACCTGCTACCTGCCTGCTAGCCTACCTGGAGGCTCAGACGTCACTTGCTGTGACCACCTGCCTGTCCAGAGACTCTTGCCCGCTCACCTGGGAGCGTCCACCTGCTACCTGCCTGCTAGCCTATCTGGAGGCTTAGCCGTCACTTGCCGTGACCACCCTCCTGTCAAGAGACTGTCCCCGTCACTTACCGTGACCTCATGCCCTTCTACCCAGAGACTGTCCCCATCACTTGCCGTGACCTCCTGCCCTTCTACCCAGAGACTGTCCCCGTCACTAGCCGTGACTACCTGCCCGCCTACCCTGGGAGCCACCCGCTTCCTTACAAGGACTGCCCCTTTGTATAGTTGCTCAGAGGTTCCACCTCCCAGACCCGTTACAGACTGCATGTATCAGGAGAACATAAATAGCCCCTCCCAAGATGTGATCGTGCAAACCAAATGAGGAAGTGAAAACAGCTGCACAGAGGCAACACAGTAAAGCAAAAGAAAGACAAGAGCATTATCAGCAGTTGGACAGAGACAACACAGGCTGTGGTCCAACAGATAGGGAAACCGACCTCACAGTCAGAAGTCACCGGATTGAGCCCCGGAGTCAAGCGATGACACCAAGTGTTCCATCACTATGACATAAAGTAGGGTAGAAAGTGGGCACCCCTGTCTAGTTCCATTTCAGATTGAAAAAGTGGATGATAACATTTTATTAACCCTAACACGTGCTGTAGGGCCAGTGTATAGAGAAAAGATCATTTGCAGAAAGTGTGGACCAATGCCCATTTGACGTAGCGCCTCCTTCATAAACTCCCAATCAACCCTGTCAAAATACTTTTTTGCATTAACAGATAAAAGACCAAGGGGTGTGGAATTAGATTTAGCTTTACAGATGATAAGCATTGCCTTAATGGTATTGTCTCTTGCCTCTCGGATTTGAATGAATCCCACCTGATCTGTGTTGATAAGGAAGGGTGGTTGAGGGGCTAGTCAGTCTGCTAAAATTTTTGAGAATAACTTAATGTCTACATTCAACAAGGATATGGGCCTATAATTAGCTGTGATCGAATGATCCTTTCATGGTTTAGGGAGTACGTTGATGTGAGCCTCTAGTGAGTGGGAGACAAAACAAGTACGGTATGTTTATCCAGTGAGTTAAAGGTTTTAGCCATTACGGGAGCTAATGTGGCTCTAAAAATTTTATAAAACACCAATGTGCATCCATCTGGTCCAGAACATTTACCAGAGATTGTGGATTGCATTGCGGTATTAATTCCCACTTCTGAGATATCATCTTCCAGTGTATCAGAGAAATGACGATCTAAGGAAGGTAAATATGTTTCTTGGATATATTTCCCAATACGACCAGCAAGATCCAAATGGGAAAGGTCTGAAAATGTCCTTTAATATTATACAACGTCTCTTAATATCAGCAGATGATGTCAATAATTTCATTAGGGTTATGCGAGTCCCTACCATCATGTCACTTGATGCACAGGATATATGTCGCAGCAGAACGAGGATGGAGGAGTTTTAAAAGAGGCCGTCCACATTTATCTGAAGCTTCATAAAAAAAGCTCTTGAATTTTTCCCTATGACTGAGATATTTCTGATCTAATAAAGATCTGAGATAATTTCTCTTTTTATATACAGGTGCATCTCACTAAATTAGAATATCATCAAAAAGTTAATTTATTTCAGTTCTTCAATACAAAAAGTGAAACTCATATATTATATAGAGTCATTACAAACAGAGTGATCTATTTCAAGTGTTTATTTCTGTTAATGTTGATGATTATGGCTTACAGCCGATGAAAACACAAGTCATTATCTCAGTAATTTTGAATAATTAACACAAAACATCTGCAAAAGCTTCCCATGCATTTAAAAAGGTCCCTTAGTCTCTTTCAGTGGGCTCCACAATCATGGGGAAGACTGCTGACTTGACAGATGTCCAGAAGGCAGTCATTGACACACTAAGTAAATGCAAAGTAAATGTTTTTTATAAGATGTTTGCTTATGTGAGTACTCAAGGGTATGAATCTGATGCTGCAAATTATCAACCCCGAGCATGCTCTCTTTTTCGATTCTGGAACCATGCTTAATTAAGAGTGAGGTTTGATCTTATCTGTGGACTTGAATAAAGGAGTCCATAAAATCTTTCAGATCCGTTGTGCATAGGTTATCTTTGAGAAGGCTATCATTCAGTCCCAAATGCCCAGGAGCATTGGGTAAGAGAGGGAAGGGATAAAGAAAGAAAAATTGAAGCATGGTTTGATCACAGTATGTCTCCAATTGTAGCAGATGTTTGCCACGCAAGAGCATGGTGACTCAAAAGAAAGAAAGAAATCTATGCGGCTATATGAGTTGTGAGCAGAAGAGAAGTAGGTGTAGTCTTTACCTTTCGGGTTTAATATACACTAGACGTCTGTCAGCCGGAGAGCATGGAGGAACCGTTTCAATGAACAAAGTTGTCTCAAAGAAACCGATGAAGAATCCATTCAAGGATTCAAAGTGAAATTGAAGTCTTCTCCTGTAATCCGGACTCCTTCTGTATAATTAGAGAGAGATGTTAGAAAAGAATGACATGTGGAAATCTGATCCTTATTAGGAATATACCAGTTGGCTTTCGTACAAACTGAATTTGCTATTCTTAATTCAAGAAATATGTATCTGCCCTGATCATCAATATGAGAATCAAGATGGGTATGGGCCAGGGACTTGTGAATTGCTATGGATACCCCTCTAAATCTCAACTCTGGGATAGTGCTATGGAACCAATGGGAAAAATATCTGTTTTTTAGGATGGGCCCATGTCCAGCCTTGAAATGTGTCTCTTGCAGCAGAAGGATTTGGACTCTTTGTTTATGCATAGAACAAATAAATTATAAATGCTTCTGTGGTTCAGTAAATCCTCTAACATTAAGGCTATGTTCACAAGTTGCATTTTTGGTGCGTTTTTTTTTTTTTTTCTGCAAGCAAAACCTGCTCTCTTGGCATTAAAAAAGCAACCTCAAAACAGCAGGTTTTGATGAGTTTTTGCTGCGGTGCATTTTTACTGTGTTTTTGGTAGGGTACATTTGTCTCTTGTGCATGCTGATAAAGTTTAGTGCATAAAAAATAACCTGATTCAGCTTCCTCAGGTTTTGGCACCAAACACGCAGCAAAACCTGATACCAGCGTTTTTTGCTGCGTTTTTGCAGCGTTTTTGCACAACCCACATTGGTTTCAATGGGTGAAAAAGCTGCGAAAACGCTAAAAAAACATTGAAAGAAGAGACATGCTGCATTTTGCAAAAACTCAGCTCTTTGACAAAACCGTCAGGAAAAAAAATCAAGTGTGTGGCATGAGATTTCCGAAAACTCATAGACTTCGCTGGTACTGTAAAACGCAGCTGAAAATTTGTATAAAAAATGCAGAAAAAAAAAGCTGCAAAAACACAGCGTGTGAACATAGCCTAAGTGAGCCAATTATAATTGAAGCCATAACTAGTTAAGAGGAGAAGGGTAAAAGTGGGGGGAAGGGGAGAGGATAAGTGTGGGATAGGGATAAGAGAAAAGCAAAAAAGGAGAGAGAGAAAGAAAGAAGGATTAAACCTGAGTAATCAGAGGTGATCCCTCCACTCATAAAAATTCAGAGACCAGAGTGCACAAAATGGAGAAATAGACAGAAAAAGGGGGGGAGGGAGAAGAGGGGAGAAATATATTCTACACCTACCCTGCAGAGTGTAGATCCCCCAGAAGCAGGCAGAATTTCCACAGAGGACTACTTCGCCCCCACCCCCACAGACCAACAACCAAACACTAACCATAACTACCACTAATGTACAAATCTAGGATGACAGTAAGACAGCATCCTAATGTTAAATGGACCAGCTTCACAAACTGGTAAAATTAACAGAGAGAAATAAAAGGAGAAAAAAGTCCAGTCTGGAGGAGGAGGAGCAGATTCTCTGTCACTTAGTCTTCTGAATTCTCCTCTGGATTTATGCCTTGGTTCTTTCTGTGGTTGCAGAATGTTATCTAATTTAGGACCTCCAGGAAGGCCTGGCCAGTCCATGGATGAGATGGAAAAAAGAGGCATCTCTAGTTCCGAGGTGAAGGCTGGTATATCGCCAGGGCAATGATGGACATGCAAGGATCCAGAGTGACGAACTTGGAGACGAAAAGGAAATCCCTAAGGAATATAGAATGTTCTGTTGTCTTAAAACCTCTAGAAGTGGTCTCAGTATCCTCCATTTTTGCAGCCTTTGATATAATAGGTCAGGCATAAGCTGAACAGGAGACTCCTGGTAGAGGATAGCATCCATCTTATGAGCCTTAATTAGAATGCTTTCTTTCTGTTTTTATCTGTGAACACCGGCATATTACGTCTCATCTACGTCATGTTGTTCATCTGTTTCATGAAGCCCCCTTATCCTGATGTTGTTACGTCTACCCCTATTTTCATTGTCATCCTGTCAGGTCTGTCAGATATTCAAACTGAGATGAGTGAGCAGAAATAGCTTGCTCATGAACATTCAATTGTTGTTCAATGGAAGCTATGTGAGTTTCAGTAGAAGATACCCTCTGTGTTAATTGTTGCATCTTTCCTTTTATGGAAGCAGATTCAGCCTTATATGAGGATTCCAGCCTGGAGACATAGTTCTCCATGTCTTCCCTGGTTGGGATAGCTCACATGTCGGCTCTGAGATCCACCCAGACTTTCTCACACTGTGAGAGATCTTCTTGTAAACTCCCGTCTGAGTGCCCAGGGGAAGAAGGGCATAGTACTACAGGGAAAGATCTCCTTTCTGGGGAGCTGAGGGTGTCTGCAGGTGGCACAAACTCCAGGCTATGCGGGGACAGGGGAGAGGTGAGTGACATGTGAACTGGGAGAACAGGGGACCAGGACCTGTCCTGATCACAGGAGACCCACCTAAGTGTTGGGGATGCATTTCTTCTGTCCGCCATCTTAGGAGGGGGAAGACTGTCCTGCGCAGCCAGTTAGTACCTGGGGTATCCGAAGCCCCAACATCCAGGAGTTCGGTCTCCACCAGCGGAGACAGTACCTTTCCTGCAGGAGGTGGGGGTAAGAAGTGGTCTTCCACAATGCTCCCATGAACGGTCATCAGGGTGAGCGAGCTTGATAGGAACAGCCGACGTCATTTTAGATCTCTCCGGCACGGGAAGGTAATTAGCTGAACTCCTGAGAAAGCAGGTAATACTCGCTGGAGAGGCTGTAGAGGGGCATAAATTAGTCTGCGATAAGTTCTTCTTTCTTTTTGCCGGCATTGGCAATGTTTTGGCCATTTTTGACGAGTCAGGCAGGATTTGGAGCCGGTCCAGGGATGGAAGCAGAGAGACTTGTGACTTTACTCCTCCATAGCCAGGCCATGCCCGCTCTTGTCTGGTATGAGATTTTTATGCTGTAATGCAGTGTTTTTTTTTTCCTGCAATAATGGTCTTCAATTTCTTTCATTTGTACACACACTGTCTGACTGTTGATTGGTAGAGTCCAAACTCTTTACAGATGTTTTGCAACCTTTTGCAGCCTCATGAACACCCAACAACTCTTCTTCTGAAATCTTCAGAGATCATTTTTGTTCATGCCATGATACACTTCTACAATCATGTGTTATGAACATCAAACTTTGACAGATCCCTGCTCTTTAAATAAAACAGGTCACTCACTCATACCTTATTATTATTTCATTGACTAAAAACACTAAACTATAATTTCACCTTTAAATTATCTGCTAATCCTAAAGGTTCACATACTTTTACCATTCACAGACATGTGATATTGGAACATTTTCCTCATTTAAAAAATGACAAAGTCTATTGTTTTTGACTTGTTTTATTTGGTTATCTTTATCTACTTTTAGCACTCCACACAAAAATATGGAAGGGTTCACAAACTTTCAAGCACCACTGTAACTGACCGTACGGGAAAAAGGAGTCAAACAAACTGCTGCACTTTTTTCTTGTTTCTATTGGTGGGCCAAGCAGGATGTTAAAGAACCGGAAACATCTGGCCCTCAAAACACCTAATTCAAACCCTTTCATCAAGTATCTCTTGGGCCTCTTCAGCCATTACCCATTTAACAAGAACCTTGGACTGAAACATCAATGGACTTTGTAACTGAATCTTGAATTTCAAGTTTCCACTACCATTTGAGTCTTGTTGCATCAGTTCTCAAAGATGTCAAACTGTATTCCATGATCTGGAATATAATACTTACATTTAATATATTACTTCCAGTGAAATTTTCTGCTTCCGCTCATATTGTTTCTGACCAAGGAGTACAATTTGTTTAAAAATTCTGGAGGGCAATTTGCAAGAATCTTAAGAGTTCCTTGGAATTCTCCTCTCCCTACCATGCTCTAAGTAATGGCAAACCGAGACAATTAATCAGTCTATGGAACAATATATCAGAACCTACCAGCAATCACCTTTATCTACAGTCTTTGGTTGGGAGCCTCGTTTACCTCTGCCTACTGCTCCTCAAAAGTCAGCTTCCTGCAGTGAAAATCGTTGGTCAAGACATACATGACATCTGGACTGAACTGCTGCACAATCTGTCTTCTGCTGCAGATAATATTAAGAGGAGTGCGAATAAACAGTCAGCCAAGTGCTAACATCTGTCCTGGTGATAAAGTTTGGCTCTGCCCCAAAATACATTTATTTAAAGACTGTCTGTAAGAAGCTTGCTCCAAAATGTATTAGTCCATTTAAAATAGCTGAGCAAATCAATGCAATTATTTTACATGTAAAATTGCCTTCTGCTCTGATGATTCCCAACAGATTCCATAGATCTTTATTCACTCCACTAATCCTGAATAAATTCTCCTCTGTAATCAAGTCTACTCTTGTTCCCATTCAAGATTCCAGTATGATGAATGGAAATCGATGTGATGCAAGGACAGCTTGAGTTTGCCAGAATGAAAGCCGTACCTGCAGAGCATTTCTCTCAGTGTCCTAGGTCATATGCCTTATTGGGGGAAAAGGTCAGAGGATGTGTTCATAAAGCAATCCCTTTGATAGATTCATGTGACCATCTAGTTTTTGTTTATGTCTCACCGGGCGAGTTGGATCCTCAGGGCCTATTGGTCTGTATGAACAATTCTAATCCAACACGGACAGATGGTGTTGGTGCAGCAAAGTAATCCAGTTGGAGTAGAAGAGGCTGATGCGGCAGGGCGACAACTCAATGAGCAGAACTGGAACTATTGGAACCGGTGAACAGTAGTGATGAGTGAGCACTAAAATGCTTGGGTACTCGTTGCTCGGGTCGAGCAAATTGAAATGCTCGAGTGCTTCGTCCGAGTAACGAGCCCAATGTAAGTCTATGGGAAACTCAAGAATTTTTCCAGCGCCCCCCCCCCCTCCCGGCGGTCTGCAGAGGGCCTAAAAATTGTCCAAATCGATGGGAACAGTGCTCAAATGACATGGGAACAGCATGGGGAAGACCCCTGGAAGCATCTCTGACTCCCAGGTCAATGCTGTCAACAATGTTGTCAGAGTATTACGCCACTTTTACGGACTCAAAATAAAACATACAAAAACAAAACCAAAGTAGATTTTCCTGTGAAAAATGTTAAGGAATATCCTTTCCAGGATAATGACTTGTCTATAAGGCAAAATAAATAATCAAAAACAAAAATGCTTCTCCACACCATGGGCTATGTTCACACATAGCGTTTTTGATGCACTTTTGCATTGCTTTCAACGGTGAAAAATACATTCTCCAGTAAATGTCATTTTAACATTTTACAACGTTATCTGGCCATGTGGTGTGTGAGACATGATCAGACACAACCTGTTTCATTTATGAAAGAGGGACTCTGAAAGTCACAAACACTATTTTTATAGGGCCATCAGGTGGCCCTTACTATTCTTAAAGGGCCAGCAGTCAGCCCTCACTATTGTAACAGGGCCATCAGCCAGCTATGCTTAGTTGTTCCCATTATTAACAAGTTGTTACGCTCACGCCCAGACTGACTGGCGTGAGCGTGATTAGTGATCCCACTGTACCATGAACCGAGGAGTGCCTGGAGGGGCGTAACTAAGTATCAACTCGGTCCGACCAAGGTCGCACGGCGGCTCAGTCGACTCCGTGAACCAGGGAGGAACCGAGCAGAGGGACCAGGTGCTACTCCAGGTCAGACCCCGGTCACAGCTGTTGACCCACACCGGGAAATGCAGGAACAGGCAGGTTAGACTGGCATATTGACAGGTGGGCACTGGTAGGCACGGCTGGTATGCAGACAGATGGATATTGACAGGCACAGTTGGTATGCAGGCAGTTGGGCACTGGCAGGCACGGCTGGCATGCAGACAGGTGGGCACAGGCAGGCACGGCTGACATGCAGACAGGCGGGTACTGGCAGATAGGAACGCAGGCAGAATAGGGACCAGTACACACTGGGACACAGGAAGGGAGCCGCAGGTGCGGTGGACAGCAGAGCAGAGCGAAACCGCAGATGCAGTAAACAAGCAGAGCAGAACCACCATAGCGGTGAGCAAACAGAGCAGGGCGAAACCGCAGATGTGGTGAACAAGCAGAGCGGAGCAAAACCGCAGGTGCGTGGAACAAGCAGAGAGGAGCGAAACCGCAGGTGCAGTGAGCAAGCAGAGCGTAGCAAAACCGCAGGTGCGGTGAACAAACAGAGCGGAGCAAAACCGCAGGTGCGGTGAACAAGCAGAGCGGAGCAAAACCGCAGGTGCGGCGAACAAGCAGAGCGGAGCAAAACCGCAGGTGCGGTGAACAAGCAGAGCGGAGCAAAACCCCAGGTGCGGCGAACAAGCAGAGCGGAGCAAAACCGCAGGTGCGGCGAACAAGCAGAGCGGAGCAAAACCGCAGGTGCGGCGAACCAGCAGAGCGGAGCAAAACCGCAGGTGCGGTGAACAAGCAGAGCGGAGCAAAACCACCGGTGCGGTGAACAAGCAGAGCGGAGCAAAACAGCAGGTGCGGTGAACAAGCAGAGCGGAGCAAAACCGCCGGAGCGGTGAACAAGCAGAGCGGAGCGGAACCGCAGGTGCGGTGAACAAGCAGAGCGGAACAGAGCAGAAGGTGCAGGCAGACAGGACAGGGCTCTGTTCACATGGAACAGACTGGAAAATACAGGAAGATGGTTAGAACACAGGAGGTAGATACGGAGGAAGGGAAAGGGGACAAGCAGAACCAGATACACACAAGGTACTTACAATGAAGTAGCGAGTGGACACAAAACTCACAAACAGAAGCACAGAGACAACGAGTTGGAGTTAGGTGCGGGTTCAGATACTGCAGGAAAAGAGAAGATTCGGACACAGAGACAAACAGGTAACGGGCTAGGACACTGTTCAGACAGGAACTGAACCGGGAACAAGATACAGGAACGAGCCTGGGAACAGACTAGAAGTCAGAGATACAGGTAGCGGCCCTGGGTACTCGGCCCCCAGGGTGGCGGGAACAAACTAGAAGTCACAGGTACAGGTAGAGGCCCTGGGTATTCAGCCCCCAGGGTGGCAGACAGACTAGAGTCAGGACAGGACCTGGCAACTCACAGTTGCACAGAACAGACTGCAAGAAAGTGTTGCTCAGGCACCTCCTACTGGGTGGAGGGGGTTTAAGTATCCAGTGACTCACAGCAATAGGCTGGGGATGCATTAGGACTGCACACACTGTAGCTTTAAGAATCAGAAAGCCACAGCGCCGACGCCCTAAGCCAGCAGACAAGAGACATACAAACAGCAGGTACTGGAGCAAAAGTGTGCAGCCTGGCCTGAAAGGTAAGATTGCGGTCTTGCATGGTGGGAGATGGTAAGCCATGCAAGCACGCCGCCAGGGATGTTACACAAGTGGGTCTCCTATACTGTTATTGCAAATTCAGTGACTGCAAGGGCTGCCAAAAATTTGGACGCAGCCCAATACCCCTTTGAAGAGACATAGAGGAGGGCCTCAGTAAAAAAAATGTTCCCATTATAAAGGAGTGGGTCTCCTATAGTGGTGAGTGCAAGGGCTGCCAAAATTTGGGAAAAACCCCAATACCAATTTAAAGCCACATAGAGCTGGGCCACAGTAACGACATGTTCCCATTAGAAAGGAGAGTGTCTGCTATACAGTTATAGGGTATGTAGTGAGTACAGTGGCTGCCAAAAATTTGGAGGCACTCCAATGTCCCTTGCAAGAGACGTAGATATAGTGATATGGTGGTGGAGGATGAGGATGAGGAGGAGGACAAGAGCAAATAGACAAAATCAGGAAGAGCATATCCATATCTGGGTGTGAAGACAGAGGTGCATGGGAATACAGTTAGACCTCCCAATAAAAAGACACTATATTTGAGTTTATGTTACTCTGCTATCATTCGGTGGTGTTGAGAAGTCTGGCCCAATCCGGCCCTTGTTCATTTTTATAAGAGCCAGCCTATCAGCATTTTCAGTTGACAGGTGGATGCGCCTATTGGTTATAATTCCACCAGCGGCACTAAACACCCGCTCTGACAAAACGCTAGCGGCAGGGCAGGCCAGGACCTCCAAGGGGTAGAGAGCCAGTTCATGCCACTTGTACAGCTTGGATACTCAATAATTATAAGGCACAGAGGAATCACGGAGGACGTTGGTACGGTCGGCATGTACTCCCTCACCATCTTCCAACACTTTTCTTTCCTTGTGAGCGTACCCCGCGCCTCAGGGCCTGTGCGATGGGAGGGTCTGAGAAAACTGTCCCAGAACTTTGACAGTGTTCCCCTGCCTCTGCTGGATTGCATTTGTGTCTCTCTCACCTGTACTCCTTGGTTGTCCAACAAACTGTGACCTCTGCCGCCAGTGTTTTCAGATGGGAATTTTTTTAATAATTCCGCAACAAGGGCCTTCTCGTACTACTCCATTCTATTAGGCCTGTCCTGCGTGGGAATAAGAGACAGAAAGTTCCCCTTGTAGCATGGGTCTAGAAGTGTCACCAACCAGTAATGACTGTCACCCAAAATTTGGACAACGCGAGGGTCACGGGAAAGGCAGCGTAATATAAACTCAGCCATGTGTGCCAGACTGCTAACAGGCAATACTTCCGTGTCCTCACTAAGAGGACGACTGACCATGCTCTCCTCCTCATCCTCCTCCTCCTCCCTGTCCTCAGCCCATCCACGCTGAACAGACGGTATGACAGTTGTGCAGGTAGTACCGTCTATAGTGCAGGAAACTAGCTCCTGTTCTTCTTCCTCATTGTCACCCAATCCACGTTGGGATGAGATGAAGCTGGGCTGTGTGGAATCACCCTGTATGGTTCCTTGCTCCATCTCATCGTGCTACACCTGCAATGCATCCTCTTTAATTGTAAGCAGAGACCGTTACAGAAGACAGAGAAGTGGGATGGTGACGCAAATTATGGCGTCATCGCCGCTCACCATCTTGGTGGAGTCTTCAAAGTTTTGGAGGATGGTTCAGATGTTTGACATCCATGCCCACTCCTGAGGTCTTTTGTGTGGAGTCTGACCTGAATACCGAAAGCCTTGTTGATGCTGGTAGTCAACAACTGCCCTCTTCTGCTCACAAATCCTTCCCAACACCTACAATGTAGAGTTCCAACGCGTGGGGACATTGCACACCAGTTGGTGAGCTAGAAGTTGCAAATTCTGCTGAAGCACGGCAAGGGAGGCAGAAGCTGTAGCTGACTTTCTAAAATGGGCACACACACGGCATACTTTGACAAGCAGATCCGGGTAAGTTTTGAGAAACCGCTGAACCATGAGGCTAAGCACATGGGCTGTAGGGTCAGCGGTGTCAGCCATAGATCTGCCTGCTCTTTCAGAGCTGTCCACAACTCTTCAGCGTTGCGCAGTTTGTCACCTAAACATATTAGCTTAAGCACAGCCTGTTGTCACTTGGCCGAGGCAGTGCTACAGTGCTTCCAGCTTGTGACTGATGTGGTCATTTCGGAGATGGAGGCTGAAGAGGAGGAGGAGGAGGTGCAGGAGCTGTAGAATGTGGGGGCAACCCTGATTGACCCGGGGCCCGCAATCCTCGGCGTCAGGAGGACGTGTTCCGTCCCAAGGTCCGACTGGGTCCCGGCTTCCACTATATTAACCCAGTGTGCTGTCAGCGAGATGTATCGTCCCTGCCCACAAACATTTGTCCATGTGTCCGTGATTAGGTGGACTTTCCCAGTAACTGCGTTGTTGAGGACACACCTAATATTGTGGGACACATGCTCGTGTAATGCGAGGACGGCACACCAGGAGAAATAGTGGCGACTGGGGACCGAGCACCGAGGGACGGCCACCACCATCAGTTTTCGGAAAGCTTCCATCTCCACGAGCCTAAAAGGCAACATTTCAAGCATAAGCAATCGTGAAATGTGTGAATTTAGTAGTGTGGCCTGTGGGGCATTGCCTGCGTATTTGCGCTTGCGTTCCAACGACTGGGGTAGGGACAACTGAATGCTGCGCTGGGACAAGGGCATGGACGTGCTTGCTGATGGTGCTAGTTGAGAGTGTGCAACGACACGTGCAGGGCCGGAGGCATCTTTGCTTGCACCATGGACGACAGGGGATTGGCCCAAGCAGTGGTATCACCCGCAGACACTGTTTCTGGACCCTGGGGTCCGGCCCACTTAGTCTGGTGTTTTGCTGCCATGTGCCTGATCATGCTGGTGGTGGTCAGGCTGCTAGTTTTGCTACGCCTGCTGATGCTGGCCTGGCAGGTGGTGTAAATGGCCTTTTTGGGGTTATCTGCAGAGCCTTTAAAAAACAACTTGGGTGGACCTAACAGTTGTACTGGCAACTTCAGTCCTGTTGGCGTTAAGGGAACGCTTTCCCGCCTTGTGTCTGCAGCCACCACACTGCTTGTTCCTGCCTGTTGTGGTGCTACGCCTCCCTCCCCCTGTGTGCTGCTGTCCTTGCTCTGCATGTCCCCCGGCCAGGTTGGGTCAGTTACTATATCATCCACCGCCTCGTCTTCCACTTCCGCACACTGGTCCTCCTCCTGACTTTCTGGCAATTGTGTCTCATCATCGTCATCTCCCTCTTGCGACGGTAATTGCACTTTCCCACCGTCGCCTTCATGTGATTGTGGCTGCTCAAATATTTGAGCACCGCTACACGCGTTCTCCTCTTGACTCGCTTGAAGCTGGCTGGGCGAGAGGCCCGAATCTACAAATGGAAAAGTGAACTCTTCTGAGTGTCCAAGTGTGGGATCAGTTGTCTCTGTGACTCAGCATGGTGGAAGGAAGGAGGATCAGGGTGTGGAATATGCGGTCCAGACTCACGCTACTGAAACTTGACTGTGTGGAAGACAGGATGGTGGTGGTGGTGGCAAAGTTACTGGAAGCATTATCTGCTATCCAACCAACAACCTTTTGACACTGCTCTGGGTTCAATAGTGGTGTGCTGCGGTCCCCTAGTAATAGGGACAGGAAGGTCGAGTGACAAGATGTGGGTGTTTATTGTGGCACAATTTCAGCTTGCCCACGGCCACGTCCTCGGCCTCTGCATGCACCATCCCCATCAAGTCCACTTCCCCATCCCTTGCCATGCACCTTGCCCATTTTAAATGGAGGACAATATTTTCCACATTCAAATGGCTGATTTTGGAGCGCAGTTATATGTGATACATCTGACAGAGAACCACGGTTTTAAATAGCAGGCCTGTACTTTACTAATACTATTCTTCACAGAGACCTAGTGTGAATAGCTTGACCGACACAGTGCAATGAAATGGAAGGCAGAAATAGCTGATTTTGGAACGCTGTTATATATGATACGTCTGACAGAGAACCACGGTTTTAAATAGCAGGCCTGTAGTTTACTAATGCTATTCTTCACAGTGACCTAGTGTGAATAGCTTGACCGACACACTGCAACAAAATGGAAAAGGAAGCCAATATTTTCCACGTTCAGTTCAAATTTCTGGATTTTTATTGCTGTAATATGGAAAAGATCTGGCTGTATTCTGCAGTGCTAACAAGCAAATGGAGCATAAAAATGTTGTACTCTGTATTGCTTTTTAAGCAAATAACCAGGATTAAGATAAAAAAAAATTGCCCTGGCCCCTGATATATGCTGCAATGTCTACAAATATCTGTAAGAACAGCAGCAGCAGGAACGTGCTATGGACCCTCTTGCACTATATGCACTGCACATACACTGCCTGCCTAACTCCTGCTGTCACAGCTGAATATATGCAGCTGTGGAATACCTTTACTAACTATACACAAGCAAATCTCTCCCTGACTCAGCAGCAGCTCTCCCTACTCTGCCTGGTTCCGGGGTAGACTGTGACGAGCATAGCGGCGCAAGGTCTTATATAGACCTGATGATGCTGTGCGGCCAGTCAATCACTGTAATGCCCACAACCAACATGGCTACGGCATTACAGTGTGTGGCAAGCAATCCCTGCATGCTCATTGCCTCTCTAAAGAGCGCCAGACCCGAGTTCCTGCCCAAGCAACCCGGAAATACTCACCGAGCTTGTCGAGCACCGTGATGCTTGGGCGAGTACCGAGCAGTGGCGAGCACACTCGCTCATCGCTAGTGAACAGTAGCTACAACACCAACTGGAGTAGCAGTGTTGAAAAACAAAGTAGCAGAGTGACGAGGAAAAATGAAGAGGAAACAGAGACGCAGAGCTGAGTGACACACAGGGTTCTGGGGCAAAACTTGTCCAGTGTTATAGCAGAGTTAACTCAGTGAAGAAGTAGAGCTGAGTTTGTCACAGACTCCCATGCACCACTGACACAGCAGTTAGACAAGATAACCCAGCAATATAGCAGGGCTGAGTTACACACAGTTCCAGCAGAACTAACCATCAGTGTAACAGAGTTAGGTTTGTCAGAGTCCAGGGATAACTAGCCAGAAGTGTAGCAGCATTACCCAGCAATATAGTAGAGCTGGATTTGTAACATAGTCCATGCAGCCCTACATAGCCAATGCCCAATGTTGGATCCCGAAAAGCTGAGTAACAGTTTTATTGTTTTCTTTTCTATAATTCTGTTTTGCATGCTGTATTGTCTAACAAAATACATGTGTATGAGGTAAAAAAAACACATAATATTTTCATGTAGCTACCATCATATCCAGGGCCGGCTTCAGGTTTTTCTGGGCCCCGGGCGAAAGAGTCTCAGTGGGCCCCTTTAACACATACCACGATTCATGATGCAGAGATATGGGGGAGAAATATATATATATAGTACAATGCAAAGATTTCACTTCTTACATTACATGAGTGATATCTATTGTAAATTCCACAATAGCTCAGAAACCGGTGAATCGCTCCACACAGAAGACTGGCCCCTATATAAGGCCCCATACGGAATACTGGCCCCCATATAAGGCCCCATACGGAATACTGGCCCCCATATAAGGCCCCATACGGAATACTGGCCCCCATATAACGCTTCATACGGAATACTGGCCCCCATATAAGGCTCCATACGGAATACTGGCCCCCATATAAGGCTCCATACGGAATACTGGCCCCCATATAATGCTTCATACGGAATACTGGCCCCCATATAAGGCTCCATACGGAATACTGGTCCCCTTATAAGGCTCCATACGGAATACTGGCCCCCATATAAGGCTCCATACGGAATACTGGCCCCCATATAAGGCTCCATACGGAATACTGGCCCCCATATAAGGCTCCATACGGAATACTGGCCCCCATATAAGGCTCCATACGGAATACTGGCCCCCATATAAGGCCCCATACGGAATACTGGCCCCCATATAGGGCTCCATACGGAATACTGGCCCCCATATAAGGCTCCATACAGAATACTGGCCCCCATATAACGCTCCATACAGGATATTGGCTCCCATATAACGCTCCATACAGAATACTGGTCCCCTTATAAAACTCCATACAGGATACTGGCCCCCATATAACTCTCCATACAGGATACCGGTCCCCTTATAACGCTCCATACAGGATACTGGCCCCCATATAATGCTGCATGCAGGCTGTTACCCCCCACATAATGCCCCATACAGGCTGTCCCCCCTTATAATGCTCCATGCAGAATGTCCAGTCCCCCCTCTCTTTATAATGCTCCATGGAGGATGCCCCCCCCCCCCTTTATACTGCCCCATGCCTCCATACATTAAAAAAAAAAAATCAAATACTCACCTTCCTTCTCCTCACCTGCTGCCGCTGCTCTGGTCTGGACTCCAGCGACGCCGGTATCTTCCCGCTCTGCGCTCCCTGTGACGGCTCAGGGGAGGGCGCGGTGTAAAGACGTCACCGTGCCCTCTGACCTGAGACGTCACAGGGAGCGCAGAGCAGGAAGACAGCTGATCTGCGGAGGCACGGGGAGAGGTAAGTATCCGCCTGCCGGGGCCCTGAGCAAGCGGTGGAGAAGGGCGGGCGCTGACACCGCTCTCCTCCGCCCATAGCCCAGCGGGGTGCGCGACCGCCAGTGGGCCCCTCTGCCTGCTCAGGGCCCCGGCATTTGCCCGGGTGCGCCGGGTGCTGACGCCGGCCCTGATCATATCCTAGTATCATATTCACTGCTGGGCCATAGGCAGCTCAGTCTGGCACTGCACCTATTTAAGTAATTTGAGGCAAAATTGCAACATTATTATTTTTTTACTTTGATGTGTGCACAAGTGACACTTTAAACTGTTTGTGCTAGTCCTTGGCTTCAAGGGTCACAAAATGTATTCATCGAGGTCAGTTAATTCAAAGTGTGGTCCTGTGCAAAATTAAAAATACTGTAGGGCTGAAATATTCTGTCAATAACACAGTCACTGAGTCAAATCATAAAGTGATGTGCAGATAATCTTATCAATGTGCCCCTGCTATGTGCTATGGGCACATGGTTGTGTTTGACCGTGCAGGAACATGGACTGATCATACCACAGCTCCTGGGCAGAGGAGGAAGCTAAAGAGTATACAGACATTACAGCACAGGATCACAGCTGATTCTTTCTTTCAGGTAAAAAATTGCTTAAAATTAGTCTGTGAAATGTTTTACCTCACAGAATGCAGCAGCTGTGATCCCATGCTGTAATGTCTGTATAATCTCCTTTGTGTTCTCAGCACAGGAAGATTTTTTTAACAAGCAGGGGGAGAGGTGCAGCTCTTGATAAGGCTAACACTGCAATCAAATGCAGCCAATCAGTGTTAGCTTTGTTTGTGTCCTCTTCTCCCCTTCTGTACAGCATAGGTCACGTAATGAGCTGTGTTGGCATTCATAATGTGTGCTTCCCTCCCCCGCAGTGTAAGCAGCAGAGGGACATAAATGGTACCCAGATACAGCTGCAATGACTGAAGGAGGGCCCCCTGCCAGCCTAACAGTGAGTAAGTGCAAATGGGGGCCTTTAGTCAGGGGTGATAGAAGGGGAGGAGGCTGAGTCACTTAGAGATAAATGAGGGCCTCATTTCCTCATTTCTCCTTTCACCCCTGACTGCACCCCCTTCCGTATATCACCCCTGACTGACCCCCTTCCCCCATATCACTCCTGACTGCACCCCCTCCCCCATATCACCCCTCACTGAACCCCCTCCCCCGTATCACCCCCTCACTGCACCCCATACTTTGTATCATCCCTTACTACATCCCCTCCTCTGTATCACCCATGACTGCACTCCCTTCTCATGTATCACTCCTGTCCTGACCGACTGATCCCCCTTTCCTGTATGACCTCTAACTGAGCTTCTGTTATGATCTGCTACAGGGACTAAGGAAAGACAGGAGAACTGTCCCTACAATAGAACTAAACTAGATCCCTACGATGTAACGGGGAACCTGATCCTGCGATCAGACCCGCTAAAGTCCTCGGCTAGTCTGAACGAAGACCTATAGATGTGAGGGAGGGATCCCTACAAGAACTAGGGACTGGGATAAGTTGGACACCTCCTAGCAGAAATAGTAGCAGTCAAAGACAAACACACAACAAAAAGCATAGAGGTCAGAAGACCTAGCAAAACTAACAGAGAACGGCAACAGAGCACCAAGCTAGCTCAAGAGTAGTAAATACAATGAAGTCCAGCAAGACCAGGAGGGCGGAGCCGGATTAAATAGGCAAAAATGGTCATGTGACCAGCAAACTAAAAAAAAACTAACAGGAGAGTTCTAACAGTACCCCCTCTTCTAAGAGGATCCTCCGGATCCCCTAGGCCCAGGCTTACCAGGAAACCTCCTGTGAAACGCTCTGACAAGTCTGGAAGCAGAAACATCATCCGCCCTCACCCATGAGTTATCCTCAGGTCCGAAACCCTTCCAAGCGACGAGATACTGCAAACTCCCTCTATACCGTCTAGAATTTAGGATGCGGGAAATTTCATATTCCCCGTCCTCCACCACCGGAGGAACAGTGGCAGAGGCGTCACCATCAGACACATCAGCTTTTTCAACAGAGAAACATGAAACACCGGGTTAATCTTCCAGGACGTAGGAACCTCCAACCTAACAGCAGATTGGTTAACTATCTGAAGCACCTTAAAGGGCCCTACGAACTTGGGACCCAATTTTTTAGAAGGAATCCTCAATCGCAGATTCTTAGAGGACAACCAAACCATGTCACCAACAGCAAACAAAACCTCTTGCCGTTTCCTATCAAAGTACCTCTTAGATTTTTTGTTAGCCTCCTGAAGATTACCACGCACATCCGTCCAAACTCTCTCCAAATCACCGGAAAAACTCTCCTCCTCAGGCACAGCCGAAACCAATTTGGAGAATGACCCAAAAGACGGATGTCTCCCAGAACAACAAAAAAAAGGCGAACACCCAGCAGAAGAGGATGTATGGTTGTTAAGAGCAAATTCAGCAAGTGGCAGAAACTGAGACCACCCCTCTTGATTGTCTGCCACAAAACAACGCAAGAACTGCTCAACATCCTGGTTCTTCCTTTCTGTCTGGCCATTAGACTCAGGATGATATCCAGATGAAAACGACAAATGAACTCCCAACCTGTCACAAAAGGCACGCCAAAAACGAGCCACGAACTGAGGTCCCCTATCAGAAACAATGTCAGTAGGAACACCATGTAGTCTGACAATTTCCTTGACAAAGGCCTTAGCGAGTGTCTTAGTGCAAGGCAGTTTGATGAAGGGAACCAAGTGACACATCTTGCTAAAACGGTCCACGACCACCCAGATAACCGTGAAACCTTCAGAGGGGGGAAGGTCAGTAATAAAGTCCATAGCCAGATGTGTCCAAGGTGCACTAGGAACCTCCAGAGGGCAAAGCAAACCCGCAGCAGGAGCATGCGAAGACTTGGATCTAGCACACACAGTACATTGGCGCACCCACTTAATGACTTCCTTCTGCCATCCAGGCCACCAAAAACTGCGACCCACAAGTCTCTTGGTCTCAGAAATTCCTGGATGACCTGCCAACCGAGACTCATGACACTCAACAAACAAATCTCTCCTAAAGGTCCTAGGCACAAACAACCTCCCATGGGGAGTGTTAGATGGGGCATTCTCCTGAGCTTTAAGAATCTCATCCTCCAAAACGGAGTCCAAAGCAGCAGTCACAACACCTTCTTGTAAAATGCTCTCCTCTTCCTCCTCAACACCGACCATGGGAGAAAAGCTGCGAGACAAAGCATCCGCTTTAACATTCTTGGTACCCGGGATGTAAGTAACGAAAAAATTAAACCGCGAGAAAAAAAGTGCCCACCTAGCCTGACGGGCATTCAAGCGCTTGGCAGCATCAAGATAGATCAGATTTTTATGATCAGTGAAAACCTGAATGGGAAATTCAGCACCTTCCAAGAGGTGACGCCAGTGTTCAAATGCGAGTTTAATCGCCAGCAATTCCCGATTACCAATATCGTAATTAAGTTCAGTCTCAGAAAAATTTTTTGAAAAAAAGGCACAGGGATGTACTCCATCCTTGTTTTCCTGAGACAACACCGCACCGACCCCCACCGAAGAAGCATCAACCTCAACCAAAAACGGCTTAGTCACATCAGGCTGCATAAGGATGGGAGCAGAGGTGAACCTCTCCTTTAGAAACACAAAAGCTTCAATGGCCTCAGAAGTCCACTGAACCGCATTAGCACCTTTCCTGGTGAGATCGGTCAGCGGTTTGACAATAATAGAAAATTTTTTTATGAATTTTCTGTAATAATTGGCGAAACCCAAAAACCTCTGTATCGATTTCAAACCAATAGGCCTAGGCCATTCCTGCACAGCTTGAACTTTAACCGGGTCCATCTCAAAACCTTCACTGGAGATAATGTA
The DNA here is from genome assembly GCF_046119375.1 of Phyllobates terribilis. Lineage (NCBI taxonomy): Eukaryota > Metazoa > Chordata > Amphibia > Anura > Dendrobatidae > Phyllobates > Phyllobates terribilis. The sequence continues at coordinate 264,557,261 of NW_027362761.1, forward strand.
GCCCAAAAAACTAATTCTCTGTACAGCGAACTCACATTTCTCCAGCTTAGCAAAAAGCGAATTGTCCATTAATAACTGTAATACCTCACGTACGCTCCGCCAATGAGACTCCAGATCAGGCGAATAAATCAGAATGTCATCCAAATACACAACCACATTTTTGCCGATTAAAGGTCTAAGGATGTCATTAATAAGATTCTGAAAAAATGCTGGAGCATTGGTAAGACCAAAAGGCATAACCAGATTCTCAAAATGACCCACAGGAGTGTTAAAAGCAGTCTTCCATTCATCACCCTCCTTCATGCGCAACAAATTGTATGCCCCAAGGAGATCAATTTTAGAGAACCACTTGGCCACCACTAACTGGTTAAACAAATCAGGAATCAATGGCAGTGGGTAAGGATTGCGTACAGTAATTTTATTAATCTCACGAAAGTCCAGACAAGGACGTAGACCGCCATCTTTTTTTTTTACAAAAAAAAATCCAACAGCCACAGGAGACTTGGAAGGCCTAATGTGACCGGCGGCCAAGCTTGTCTGTATGTATTCCTCCAAAGCCTTTCTCTCAGGAATAGTAAGATTAAATAAACGACTTTTAGGAAGAGTCGCTCCAGGGACAAATTCAATGGTACAATCATAGTCTCTATGGGGAGGCAAAATTTGTGACTCCTCCTCAGAAAAAACTCTCCAAAAATCCTGAATAGGTACAGGCAATTCCCCTTTATCCACAGCAGCAATACGTCCGTTACAACACTTGTCATAACACTTAGGGCTCCAGGACTTAATTTCATTGGTAGACCAATCCAGTACAGGATTGTGCAATTTTAACCAGGGTAACCCCAATATTACTGGAGAAGGCAAATTATCCAATACCACCAAATCCAAATTTTCTTGGTGAATACCATTAATAGTGAGGGGAAATTCACAGACCTTATGAGTAACACTCTTCAAGGGAGAGCCATCAACAGAAACCACAGCAATAGGGGATGACAAAGTTTTAGGTTCTAATCTAAGTTTTTCCAAGAATCCCCCATCAATCACATTCAGAGTAGAACCACAATCCACAAATACCCGAAATTCAATTAATTCATCCTGAGCAGCAGTAGTGGCAGATAGGAATACTCCCTTAGAATTTAAACAGGCAATACGGGCATAACTGACCATTTTTTTTTCTTTCTTCATACGAAGCACACAATTCTTAATGAAATGACCAGAATTTCCGCAAAAGAAGCACAAGCCTTCAGAAAGCCTGCGATCTTTTTCCTGAGAGCGGGGTGCCATCGCCCCAATCTCCATCGGCTCTCCATTGTCAGCACAGACCCTCTCAAGACTCGGAGCTGACATAGCAGAGGATTTGCTCTCATTAACCCTTGCACGCAGTCTCCTGTCCACCCGTATAGCTAATTGCATAGCCTCCTGCAAGTTTCCAGGTGTGGGATAAGCAATCAGTAAATCCTTAACCCTTTCACCTAGCCCTGCAAGAAACAAGCTTTTCAAAGCTGAATCGTTCCACCCCACCTGGGCACACCACCGACGGAAGTGAGAACAATATTTTTCCACATTACCTGATCCCTGCCTCAAACGTCTCAATTCAGACTCAGCAGATGAGACACGATCAGGATCATCATACAACAAACCCAAAGCAGAAAAAAAACTATCCACTGATCTAAAGCACGGATCACTAGGTTGGAGAGAGAAGGCCCATCCCTGAGGATCTTTGCGCAAAAGTGACATTATGAACCCTATGCGCTGTGATTCATCACCAGAGGATCCGGGTCTCAAACGAAAATACAATAAACAAGCATTTTTAAAAGAAAAAAAATCTTGTTGTTCGCCAAAAAATAAATCAGGAAGACGTACCTTTGGTTCCACAAAATGTGCTCCAGAACAGCTACTCACGTGTTGTTGGAGCTTGGCCACCTCCAGAGAGAGTCCCTGCAAGCGTTGAGCCAAATCTTGAACCGAGACCATGATGGAAAACTGGAGGTCTTTCCTTAGAAAAAAATTTTTTCTTTTTTTTCTTTTAGGGCTGGACTTACTGTTATGATCTGCTACAGGGACTAAGGAAAGACAGGAGAACTGTCCCTACAATAGAACTAAACTAGATCCCTACGATGTAACGGGGAACCTGATCCTGCGATCAGACCCGCTAAAGTCCTCGGCTAGTCTGAACGAAGACCTATAGATGTGAGGGAGGGATCCCTACAAGAACTAGGGACTGGGATAAGTTGGACACCTCCTAGCAGAAATAGTAGCAGTCAAAGACAAACACACAACAAAAAACATAGAGGTCAGAAGACCTAGCAAAACTAACAGAGAATGGCAACAGAGCACCAAGCTAGCTCAAGAGTAGTAAATACAATGAAGTCCAGCAAGACCAGGAGGGCGGAGCCGGATTAAATAGGCAAAAATGGTCATGTGACCAGCAAACTAAAAAAAACCTAACAGGAGAGTTCTAACAGCTTCCTCTCCCTGTATCACCCCTGACTGCCTGCATCCCATCCCTCATATCAGCCCTGACTGAATGCGCCCCATCCCCGTATAACCCTAGATTGCACTCCCTCCCCATGTATCATCCCTGACTGCCTGAGCCCCTTCCCCATATCACCCCAATTGACTGCGCCCCTCTCCTCCTGTATCACTCCTGACTGAGCCCCTTTTCCCAGTATTACCCCTGATGGACTGCGCCCCTCCCCCTGTATCACCCATGACTGACTGAGCATCTTTTCCCTGTATCACACCTGACTGACTGCGCCCCCCCCCTGTATCACCCCTGACTGACTGTGCCCCTCCCCCTTTATCACCCCTGACTGTCTGAACCCCCTCCCCCTGTATCACCCCTGACTGAATCCAATCCCCCTGTATCACCCCTGACTGACTAAAAGTTTTCTTCCCCCACTGCTAACAAAATGAGGCCCTTCATAAAAAATTATGTCCTTATAGGTGGCAGAGAGATTTCTGTAAAAAGTGTATGGGGGATGTGAGGGAAAGCTGTTTCGATAACCCTCTAATGTCATACATAAGTGATTTAGGGCCCCCACCACTAATAGTGGGTACATTGACATAATGCATTTGCTGCAGAATTTCTACAATGGAAATCTCACAGCAAATTAACAGAGGTAATATTCACACAGATATAGTGCAGATATTGCTGCATTTATTACTATGCAATGGTGCACCTTTACAACTGACTTTGTATGTGAAAGGATGAAATTGGTGCTGAATATCCACAGCATAAATTGACACACTGTTCATGTTAAATCCGCAGTGTAGCTTAATTAACGCCGCAGATTTTCTCAGAGTATAGTTATAGATGAGATTTCATAAAATCTCATCCACAACGCTGGTGCTATAAAACAATGGTTTAGTTGATAATACTAGGGGACATTTATCATTGTATACATTGTTATCAGAATGGAGAGCGTGGGTAGGTTGGTAGACCGATGAGGGAGACGAAATAGGGTGGTGCAGCACTGTGGAGAGAGTGATGAGTTTATGTTGCATACTGAAGCGGATTGGCAACCAGTGCAATAACTAGTTGGAGGCTTTGGTGTAGTGGCTGGTGGTCAGAAATATGAGCCTGGCTGTTGCATGCACGACAGACTGGAGAGGAGTTAAGAGAGAGGAAGACCGATTAATAGTGAGTTGCAGTAGTAAAGACTATTTATAGTCTTATAGTATTATAGTTGATATTCATGATAACAAACAGTATAATGTCGATCTTTTCAATTTTGTGCTGCTCACTTAGACCTGGTGCCTTAATCATGTTGTAATGATTACGCACAAAATGTTGGCTGCATTGAGGACTTCCTATGTGCCCAGTATGATGCCTCATAGCACTGCCAAAATAAATAAGACCTAGATACACATGCCAAATGCATGCCAAAAAGACACGGTTTTGGCATAAGCTAGTACTGTGTGCGAGCCTATGAATATACACACCGACAAAATTGTTGATTGCCTTTTGTTAAAGTAAGTAAAACCCAAGGTGGTCACTGAAATAACTGAAATAAGCTGACAGAGGTCATTTTCAATTTAAATTTACTGAATATCAACTAATGAAAATCAGAAATTACTTTTGAATTGGGGCTCATCGTATACTTAAAAAACAAACAAACAACTAACGAAAATGGCCTGGACAAAAATGATGGTATCCTTAACTTCAACAGGTTTTAGCTATATAATCTGATAGGAGCATAACGTCGGGCAAGAAAGCATGATTCCATGTATGTATCACTTACTGGGCTGCTTGGTGTAGTTTTTATAGAATACCTACAGTGTCTGATGGAGATGTAGCAAGGCTAAGGCTGAGTACACACGATGCGTTTTTAATGCGTTTCCGCGGCATTTTTGCAGCTGCGTAAACGCCGCGGAAACGCATTAAAAACGCATGGTAGAAGGGCAGCAATGTTCCCCAATTGAAATCCGCATGTGCTGTGCCCATGATGCAGATTTTTCCGCAGCGTAAACGCTGCGCTCAAGAATCCGCAGCATGTCAATTAATTTTGCGTAAACGCGGCGTTTTCGCCGCCATTGACTTGCATTAGAACGCGCCAATTCCGCAAGACTGCATTTTTACTTGCGCTATTGGCGCGTTCTAATGTGCGGATGGTACCCGAGTGTGGAGAAGATGAGACTCTCCTCCACACCCAGGTACCATTTAAAAAGCTGTAAAACAAGAATAAAATAAAAAATAAAGATATATTCACCTTCTGACGGCCCCCGGTCTCCTTCCCTCTGCTCGCGTGCAAGACTGAAGGACCTTCGGTGACGTCACAGTCATGTGACCGCAGGCCCTTCAGCGCAGTGTCTCGCGATATCCCGCCAGCCAGGAACAAGCCAGGAACGAACGCGGCAGCACACACCGGGGCATCAGAGGGTAAGTATAGCTTTATTTTTAATTTTTTAAAACATTCTTATACGGTCACACTATATAAATCCATGCTGTTTGCATGGATTTATATAGTGTGACCTAGTTGTCAAGCACTTTCCAAGTGATGCTAAAATCGCCTTGAAAGCGCTTGTCAATCCGCATGCGTCTTTTCTGCCAGGGAGATGCACAATTTTCTGCTTCATTTCTGCATCGTGTGCACATACCCTAAGAGTTAGGCTATGTGCCCACGTAGCAGATTTGATGCAGAGCATTTTTGCCTCTCTCTGGCAGAAAAAAAACGCATGCAGATTTACATGCATTTTTTCTGCCAGAGAGAAGAGCTTTTTCAGCATTTTTACATGCGTTTTCGCATGCTTTTTTTCAAGCAGTTTTCCAAGCGATTTTGAGCATCACTTGGAAAAGTGCTTGACAAGTTGGTAACACTATATAAATCCATGCAACCGGCATGGATTTATAATGTGTGAACAACTGATACTTTAAATGCAGCAACTATAGTATAAAAAAGAGAATTAAAACTTTAAAAATAAAAAAAAACCTGTATACTCACCTCTCCGGTCTCCTCCAGTCTGCTCCCGGCCATGTCCTCTCTCCTTGGCGTCCCGCGGTGTACTGTCAGGACCTGCGGTGACGTCATTTAGTCAGCTGATGATCACACGACCATCACCTGACCGCCGACGTCAGCGGTCGCGTGACCATCAGGTGACTAAATGACGTCACCGCAGGTCCTGCCAGTACACCGCGGGACACCAAGGAGAGAGGACGTGGCCGGGAGCAGACCGGGGGCCGCCGGAGAGGTGAATATACAGGTTTTGTTTATTTTTAACTTTTTTATTTCTTTTTTTCACCGTGTGGTAGCCCAGATGAAGAGGAGTTGTAGTCTCCTCTTCATCCCGGGTACCACACGCACCGCGATTACGCTGCAAATTCGCAGCGTAATCGCGGTAGAAATGGTCATGCTGCGTTTTGCAACGCAATGCGAATTCGGCGCGCAAATTAGCGCATCATGTGCACAGCACATCTGAATTCACATTGCTTTGCATGGCAGACTGTTTTACAAGCGTTTTCGCAGCCGTAAAAACGCTGCAAAAACGCAAAAAAAAACACTATGTGGGCACATGGCCTTAGGCTGTGTGCCCACGTAGCATTTTTCAAGCGTATATGCTGCGGAATTTCCGCAGCGTAAACGCTTGAAAAACGCATGTATATCCGCACCCCATGGTCCCCAATGGGATTCCGCAAGTTCTATGCACATGCTGCGGATTTTTCCGCAGCGTTTATGCCGCGTTCAAAAATCCTCAGCATGTCATTTAATTTTGCGTTTCCGCAAGCGGAATTGCCTTTGTCCAATGCATAAAAAACGCAAGGCAATTCCGCAGGTGGAAAACGCGTGATAAACGCGCGAAAAATGCGCGATAAACGCGTGCGGAATTCCGCATGCGTTTTTCCGGGAGAGGACTTGCATTTATGCAGCAGAAATTTTCTGCTTCATAAATGCAACGTGGGCACATAGCCTAAAGCTGTGCATAACCCTGCTAACATCCCTGACAGTGATAATCTCCTGTTGATAAAACTTTGATTGCATTGAAAATACAACACACAGCCTAATTAGTGACACATCCCTGGAATCAGGGTTTCGTGCCCTTTGTTATGCTACTCTCATACTAAATAGTTAAAACCTGCTGACAGATTCCCTTTAACCCCTTCACAACCTTTGACGTACCTATATGTCATGGTCGAGAAAGGGTTTCTGACCTATGGCGTCATGGCGTCACAGTAGCTGTGGCATCACATGGTACGTCACAGGAGCTGTGGCCACGCAAACACCACCGTGAGCTCCGCTTAAGTGATAGCGAAGTCCCACCTGCCACAGGCAGTAGTGGTGCTCACACCGCCCTGGGCTGTATAACCCCTTAAATGCCGTGATCAAGATGGTATCAAGGCATTTTGTCAGTGTAACACTGACAGGTATAATGTATTGCAACGCTAGTGTGTAGCAGAGGCGAGAGAGCCTTTAAGAGAACTCTTATATGATGCTTCAAAGATGGAGAGAGACTGCCATCTGCTGGACAGACACAGTCAAGCGGAACCAAGATATACAAGAGAAGTTGAAGAGAGAGCAGATTTAGATGCTGGACCCGATCAGGTGACTTCCAGGAAGGAGTTCCTGGAGATAAGAGGCCAGCGCGCCAAGCCTGAGGAGTTTTTGGCGCCAAGCAGCAGAGAGGAGTAGACGCGTTCTCTGCGTGCTGAGAAGCCCCGTGTGGCAGGCCTAAGCCAGAAGTCTGTGAGGTGCCACAGCCGGGCGCCGGTGGAAGAGCTCCAGATCCCTCACAGATGTGACCCGAGTGCTGTGCCTGCTGAGGAGACTCGGAGCCTGCTTGCGGTGCTGAGTGAGTTCGCGGAACCCGACGTCGCCTGCCGACAGACTAGGTCTGGACCCCCCTACCCAAGGCTTGAGAGATTGCCTCCAACAGCAAAGAGAGGAGTTGAGAGACTGCTGAGCCAGGAAAGTCACGCCAGTGAAAGCAGAGGAGCTGCATACGTGAACAGGGCCTTCACTTCTACTGTTCACTCACGGTACCGGGGCCAATTGGGTTTAGGTACTCAGGTTGGGAGGGGAACGGTTGGGGTTAAAGGAGCTCAACGTGATCTAATTGAATTTGTCCGGAAAAGACTTTCGGCCTAGCGGGAATAACCGGTGATCCCCGCTAGGGCCATATGCAGAGTTAAAGAACTCACGTGGTGTCTCCCATGACTGAGGGCACCATATTACTTTGAGAGACTTCGTATCTTGCTAATATTTCAAATTACTGTTCATTACCCTTGTTGCCAATCCCTTGTTCAGAATACCTCTTTTATATATATATATATATATATATATATATGTATATATATATATATATATATATATATATATATATGTATATATATATATATATATATATATATATATATATATGTATATATATATATATATATATATATATATATATATATATATATATATAAACTGTTTATATTCATCTCTGACTGTTCTCGCCTTGTGTCTCTGTGCGTTGCATTCCGGCACCTGCATTACAAGTGCATTGCAATGCATTATACCGGTGATCAAACTAATAGAAGTTAAAGTCCTATAGAGGGACTAAGTAAAAGAGTTGAAAAAATTTTAAAAATATTTTTTAAAAAAAAAATCGCAAAATAAATACAATGAAAATCAAAAAAATATCCTTCCAATAAATACATATATTTATGCAAAAACAAAAATAAACCAGAAAAATACACATAACTGGTATCGCGCGTCTAGAGCAACTCGACCTATAAATCTGTTACACTAGTTAACCCCTTCAGTGAGCACCGTAAAAAAAAGTGGCAAAAAAATATGCTTTTTCATCATACCGCCGAACAAAAAGTGAAATAAAATGCGATCAAAAAGTCAAATGTAAATAAAATGGGTACTGATGAAAATGTCATCTTGCCCCCCAAAAAATAAGCCACCATACAGCTCCTTAATCGGAGAAATAAAAAAGATAGACCTCTCAGAATATAGAGATGCAAAAACAATTATTTTTTCTATAAAATAGTTTTTATTGTGTAAAAGCTGCAAAATATAAAAAAACTATATAAATATGAAATAGCTGTAATCTTACTGACCTGAAGAATAAAGCTGTCTTATCATTTTTACCACACAGTGAAAGGCATATAAACAAACCAAAAAACAATTCCCAAATTGCTGTTTTTTGTTAATTCTACCTCCCAAAAATACTATGTGCTCGAAAATGGTAACAATAAAAATGTCAACTCGTCCCGGTAAAAAACAAGCAAAAATTATAGCTCTCAAAATATGGCGATGCAAAAAAGTGTTTTTTTTTGTGTGTGATAGTAGCCAAACATAAAAAAACTATATAAATCTGGTATCGCTGCAATCGAACCGACCCGATGAATAAAGTCATCTAATCACTTATACCGCATGAGGAATGGCATAAACAATAAATAGAACAAATTATTGACCTGCTGTTGATTTGATCATTCTGCCTCCCAAAGACTGCAAGGCTTGACTCACATATATCCTGCACTCTGTGTTGGGCGCTTACCCTGGGGTTTCTGTGTAAAGCTCTGATATATGTGATTCAGATGGAAACCCCAGCGAAAGATTCCCTATAATGAGGCAGATGGAGGCACTGTAGAAGCTGTCTGGCCTTTGATCCAGTCTTTTTAAGCGTGCATAAAAGCAGTCGGCCACAGTTCTGAAAAATACAACGCTGAACAGATGCCAGGCAGAGTCCAGAGTAACTCTGCTGCCTCATGATAGTTAATGGATCTCTCTGGGGTTTCATCTAAATCACATCATTCGGAGATTTAGATGGAAACCCTGATATATAAGTGCTCAGCGTTGAGCACAGGATAAATGTGATCCAAAAATGTTATGTAAAATGTTCCCAATAAAAGATTCAATTTAAACCCCCAAAAAAGCTTCCACCCAGGTCTGTCATCTGTTAATGTAAATATATGGGGCTTCCACTTTACTGGTAGCACAAAGGCTCTAGAAAAGCGAAATGGCTGCTCACCCCCCAAAAGAAAACCAGCAAATGCCCCTCTCCCTTCTGATCCCACAGTGTGCCTAAACCATATTTAGCGTATACATGTTTAGTATTTCTGTAGCGATGAGAGCCCCCCTAATTTACAGGTGCGTATCTCCAGAAGCACAAGCTGGGCACAATGTATGGACACTACAATGTATGGACACTACAATGGCAGATTCACAATTTTCACTCAGCATTATCCGCTGCTGCTTGTTTCTGGAACACACCCTTAGGCCAAGTTCCCACTATCAGTATTTGATCAGTATTCGGTCAGTATTTTTTCTCAGGAGTGGGAGCCAACGCCAGGTGAGGAACAATCAGAGAAAAGGTATAATAGAAACAAGTCACCAATTCTGCATTCATCACCCACTCCTGGTTTTGGCTCCCACTCCTGAGAAAAAGTACTGACCGAATACTTACCAAATACTGATAGTGGTAGTGGGGCTGTGGCCTTAAAGTCGAAATTGTCACTACACCTGTAGATAAATTCCCAGATGGGTATCATTTCCAAAATGGGGTCACTTGAGGGGAAAATCTGCTCTTCTGGCACTTAGGAGCTCTGTATATGGAGTCCGCAAATTACTCTACAATAATTTGTTCTCTGAGAGTCAAATAGCGCTCCTTCCCTCCCGAGTCTCGCCGTGTTGCTAAGCAGTACTGTCAAGCCACATATGAGGTATTTCCATGTTCAACAGAAATTGTGTGACAAATTTTGGTGCTATTTTTACCCATTTCATGTAAAATCTGGGGTTAAAACAAAATTTTAGTGGTAAAAATGTAATTATTTTTGTTCACTACCCAATGGTATAAAATTCTGTGACACACCCGTGGTGTCAAAATGATCACTGCATCCTTAGATGAATTCATTGAGAGGTGTAATTTGTAAGATGGGGTCACTTATGGGGGAAGGTCTGCTGTTCTGGCACCTCAGGGGCTCTTCCAGCATGTCATGGCACCCTCAAACCATAACAGCAAAATCTACACTACAATTTGGTGCTTCTTCCCTTCTTAGCTTTCCACTGTGCCTGAAAAGTAGTTCCCGATTACTTGCAGGGTATTGGCGCACTCAGCAGAAATTGCACAACAAACTATGAGGTCCATTTTTTCCTATTAGCCCTTATAACAATTAAAACTTGAGGCTATAACAACATTTGGTGGCAGCATCAAGCTGTGGGGAGCCTTTTCTTCAGCAGGGACAGGGAAGCTGGTCAGAGGTGATAGGAAAATAGGTGAAACTAAATACCTGGCAATCCTGGAGGCTGCAAAAGACTTGAGACTGGGGTGTAGGTTCACCTTCCAGCAGGACGCTGGGACCTAAACATACTGCCAGAGCTACAATAGAATGGTTTAGATCAAAGCATATTCAGGTCTTTGAATGGCTCAGTTAAAATCTAGACCTAAATCCCATTGAGAATTTGTGACATAGACTTGAAAATTGCTGTTCACAGACGCTCACCATCCGATCTCACTGAGCTAGTTTGCAAAGAAAAATGGGCAAAATGTGTAAATCTGATAGAGACCTACCCCAAAAGACTTGCAGCAGTAATTGCAGTGAAAGGTGGTCCTACAAAGTATTGACTCGGGTGTAAGGGGGGGTTGAATAATTTTATGCATGTCATAATTTTCAGATTTACATATTTTTAAATATTTAGAAAACCACGTGTCCTTTCCTTTATAATTCACAAATACTTGCTACTTTGTGTTACTATATCACATAAAATCCCAATAAAATACATTTAAGTTTGTGGGTGTAACGTGAAAAACTGTGGAAAAGTTAACTGGGTATGAATAGTTTTTAAGGCTATGTGCCCACGATGCTGAAATGCTGCATATTTTTTCCGCTTCTCCCTGGCAGGAAAAACGCATGTGGATTTTACATGCGTTTTTCCCGGCAGTTAGAAGCGTTTGTCAAGCGTTTTTGCATGCATTTCTGCATGCGGGTTATCAAGCACTTTTCCAAGCGATTTTAGCATCACTTGGAAAGTGCTTGACAACTTGTTCACACTATATAAATCCATGCAACCGGCATGGATTTATATAGTGTGACCAAGTTAATAGTTAAAAAAAAAGAATAAGAATGGTGAAAAATAAAAAATAAAGATTATACTTACCTTCTGATGGCCCCCGGTCTCCTTCTCCACTCCGTCCGGTCTCCCCGGTGTCTCGTGGTGGTGTGAAGGACCTGCGATGACGTCATTGAGCCATGTGACAGGTCACGCGACTGCCAACGTCAGCGGTTGCGTGACCTGTCACATGACTCAATGACGTCATGTCAGGTCCTCACACCACCGCGAGCCGCCCAACACACCGCACGCATCGCTGAGGAGGCCGGGGGACATCGGAAGGTAAGTATAATCTTTATTTTTTATTTTCAATTTTTTTTTTCGCAGTTTCTATGGTACCCAGGTCTGGATGAGAGTCTCCTCTTCTCCAGGCCTGGGTACCATCCGCACATTGAATCGCTTCATATCCGCGTGTGCACATGTAGTGATGCGGATATTATGCGATTCAATGCAAGTCAATGGCGGCAATTACGCTGCGTGTCCGCAAAATTAATGGATATGCTGCGTATTTTTCCGCAATGATAATCCGCAGCGGAAATTTCTGCAGCATGTGCACAGCACATGCGGATTATCATTGGGGCCCATGGGGCACGTATTACCAAGCATTTTTTAAGCGTTTTCAATGCGGAAATTCCGTGGAAAAAACGCTTGAAAAACGCATAGTGGGCACACAGACTAAAGGCACTATAGATCAGGGCTCATAGAAGGCCACTTGAGAATGCTTTGCTCTTAGACATTCTTGAATGTTTTTAGCTGTCTGTTTTCAGTCATTATCCTGTTATAGGACGCATGAGCTGTGACTCAGACCAGGCTTTCTGACACTTGCAGCACATTTCACTCCAGAATGCCTTGCTAGTCTTGAGATTTCATTGTACCCTGCCAGGGGCGTACATAGGAATCATGAGGCCCCATAGCAGAAGTTCTAATTGGGCCCCCCCTCCAAAAAAAAAAGTAAATAATTTTTGGGGTCACGAAGAGAAGATCTCACAACTTTGCAGCCTTTACATAGTAATTTTTCTCCTGCTGAAGTCCCAGATCCCTCTTTCATTGCCCCATAAAGTATGATGCCAACAAAAGTGTCCCCCAAACACAGTATGATCCCCCCATGGTGAATTCCTCCACATGCTCAGTATAATGACCCTACTGTACCCCACCTCAACTCCCAACGCATCTGTGACCCCCACACAACCCTCCATGCAGTATAGTGGGCCTACATACAGTATAATGGCCCCCACACAAAACTTCACACTTCACACAATATATTGCACTCCCTATGGTCCTCCACACAGTATAATGCACTCCCCATAGTCCTTCACACAGTATAATGCACTCCTCGTGTTCCTCCACACAGTATAAGACACTCCCCATAGTCCTCCACACAGTACAATGCACTCCCCATGGTCCTGCACACAGTATAATGCACTCCCCATGATCCTCCACACAGTATAATGCACTCCCCATGGTACTCCACCCAGTATAAGACACTCCCCATGGTCCTCCACACAGTATAATGCACTCCCCATGTTCCTCCACACAGTATAAGACACTCCCCATGATCCTCCACACAGTATAATGCACTCCCCATGGTCCTCCACATAGTACAATGCACTCCCCATGGTCCTCCACAAAGTATAATGCACTCCCCATGGTCCTCCACACAGTATAATGCACTCCCCATGATCCTCCACACAGTATAATGCACTCCCCATGGTCCTCCACACAGTATAATGCACTCCCCATGGTCTTCCACGCAGTGTAATGCACTCCCCATGGTCTTCCACGCAGTGTAATGCACTCCCCATGGTCCTCCATGCAGTATAATGCACTCCCCATGGTCCTGCACACAGTAAAATGCACACACCATGGTCCTGCACACAGTATAATACACTTTCCATGGTCCTGCACACAGTATAATTCAGTAACTATAGTCCTCAATGCAGTATAATGCACCCCACCACAGGGTGAAATGCAGCCCCCCATAGGGTAAAATGCAGCCCCACCATAAGGTAAAAATGCAGCCCCCACCATAGGGTAAGTGCAGCCTCACCATAGGGTAAACTGCAGCTCCCCCCAATAGGGTAAAAATGCAGCCCCCATCATAGGGTAAAATGCGGCCCCCATCATAGGGTAATTGCAGCCTTACCATAGGGTAAAAATGCAGCCCCCATCATAGGGTAATTGCAGCCTTACCATAGGGTAAAAAAGCAACCCCCATATGGTAAAATGCAGTCCCCCCATACGGTAAAATGCAGCCCCCCCACAGGGTAAAATGCAGCCCCCAGTCCTCCAGCATTATCAGTACTCACTGATTTAAAATAAATAAATACATACTTACCGTTCCTCGTTCCCCCGCTGCTTCAGTCTCTGCAGCGCGTCTCATCACCTCAGCAGCTGCCAGCTCCACCGGCTGACCCAGCATGGCGCGTTATCACGCCACTGCGTCAGATGCAGAGGGGGAATGATGGGAGAGGGAGTCTCACATGACTCTCTCTCGTTCATCACTGCTTTCGACTGTATCGGCATCTGCTGACAGAGTTGAATTCGGACCGGGGGGTGCGGCGCCGACTGGCCAGAGAGGCGGGGTCCCGATGCAGGGGCGGCGGGGGCCCAATGCAGGGGGGTGAAGGGTGCAGGCGCTGACACCGAGCCCCCCTGGGGTCACGGGCTCCAAAGCAGTTGCGTGGTCTGTCGCCATTGGCGGTTGGCCACTGTGCCCTGCACAGCTTCAAGACACCTTGTGACAGATTCAGCAAAGCAGCCCTAAAACATAACCGAGCCTTCTCACTATTTCACAATAGGCACAATGTTCTTTTTTTTTGTATGTTTCATTTTTGCATTTTTGTGTCTGTGAACATTGATCTGATGTGACTTGCTAAAAAGCTTCAGTTTTGTCTCATCTGTCCAAAGGACGTCATTCTGGAAACTTTGTGGCTTGTCAATATGCATTTTGGCAAATTCCAGTCTTGCTTTTTTATGATTTGACTTCAACAGTGGTTTCATCCTAAATTGTCTTCCATGAAATCCACTTTGGCCACGACAGGTATGGATTGTCAAGGGGATAACGCGACAGAGAGAAGCCAGAAGACCGCGGCGTCTGTTTACATGAACTCCTGCACTTATTAGTTTTACTTTCTGATTTGGTGGTGGAGAAAGTTCAGTTTGGAGCTGGCGGTTTGAGGGTTTTTCTGGAGATTGCTGCGTGGAGTTGGTTTGCATGTATTTCCTTATCCTCTCACTTTTGGTTTCCCCTTCCTATACCTCCTGTGTTTCCCACTCTGTTGTTTTGTGAGTGTATTTGTATGATTGTAGTTTTCTTTTATCCCTGTCTGTTAACCCTGTCTGTCTGGCTAGTGTTTTTCTATACACATCAGCCCCTCACCTCCCTGGGTGGGGGAGGGATCCAATAAGGGTAAGTTAGGAGCATAGATAGGTATAAGAACCCGGCGTCTCTACCTTCAGGAGTAACCTGGGAGACAGGTGCCCACAGTCGCTTGTCACTACGTGACATGGATGGTGTGATTTAACATTGATGTACCATGATGCTGGAGTTCACCTCTAATCTCTTTGGAAGTTGTTCTGGGCTCTTTGGTTACCATTCGTATTGGCCATCTCTTCAATTTGTCATTAATGTTCCTCTTGTTGCCACATCTAGAGAGGTAGGCTACAATCACAGAGACTTTAAACTTCTGAATAAAATGTGCAACTGTAGTAACAGGAGCATCAAGCTGTTTGGAGATGATCTTATAGCCTTTACCTTTAACATAATTGTCCTGAAACAATTCTCTCCTTAGCTTTCTTTGGTCCATGTTCAGTGTGGTAAACACAGTGATAGCAAACAGCACAGTGACTACTTTTAACTCTTTAAATACGCAGACTGACTGATTACAAGGTTGTAGACACCTGTGATGCTAATTATAGGTCACACCTTAGTTTAACATGTCCTTATGGTCAAATTATTTAAATCTTTTTTAGGGGTACAATCATTTTTTTCCAGGCCATTTTCATCAGTTAGGTTTTTTAAAATTTTCTGTTGAACCACAATTCCACAGCAATTTCTGATTTTCAATAGTTGATCTTCAGTAAATTTAAATTGAAAATTACTTTTGCCAGTATCAAGGTATTTCAATGGTTTTTCCTGCTTTAACAAAAGGTTACCAACAATATTTGTCCATATTATGTAATAAAGTATATGTCTGGCTATTTATGGAACTGGTCAATAGTTTGGGCACACCTGTTCATGTAATTGTTTCCCTTGTTCCTACTGGAAAGTGGTCATTGTAGATTCAGACTGAAGGCAACAAAATCATGGAGGGACACGTATGGAAACATGTAGTAAAGTAACCCATGTGAAACAAGCCAGAATATATGTTCCACAATATGCCCCCCTTTTTCTCTGTTAACAGCTTTATTCCCCCTTGGCATGCTCTGAATCAGCTTCATGAGGTAGTCATCTTGAATGGCTTTTCAATAGACTTGTAGGAGTTCTCTGAAGTGCTGAGCACTTATTGGCGGCTTTGCCCTCACTCTGTGGTCTAACTCATCCCAAACCATCTCAATTGGATTGAGAATGTGGAGGCCATGTCATTTGATTCAGCACTCCATCCCTCTCCTTCTTGGTCACATAGCCCTGACAGTGCAAAATACCACTAAACTCACTTGAATATGCAATTTAAACTTTTATTGGTAAGTCAGCATGTGACCAACAGTTATAAGATTATCTCAGCACAGGAACATCCAATTGTGTAAGTTATTATTATTAGTGATGAGCGAGTATGTTCTGTTAACCCTTTCGCCGAGTATGCTCGGGCCGAGCACCGAGTAGTTACAGCTGCTCGGTGTTATGTTTGAATCACTTCCGTGTGCATGATTTGCGACTGTTTGACAGCTTTAATGCATGTGAGGAATGTGTAAGTGTAGCGCCCCGAGGGTTCGGTTGCTACAGGGGTATTGCACCTCAACCAGAGGTGTGATATTCCACTCCCAGGTAAGGATGGAGTATGGACCAGGGCTCAGCTGCATACACCACACACACCCCATTTCCGGGGTACAGCTCTACGGTGCTCCCATTTATATATATATGCAGGCACATCTGACTATGTCCCTGGCTGGAGTGGGGAGGGGGGAGGAAAACCCAGTGGTGTAGGAGCAGATAGGGGTTGGGTTCTGAGCATAGGTAGGAGCTCATTGGGTGCTGGTCACCTGAGCTCACACTCAGAGCAGGAGGTATAAAAGGTGGGCACCATCTTAGTTCTGAGAGAAGAAAGAGAGAAGTTCAGTGGAGAGGTGACAGGGAGCAGAGGCTCTGTAGGAGTTCTGCTCAGAGGCAGGCCTAGAGAAAAGGCCGGGGCCAGAGAGGAGGAAGGAAGGAGAAGTAGGCCTGGAGAAGAGGCCGAGGGAAGGAGGAGAAGAAGGAACAGGAAAGGAGGAGAAGAGACAGAGAAGCAGAAGGGCTCAGAAACAAGAAGGCAGAAGGGTGGAAGCCGGGACACAGTTGGACACTTGGATGCAACACGTCCTCCAGACATAGAGGATTGCGGGTCCTGGGTCAATCAGGCTTCAACACAAAGTTCAGAAGGTAGACAGCAGCAGTGGTCGGCCTCCTACACAGCGAGTAAATTATTCATGATCATGAGGCCATTCATCTCCATAGCTTTCTGTTCCTTGGAATGCAAGCGCATATATGTAGTAGCGGCTAGGCCTGAGGTGGTCAGCGTTTGGCGCATATCCTACCTCCTCCGAGGATTGCTGGATGTTTTCCTGCTACTAATCCAGTTCTATGACTCCCGTTAAAACAAAGCTTCAGGTGATGAATGATGGATGAGGTGTTGGCAAAGGAGAAAGAGCAGGAGGAACAGGGACCATTCACATCAATATCAGGCCAGTCAACCACACATGTCTTGTAGGATATGTTTCTGTACCAAAAGGAGCGGTTCGGCTACACAGTTATAGGGCATACAGTGAGTGCAATGCCTACCAAAAATTTCGAGGCACCCTTGGAAGTGACATGGAGGTCAGAGGGCCTTAACTAAACCGTTTTTTCCATTTATAGCAACTGGGTCTCCTGTACACTGTTGGCCTAAGCAGTGAATGGAAGGCTTTCCAAAAATTATGAGGAACTGCAATGCCCCTTGAAACAGACGTGGATTACAGCATACTAAAAACCTTCTACCCATTATTGGGGAGTGGGTCTCCCTTAGTGTTCGCCTATGCATTGAAAAGCAAAAGCTGACTAAAATTAGGAGGAAATGCAATGCCCGTTGGAAGAGTCGTGGAGGTTAGAGGTAATTAAAAACAACATTTCAATGCTCCTTGGAAGAGCTGTGGAGTTCAGAGTGGTTTAACAAGACGGTTTTAATGCCCCTTGGAAGAGACGTGGAGGTCACAGTAGCTTAACAAGACGGTTTTAATGCCCCTTGGAAGAGACGTGGAGGTCCCAGTGGAATAAAAAGACAATATCAATGCCCCTTGGAAGAGTGGTGGAGGTCGCAGTGGAATAAAAAGACAATATCAATGCCCCTTGGAAGAGACGTGGAGGTCACAGTAGCTTAACAAGATGATTTTAATGCCCCTTGGAAGAGACGTGGAGTTCAGAGTGGTTTAACAAGTCGGTTTTAATGCCCCTTGGAAGAGTCGTGGAGGTCAGAGTAGCTTAACAAGACGGTTTTAATGCCCCTTGGAAGAGACATGGAGGTCCCAGTGGAATAAAATTACAAGAGCCATGCAGTACAGCATATTAAAAACATTATTACCAGTATTGGGGAGTGGGTCTCCCATAGTCTTTGCCTATGCCTTCCAAGCAAAAGCTGCCAAAAATTAGGACGGAGGAACTTGCAATGCCCCTTACAAGAGCCATGCAGTACAGCATATTAAAAACATTATTCCCACTATTGGGGAGTGGGTCTCCCATAATCTTTGCCTATGCCTTCCAAGCAAAAGCTGCCAAAAATTAAAATGGAGGAACTTGCAATGCTGGCAACACGGACCACGGTCACCCTGGTGGTATAGTGGTGGAGAAGTGCAAAAAACAGCCGAAATGAGGACGCGTATACCCATGTGTGGGTGTGAAGCGGTGCATGGGAATACACCTCCCGAAATAACACAGTGGATTTGACTTTATGTTACTCTGCTGTCATTTGGTGGTGATGAGAAGTCTGGCCCAATCCAGCCCTTGTTCATTTTGATAAGGGTCAGCTTGTCAGCATTGTCAGTTGACAGGCGAGTGCGCTTATCAGTTATAATTCCCCCAGCGGCACTAAAAACACGCTCCAATAACACGCTAGCGGCAGGGCAGGCCAAGACCTCCAAGGCGTACAGAGCGAGTTCATTCCAAGTGTCCAGCTTGGATACCCAATAATTAAAAGGGCACAGAGGAATCACGGAGGACGCTGGTACGGTCGGCAAGGTACTCCCTCACCATCTTTTGAAACTATCCACTCCTTGTGAGAGTACCTTGCGCCTCAGGGCCTGTAAGCTGGGCGGGTCTTAGAAAACTGTCCCAGAACGATGACAGTGTTCCCCTGCCACTGCTGGATTGGAGTTGCGTCTCTCTCACCTGTACGCCTTGGTTGAGCCACAAACTGTGACCTCTGCCGCTAGCGTGTTCAGATGGGAATTTTTTTAACAGTTCTGCAGCAAGGGCCTTCTGGTACTGCCCCATTTTGTAGACCTCTCCACCTCAGGAATAAGAGAGTGAAAGTTCTCCTTGTAGCGGGGGTCTAAAAGTGTCACCAACCAGTAATGACTGTCACCCAACATTTTGACAACGCGAGGGTCACGGTTAAGGCAGCGTAACATAAAGTCAGCCATGCGTGCCAGACTGGTAACGGGCAAGACTTCCGTGTCCTCACCAAGATGACGACTGACCATGCTCTCCTCCTCCTCCCCCCTGTCCTCAGGCCACCCACGCTGAACCGATGGAATGACAGTTGTACAGGTACTACCGTCTAAAGCGCATGATACCAGCTTCTGTTCTTCCTCCTCCTCCTCCTCCTCTCCCTCATTGTCCCTCAATGCACGTTGGGATGAGATGAGGCTGGGCTGTGTGTAATCGCCCGCTATGGCTTCTTGATCCATCTCATCATACTCTGGCTGCAATGCCTCCTCTTTAATTCTCTGCAGAGAGCGTTGCAAAAAAAAGACAGACAAGTGGGATGCTGACGCTAATGATGGCGTCATCGCCACTCACCATCTTGGTGGACTCCTCAAAGTTTGTCAGGATGGTACATATGTCAGACATCCAGGTCCACTCCTGAGGTCTTATGCGTGGAGTCTGACCAGAATATCGACGGCCTTGTTGCAGCTGGTACTCCACAACTGCTCTCGTCTGCTCACAAATCCTTTGCAACATGTGGAGGGTAGAGTTCCAACATGTGGGGACATCACACACCAGTCGGTGTGCCGGAAGCTGCAAACGCTGCTGCAACACAGCAAGGGCGGCGGAAGCTGTAGCCGACTTCCGAAAATGAGCTGACAGGCGGCGTACTTTGACGAGCAGATCTGGCAACTCGGGGTACGATTTAAGAAACCGCTGAACCACGAGGTTAAGCACTTGAGCCAGGCATGGTACGTGTGTGATCTCGCCTCGCCTCTCAGCTGCCACCAGGTTATGACCATTGTCACACACGACCATGCCTGGATCAGGGGCGGAACTACCGCCCGTGCAGCCGGTTCATTGAACGGGGGCCCCGAGGGAGAGGGGGCCCCTCCAGCCTCCAGCAGGGCCGCCATCAGGGCATGACTGCCCTGACTCCAGTATGGGGCCCGGCCGGTAGGGGCCCCCTCGGGGGCCCCCCTCTTGTGCGTCTCTCTCCTCATGGGGCCCCCGGCCCCATGCTATGCGCCGGGTCCGGGACATTTCAGCGCTGAGCTGCGCTGTTGCAGCAGCGCCTTCATGATTCCCCTGACTTCCGGTCATGTGACGGTGCCGTCACATGGCCGGAAGTCAGGAGAACCTGCTGTCAGCGATTTGGACGAGCGCCAGGATTCTGCAGGGATCGCATGGGGGTAAGTATAACAAGTTTTATTTTTTTTAAAATACAATTAACTAGGAGTGGAGAGATGGGAGAAGCACATGTGTGTGTGTATGTGTGTGTGAGGGGGGGGAGATGGGAGATGCACATGTGTGTGTGTGGGGGGGGAGATGGGAGATGCACATGTGTGTGTGTGGGGGGGGAGATGGGAGATGCACATGTGTGTGGGGGGGGAGATGGGAGATGCACATGTGTGTGTGTGGGGGGGGAGATGGGAGATGCACATGTGTGTGTGTGGGGGGGGAGATGGGAGATGCACATGTGTGTGGGGGGGGGGAGATGGGAGATGCACGTGTGTGGGGGGGGAGATGGGAGATGCACATGTATGTGGGGGGGGGAGATGGGAGATGCACATGTGTGTGGGGGGGGGGAGATGGGAGATGCACATGTGTGTAGGGGGGGAGATGGGAGATGCACATGTGTGTAGGGGGGAGATGGGAGATGCACATGTGTGTAGGGGGGGAGATGGGAGATGCACATGTGTGTAGGGGGGGAGATGGGAGATGCACATGTGTGTAGGGGGGAGAGATGGGAGATGCACATGTGTGTGTGGGGGGGATGGGAGATGCACATGTGTGTGTGGGGGGGATGGGAGATGCACATGTGTGTGTGGGGGGGATGGGAGATGCACATGTGTGTGTGGGGGGGATGGGAGATGCACATGTGTGTGGGGGGGGGGTG
This sequence comes from Phyllobates terribilis, assembly GCF_046119375.1. Classification (NCBI taxonomy): domain Eukaryota; kingdom Metazoa; phylum Chordata; class Amphibia; order Anura; family Dendrobatidae; genus Phyllobates; species Phyllobates terribilis. Next base: position 264,578,508 of record NW_027362761.1, read on the forward strand.
GCAGATGCACATGTGGGGGGGGATGGGAGATGCACATGTGGGGGGGAGGATGGGAGATGCACATGTGTGTGTGGGGGGGGAGATGGGAGATGCACGTGTGTGGGGGGGGAGATGGGAGATGCACATGTGTGGGGGGGAAATGCACGTGTGTGGGGGGGGAGATGGGAGATGCACATGTGTGGGGGGGAGATGGGAGATGCACATGTGTGGGGGGGGGAGATGGGAGATGCACATGTGTGTGGGGGGGAGATGGGAGATGCACATGTGGGGGGAGATGAGAGAGGTGCACATGTGGTGGAGGGGGATGAGAGAGGGGCACATGTGGGGGAGGGGGATGAGAGAGGGGCACATGTGGGGGAGGGGGATGAGAGAGGGGCACATGTGGGGGAGGGGGATGAGAGAGGGGCACATGTGGGGGAGGGGGATGAGAGAGGGGCACATGTGGGGGGGAGGGGGTGAGAGAGGGGCACATGGAGGGGGATGAGAGCTGCACATGGGGGGGTTTGAGAGCTGCACATGGGGGAATTGGGAGTAGGGGGATAATGAGCTGCACATAACGAATGTGGGGTGGGGGAGAGTAAATGATAAATGATGATGGGGTGGTGAGAGCACGGACATGATATAATGAATTGGGGCAGGGGGTGCATGTAAATATTGAATGCGGGGAGCAGGAAGTATAGAGTAGGGGGCGTTGCGGATGCAGGAGTGTGACTGGTAACAAATTGGCGGAAAGAGTAGAGGTTCTAATTAAATTATATATTAAGTGCCTATTTACAGTTAATGGGGGCACAGTGGTGGATTACAGTTTATATTTGGAATGGTAGGTTGCCTAATAACTAACCATATATTGATGGTGGATGCACGTCTGTATTCAGCTGCGTAATGTAGAAGTTGGGGAATGTGCTCTAGATAACTGTGTTATTTTATGCAGAGACGAGTCCTGGCTGGAAGACGTGATGGCGGTCTGTGCTGGATGAAGGAGAAAAGCGAAGATGAAGGACTTCACCTAGAGACGTCACCGGTGAGTTAGTCTATTACATGTACACTGTGTATAATGTCACTGGTGATCACTGTATTACCTGTACACTGACACTATATACAGAGCTCCTGTGTATAATGTCACTGGTGATCACTGTATTACCTGTACACTGACACTATATACAGAGCTCCTGTGTATAATTTCACTGGTGATCACTGTATTACCTGTACACTGACACTATATACAGAGCTCCTGTGTATAATGTCACTGGTGATCCCTGTATTACCTGTACACTGACACTATATACAGAGCTCCTGTGTATAATGTCACTGATGATCACTGTATTACCTGTACACTATATACAGAGCTCCTGTGTATAATGTCACTGTATTACCTGTACATTGACACTATATACAGAGCTCCTGTGTATAATTTCACTGGTGATCACTAGATTACCTGGACACTTACGTTATACATACCATGTATAGAGCTCCCGTGTATAATGACACTTATGGTAATATTAGTAATGTGGTGGTAATATTAGTAATGTAGTGGTAATATGTGGTCTGGTCATGGTGTGGCAGTTTTTCTCCCTTCTGTGTGGTATTATTCGGTCACTATGTTGTGGTAATATGTGGTCTGGTCATGGTGTGGCGGTATTCCCTGTATGTGGTATTATTGGTCATTTAAAAAAAAATGTATATGACACATTCCCTTAAAGAAAACTAAATAAAAATATATCTAAAAAGAGTATTGGATATTTTAAGAAAATTTTAATAGGTTAGAGTAGGGCCCGCCCAGAAGAGTCTACCTTATCGTGGTGGCGGCTTTAAAAATCTTTTGGCCAAAACAAAAGCTGATGGCTATGTATGTGGCGCCGTCACATGGCCGAACGTCAGGAGAACCTGGTGGCAGCGACGTGGACGAGCGCCAGGATTCTGCAGGGATTGCATGGGGGTAAGTATAACAAGTTTTATTTTTTTTAAATACAATTAATTAACTAGGAGTGGGGGGAATCAGAGGTGCACGGGGGGGATGAGAGATGCACATGGGGGGGATGAGAGATGCACATGGGGGGGATGAGAGATGCACATGGGGGGGGTGAGAGATGCACATGGGGGGGTGAGAGATGCACATGGGGGGGGTGAGAGATGCACATGGGGGGGTGAGAGATGCACATGGGGGGGTGAGAGATGCACATGGGGGGGTGGTGAGAGATGCACATGGGGGGGTGAGAGATGCACATGGGGGGGATGAGAGATGCACATGGGGGGGATGAGAGATGCACATGGGGGGGATGAGAGATGCACATGGGGGGGATGAGAGATGCACATGGGGGGGATGAGAGCTGCACATGGGGGGGTGAGAGATGCACATGGGGGGTTATGTTTACATAACTTTGTTGCCTTATGAAGGGCAGGGGGGGCCCCCCAAAATTTCTTGCACAGGGGCCCACTACAGTCTGTGTCCGCCCCTGGCCTGGATGTAGGTTCAGCAGTCTCAGACACAGATCTGCCTGCTCTTTCACAGCTGTCCACAACTCACAAGCAGTGTGAGGTTTATCACCTAAGCTTATGAGTTTCAGCACAGCCTATTGCCACTTGGCTGAGGCAGTACTGCAGTGCTTCCAGCTTGTAACTGATGTGGTGATATCTGAGATGGAGGCAGAACATGAGGAGGAGGAGGATGCGCAGGAGCTGTACACTGTGGGGGCAACTCTGACTGATATAGGGCCCGTAATCCTCGGTGTGGGGAGGATGTGTTCCGTCCCAAGGTCCAACTGGGTCCCGGCTTCCACTATGTTTACCCAGTGTGCCGTCAGGGAGATGGACCGTCCCTGGCCACAATCACTTGTCCACATGTTCGTTGTCAGGTGGACTCTCCCAGTTACTGCGTTGTTGAGGGCACGGCAGATGTTTTGGGACACATGCTTGTGTAGTGCGGTGATGGCACACCAGACAAAATAGTGTCGGCTGGGGACCGAGTACCGAGGGACGGCCACCGCCATAAGGTTGCGGAAGGATTCCATCTCCACCAGCCTAAAAGTCAGCATTTCCAAAGCAAGCAGTTGTGAAATGTGCGAATTTAGGACTGTGGCCTGTGGGGCGTTGGCTGCGAATTTGCGCTTTTGTTCAAAGGTCTGGGATATGGACAATTGAATGCTGCAGTGTGACGTGGATGTGGACGTTGATGCTGTTTCTTGAGAAACTGCCATAACAAGTGAAGACTGAGAGGAGGGGGCATCTTTGCATGCAGTATGGACAGGGGATTGCCTTGCACGCACAACAGGGGGTTCTCTTACGCGCACAACAGCGGAAGAAGCAGTGGTGACACCCGCTGACACTGGTCGTGAATCCTGGGGTTCACCCCACAAAGTCGGGTACTTTGCTGACATGTGCCTGATCATGCTGGTGGTGGTCAGGCTGGTAGTTTTGTCACCCCTGCTGATGCTGGCCTGGCAGGTGGTACAAATGGCCTTTTTGGGGTTATCAGCAGAGTCTTTAAAAAAATTCCAGACTCTGGAAGACCTACCAGTTGTACTGGCAACGTCCCTCGTGTTGGTGTTACGGGGAACGGTTGCCCGCCTTCTGTCTGCGGCCACCACACTGCTTCTTCCTTCCTGTTGGGGTACTCTGCCTCTCTCCCCCTGTGTGCTGCTGGCCTCGCTCTGCGTGTCCTCCTGCCATGTTGGGTCAGTTACTAGATCATCCACCACCTCCTCCTCTTCCACTTCCGCACCACGGTCCTCCTCCTCACTTCGTGGCAATTGTGTCTTGTCATCGTCCACCTCTTTTGACAAATTGCCAGTGTCGCCTTCCTGTGGCAGTGGCTGTTCAAATATTTGGCCATCGCTACATGGGATCTCCTCTTCCACCACTTCAAGCGGAGCAGTTGAGGGGCCCAAATATGGAAATGGACCAGTGAACAGCTCTTCAGAGTGTCCAACTGTGGGATCAGTTGCTGTCTGACGACACTCGGCATGGTGGGAGGAAGGAGCATCAGGGTGAGGAGGAGTGTGCGGTCGAGACTCACGGCTACTAACACTTGACCGTGTGGAAGACAGGCCGGAGGTGGTGGTGCCCAGGTGACTGGAAGTATTATCTGCTATCCAATTAATAACCTGTTCACACTGATCAGTTCGCAATAGTGGTGTTGTTGTGTGCTTCCCTAGTAATTCGGTCAAGAACTGGGAGCGAGAAGATGTGGCTGTTGGTTGTGGCACATTTTCACCTTGGCCACGGCCCCGTCCTCTGCACGCACCATCACCAGAACATCCAGTTCCACGTCCCTTGCCACGCGCCTTGCCCATTGTAAATGAAGTAAAATAGCTTACACTCGCACTATCAATGGCAAAAGGGTAATAAAAAGGAGATTAGAACCGTGGAAAAGGAAAACCACAGTTCTATTTCTCCGGCCTACACCAGAATCTTTTAAACAGATATACTTGTGTCTGAACAGTCAGCAAGACACTCAAGCTGTTTTTTTTTATGTAAAAAAGGCAAAAAGGTGGATTACACCCAGATTTGAACCGTGGAAGAGGAAAACCACAGTTCTAGTTTTCTGGCCTACACCAGAATCTTTTAAACAGATATATTTGTGTCTGAACAGTCAGCGAGACACTCAAACTGTTTTTTTTTATGGAAAAAAGGCAAAAAAGTGGATAATACAGAGATTTGAACCGTGGAACTGCAACACCACAGTTCTAGTTATCTGTCCGAAACCAGACTCTTTTAAACAGATATATTTGTGTCTGAACACTCACAGACACACTCAATTTTTTTTTTTGGGTTGAAGGGGAATACCAAAAGGTTAATAAGACGAGTATTTGTACAGTCTGACTGAGGAAAAAAAGAAAAAGAAAAGAGGATTTAGATGAAAAAAAAGGATTTTTCCTGGCCCCTGAGACCTGGGGCTAAGTCTTGCAATTTGAGAAGCAGCACACAGGACTGTAATGCAGTGTTTGTTGGTATAACCACTGCGTCTCCTATACAGCCTACCTGCCTGCCTGCCTGAAATCTGGGATGGATATTAGTCCTCAGAAGGACTGTTTGTTTGATTTTGTAGGCTTTAGAGACCCTACACTACCTATTTTGCAGTATAAATCTCTCCCTAGCTCTGCAGCACTGACCCTACACTGTCTGATTCGGAGCGACTGTGTCCAAGATGGCGGCGCCCTGTTTTAAATACTCAAGGTGATGCTGTGCGGCCAGCCAATCACTGTAATGCCCACAACCAACATGGCTGCGGCATTACAGTGACTGGCTGGCAATCCCTGCATGTTCATTGGCTCTGTAAAGAGCAGCAAACATGCAGGGCGGAGACCCGAGCTCCCGCCCGAGTAACCCGGAAATGCTCGGTGCTCGCCGAACATCCTGAGTAGTGAGATGCTCGGGCGAGTACAGAGCAGTGTCGAGCATGCTCGCTCAACACTAGTAATGATATGTTGTCATTTCTCTTTATGTGGTTGAGTGGTTTTAGCCATATTCTGACTTTAAACAGTTGAGGAATAGGGCTCAGCACTGTATGGAACTGTGTACCAACAATGCTTCTGGAAAACATCCCTGATGGCTGTAAACATTTTCTGAAGGTCGGTGAATCCACAAATTAACTCTTGATGAGGCATACATGTTCATTGGAAGCCATTGTAGGTGACTACTTGATGAAATTATTTCAGAAAATGCCAAGAGTGTGTAAAGCTGTCATCAGAATAAAAGGGACGTACTTTGTGGAATTTAAGATTTAACACATATTCAGAATTACTGCCCGCATAAGACACCCATGTATGTGAAGCTATGAAGATGAAATAGTTAGCACAGAAAGGGGGGTTTGTACAGAGTTCGAAAAATTACATTGAAACCAAAAACCTGAGCTGGACTATAAGCTGGTATACGTGTAAAGTGTAAGAGCACGTTCAAACTGTGACCATTTCACAAATAAAACTAAAGAAAGAAAAAAAGCCTGAGCATAGCGCCCATAACAAGTAAACGATAAAGCTCAGAGTAAGACACCCATCCATGGGAAGCTATGCAGATGGAATAGTTAGCGGAGAAAAGAGAGCCATACCCCGTGTTTGTACGGAGTACAAAAAATTTACAGCAAATCCAAAAACCTGAGCCGTTCTACAAGCTGGTATACCTCCATAGCTTCCCATGCATGGGTGTCTTATTTGGGGCTCTATCCTGCTCTGCCCTTATTCACATTGACGTATGACACACGGTAAGGCTTTAATACTAGACAGGTTAGGACTGTCTTATTGGGTACACCATGACGTGGTGGGATGGCTTTTATGATTTTTTTGATCAAAATAGTGTTAACTGAGTACCCTATGTTATTTAGATGTACCATTACTATTTGCTCATTTACTTGTTGTAGGGTCTATGCTCAGTTTGTTTTTTTTCTAGGGTTTTGTCTGTGAAATGGCTACAGTGTGAAAGTGCTCTTACATTTTGCATGTATACCAGCTTATAGTCCGGCTCAGGTTTTTGATTTTACATCTTTTACAGTGTATAGAGCACTATACATTTTTATTGTTAATAAATTGCCTTGAACAGTTTACTGTGCATTTTATTGATTTTTTCAGATGTCTGACCATTATATTATTCATATAATAAATCCTATAAAGAGAAGGAAATACCACAAATTTCAAAAAATAAATCCAAATACCTCAAACTCAAAATGCAAACCACAAAAGAAAGGTATAAACTACAATATTATCAAGTGTAATTCATATATTTTATTACATTCAAATACAGACAAATAAAAACAGACAACAAGACAAAGATTTAAAAATGTATAAAACATGAATAAAATTCAGCTCAGGAGGGGGGAGGGGGATACTCACAATAAATATTGCACATGGATCTCCTATATAAAGAAGTATAAATGTTTGTATGCCGCCCAAATTAGATTAACAGTAATTGGGTATATAGTAATTAAATATACATAATCACCCCTAATAGCAGCGAAAAATAAATGAATATATTGTAAAGAACATCAAGGAATATCAAAAAAGCCTATATATATATAAATAAACATAAAGTGCTTGTGCATTAAATATATATATGTAAATTGATTACCAGGTGTATAATTACCATAGAAAAAAGAGGGATACAATGATTAGACGCTGCTGAAAGGATGGAACCTTAACAAGAGGTTTTGGTTGCAGAGAATCAAGTCATATCTGAACCCCAAAACAAGGGGATACATAGATAATATATCAAACAAAGGAAACCATGATAATAAAGGTAAGACTGGAGACATACCCCAGCCCCCTCACACCACTCCAAAGTGTAATTATCAAGTGTAATATATGAATTACACTTGATAATATTGTCGTTCCTTTATACCTTGCTTTTGTGGTTTGCATTATATTATTCAGCCTTATTAACATTATGATATTTACTTGCAGTATAGTGGTCATTTTGGTATTCCTGTAGTTTTTAATTTTAGCAATAACAGGGCTGCATCATTAAGCCACTGTATTACGGTATTATTAATTATTATTGGTTTGTGCATTTTTTATTTCCTAACAAAGAACATGCTCTTAGGGAACACTGTCCATAAAACTGAACACCAAGGCCTGCTTTGTGCTAGACAGGAAAGCCAAGTGTAAATGTCTCTGACATGTATTTACATTTAACAGTCAGTATTTTTTTTATTTTTTTTTTGGACAGCTTCTCAAAAAATCACAGACAACTTTTTTCACGGATTCATTAGATGACGATAATAAATAATTACGGTTATAAGTGATGCATGTCTACACACCATAAATCCTATATGAAGACTTTAGCTGCATTCACTGTGAACTATAAAAGGGTGATAAGTACAGTTATAAAAATCTGTACAAGGCTCTCCAGCGCTTCAAAAAAAAAAATCACAGACATCAATGCTCTGTCCCATGATTGGGACATTTACAGACTATAATGGACCTTCTTGCTATGCACTGCTGTTTTATTGCATTGCTGTAGTGTTTACTTTCCTTCAATTTGGCCCTTCTCTCTCCCTGTCTCCCTCTCATGTGACTGTAGCTAACCACTCCCTTCTTCCTGCCTTCCCTCAGTCACCATCTTGTCACCATTAGAAGCTCATGTGCTTTCAGCCTGTCTCAGGAAAAGTTCTTTTTACTTGCTCCTGTTTGCATTATAACAAGAATTCTTCACAACGTGCCGCTTGTAACTGAGTTAAAGCTATCTGCGACCAGCGCTCCCATTTAAGTAAGGTGAATAGACAGCGTCTCAACAGCGCCCTATATTACAGCACAGCCATGGGGACAGACTAGTAAAAAGAATTTCCCAGATTCATCTGTAAAGTCAGCCACAGCTTATATAAAGCTACAGAACAGAGCATCTGCTCTCAGCATATAAGAGACCATACAGTGTTCCTTCTCCCTGTGAATTAAGATGGCTGAGGGAATGACTACCCGGTCTCTGCCAGACCCATTGTTAGAGGAAGAATGCATAGAACTTGATCCACTGTCTAGTGAGACGGCTAAACGTTCCAAAAAGCCTACATGGAAGGTTAGAGAGAACCTTGAAACCAGTAAACGTTAACTTTCCTGTGTTATAGCAGACTTATGGCAAAAAAACTGCTGAGTCACATGGACAGTCTGTCTCAGCCTGCTTCTCTTAAACTACCACCAGAGGGAGCCCTTGCACAACAATGTTAAGATTATCAACTGTATGTAGAAACAACATGAATATGTCACCGTTTTATAAAAACTTAACCCTTCTGTTTCCTGTAAAGAGCTGCAAGCCTTCCAACAACTTAACTCTGAGAGAGAATGCTTGGTGCGTGATATTAAAGCCAAGACTGAGGCAAGAATTGCACTAATGGCCCAGATGTCATCTTGTATTTCTGGCTCAGTTAGGCAGTCCAAGCGATCACTTAAGTCACGCTCTTCAAAATCCTCAACCCTCAGCGAACAGCTTATAAGAGCACGTGCTGAAGCCGAGGCCACTAAGGTACAAGCCACTTTTGCGCAAAAGAAAACCGAGATGGATGCAGAGGCTGCGTGTAAGGCAGAAATGAAAGCATGTGCAGCAGTCAACGCAGCACTCAAGAAAGCAGAAATTGAAGTCGAAGCAGCATGCAAGAAGGCGGAAATTGAAGCCAGCGCAGCACGCAAGAAGGCAGAAATAGAGACCCTAGAAAAGAAATGTGAACCTGCCACAGCCATGGCAAGGTTAAAGGTCCTGGAACCAAGCTATCAGTGGGAGCCAAAGAGACAGCATCAGTTTAAGTGATTTTGATACTGAAGACCCTCTTAAATATACTAGAGACTATGCACAAAGTCAAAATAGTGCACCCTTATTCCAGAAATCATTCCTGATGCCACCGACGTTCCCCTAAGGCAACAGGACACAGAGCATTTATCAGAATCCTTCATTCAAGGTCTGTACAATACGCTGCCAACCTTTCACCCTGATCCTCCTTCATGCATCAGAATGTACCAGGCCCCTGCACTTCACCAAACCCTATACACAGAAGCACAGATGCAGGCCAATATGCAGGCAAGTAATCACATTCCGGTCAGCCACACAGTTCCAGTCCCATGTGTGGCAGAAACTAAGCACATTAAGCTAGTTATTGGACTGAATGCCTACGCTGCGCCATACTTTCCTGCATTACTAGGTCAAAACACCACAGACTGTATGAACAATGCTACCCAGCCAGTAACTGTCTTTCCAAAATCAGAGAATGCTGACATGTCCGGCTTTGCAAGGTACATAATTCGCCGTGATCTAACTAAGACCGGTCTTACTAAGTTTGATGATCAACCTGAAAACTACAGGAGCTGGTAATGCACCTTTAAAACCGCTCATCAGGTGGCTTGGGCCACAATCCACAGAACGGGTCAAGAGACTTAAATCTGTCCACATCAGTAAACTAATGGCTAGTCTCACTGCTGCATGGGAGAGACCAGAACAAAGCTATGGTAGTCCTGAGGCCATAGAAAATGCCCTGTTCAAGCGTCTAGATGATTTTCCAAAAATATCCAGTAAGGACAGTCTAAAATTCCAAGAGTTCAGTGACCTCCTGTTAGAGCTTCAGCTGGCCAAAGCAGACACGCACCTGCCTGGCCTCAGCTACCTGGACACTGCTCGTGGGGTAATCCCAATAGCTTCTAAGTTACCATCCTATATCCAAGATAGGTGGGCCATGCTTGGATCAAAATACAAAAGGGAAAACCAAGTCTCCTTTCCTCCATTTTCCTACTTTTGTCAGTTTATCGAAAACATTGCAGAGTGTAAAACTGACCCAAGCTTTTTCCATGAAGAACCCAGCGGCCCTGGTTCATCCCTTCCCAAGTATGAAAGTCCACATGCAAGCAACAGAAACCGCAGCAGTCCAGTGTCAATGAAAAAGACTGATGTTCTTCCCACACCTTGACCAGCTCCAGACAAGAGCGAGGTATGTGAAAAGATCGAAAATCCTAATAGCATATGTCACATTCATGAGATGCCACATCCCCTAAAGTGCATCGGCTTCAGAAAGAAACCGCTCCAGGAACGTAAAGAGCTTCTAAAGAAGTTTGGGGTATGCTACAGATGTTGTGCGTCTACTGAACACTTTGCTAAAGACTGTAAAATCTCTATTAAGTGTTTTGAGTGCAACAGTGAAGACCACGTACAAGCGCTCCATCCATCCCAACCTGACTTTCCACCGCTTACGCCTTCCCACACCACAAGGCATGGCGGGGAGAATACAGAGCAACCAGCAAGTCCTACCACAATATCTTCTTCATGTACCGATGTCTGCACAGAAGACCTGTGTGACAAGTCCTGTGCGAAGATATGTCTGGTGAATGTGCATCCTAAGGACCATCCTGAGAAAATCGTAAAGATGTATGTCATCCTGGACATTCAGAGTAACCGATCCCTTGCAAGGTCAGAACTCTTTGATCTATTTGTCTTAAAGGGAAATGCTCACCCCTACACTCTGGGTACCTGTAGTGGTGTTACAGAGGTCTCTGGGAGAAAAGCCAATGGACTCATAGTATCTTCTCTTGAGAACAATGTGAAGATACCCTTACCCACTTTGGTTGAGTGCAACCAAATGCCATCCAACAGAGAGGAGATCCCAACTCCAGAGGCTGCTCTTCGTCACCCCCATCTAAAGACTATAGCCAATAAGATTCCAGCTCTTGACAACAGCGCGAACATCCTGATTCTGCTTGGTAGAAACATTCTGCGGCTACACAAGGTACGTCGGCAAATCAACGGGCCACATGATGCTCCATTTGCTCAATGCTTTGATTTAGGCTGGGTTATCATAGGTAATGACTGCATGGAAAGGGTGAAGAGACCTGCAAGGATCTTCTCATTTAAGACTCATGTCTCGCCAAATGGTTGCAGCACTCACTTTCTGCCATGCCCACATCATTACTGGGTGAAAGAGAAGCCGAGTAACAGTAAGTGGCAGCAAGAAACCCCTGACAACATGAACATGTTCCTGTCCTGTGATGACAACCTCGGGTCAACAGTGTTCAATTCTTCAAGTGAAGACAACCGGCTGGTACCTGCAAGAGAAGACAGTGGAAACTATCTCAGGTTCCTACGGCACAAGGACAATGACGTCCACAACGAGGTCATAGACTACCGGACGAAGGTACATGTCTTTAGGAACAGCCCCTCACCTGCCGCAGCAATCTGTGGACCGAGACAGACAGCCCAGGAAGGTGAGAGAGAGTATGGATCTGATGCTCCTCTATCCGTGGAGAAGAACCTCTATGTAGATGATGTGCTTAAATCGCTACCTGTTAGAACCCTCCTGTTAGTTTTTTCTATCTTGTGTTTTGCGGTCTTGTGACCATCTGCCTATATATTCCAGCTCCGCCCTTCTGGCTTTGCTGGACTTCAGTGTTGTTTTGACTGTCTCTCTAGCCAGGTGCTTCGGTGCCTATCTCTTTCAGTTCTTGGTCCTCTGGGACCTTTAGTACTTTTTGTCAGTTTGTACTTTTTGCTCTGCAACAACTTCTGTTTAGGAGGTGTCCCATTTTTGTCCCAGTCCTTAGTTCTTTTAGGGACCCCTCCCTTAATTCTATAGGTCTCCGTTCAGACTAGCTGAGGACGAAGGTGGGTCTGTTCACAAGGAACAGGCAGCCCGCTACATCGTAGGGATTCAGCTTAGTCTTACTGTAGGGACAGCTTTCCCCTATCTTTCCTTAGTTTATGTTGCAGATCATAACAGTAAGTCCAGCCCAAAAAAAACCTAAAAGGAATGAAATTCGGGGATCAGTATAGTTTCCGTCCAGGAGTTGGCTCAACGCCTGCAGGGATTGTCTCTGGAGGTGGCCGAGCTTCAGCAACATGTGAGTAGCTGTCCTGGAGCGCATTTTGTGGAACCGAAGGTAGGACTGCCTGATGTTTTTTATGGTAAACAGCAAGATTTTTTTTCCTTTAAAAATGCTTGTTTGTTATATTTTCGTTTGAGACCAAGATCCTCTGGGAATGAATCACAGCGCATTGGTTTTATTATGTCACTTTTGCGCACAGAACCACAGGGTTGGGCCTTTTCTCTCCAGCCTAATGATTCGTGTTTAAGTTCTGTTCAAGAATTTTTTTATGCTATGGGGCTATTATATGACGATCCTGATTGAATCTCATCTGCTGAATCAGAACTTAGACGTTTGAATCAGGGGTCTGATGATGTTGAAAATTATTGCACACACTTTAGAAGGTGGGCTTCAGAAGTTAAGTGGAATGATTCAGCGCTGAAATGTTTATTTCTTGCTGGTCTGAGTGAAAGGGTTAAAGATTTGCTAATTGCATTCCCTGCACCTGAGACTCTGCAGGAAGCTATGCAGTTAGCTGTTCGCATAGACAGGAGACAGAGGTGCAGGCTCAATGAGGTAAAGACTCCTGTAATGTCAGGTCCTAGTCCCCAGAAAATCTGCTCTGACGGTGGGGAACCGATGGAGGTTGGGGGGATGTCGCTCCGCTCTCAGGAAAAAGACCGGAGGTTCGCTGAGGGATTGTGTCTTTATTGTGGTAAAGGTGACCATTTGATTAAGTATTGTGAGTGTCGTTTAAGTAAAGAAAAAAAAAAGGTCAGTTACGCCCGTATAGCTTGTTTACGCTCTGTAGGAGTATTCCTTTCTGGGAGTACTACTCTGCAGGGAGATTTGATTGAATTTCAGGTATTTGTGGATTGTGGTTCAACACTAAATGTGATTGATAAAGGGTTTTGGGAAAACCTTAAATTGAAATCCAAACCTTTGTCATCACCTATTTCTGTGGTTGCAATTGATAACACTCCTTTGAAATGTATTACTCACAAGACTGCTGCATTTCCTCTCACTATCAATGGAGTTCACCAAGAAATTTTGGACTTGGTTGTTTTGGATAATTTACCCTCTCCAGTTGTTCTAGGATTGCCTTGGTTAAAACTGCACAATCCTTTATTGGACTGGTCTACTAATGTGATTAAGTCTTGGAGTCCGAAGTGCTATGATAAATGTTGTAATGGTCGCATTGCGGCTGTGGAAAAAGTGGAATTACCTGTACCTATTCAAGATTTTTGGAGGTTTTTTTCGGAGGAGGAATCGCAAGTTTTACCTCCTCATAGGGATTATGATTGCGCCATTGAGTTTGTTCCGGGTGCTACTCTTCCCAAAAGTCGCTTGTTTAATTTGACTATCCCTGAAAGAAAGGCCTTGGAGGAGTACATACTGACTAGCCTGGCTGCGGGTCACATTAGACCTTCTAAGTCACATGTGGCAGTTGGATTCTTATTTGTTAAAAAAAAGGACGGCGGTTTACGTCCATGTCTAGATTTTCGTGAAATTAATAAGATTACCGTACGCAATTCCTACCCATTACCGTTAATTCCTGACTTGTTTAACCAGTTAGTGGGAGCCAAGTGGTTCTCCAAAATTGATCTCCGGGGGGCATACAATTTGTTACGTGTGAAGGAGGGTGATGAATGAAAAACTGCTTTTAACACTCCGGTAGGTCATTTTGAGAATCTGGTGATGCCTTTTGGTCTTACCAATGCACCTGCATTTTTTCAGAACCTTATTAATGACGTCCTGAGACCACTGATTGGTAAGAATGTGGTTGTGTATTTGGATGACATTTTGATTTATTCACCAGATCTGGAGTCCCATTGGCAGAGTGTATGGGAAGTTTTGCAGTTATTGAGTGATAATTCACTCTTTGCTAAGCTGGAGAAATGTGAGTTCGCTGTGCAGAAAATTAGTTTTTTGGGCTACATTGTCTCCAGCGAGGGCTTTGAAATGGACCCTGTGAAGGTTCAGGCTGTGCAGGAATGGCCTAGGCCTATTGGTTTGAAATCTATACAGAGATTTTTGGGTTTTGCCAATTATTACAGGAAATTCATTAAGAATTTTTCTGTAATTGTTAAACCTCTAACCGATCTCACCAGGAAAGGTGCGAATACGGCCCACTGGACTACTGAGGCCATTAAAGCATTTGAGTATCTCAAAGAGAGGTTCAGTTCTGCCCCAATCCTTATGCAGCCTGATGAGACCAAGCCTTTTTTGGTCGAGGTCGATGCTTCATCGGTGGGGGTCGGAACAGTTTTGTCTCAGGAGAACAAGGGTGGAGTACATCCTTGTGCCTTCTTTTCGAAAAAAAATTCGGGAACCGGACTGAATTATGATGTTGGAAATCGGGAGTTGCTGGCTATTAAACTTGCGTTTGAACATTGGCGTCATTTTTTGGAAGGCGCTAGATTTCCTATTCAGGTTTTCACAGATCATAAGAATTTGATCTATCTGGATGCTGCCAAGCGCTTGAATGCCCGTCAAACTAGGTGGGCACTCTTTTTTTCTTGGTTTCATTTTTCTGCTACCTATATCCCTGGTACTAAGAATGTTAAAGCCGATGCTTTATCTCGCAGCTTCTCTCCTACGGTCGGTGCCGAGGAGGAGGAGAGCATTTTACAGAAAGGAGTTGTGGTGGCGGCTTTGGACTCCGTTTTGGAGAATGAGATTCTGAAAGCTCAAGATGATGCTCCATCTAACACTCCCCATGGGAGGTTGTTCGTACCTAGAGCCTTTAGGAGAGATTTGTTTGTGGAGTGTCATGAGTCTCTGTTGGCAGGTCATCCAGGAATTTCGGAGACTAAGAGACTGATCAGTCGCAGTTTTTGGTGGCCTGGATGGCAGAAGGAAGTCAAGTGGGTGCGTCAGTGTACTGTGTGCGCTAGCTCAAAGGCTTCACATACTCCTGCTGCGGGGTTGCTTTGCCCTCTGGAGGTTCCTAGCGCGCCTTGGACGCATCTCACTATGGATTTTATTACTGATCTTCCTGTGTCCGAGGGTTTTACTGTTATCTGGGTGGTCGTGGACCGTTTTAGTAAGATGTGTCATTTGGTTCCATTCATTAAGTTGCCCTGCGCCAAGACACTCGCTAAGGCGTTTGTTAAGGAGATTGTCAAGCTCCATGGCATTCCCACGGATATTGTTTCTGATAGAGGACCTCACTTTGTGGCTCGCTTTTGGCGTGCTTTTTGTGACAAGTTGGGAGTCCATTTGTCATTTTCGTCTGGTTATCATCCTGAGTCTAATGGACAGACTGAAAGAAAGAACCAGGATGTAGAACATTTTTTGCATTGTTTTGTGGCAGACAATCAAGAGGTGTGGTCTGAGTTTCTGACTCTCGCAGAATTTGCTCTTAACAATCATACATCCTCCTCTGCTGGGTGTTCTCCTTTTTTTTGTTGTACTGGGAGACATCCGTCTTTTGGTTCGTTCTCCAAATTAGGGTCGGCGGTGCCGGAGGAGGAGAATTTTTCCAGTGATTTGGAGAGAGTTTGGACTAATGTACGTTGCAACCTTCAAGAGGCTAACAAGAAGTCCAAGAAGTATTTTGACAGGAAACGTAAAGAGGTTTTGTTTACTGTGGGTGACATGGTTTGGTTGTCCTTGAAGAACCTGCGGTTGAGGATTCCCTCTAAAAAACTGGGTCCTAAGTTTGTGGGTCCATTTAAAGTGCTTCAGGTTGTTAACCCATCTGCTGTTAGGTTGGATGTCCCTACTTCCTGGAAGATTAATCCTGTGTTTCATGTTTCCTTGTTGAAAAATGCTGACGTATCTGATAGGGACGCCACTGTCACAGCTCCCCCTGTGGTGGAAGACGGCGAATTTGAAATTTCGCGTATCTTGAATTCTAGATGGAATCGAGGGAGATTACAGTATCTTGTCTCCTGGAAGGGTTTCGGTCCCGAAGACAACTCCTGGGTAAGGACGGATGATGTCTCTGCTCCTAGGCTTGTTAAAGCTTTCCACAGGAAGTTTCCGGATAGGCCTGGGCCTGGAGGATCCGGAGGATCCTCATAAAAGAGGGGGTACTGTTAGAACCCTCCTGTTAGTTTTTTCTATCTTGTGTTTTGCGGTCACGTGACCATCTGCCTATATATTCCAGCTCCGCCCTTCTGGCTTTGCTGGACTTCAGTGTTGTTTTGACTGTCTCTCTAGCCAGGTGCTTCGGTGCCTATCTCTTTCAGTTCTTGGTCCTCTGGGACCTTTAGTACTTTTTGTCAGTTTGTCCTTTTTGCTCTGCACAACTTCTGTTTAGGAGGTGTCCCATTTTTGCCCCAGTCCTTAGTTCTTTTAGGGACCCCTCCCTTAATTCTATAGGTCTCCGTTCAGACTAGCCGAGGACGAAGGCGGGTCTGTTCACAAGGAACAGGCAGCCCGCTACATCGTAGGGATTCAGTTTAGTCTTACTGTAGGGACAGCTTTCCCCTATCTTTCCTTAGTTTATGTTGCAGATCATAACACTACCCACAAGTAAAGAGACAATTGATCCGCTCTCCAAAGCACAGGAAATGTTGTTAGCAGCAAACCTCAGACCTCACAAGATCGTCTCCATCAGCCAGGAGATAATGAAGACATTTCCATCTGAGGACAGTACAAATAGCTTAAAGGATCTTGATCTAGGTTCCGACGTTCCTTCTATGCAACGCAGCCTTGGCCTGCTCTGGAAGATTAATCAGGACACGTTCAAAATTCCAGGTGTCAGTCTGCATTAAACCCTTCACCAAACGAGGAGTCTTACCTGTCATGAACAGCATCTACGATCCTCTCGGGTTTATAGCACGCATCACCATTCAAGGCAAGATTCTGATGAAACAGTTGACCGCTGAGAACACGGATTGGATCACACCATTTCCGTCCCAGAAACCACAAAGGTGGGAAACATGGAATGCGTCTCCAAGGATCTTAGATCATCCCATCTCGTTCCTATCTGGCTCTCCCCTAAAGTCTCTTTTAGCCGCCACAAGAAGAAAAGTCCACTTTCTCTCTGACACATCTACAAGGGTCATAGCTGCAGTAGCCTACCTGAAGACCTCAGAAACCGTCAACAAGGTACATAGTGAATTTGTCCTGGATAGGACCAAACTAGCCTCAAGGCCTGCTCATACTGCACCAAGACTTGGTCTTTGTGCTGCTGTACTAGTGGTGGAGGTAACAGAAGTTGGCCCTGAACAGTAGTACCACATCTCTACTGACTTGCATCCAACTCACCCAGAAACAGGACTCATGGCTGCACCCAGCCTTTGTGACAACGCTTGGCTGTCGTTTCCAAGTTTTGTTCCTGACGACCCTTGTTCTGTCAATGCTGGCAGCACATTTGAACTTGACAAACCAGTCGCTGACGGAGAAACCAAACCCGTCATCACTACACGCTGCATACCTGTGACTCCAAAGTTGAAGCTGAGGCCTCATCTCTCTGGACTCTTCTTGAGCTGGTCACTGGTTGTGCAGGCTGGTATTCGCCAGACTTATAGAGCCAAGTACTTCATGGAAGAAGGCATCACATGAAGGACATTGCTTCTGAACACAGCTTATGGCGGGGAGACCACCACCATATACCTTCAGCTGTGTTAGGACATTGAACTTTCTCCAGCGGATTGTTGGGTTGGTAGAAGTATTTGCAAGTTGCGGCTTCCCCAATCCGAAGATGGGTTTCCATTTGGACTCGGACTATCCGGCTGTTGAGAAAATTGGACCACAACTTTTGTTGTTATTGTTGCATACCCGTATGTTTCTTTCTTTTGTCTTTCAGGTCTACTGTGACATCCCCAAAATACATCACGTCAAGGATTTATTGAAATCTAAAGATTTCAGACGGGGAGTGTTCTGTCCCATGATTGGGACATTTACAGACTATAATGGACCTTCTTACAGTTGCCATGCACTGCTGTTTTATTGCATTGCTGTAGTGTTTACTTTCCTTCAATTTGTCCCTTCTCTCTCCCTGTTTCCTTCTCATGTGACTGTAGCTAGCCTCTCCCTTCTTCTCTGCTTTCCCTCCGTCACCATTAGAAGCTCATGTGCTTTCAGCCTGTCTCAGGAAAAGTTCTTTTTACATTATAACAAGAATTCTTCACAATGTGCCTGCTTGTAACTGAGTTAAAGCTATCTGCGTCCATCGCTTCCATGCAAGTAAGGTGAAGAGACAGCGTCTCAACAGCGCCCTATATTACAGCACAGCTTTTTTTGTTTTTTCAGACAGGGAAAAAAGTGCCTTATTTTTATGGATTGTCCAAGAATTTTTGGGTAGTTCGCAACCCTGCACACTACATCACATCATGATAAATGTTTTATTATTGAGCTTTTCCATTGTTAGCACTGTTCAATTACAGTGGTGGCCAAAAGTATTGTCACCCCTGCAATTCTGTCAGATAATACTCAGTTTGTTCCTGAAAATGATTGCAATCACAAATTCTTTGGTATTATTATCTTCATTTAATTTGTCTTCAATGAAAAAACACAAAAAGAATTGTCCTAAAGCCAAATTGGATATAATTCCACACCAAACCTAAAAAAGGGGGTGGACAAAAGTATTGGCACTGTTTGAAAAATCATGTGATGCTTCTCTAATTCATGTAATTAACAGCACCTGTAACTTACCTGTGGCACCTAACAGGTGTTGGCAATAACTAAATCACACTTGCAGCCAGTTAACATGGATTAAAGTTGACTCAACCTCTGTCCTGTGTCCTTGTGTATGGAGCATGGAGAAAAGAAAGAAGACCAAAGAACTGTCTGAGGACTTGAGAAACCAAATTGTGAGGAAGCATGAGCAATCTTGTAAGTCCATCTCCAAAGACCTGAATGTTCCTGTGTCTTCCGTGCGCAGTGTCATCAAGAAGTTTAAAGCCCATGGCACTGTGGCTAACCTCCCTAGATGTGGACGGAAAAGTAAAATTGACGAGAGATTTCAACGCAAGATTGTGCGGATGGTGGATAAAGAACCTCGACTAACATCCAAACAAGTTCAAGCTGCCCTGCAGTCCGAGGGTACAACAGTGTCAACCCGTACTATCCGTCGGCGTCTGAATGAAAAGGGACTGTATGGTAGGATACCCAGGAAGACCCCACTTCTTACCCCGAGACATAAAAAAGCCAGGCTGGAGTTTGCCAAAACTTACCTGAGAAAGTATAAAACATTTTGGAAGAATGCTCTCTGGTCAGATGAGACAAAAGTAGAGCTTTTTGGGAAAAAGCATCAACATAGAGTGTACAGGAAAAAAAAAGAGGCATTCAAAGAAAAGAACACGGTCCCTACAGTCAAACATGGCGGAGGTTCCCTGATGTTTTGGGGTTGCTTTGCTGCCTCTGGCACTGGACTGCTTGACCGTGTGTATGGCATTATGAAGTCTGAAGACTACCAACAAATTTTGCAGCATAATGTAGGGCCCAGTGTGAAAAAGCTGGGTCTCCCTCAGAGGTCATGGGTCTTCCAGCAGGAAAATGACCCAAAACACACTTCCAAAAGCACTATAAAATGGTTTGAGAGAAAGCACTGGAGACTTCTAAGTGGCCAGCAATGAGTCCAGACCTGAATCCCATAGAACACCTGTGGAGATTTGAGAGAAAGCACTGGAGACTTCTAAGTGGCCAGCAATGAGTCCAGACCTGAATCCCATAGAACACCTGTGGAGAGATCTCAGAATGGCAGTTTGGAGAAGGCACCCTTCGAATATCAGGGACCTGGAACAGTTTGCCAAAGAAGAATGGTCTACAATTCCAGCAGAGCATTGTAAGAAACTCATTGATGGTTACCGGAAGCAGTTGTTCGCAGTTATTTTGGCTAAAGGTTGTGCAACCAAGTATTAGGCTGAGGGTGCCAATACTTTTGTCTGGCCCATTTTTGGAGTTTTGTGTGAAATGATCCATGATTTGATTTTTGCTTCATTCTCTTTGTGTTTTTTTCCTTGCAAGCAAATTAAATGAAGATAATAATACCAAAGATTTTGCGATTGCATTCATTTTCAGGAAGAAACTGAGTATTATCTGACAGAATTGCAGGGGTGCCAATACTTTTGGCCACCACTGTATCAGTATCGTTGCTCAGAAGTGAGCAAATTATGAAATTAATTAGTGTATAAACTGGCTTTTATCGGGCAGCCCTGGATACATTAATAATATACAAACATTTAAAATATTATACATGATACTAGCATTAAACATACAGTACAGACCAAAAGTTTGGACACACCTTCTTATTTAAAGATTTTTCTGTATTTTCACGACTATGAAAATTGTACATTCACACTGAAGGCATCAAAACTATGAATTAACACATGTGGAATTATACACTTAACAAAAAAATTGTGAAACAACTGAAAATATGTCTTATATTCTAGGTTCTTCAAAGTAGCCACCTTTTGCTTTGATGACTGCTTTGCACACTCTTGGCATTCTCTTGATGATCTTCAAGAGGTAGTCACTGGAAATGGTCTTCCAACAATCTTGAAGGAGTTCCCAGAGATGCTTAGCACTTGTTGGCCCTTTTGCCTTCACCCCAAACCATCTCGATTGGGTTCAGGTCTGGTGACTGTGGAGGCCAGGTCATCTGGCGTAGCACCCCATCACTCTCCTGCTTGGTCAAATAGCCCTTACACAGCCTGGAGGTGTGTTTGGGTCATTGTCCTGTTGAAAAATAAATGATGGTCCAACTAAACGCAAACCGGATAGAATAGCATGCCGCTGCAAGATGCTGTGGTAGCCATGCTGGTTCAGTATGCCTTCAATTTTGAATAAATCCCCAACAGTGTCACCAGCAAAGCACCCCCACATCATCACACCTCCTCCTCCATGCTTCACGGTGGGAACCAGGCATGTAGAATCCATCCGTTCACCTTTTCTGCGACGCACAAAGACACGGTGGTTGGAACCAAAGATCTCAAATTTGGACTCATCAGACCAAAGCACAGATTTCCACTGGTCTAATGTCCATTCCTTGTGTTCTTTAGGCCAAACAAGTCTCTTCTGCTTGTTGCCTGTCCTTAGCAGTGGTTTCCTAGCAGCTATTTTACCAAAAAGGCCTGCTCCACAAAGTCTCCTCTTAACAGTTGTTGAAGAGATGTGTCTGCTGCTAGAACTCTGTGTGGCATTGACCTGGTCTCTAATATGAGCTGCTGTTAACCTGCAATTTCTGAGGCTGGTGACTTGGATAAACTTATCCTCAGAAGCAGAGGTGACTCTTGGTCTTCCTTTCTTGGGGTGGTCCTCATGTGAGCCAGTTTCTTTGTAGCGCTTGATGGTTTTTGCAAATGCACTTGGGGACACTTTCAAAGTTTTCCCAATTTTTCGCACTGACTGACCTTCATTTCTTAAAGTAATGATGGCCACTCGTTTTTCTTTACTTAGCTGCTTTTTTCTTGCCATAATACAAATTCTAACAGTCTATTCAGTAGGACTATCAGCTGTGTATCCACCTGACTTCTGCACAGCACAACTGATGGTCCCAACCCCATTTATAAGGCAAGAAATCTGTAGCATCGGCGTCCCTGCCCTCTGCTAGGCAGGGACGCCATCCCTCTCACCTCCGCGCTCCTCACGTGGGTCCCTCCAGCGCTCCTCTCTCTGTCGTCGCAGCGGCGGCCCTGCCCCATGTCAGACAGGGACACCGTCTCTCTCGCCCCCCGGCTCCTGGCGCGGCTTCTCCCTGCGCTCCGTTCCCTGCTGTGGCCGGCGCGCGTCCCTCCTCCAGCAGAGTGCTTAGGGCGCGCGCGCGCGCGCACTCCCCCCCCTCTTAAAGGGACTGCACGTGTCTTCCTAAAAAGTCCCCGGCCAATGGCCAGAGGACTTCCCACATTTAAGGCACCTCCTCCAAAATGGAGGTGCCTGAGCAACAGTTGTCGCACTGTGTCTTCACCTCTGCTTCAGCCCTCAGGTCCCTCCACTAGCCTGACTAGTCCAGCCTGATTCCTGCCTGTCACCTGTCTACCCGGCAACTGTCCCCGTCACTTGCCGTGACCTCCTGCCTGTCTACCCAGAGACTGTCGCCGTCACTTGCCGTGACCACCTGCCTGTCTACCCAGAGACTGTCCCCGTCACTTGCCGTGACCACCTGCCTGTCTACCCAGAGACTGTCCCCGTCACTTGCCGTGACCACCTGCCTGTCTACCCAGAGACTGTCCCCGTCACTTGCCGTGGCCACCTGCCTGCTTACCCAGAGACTGCCCCCGTCACTTGCTGTGACTACCTGCTTGCCTTCCCTGGGAGTCACCCGCTTCCTTACAAGGACTTCCCCTTTGTATTGCAGCTCAGAGGTTCCACCTTCCGATCCCGTTACAAAATCCCACTTATTAAACCTGACAGGGCACACCTGTGAAGTGAAGACCATTTCCGGTGACTACCTCTTGAAGCTCATCAAGAGAATGCCAAGAGTGTGCAAAGCAGTCATCAAAGCAAAAGGTGGCTACTTTGAAGAACCTAGAATATGACATATTTTCAGTTGTTTCACACTTTTTTGTTAAGTATATAATTCCACATGTGTCAATTCATAGTTTTGATGCCTTCAGTGTGAATGTACAATTTTCATAGTCAAGAAAATACAGAAAAATCCTTAAATGAGAAGGTGTGTCCAAACTTTTGGTCTGTACTGTATATATATTGTTTATGATTTTTTTAATTGAATGTTTTAATGAACTGAGCTTAGACAATTGGAGAACAAGAGAAATAATCATAGGCTGAATGGTGCCCTGTGCAAAAATGCTCTTCGGTGTCCCCACCTCATTGTTTGTTTACTTAGAATCCATGAGCATACATGTTTATATAGGAGAAGAACCCTATACCGTGTATGGAGCTCTCATCTGCTTCACTTCTGGCTGCAGAGAGACCAACGTACATCTGAACATGGGGTGTCAGATCCCAAACCATCTGATATGGATGACTTACCTGTAGAATATAAGCCCACAAGGGCAGGGTCCTCTTCCCTCTGTACCAGTCTATCATTGTTAGTTTGTTTACTGTAAGTGATACCTGTATTTGATATGTAACCCCTTCTTATTTACAGCCCCCTTATGTCAATGCTGCTTTATAAATAAATAATAATAATAAGGATATGCCATCAATATCTAAGGTCTGGGCAACCCTATTTGATTAGTATGTACAACATACAGCTAGGGGAGAGTGCATGCAAAATACAGGCCGTCATTTCATATGAATAGCAGCGTGGTGTCAACCCAAATTTCAAGTGTGATACTGTTTGCAGAGACATTGTATATACTGTAAAGCATTGTGCACACAGAGTTTTTTTGAAGCAGGCAAAAATGCCAAGTTTTTTAGATGAAACTGATTTTTTGGGGAGTTATTGACTTATCGTTCTCCCAGAGATCAGCCAACATCCAGCATGTCAGCTGGCGGCTTTATCATAGAAAATATTGGAGTGACCGGCTGAGCGAGAGCTTCTCTGTATGGGAGAGTTGGCTGAGACTGTTTGATGGAAGCATCACTCGGCCGACTACCATCTAATGTGCATGGGGGCCTTTAATGCGCAGCTTGAGTGATAGTGTTTATTGTAACTCAGGAAGCGTTAAAAGAGTTGTACCGTAGGACTTGGAGAGACTGGATTGAATTACAGGAATCCGATGCCTTCTGTCTTTCATCAGACTGATGTGACCCACCCTTTTCTCCGGTGCGTTTCTTCTCTGTACGGATTATGCTCCGCTTTGGTTCGCTCCTGATTGCAC
Source organism: Phyllobates terribilis (assembly GCF_046119375.1). Taxonomy (NCBI): domain Eukaryota; kingdom Metazoa; phylum Chordata; class Amphibia; order Anura; family Dendrobatidae; genus Phyllobates; species Phyllobates terribilis. Next base: position 264,602,443 of record NW_027362761.1, read on the forward strand.
TATGTATGGTTTCCATTAGTAACTTCATAATTGTAATACTGATGGCTTAAAATGTTCCCTTCCCTCTTTTTTCTTCCTATAACTTGATGTTTTATTGGACGTTATACTTATATTCTATGATATATTGATGCTGATATTGTCCTGTTTATTCTTTTTTTTTTGTATTTTTGTAATTGAAAATTATTTAACCTTTCAATAAAAATTGAATTTTGAAAAGAGTTGTTCCAAGTTTACCTATTCACAGAATAGGGGATAACTTTCCGATTGCTGGGGGCCAACCACTGGGAACCGCATCGACCCAGAGAAGAGGGTTTTTGTAGGGCCCTTTCTAGACGTGCAAGGGTCGAGCATGTGCACCTCCACTCCATATATTCTTAATGGAAGTGCTAAAAGGAGGCGAGAACTCTGTTATCTCCTGCACTCCTGTTGCAAATGGATGGAGTGCAGGTGCTCATGCTCAACCTCCGCTCCATTCACACGGGTCTCTCCAGAGCCTCTGTCTCAGGATCGGTGGGAGATCCAGTGGTCCAGCACCCACCAATAGGCAAGTTATTCCCTATCCTCTGATAGGGAATATCTTTCAAGCTTGGTAAAATACCTTTAATTTCCCCCATAGACATTGAACAGGTGATGGATAAGATTGCTTGGCCAAGCACTACTATGTTCTCTACGAGACATCTGTTGCCAGACTCCTCTGTCCCCTCCAGATTCTTCTGGCTGCGGCTTATGGCCCGGAGAATTAAAGGATCAGCCGTTGGAAAGCTGACTTGACAGATCCTTCTCTGGGAGGCTCCAATTCACATTTGACTGTTGGCCGATCTAATGTGTAATTACACTTTTTTGTGGATCTAAGAAGATGGTGACAAAAACAAAGTTTACATTTTTTTTTAACAAAGTTCTGATTTTTTTTTAACCAATAAAATATTAAAAAATAATCCTTATATTTGATATCGCCATAATTGCACTGACCTGAAGAAACATGTTGCCAGAGCATTTTCACCACACAATAAATAGATCAACCCCTATGCATATTAGATTATCGGACAATCCCGTTAATATCTGTGGGGTTTTTTGACTTTAGTCTAATGTGTATCGAGGCATTTAGTGTTAAAACACACAGTCCCTCTGCCATAGGATGTGCAGACTGGATCTAGCGGTGTCATGAAGACCTTACCGCGGCAGCACCGCCCCCGTCACTAACAGTGCTGGCGAGATATCTCAATAGGAAAGCAGGTCACTGATATAAGAGTGACCTGTCAGTCAGACACAGGAGGCAGGCAGAGAACAGGGAGAGAGAGCAGGAGAACTGCAAGTGCAGTGTCGCACCCCAAAGCACTTGTAGCTCATTTGCATATGATTTTAATGCTGGATTTCTCAAACTGCAAAACGGATTTCTACAACCAAGGTGAGGATTAAATCAGAATGAAAGCCCCTGTACATATATGTCATTAGTTTAAAGTATAAATATCTCATTACAGGATTCCCTTAACCCCTTCCCCACGTGGCCAATTTCCGCTTTTGCAATTACGTTTTTTCTTCCCCTTCTTCCAAGAGCCCTAACTTTTTTCATATTTCCGTCCTCATAGCCATATGGGGGTTATTTTTTTGCGGGACGAGTTGTACTTTTAAATGACACCATTCATTTTACCATATCGTGTACTGCAAAATGGGGGAAAAAATTCCAAGTGTGGTGAAACTGTAAATAAAAATCACAATTCTGTTTTTTGGGAAATGATTTTACGGTGTACATGGTGAGGTAAAAACGACCTGGCAGTATGACTACAGTATGATTACAGTGACACCAAACTTGTGCAGTTTTTAAAATATTTTTACTGTGAAAAAAAAAATTGGCAATTTGTAAAAAAAAAAAAATATATATATTTTTTTGACTGTGTCACCATTTCCCGACACCCGTAACTTTTCCATTTTTCAGTTGATGGAGCTGTGTGAGGGCTTATTTTTTGAGGGTCAAGATAATATTTATTTTCATACCATTTTGGGACAGATATGACATTTTGATCACTCTTTACTGTATTTTTTTTGCAGTGTCGCGACGACCAAAACATTTTTTTTCCATTTACCGAATAGGTTACTTAAAGCACCACTCCAGCATTTTTTTACTGCAGAGCTGGAGTTGTGCTACTAACATAACTTACATCACCCTAGTCTAATACTTACCAGCCGCCATCTTCAGTGCCGCTCCAGTTCCACGCTGCCATCTTGCAACCGCGACTTCTGACTGACTGGAAGACAGAGGTAATGGTCACAAGCTCTGAATGTAAGTCTATGATAGTCTCGTCCTGACCTCTTTTTGGCTTTCATAGACTTACATTGAGTAGAGACTTCAGGCTCACACAGCAAACACTGGAGAGATCCGGCAGGTCGCAACCTGCAGAAGACGAGGGTAGCGATAACAGATGAAGTCTGCGGCTGGTGAGTATAATTCTAGGGGTAGGGAACTTACATTACAAGCACCACTCCAGCAGTGAATTAAGAAAAAAAAGGCTGGAGTTATGCTTTAAGTTTATATATTGATAGATCGAACTTTTAAGCAGGGCTGTGGAGTCGGTAAGCCAAACCTCCGACTCCAACTCTGACTCCTCAATTTCCATGACACCGACTCCAACTCCGACTCCATGAATCCGACTCCCTCATAAATGGCTCAAGTTTAGGTGATAAATTTACTGTAGCACAGATTCATCTCAGCTAAAAGTCTAGACCTTTAGATCAGGAATAGGACAGACATTTATAGGACATTTCAGAACTTTCCCAAACTCTTATGAAAAAATATTCCCCACAAACTACTGTATCCAATTTATTATATACTTTAGGATTCAGTTCATTTTATACCGACTCCGATTCCGACTCCACCAAAGTTGACACAGACTACGACTCCACAGTCCTGCTTTTAAGGACTCAGCGATACCATATATGTGTATTTCTTTAATATTTAGTTTTTTTTAATGGGGAAATGGGGAGAATTTAATGTTTTTCAGTTTTTTTTTAAACTTTTGATTTTTTACTTTTCACTGTATTTATTAGTCCCTTTCTGGGACTTGAACCCGTGATTGTCTGATCGCTTATGCTATATACTGTTATACCTCAGTACTGCTGTATATAGCAAAAGTCTTCTTTGAAGCACAGGCACGGCTGAGTTTCAACAGAGCTCTGTGATGGCAGCCATGGGAGTCTTCAACAGACTCACTGCTGTCATAGCCACCCATCAGAGCCCTGCGAGCACGTCATGATTTCCATACTTTTGTCCACATTCAGACTAGACGTGCGCAGTATCGCTCAGTATGTGATTCACCCCGACGGAACCACTCCCTATAATGAGGCAGTTGGAGACACTTTGGACTCTGGCGTCTGTTCTGGTGGTAGCCATATTTTTAGAGAAAGTTCTCACGCTGCGATCGGTGAAGTCAGTAAGGTTACCACAGGTCACACGTGGCCAGTTCACACAGAGATTACTATGAGAACCACTGCCTATGACCTGTGGTAAGCTTAATTACAACACCACTTGTCACTGCATTAGCATTCTCACGCTACTATCAGTGTGTTTCAGTGTCCGTGCTGGGCAGTCACATTACTAATGTCAGCACTCAGCACAGCCTCCGTATGTGTCGGTGGGACGTGGGATGGATTTACGGTGGACCATTTTGGATTACTATTTTTTTATATGGTAATAAATGCGTAAAAGAGGGTCGGGGACTGCTTTTTACAATTAAAGGACTTTTCTCTATGCGTGTGTTTATTACTATTGACTACGGGGTTAATAATGGGGGTGTCTGACAGACACCCTCTATTCTCTATTAATAACCCCTGGTCTTGATGTCAGCGGACATTGCACACCTGACATCAACCCCAAAACATTATCCTGCTTGCCAACGCACCAGGGCAAGGGGGAAGAGTAAAGGCTAAGTGCCAGAATTGGCACATCTAATGAATGTGCCATTTCTGGAATGGCTGATGGCTGGTGTTATTAGTCTGGGAGGGGGCCAATATCCATGGCTCCTTCCCAGCCTATTAAGATCAGCCCGCAGTTGTCTGTTTAGCCTTTGCTGCTTATTAAACATAGGGGGGACCCCACGTCATTTTTTTTGGGTCCCCCCTTTTTAATAACCAGTAAAGGCTACGCAGACAGCTGTGAGATAATATTAGTAGGCTGGGAACCTTTATGGATATTGGCCACTTCCCAGAATAATAACACCAACCCCCAGCTGTCTGCTTTCCCTCAGCTGGTTAATAAAAATAAGGAGGACCCCACGCCATTTTTAAAAAATTTTTTATTCAATAAATGCAATTCCAGAAAACTACACACGCAAAGCACTTATTATATATCACACTGACATATTTCTATCTATCTGTGTTCCTCATCGCTATCTATCTCTATCTTTGAACATCTTTAATACATAACACTTTAATTTCTATGCTGTATTTCATTCCATACGCGTCACACTGACAGCACACAGATACGGACAGTACACAGACACACGGACATCACACGCGTACACACCGATGGCACACGGACACAAACTACAGATCTCACCAGTACTGTTTTTTCCAGTTCCGGAAACACCAGGACGTGTGAAGGGGGCCTTGTGTACTTTTTTTTGGTGCATTTTTCTTTTAACACAAAGGCCGCGTTTTTAGTTTGTGAAGCAGGTTTTCGTGATTTTTGTGCGCTTTTTTGTGGTTTTTATTGACTTTTATTCATATTTCATTTAACTTTTTTTTACTTTTTCACTTAGTCCCACTGTGGGACATGTATATTTTTTACTTTGATCATTGATCTCATGAATTACAGTGCTCATGTACTGCAGTGCCCCAGACCTGTCACTGTCTCACTGACACAGCCTGTTCGAACAGGTTTATAGCTGAATCTAACAGGTCACCATACCCTGGGGCCATCAGATGACCTCGGGGTGCGATGACAATTATCTGCACCTACGATTACAATTGCGGTGGGTCGATGGTGTTAAAAGGGATCTTTTAACCCCCTTTTAAGCACTTTTGTCACGATTGACAGCGCATTTAAGGGGTTAATCGGCCCCGATCCATTCTAAAACCAGTCAGGGCCAATGTCGCAGGGTGTCATCTGTCATATACAGCTGTCACCCATGGGATTTTCACCTGCTGGGGGCGCTATACACTTAATCCTTGGTGCTGAGAAAAAGTAGTGCTGAGGATTACGGTCCCTTAATGATCACTGTAAAAAGACATATCGGTGGTCGCTAAGGGGTTAACGACTGGTGTTTACACATATTACATGTTCTTCTGCTCATTACATGCTACCATTAATCCACACACTCACACGTAGAAACACACACTAATACACACTCATACTCATAGAATTACACACACTAATACAACCCCTGGCAAAAATTATGGAATCACCGGGCTCGGAGGATGTTCATTCAGTTGTTTAATGTTGTTGAAAAAAAGCAGATCACAGACATGGCACAAAACTAAAGTCATTTCAAATAGCAACTTTATGACTTTAAGAAACACTAAAAGAAATCAAGATTAAAAATGTGGTACTCAGTAAGGGTAATTTTTTTCAGACCAAGCAGAGGGAAAAAATTATGGAATCATGAAAAAGAAACACACAAAAGAACACTCCAATACATCACTAGTATTTTGTTGCACCTCCTCTGGCTTTAATAACAGCTTGCAGTCTCTGAGGCATGGACTTAATGAGTGACAAACAGTACTCTTTGCAACGGGTCTGGGAGGTGGAACCTCTGAGCGACTATACAAAGGGGCAGTCCTTGTAAGGAAGCGGGTGGCTCCCAGGGAAGACGGGCAGGTAGTCACGGCAAGTGACAGGGACAGTCTCTGGGTAGAAGGGCAGGAGGTCACGGCAAGTGACAGGGACAGTCTCTTGACAGGCGGATGGTCACGGCAAGTGACGGGGACAGTCTCTTGACAGGCGGATGGTCACGGCAAGTGACAGCAGGGTAAGAGTCTCTAGACGGGCAGGTGGTCACGGCTAGTGACAGCAGGGAAAGAGTCTCTAGACGGGCAGGTGGTCACGGCAAGTGACAGCAGGGAAAGAGTCTCTAGATAGGCTAGCAGGCAGGTAGCAGGTGAGCGCTCCCAGGTGAGCAGACAAGAGTCTCTGGACAGGCAGGTGGTCACGGCAAGTGACGGCAGAGCCTCCAGGTAGGCTAGCAGGCAGGTAGCAGGTGAGCGCTCACAGGTGAGCGGGCAAGAGTCTCTGGACAGGCAGGTGGTCACAGCAAGTGACGGCTAAGCCTCCAGGTAGGCTAGCAGGCAGGTAGCAGGTGAGCGCTCCCAGGTAAGCGGGCAAGAGTCTCAGGACAGGTAGGTGGTCAAAGCAAGTGACGGCTAAGCCTCCAGGTAGGCTAGCAGGCAGGTAGCAGGTGAGCGCTCCCAGGTGAGCGAGTAAGAGTCTCTGGACAGGCAGGCAGGTATCAGGCAGGTATCTGGCAAGTACTTCCTGGTCCGCAGGCGGACTGATCCATAGACAGACTGGCAGGTGCTGGTAGGCAGACTGTCGGACCACAGGATAGCAAGCAGGTAAGCAGATATCAGGCAGGTATCAGGCAGGTATCAAGCAGGAATCTGGCAGGTGACTGGCAGGTAACTGGTAACGGGACCTGAGGGCTGAAGCAGAGTTGAAAGGCTTTGCAACAACATTGCTCGGGCACCTCCATTTTGGAGGAGGTGCCTTATATATGGTGAGGTCCTCCGGCCATTGGCCGGGGACTCCTTAGGACGGCGCGCGCCGCCCCTTTAAGAGAGGGGGAGCGCGCGCGCCCTAAGCACAGAGGCCGTGAAGCAGCACGCGCTGCCAGCAGAGCGGGAGGAAGACGCCGGGTACGGAGCGGAGAGGTGAGGGGAACGGCGTCCCTGCCTAGCAGGAGGCAGGGACGCCGACGCTACACTCTTCATCAATCTGGCTCCAACTTTCTCTGATTGCTGTTGCCAGATCAGCTTTGCAGGTTGGAGCCTTGTCATGGACTATTTTCTTCAACTTCCACCAAAGATTTTCAATTGGATTGAGATCCAGACTATTTGCAGGCCATGACATTGACCTTATGTGTCTTCTTTCAAGGAATGTTTTCACAGTTTTTGCTCTATGGCGGGATGCATTATCATCTTGAAAAATGATGTCATCATCCCCAAACATCCTTTTAATTGATGGGATAAGAAAAATGTCCAAAATATCAATGTAAACTTGGGCATTTATTGAAGATGTAATAACAGCCATCTCCCCAGTGCCTTTACCTGTCATGCAGCCCCATATCATCAATGACTGTGGAAATTTGCATGTTCTCTTCATGCAGTCATCTTTATAAATCTCATTGGAACGGCACCAAACAAAAGTTCCAGCATCATCACCTTGCCCAATGCAGATTCGTGATTCATCACTGAATATGACTTTCATCCAGTCATCCACAGTCCAAGATTGCTTTTCCTTAGCCCATTGTAACCTTGTTTTTTTCTGTTTAGGTGTTAATGATGGCTTTTGTTTAGCATCTCAGTATGTAAATCCCATTTCCTTTAGGCGGTTTCTTACAGTTCGGTCACAGACATTGACTAAAGTTTCCTCCCATTCGTTCCTCATTTGTTTTGTTGTGCATTTCCTGTTTTGGAGACATATTGCTTTAAGTTTCCGGTCTTGACTCTTTGATGTCGCCCTTGGTCTACCAGTATGTTCGCCTTTAACAAAATTCCCATGCTGTTTGTATTTGGTCCAGATTTTAGACACAGCTGACTGAACAACCAACATATTTTGCAACATTGCGTGATGATTTACCGTCTTTTAAGAGTTTGATAATCCTCTCCTTTGTTTCAATTGACATCTCTCGTGTTGGAGCCATGATTCATGTCAGTCCACTTGGTGCAACAGCTCTCCAAGGTGTGATCACTCCTTTTTAGATGCAGACTAACGAGCAGATCTAATTTGATGCAGGTGTTAGTTTTGGAAATGAAAATTTACAGGGCGATTCCATAATTTTTTCCTCAGAATTGAGTGATTCCATAATTTTTTCCCTCTGCTTGGTCTGAAAAAAATTACCCTTACTGAGTACCACATTTTTAATCTTGATTTCTTTTAGTGTTTCTTAAAGCCATAAAGTTGCCATTTGAAATGACTTTAGTTTTGTGCCATGTCTGTAATCTGCTTTTTTTCAACAACATTAGACAACTGCATGAACATCCTCCGAGCCCAGTGATTCCATAATTTTTGCCAGGGGTTGTACACACACATACATAGAATAGCACACATACTGCTACACACACAAACACTCATACTCACAGAATGACACACACATACACTTATACACATAAAAAAAGACACACATACACTCAAAATAACACACAACACACACACTGGTACATACACATACACTCATACTCACAGAATGACGCATACACACTCATACACATATAGAATAATACAAATACACACACTCTCTCACCTCCTATGTTAGACCTGTCATGCCTGGCAGATCACAGCCTCCTATCTTGTGCTCCTGAGCTCTGCGCCATCTTCCGCCCCTCTCCTTCCTCCCTGAGCCAACACTAGAGGCCCAACACTAGAGGTTGCTCTGATCACAGGCAGAGGAGGATGCATTGCACCCAAGGCATCCTTCTCTCTGCAGGATACCTGGCACCTCTTCCCCACAGCGAGGGAAAGTAAATCACACGCCTGAGAGGCAGGGATCACAACAGTGGGGCGACAGCGATAAATGCACAGAGTACCTTTCACCTAAGTCGCTGTCGCTCCCACTGTAGTCTAGCGGCCGGTGCCCTGTGCGATCGCACAGGTCGCACATAGCTAAGGCTGACCATACTGGTTAGCAAAGCTCATTGATAGTTTACCGTATCAAAAGGTATTTTTCCAAAAATATCATGAATAATAATGCCAGTCTTAATACTCTCACGTCGGTGAATCACTATGCAACGATGGCAGGAAGCAGTGGGAGACCCAATGTGCAGAATTTTAAGTTGAAAATATATGGTTGGTTTCACATACACAGAGTTTTTGTTTTTAACAATTTTTAATGGAATATTTGAGCCAAAGCCAAGGAGTGAATTTAAAAGGAAAAGAAATATAAATTTAAATTTCTTTTCCTTGCCTCATTTATTTCTGACTTTGACTTAAATATGCATCAAAGGCAGGAGCAGACACAGACACCCTTGTGCAAGAACAATATATGGGCCTGTGAGAATCTGAGGTTGTGGGTTGTAATAATCATAGAATCATAGAATCATAGAATCATAGAATGGTAGAGTTGGAAGGGACCTCCTGGGTCATCTGGTCCAACCCCCTGCTCAAAGCAGGATTCACTAGATCATCTCAGACAGATGTCTGTCCAGCCTCTGTTTGAAGACGTCCATTGAAGGGGAACTCACCACCTCTCGTGGCAGCCTGTTCCACTCATTAATCACCCTAACTGTCAAAAAGTTTTTTCTAATATCTAATCTGTGTCTCCTCCCATTTAGTTTCATCCCATTGCTTCTAGTCTTTCCTTGTGCAAATGAGAATAAAGATGATCCTTCTACAATGTGACAGCCCTTGACATATTTGTAGACAGCTATTAAGTCTCCTCTCAGTCTTCTTTTTTGCAAGCTAAACATTCCCAAATCCTGCAACCGTTCCTCATAGGACATGGTTTGCAGACCAGTCACCATTCTGGTCGCTCTTCTCTGAACTTGCTCCAGTTTGTCGATGTCTTTTTTAAAATGTGGTGCCCAAAACTGTACACAGTATTCCAGAAGAGGTCTGACCAAAGAGGAGTAAAGACCGATAATGACTTCACGTGATCTAGACTGTATGCTTCTATTAATACATCCCAGAATTGTATTTGCCTTTTTTGCTGCTGCATCACACTGTTAACTCATGTTCAGTCTATGATCTATAATCACTGTAGCATCGGTGTTCCTGCATGCTTCCCATCCTCTCCTCCCCCAGCAGGGACGCCGACTCACTCACCACCACAGCCCCCGTCCCACACTTCCTCCACTCCTGCTGCTGCCCTTGGTCTATGCACTGCTTGCAGATCCCAGGGCACTGTGCTTAGGCCGCGCGCGCTCCCAGTCTCTTAAAGGGACAGCGCATGCTGTCCTAAAGTGTCCCCAGCCAATGGCTGGGAGGCACTTATTATTTAAGGCACCTCTACCTGTTAGGAGGTGCCTGAGCAACACGTTATGTCAGTAGTCTGCAAGCTTGCTAGTTCTCAGGTCTCCAACACCTGCCAGTCAGTATACCTGCTTGTACCTGTTTGTCTGTACTTGCCGAGTGTTTCTGTATTCCAGCCGTGTCTGCCGGCACCTGCCTGCTTGTATATCAGCTGTGCCGACCAGCACCTGCCTGCCTGTATATCAGCCGGGTCTGCCAGCACCTGCCTGCTTGTATATCAACCATGCCCGTCAGCACCTGCCTGCCTGTATATCAGCCATGCCCACCAGCACCTGCTTTGCCTGCCTGTATACCAGCCGTCCCTGCCTGCACCTGCCTTTCCAGTTTCCTGCCCCTTTGGGGGTCAGCTGCCATGCGTCCATGGTCTGTCCTGGAGTAGGACCTGGCATCCATACAGGGCAAAGTCTAACCCCACCATCAGGTGCTCCAGCGAAGAGTCGGGTGTTCACTTAGTCATGCCCCTCCATGCTCTCTTCTCCATAGTCCATCCATACACGGGCACCAGGACCTAGACTCAGCAACAGATCCTCGCCCCTCGACGTCACCGCACCAACTCACTTACTAAACATGTGGCTTATTGTTCTACCTCTCCTGGGATCAGCCGTCTGGTTAGGCTGAGATACTAACACCCCACCCCTTTAAACATTTTCTACAGGTAGCGCAAAGGATGAAGAATATTCCAAAAGCGCAGTCTCCAGCCTGCCTGCAGGGTTGTGTATTAGAGACCCCCTGCAGGGAGGAACAAAGACACACATGCCCCCAGAAATTATAATGTAGGCCTTATGTATACATGAGATCCAGCCTGCATGTCTTCCTCTGCTTACTTTCACTGAATGGGAACATTGATTCCTGAGACTGAACACTTTCCAGGACAGATTTATGCACCTTAAACTGACAATCAAGCAAATCTCTAATAAAACACAGCAATAAGATCGACGTAACCGGTGCTCCATGCTGGAAAAAGTCTGTATCCCTTAGAGCTGTGAACTCCGCTCTACATCCATTGGTCCAATAGTCTTTTCTCCAGCTCCTCACAGGGCCCTTTGCAGGTCTGTAGCTCATCCTAATGCAAAATTCAACCTGCTTTGGAGGTGGTAGTGGGCCCCTTTACCTCTTGAGCCCCTGTGCGACTGTACAGGTTGCACCAATGGCATGTCCGCCCCTAAATCAAAAATGACTAATTTTGTTACACTAGAAAATGTAGTGTGAATTGCACTTTTTTATGCAAAACAATCTAGATAAATGTATTGTTTATTTGTACTAAAAATAACAGATGTGTGCACCTCCCTAGACACTTTTGTAAAGTGTTTAGAAAATTGTGTGTGAATTTGAGAGGTTTAAAAATTCACCAGATTCTTATTAACATGAAGCCCACACTGTCAGACTTTTCTGGCCCTCCTCCCTGTGAGTGGCAGTTATGTACCGCCCTCCGGGCCCCTTCCATGGGTTCCTAAATCAATTTGCCACCTGGTTTCCACACATTCTAGCCTGTAACATTCCCACTCTCATCATGGTGCACTTTAACGTTCGTATTGATAATCCGCTCTTGCCATCTGCCACTCATCTTTTATCTCTGTCGGCCTTTCACAGCTTACTAACTCTCCGACACATGAAGATGGGAATACATTGGTCCTGGTCTTCTTCCAGCACTGCTCAGTGCATGATTTTACTAGCTCCCCCCTCCTGCTCTCTGACCACAACCGTCACCCAGCTCGGGACACCCCCACTTACCACCCTTGTAGGAATATACAGTATGTGCCAGTAATAAACAGAAACTTATGAAGAATTTACATTCATCATTGCCCCAAATCTCCTCCCTCTAATGTCCTGACTCTGCACTGAAACATTTTAATGAAATACTGAAAAGTGCCCTGGATGAAGATGCCTCTCTTACACATAGAACAATTCGGCACAGACGGCGCCAACCTTGGCACATGCTGCAAACACGTTTTCTACAGCAGTGCTCCAGGTGCGCCAAACATCTGTGGAGAAAATCCAATCTGGCCGAAGATTTCATCTATTATAAGTTTATGCTTAACCACTTTAAAGCCTGGGGCGTATTAGTACGCCCCAGGCTGTCACCCCCTGTTCAGCGCAGGATCCGGCGCTAAGCCCGCACTGAACCGGGCACATGTCAGCTGATTCTTACAGCTGACATGTGCCCGCAACAGCTGCGGGTGGAATCGCGATCCACCCGCGGCTGTTAATATGTTAAATGCCGCTGTCAATCTCTGACAGCGACATTTAACATCGCTGCGCCGGAAACGCGTCACTTACCCCGCCCATCGGTGACCCTGTCACGTGATTGCAGGTCACTGATGGGTGGGCATGACAACCCTGGGTCTGCAGCAGACTCCAGTGGTTGTTATGTAAAGATCGCTATGAGCGCCACCTAGTGGTCAGCGCTCATAGCACAGGAGCATTTCTGCTACATAGAGGTGATCTGCTCATCACCTCTATCTAGCAGAGGCGATCAGACAAGTGCTGCTTCTAGTCTCCTATGGAGACTATAGAAGCATGCAAAAAGTGAAAAAAAAAAGTTTTTAAAAATATAATTTTTTTTTAAAAATATAAAAGTTTAAATCACCCCCCTTTTTCCCCATTCAAAATAAAATAATAATAAAAAAAAACCACATACACATATTTGGTTGCCTGATCTATCAATATAAGAAAATAATTAATCTGATCGGTAAACGGCGTAACGACAAAAATATTTTAAACACCAGAATTACGTTTTTTGGTCGCCGCAACATTGCAATAAAATGCAATAATGGGCGATCAAAACATCGGATCTACCCCAAAATGATATAAATAAAAATGTCAGCTCGGCGCGCAAAAAATAAGCCCTAACCCGGCCCCAGATCCCAAAAAATGGAGACGCTACTGGTCTTGGAAAATGGCACCATTTTATTTATTTTTTTTAGCAAATTTTGGATTTTTTTTTCACCACTTAAATAAAAAAGAACCTATACATGTTTGGTGTCTACGAACTCGTAATGACCTGGAGAATAATAATGGCAGGTCACTTTTAGCATCCAGTGGACGTGGTAAAAAAAAAAAAAAAACATCTGTGGTATTGCACTTTTTCTGCAATTTCACCGCACTTGGAATTTTTTTCCAGTTTTCCCGTACACGATATGGTAAAACCAGTAATGTCGTTCAAAACTACAACTCATCCCACAAAAAATAAGCCCTCACACGGCCATATTGACCAAAAAATAAAAACTCTATGGCTCTGGGAACAAGGGGAGCAAAAAACGAAAATGCAAAAACAGAAAATCCCAAGGTTGCGAAGGGGTTAAAACATATAACTCTACCCTTCACCTCTCCAAACAAGCCTACTTCAACACGCTCATCACTAGTGTTGAGCGATACCTTCCAATATCGGGAAATATCGGATCGGATTGGATCGGACCGATACCGAAAAAGTATCGGATATCGCCGATTCCAATACCGGAAACCAATGCAAGTCAATGGGACAGAAATATCGGAATGAAAATAAACCCTTTCTTTCCTTGTAGGTTAATTCTACATGAAGGAAAACAACTAAGAATAATGTAGAATGTATTGGGGGAGGTGGGGGAGACAATAAAGGCATAGAGGTTTAGCCCAATCAAATGGAATAGCAGGAATTAATATTTTTTTTTAAGACGTTCTGAGTTACGGAAATATTGACTATGTTAAGTATTTTTATATTTTGTCAGATATTTATGTTTCACTACTTCCATGCTCTTCACCTTCTTTTTTACTTCTCCCACACTTTCTCCTTCATCATCTTCAGCATCTTTTTCATCCACTTCTTCTTCACCTTCTTCATCTTCTTCTTCTTCACCTTCTTCGTATTATTCTTTTTTTTTACATTCTTCTTCTTCTTCATCATATTCTTATTTGTGGAAGGCATTCCTGTAGTTGTTATCTATAAAAGGTTGGACATTACACCTTTCGTTCTGCCCGTCACAAAAGATTTACAACAGGATTTGTCCGCGTTCAGTTTGGCCTGCAGCAGCAGGTCTTTTCCAGGGGCACCACGAGGAGGAACGGACTCACCCCCATACACTGCTTAGTCATCTTCTGCTTATAATTTAGATATTATCTTTTGCTCTGATTTTTAGTCTTAATCTTAATGTTCTTCCGCTTTTTGTTCTGCAGCTTCTTGTATTTCTGCTTCTTGGTTTTCTGTCTCTTGTTCTTCTGTATCTTGGTGCTTGTCTTCTCTTCTTTGTCCTCTTGGTCAACTTCTTCAGGGTCATCTTCTTGGTCTTCTTCGGGGTGGTCTTCAGGGTCGTCGTCTTCGGGGGTCCTCGTCTTCGGGGTCCTCGTCTTCTTCGGGTTGGTCTTCTGGGTCCTCGTCTTCGGGGTCCTCGTCTTCTTCGGGGTGGTGTTCAGGGTCCTCGTCTTCTTCGGGGTGGTCTTCAGGGTCCTCGTCTTCTTCGGGGTGGTCTTTAGGGTCCTCGTCTTCAGGGTCATCGTCTTCAGGGTCCTCGTCTTCTTAGGGTTGGTCTTCAGGGTCCTCGTCTTCAGGGTCCTCGTCAGGGAGATCTAGAGTGATTACCAAGAACCATTTCAAAAAGCTTGAACTTGTAAATGTAGCAGAAGGTACAAGAAAGCTGAGGAACTACCGAGGACCAGCTGACGGTACTGGAACCTGGATGGGTAGCAGAAGGTACAAGAGCCAATGGAACTGCCGAATACCAGCTGACGGTACTGGAACTCGGTTACTAAGCAGGAGGTACCTGTGCCAGAAAGCACTACCAAGGACCAGCAGACGTTGGTGGAACTTGGATACCGAGAAGGAGGCACCTAATCCAAAGGCACTGCCGAGAACCAGCTGACGGTACTGGAACCCGGATGGGTAGCAGAAGGTACCCATGTAAAAAAAAGTTCAAGGCCACGAGCCGGCCGCAGTTACCAAAACCCACAGTCCTACAGGGGGGTGCTTGTCCTATTGGCACTATGGAACCAGCCTTCATTGCCAGATCCCGCAGCCCACATAGGAGTCACCTAAACTGCAGGCACCATAGAGTCGGCTAACCCGACCGCAACACGACAGGACAACGCATTGGAGGCAAAGTGACGTTGACACTACCCGGAAACAGCTGGCGTGCTGGAACCAGGCTGGGCAGGAGGGAGTACCCGTGCCAAAGTCACTGCCGAGGACCAGCTGATGGTACTGGAACCCGGATGGGTAGCAGAAGGTACAAGAGCCAATGGAACTGCCGAAGACCAGCTGACGGTACTGGAACTCGGTTACTAAGCAGGAGGTACCTGTGCCAGAAAGCACTACCAAGAACCAGCAGACGTTGGTGGAACTTGGATACCGAGAAGGAGGCACCTAATCCAAAGGCACTGCCGAGAACCAGCTGACGGTACTGGAACCCGGATGGATAGCAGAAGGTACCCATGTAAAAAAAAGTTCAAGGCCGCGAGCCGGCCGCAGTTACCAAAACCCACAGTCCTACAGGGGGTGCTTGTCCTATTGGCACTATGGAACCAGCCTTCATTGCCAGATCCCGCAGCCCACATAGGAGTCACCTAAACTGCAGGCACCATAGAGTCGGCTAACCCGACCGCAACACGACAGGACAACGCATTGGAGGCAAAGTGACGTTGACACTACCCGGAAACAGCTGGCGTGCTGGAACCAGGCTGGGCAGGAGGGAGTACCCGTGCCAAAGTCACTGCCGAGAACCAGCTGACGGTACTGGAACCCGGATGGGTAGTAGAAGGTACAAGAGCAAATGGAACTACCGAGGACCAGCTGACGGTACTGGAACCCGGATGGGTAGCAGAAGGTACAAGAGCCAATGGAACTGCCGAAGACCAGCTGACGGTACTGGAACTCGGTTACTAAGCAGGAGGTACCTGTGCCAGAAAGCACTACCAAGGACCAGCAGACGTTGGTGGAACTTGGATACCGAGAAGGAGGCACCTAATCCAAAGGCACTGCCGAGAACCAGCTGACGGTACTGGAACCCGGATGGGTAGCAGAAGGTGCCCATGTAAAAAAAAGTTCAAGGCCGCGAGCCGACCGCAACACGACAGGACAACGCATTGGAGGCAAAGTGACGTTGACACTACCCGGAAACAGCTGGCGTGCTGGAACCAGGCTGGGCAGGAGGGAGTACCCGTGCCAAAGTCACTGCCGAGACCCAGCTGACGGTACTGGAACCCGGATGGGTAGTAGAAGGTACAAGAGCAAATGGAACTACCGAGAACCAGCTGGCGGTGCTGGAACCCAGGGTAAATACTAAAAACAGAGTGGAGCCAGAGGTGTAATTGGAGCAAGTTTTAAATCCGTAGTACAGTGGATGTGGACAAAGCAGGAGAATTTGCCGGACACACAGCTGGGGATCAGCTGACGTTACTGAACCCCAATAACACTGGAGCAAGCGTTGACTGTGCAGACGGCACTTCTGAGCAGCAACTAGCGGTATTGGAGCCCAGGGTAAATACTAAAAACGGAGGAGCCAGAGGTGTATTTGGAGGAGGTTTTAAATCCGTAGCACAGTGGATGTGGACAAAGCAGGAGAATTTGCCGGACACACAGCTGGGGATCAGCTGACGTTACTGAACCCCAATAACACTGGAGCAAGCGTTGACTGTGCAGACGGCACTTCTGAGCAGCAACTAGCGGTATTGGAGCCCAGGGTAAATACTAAAAACGGAGGAGCCAGAGGTGTATTTGGAGCAACTTTAAAATCTGTAGTAGTGAGAATGTGGACAGAGCAGGAGAAATTGCCGTCCTCACAGCAGGGGAACAGCTGACGTTACTGAACCCCAATAACACGGCAGAAAGTGTTGACTGTGCAGACGGCACTTCCGAGCGCCAACTGGCGGTGTTGGAGCTCAGGGATAATACTGAAAACAGAGGAGCCAGAGGTGTAATTGGAGCAACTTTAAAATCTGTAGTAGTGAGAATGTGGACAGAGCAGGAGAAATTGCCGTCCGCACAGCAGGGGAACAGCTGATGTTACTGAACCCCAATAACACGGCAGCAAGTGTTGACTGTGCAGACGGCACTTCCGAGCGCCAACTGGCGGTGTTGGAGCTCAGGGATAATACTGAAAACAGAGGAGCCAGAGGTGTAATTGGAGCAACTTTAAAATCTGTAGTAGTGAGAATGTGGACAGTGCAGGAGAAATTGCCGTCCTCACAGCAGGGGAACAGCTGACGTTACTGAACCCCAATAACACGGCAGCAAGTGTTGACTGTGCAGACGGCACTTCCGAGCGCCAACTGGCGGTGTTGGAGCTCAGGGATAATACTGAAAACAGAGGAGCCAGAGGTGTAATTGGAGCAACTTTAAAATCTGTAGTAGTGAGAATGTGGACAGAGCAGGAGAAATTGCCGTCCGCACAGCAGGGGAACAGCTGACGTTACTGAACCCCAATAACACGGCAGCAAGTGTTGACTGTGCAGACGGTACTTCCGAGCGCCAACTGGCGGTGTTGGAGCTCAGGGATAATACTGAAAACAGAGGAGCCAGAGGTGTAATTGGAGCAACTTTAAAATCTGTAGTAGTGAGAATGTGGACAGAGCAGGAGAAATTGCCGTCCGCACAGCAGGGGAACAGCTGACGTTACTGAACCCCAATAACACGGCAGCAAGTGTTGACTGTGCAGACGGCACTTCCGAGCGCCAACGGCGGTGTTGGAGCTCAGGGATAATACTGAAAACAGAGGAGCCAGAGGTGTAATTGGAGCAACTTTAAAATCTGTAGTAGTGAGAATGTGGACAGAGCAGGAGAAATTGCCGTCCGCACAGCAGGGGAACAGCTGACGTTACTGAACCCCAATAACACGGCAGCAGGTGTTGACTGTGCAGACGGCACTTCCGAGCGCCAACTGGCGGTGTTGGAGCTCAGGGATAATACTGAAAACAGAGGAGCCAGAGGTGTAATTGGAGCAACTTTAAAATCTGTAGTAGTGAGAATGTGGACAGAGCAGGAGAAATTGCCGTCCGCACAGCAGGGGAACAGCTGACGTTACTGAACCCCAATAACACGGCAGCAAGTGTTGACTGTGCAGACGGCACTTCCGAGCGCCAACTGGCGGTGTTGGAGCTCAGGGATAATACTGAAAACAGAGGAGCCAGAGGTGTAATTGGAGCAACTTTAAAATCTGTAGTAGTGAGAATGTGGACAGAGCAGGAGAAATTGCCGTCCGCACAGCAGGGGAACAGCTGACGTTACTGAACCCCAATAACACGGCAGCAAGTGTTGACTGTGCAGACGGCACTTCCGAGCGCCAACTGGCGGTGTTGGAGCTCAGGGATTACAGTTCAGGTGGTAGAAACATGAACAGAACAGGAGACCTGGATACTGTTGCCAACCAATTATTTATTCTGGAAGAGGACTGGCAAATTCATGAGAGATCCAGGCCTTGTTCATTTTGAGAAAAGTAAGCCGGTCAACGTTATCGGAGGATAGTTGCATGCGACGGTCTGTTAGTACACCACCTGCGGCACTAAAGACGCGTTCCGATAATACACTAGCAGCAGGGCAAGCTAGCACCTCCAATGCATACTGACTAAGCTCTGGCCATGTATCCAGCTTACAGACCCAAAACTTGAACGGAGAAGAGCCGTCTGGGAGTACACTAAGAGGGCAAGACATGTAGTCTGTCACCATCTGACGGAAACGTTGCCTCCTGCTGACTGGAGCCGTCTGTGATGGTGTAGACATTTGTGGCGGCGGGGACACAAAACTTTGCCACATTTCGGCCATACTGGTCTTGCCTTGTGCTGAGGCGCTGCTTCTGCTCCCTCTTTGTGCAGAGCTTCCTCCACTGCCTCGACGCACTGAGCTGCTTTGTAAAGCACTAGCAGCACTGCTCTCGGTTGGAATGGAGAACATGATGGAATGCACCAGTGCGTCTTGGTACTCCCGCATTTTACCCTCCCGGTTCAACGGTGTTATGAGGCTTTGTAAGTTGTCCCGGTAGCGAGGATCTAGGAGGGTGGACACCCAATAATCAGCCGTGTTGAGAATGTGGGCGATGCGGCGGTCGTTTCTCAGGCACTGCAGCATGAAATCAACCATGTGCTGCAGACTGCCAACTGGCCAAGAAACGCTGTCCCCTGCTTGAGGCGTGATCTCTGCCTGCTCTGCATCACCCCACCCTCGCTCTAGATACTGACTACTAGAGCATTGTGTACCTCCCTCCTCTGGACAGATGTCTTCCTCATCCATTGACTCCTCCTCATCCTCCTCACAAAGTGTCCCCTGCCTAGGCCTTTGTGAGGAACCACGTTGCGCAGACTGTAGAGAAGCAGATGGCATTTGTGACTCCTCATCCTCCACCTCTTCCAAAACCTCGTCCCTTAGTGCTTGCAGTGTTTTTTCAAGCAGGCAGATAAGGGGGATAGTCATGCTGACTAGTGCATCATCTGCACTCGCCATCCGCGTGGAATAATCGAAGGCACGCAAAACGTGGCAAATGTCCTTCATAGAGGCCCACTCAGTGGTGGTGAAGTGTGAACGGCGCGCACTGCGACTTGTTTGCGCCTGCTGCAGCTGGTACTCCATTACTGCTGCCTGCTGCTCACACAACCTCTCCAACATATGTAATGTTGAATTCCACCTGGTGGGTAGGTCACATATGATGCGATGTTCCGGAAGACGTAATCGGCACTGCAGAGCTGCAATGCGTGATCTTGCATTGCTGGAACGCCGCAAGTGAGCGCACTCTATGCGGACCTTGTGAAGCAGTGCATCAAGATCCGGATAGTCCCTCAAAAAACTCTGCACGACCAAGTTGAGCACATGTGCCAGACATGGGATGTGAGTGAGGTTGCCTAGGCCCAGAGCTGCCACCAGATTTCGGCCATTGTCACACACTACCATGCCTGGCTGGAGATTCGCTGGCACAAACCACACGTCGCTCTGCTGCTTGATGGCATTCCAGAGCTCCTGCGCTGTGTGGCTTCGATTCCCCAAAGAAATTAATTTTAATACGGCCTGTTGACGTTTGGCCACGGCTGTGCTCATATTGGTCACCATAACAGGTAACCAACCGTTCACGGGTCGATGTGGAGGTAGACCGTGACGGCTCCTGCAGCGCTGATTCAGAGGAACTGGAGTATGAGGAGGAGTCAATGTGTACAGACTGGATTCCTGCAATCCTTGGAGTTGGCAGAACACGTACAGCGCCACTCTCAAGATTTGTACCCGGCTCCACAACATTTACCCAATGGGCAGTGAGGGAAAGGTATCGTCCCTGTCCATGCTTACTTTCCACGCATCGGTGGTCAGGTGGACCTTGCTACTGACGGCGTTTTGTAGCGCATGTTTAATTTTTCCCTCCACATGATGTTGCAGGGCAGGGACGGCTTGCCTGCTGAAATAAAAGCGGCTGGGCACGTTGTATTGTGGGACTGCCAATGCCATAAAGTTACGGAATGTGTCAGTCTCCACCAGCCTGAATGATAGCATTTCAAGGGCCAGTAGTTTAGCAATGCCAGCATTCAGAGCCTGTGCTCGGGGGTGGTTTGCCGAGTATGGGCGCCTTTTCTCCCATGCCTGTGCTAACGATGGCTGTAGACTGGCCTGAGAGTGTGAGGATGACTGGGAAAGTGGTGCTGTGGGTGGAATTACACTGTGTCTCTGTACAACAGTGCCAGAGATTCTTCCATGGCGATCCTGTGAGGAAGCCGAACCAGCTGTGTGTGAGCTGGAGGAAGAGGCTACAACACGAGCTGAAGAGGTGGTAGGTGGCGCTGTAGGTTGGCCTAGGTCTTCAGTGTGTTTTTGTAACTCCACCACGTGCTTGGTCCGCACATGTTTCCACATATTTGTGGTATTGAGGTTGCTGACACTTTTCCCTCTTTTCACCTTCTGATTACACAGCTTGCATTTGACAAAGCAAATGTCATCTGCAACTGTGTCAAAAAAGGACCAGGCACTGCAAGTCTTGGGAGCGCCCGCTTTGGATTTTGGAAGAGCCATGCTCCTAATGGGTGCCGAAGTGGAGGCTACAGGCAACCAAGTCTGCCCCCTCCCTCTCCCTCCTTTTTGGGCCGTTCGGGGAATCTCTTCCTCAGAGCTGCTCCCACCACCTTCCTGTCCCTCACGCCATGATGGGTCAAGGACCTCATCATCTACACCACCCTCTTCAAACAACTGCTTCTCCTGGGTAGTCTCGACAGCACAGTACGCACCAGAAAGTGGCACCTGAGTCTCATCATCAGATGCGTACTGAGGTGTGCTGCTGACCATAGGCACTGGCCCACCCGCCTCTTCAGATTCAGAGAGACAAAACGGTTGCGCATCACTGCATACTACCTCTTCTTCAAATTCTCGAATTCTGCTTGGCTGGCCCCCTCTTTCCAAGCCAAGAGATTCAGAGAACAGAAGTAGAGATGGCTCCTGTCCAGGGCTCTCTGACTGCCTGGGCAATTTGGCAGGTGGTGAAGAGACAGATGGGTGCTCTTCAGTGCTCAGGACCTGAGAGGATCTGGAACTAATTGAAGTCGATGCGTTAGCTGCCATCCATCCGACAACGGCTTCAATTTGGTCCTCGCGCAGCAGTGGGGTACGGCTAGCTCCTACAAAGCTGCGCATAAAGGACTGTTCCCTGGTAAAACTGGGGGATGCGGAGTCACTGGTGCCCGCAGCAGGCACAGAATCCCCACGTCCTCTCCCTGCAGGCACAGAATCCTCACGTCCTCTCCCTGCAGAAACTCCATGCCCATGCCCACGCCCACATGCCTTACTCCCTGCCTTCTTCATCTTGGTAGACTGATAAAGATAGGCAGAAAAGTACTAAGGGCTTAGTGTGCTTATTCCTGAACAGCTGCTAACAGGTATAAGAAACACTAATTTTATAAAGTGTGGACTAGACTTTAATATGAGCTAATGTGGCCTACACAACTGTAAAGTGGAGTGTTTGGTGAACTTTATTTAGGTTTTTTTGTCACAAAAAGACACTGGATGTGCCTAAAGCTGTAATAACGATAGTATCACAAACTTTTTGTAGCTATTACAATGTAGGAAGGTAACCTACAATGCAATAGATGAGGCTGCAAAAAATACACTAATACTAATCTGGCTGGGGCTGCAGGGCCCAATGCTGCAGAAAGGCTCCTCTAACTACTCCTATATAGTGTGTTTGGAACCAATTTAGCTGAATACGGATGGAACCACCACACTAATAGGAGAAATCAGGAAAAATTATGAATTGGCAAAAAAGGACAATGTATGAGGCAGTGACACACACTGAGTGCACTACAACCAGACGTGGTTGAAGCACACACTACAGGGTGAGCTGCACTCACACACCAGACCTTGCAGACAGCGGTGAACAGTACAGATGCAGAGCACTGTGCACTAGCGCTGCAAGACCAAAAAAATTTCTCTATCTACTCCTATATAGTGTGTTTGGAACCAATTTAGCTGAATACGGATGGAACCACCACACTAATAGGAGATATCAGGAAAAATTATGAATTGGCAAAAAAGGACAATGTATGAGGCAGTGACACACACTGAGTGCACTACAACCAGACGTGGTTGAAGCACACACTACAGGGTGAGCTGCACTCACACACCAGACCTTGCAGACAGCGGTGAACAGTACAGATGCGGAGCACTGTGCACTAGCGCTGCAAGACCAAAAAAATTTCTCTATCTACTCCTATATAGTGTGTTTGGAACCAATTTAGCTGAATACGGATGGAACCACCACACTAATAGGAGATATCAGGAAAAATTATGAATTGGCAAAAAAGGACAATGTATGAGGCAGTGACACACACTGAGTGCACTACAACCAGACGTGGTTGAAGCACACACTACAGGGTGAGCTGCACTCACACACCAGACCTTGCAGACAGCGGTGAACAGTACAGATGCAGAGCACTGTGCACTAGCGCTGCAAGACCAAAAAAATTTCTCTATCTACTCCTATATAGTGTGTTTGTAACCAATTTAGCTGAATACGGATGGAACCACCACACTAATAGGAGATATCAGGAAAAATTGTGAATTGGCAAAAAAGGACAATGTATGAGGCAGTGACACACACTGAGTGCACTACAACCAGACGTGGTTGAAGCACACACTACAGGGTGAGCTGCACTCACACACCAGACCTTGCAGACAGCGGTGAACAGCAGAGAACTGTGCACTAGCACTGCAAGGCACAGCGATTTATAAAGTAGCTTGGGTAAAGCAGACTAGACCAAATAGGTAGCTAAAACTGTCCCTCAGAACAACAGCGTCCTATCCCTAACTGAATTCACAAGAGAGTGAGCTCAAAATGGCGGCGGCGGCTTTTATAGTGCATCATGACATCATTTCAGCAGCCAATCACAGCCATGCCATTAGTTAAGATGCCTACATGCCTAACAGGATGTGCCCACACTTCTTAGGATCCTCATTGGCTGAATAAAATGAAAATGGCTCATTGCATTATGGGAACTTCCTATTCCGGTATACGATATTGCAAAAGTATCGGAATTAAGTATCGGAATTCCGATACCGCGAATATCGGCCGATACCCGATATTTCAGTATCGGAATGCTCAACACTACTCATCACCTTACTATCCAACAATCCTAAATGACTTTTTTACCTTTTTGACCTTAGCACTGATGACCTGACCAATTATTTCAAAGAAAAAAATTACCATATATGACAGGAAATGTTCTCCCATTCCCCTAATATCATGCATTCTCTTCCCTCCTGCACTTCTTCTAGCTCATTTTTTGTCTTTGAACCAGTCACAGAAGAATAGGTTACACGGATCCTCACACCAGTGATCCTATTCCCTCACATGTCCTTCAGTCCCTTTCTCCAGCTGTCACCACTCACCTAAATAAAATATTTAATCTCTCTCTCATCTGGTATTTTTCCCTCCTCCTTCAAACATGTCATTATATACCCATTCCTTAAAAAACATCCCTCGACCAGAACTGCACTGCTAACTACAAACCTCTCTCTCCTTCATTTCTAAACTTCTGTAACATTTTGTCCACTCCCATCTAATGATCTACTAACAGCTAAAGTTTAATGGTCACTACTTCCTGCTGATTCTCTTGGATCTCTGTGCAACATTCAACACTGCGGATAACTAGCTCCTCCTCACTATGCTCTGCTCTATCGGGCTCAAGGATACTGCTTTTTTGTGGTCCTTCTCCTACCTCTCTGACTGCTCCTTCACTGTATCTTTTGCTGGCTCTTCTCCTCTTTTCCTTGCTGTCGGGGTTCCTCAGGGTTCAGTTCTAGGTCCCCTCCTCTTCTCTCTATATATTACCCCTCTTCTAACCTTCCCAAACCCAACATTGTCATTTCAGTGTGTGTCTCTACCATTACTCCCCTGCAGTATGCTCGCTGTTTTGGGGTTATATTTGACTCAGATATTTCCTTCACTCCCCACATCTGATCACTCACTCATGTCACCTACACCTCAAAAACATTTCTAGAATTTGATCTTTTCTTACCTTTGACTCTGCAAAAACTCCCACAGTTCTGCACCACCATACATCTCCTCCCTCATACTTGTCTATCACTCTACCAATTCCCTCTGTTCCTGTCACGCAAGGTGTGGAAAAGACTTAGTGCAACACAAAGGGAAGAGGGAAAGGGAGCCCAAACTCTAGAAAAGGGGAAAGTGGAGACCTCCTAGGTTGATCTAGCGTCACCCTGTCTCCCCTAACGTCCCTGTATTGGCTCTTCACCAATAGCCGCACGAGTGCCTCGCCCTGTCTTTCCCTGGCGTATGGCTATGACTAGGGAAGGGAGGAGATGAGCACTAGTCGATCTCCACTAAACACTATAGACAACAAGGGTATACAAACGGGGAAATTGTTTAGCTTTAGACAGCTCCAGACAAATGTGCACACGTCCTCAAGCTCCAGAGAGGATGAAGTACTGCTCTTCCTAAAGCCTTCACAAGTAGTAATGAATATCGCCGGCACCACCCTCTGATACACAGCAGGTATTTATACACCCATACCAGGGAGTTAATTAGTCAGAGGAAGGTAGCCGCTGGGTCCTAGAGGCAGCCTCTAAAAAGATGTCTGTAATTCCCCACGTAGAGATCTCCTGCAAGCAATTGCAGGGCGACTGTCTGTCACTTCTGACACACCCGTGACAGTACCCCCCCTCTACGAGTAGCCTTCGGACTCTCAGGACCGGGTTTCTCAGGATAAGAGGTGTGGAATGAACAAATGAACCTGGGAGCGTTCACCTCTGACGCTGAAACCCGCATCCTCTCCTCAGGACCATAGCCTTTCCAGTGCATCAAGTATTGTAGAGAACGACGTTGGAGACGAGAATCTACAATCCTCGAAATCTGGAACTCCAGATTACCATCAACCATTACTGGGGCGGTGGTAGAGGTGAGGGCTCAAGAGGTTCCACATACTTTTTGAGTAAGGACCTGTGGAACACGTTGTGGACCTTAAGGGCCTGGGGCAGTTCAAGACGAAACGCTGCTGGGTTAATGATGGCGGTTATTTTATTGGGACCAATAAACCTAGGTCCCAGCTACCAAGAAGGAACTTTCAATCTTATATTCCTGGTAGACAACCACACAAAGTCATTCACATTCAGGTCCGGACCTGGCAAGCGTTTTCTGTCAGCCATACGTTTATACCTGTCTCCCATGATCTTTAAATTACTCAGCACACCCTGCCATACCGAAGAGAGCGACAAAGCAAACAGTTCCTCCTCAGGAACTCCTGAAGCTCCTCCCCAACTAAAGGTACCAAACTGTGGGTGATAACCGTATGCACCGAAGAACGGTGACCCGCCAGTGGATTCTTGATGATGATTATTAATGGCAAATTCTGCCAGCGGTAAGTAGGATGCCCAATCCTCCTGATTTTCAAAGACGAAACACCTGAGGTAGGTCTCCAAATTCTGATTGACACGCTCGGTCTGTCCATTCGACTGAGGGTGGAAGGCAGAGGAAAAGGACAGCTGCACCCCCAGTCGAGAACAGAATGCCTTCCAGAACTTGGAAACAAACTGAGTCCCCCGATCTGACACCGCAACGGAGGGAACCCCATGAAGTTTCACAATCCCATTTAAGAACACCTCAGCAAGTGTCTTGGCACTTCGAAGAGCAGGCAATGTGACAAAGTGAACCAATTTACTGAACCTATCTACAACCACCAAAACCACCAATTTGCCTGCAGAAACCGGTAGATTAGTAATAAAATCCATGGACAAGTGTGTCCATGGCCTACTACACTGTGTTCCAAATTATTATGCAAATAATATTTTCTCAGATTTTCCCAAATTACCTATATGAATTGCAGTCATTGTAATTTTCCAGTCAAATAACTATTAGAGTACAATTGAAAGGTTTTTGTACAAACTGCCTATGATAACAGTATATTTTTAAAAAAAACTCAAACTGCACTCAAAATGCATGTTCCAAATTATTATGCACAGCAGAGTTTTCAACCTTTTCATTTTAATAAAGAACAAAAAAATGGTCATTTTTGAAATTATAAGCATTAGCAGGTTATTACAAACTGAAATCAAACAGTTTTCAACTCAAAACTTTATTCTAGGTGATGTTACATTTGCACACAGGACCACTTGTTCGAAAAGAGCTTCTGAACTCTCTCGTCCATTGAATTTGTCAGGTTTTGGATGGTTTCTGCTTCCAATTGTTTTGCATGAGGACAGAATACCCTCCCAGAACTGTTGCTTAGATGTGAACTGCCTCCCGCCATCATAGACACTCCTTTTGATGATGCTCCAGAGGTTCTCAATGGGGTTGAGGTCAGGGGAGCATGGGTGCCACACCATAAGTTTGTCCCCTTTTATGCCCATAGCAGCCAGAGATACAGATGTGTTATGTGCAGCAAGATCATTTTCATGCATGATAATGCCCCGTCTCATGCTGCACATAGCACATCTGCATCTCTGGCTGCTATGGGCATAAAAGGGGACAAACTTATGGTATGGCACCCATGCTCCCCTGACCTCAACCCCATTGAGAACCTCTGGAGCATCATCAAAAGGAGTGTCTAAGATGGCGGGAGGCAGTTCACATCTAAGCAACAGCTCTGGGAGGGTATTCTGTCCTCATGCAAAACAATTGGAAGCAGAAACCATCCAAAACCTGACAAATTCAATGGACGAGAGAGTTCAGAAGCTCCTTTCGAACAAGGGGTCCTATGTGCAAATGTATCATCACCTAGAATAAAGTTTTGAGTTGAAAACTGTTTGATTTCAGTTTGTAATAACCTGCTAATGCTTATAATTTAAAAAATGACCATTTTTTTGTTCTTTATTAAAATGAAAAGGTTGAAAACTCTGCTGTGCATAATAATTTGGAACATGCATTTTGAGTTTTTTATTTTTTTAAAAAATATACTGTTATCATAGGCAGTTTGTACAAAAACCTTTCAATTGTACTCTAATAGTTATTTGACTGGAAAATTACAATGACTGCAATTCATATAGGTAATTTGGGAAAATCTGAGAAAATATTATTTGCATAATAATTTGGAACACAGTGTAGGGATAGGTAGCCGAAGGAGAGTACCAGATGGACCGGTATGCGAAACTTTAGAACGCACGCAAATACTACAAGCAGCTACGTGTTCAATCACATCCCAATGCAACCCTGGCCACCAAAAACGACGAGAGAGGAGGTCAACGGTTGCCTTACCACCCGAGTGCCCAGCAAGCACAAAGTTATGATGTTCCTTGTAGTATCGGTGTCTCTGCCCCCTGACAGGCAGAGACGCCGTCCCCCTTACTGCCACGCTCCCGGCCGGGCATCTTCTGGCTCGCCTGCTGCTGCCGGCACGCGCAGCTTCCCGGGCACTGTGCTTAGGGCGCGCGCGCTCCCTCCCTCTTAAAGGGGCCGCGCACCGTCCTAAGGAGTCCCCGGCCAATGGCTGTAGGACATCTCATATAAAAGGCACCTCCTCCAAAATGGAGGTGCCCGTGCAAAGTTGTAGCTTTGTGTCCTAAACTCTGCTTCAGCCCTCAGGTCCCGCTGCCTGCCTGACTACCAGTCGAGTCCGCCAGCCTGACTACCAGTCGAGTCCGCCAGCCTGACTACCAGTCCAGTCCGCCAGCCTGACAATCTGTCTCCGCCAGCCAAGTGTACTCTCCAGCCAGACGGTCTGCCTACGATCCAAACCCGCCTTGGCGTGCCTGCCTACCCGGAGAACGTACCAGTTACCTGCCGTGCCTATCAGCTAGCCTACCTGGAGGCTCCTACCAGTTACCTGCTGTGCCTACCCTGAGGCTCCTGCCAGTTACCCGTGGGAGTCACCGGCTCTCATACAAGGACAGGCCCAGAGTAGCACCTGGTCCCTCTGCTCGGTCCTTCCCTGGTTCACGGAGTCGATTAGCCGCCGTGCGACCTTGGTCAGTCCGAGTTGATACCTAGTTACACCCCTCTGGTCCCTCCTTGCACCGCAGCACAGAGGTTCAACCACCCGGATCCGTAACATTCCTTAATTACTTTGCGGCGCAGATTAGATGGTACAAATAACTTTCCTGAAGGGCAGGAGGCAGGGGCGTCCCCCTGAGCCTCCAACACCTCACCTTCCAGTTCAGGATACAGTGCAGAAATGACTACCCTTTTCTGTAATATCGGGGCAGGGTTCTCATGGTCACCACCACCAGGGAAGCTTCAGGACAAAGCATCAGCCTTGACATGTTTGACCCCTGGACGAAAAGTGACAACAAAATTGAACCTAGTAAAAAACAGGGACCATCTGGCTTCCCTAAGGTTGAGACGTTTAGCTGACTGGAGATATGACAGGTTCTTATGATCAGTAATAACAGTAATAGGATGAACAGCCCCCTCCAATGTCGCCATTCTTCGAACTCCAATTTGATTGACAAAAGTTTCCTATTACCCACGTCATAATTTCTCCCAGCCGAGGACAATTTTTTAGAAAAGAATGCGCATGGACGCCCCAACCCCGACATCCGACGCTTCAACCTCCACAATAAAGGGTTGAGAAACATCGGGTTGACTAAGTATAGGTGCAGTGGCAAAATGATTCTTTAAGGAAGAAAAAGCTTGGAGGGAGGCATCCGACCATTTGGAAAAATCAGACCCCTTCTTAGTCATGTCAGTAAGGAGTTTCACAATTACTGATTAATTTTGGATGAATTTCTGGTAAAAATTAGTAAAGCCCAGAAAATGTTGTAGAGCCTTCAGGTTCTTGGGATGTTCTCAATCTTCTCTGGATCCATCCAAAAACCCGAGGACGACATCAAGTACCCCAAAAACTGCACCTCATGAACAGCGAAAACACATTTTTCCAGTTTGGCATAAAGTTTGTTATCCCTTAATATCTGGAGCACCTGCTTAACATGCCCCCGATGTGTCTCAAAATCAGGTGAGTAAACCAAAATATCGTCCAGATAGACCACCACAAACCTCCCCACTAAATGATGAAAAATATCATTTACGAAAAGCTGGAATACCACAGGTGCATTGGTCAAACCAAAAGGCATAACCAAACTCTCGAAATGTCCTTTCGGGGAATTGAACGCTGTTTTCCACTCATCCCCTCCTCTGATTCAAACCAGATTGTAGGCTCCCCTTAAATCCAACTTGGAGAATACCTTAGCTCCCATAACCTGGCTGAACAAATCGGGAATCAGAGGAAGAGAGTATGGATCACGGATAGTAATTTGATTTAATTCCCGCAAATCTAAACATGGACGTAGACCGCCATCTTTTTTCTTCACAAAGAACAATCCTGCCGCAATGGGCGAAGATGAGAGTCTGATATGTCCCTTCTCCAGACTTTCCGCAATGAAATCCTTCATGGCTTGTCTCTCAGGGCCAGAAAGATTATACAGTCTGGACTTTGGTAGTTTAGCTTCGGGGGTCAGTTTAATAGGACAGTCATAAGCACGATGAGGAGGCAAATCCTGACACCCCTTCTCAGAAATAACGTCCTCAAAACCAGACAGAAAAGCAGGTAATATTTCCGTAGAGACAGTAGCAAGGGAAATATCTAAACAGTTCTCATGGCAGTAATCTCCCAATTCAATCATCTCCCCAGCTTGCCAATCCGCCAACGGGTTATGTTTAACAAGCGACGGAATACCCAAAACAATCGGTGTGGGAAGATTGTCCAGGACATAGCAAGAAATCATTTCACAATGAACTGATCCCACCCTCAGTTTTACATTATCTACAATCTGAGTAAATGCTTTCTGTGCAAGTGGCGCCGAGTCGATGGCGAAAATGGAAATAGGTTTATCTAAAGTACAGCAAGCAAGACCATGAGTTTTCAGAAACTCAGCATCAACCATGCTGACTCCGGCTCCACTGTCAACAAACACAGAAATTTTCTGGGTTTTGCTCTCTAGCACCACCTCTGCTGTCAGGACAAAGCAGGAACTGCAGTTTGGCCACAAATGCACCCCTTGTTTAGCCAACTCCAGACTACCAAGAGTTAATAGAGTCTCCTTTTGTTTAGGAATTGAAGGACGTGTCCCAACAAAATGTCCCTTTTCCCAGAAAAAAAACATACGCCTTTTTTATTGCGAATCTCCAGGGAGATGTATGGTGCAGAGCCACCCCCTAACTACATGGGTTCCTCTACCTTCCCCAGTACTGGTTCACCCCCAGACCGCTCCCCCGGCAGAGGTACACAATCCCGAAAAGAAGACCCCGGAGAAGGTGGTCTCGCCCGTCAATTCCAAAGGCGTCTATCAAGATGTATGGCCAACGACATGGCAGCCTCCAAGGACTGAGGGGTTTTGTCATGCAAGGTGTGGGAGAGACTTAGTGCAACACAAAGGGAAGAGGGAAAGGGAGGCCAGACACTAGGGAAAGGGGGGAAGTGGAGACCTCCTAGGTTGATCTAGTGTCACCCTGTCTCCCCTAACGTCCCTGTATTGGCTCTTCACCAATCGTCACACGTGTGTCTCACCTTGTCTTTCCCTGGCGTATGGCTAAGGCTAGGGAAGGGAGGAGATGAGCACTTGTCGATCTCCACTAAACACTATAGACAACAGGGGTGGACAATCAGGAGAAATTGCTTAACTTTAGGCGAACTCCAGACAAATGCAAACACGTCCTCAAGCTCCAGAGAGGAAGTAGTATTGCTCTTGATAAAGCCTTCACAAGTAGTAATGAATATCGCCGGCACCTTCCTCTGAAACACAGCAGGTATTTCTACACCCTGGCATGGTGTTAATTAGCCAGAAGAAGGAGGTATCCACTAGGTCCTAGAGACAGCCTCTAAGAAGATGTCTGTAATTCCAAACGTACAGATCTCCTGGAACCAACTGCAGGGCGACTGTCTGTCACTTCTGACACACCCATGACAGGTTTCATATACTGCCAAGGCATCTTTCAACCTTTCAGTAAGCCCCTCACAAAATTGACTTCTAATGGCTGAGTCATTCCATTTTGAATACGTTGCCCATCTACGGAATTCCGAACTGTACATCTCCACTGACCGATTTCCCTGCTGTAGAGAGATCACAAAGAAAACACCCACGACTGAGGATCTCCCTGCAGTAGAGAGATCACAATTCCAACTCGTTGCTCCTCATTTCCGGAGGAATAGGGACAAAGTTTAATACACAGTTTGCATGCCTCCTTGAAAACAAAAAACCTGTCCCTACCTCCTGAAAACCTGTCCTGGAGGGCAACCTTGGGTTCATGCTGGACAGGCCTACCTGCAGAGGCCCCCACATTGGTGACCTGTAACCGCTGATGCTGCTGTTGAACCTCACAGCGGAGGTCGTTCACCTCCAGAGACATCCTGTGCAGCCACTCTGCGAGCTCTGCAACTGAAGCCATACCAAGGGAGAAAACACAAGTGTAAGTCTCTTTTTTTTTTCCCTTTTCGAAATGTGCTTGGCCGGCGATAATGTCACGCACGGTGTGGGAAAGACTTAGTGCAACACAAAGGGAAGAGGGAAAAGGAGCCCAGACTCTAGAAAAGGGGAAAGTGGAGACCTCCTAGGTTGATCTAGCGTCACCTTGTCTCCTCTACCGTCCCTGTATTGGCTCTTCACCAATAGACGCACGCGTGCCTCGCCCTGTCTTTCCCTGGCGTATGGCTAGCGAAGGGAGGAGATGAGCACTAGTCGATCTCCACTAAACACTATAAACAACAGGGGTACACAAACAGGAGGAAATTGCTTAGCTTTAGACAACTCCAGGCACATGCGCACACGTCCTCAAGCTCCAGAGAGGACAAAGTACTGCTCTTCTTAAAGCCTTCACAAAAAGTAATGAATATTGCCGGCACTTTCCTCTGATACACTGCAGGTATTTATACATCCAGACCAGGGAGTTAATTAGCCAAGGGAAGGTAGCCGCTGGGTCCTAGAGGCAGCCTCTAAGAAGATGTCTGTAATGCCAAACGTAGAGATCTCCTGCAAGCAACTGCAGGGCGACTGTCTGTCACTTCTGACACACCCATTACAGTTCCGCTAATGACCTAAGACTAACATCCTCAATAATCCAAATGTCATGATATGGTCGTCAGGTATCCCCTGACAAGGGGCTCCTTCCCTGTCCCTAACACTAGGGGCATCCTAGCTTGCCCTGTTCCCCAGATTACTTCTGATGGTGAAGATGCCAGGGCCACGTACTTGGCTAAGCTCCTGAATCCGCCCTCAGTCTGTTCCCTCCCCCCACCCAGGGAAGAGGGGAGTAGTAGTGTATGGCAGTACACAAATTAGACTAACAAGGTAATACAAATAGGGATAAAGGAAAATACCAATCATACAAATATATGCAAATATATACAAACAACAGAGGTTAACACTGGGGAGTGGAGGATGGGGAAAAACCAAAGTAGGAGAAGAAGGGGATTAACACACAACTAAAACCATGCAACTGTCTTAGTTAAACCCACCAAACGCCTTCTCAAACAACAAGAAACCAACAAACTCGTAACCATGCAGCATGAAGCTAGCTCTGGCAATGACTGCTTGCTAGAGCCCAGGATATACAGAAGAGGGGAGTGGCTAACAGTGAACAGCTAAGAGCATCACTCTGTGAAGCTTCCAAAAGATCTCACCAGCAGATTAACCCCTGCACCGCTAAAAGAAACCTGCACCGTTTAATATGAAGGTGAAAGACTTTTATTGAATGCAGGAGTGGGAGGAATCAGACGCTGTGGTCTTCTGGCTCCTCTCTGTCATGGTAAACCCGTGCACCAAACCACCCAAACCTGTCTCCAAGACTTCTCGAGAGCTGCGTCACTTCTCTGGAATGCACTACTCAGGACAATTTGATTAATTTCCAATACCCACAGTTTTAAGTGTGCCCTAAAAAGCATTTCTTTAGACTGGCCTATAACCTCACTTACAAATATGGTCCCTCTTAGTATCTGTTTACAACCCCCCCCCCATGCACTTAATGGCACTTTGTATCGGTACTTATACAGATATTGGCTGGTGACCGGTTCATACAGCATTATGTGATTACCCTATTTATTATATTGATGGCTGACCATATAATACAAGCACTTTTTACCATTTACCTTTCAGGTCTCCCCTCTTTCCTTATAGATTGTAAACTTTCGATCAGGGCCCTCACTCCTCTTGGCATCTGTTCAATTACGTGTTTATTCTGTTATGCCTTATTTTTTGTACATGTACCCTCTGAAATATAAAGTGGTGCAGAATATGTTGGTGCTATAGAAATAAATATTATTATTATTACATAGTAGATTGCAAAAAAATGACATGTTCAGAATTTGGAAGTGAAGGGGTAAGAGTAAACTTTT
The DNA here is from genome assembly GCF_046119375.1 of Phyllobates terribilis. Lineage (NCBI taxonomy): Eukaryota > Metazoa > Chordata > Amphibia > Anura > Dendrobatidae > Phyllobates > Phyllobates terribilis. The sequence goes on from NW_027362761.1 coordinate 264,636,314, forward strand.
GAAATTTGTTCCCCCTGCTCATCCAAAAGAAGGTAATATACACACATAGCATGAGCCTATCTGTCCTAAAAGGGAATATTTTCTCTCCTCATCCAGACCATCAACTATCAATTAGACTGAATAAACATGGAATCACCTAAGCCTTTTTTTAAAGTCATTGATTTTTCCTGCTGTTATCAGCTCCTGAGGTAGGCTATTCCACACATTAATAGTTATTTTTTTAACTTCTTTGTTAAATGTTTCAAAAGGTAAACAAGTATCAAATACAAGTATGATGAAAATTAAAGATGTGTCTGACAGGATATCAAGACTCTTCAGACCTACAGATCACTACCCATTCCTGCTAATACATGTGGGGACAAATGACACCGCAAGAAAGGACCTGGAAACCATCTGCAGTGACTTTGAAGACTTAGGCAAGAAAGTGAAAGAATTGGGAGCGCAGGTGGTCTTCTCATCCATCATCCCAGTGGATGGCCATGGAACAATGAGGTGGAATAAGATTCTACAGGTGAACAACTGGCTACGTCGATGGTGCCGTCAACAAGGATTTGGATTTCTGGATCACGGAATGAATTACCTATACGATGGACTACTTGCTAGAGATGGGGTGCACCTTACGAAGACTGGAAAACATGTATTTGGAAGTCGCCTTGCTACACTCATCAGGAGAGCTTTAAACTAGAACAATGTGGGAAGGGAAGCAAAAGGCCAGAAAAAGCCATACAGCTGACAAATACTACTGAGATCTCTGCTACTGGAAGTGGAAAGGAAGAACAAAGACAAAACAATTTAAATAATAAAAATATGGGAGGAAGAGAAACCAATCACAAACTAAAATGTTTTTATACAAATGCACAAAGCATGGGCAACAAACAAGGAGAATTGGAACTACTAACGCAGGAAAAGGAATATGATGTTATTGGAATCACTGAAACTTGGTGGGACGATACACATGATTGGAATAAAAGGCTAAAAGGATACAACTTATTTGCAAGAAACAGACTTGATAAACGAGGAGGAGGTGTCGCATTGTATGTTAGAAAAGCGTATATCTGCACAGAGATTGAAGCTTCAGAGACTGGGAGTTCTGTGGAAACTGTTTGGGTAAGAATACAAGGAGAGAACAACGGAAAGGACACCATTGTAGGCATTTACTACAGGCCACCTGGGCAAGCTGAAGATATGGATGAACTCTTTATGTATCAAATGACCAAGTTCTCCAAAAAATATGACGTAGTGGTCATGGGAGATTTCAACTATCCAGACATTTGTTGGGAATCTCTCTCAAGTAAAACTAGCAGGTCAAGCAAATTCTTATCCTCTCTTTCTGACAACTTTATCTTCCAAAAGGTAGGGGAGAAAACAAGGGGATCTGCTACTTTGGATCTAATCCTTATAAACAGGGAGGAAATGGTTGAGGAGGTAAAGGTGGCTGGGACGCTAGGAGGCAGCGATCATGTGACGCGCCCCCTGGGACATATTCCTTTTTGAGGGGAATACCCGGCACCGGATCAGATGGGGGGTTGTAGTCTCCGAGCGGCTGTGACCCGGCCCGTGCCCAGGGCGTCAAGCTCAGTGTTATGTGGCAGTCCTACAGATGTTATTAAGAGTTCTTTTGTGTCGACTACGCCACCCGTTGTGATGCGGTCACTGTGGCCGCCGCTGCAGCAGGGTCCGCTGAGGCTGATGGTGGGTGCGCAGCTTGGTGGGATAACCCCCAACGGGAGGGGTATAGCCTCAGAGGGGACAGGCGCAGAGGATGGGGGTTGTGGTGGTGTAGTGCAGACGGCAGTGAAGACAGAGTCGGGTTGTGCAGTTAAGGGTGTTTACTTACTGCAGATGTTGTACTGGTCACTCCAGCTGCTAGTGACCACCCGAGCCGTGCTGCGTCCACCAGGTCCTGGATCCAGCCAACCCCCAAACAAGTCCGGAGCGTGGCCCTGAGCTCTCTTTCTGTCCCGTTCTCTGGCCGTCCCCACCAGTAATCCACCTAGGTCCAGCTCCCTCGGGCCTTCTGTTGGGACACCCTTGGCCCTGGGTTCCCTGACCCTTCATGTGGTGTGCCTTCGGGGTGGATGTGATGGGTGACCGTGGCAGACGCTGCCCACGGTCTCCGGTCTCTGGCTGGGGAATGTTTTTACCCCCACCAGCTTGGGTTCCGGTACCCTGATGCCGACTCTTCACCCGGTGCTTTGAGTTGGGATCTCAGAGTCCTTCTCTTCTGTGCTCTGGGTCTCTCTCTTTTCTCCTCTCTCACTCTGGGTCTTTGTCTTTCTTCTCTCCTCTGCTCCTGACTTGTTCTCTGCAGCTGACTGACTCTCTGCATCTGATCCTCTGCATCTGACCCTGATCTTAGTTGGTGCCCACCTTATATACACCCTCTATGTGTGAGCTCAGGTGACCAGCACCCAATGAGCTCCTATCTTTACCCAGGCTGCTCCCCCTATCTGCCCCTACACTACTTGGGATGTACCACCCCCCTCCCACTCCAGCCAGGAACAGACTCGGTCGTACCTGCACATTTCTAAGTGGGAGTACCGTTGGTCTGTTCCCCGGAAATGGGATGTGTGTAGTGCATGCAGCCTACCGAGCTCAGTTCCACACTCCATCCTTACCCGGGAGTGGAATATCACACCTCTGGGTTGAGGTGCAATACTCCTGTAGCAGCCGAATCCTCAGGGTGCTACATTCCCCCCTGGTAAATCACAGCACGTCCTCGGGCTGTAAGACATAAATAACACCAAAACATACAAAATTTTTTTTTTCATATAAACATAATAAAACATATAAAACATTATATATATAAAACTTTTCATATAAACATTCTCGTCGTCTCTTGTTTCAGGTTCCTCCTCCGGACACTGTGCAACGTGTGTCCGGGAAAAGTGCGACAGTCTCTTAGAAAAACTGGTTTTCCTATAAAACCGGTAGGGGGCGCTTTAGGAAGCGCAACTATATACAGGGGAAGTTGGCCGCTCTCAGTCCTCGGCCAGGTAGAGGGAAGGGAATGGCTGCTCACAGTCCTCAGCCTGTGGGATTAAGGGGTTAACGGGTAAACAGTTCACTCAGCTGGTCCCAACGGGGACTATATAAATATATATCAACAGTTTCTTTGGTACCCGGTCGGGTAACTATTTACATCACTGCTCTGCCGCACTCAACGGCGTCTTCCTCCTGCTCTTTGCTTACAGCTGGTTGTTACTTCAGACCCGTCCGGGTCCTCTTGCTCCTCCTCCTCGCACTGCAACTCCTCCTCCGTCAGGCGGTGTACGTGGAGGGCGTAAGGTCCTTTGGCACACTTGTGCCGGGTAAAGGTGACCTCGTCTCCGATGTAGAGGTCACGACCTCTGTGCCCCTCCGGCAGATGGGACTCCACGTCTCTGCGCGTGACAAAGACGTCGCCGGGGGTGTTGTTGTCTCGAATGAAGCCCCACCCATGCTGCTGGTTGAACTTGATTACAGTCCCGGTGGTACGGGGACTGTGCGCTGCACGGGGGTCCCTCCTGGTCCGGCTCTTTTGCTCGGCGCTCCTTATTTGGGCCTGTTGTTCCCGGACCCGCCTCTCTCTCCGCTCCCTCGCAAACTCCTCGAGCTGTTGGCGGCAGCACTCCGCACGCTCTGCTGCAGCTGCCCTAGTTTCCTGAGTGAACCCCATTAGATCTTCTCCGGTGGGGTCCCACTCAAACTGTGCTTCCGCTAGCGGGGGCGAGATCCTTATTACGGGCTTCGGAGCCGGAATCAGGGGTGCACACATGGCCCCAACCCTCCTCTGGTGCTCCAGTTCGTAATACTTCTGGGGCCAGACGAAAGGCTGCCCGTCCGGCCACGTGTGCTGGGCAAACAAGTCCTCTCCCAGACGCGGCACCCTTGGTTTTACGGGTGCGGGCGCGGTGGTGGTGGCGCCCGGGTTGCCCAGGCCTTGCGGCCAGGCCTGGGGCACCTGGAAGGTGAAGGGCACCGTTAGGACGGCGGCGCCCTGGGCTACCTGGCCTTGCGGCCAGGCCGGAGGCTCCGCGGAGGTAGGGGGCGCTGTTGGTGATTCGGCGCCCGGGGGTACTAGGCCTTGCGACCAGGCTGGTGGTATTTCCTGCTTTGTCACGCCCTGGGTCGAGGCGCGTGACGTCACAGGGGTCGCGGCGGCGGCTTCCAGTTGGGGCCTAGTCTGCGTTGGTGACATGGCGTTTTCGGGCACAGCAGGGGGACTTTCGGGCTCTGCGACGGGGAGCTGGGGCAGGTAAGCGGTGTCACGGCTTGGGGTATAGGCGTCCCCTTTACCTGCCTCCATGCGTTCGGCTCCCTTCTCGGCGCCGTCTCCGGCCTTGGGTCCTCCCGCGCCATCCTCAGAGGCGGTCTCCTTCCTCATCTCGGCTGGCGTGCTCCGGGTCTTGGTTTCAGCTTGCGTCTTGGTTTCAGCTTGCTGGGCCATCTCCCGGCTCCATTCCGCCAATATCTCGCGCTGTACCCGGGCCATCCTCCGTGCGAGGCCCTCCAGGGCAGTCTGCGCACACTCCCGGTCTCGGGGGAGCTGTGCAAGGACCTCCACTAGGCCTAGTGGGGTCGTGGTGTCCAGCAGGCTCCTGACCAACGGGTCGGTGCTGCTCTGCTCTTCTTCCAGCAGGCTCCTGGCCAGCGGGCCGGTGCTGCTCTGCTCTCTGGACATCTCCGGGTGAGCTTCTCTGCTACTCCTCTCCAGACTTCTTGTCTCCGGGTGCGCTCGCTCCAGACTCCTCCAGGCGGCACCCATCTTCGCTCTTTTCTCTCGTCTCCTCCCACTTCGAGGGCGGTCCCGGGGCAACTCGGTGACTGTCAGCTCCAGGGGTAGTTCTTTCACGCTGACAGACACCTCCAGCATCACAGTCTCTGTTGGTGGGGGCGGTTTCCACTTTTGGCGCCATTTTCTGTCCTGGCCCACGATGGGAGGTGGCCTCTTGCCCTCCTTTGGCACGCCCATAATGGCGTCCGCTGCTCTTCCAAGGCGGGAAATCTGCGGTTTTGGCGGGAAGCGTCGCCCAGTGGCGGGAAACTCTGCAGATGGCGGGAACAAGTTGGAAATGGCGGACAATCGGCGGGAAACGACTGGTGATGGAGTCCGATGGCGTGGACCCTCCGGAACCGGCGGGAGACTTCTTTCTGAGGTAAACTTGCACTTTTCTTCAGGCACGCAGTACCCGGGTGTTGCGGGCACGTAATCCTGCCGACTATGCCAAAGTTGACGCGCCCCCTGGGACATATTCCTTTTTGAGGGGAATACCCGGCACCGGATCAGATGGGGGGTTGTAGTCTCCGAGCGGCTGTGACCCGGCCCGTGCCCAGGGCGTCAAGCTCAGTGTTATGTGGCAGTCCTACAGATGTTATTAAGAGTTCTTTTGTGTCGACTACGCCACCCGTTGTGATGCGGTCACTGTGGCCGCCGCTGCAGCAGGGTCCGCTGAGGCTGATGGTGGGTGCGCAGCTTGGTGGGATAACCCCCAACGGGAGGGGTATAGCCTCAGAGGGGACAGGCGCAGAGGATGGGGGTTGTGGTGGTGTAGTGCAGACGGCAGTGAAGACAGAGTCGGGTTGTGCAGTTAAGGGTGTTTACTTACTGCAGATGTTGTACTGGTCACTCCAGCTGCTAGTGACCACCCGAGCCGTGCTGCGTCCACCAGGTCCTGGATCCAGCCAACCCCCAAACAAGTCCGGAGCGTGGCCCTGAGCTCTCTTTCTGTCCCGTTCTCTGGCCGTCCCCACCAGTAATCCACCTAGGTCCAGCTCCCTCGGGCCTTCTGTTGGGACACCCTTGGCCCTGGGTTCCCTGACCCTTCATGTGGTGTGCCTTCGGGGTGGATGTGATGGGTGACCGTGGCAGACGCTGCCCACGGTCTCCGGTCTCTGGCTGGGGAATGTTTTTACCCCCACCAGCTTGGGTTCCGGTACCCTGATGCCGACTCTTCACCCGGTGCTTTGAGTTGGGATCTCAGAGTCCTTCTCTTCTGTGCTCTGGGTCTCTCTCTTTTCTCCTCTCTCACTCTGGGTCTTTGTCTTTCTTCTCTCCTCTGCTCCTGACTTGTTCTCTGCAGCTGACTGACTCTCTGCATCTGATCCTCTGCATCTGACCCTGATCTTAGTTGGTGCCCACCTTATATACACCCTCTATGTGTGAGCTCAGGTGACCAGCACCCAATGAGCTCCTATCTTTACCCAGGCTGCTCCCCCTATCTGCCCCTACACTACTTGGGATGTACCACCCCCCTCCCACTCCAGCCAGGAACAGACTCGGTCGTACCTGCACATTTCTAAGTGGGAGTACCGTTGGTCTGTTCCCCGGAAATGGGATGTGTGTAGTGCATGCAGCCTACCGAGCTCAGTTCCACACTCCATCCTTACCCGGGAGTGGAATATCACACCTCTGGGTTGAGGTGCAATACTCCTGTAGCAGCCGAATCCTCAGGGTGCTACACATGCTATTATAGAATTTTGGATAACTAGAGGAGGAAGACATGTGAAGACTCAAACTTCAAGGTTAGATTTTAGAAAGGCAGATTTTAAGAGACTCAGAAAGAGAATAGGAGGGATCCAATGGCTGGATGTCCTTAAGGACAAAAATGTCCAGGAAGGATGGGAAATTTTTAAAAATGAGATTCTCAAAGCACAATCGTTAACAATCCCGAAAAGTAGGAAGAATGGGAAGCATTTAAGGAAACCAGGATGGATGAACACAGAACTTAAACACATGCTAAAAAGAAAGAAAGAAATGTTTATTAAATGGAAAGAGGGAGGCATATCTAAAGAAGATTATAATGCAGTCTGCAGATCCTGTAGGGCACGTATCAGGTTAGCTAAAGCTGACAATGAATTAAGGCTTGCAAGAGATGTCAAAAGCAATAAAAAAGGATTTTGGGGGTATGTCAAAAGTAAAAGAAAAGTCAAAGATGCTATAGGATTTTTACAGGATGAAAATGGAGAAATGGTAAGAGAGGATGTTGAGAAGGCCGAACTTTTTAATTCCTATTTTGCATCTGTTTTCTCTCAGAAAGAAAATGTAACATCAACTGATCTTCACTGTCCTTTTAGAGGAATAGAGGAATCCAAGTTATCTGTAAACAGAAAGATTGTGAGGGAATATTTAGCTAACATAAATGAGTTCAAGTCTCCAGGTCCAGATGAATTACACCCCAGAGTACTGAAGGAGATCATAGAAGAAATTTTAGAACCACTCTCCATAATCTTTGAAAATTCTTGGAGAACAGGAGAAGTCCCAGAAGACTGGAGAAGAGCAAATGTTGTTCCTATCTTCAAAAAGGGAAAGAAGGTGGACCCAGGGAACTATAGGCCGGTGAGTCTGACTTCTATACCAGGAAAGATCTTTGAACAAATTATTAAACAACATGTATGTAAGTACATGGATAAGAATGAAGTGATTAACCAGAGTCAGCATGGGTTTGTAACTAACAAGTCATGTCAGACTAACTTAATTTCCTTCTATGACAGAATCACTGACTGGGTGGATCAGGGAAATGCTGTAGATATAGTATATCTTGACTTCAGCAAAGCATTTGACAAAGTATCTCACACCATCCTTATTGAAAAAATGACCAAGTATGCAATGGACCAGGCAACTGTTAGGTGGATTCATAACTGGCTTAGTGATCGGACTCAAAGGGTGGTTGTAAATGGCTTCACATCCAGCTGGATGAATGTCTCAAGTGGGGTACCACAGGGCTCCGTCCTGGGACCTGTATTGTTCAACATCTTTATCAATGATTTAGATGAAGGAATTGAGGGTAAACTGATTAAATTTGCTGATGACACAAAGCTAGGAGGGATAGCTAATACTAGAGAAGAGAGAGAGAGGATTCAAAAAGACCTAAATAAACTGGAGCAGTGGGCAGCAACCAACAGAATGGTTTTTAACAGGGAAAAATGCAAAGTACTACATCTGGGCAATAAAAATGAAAAAAGCATATACAGAATGGGAGGAATAGAGCTAAGCAACAGTACATGTGAAAAAGACTTAGGTATACTAATAGATCATAGACTGAACATGAGCCAACAGTGTGATGCAGCAGCAAAAAAGGCAAATACAATTCTGGGATGTATTAACAGAAGCATACAGTCTAGATCACGTGAAGTCATTATCGGTCTTTACTCCTCTTTGGTCAGACCTCATCTGGAATACTGTGTACAGTTTTGGGCACCGCATTTTAAAAAAGACATAGACAAACTGGAGCAAGTTCAGAGAAGAGCGACCAGAATGGTGACTGGTCTGCAAACCATGTCCTATGAGGAACGGTTGCAGGATTTGGGAATGTTTAGCTTGCAAAAAAGAAGACTGAGAGGAGACTTAATAGCTGTCTACAAATATGTCAAGGGCTGTCACATTGTAGAAGGATCATCTTTATTCTCATTTGCACAAGGAAAGACTAGAAGCAATGGGATGAAACTAAATGGGAGGAGACACAGATTAGATATTAGAAAAAACTTTTTGACAGTTAGGGTGATTAATGAGTGGAACAGGCTGCCACGAGAGGTGGTGAGTTCCCCTTCAATGGACGTCTTCAAACAGAGGCTGGACAGACATCTGTCTGAGATGATTTAGTGAATCCTGCTTTGAGCAGGGGGTTGGACCAGATGACCCAGGAGGTCCCTTCCAACTCTACCATTCTATGATTCTATGATTCTATGAATTCCAAATATAGAAACATTAGTTATTTCTTTTTATAACCAGACACCCCCGAACCACCTTCCCACATGTGTGATGACCAAAGTTCTTAATATAATCATCTCAACAACTCATTGGTCCAAGGATAAGATGATGGGGGTTCGTCCATTAAAAATCTATACTAATTTGTACCTTTGAAGTTAGAGATCAACTGTTTCTTAAGGGGGTTATATACACAATAAATCCCTCACCGTTTTGCTAGAGACAAATCAGAACTTGACAAAATGTTACAGACTACCCACTCGGGTTTAGGGTAAATAATATACCATAAGTCATTTTTATAAAGTTTTGTATGTTTTACAGAGATTTTGAATATGAGAGTAAGCTCACATTTGATGAATAACATCCGAGTTAAGCAGCCCATACTTTGTACAAGTATATGTTTCACATTGAGACATTTTTTAATTTAATCTGTGGAGTAATATATGCCCTATGAAGAATCATTAAAGCGCACCTGTCAGCAGGATTGTGCTCAGTAAATCACATACACTGTCAGGTGGGCGACATTACACTGATTAATATGATACCTTGGTTGATGAAATCCGTTGTGTGGTTATTGTGTAATCTTTACTTTCAGTTTGGAGATTATGAGATGCTCGTGCTTTGGGGCGGCGCTCTATCTGGTGCTCTGCTTACATATTCATCTGTATGCTCTTATGACAGCTCACTGATCCTTCACTGACCTGCCTCCTATTTTACCTAGCCCCACACTACTAGATGCATTATGTAAAATAGGAGGCAGGTCAGTGAAGGATCAGTGAGCTGTCATAAGAGCATACAGATAAATATGTAAGCAGAGCACCAGATAGAGCGCCCCCCCCTCAGGCTGCCCCGAAGCACGAGCATATCATTATTTCCAAACTGAAAGTAAAGATTACACAAGAACCACAGGACGGATTTCATCAACCAAAGTTATTCCATTCTCCAGTTTGAATCAGTTTGTGAGAAATTCTGAGGTTCTGTTGATAATAAAAAACTACTGTAAGAATGTGATTTATCAAATATTTTATCTAAACTGAAGAAAGAAGACTCCTTTAAATTTATTTCTTAAGAAATCTAGAACTCAGATTTCTTCAATTAGCTTGTTATGTAAAACTGATTAAAACACCCAGTTCCTGGGATCCCCTTCGATACCTCTTCGGGATTACAAAAGTGGTCTCTAAATATACCTACTAAAAATTATAATGAATTTAATAATATAAAAAAAAAACATTTTGGTCAGCAGCTGTTAAGTTTTGGCCTTTAAAGCGCACCTGTCAGCAGGATTGTGCTCAGTAAACCACGCACACTGTTAGGTGGGCGACATTACACTGTTTAAAATGATACCTTGGTTGATGAAATCCGTCCTGTGGTTCTTGTGTAATCTTTACTTTCAGTTTGGAAATAATGATATGCTTGTGCTTCGGGGCAGCCTGAGGGGGGGGGGGGGGGGGGCGCTCTATCTGGTGCTCTGCTTACATATTCATCTGTATGCTCTTATGACAGCTCACTGATCCTTCACTGACCTGCCTCCTATTTTACCTAGCCCCACACTACTAGATGCATTATGTAAAATAGGAGGCAGGTCAGTGAAGGATCAGTGAGCTGTCATAAGAGCATACAGATGAATATGTAAGCAGAGCACCAGATAGAGCGCCCCCCCCCCCCCTCAGGCTGCCCCGAAGCACAAGCATATCATTATTTCCAAACTGAAAGTAAAGATTACACAAGAACCACAGGACGGATTTCATCAACCAAGGAATCAATTTAAACAGTGTAATGTCGCCCACCTAACAGTGTGCGTGGTTTACTGAGCACAATCCTGCTGACAGGTGCGCTTTAAAGGCCAAAACTTAACAGCTGCTGACCAAAATGTTTTTTTTTTTATATTATTAAATTCATTACAATTTTTAGTAGGTATATTTAGAGACCACTTTTGTAATCCCGAAGAGGTATCGAAGGGGATCCCAGGAACTGGGTGTTTTAATCTGTTTTACATAACAAGCTAATTGAAGAAATCTGAGTTCTAGATTTCTTAAGAAATAAATTTAAAGGAGTCTTCTTTCTTCAGTTTAGATAAAATATTTGATAAATCACATTCTTACAGTAGTTTTTTATCATCAACAGAACCTCAGAATTTCTCACAAACTGATTCAAACTGGAGAATGGAATAACTTTGATCTAAGAGAAGATGACATCCTTAATCTGAGAGTACTTTAAATATAAAGGGAGGACATCTTTCAAAAAGAGGATTGCCCATGAGTGATTGAAACAAATAGTCTTAGGGCTCATTTAAACATCAGTGATTTTTCATCAGTATTTGTATGCCAAAACCAGGAGCGGCTCCAAAACACAGAGCAGGTGTCAATCTATCAATTAAAGTTTTTCTCTTTATGTTCCACTCCAGGTTTTGGTATGCAAATACTGATGAAAAATCACTGACGTCTGAATGAGCCCTTAGTTGTCTAGCTTACACATTTTTCTCACTCTCCTCCAGGAACTGATGGTTGACCACAAAATAGGATTTTCCCGGACTGCTTCTGGGAATTCTAAATCCGGCAGATGTAAAAGATTTTCTAATGATAAATGAGGAAAAAATTGGGCCTCTAAATGAGTGTTTGCAAAATGGGGTAGTCTACGTAACCAATCTGTAACATACCTAAAATTAGCCACTAAACTATATAAATTAACATCTGGTAACTAGCATCTTGGATTGTTGTAATTTTACAAATGAATCCCATTTCTCCATTCTCCCCCCTCAAATAATCGTTCTAAAAGCTGTAGAGAGAAGTTTGACATCTGACTTCCTAATTAATAACGGTAATGTCTGTATAACACATAGTAATTTGGAGTAAGCTACCATTTTTATCAAGTGACTTCATCCCAAAAATTATAATACGTATTTATTTATTTTACTCACTTATATAGCGTCATTAATTCCACAGCACTTTCCAGACTTCGGCATAGTTGTCTATATTGGGACTTACAATCTAAATTCCCTACCTTTTGGAGGAAACTGGAGCACCAGGAGGAAACCTACAAAAACACGGGGAGAAACATACACTGAGCCACCGTGCTGCCCACAATGTGATTTTTAAATCGTTGTATCACATTAGAAATACCTGGAGAAAAATGTATTTTAAGTATGTTATATGACCAGAACACCAATTAAAAGGGATGACAAATCCCATCCCTTCTTTGCTGTCTTAAAAATAGGTAACGCTTCTGATTTATCAAAATGTACTTTAACTCCCAGAATTTTTCCAAAAGATTCAATTAACCCCATTATTTCAGGAATAGTCTGTTTTGGGTATTGAAAGCCTGAAAAGAGCAAAGTAATTTGTCCAGGGCTATAGTAAAAAGTAAAGGGGACAAGGGACACCTTTGACGTGTTCCTCTTTCAACTGCTATAGAAGGAGATGAGCAATTATTTGTCCATAGTGTAGATTTGGGGTAAGAATACATGTAGTTTTTTATGGTAAAGCAGTCATGTCTCCTCTTTTTTCCCCAGATGGAAGGAGTGCCCCATATTTTTTGTATGGACCATTTAAGTATTTGTACAATTTAATCATCTCCTGTTCGATCATCTCTTCCCAGACCAAATAATTTCATTAATCTTTCCTTATAACAAAATCCTCCATCCCCTTACCAGTTTTGTGACACTTCTGGGCTCTGTCCACAGCTGTTAAAAATTTAGATGCCGCTGTCAATTTCTCCGGTGATTGCATGGATTTGCTCCCATCAGCCCTCAGTGATGCGACCGCAAGGGACTGATGGGTTACCATGTCAACTTGGGTCGCTGAAGGCACCTACCATCTTGGTATTCCTTTAAAACTGAGCCACAAGCTGAGCTACATAGGAAACCTTGATATTCAATACATACTGTGGTATTTCAGTATATAACACAAGCGATCAACATTCAAGCCCAATAAAAGGACTAAAAAACTGTAAAAATAAAAAAAAAATCTATGTTTTTGAAATTATTAATGAAAATTGAAAAAAATACAGGTGCATCTCACTAAATTAGAATATCATCAAAAAATTAATTTATTTCAGTTCTTCAATACAAAAAGTGAAACTCATATATTATATAGAGTCATTCCAATTTCAGAGTCATCTATTTCAAGTGTTTATTTCTGTTAATGTTGATGATTATGGCTTACAGACAATGAAAACACAAAAAGTCATTATCTCAGTAAATTAAAATAATTAACAAAAAACACCTGCAAAGGCTTCCTAAGCGTTTAAAAAAGGTCCCTTAGTCTGTTTCAGTAGGCTCCACAATCATGGGGAAGACTGCTGACTTGACAAATGTCCAGAAGGCAGTCATTGACACACTCCACAAGGTCCCAGAGTTCCAATTTTCATTTGGAAATCAAGGTACCAGAGTCTGGAGGAAGAGTGGAGAGGCACACAATCCAAGCTGCTTGAGGTCTAGTGTGAAGTTTCCACAATCAGTGATGGTTTGGGGAGCCATGTCATCTGCTGGTGTAGGTCCACTGGGTTTTATCAAGACCAAAGTCAGCGCAGCCATCTACCAGGAAAATTTAGAGCACTTCATGCTTCCCTCTGTCAACAAGCTTTTTGGAGATGGAAATTCCATTCTCCAGCAGGACTTGACACCTGTCCACACTGCCAAAAGTACCAATACCTGGTTTAAAAACAACAGTATCACTGTACTTGATTGTCCAGCAAACTCGCCTGACCTTAACCGCATAGAGAATCTAAGGGGTATTGTCAAGAGGAAGATGAGAGACACCAGACCCAACAATGCAGACGAGCTGAAGGCTGCTATCGAAGCAACCTGGGCTTCCATAACACCTCAGCAGTGCCACAAGCTGATCACCTCCATGCCACGCCGCATTGATGCAGTAATTGATGCAAAAGGAGCCCCGACCAAGTATTGAGTGTGTTACGCTCGCGCCCGGACTGACTGGCGTGAGCGTGATTAGTGATCCCACTGTACCATGAACCGAGGAGTGCCTGGAAGGGCGTAACTAAGTATCAACCCGATCCGACCAAGGTCGCACGGCGGCTCAGTCGACTCAATGAACCAAGGAGGAACCGAGCAGAGGGACCAGGTGCTACTCCAGGTCAGACCCCGGTCACAGCTGTTGACCCACACCGGGGAATGCAGGAACAGGCCGGTTAGACTGGCATAATGACAGGTGGGTATTGGCAAGCACGGCTGGTATGCAGATAGGTGAGTGCTGGCAAGCACGGCTGGTATGCAGACAGGTGGGTATGCAGTCAGGTGGGTACTGGCAAGCACGGCTGGAGTGCAGACTGGATGGGGTCCAGTACAGACTGGGAGACAGAACAAAGCCGCAGATGCGGTAGACAAGCAGAGTAAAGCGAATCCGCCGGAGTGGAGGACTAGGTAGAGCAGAGCGAAACCGCAGGTGCAGTAAGCAAGCTGAGCAGAGTGAAACCACAGGTGCGGTGGACAAGGCAGAGCAGAGAGGAACCGCCGGAGCGGTGGGCAAGATAGAGCAGAGAGAAACCGCTGACGCGGTGAGCAAGCAGAGCGGAGCGAAACCGCATGTGCGGTGGACAAGGCAGAGCAGAGCGAAACCGCCAGAGCGGTGGACAAGGCAGAGCAGAGAGGAACCGCCGGAGCGGTGGACAAGGCAGAGCAGAGCGAAACCGCAGGTGCGGTGAACAAGGCAGAGCAGAGAGGAACTGTAGGAGCGGTGGACAAGGCAGAGCAGAGCGAAACCGCAGGTGCGGTAAGCAAGCAGAGCAGAGCGAAACCGCAGGTACGGTGGGCAAGGCAGAGCAGAGAGGAACCGCCGGAGCAGTGGGCAAGACAGAGCAGAGAGGAACCGCTGGAGCGGTGGGCAAGACAGAGCAGAGAGAAACCACTGACGCAGTGAGCAAGCAGGGTGGAGCGAAACCACAGGTGCGGTGGACAAGGCAGAGCAGAACAGGGCTGAAGGTGCAGGCAAAGAGGACAGGGCTCTGTTCACATGGAACAGACTGGAAAATACAGGCTAGAACACAGGAGGTAGATACGGAGGAAGGGAAAAGGGACAAGCAGAACCAGATACACACAAGGTACTTACAATGAAGTAGCGAGTGGACACTAAACTCACAAACAGAAGTACAGAGACGAGTTGGAGTTAGGTGCAGGTTCAGACACTGCAGGAAGAGGGAAGGTACAAACATAGAAACAAGCAGGTAACAGGCTAGGAGACAGTTCAGACAGGAACTGATACTGCAACGAGATACAGGAACGAGACTGGGTATGCAGCTCCCAGAGTGGCGGAAACAGACTAGAAGTCACAGGTAACAGGCCTGGGTATACAGCCCCCAGGGTGGCGGAAACAGACTAGAAGTCACAGATACAGGTAACAGGCCTGGGTATGCGGCCCCCAGGGTGGCAGAAACAGACAAGAAGCAGAACAAGACCTGGCAACTCAGAGGCAAGGAGCACACTGATAGTTAGTGTTGCTCAGGCCCCTCCTTCTGAGTGGAGGGGGTTTAAATATCCAGTGACTCACAGCAATAGGCTGGGGACGCATTAGGAGTGCGCCCACAGCAGCTATAAGAATCAGGAAGTAACCGGGCCACAGCCCTAAGCAATCAGACAAGAGACATGCACACAGCATGAACTGGAGCAAGGTTTGCAGGCTGGACTGATGGGTAAGATTGCGGTCTTGCATGGTGGGAGGTGGTGCACTATGCAAGCACGCTGCCAGGGATGTTACAGAGTGCATTTCCTGAACATACATTTCAGTAGGCCAACATTTCGGATTTTAAAAACATTTTTCAAGCTGTTGTTATAAAGTATTCTAATTTACTGAGATAATGACTTTTGTGTTTTCATTGGCTGTAAGCCATGATCATCAACATTATCAGAAATAAACACTTGAAATAGATCACTCTGTTTGTAAAGACTCTATATAATATACTTTTTGTATTGAAGAACTGAAATAAATTAAATTTTTGAGGATATTCTAATTTAGTGAGAAACACCTGTATATAAAAAAATCAAATCACTCACTTTTTACCTTGTTAAGAATAAAGAATGGAAAAAATAAAAAAGATATATATATTTGGTATGACAATGTCCGTAAAAGTACATATCAGTCTATCAAAATATAGTACACTGACCTGGATAATCATGCTTCCAGGTCATTATTACCACATAATGAATGCTGGATAAAAAGAAAACCCAAAAAACAATTGCAGAATTGAATTTTTTTCACCATTTTATTTCATTTGGAATTTTTTTCCCCCCTTTTTTAATTGATTATATGGCATAATGAATGGTGTCATTCAAAACTACAAATTGTCTCACAAAAAATAGAGCTTTCATTCTTCTATGTTGATGGAAAATTCAAAAGTTATGGCTCTTGGAAAACGGTGACGAAAAAACAGAAGTGCAAAGATGAAATATTACCCGGCCCTTAAAGGGTTAATTTAGCTTGGACCACATCAATAATTAGTAACTATGTATATTAATCGATGTATTAACAGCACTGGCACTATCAGTGCATCACAGAGGTGCAAGCCCCTAATTTACAAGGTCACCCTTGATGGGGCTTGCACCTATGTGATGCACTGATAGGGTGCCGGGCAGCCCACCTAATCGAATAGTAGGGGCATGTAATAGGCTGCTGGCTGGGCACTGTGCTATATGTGTGTGACTTGTGCCCTGTTGCAAGCTTCATCTGTGTGCAGTTCTAATGCTAGGCAATCACCACCTCCATGGATTAGGAGGTTGAGAGTGGTTGTCCATCAATATTCTGCAAGTGTGTTACCTCCTTCTAAGGCCATGGCCCCACTATCAGTATTTGGTCAGTATTTTTTTCTCAGGAGTGGGAGCCAAAACCAGCAGTGGGTGATAAATGCAGAATTGGTGACTTGCATAGGCGGATTATAATGAGGGCAATCTGGGCTACCGCCCGGGGCCCCAGGGGGCCTAGGGCCCCGGGGCTCCAGGGGGCCTGGGGCTCCATGGCCAGATTGCCCTCATTATAATATGTGCGGCGCCGCGGCACATACCGGCAGTCAGAGGCGGGGGGGGGGCCCCGGACCGCTCCCCCAGCAGCGGCGCACGGCCACTACTTCTTCTTCGGCCGGGCCAGCACTGCACCTGTTAACTTCCCTGTGTGCTGGCCCGACCGGGTCACAGCTAGGAGACACGGCCCTGTGCGCGGCCGTGTCTGCTAGTGTGACGTCACGCAGTGCGCGCCCTGCACTGCTGCACCGGAGAGGAGCTGGAGCCGAGCCGGGGGATGGTGAGTGTGTGTGTGTGTGACAGTGTGTGTGAGTATGTAGGCACATATCATTGTGTGATATCTGTTTTTATGTATTTTTGTGTTTCAAATGTGTTTATGCGTGTATGTATATGTCTGTATATGTTTGTGTGTGCGTAACTGCGTGCGACCTCCCGCTGTGTATAGATGGCACCGTGCGGCATCCTGCTGTGTATAGATGGCTACGAGCGGCCTCCTGCTGTGTATAGATGGTTACGTGTGGCCTCCTGCCGTGCATAGATGGCTACGTGCGGCCTCCTGCTGTGTATAGTTGGCTATGTGCGGCCTCCTGCTGTGTATAGATGGCTATGTGCGGCCTCCTGCTGTGTATAGATGGCTACGTGCGGCATCCTGCTGTGTATAGATGGCTACGTGCGGCATCCTGCTGTGTATAGATGGCATCGTGCGGCTTCCTGCTGTGTATAGATGGCACCGTGCGGCATCCTGCTGTGTATAGATGGCTACGTGCGGCATCCTGCTGTGTATAGATGGCTACGTGCGGCCTCCTGCTGTGTATAGATGGCTATGTGCGGCCTCCTGCTGTGTATAGATGCTGCCGTGCAGCCTCCCGCTGTGTATAGATGGCTACATGAGGCCTCCCGCTGTGTATAGATGGCTACGTGCGGCCTCCCGCTGTGTATAGATGGCTACGTGTGCTCAATATTAAGCCATACAATTAATGTAAGGCTATGTGCCCACGATGCAGAAATGCTCTGGTATTTTTCCTGAGCGTTTCTGCATCTCCCTGGCAGAAAAAACGCATGCGGATTGTAAATGCGTTTTTCCTGCCATGGACAAGCGGATGTGAAGCGTTCTTCACTTGCATTTCCACATGCGGGTTGACAAGCGCTTTCCAAGGGATTTTAGCATCACTTGGAAAAGTACTTGACAACTTGGTCACACTATATAAATCCATGCAACCGGCATGGATTTATATTGTGTGACCGTAAAAGAATGGTAAAAAATAAATATATACTTACCTTCTGATGGCCTGCCGACGTCAGCGGTCGCGTGACCCGTCACATGACTAAATGACGTCACGGCAGGTCCTTTAGTCTACCGCGAGCTGCCGGCAAGCCAGGACGCATCGGATAAAGACACTGGGGGCCATCAGAAGGTAAGTATAATATTTATTTTTTATTTTATTCTTTTTTTTACAGGTTCTATGGTACCCGGGTCCGGAGGAGAGTCTCCTTTCCTCCAGACCCAGGTATTATCCGCACATTGAAACGCTTGGATTCCGCATGTACAGATGCAGTGATGCGTAATCCATGCGTTCTAATGCTTCCGCAAAATAATTGGTAGTGCTGCGGATTTTTCCACAATGATAATCCGCAGCTGAAATTTCCGCAGCATGTGCACAGTACATGCGGATTATCATTGGGGAACATGGCAGACCTTCTAACAAGCCTTTTTTAAGCGTTTCTGAAGCAAATTGCCGCTGCGGAAACGCTTAAACGCATAGTGGGCACACAGCCTAAGAAAAATTATTATAATTAATATATTAATATTGTGCCAAATTAATTTCACGTGAACTATCACATGATCTATCACAGGGGATCATGTGATACATCAGGTGTGTGTGTGTGTGTGTGTGTGTGTGTGTGTGTGTGTGTGTGTGTGTGTGTGTGTGTGTGTGTGTGGGGGGGGGGGGGGCCGTGCCTTCTAAACTGCCCGGGGCCCTTGCTACTCTTAATCCACCCCTGGTGACTTGTTTCTATTATACCTTTTCTGTGATTGTTCCTCACCTGGTTTTGTCTCCCACTCCTGAGAAAAAATACTGACCAAATACTGATAGTGGGGCCATGGACTAATAAGGGGGTCTGCTGCATCCTGTTTGTGCAATTTACTTGAGACCTTGGCTGGTGAACACCATTGCCTTTTTGCTATGCTTCTTAAAAAAAAAAGGATTTAAATATTGAAATACCCCACAAAGGACTTTTATGGCACAATATGTGGAATAAATAAAAAAAGAGCAGGTAGAAAATAAATATATCCAAAAAAAGCCACTGCTAATCCAATTAGCTGTTACTAGACCAGCCTATAGAAACAAAAACCTAAGCAATATATAAAAATAATTGTTACAGCAAGAACAAATGTTTACATGCATTCTAGTGGTCCTTAAAAATAAATAAATGTGAAAAACAGATACGTATGTATTTTATTTTCCTACCGCTATCAGAAAAGAGATGCTTTTCTGATAACGGTAGACAGAGCCGCCCAGAAGAGGAAGAGCTGCTCTGTTGACGAGGAGCAGCTGAATAGCCAGTAGGAGCGGTCGATGACCTCTCTGAGCTGACGCCAGGTAGAACAGGCAGGTACTTAGGCCCGTAGTAAAAAAAAAAACTAGCCCTGGATAACTAGACTGTTAAAATCTCCCATAAACACTACAGCACCAATGTGTGCAGCCCGCGCCATCTGATTATAACGCCGGCTCTCCAATTCCTTAGTGATGTTGGGAGATCTATAGATTGCAAAAAATTTTTTTGTAATGCCATCCACAAGGTTTCAAATGCCCACACTCTTCAGACCGTATTTCCTCTGTCATCCCGGGGTCACACGAACGTATATTGTCTCCTCCGAGAGTCGGATCGATTATGTAAATGACACTCGGATCAAACTCTGATCAGTTGAGAGAACAAGATTTCTCCATCTTCTCCACTCGATGAAAATCAGACTGCACTCGGATGTCATTTGAGTGCAGTCCGATGTTTTCCATGCACCCATAGACTTGAATGGGTGCGTGCGATCTGATTTGCACAGCATGCTGCAACCTTTACCGTATGCCGAATTGGCATGAGAAAAAAAAAACACTAATCAGCACTGCCCCATAGAATAACATTGGTCCGAGTGTTATCCGATAAAACATCCCATAGCACTCATCGAATGTATATGCTTGTGTGAGCGAGCCCTCATACTCACTATCATATGGCATATGATGTAGACATACTGTGCTCCTCCTTTCCTGTTTGCCCTGTCTGTCCTAAAGAGTGTAAAGCCAGTAAGATTAGAACATTTCCTCACCAAGCGGGAAGCCTATGAAGGATCAGTGTCGACGATGACAACTCTGACACTAAATACAGCGGGGATTGTCCAGAACAGCAGATCCTCCTCGATATCTGGTACACAGTGGTCCTCAGCCTGGGGATTTCCAAATGGACATGTTTGTAGGAATGTTAATACACACTGAGCAATCATGGCTCAGAGAAATCCTGATGTGGGCAGCACGGTGGCTCAGTGGTTAGCAACGTAGCCTTGCAACGCTGGGGTCCTGGGATGAAATCCCATCAAGGACAACATCTGCAAGGAGTTTGTATGTTCTCCCCGCGCCTGCGTGGGTTTCATCCAGGTTCTCCGGTTTCCTCCCACACTCCAAAAGACCTACTGATAGGGAATCTAGATTGTGAGCCCCAATAGGGACAGTGCCGAAAATAATGTCTGTAAAGCGCTGTGGAAATAATGGCGCTATATAAGTGAGTAAAATAAATAAATAGAATAAATGACAGGTTCCCTTTTATAGTGATAATGTAATGATGTGGTAGGACGCTACCCTGGACATGGTGTGCGTGGGTTAATGATCCTTTATCCAAACCTTACCATAATCTATTTGCTAAAATCTACTGATTTTTCACTTTCTGTACTTGATATGTTCTCTTCTGTGAAGTTAAACATTCTGTTTAGCAGCAAGTTTCTATGAACTCTGATTTCCCCAAAAATAAAAATTGCGCATATGATGAAAAAGATTTGCAGGACCTCGGTCCAGTGCCCATGCCGGCAGTTTGTAGCTGGAAACTAGAACCCTGCAAACCTCCTCCTACATGCCCGAATCCCAGGTGCCTCTACTGATTTGTAGGTCAAACAGGACATCATCATTGCAGCACGACCCATATGAGGTCATGCTGGCCCGCTAATGAGAACAGGCACCGCTGGACTCCGGCCCTCAGCCGCGGCCCACTGACAGGTCTCAGTGGACAGTATGTGGACAAGAGACACTGTCATGTGGCTATTGCCCAAGGGATGTGCACTGGGCTGTAATAAGCTCTTGGGACTGTAGTGAGGATACAATAGGGGCAAAAGGCTGATTTAAAACTGAGGCATATGGAAGTTTTACATTAGGGCAGGGTTTCCAACCAGTTTACATTGCAAACGCATAGTGGATTTTTTGCTTTCCATTCAGGGAGCACAGTGGAATATTTTCTTTCTATTAAGGAGAATGGTTTATTTTTTTTCTTTATATTCAGTAGGCACAATGTATTTTTTGCTTTGTTTCCAGTGCGCACTATTTATTTCTCTATATTCAAGGGGCACTTTTTTTTAAACTTTATATTAAGGTATAGCACAGTGTATTTTCTTTTTCTTTAGAATCAGGGGGCAGTCGGTTTTTTATATCCAGGGGGCACAGTTTATTTATTTTGTTTTATTTTCAGGAAGCAAAGTCTACTTTTTTTTCCCTCTTTATGTTAAGTGGGCATTGTGTATTCTTCTGTTCTGTTCAGAGGGCACATTTTGTTTCTTTATAATCAGGGGGCACATTCCAGGTTTTTCTTTGTATTTAGGGGGCAGATTTTTTTCATATTCAGGGGGCTCAGTTTATTTTTCTCTTTATATTCACAGTTTATGGTGTATTTTTTTTGTATTTAGTAGGGATGCTAAAAGGTTTTGTTTGTTTTTTGATTGGGATCACTGGCTTAGGGTGGGGAGAGGTCCTGTGTTGAGGGGACCTGTGTGGGGGGCACCTGTGTGGGCGTGTCCTGTGTGGAGGGGACCTGTGTGGAGGGGTCCTGTGTGGAGGGGACCTATGTGGAGGGGACCTGTGTGGACGTGTCCTGTGTGGAGGGGTCCTGTGTGGAGGAGACCTGTGTGGAGGGGTCCTGTGTGGAGGAGACCTGTGTGGAGGGGACCTGTGTGGAGGGGTCCTGTGTGGAGGGGACCTGTGTGGAGGATACCTGTGTGGAGGAGACCTGTGTGGAGGAGACCTGTGTGGAGGGGACCTGTGTGGGCGTATCCTGTGTGGAGGAGACCTGTGTGGAGGGGACCTGTGTGGGTGTGTCCTGTGTGGAGGAGACTTGTGTGGAGGGGTCCTGCGTGGAGGAGACCTGTGTGGAGGGGACCTATGTGGACGTGTCCTGTGTGGAGGGGTCCAGTGTGGAGGAGACCTGTGTGGAGGGGTCCTGTGTGGAGGGGACCTGTGTGGGCGTATCCTGTGTGGAGGTGTCCTGTGTGGAGGAGACCTGTGTGGAGGGGACCTGTGTGGAGGCGACCTGTGTGTGCGTGTCCTGTGTGGAGACCTGTGTGGAGGGGTCCTGTGTAGAGGGGACCTGTGTGGGCGTGTCCAGTGTGGAGGAGACCTGTGTGGAGGGGTCCTGTGTGGAGGGGACCTGTGTGGAGGGGACCTGTGTGGAGGTGACCTGTGTGGAGGGGTCCTGTGTGGAGGGGACCTGTGTGGAGAGGACCTGTGTTGAGGGGTCCTGTGTGGAGGGCACCTGTGTGTGCGTGTCCTGTGTGGAGGGGTCCTGTGTGGAGGGGACCTGTGTGGAGGGCACCTGTGTGTGCGTGTCCTGTGTGGAGGGGACCTGTGTGGAGGGGCCCTGTGTGGAGAGGACCTGTGTTGAGGGGTCCTGTGTGGAGGGCACCTGTGTGTGCGTGTCCTGTGTGGAGGGGACCTGTGTGGAGGGGACCTGTGTTGAGGGCACCTGTGTGGAGGGCACCTGTATGGAGGGCACCTGTGTGTGCGTGTCCTGTGTGGAGGGGACCTGTGTTGAGGGGTCCTGTGTGGAGGGCACCTGTGTGTGCGTGTCCTGTGTGGAGGGGACCTGTGTGGAGGGGTCCTGTGTGGAGGGCACCTGTGTGCGTGTCATGTGTGGAGGGGACCTGTGTGGAGGTGTCCTGTGTGGAGGGGACCTCTGTGGAGGGCACCTGTGTGTGCGTGTCCTGTGTGGAGGGGACCTGTGTGGAGGGGTCCTGTGTGGAGGGGACCTGTGTGGAGGGCACCTGTGTGGAGGGCACCTGTGTGGAGGGCACCTGTGTGTGCGTGTCCTGTGTGGAGGGGACCTGTGTGGAGGGCACCTGTGTGTGCGTGTCCTGTGTGGAGGGGACCTGTGTGGAGGGGTCCTGTGTGGAGGGCACCTGTGTGTGCGTGTCATGTGTGGAGGGGACCTGTGTGGAGGTGTCCTGTGTGGAGGGGACCTCTGTGGACGGCACCTGTGTGTGCGTGTCCTGTGTGGAGGGGTCCTGTGTGGAGGGGTCCTGTGTGGAGGGGACCTGTGTGGAGGGGACCTGTGTGGAGGGGTCCTGTGTGGAGGGGACCTGTGTATGCGTGTCTTGTGTAGAGGGGACCTGTGTGTGCGTGTCCTGTGTGGAGGGGACCTGTGTGGAGGGGTCCTGTGTGGAGGGGACCTGTGTGTGCGTGTCCTGTGTGGAGGGGTCCTGTGTGGAGGGGTCCTGTGTGGAGGGGACCTGTGTGGAGGGGTCCTGTGTGGAGGGGACCTGTGTGGAGGGCACCTGTGTGTGCGTGTCCGGTGTGGAGGGGACCTGTGTGGAGAGGTCCTGTGTGGAGGGGACCTGTGTTGAGGGGTCCTGTGTAGAGGGCACCTGTGTGTGCGTGTCCGGCGTGGAGGGGACCTGTGTGGAGGGCACCTGTGTGCGTGTCCTGTGTGGAGGGCGCCTGTGTGTGCGTGTCCTGTGTGGAGAGGTCCTGTGTGGAGGACACCTGTGTGGAGGAGACCTGTGTGGAGGGGACCTGTGTTGAGGGGTCCTGTGTGGAGGGCACCTGTGTGTGCGTGTCCTGTGTGGAGGGGTCCTGTATGGAGGGCACCTGTGTGTGCGTGTCCTGTGTGGAGGGGACCTGTGTTGAGGGGTCCTGTGTGGAGGGGACCTGTGTGGATGGCACCTGTGTGTGCGTGTCCTGTGTGGAGGGGTCCTGTGTGGAGGGGACCTGTGTGGAGGGGACCTGTGTGGAGGGGTCCTGTGTGGAGGGCACCTGTGTGTGCGTGTCCTGTGTGGAGGGGTCCTGTGTGGAGGGGACCTGTGTGGAGGGCACCTGTGTGTGCGTGTCCTGTGTGGAGGGGACCTGTGTGTGCGTGTCCTGTGTGGAGGGGACCGGTGTGGAGGGGTCCTGTGTGGAGGGCACCTGTGTGCGTGTCCTGTGTGGAGGGGACCTGTGTGGAGGGGATCTCTGTGGAGGGGACCTGTGTGGAGGGCACCTGTGTATGCGTGTCCTGTGTGGAGGGGACCTGTGTTGAGGGGTCCTGTGTGGAGGGCACCTGTGTGTGCGTGTCCTGTGTGGAGGGGACCTGTGTGGAGGGGACCTGTGTGGAGGGGTCCTGTGTGGAGGGGTCCTGTGTGTGTGTGTCCTGTGTGGAGGGGACCTGTGTGGAGGGGTCCTGTGTGGAGGGCACCTGTGTGTGCGTGTCCTGTGTGGAGGGTACCTGTGTGGAGGGGACCTGTGTTGAGGGGTCCTGTGTGGAGGGCACCAGTGTGTGCGTGTCCAGTGTGGAGGGGTCCTGTGTGGAGGGGACCTGAGTGGAGGGGACCTGTGTGGAGGGCACCTGTGTGTGCGTGTCCTGTGTGGAGGGAACCTGTGTGGAGGGGTCCTGTGTGGAGAGGACCTGTGTTGAGGGGTCCTGTGTGGAGGGCACCTGTGTGTGCGTGTCCTGTGTGGAGGGGACCTGTGTGGAGGGGTCCTGTGTGGAGGGGACCTGTGTGGAGGGCACCTGTGTGTGCATGTCCTGTGTGAAGGGGACCTGTGTGGAGAGGTCCTGTGTGGAGGAGACCTGTGTTGAGGGCACCTGTGTGTGCGTGTCCTGTGTGGAGGGGACCTGTGTGGAGGGCACCTGTGTGTGCGTGTCCTGTGTGGAGAGGTCCTGTGTGGAGGGGACCTGTGTTGAGGGGTCCTGTGTGTAGGGGACATGTGTGGGCGTATCCTGTGTGGAGGAGACCTGTGTGGAGGGGACCTGTGTGGAGGGGACCTGTGTGGAGGGCACCAGTGTGTGCGTGTCCTGTGTGGAGGGGTCCTGTGTGGAGGGGACCTGTGTGGAGGGCACCTGTGTGTGCGTGTCCTGTGTGGAGGGGACCTGTGTGGAGGGGTCCTGTGTGGAGAGGACCTGTGTTGAGGGGTCCTGTGTGGAGGGGTCATGTGTGGAGGGGACCTGTGTGGAGGGGTCCTGTGTGGAGGGGACCTGTGTGGAGGGCACCAGTGTGCATGTCCTGTGTGGAGGGGACCTGTGTGGAGAGGTCCTGTGTGGAGGGGACCTGTGTTGAGGAGTCCTGTGTGGAGGGCACCTGTGTGTGCGTGTCCTGTGTGGAGGGGACCTGTGTGGAGGGCACCTGTGTGTGCGTGTCCTGTGTGGAGAGGTCCTGTGTGGAGGGGACCTGTGTTGAGGGCACCTGTGTGGAGGGGACCTGTGTGGAGGGGACCAGTGTGGAGGGCACCAGTGTGGAGGGCACCTGTGTGGAGGGCACCTGTGTGTGCGTGTCCTGTATGGAGGGGTCCTGTGTGGAGGGGACCTGTGTGGAGGGGACCTGTGTGGAGGGGTCCTGTGTGGAGGGGACCTGTGTGGAGGGGTCCTGTGTGGAGGGGACCTGTGTGGAGGGGACCTGTGTGGAGGGGACCTGTGTGGAGGGGTCCTGTGTGGAGGGGACCTGTGTGGAGGGGTCCTGTGTGGAGGGGACCTGTGTGGAGGGGACCTGTGTGGAGGGGTCCTGTGTGGAGGGGACCTGTGTGGAGGGCACCTGTGTGTGCGTGTCCTGTGTGGAGGGGACCAGTGTGGAGAGGTCCTGTGTGGAGGGGACCTGTGTTGAGGGGTCCTGTGTGGAGGGCACCTGTGTGTGCGTGTCCTGTGTGGAGGGGTCCTGTGTGGAGGGGACCTGTGTGGAGGGCACCTGTGTGGAGGGGACCTGTGTGGAGGGGACCTGTGTGGAGGGGTCCTGTGTGGAGAGGACCTGTGTTGAGGGGTCCTGTGTGGAGGGCACCTGTGTGTGCGTGTCCTGTGTGGAGGGGTCCTGTGTGGAGGGGACCTGTGTGTAGGGGTCCTGTGTGGAAGGGACATGTGTGGAGGGCACCAGTGTGCGTGTCCTGTGTGGAGGGGACCTGTGTGGAGAGGTCCTGTGTGGAGGGGACCTGTGTTGAGGGCACCTGTGTGTGCGTGTCCTGTGTGGAGGGGACCTGTGTGAAGGGCACCTGTGTGTGCGTGTTCTGTGTGGAGGGCACCTGTGTGTGCGTGTCCTGTGTGGAGAGGTCCTGTGTGGAGGGGACCTGTGTTGAGGGCACCTGTGTGGAGGGGACCAGTGTGGAGGGCACCAGTGTGGAGGGCACCTGTGTGTGCGTGTCCTGTATGGAGGGGTCCTGTGTGGAGGGGACCTGTGTTGAGGGGTCCTGTGTGGAGGGCACCTGTGTGTGCGTGTCCTGTGTGGAGGAGACCTGTGTGTGCGTGTCCTGTGTGGAGGGGTCCTGTGTGGAGGGGACCTGTGTGGAGGGCACCTGTGTGTGCGTGTCCTGTGTGGAGGGGACCTGTGTGGAGAGGTCCTGTGTGGAGGGGACCTGTGTTGAGGGGTCCTGTGTGGAGGGCACCTGTGTGTGCGTGTCCTGTGTGGAGGGCACCTGTGTGTGCGTGTCCTGTGTGGAGGGCACCTGTGTGGAGGGGACCTGTGTTGAGGGAACCTGTGTTGAGGGAACCTGTGTTGAGGGAACCTGT
The DNA here is from genome assembly GCF_046119375.1 of Phyllobates terribilis. Classification (NCBI taxonomy): domain Eukaryota; kingdom Metazoa; phylum Chordata; class Amphibia; order Anura; family Dendrobatidae; genus Phyllobates; species Phyllobates terribilis. The sequence continues at coordinate 264,662,953 of NW_027362761.1, forward strand.
GTTGAGGGCACATGTGTGGAGGGGACCTGTGTGGAGGGCACCTGTGTGTGTGTGTCCTGTGTGGAGGGGACCTGTGTGGAGGGGTCCTGTGTGGAGGGGTCCTGTGTGGAGGGGACCTGTGTGGAGGGCACCTGTGTGCGTGTCCTGTGTGGAGGGGACCTGTGTGGAGGGGTCCTGTGTGGAGGGGACATCTGTGGAGGGGACCTGTGTGGAGGGCACCTGTGTGTGCGTGTCCTGTGTGGAGGGGTCTTGTGTGGAGGGGACCTGTGTGGAGGGCACCTGTGTGGAGGGCACTTGTGTGGAGGGCACCTGTGTGTGCGTGTCCTGTGTGGAGGGCACCAGTGTATGCGTGTCCTGTGTGGAGGGCACCTGTGTGGAGGGGTCCTGTGTGGAGGGGACCTGTGTGTGCGTGTCCTGTGTGGAGGGGTACTGTGTGGAGGGGACCTGTGTGGAGGGGACCTGTGTGGAGGGGTCCTGTGTGGAGGGGACATCTGTGGAGGGCACCTGTGTGTGCGTTCCCTGTGTGGAGGGGTCCTGTGTGGAGGGGACCTGTGTGGAGGGCACCTGTGTGTGCGTGTCCTGTGTGGAGGGCACCTGTGTATGCGTGTCCTGTGTGGAGGGGACCTGTGTTGAGGGGTCCTGTGTGGAGGGGACCTGTGTGTGCGTGTCCTGTGTGGAGGGGTACTGTGTGGAGGGGACCTGTGTGGAGGGGACCTGTGTGTGCGTGTCCTGTGTGGAGGGGACCTGTGTGGAGGGGACCTGTGTTGAGGGGACCTGTGTGGAGGGCACCTGTGTGGAGGGCACCTGTGTGTGCGTGTCCTGTGTGGAGGGGACCTGTGTGGAGGGGTCCTGTGTGGAGAGGACCTGTGTGGAGGGCACCTATGTGCGTGTCCAGTGTGGAGGGGACCTGTGTGGATTGGTCCTGTGTAGAGGGGGCATCTGTGGAGGGGACCTGTGTGGAGGGCACCTGTGTGTGCGTGTCCTGTGTGGAGGGGACCTGTGTGGAGGGCACCTGTGTGTGCGTGTCCTGTGTGGAGGGGACCTGTGTGGAGGGGTCCTGTGTGGAGGGGTCCTGTGTGGAGGGGACCTGTGTGGAGGGGTACTGTGTGGAGGGGACCTGTGTGTGCGTGTCCTGTGTGGAGGGGACCTGTGTGGAGGGGTCCTGTGTGGAGGGGACATCTGTGGAGGGGTCCTGTGTGGAGGGCACCTGTGTGTGCGTGTCCTGTGTGGAGGGGTCCTGTGTGGAGGGGACCTGTGTGTAGGGGTCCTGTGTGGAAGGGACATGTGTGGAGGGCACCAGTGTGCGTGTCCTGTGTGGAGGGGACCTGTGTGGAGAGGTCCTGTGTGGAGGGGACCTGTGTTGAGGGCACCTGTGTGTGCGTGTCCTGTGTGGAGGGGACCTGTGTGAAGGGCACCTGTGTGTGCGTGTTCTGTGTGGAGGGCACCTGTGTGTGCGTGTCCTGTGTGGAGAGGTCCTGTGTGGAGGGGACCTGTGTTGAGGGCACCTGTGTTGAGGGCACCTGTGTGGAGGGGACCAGTGTGGAGGGCACCAGTGTGGAGGGCACCTGTGTGTGCGTGTCCTGTATGGAGGGGTCCTGTGTGGAGGGGACCTGTGTTGAGGGGTCCTGTGTGGAGGGCACCTGTGTGTGCGTGTCCTGTGTGGAGGAGACCTGTGTGTGCGTGTCCTGTGTGGAGGGGTCCTGTGTGGAGGGGACCTGTGTGGAGGGCACCTGTGTGTGCGTGTCCTGTGTGGAGGGGACCTGTGTGGAGAGGTCCTGTGTGGAGGGGACCTGTGTTGAGGGGTCCTGTGTGGAGGGCACCTGTGTGTGCGTGTCCTGTGTGGAGGGCACCTGTGTGTGCGTGTCCTGTGTGGAGGGCACCTGTGTGGAGGGGACCTGTGTTGAGGGAACCTGTGTTGAGGGAACCTGTGTTGAGGGAACCTGTGTTGAGGGCACATGTGTGGAGGGGACCTGTGTGGAGGGCACCTGTGTGTGTGTGTCCTGTGTGGAGGGGACCTGTGTGGAGGGGTCCTGTGTGGAGGGGTCCTGTGTGGAGGGGACCTGTGTGGAGGGCACCTGTGTGCGTGTCCTGTGTGGAGGGGACCTGTGTGGAGGGGTCCTGTGTGGAGGGGACATCTGTGGAGGGGACCTGTGTGGAGGGCACCTGTGTGTGCGTGTCCTGTGTGGAGGGGTCTTGTGTGGAGGGGACCTGTGTGGAGGGCACCTGTGTGGAGGGCACTTGTGTGGAGGGCACCTGTGTGTGCGTGTCCTGTGTGGAGGGCACCAGTGTATGCGTGTCCTGTGTGGAGGGCACCTGTGTGGAGGGGTCCTGTGTGGAGGGGACCTGTGTGTGCGTGTCCTGTGTGGAGGGGTACTGTGTGGAGGGGACCTGTGTGGAGGGGACCTGTGTGGAGGGGTCCTGTGTGGAGGGGACATCTGTGGAGGGCACCTGTGTGTGCGTTCCCTGTGTGGAGGGGTCCTGTGTGGAGGGGACCTGTGTGGAGGGCACCTGTGTGTGCGTGTCCTGTGTGGAGGGCACCTGTGTATGCGTGTCCTGTGTGGAGGGGACCTGTGTTGAGGGGTCCTGTGTGGAGGGGACCTGTGTGTGCGTGTCCTGTGTGGAGGGGTACTGTGTGGAGGGGACCTGTGTGGAGGGGACCTGTGTGTGCGTGTCCTGTGTGGAGGGGACCTGTGTGGAGGGGACCTGTGTTGAGGGGACCTGTGTGGAGGGCACCTGTGTGGAGGGCACCTGTGTGTGCGTGTCCTGTGTGGAGGGGACCTGTGTGGAGGGGTCCTGTGTGGAGAGGACCTGTGTGGAGGGCACCTATGTGCGTGTCCAGTGTGGAGGGGACCTGTGTGGATTGGTCCTGTGTAGAGGGGGCATCTGTGGAGGGGACCTGTGTGGAGGGCACCTGTGTGTGCGTGTCCTGTGTGGAGGGGACCTGTGTGGAGGGCACCTGTGTGTGCGTGTCCTGTGTGGAGGGGACCTGTGTGGAGGGGTCCTGTGTGGAGGGGTCCTGTGTGGAGGGGACCTGTGTGGAGGGGTACTGTGTGGAGGGGACCTGTGTGTGCGTGTCCTGTGTGGAGGGGACCTGTGTGGAGGGGTCCTGTGTGGAGGGGACATCTGTGGAGGGGACCTGTGTGGAGGGCACCTGTGTGTGCGTGTCCTGTGTGGAGGGGTCCTGTGTGGAGGGGACCTGTGTGGAGGGGACCTGTGTGGAGGGCACCTGTGTGGAGGGGACCTGTGTGGAGGGCACCTGTGTGTGCGTGTCCTGTGTGGAGGGCACCTGTGTATGCGTGTCCTGTGTGGAGGGGACCTGTGTTGAGGGGTCCTGTGTGGAGGGGACCTGTGTGTGCGTGTCCTGTGTGGAGGGGTACTGTGTGGAGGGGACCTGTGCGGAGGGGACCTGTGCGTGCGTGTCCTGTGTGGAGGGGACCTGTGTGGAGGGGACCTGTGTGCAGGGCACCTGTGTGTGCGTGTCCTGTGTGGAGGGGTCCTGTGTGGAGAGGACCTGTGTGGAGGGCACCTGTGTGCATGTCCTGTGTGGAGGGGACCTGTGTGGAGGGGTCCTGTGTGGAGGGGACATCTGTGGAGGGGACCTGTGTGTGCGTGTCCTGTGTGGAGGGGTCCTGTGTGGAGAGCACCTGTGTTGAGGGGTCCTGTGTGGAGGGGACCTCTGTGTGTGTGTCCTGTGTGGAGGGGTACTGTGTTGAGGGGTCCTGTGTGGAGGGGACCTGTGTGTGCGTGTCCTGTGTGGAGGGGTACTGTGTGGAGGGCACCTGTGTGTGTCCTGTGTGGAGGGGACCTGTATTGAGGGGTCCTGTGTGGAGGGGACCTGTGTGTGCGTGTCCTGTGTGGAGGGCACCTGTGTGTGCGTGTCCTGTGTGGAGCGCACCTGTGTATGCGTGTACTGTATGGAGGGGACCTGTGTTGAGGGGTCCTGTGTGGAGGGGACCTGTGTGTGCGTGTCCTGTGTGGAGAGGTACTGTGTGGAGGGCACCTGTGTGTGCGTGTCCTGTGTGTTGTGGTCCTGTGTGGAGGGGACCTGTGTGGAGGGGACCTGTGTGGAGGGCACCAGTGTGGAGGGCACCTGTGTGTGCGTGTCCTGTATGGAGGGGTCCTGTGTGGAGGGGTCCTGTGTGGAGGGGACCTGTGTGGAGGGGTCCTGTGTGGAGGGGACCTGTGTGGAGGGGTCCTGTGTGGAGGGGACCTGTGTGGAGGGCACCTGTGTGTGCGTGTCCTGTGTGGAGGGGACCTGTGTGGAGAGGTCCTGTGTGGAGGGGACCTGTGTTGAGGGGTCCTGTGTGGAGGGCACCTGTGTGTGCGTGTCCTGTGTGGAGGGGTCCTGTGTGGAGGGGACCTGTGTGGAGGGCACCTGTGTGGAGGGGACCTGTGTGGAGGGGACCTGTGTGGAGGGGTCCTGTGTGGAGAGGACCTGTGTTGAGGGGTCCTGTGTGGAGGGCACCTGTGTGTGCGTGTCCTGTGTGGAGGGGTCCTGTGTGGAGGGGACCTGTGTGGAGGGGTCCTGTGTGGAAGGGACGTGTGTGGAGGGCACCAGTGTGCGTGTCCTGTGTGAAGGGGACCTGTGTGGAGAGGTCCTGTGTGGAGGGGACCTGTGTTGAGGGGTCCTGTGTGGAGGGCACCTGTGTGTGCGTGTCCTGTGTGGAGGGGACCTGTGTGGAGGGCACCTGTGTGTGCGTGTCCTGTGTGGAGGGCACCTGTGTGTGCGTGTCCTGTGTGGAGAGGTCCTGTGTGGAGGGGACCTGTGTTGAGGGCACCTGTGTGGAGGGGACCAGTGTGGAGGGCACCAGTGTGGAGAGCACCAGTGTGGAGGGCACCAGTGTGTGCGTGTCCTGTATGGAGGGGTCCTGTGTGGAGGGCACGTGTGTGTGCATGTCCTGTGTGGAGGAGATCTGTGTGTGCGTGTCCTGTGTGGAGGGGACCTGTGTGGAGGGGTCCTGTGTGGAGGGGACCTGTGTGGAGGGCACCTGTGTGGAGGAGTCCTGTGTGGAGGGGACATCTGTGGAGGGGACCTGTGTGGAGGGCACCTGTGTGTGCGTGTCCTGTGTGGAAGGGCACCTGTGTGGAGGGCACCTGTGTGGAGGGGACCTGTGTTGAGGGGACCTGTGTGGAGGGCAAATGTGTGGAGGGGACCTGTGTGGAGGGCACCTGTGCGTGCGTGTCCTGTGTGGAGGGGACCTGTGTGGAGGGACCTGTGTGGAGGGCACCTGTGTGGAGGGACCTGTGTGGAGGGACCTGTGTGGAGGGCACCTGTGTGCGTGTCCTGTGTGGAGGGGACCTGTGTGGAGGGGTCCTGTGTGGAGGGGACATCTATGGAGGGCACCTGTGTGGAGGGCACCTGTGTGTGCGTGTCCTGTGTGGAGGGGACCTGTGTGGAGGGCACCTGTGTGTGCGTGTCCTGTGTGGAGGGCACCTGTGTATGCATGTCCTGTGTGGAGGGCACCTGTGTGGAGGGGTCATGTGTGGAGGGGACCTGTGTGTGCGTGTCCTGTGTGGAGGGGTACTGTGTGGAGGGGACCTCTGTGGAGGTGACCTGTGTGTGCGTGTCCTGTGTGGAGGTGACCTGTGTGGAGGGGACATCTGTGGAGAGCACCTGTGTGTGCGTGTCCTGTGTGGAGGGGTCCTGTGTGGAGGGGACCTGTGTGGAGGGGACCTGTGTGGAGGGCACTTGTGTGGAGGGCACCTGTGTGTGCATGTCCTGTGTGGAGGGCACCTGTGTATGCGTGTCCTGTGTGGAGGGGACCTGTGTTGAGGGGTCCTGTGTGGAGGGGACCTGTGTGTGCGTGTCCTGTGTGGAGGGGTACTGTGTGGAGGGGACCTGTGTGTGCGTGTCCTGTGTGGGAGGGACCTGTGTGGAGGGCACCTGTGTGTGCGTGTCCTGTGTGGAGGGGACCTGTGTGGAGGGGTCCTGTGTGGAGAGGACCTGTGTGGAGGGCACCTGTGTGCGTGTCCAGTGTGGAGGGGACCTGTGTGGATTGGTCCTGTGTGGAGGGCACCTGTGTGTGCGTGTCCTGTGTGGAGGGGACCTGTGTGGAGGGCACCTGTGTGTGCGTGTCCTGTGTGGAGGGGACCTGTGTGGAGGGGTCCTGTGTGGTGGGGTCCTGTGTGGAGGGGACCTGTGTTGAGGGGTCCTGTGTGGAGGGGACCTGTGTGTGCGTGTCCTGTGTGGAGGGGTACTGTGTGGAGGGGACCTGTGTGGAGGGGACCTGTGTGTGCGTGTGCTGTGTGGAGGGGACCTGTGTGGAGGGGACATGTGTGGAGGGGACCTGTGTGGAGGGCACCTGTGTGTGCGTGTCCTGTGTGGAGGGGTCCTGTGTGGAGGGGACCTGTGTGGAGGGCACCTGTGTGGAGGGCACCTGTGTGGAGGGCACTTGTGTGGAGGGCACCTGTGTGTGCGTGTCCTGTGTGGAGGGCACCTGTGTATGCGTGTCCTGTGTGGAGGGGTCCTGTGTGGAGGGGACCTGTGTGTGCGTGTCCTGTGTGGAGGGGTACTGTGTGGAGGGGACCCGTGTGGAGGGGACCTGTGCGTGCGTGTCCTGTGTGGAGGGGATCTGTGTGGAGGGGACCTGTGTGCAGGGCACCTGTGTGTGCGTGTCCTGTGTGGAGGGGTCCTGTGTGGAGAGGACCTGTGTGGAGGACACCTGTGTGCATGTCCTGTGTGGAGGGGACCTGTGTGGAGGGGTCCTGTGTGGAGGGGACCTGTGTGGAGGGCAACTGTGTGTGCGTGTCCTGTGTGGAGGGGTCCTGTGTGGAGGGGACCTGTGTTGATGGGTCCTGTGTGGAGGGGACCTGTGTGTGCGTGTCCTGTGTGGAGGGGTACTGTGTTGAGGGGTCCTGTGTGGAGGGGACCTGTGTGTGCGTGTCCTGTGTGGAGGGGTACTGTGTGGAGGGCACCTGTGTGTGCGTGTCCTGTGTGGAGGGGACCTGTGTTGAGGGGTCCTGTGTGGAGGGGACCTGTGTGTGCGTGTCCTGTGTGGAGGGGTACTGTGTGGAGGGCACCTGTGTGTGCGTGTCCTGTGTGGAGGGCACCTGTGTATGCGTGTCCTGTGTGGAGGGGACCTGTGTTGAGGGGTCCTGTGTGGAGGGGACCTGTGTTGAGGGGTCCTGTGTGGAGGGGTACTGTGTGGAGGGCACCTGTGTGTGCGTGTCCTGTGTGGAGTGGTCCTGTGTGGAGGGGACCTGTGTGGAGGTGTCCTGTGTGGAGGGGACCTGTGTGGAGGGCACCAGTGTGGAGGGCACCAGTGTGGAGGGCACCTGTGTGTGCGTGTCCTGTATGGAGGGGTCCTGTGTGGAGGGGTCCTGTGTGGAGGGGTCCTTTGTGGAGGGGACCTGTGTGGAGGGGACCTGTGTGGAGGGCACCTGTGTGTGCGTGTCCTGTGTGGAGGGGACCTGTGTGGAGAGGTCCTGTGTGGAGGGGACCTGTGTTGAGGGGTCCTGTGTGGAGGGCACCTGTGTGTGCGTGTCCTGTGTGGAGGGGTCCTGTGTGGAGGGGACCTGTGTGGAGGGCACCTGTGTGGAGGGCACCTGTGTGGAGGGCACCTGTGTGGAGGGGACCTGTGTTGAGGGGTCCTGTGTGGAGGGCACCTGTGTGTGCGTGTCCTGTGTGGAGGGGTCCTGTGTGGAGGGGACCTGTGTGGAGGGGACCTGTGTGGAGGGGTCCTGTGTGGAAGGGACCTGTGTGGAGGGCACCAGTGTGAGTGTCCTGTGTGGAGGGGACTTGTGTTGAGGGGTCCTGTGTGGAGGGCACCTGTGTGTGCGTGTCCTGTGTGGAGGGGACCTGTGTGGAGGGCACCTGTGTGTGCGTGTCCTGTGTGGAGATGTCCTGTGTGGAGGGGACCTGTGTTGAGGGCACCTGTGTGGAGGGGACCTGTGTTGAGGGCACCTGTGTGGAGGGGACCTGTCTGGAGGGGACCAGTGTGGTGGGCACCAGTGTGTGCGTGTCCTGTATGGAGGGGTCCTGTGTGGAGGGGACCTGTGTTGAGGGGTCCTGTGTGGAGGGCACCTGTGTGTGCGTGTCCTGTGTGGAGGAGACCTGTGTGTGTCCTGTGTGGAGGGGACCTGTGTGGAGGGGACCTGTGTGGAGGGGTCCTGTGTGGAGGGCACCTGTGTGGAGGGCACCTGTGTGTGCGTGTCCTGTGTGGAGGGGACCTGTGTGGAGAGGTCCTGTGTGTAGGGGACCTGTGTTGAGGGGTTCTATGTGGAGGGCACCTGTGTGTGCTTGTCCTGTGTGGAGGGCACCTGTGTGGAGGGGACCTGTGTGGAGGGGACCTGTGTTGAGGGGACCTGTGTGGAGGGCACATGTGTGGAGGGGACCTGTGTGGAGGGCACCTGTGTGGAGGGCACCTGTGTATGCGTGTCCTGTGTGGAGGGGACCTGTGTTGAGGGGTCCTGTGTGGAGGGGACCTGTGTGTGCGTGTCCTGTGTGGAGGGGTACTGTGTGGAGGGGACCTGTGTGTGCGTGTCCTGTGTGGGAGGGACCTGTGTGGAGGGCACCTGTGTGGAGGGCACCTGTGTGTGCGTGTCCTGTGTGGAGGGGACCTGTGTGGAGGGGTCCTGTGTGGAGAGGACCTGTGTGGAGGGCACCTGTGTGCGTGTCCAGTGTGGAGGGGACCTGTGTGGATTGGTCCTGTGTGGAGGGGGCATCTGTGGAGGGGACCTGTGTGGAGGGCACCTGTGTGTGCGTGTCCTGTGTGGAGGGGACCTGTGTGGAGGGGTCCTGTGTGGTGGGGTCCTGTGTGGAAGGGACCTGTGTTGAGGGGTCCTGTGTGGAGGGGACCTGTGTGTGCGTGTCCTGTGTGGAGGGGTACTGTGTGGAGGGGACCTGTGTGGAAGGGACCTGTGTGTGCGTGTCCTGTGTGGAGGGGACCTGTGTGGAGGGGACCTGTGTGGAGGGGTCCTGTGTGGAGGGGACATGTGTGGAGGGGACCTGTGTGGAGGGCACCTGTGTGTGCGTGTCCTGTGTGGAGGGGTCCTGTGTGGAGGGGACCTGTGTGGAGGGGACCTGTGTGGAGGGCACCTGTGTGGAGGGCACTTGTGTGGAGGGCACCTGTGTGTGCGTGTCCTGTGTGGAGGGCACCTGTGTATGCGTGTCCTGTGTGGAGGGGACCTGTGTTGAGGGGTCCTGTGTGGAGGGGACCTGTGTGTGCGTGTCCTGTGTGGAGGGGATCTGTGTGGAGGGGACCTGTGTGCAGGGCACCTGTGTGTGCGTGTCCTGTGTGGAGGGGTCCTGTGTGGAGAGGACCTGTGTGGAGAGGACCTGTGTGGAGGACACCTGTGTGCATGTCCTGTGTGGAGGGGTCCTGTGTGGAGGGGTCCTGTGTGGAGGGGACCTGTGTGGAGGGCACCTGTGTGTGCGTGTCCTGTGTGGAGGGGTCCTGTGTGGAGGGCACCTGTGTTGAGGGGTCCTGTGTGGAGGGGACCTGTGTGTGCGTGTCCTGTGTGGAGGGGTACTGTGTTGAGGGGTCCTGTGTGGAGGGGACCTGTGTGTGCGTGTCCTGTGTGGAGGGGTACTGTGTGGAGGGCACCTGTGTGTGCGTGTCCTGTGTGGAGGGGACCTGTGTTGAGGGGTCCTGTGTGGAGGGGACCTGTGTGTGCGTGTCCTGTGTGGAGGGGTACTGTGTGGAGGGCACCTGTGTGTGGGTGTCCTGTGTGGAGGGCACCTGTGTATGCGTGTCCTGTGTGGAGGGGACCTGTGTTGAGGGGTCCTGTGTGGAGGGGACCTGTGTGTGCGTGTCCTGTGTGGAGGGGTAATGTGTGGAGGGCACCTGTGTGTGCGTGTCCTGTGTGGAGTGGTCCTGTGTGGAGGGGTCCTGTGTGGAGGGGACCTGTGTGGAGGGGACCTGTGTGGAGGGCACCAGTGTGGAGGGCACCAGTGTGTGCGTGTCCTGTATGGAGGGGTCCTGTGTGGAGGGGTCCTGTGTGGAGGGGACCTGTGTGGAGGGGTCCTGTGTGGAGGGGTCCTGTGTGGAGGGGGCCTGTGTGGAGGGCACCTGTGTGTGTGTGTGCGTGTCCTGTGTGGAGGGGACCTGTGTGGAGAGGTCCTGTGTGGAGGGTACCTGTGTTGAGGGGTCCTGTGTGGAGGGCACCTGTGTGTGCGTGTCCTGTGTGGAGGGGTCCTGTGTGGAGGGGACCTGTGTGGAGGGCACCTGTGTGGAGGGGTCCTGTGTGGAGAGGACCTGTGTTGAGGGGTCCTGTGTGGAGGGCACCTGTGTGTGCGTGTCCTGTGTGGAGGGGACCTGTGTGGAGGGGACCTGTGTGGAGGGGTCCTGTGTGGAAGGGACCTGTGTGGAGGGCACCAGTGTGCGTGTCCTGTGTGGAGGGGACCTGTGTGGAGAGGTCCTGTGTGGAGGGGACCTGTGTTGAGGGGTCCTGTGTGGAGGGCACCTGTGTGTGCGTGTCCTGTGTGGAGGGGACCTGTGTGGAGGGCACCTGTGTGTGCGTGTCCTGTGTGGAGAGGTCCTGTGTGGAGGGGACCTGTGTTGAGGGCACCTGTGTGGAGGGGACCTGTGTGGAGGGGACCAGTGTGGAGGGCACCAGTGTGGAGGGCACCAGTGTGTGCGTGTCCTGTATGGAGGGGTCCTGTGTGGAGGGGACCTGTGTTGAGGGGTCCTGTGTGGAGGGCACCTGTGTGTGCGTGTCCTGTGTGGAGGAGACCTGTGTGTGTCCTGTGTGGAGGGGACCTGTGTGGAGGGGACCTGTGTGGAGGGGTCCTGTGTGGAGGGCACCTGTGTGGAGGGCACCTGTGTGTGCGTGTACTGTGTGGAGGGGACCTGTGTGGAGAGGTCCTGTGTGTAGGGGACCTGTGTTGAGGGGTTCTGTGTGGAGGGCACCTGTGTGTGCGTGTCCTGTGTGGAGGGCACCTGTGTTGAGGGGACCTGTGTTGAGGGGACCTGTGTTGAGGGCACATGTGTGGAGGGCACATGTGTGGAGGGGACCTGTGTGGAGGGCACCTGTGTGTGTGCGTGTCCTGTGTGGAGGGGACCTGTGTGGAGGGACCTGTGTGGAGGGCACCTGTGTGCGTGTCCTGTGTGGAGGGGACATCTGTGGAGGGGACCTGTGTGGAGGGCACCTGTGTGTGCGTGTCCTGTGTGGAGGGGTCCTGTGTGGAGGGGACCTGTGTGGAGGGCACCTGTGTGGAGGGCACCTGTGTGGAGGGCACCTGTGTGTGCGTGTCCTGTGTGGAGGGCACCTGTGTATGCGTGTCCTGTGTTGAGGGGTCCTGTGTGGAGGGGACCTGTGTGTGCGTGTCCTGTGTGGAGGGGTACTGTGTAGAGGGGACCTGTGTGGAGGTGACCTGTGTGTGCGTGTCCTGTGTGGAGGGGACCTGTGTGGAGGGGTCCTGTGTGGAGGGGACATCTGTGGAGGGCACCTGTGTGTGCGTGTCCTGTGTGGAGGGGTCCTGTGTGGAGGGGACCTGTGTGGAGGGCACCTGTGTGTGCGTGTCCTGTGTGGAGAGCACCTGTGTATGCGTGTCCTGTGTGGAGGGGACCTGTGTTGAGGGGTCCTGTGTGGAGGGGACCTGTGTGTGCGTGTCCTGTGTGGAGGGGTAATGTGTGGAGGGGACCTGTGTGGAGGGGACCTGTGTGTGCGTGTTCTGTGTGGGAGGGACCTGTGTGGAGGGGACCTGTGTGGAGGGCACCTGTGTGGAGGGCACCTGTGTGGAGGGGACCTGTGTGGAGGGGTCCTGTGTGGAGAGGACCTGTGTGGAGGGCACCTGTGTGCGTGTCCAGTGTGGAGGGGACCTGTGTGGATTGGTCCTGTGTGGAGGGGGCATCTGTGGAGGGGACCTGTGTGGAGGGCACCTGTGTGTGCGTGTCCTGTGTGGAGGGTACCTGTGTGGAGGGGTCCTGTGTGGAGGGGACCTGTGTTGAGGGGTCCTGTGTGGAGGGGACCTGTGTTGAGGGGTCCTGTGTGGAGGGGACCTGTGTGTGCGTGTCCTGTGTGGAGGGGTACTGTGTGGAGGGGACCTGTGTGTGCGTGTCTTGTGTGGAGGGGACCTGTGTGGAGGGGTCCTGTGTGGAGGGGACATGTGTGGAGGGGACCTGTGTGTGCGTGTACTGTGTGGAGGGGTCCTGTGTGGAGGGGTCCTGTGTGGAGGGGACCTGCGTGGAGGGCACCTGTGTGGAGGGCACCTGTGTGTGCGTGTCCTGTGTGGAGGGGTCCTGTGTGGAGGGGACCTGTGTGGAGGGGACCTGTGTGGAGGGCACCTGTGTGGAGGGGACCTGTGTGGAGGGCACCTGTGTGGAGGGCACTTGTGTGGAGGGCACCTGTGTGTGCATGTCCTGTGTGGAGAACACCTGTGTAATCGTGTCCTGTGTGGAGGGGACCTGTGTTGAGGGGTCCTGTGTGGAGGGGACCTGTGTGTGCGTGTCCTGTGTGGAGGGGTACTGTGTGGAGGGGACCTGTGCATGCGTGTCCTGTGGGGAGGGGATCTGTGTGGAGGGGACCTGTGTGCAGGGCACCTGTGTGTGCGTGTCCTGTGTGGAGGGGTCCTGTGTGGAGAGGACCTGTGTGGGGGGCACCTGTGTGCATGTCCTGTGTGGAGGGGACCTGTGTGGAGGGGTCCTGTGTGGAGGGGATCTGTGTGGAGGGCACCAGTGTGTGCGTGTCCTGTGTGGAGGGGTCCTGTGTGGAGGGCACCTGTGTTGAGGGGTCCTGTGTGGAGGGGACCTGTGTGTGCGTGTCCTGTGTGGAGGGGTATTGTGTGGAGGGCACCTGTGTGTGCGTGTTCTGTGTGGAGGGGACCTGTGTTGAGGGGTCCTGTGTGGAGGGGACCTATGTGTGCGTGTCCTGTGTGGAGGGGTACTGTGTGGAGGGCACCTGTGTGTGTGTGTCCTGTGTGGAGGGCACCTGTGTATGCGTGTCCTGTGTGGAGGGGACCTGTGTTGAGGGGTCCTGTGTGGAGGGGACCTGTGTGTGCGTGTCCTGTGTGGAGGGGTACTGTGTGGAGGGCACCTGTGTGTGCGTGTCCTGTGTGGAGTGGTCCTGTGTGGAGGGGACCTGTGTGGAGGGGACCTGTGTGGAGGGGTCCTGTGTGGAGGGGACCTGTGTGGAGGGCACCAGTGTGGAGGGCACCAGTGTGTGCGTGTCCTGTATGGAGGGGTCCTGTGTGGAGGGGTCCTGTGTGGAGGGGACCTGTGTGGAGGGGTCCTGTGTGGAGGGGACCTGTGTGGAGGGCACCTGTGTGTGCGTGTCCTGTGTGGAGGGGACCTGTGTGGAGAGGTCCTGTGTGGAGGGGACCTGTGTTGAGGGGTCCTGTGTGGAGGGCACCTGTGTGTGCGTGTCCTGTGTGGAGGGGTCCTGTGTGGAGGGGACCTGTGTGGAGGGCACCTGTGTGGAGGGGACCTGTGTGGAGGGGTCCTGTGTGGAGAGGACCTGTGTTGAGGGGTCCTGTGTGGAGGGCACCTGTGTGTGCGTGTCCTGTGTGGAGGGGTCCTGTGTGGAGGGGACCTGTGTGGAGGGGACCTGTGTGGAGGGGTCCTGTGTGGAAGGGAACTGTGTGGAGGGCACCAGTGTGCGTGTCCTGTGTGGAGGAGACCTGTGTGGAGAGGTCCTGTGTGGAGGGGACCTGTGTTGAGGGGTCCTGTGTGGAGGGCACCTGTGTGTGCGTGTCCTGTGTGGAGGGGACCTGTGTGGAGGGCACCTGTGTGTGCGTGTCCTGTGTGGAGGGCACCTGTGTGTGCATGTCCTGTGTGGAGAGGACCTGTGTTGAGGGCACCTGTGTGGAGGGGACCTGTGTGGATGGGACCAGTGTGGAGGGCACCAGTGTGGAGGGCACCAGTGTGTGCGTGTCCAGTATGGAGGGGTCCTGTGTGGAGGGGACCTGTGTTGAGGGGTCCTGTGTGGAGGGCACCTGTGTGTGCGTGTCCTGTGTGGAGGAGACCTGTGTGTGCGTGTCCTGTGTGGAGGGGACCTGTGTGGAGGGGTCCTGTGTGGAGGGGACCTGTGTGGAGGGCACCTGTGTGTGCGTGTCCTGTGTGGAGGGGACCTGTGTGGAGAGGTCCTGTGTGTAGGGGACCTGTGTTGAGGGGTCCTGTGTGGAGGGCACCTGTGTGTGCGTGTCCTGTGTGGAGGGGACCTGTGTGGAGGGGACCTGTGTTGAGGGGACCTGTGTGGAGGGCACATGTGTGGAGGGGACCTGTGTGGAGGGCACCTGTGTGTGCGTGTCCTGTGTGTAGGGCACCTGTGTGCGTGTCCTGTGTGGAGGGGACCTGTGTGGAGGGGTCCTGTGTGGAGGGGACATCTGTGGAGGGGACCTGTGTGGAGGGCACCTGTGTGTGCGTGTCCTGTGTGGAGGGGACCTGTGTGGAGGGCACCTGTGTGTGCGTGTCCTGTGTGGAGGGCACCTGTGTATGCGTGTCCTGTGTGGAGGGCACCTGTGTGGAGGGGACCTGTGTTGAGGGGTCCTGTGTGGAGGGGACCTGTGTGTGTGTGTCCTGTGTGGAGGGGTACTGTGTGGAGGGGTACTGTGTGGAGGTGACCTGTGTGTGCGTGTCATGTGTGGAGGGGACCTGTGTGGAGGGGTCCTGTGTGGAGGGGACATCTGTGGAGGGCACCTGTGTGTGCGTGTCCTGTGTGGAGGGGACCTGTGTGGAGGGCACCTGTGTGGAGGGCACCTGTGTGGAGGGCACCTGTGTATGCGTGTCCTGTGTGGAGGGGACCTGTGTTGAGGGGTCCTGTGTGGAGGGGACCTGTGTGTGCGTGTCCTGTGTGGAGGGGTACTGTGTGGAGGGGACCTGTGTGTGCGTGTCCTGTGTGGGAGGGACCTGTGTGGAGGGCACCTGTGTGGAGGGCACCTGTGTGTGCGTGTCCTGTGTGGAGGGGACCTGTGTGGAGGGGTCCTGTGTGGAGGGCACCTGTCTGCGTGTCCAGTGTGGAGGGGACCTGTGTGGATTGGTCCTGTGTGGAGGGGACCTGTGTGGAGGGCACCTGTGTGTGCGTGTCCTGTGTGGAGGGCACCTGTGTATGCGTGTCCTGTGTGGAGGGGACCTGTGTTGAGGGGTCCTGTGTGGAGGGGACCTGTGTGTGCGTGTCCTGTGTGGAGGGGTACTGTGTGGAGGGGACCTGTGCGTGCGTGTCCTGTGTGGAGGGGACCTGTGTGCAGGGCACCTGTGTGTGCGTGTCCTGTGTGGAGGGGTCCTGTGTGGAGAGGACCTGTGTGGAGGGCACCTGTGTGCATGTCCTGTGTGGAGGGGACCTGTGTGGAAGGGTCCTGTGTGGAGGGGACATCTGTGGAGGGGACATCTGTGGAGGGGACCTGTGTGGAGGGCACCTGTGTGTGCGTGTCCTGTGTGGAGGGGTCCTGTGTGGAGGGCACCTGTGTTGAGGGGTCCTGTGTGGAGGGGACCTGTGTGTGCGTGTCCTGTGTGGAGGGGTACTGTGTTGAGGGGTCCTGTGTGGAGGGGACCTGTGTGTGCGTGTCCTGTGTGGAGGGGTACTGTGTGGAGGGCACCTGTGTGTGCGTGTCCTGTGTGGAGGGGACCTGTGTTGAGGGGTCCTGTGTGGAGGGGACCTATGTGTGCGTGTCCTGTGTGGAGGGCACCTGTGTGTGCGTGTCCTGTGTGAAGGGCACCTGTGTATGCGTGTCCTGTGTGGAGGGGACCTGTGTTGAGGGGTTCTGTGTGGAGGGGACCTGTGTGTGCGTGTCCTGTGTGGAGGGGTACTGTGTGGAGGGCACCTGTGTGTGCGTGTCCTGTGTGGAGGGGTCCTGTGTGGAGGGGACCTGTGTGGAGGGGACCTGTGTGGAGGGGTCCCGTGTGTGCGTGTCCGGTGTGGAGGGGACCTGTGTGGAGGGGTCCTGTGTGTGCGTGTCCTGTGTGGAGGGGTCCTGTGTGTGCGTGTCCTGTGTGGAGGGGACCTGTGTGGAGGGGTCCTGTGTGGAGGGGTCCTGTGTGGAGGGGTCCTGTGTGTGCGTGTCCTGTGTGGAGGGGACCTGTGTGGAGGGCACCTGTGTGTGCGTGTCCTGTGTGGAGGGGTCCTGTGTGTGCGTGTCCTGTGTGGAGGGGACCTGTGTGGAGGGGTCCTGTGTGTGCGTGTCCTGTGTGGAGGGGACCTGTGTGGAGGGGTCCTGTGTGGAGGGGACCTGTGTGGAGGGGACCTGTGTGGAGGGCACCTGTGTGTGCGTGTCCTGTGTGGAGGGGACCTGTGTGGAGAGGTCCTGTGTGGAGGGGACCTGTGTTGAGGGGTCCTGTGTGGAGGGGACCTGTGTTGAGGGGTCCTGTGTGGAGGGGACCTGTGTGGAGGGCACCTGTGTGGAGGGGACCTGTGTGGAGGGGTCCTGTGTGGAGGGGTCCTGTGTGGAGGGGTCCTGTGTGGAGGGCACCTGTATGTGCGTGTCCTGTGTGGAGGGGACCTGTGTGGAGAGGTCCTGTGTGGAGGGGACCTGTGTTGAGGGGTCCTGTGTGGAGGGCACCTGTGTGTGCGTGTCCTGTGTGGAGGGGACCTGTGTGGAGGGCACCTGTGTGTGGGTGTCCTGTGTGGAGGGCACCTGTGTGTGCATGTCCTGTGTGGAGAGGACCTGTGTTGAGGGCACCTGTGTGGAGGGGACCTGTGTGGAGGGGACCAGTGTGGAGGGCACCAGTGTGGAGGGCACCAGTGTGTGCGTGTCCAGTATGGAGGGGTCCTGTGTGGAGGGGACCTGTGTTGAGGGGTCCTGTGTGGAGGGCACCTGTGTGTGCGTGTCCTGTGTGGAGGAGACCTGTGTGTGCGTGTCCTGTGTGGAGGGGACCTGTGTGGAGGGGACCTGTGTGGAGGGGTCCTGTGTGGAGGGGACCTGTGTGGAGGGCACCTGTGTGTGCGTGTCCTGTGTGGAGGGGACCTGTGTGGAGAGGTCCTGTATGTAGGGGACCTGTGTTGAGGGGTCCTGGGTGGAGGGCACCTGTGTGTGCGTGTCCTGTGTGGAGGGGACCTGTGTGGAGGGAACATGTGTGGAGGGGACCTGTGTGGAGGGCACCTGTGTGGAGGGCACCTGTGTGTGCGTGTCCTGTGTGGAGGAACCTGTGTGGAGGGCACCTGTGTGCGTGTCCTGTGTGGAGGGGACCTGTGTGGAGGGGACCTGTGTGGAGGGCACCTGTGTGTGCGTGTCCTGTGTGGAGGGGACCTGTGTTGAGGGGACCTGTGTGGAGGGCACCTGTGTGTGCGTGTCCTGTGTGGAGGGCACCTGTGTATGCGTGTCCTGTGTGGAGGGCACCTGTGTTGAGGGGTCCTGTGTGGAGGGGACCTGTGTTGAGGGGTCCTGTGTGGAGGGGACCTGTGTTGAGGGGTCCTGTGTGGAGGTGACCTGTGTGTGTGCGTGTCATGTGTGGAGGGGACCTGTGTGGAGGGGTCCTGTGTGGAGGGGACATCTGTGGAGGGCACCTGTGTGTGCGTGTCCTGTGTGGAGGGGTCCTGTGTGGAGGGGACCTGTGTGGAGGGGACCTGTGTGGAGGGCACCTGTGTGTGCGTGTCCTGTGTGGAGGGCACCTGTGTATGCGTGTCCTGTGTGGAGGGGACCTGTGTTGAGGGGTCCTGTGTGGAGGGGACCTGTGTGTGCGTGTCCTGTGTGGAGGGGTACTGTGTGGAGGGGTCCTGTGTGGAGGGGACCTGTGTGGAGGGGTCCTGTGTGGAGGGGACCTGTGTGGAGGGGTCCTGTGTGGAGGGGACCTGTGTGGAGGGCACCTGTGTGTGCGTGTCCTGTGTGGAGGGGACCTGTGTGGAGAGGTCCTGTGTGGAGGGGACCTGTGTTGAGGGGTCCTGTGTGGAGGGCACCTGTGTGTGCGTGTCCTGTGTGGAGGGGTCCTGTGTGGAGGGGACCTGTGTGGAGGGCACCTGTGTGGAGGGGACCTGTGTGGAGGGGACCTGTGTGGAGGGGTCCTGTGTGGAGAGGACCTGTGTTGAGGGGTCCTGTGTGGAGGGCACCTGTGTGTGCGTGTCCTGTGTGGAGGGGTCCTGTGTGGAGGGGACCTGTGTGGAGGGGTCCTGTGTGGAAGGGACGTGTGTGGAGGGCACCAGTGTGCGTGTCCTGTGTGAAGGGGACCTGTGTGGAGAGGTCCTGTGTGGAGGGGACCTGTGTTGAGGGGTCCTGTGTGGAGGGCACCTGTGTGTGCGTGTCCTGTGTGGAGGGGACCTGTGTGGAGGGCACCTGTGTGTGCGTGTCCTGTGTGGAGGGCACCTGTGTGTGCGTGTCCTGTGTGGAGAGGTCCTGTGTGGAGGGGACCTGTGTTGAGGGCACCTGTGTGGAGGGGACCAGTGTGGAGGGCACCAGTGTGGAGAGCACCAGTGTGGAGGGCACCAGTGTGTGCGTGTCCTGTATGGAGGGGTCCTGTGTGGAGGGCACGTGTGTGTGCATGTCCTGTGTGGAGGAGATCTGTGTGTGCGTGTCCTGTGTGGAGGGGACCTGTGTGGAGGGGTCCTGTGTGGAGGGGACCTGTGTGGAGGGCACCTGTGTGGAGGAGTCCTGTGTGGAGGGGACATCTGTGGAGGGGACCTGTGTGGAGGGCACCTGTGTGTGCGTGTCCTGTGTGGAAGGGCACCTGTGTGGAGGGCACCTGTGTGGAGGGGACCTGTGTTGAGGGGACCTGTGTGGAGGGCAAATGTGTGGAGGGGACCTGTGTGGAGGGCACCTGTGCGTGCGTGTCCTGTGTGGAGGGGACCTGTGTGGAGGGACCTGTGTGGAGGGCACCTGTGTGGAGGGACCTGTGTGGAGGGACCTGTGTGGAGGGCACCTGTGTGCGTGTCCTGTGTGGAGGGGACCTGTGTGGAGGGGTCCTGTGTGGAGGGGACATCTGTGGAGGGCACCTGTGTGGAGGGCACCTGTGTGTGCGTGTCCTGTGTGGAGGGGACCTGTGTGGAGGGCACCTGTGTGTGCGTGTCCTGTGTGGAGGGCACCTGTGTATGCATGTCCTGTGTGGAGGGCACCTGTGTGGAGGGGTCATGTGTGGAGGGGACCTGTGTGTGCGTGTCCTGTGTGGAGGGGTACTGTGTGGAGGGGACCTCTGTGGAGGTGACCTGTGTGTGCGTGTCCTGTGTGGAGGTGACCTGTGTGGAGGGGACATCTGTGGAGAGCACCTGTGTGTGCGTGTCCTGTGTGGAGGGGTCCTGTGTGGAGGGGACCTGTGTGGAGGGGACCTGTGTGGAGGGCACTTGTGTGGAGGGCACCTGTGTGTGCATGTCCTGTGTGGAGGGCACCTGTGTATGCGTGTCCTGTGTGGAGGGGACCTGTGTTGAGGGGTCCTGTGTGGAGGGGACCTGTGTGTGCGTGTCCTGTGTGGAGGGGTACTGTGTGGAGGGGACCTGTGTGTGCGTGTCCTGTGTGGGAGGGACCTGTGTGGAGGGCACCTGTGTGTGCGTGTCCTGTGTGGAGGGGACCTGTGTGGAGGGGTCCTGTGTGGAGAGGACCTGTGTGGAGGGCACCTGTGTGCGTGTCCAGTGTGGAGGGGACCTGTGTGGATTGGTCCTGTGTGGAGGGCACCTGTGTGTGCGTGTCCTGTGTGGAGGGGACCTGTGTGGAGGGCACCTGTGTGTGCGTGTCCTGTGTGGAGGGGACCTGTGTGGAGGGGTCCTGTGTGGTGGGGTCCTGTGTGGAGGGGACCTGTGTTGAGGGGTCCTGTGTGGAGGGGACCTGTGTGTGCGTGTCCTGTGTGGAGGGGTACTGTGTGGAGGGGACCTGTGTGGAGGGGACCTGTGTGTGCGTGTGCTGTGTGGAGGGGACCTGTGTGGAGGGGACATGTGTGGAGGGGACCTGTGTGGAGGGCACCTGTGTGTGCGTGTCCTGTGTGGAGGGGTCCTGTGTGGAGGGGACCTGTGTGGAGGGCACCTGTGTGGAGGGCACCTGTGTGGAGGGCACTTGTGTGGAGGGCACCTGTGTGTGCGTGTCCTGTGTGGAGGGCACCTGTGTATGCGTGTCCTGTGTGGAGGGGTCCTGTGTGGAGGGGACCTGTGTGTGCGTGTCCTGTGTGGAGGGGTACTGTGTGGAGGGGACCCGTGTGGAGGGGACCTGTGCGTGCGTGTCCTGTGTGGAGGGGATCTGTGTGGAGGGGACCTGTGTGCAGGGCACCTGTGTGTGCGTGTCCTGTGTGGAGGGGTCCTGTGTGGAGAGGACCTGTGTGGAGGACACCTGTGTGCATGTCCTGTGTGGAGGGGACCTGTGTGGAGGGGTCCTGTGTGGAGGGGACCTGTGTGGAGGGCAACTGTGTGTGCGTGTCCTGTGTGGAGGGGTCCTGTGTGGAGGGGACCTGTGTTGATGGGTCCTGTGTGGAGGGGACCTGTGTGTGCGTGTCCTGTGTGGAGGGGTACTGTGTTGAGGGGTCCTGTGTGGAGGGGACCTGTGTGTGCGTGTCCTGTGTGGAGGGGTACTGTGTGGAGGGCACCTGTGTGTGCGTGTCCTGTGTGGAGGGGACCTGTGTTGAGGGGTCCTGTGTGGAGGGGACCTGTGTGTGCGTGTCCTGTGTGGAGGGGTACTGTGTGGAGGGCACCTGTGTGTGCGTGTCCTGTGTGGAGGGCACCTGTGTATGCGTGTCCTGTGTGGAGGGGACCTGTGTTGAGGGGTCCTGTGTGGAGGGGACCTGTGTTGAGGGGTCCTGTGTGGAGGGGTACTGTGTGGAGGGCACCTGTGTGTGCGTGTCCTGTGTGGAGTGGTCCTGTGTGGAGGGGACCTGTGTGGAGGTGTCCTGTGTGGAGGGGACCTGTGTGGAGGGCACCAGTGTGGAGGGCACCAGTGTGGAGGGCACCTGTGTGTGCGTGTCCTGTATGGAGGGGTCCTGTGTGGAGGGGTCCTGTGTGGAGGGGTCCTTTGTGGAGGGGACCTGTGTGGAGGGGACCTGTGTGGAGGGCACCTGTGTGTGCGTGTCCTGTGTGGAGGGGACCTGTGTGGAGAGGTCCTGTGTGGAGGGGACCTGTGTTGAGGGGTCCTGTGTGGAGGGCACCTGTGTGTGCGTGTCCTGTGTGGAGGGGTCCTGTGTGGAGGGGACCTGTGTGGAGGGCACCTGTGTGGAGGGCACCTGTGTGGAGGGCACCTGTGTGGAGGGGACCTGTGTTGAGGGGTCCTGTGTGGAGGGCACCTGTGTGTGCGTGTCCTGTGTGGAGGGGTCCTGTGTGGAGGGGACCTGTGTGGAGGGGACCTGTGTGGAGGGGTCCTGTGTGGAAGGGACCTGTGTGGAGGGCACCAGTGTGAGTGTCCTGTGTGGAGGGGACTTGTGTTGAGGGGTCCTGTGTGGAGGGCACCTGTGTGTGCGTGTCCTGTGTGGAGGGGACCTGTGTGGAGGGCACCTGTGTGTGCGTGTCCTGTGTGGAGATGTCCTGTGTGGAGGGGACCTGTGTTGAGGGCACCTGTGTGGAGGGGACCTGTGTTGAGGGCACCTGTGTGGAGGGGACCTGTCTGGAGGGGACCAGTGTGGTGGGCACCAGTGTGTGCGTGTCCTGTATGGAGGGGTCCTGTGTGGAGGGGACCTGTGTTGAGGGGTCCTGTGTGGAGGGCACCTGTGTGTGCGTGTCCTGTGTGGAGGAGACCTGTGTGTGTCCTGTGTGGAGGGGACCTGTGTGGAGGGGACCTGTGTGGAGGGGTCCTGTGTGGAGGGCACCTGTGTGGAGGGCACCTGTGTGTGCGTGTCCTGTGTGGAGGGGACCTGTGTGGAGAGGTCCTGTGTGTAGGGGACCTGTGTTGAGGGGTTCTATGTGGAGGGCACCTGTGTGTGCTTGTCCTGTGTGGAGGGCACCTGTGTGGAGGGGACCTGTGTGGAGGGGACCTGTGTTGAGGGGACCTGTGTGGAGGGCACATGTGTGGAGGGGACCTGTGTGGAGGGCACCTGTGTGGAGGGCACCTGTGTATGCGTGTCCTGTGTGGAGGGGACCTGTGTTGAGGGGTCCTGTGTGGAGGGGACCTGTGTGTGCGTGTCCTGTGTGGAGGGGTACTGTGTGGAGGGGACCTGTGTGTGCGTGTCCTGTGTGGGAGGGACCTGTGTGGAGGGCACCTGTGTGGAGGGCACCTGTGTGTGCGTGTCCTGTGTGGAGGGGACCTGTGTGGAGGGGTCCTGTGTGGAGAGGACCTGTGTGGAGGGCACCTGTGTGCGTGTCCAGTGTGGAGGGGACCTGTGTGGATTGGTCCTGTGTGGAGGGGGCATCTGTGGAGGGGACCTGTGTGGAGGGCACCTGTGTGTGCGTGTCCTGTGTGGAGGGGACCTGTGTGGAGGGGTCCTGTGTGGTGGGGTCCTGTGTGGAAGGGACCTGTGTTGAGGGGTCCTGTGTGGAGGGGACCTGTGTGTGCGTGTCCTGTGTGGAGGGGTACTGTGTGGAGGGGACCTGTGTGGAAGGGACCTGTGTGTGCGTGTCCTGTGTGGAGGGGACCTGTGTGGAGGGGACCTGTGTGGAGGGGTCCTGTGTGGAGGGGACATGTGTGGAGGGGACCTGTGTGGAGGGCACCTGTGTGTGCGTGTCCTGTGTGGAGGGGTCCTGTGTGGAGGGGACCTGTGTGGAGGGGACCTGTGTGGAGGGCACCTGTGTGGAGGGCACTTGTGTGGAGGGCACCTGTGTGTGCGTGTCCTGTGTGGAGGGCACCTGTGTATGCGTGTCCTGTGTGGAGGGGACCTGTGTTGAGGGGTCCTGTGTGGAGGGGACCTGTGTGTGCGTGTCCTGTGTGGAGGGGATCTGTGTGGAGGGGACCTGTGTGCAGGGCACCTGTGTGTGCGTGTCCTGTGTGGAGGGGTCCTGTGTGGAGAGGACCTGTGTGGAGAGGACCTGTGTGGAGGACACCTGTGTGCATGTCCTGTGTGGAGGGGTCCTGTGTGGAGGGGTCCTGTGTGGAGGGGACCTGTGTGGAGGGCACCTGTGTGTGCGTGTCCTGTGTGGAGGGGTCCTGTGTGGAGGGCACCTGTGTTGAGGGGTCCTGTGTGGAGGGGACCTGTGTGTGCGTGTCCTGTGTGGAGGGGTACTGTGTTGAGGGGTCCTGTGTGGAGGGGACCTGTGTGTGCGTGTCCTGTGTGGAGGGGTACTGTGTGGAGGGCACCTGTGTGTGCGTGTCCTGTGTGGAGGGGACCTGTGTTGAGGGGTCCTGTGTGGAGGGGACCTGTGTGTGCGTGTCCTGTGTGGAGGGGTACTGTGTGGAGGGCACCTGTGTGTGGGTGTCCTGTGTGGAGGGCACCTGTGTATGCGTGTCCTGTGTGGAGGGGACCTGTGTTGAGGGGTCCTGTGTGGAGGGGACCTGTGTGTGCGTGTCCTGTGTGGAGGGGTAATGTGTGGAGGGCACCTGTGTGTGCGTGTCCTGTGTGGAGTGGTCCTGTGTGGAGGGGTCCTGTGTGGAGGGGACCTGTGTGGAGGGCACCAGTGTGGAGGGCACCAGTGTGTGCGTGTCCTGTATGGAGGGGTCCTGTGTGGAGGGGTCCTGTGTGGAGGGGACCTGTGTGGAGGGGTCCTGTGTGGAGGGGTCCTGTGTGGAGGGGGCCTGTGTGGAGGGCACCTGTGTGTGTGTGTGCGTGTCCTGTGTGGAGGGGACCTGTGTGGAGAGGTCCTGTGTGGAGGGTACCTGTGTTGAGGGGTCCTGTGTGGAGGGCACCTGTGTGTGCGTGTCCTGTGTGGAGGGGTCCTGTGTGGAGGGGACCTGTGTGGAGGGCACCTGTGTGGAGGGGTCCTGTGTGGAGAGGACCTGTGTTGAGGGGTCCTGTGTGGAGGGCACCTGTGTGTGCGTGTCCTGTGTGGAGGGGACCTGTGTGGAGGGGACCTGTGTGGAGGGGTCCTGTGTGGAAGGGACCTGTGTGGAGGGCACCAGTGTGCGTGTCCTGTGTGGAGGGGACCTGTGTGGAGAGGTCCTGTGTGGAGGGGACCTGTGTTGAGGGGTCCTGTGTGGAGGGCACCTGTGTGTGCGTGTCCTGTGTGGAGGGGACCTGTGTGGAGGGCACCTGTGTGTGCGTGTCCTGTGTGGAGAGGTCCTGTGTGGAGGGGACCTGTGTTGAGGGCACCTGTGTGGAGGGGACCTGTGTGGAGGGGACCAGTGTGGAGGGCACCAGTGTGGAGGGCACCAGTGTGTGCGTGTCCTGTATGGAGGGGTCCTGTGTGGAGGGGACCTGTGTTGAGGGGTCCTGTGTGGAGGGCACCTGTGTGTGCGTGTCCTGTGTGGAGGAGACCTGTGTGTGTCCTGTGTGGAGGGGACCTGTGTGGAGGGGACCTGTGTGGAGGGGTCCTGTGTGGAGGGCACCTGTGTGGAGGGCACCTGTGTGTGCGTGTACTGTGTGGAGGGGACCTGTGTGGAGAGGTCCTGTGTGTAGGGGACCTGTGTTGAGGGGTTCTGTGTGGAGGGCACCTGTGTGTGCGTGTCCTGTGTGGAGGGCACCTGTGTTGAGGGGACCTGTGTTGAGGGGACCTGTGTTGAGGGCACATGTGTGGAGGGCACATGTGTGGAGGGGACCTGTGTGGAGGGCACCTGTGTGTGTGCGTGTCCTGTGTGGAGGGGACCTGTGTGGAGGGACCTGTGTGGAGGGCACCTGTGTGCGTGTCCTGTGTGGAGGGGACATCTGTGGAGGGGACCTGTGTGGAGGGCACCTGTGTGTGCGTGTCCTGTGTGGAGGGGTCCTGTGTGGAGGGGACCTGTGTGGAGGGCACCTGTGTGGAGGGCACCTGTGTGGAGGGCACCTGTGTGTGCGTGTCCTGTGTGGAGGGCACCTGTGTATGCGTGTCCTGTGTTGAGGGGTCCTGTGTGGAGGGGACCTGTGTGTGCGTGTCCTGTGTGGAGGGGTACTGTGTAGAGGGGACCTGTGTGGAGGTGACCTGTGTGTGCGTGTCCTGTGTGGAGGGGACCTGTGTGGAGGGGTCCTGTGTGGAGGGGACATCTGTGGAGGGCACCTGTGTGTGCGTGTCCTGTGTGGAGGGGTCCTGTGTGGAGGGGACCTGTGTGGAGGGCACCTGTGTGTGCGTGTCCTGTGTGGAGAGCACCTGTGTATGCGTGTCCTGTGTGGAGGGGACCTGTGTTGAGGGGTCCTGTGTGGAGGGGACCTGTGTGTGCGTGTCCTGTGTGGAGGGGTAATGTGTGGAGGGGACCTGTGTGGAGGGGACCTGTGTGTGCGTGTTCTGTGTGGGAGGGACCTGTGTGGAGGGGACCTGTGTGGAGGGCACCTGTGTGGAGGGCACCTGTGTGGAGGGGACCTGTGTGGAGGGGTCCTGTGTGGAGAGGACCTGTGTGGAGGGCACCTGTGTGCGTGTCCAGTGTGGAGGGGACCTGTGTGGATTGGTCCTGTGTGGAGGGGGCATCTGTGGAGGGGACCTGTGTGGAGGGCACCTGTGTGTGCGTGTCCTGTGTGGAGGGTACCTGTGTGGAGGGGTCCTGTGTGGAGGGGACCTGTGTTGAGGGGTCCTGTGTGGAGGGGACCTGTGTTGAGGGGTCCTGTGTGGAGGGGACCTGTGTGTGCGTGTCCTGTGTGGAGGGGTACTGTGTGGAGGGGACCTGTGTGTGCGTGTCTTGTGTGGAGGGGACCTGTGTGGAGGGGTCCTGTGTGGAGGGGACATGTGTGGAGGGGACCTGTGTGTGCGTGTACTGTGTGGAGGGGTCCTGTGTGGAGGGGTCCTGTGTGGAGGGGACCTGCGTGGAGGGCACCTGTGTGGAGGGCACCTGTGTGTGCGTGTCCTGTGTGGAGGGGTCCTGTGTGGAGGGGACCTGTGTGGAGGGGACCTGTGTGGAGGGCACCTGTGTGGAGGGGACCTGTGTGGAGGGCACCTGTGTGGAGGGCACTTGTGTGGAGGGCACCTGTGTGTGCATGTCCTGTGTGGAGAACACCTGTGTAATCGTGTCCTGTGTGGAGGGGACCTGTGTTGAGGGGTCCTGTGTGGAGGGGACCTGTGTGTGCGTGTCCTGTGTGGAGGGGTACTGTGTGGAGGGGACCTGTGCATGCGTGTCCTGTGGGGAGGGGATCTGTGTGGAGGGGACCTGTGTGCAGGGCACCTGTGTGTGCGTGTCCTGTGTGGAGGGGTCCTGTGTGGAGAGGACCTGTGTGGGGGGCACCTGTGTGCATGTCCTGTGTGGAGGGGACCTGTGTGGAGGGGTCCTGTGTGGAGGGGATCTGTGTGGAGGGCACCAGTGTGTGCGTGTCCTGTGTGGAGGGGTCCTGTGTGGAGGGCACCTGTGTTGAGGGGTCCTGTGTGGAGGGGACCTGTGTGTGCGTGTCCTGTGTGGAGGGGTATTGTGTGGAGGGCACCTGTGTGTGCGTGTTCTGTGTGGAGGGGACCTGTGTTGAGGGGTCCTGTGTGGAGGGGACCTATGTGTGCGTGTCCTGTGTGGAGGGGTACTGTGTGGAGGGCACCTGTGTGTGTGTGTCCTGTGTGGAGGGCACCTGTGTATGCGTGTCCTGTGTGGAGGGGACCTGTGTTGAGGGGTCCTGTGTGGAGGGGACCTGTGTGTGCGTGTCCTGTGTGGAGGGGTACTGTGTGGAGGGCACCTGTGTGTGCGTGTCCTGTGTGGAGTGGTCCTGTGTGGAGGGGACCTGTGTGGAGGGGACCTGTGTGGAGGGGTCCTGTGTGGAGGGGACCTGTGTGGAGGGCACCAGTGTGGAGGGCACCAGTGTGTGCGTGTCCTGTATGGAGGGGTCCTGTGTGGAGGGGTCCTGTGTGGAGGGGACCTGTGTGGAGGGGTCCTGTGTGGAGGGGACCTGTGTGGAGGGCACCTGTGTGTGCGTGTCCTGTGTGGAGGGGACCTGTGTGGAGAGGTCCTGTGTGGAGGGGACCTGTGTTGAGGGGTCCTGTGTGGAGGGCACCTGTGTGTGCGTGTCCTGTGTGGAGGGGTCCTGTGTGGAGGGGACCTGTGTGGAGGGCACCTGTGTGGAGGGGACCTGTGTGGAGGGGTCCTGTGTGGAGAGGACCTGTGTTGAGGGGTCCTGTGTGGAGGGCACCTGTGTGTGCGTGTCCTGTGTGGAGGGGTCCTGTGTGGAGGGGACCTGTGTGGAGGGGACCTGTGTGGAGGGGTCCTGTGTGGAAGGGAACTGTGTGGAGGGCACCAGTGTGCGTGTCCTGTGTGGAGGAGACCTGTGTGGAGAGGTCCTGTGTGGAGGGGACCTGTGTTGAGGGGTCCTGTGTGGAGGGCACCTGTGTGTGCGTGTCCTGTGTGGAGGGGACCTGTGTGGAGGGCACCTGTGTGTGCGTGTCCTGTGTGGAGGGCACCTGTGTGTGCATGTCCTGTGTGGAGAGGACCTGTGTTGAGGGCACCTGTGTGGAGGGGACCTGTGTGGATGGGACCAGTGTGGAGGGCACCAGTGTGGAGGGCACCAGTGTGTGCGTGTCCAGTATGGAGGGGTCCTGTGTGGAGGGGACCTGTGTTGAGGGGTCCTGTGTGGAGGGCACCTGTGTGTGCGTGTCCTGTGTGGAGGAGACCTGTGTGTGCGTGTCCTGTGTGGAGGGGACCTGTGTGGAGGGGTCCTGTGTGGAGGGGACCTGTGTGGAGGGCACCTGTGTGTGCGTGTCCTGTGTGGAGGGGACCTGTGTGGAGAGGTCCTGTGTGTAGGGGACCTGTGTTGAGGGGTCCTGTGTGGAGGGCACCTGTGTGTGCGTGTCCTGTGTGGAGGGGACCTGTGTGGAGGGGACCTGTGTTGAGGGGACCTGTGTGGAGGGCACATGTGTGGAGGGGACCTGTGTGGAGGGCACCTGTGTGTGCGTGTCCTGTGTGTAGGGCACCTGTGTGCGTGTCCTGTGTGGAGGGGACCTGTGTGGAGGGGTCCTGTGTGGAGGGGACATCTGTGGAGGGGACCTGTGTGGAGGGCACCTGTGTGTGCGTGTCCTGTGTGGAGGGGACCTGTGTGGAGGGCACCTGTGTGTGCGTGTCCTGTGTGGAGGGCACCTGTGTATGCGTGTCCTGTGTGGAGGGCACCTGTGTGGAGGGGACCTGTGTTGAGGGGTCCTGTGTGGAGGGGACCTGTGTGTGTGTGTCCTGTGTGGAGGGGTACTGTGTGGAGGGGTACTGTGTGGAGGTGACCTGTGTGTGCGTGTCATGTGTGGAGGGGACCTGTGTGGAGGGGTCCTGTGTGGAGGGGACATCTGTGGAGGGCACCTGTGTGTGCGTGTCCTGTGTGGAGGGGACCTGTGTGGAGGGCACCTGTGTGGAGGGCACCTGTGTGGAGGGCACCTGTGTATGCGTGTCCTGTGTGGAGGGGACCTGTGTTGAGGGGTCCTGTGTGGAGGGGACCTGTGTGTGCGTGTCCTGTGTGGAGGGGTACTGTGTGGAGGGGACCTGTGTGTGCGTGTCCTGTGTGGGAGGGACCTGTGTGGAGGGCACCTGTGTGGAGGGCACCTGTGTGTGCGTGTCCTGTGTGGAGGGGACCTGTGTGGAGGGGTCCTGTGTGGAGGGCACCTGTCTGCGTGTCCAGTGTGGAGGGGACCTGTGTGGATTGGTCCTGTGTGGAGGGGACCTGTGTGGAGGGCACCTGTGTGTGCGTGTCCTGTGTGGAGGGCACCTGTGTATGCGTGTCCTGTGTGGAGGGGACCTGTGTTGAGGGGTCCTGTGTGGAGGGGACCTGTGTGTGCGTGTCCTGTGTGGAGGGGTACTGTGTGGAGGGGACCTGTGCGTGCGTGTCCTGTGTGGAGGGGACCTGTGTGCAGGGCACCTGTGTGTGCGTGTCCTGTGTGGAGGGGTCCTGTGTGGAGAGGACCTGTGTGGAGGGCACCTGTGTGCATGTCCTGTGTGGAGGGGACCTGTGTGGAAGGGTCCTGTGTGGAGGGGACATCTGTGGAGGGGACATCTGTGGAGGGGACCTGTGTGGAGGGCACCTGTGTGTGCGTGTCCTGTGTGGAGGGGTCCTGTGTGGAGGGCACCTGTGTTGAGGGGTCCTGTGTGGAGGGGACCTGTGTGTGCGTGTCCTGTGTGGAGGGGTACTGTGTTGAGGGGTCCTGTGTGGAGGGGACCTGTGTGTGCGTGTCCTGTGTGGAGGGGTACTGTGTGGAGGGCACCTGTGTGTGCGTGTCCTGTGTGGAGGGGACCTGTGTTGAGGGGTCCTGTGTGGAGGGGACCTATGTGTGCGTGTCCTGTGTGGAGGGCACCTGTGTGTGCGTGTCCTGTGTGAAGGGCACCTGTGTATGCGTGTCCTGTGTGGAGGGGACCTGTGTTGAGGGGTTCTGTGTGGAGGGGACCTGTGTGTGCGTGTCCTGTGTGGAGGGGTACTGTGTGGAGGGCACCTGTGTGTGCGTGTCCTGTGTGGAGGGGTCCTGTGTGGAGGGGACCTGTGTGGAGGGGACCTGTGTGGAGGGGTCCTGTGTGTGCGTGTCCGGTGTGGAGGGGACCTGTGTGGAGGGGTCCTGTGTGTGCGTGTCCTGTGTGGAGGGGTCCTGTGTGTGCGTGTCCTGTGTGGAGGGGACCTGTGTGGAGGGGTCCTGTGTGGAGGGGTCCTGTGTGGAGGGGTCCTGTGTGTGCGTGTCCTGTGTGGAGGGGACCTGTGTGGAGGGCACCTGTGTGTGCGTGTCCTGTGTGGAGGGGTCCTGTGTGTGCGTGTCCTGTGTGGAGGGGACCTGTGTGGAGGGGTCCTGTGTGTGCGTGTCCTGTGTGGAGGGGACCTGTGTGGAGGGGTCCTGTGTGGAGGGGACCTGTGTGGAGGGGACCTGTGTGGAGGGCACCTGTGTGTGCGTGTCCTGTGTGGAGGGGACCTGTGTGGAGAGGTCCTGTGTGGAGGGGACCTGTGTTGAGGGGTCCTGTGTGGAGGGGACCTGTGTTGAGGGGTCCTGTGTGGAGGGGACCTGTGTGGAGGGCACCTGTGTGGAGGGGACCTGTGTGGAGGGGTCCTGTGTGGAGGGGTCCTGTGTGGAGGGGTCCTGTGTGGAGGGCACCTGTATGTGCGTGTCCTGTGTGGAGGGGACCTGTGTGGAGAGGTCCTGTGTGGAGGGGACCTGTGTTGAGGGGTCCTGTGTGGAGGGCACCTGTGTGTGCGTGTCCTGTGTGGAGGGGACCTGTGTGGAGGGCACCTGTGTGTGGGTGTCCTGTGTGGAGGGCACCTGTGTGTGCATGTCCTGTGTGGAGAGGACCTGTGTTGAGGGCACCTGTGTGGAGGGGACCTGTGTGGAGGGGACCAGTGTGGAGGGCACCAGTGTGGAGGGCACCAGTGTGTGCGTGTCCAGTATGGAGGGGTCCTGTGTGGAGGGGACCTGTGTTGAGGGGTCCTGTGTGGAGGGCACCTGTGTGTGCGTGTCCTGTGTGGAGGAGACCTGTGTGTGCGTGTCCTGTGTGGAGGGGACCTGTGTGGAGGGGACCTGTGTGGAGGGGTCCTGTGTGGAGGGGACCTGTGTGGAGGGCACCTGTGTGTGCGTGTCCTGTGTGGAGGGGACCTGTGTGGAGAGGTCCTGTATGTAGGGGACCTGTGTTGAGGGGTCCTGGGTGGAGGGCACCTGTGTGTGCGTGTCCTGTGTGGAGGGGACCTGTGTGGAGGGAACATGTGTGGAGGGGACCTGTGTGGAGGGCACCTGTGTGGAGGGCACCTGTGTGTGCGTGTCCTGTGTGGAGGAACCTGTGTGGAGGGCACCTGTGTGCGTGTCCTGTGTGGAGGGGACCTGTGTGGAGGGGACCTGTGTGGAGGGCACCTGTGTGTGCGTGTCCTGTGTGGAGGGGACCTGTGTTGAGGGGACCTGTGTGGAGGGCACCTGTGTGTGCGTGTCCTGTGTGGAGGGCACCTGTGTATGCGTGTCCTGTGTGGAGGGCACCTGTGTTGAGGGGTCCTGTGTGGAGGGGACCTGTGTTGAGGGGTCCTGTGTGGAGGGGACCTGTGTTGAGGGGTCCTGTGTGGAGGTGACCTGTGTGTGTGCGTGTCATGTGTGGAGGGGACCTGTGTGGAGGGGTCCTGTGTGGAGGGGACATCTGTGGAGGGCACCTGTGTGTGCGTGTCCTGTGTGGAGGGGTCCTGTGTGGAGGGGACCTGTGTGGAGGGGACCTGTGTGGAGGGCACCTGTGTGTGCGTGTCCTGTGTGGAGGGCACCTGTGTATGCGTGTCCTGTGTGGAGGGGACCTGTGTTGAGGGGTCCTGTGTGGAGGGGACCTGTGTGTGCGTGTCCTGTGTGGAGGGGTACTGTGTGGAGGGGACCTGTGTGGAGGGGACCTATGTGTGCGTGTCCTGTGTGGGAGGGACCTGTGTGGAGGGGACCTGTGTTGAGGGGACCTGTGTGGAGGGCACCTGTGTGGAGGGCACCTGTGTGGAGGGCACCTGTGTGTGCGTGTCCTGTGTGGAGGGGACCTGTGTGGAGGGGTCCTGTGTGGAGAGTACCTGTGTGGAGGGCACCTGTGTGCGTGTCCAGTGTGGAGGGGACCTGTGTGGATTGGTCCTGTGTGGAGGGCACCTGTGTGGAGGGCACCTGTGTGTGCGTGTCCTGTGTGGAGGGGACCTGTGTGGAGGGGTCCTGTGTGGAGGGGTCCTGTGTGGAGGGGTCCTGTGTGGAGGGGACCTGTGTGTGCGTGTCCTGTGTGGAGGGGTACTGTGTGCAGGGGACCTGTGTGGAGGGGACCTGTGTGTGCGTGTCCTGTGTGTAGGGGACCTGTGTGGAGGGGACATGTGTGGAGGGGACCTGTGTGGAGGGCACCTGTGTGTGCGTGTCCTGTGTGGAGGGGTCCTGTGTGGAGGGGACCTGTGTGGAGGGGACCTGTGTGGAGGGCACTTGTGTGGAGGGCACCTGTGTGTGCGTGTTCTGTGTGGAGGGCACCTGTGTATGCGTGTCCTGTGTGGAGGGGACCTGTGTTGAGGGGTCCTGTGTGGAGGGGACCTGTGCGTGCGTGTCCTGTGTGGAGGGGACCTGTGTGCAGGGCACCTGTTTGTGCGTGTCCTGTGTGGAGGGGTCCTGTGTGGAGAGGACCTGTGTGGAGGGCACCTGTGTGGAGGGCACCTGTGTGCATGTCCTGTGTGGAGGGGACCTGTGTGGAGGGGTCCTGTGTGGAGGGGACATCTGTGGAGGGCACCTGTGTGGAGGGCACCTGTGTGTGCGTGTCCTGTGTGGAGGGCACCTGTGTTGAGGGGTCCTGTGTGGAGGGGACCTGTGTGTGCGTGTCCTGTGTGGAGGGGTACTGTGTTGAGGGGACCTGTGTGTGCGTGTCCTGTGTGGAGGGGTACTGTGTGGAGGGCACCTGTGTGTGCGTGTCCTGTGTGGAGGGGACCTGTGTGTGCGTGTCCTGTGTGGAGGGGTACTGTGTGGAGGGCACCTGTGTGTGCGTGTCCTGTGTGGAGGGCACCTGTGTATGCGTGTCCTGTGTGGAGGGGACCTGTGTTGAGGGGTCCTGTGTGGAGGGGACCTGTGTGTGCGTGTCCTGTGTGGAGGGATCCTGTGTATGCGTGTCCTGTGTGGAGGGCACCTGTGTATGCGTGTCCTGTGTGGAGGGGTACTGTGTGTGCGTGTCCTGTGTGGAGGGATCCTGTGTGTGCGTGTCCTGTGTGGAGGGATCCTGTGTGTGCGTGTCCTGTGTGGAGGGCACCTGTGTGGAGGGGTCCTGTGTGGAGGGGACCTGTGTGTGCGTGTCCTGTGTGGAGGGGTACTGTGTGGAGGGGACCTGTGCGTGCGTGTCCTGTGTGGAGGGGACCTGTGTGCAGGGCACCTGTGTGTGCGTGTCCTGTGTGGAGGGGTCCTGTGTGGAAAGGACCTGTGTGGAGGGCACCTGTGTGCATGTCCTGTGTGGAGGGGACCTGTGTGGAAGGGTCCTGTGTGGAGGGGACATCTGTGGAGGGGACATCTGTGGAGGGGACCTGTGTGGAGGGCACCTGTGTGTGCGTGTCCTGTGTGGAGGGGTCTTGTGTGAAGGGCACCTGTGTTGAGGGGTCCTGTGTGGAGGGGACCTGTGTGTGCGTGTCCTGTGTGGAGGGGTACTGTGTTGAGGGGTCCTGTGTGGAGGGGACCTGTGTGTGCGTGTCCTGTGTGGAGGGGTACTGTGTGGAGGGCACCTGTGTGTGCGTGTCCTGTGTGGAGGGGACCTGTGTTGAGGGGTCCTGTGTGGAGGGGACCTATGTGTGCGTGTCCTGTGTGGAGGGCACCTGTGTGTGCGTGTCCTGTGTGAAGGGCACCTGTGTATGCGTGTCCTGTGTGGAGGGGTACTGTGTGTGCGTGTCCTGTGTGGAGGGATCCTGTGTGTGCGTGTCCTGTGTGGAGGGGACCTGTGTTGAGGGGTTCTGTGTGGAGGAGACCTGTGTGTGCGTGTCCTGTGTGGAGGGGCACTGTGTGGAGGGCACCTGTGTGTGCGTGTCCTGTGTGGAGGGGTCCTGTGTGGAGGGGACCTGTGTGGAGGGGACCTGTGTGGAGGGGTCCTGTGTGTGCGTGTCCGGTGTGGAGGGGACCTGTGTGGAGGGGTCCTGTGTGTGCGTGTCCTGTGTGGAGGGGTCCTGTGTGTGCGTGTCCTGTGTGGAGGGACCTGTGTGGAGGGCACCTGTGTGCGTGTCCTGTGTGGAGGGGACCTGTGTGGAGGGGTCCTGTGTGGAGGGGACATCTGTGGAGGGGACCTGTGTGGAGGGCACCTGTGTGTGCGTGTCCTGTGTGGAGGGGACCTGTGTTGAGGGGACCTGTGTGGAGGGCACCTGTGTGTGCGTGTCCTGTGTGGAGGGCACCTGTGTATGCGTGTCCTGTGTGGAGGGGACCTGTGTTGAGGGGTCCTGTGTGGAGGGGTACTGTGTGGAGGGGACCTGTGTGGAGGTGACCTGTGTGTGTGCGTGTCATGTGTGGAGGGGACCTGTGTGGAGGGGTCCTGTGTGGAGGGGACATCTGTGGAGGGCACCTGTGTGTGCGTGTCCTGTGTGGAGGGGTCCTGTGTGGAGGGGACCTGTGTGGAGGGCACCTGTGTGGAGGGCACCTGTGTGTGCGTGTCCTGTGTGGAGGGCACCTGTGTATGCGTGTCCTGTGTGGAGGGGACCTGTGTTGAGGGGTCCTGTGTGGAGGGGACCTGTGTGTGCGTGTCCTGTGTGGAGGGGACCTGTGTGGAGGGGACCTGTGTGTGCGTGTCCTGTGTGGGAGGGACCTGTGTGGAGGGGACCTGTGTGTAGGGGACCTGTGTTGAGGGGTCCTGGGTGGAGGGCACCTGTGTGTGCGTGTCCTGTGTGGAGGGGACCTGTGTGGAGGGAACATGTGTGGAGGGGACCTGTGTGGAGGGCACCTGTGTGGAGGGCACCTGTGTGTGCGTGTCCTGTGTGGAGGGCACCTGTGTGGAGGGCACCTGTGTGCGTGTCCTGTGTGGAGGGGACCTGTGTGGAGGGGACCTGTGTGGAGGGCACCTGTGTGTGCGTGTCCTGTGTGGAGGGGACCTGTGTTGAGGGGACCTGTGTGGAGGGCACCTGTGTGTGCGTGTCCTGTGTGGAGGGCACCTGTGTATGCGTGTCCTGTGTGGAGGGCACCTGTGTGGAGGGGACCTGAGTTGAGGGGTCCTGTGTGGAGGGGACCTGTGTTGAGGGGTCCTGTGTGGAGGGGTACTGTGTGGAGGGGACCTGTGTGGAGGTGACCTGTGTGTGTGCGTGTCATGTGTGGAGGGGACCTGTGTGGAGGGGTCCTGTGTGGAGGGGACATCTGTGGAGGGCACCTGTGTGTGCGTGTCCTGTGTGGAGGGGTCCTGTGTGGAGGGGACCTGTGTGGAGGGGACCTGTGTGGAGGGCACCTGTGTGTGCGTGTCCTGTGTGGAGGGCACCTGTGTATGCGTGTCCTGTGTGGAGGGGACCTGTGTTGAGGGGTCCTGTGTGGAGGGGACCTGTGTGTGCGTGTCCTGTGTGGAGGGGTACTGTGTGGAGGGGACCTGTGTGTGCGTGTCCTGTGTGGGAGGGACCTGTGTGGAGGGGACCTGTGTTGAGGGGACCTGTGTGGAGGGCACCTGTGTGGAGGGCACCTGTGTGTGCGTGTCCTGTGTGGAGGGGACCTGTGTGGAGGGGTCCTGTGTGGAGGGGTCCTGTGTGGAGAGTACCTGTGTGGAGGGCACCTGTGTGCGTGTCCAGTGTGGAGGGGACCTGTGTGGATTGGTCCTGTGTGGAGGGGACCTGTGTGGAGGGCACCTGTGTGTGCGTGTCCTGTGTGGAGGGGACCTGTGTGGAGGGGTCCTGTGTGGAGGGGTCCTGTGTGGAGGGGACCTGTGTGTGCGTGTCCTGTGTGGAGGGGTACTGTGTGGAGGGGACCTGTGTGGAGGGGACCTGTGTGTGCGTGTCCTGTGTGGAGGGGACCTGTGTGGAGGGGACATGTGTGGAGGGGACCTGTGTGGAGGGCACCTGTGTGGAGGGCACCTGTGTGTGCGTGTCCTGTGTGGAGGGGTCCTGTGTGGAGGGGACCTGTGTGGAGGGCACTTGTGTGGAGGGCACCTGTGTGTGCGTGTTCTGTGTGGAGGGCACCTGTGTATGCGTGTCCTGTGTGGAGGGGACCTGTGTTGAGGGGTCCTGTGTGGAGGGGACCTGTGCGTGCGTGTCCTGTGTGGAGGGGACCTGTGTGCAGGGCACCTGTGTGTGCGTGTCCTGTGTGGAGGGGTCCTGTGTGGAGAGGACCTGTGTGGAGGGCACCTGTGTGGAGGGCACCTGTGTGCATGTCCTGTGTGGAGGGGACCTGTGTGGAGGGGTCCTGTGTGGAGGGGACATCTGTGGAGGGCACCTGTGTGTGCGTGTCCTGTGTGGAGGGGTCCTGTGTGGAGGGCACCTGTGTTGAGGGGTCCTGTGTGGAGGGGACCTGTGTGTGCGTGTCCTGTGTGGAGGGGTACTGTGTTGAGGGGACCTGTGTGTGCGTGTCCTGTGTGGAGGGGTACTGTGTGGAGGGCACCTGTGTGTGCGTGTCCTGTGTGGAGGGGACCTGTGTTGAGGGGACCTGTGTGTGCGTGTCCTGTGTGGAGGGGTACTGTGTGGAGGGCACCTGTGTATGCGTGTCCTGTGTGGAGGGCACCTGTGTATGCGTGTCCTGTGTGGAGGGGACCTGTGTTGAGGGGTCCTGTGTGGAGGGGACCTGTGTGTGCGTGTCCTGTGTGGAGGGATCCTGTGTGTGCGTGTCCTGTGTGGAGGGCACCTGTGTATGCGTGTCCTGTGTGGAGGGGTACTGTGTGTGCGTGTCCTGTGTGGAGGGATCCTGTGTGTGCGTGTCCTGTGTGGAGGGATCCTGTGTGTGCGTGTCCTGTGTGGAGGGCACCTGTGTGGAGGGGTCCTGTGTGGAGGGGACCTGTGTGTGCGTGTCCTGTGTGGAGGGGTACTGTGTGGAGGGGACCTGTACGTGCGTGTCCTGTGTGGAGGGGACCTGTGTGCAGGGCACCTGTGTGTGCGTGTCCTGTATGGAGGGGTCCTGTGTGGAGAGGACCTGTGTGGAGGGCACCTGTGTGCATGTCCTGTGTGGAGGGGACCTGTGTGGAGGGGACATCTGTGGAGGGGACATCTGTGGAGGGGACCTGTGTGGAGGGCACCTGTGTGTGCGTGTCCTGTGTGGAGGGGTCCTGTGTGGAGGGCACCTGTGTGGAGGGGTCCTGTGTGGATGGCACCTGTGTTGAGGGGTCCTGTGTGGAGGGGACCTGTGTGTGCGTGTCCTGTGTGGAGGGGTACTGTGTTGAGGGGTCCTGTGTGGAGGGGACCTGTGTGTGCGTGTCCTGTGTGGAGGGGTACTGTGTGGAGGGCACCTGTGTGTGCGTGTCCTGTGTGGAGGGGACCTGTGTTGAGGGGTCCTGTGTGGAGGGGACCTATGTGTGCGTGTCCTGTGTGGAGGGCACCTGTGTGTGCGTGTCCTGTGTGAAGGGCACCTGTGTATGCGTGTCCTGTGTGGAGGGGACCTGTGTTGAGGGGTTCTGTGTGGAGGGGACCTGTGTGTGCGTGTCCTGTGTGGAGGGGTACTGTGTGGAGGGCACCTGTGTGTGCGTGTCCTGTGTGGAGGGGACCTGTGTGGAGGGGACCTGTGTGGAGGGGTCCTGTGTGTGCGTGTCCGGTGTGGAGGGGACCTGTGTGGAGGGGTCCTGTGTGTGCGTGTCCTGTGTGGAGGGGTCCTGTGTGTGCGTGTCCTGTGTGGAGGGAACATGTGTGGAGGGGACCTGTGTGGAGGGCACCTGTGTGGAGGGCACCTGTGTGTGCGTGTCCTGTGTGGAGGGACCTGTGTGGAGGACACCTGTGTGCGTGTCCTGTGTGGAGGGGACCTGTGTGGAGGGGTCCTGTGTGGAGGGGACATCTGTGGAGGGGACCTGTGTGGAGGGCACCTGTGTGTGCGTGTCCTGTGTGGAGGGGACCTGTGTTGAGGGGACCTGTGTGGAGGGCACCTGTGTGTGCGTGTCCTGTGTGGAGGGCACCTGTGTATGCGTGTCCTGTGTGGAGGGCACCTGTGTGGAGGGGACCTGTGTTGAGGGGTCCTGTGTGGAGGGGACCTGTGTTGAGGGGTCCTGTGTGGAGGGGTACTGTGTGGAGGGGACCTGTGTGGAGGTGACCTGTGTGTGTGCGTGTCATGTGTGGAGGGGACCTGTGTGGAGGGGTCCTGTGTGGAGGGGACATCTGTGGAGGGCACCTGTGTGTGCGTGTCCTGTGTGGAGGGGTCCTGTGTGGAGGGCACCTGTGTGTGCGTGTCCTGTGTGGAGGGCACCTGTGTATGCGTGTCCTGTGTGGAGGGGACCTGTGTGTGCGTGTCCTGTGTGGAGGGGACCTGTGTGGAGGGGACCTGTGTGTGCGTGTCCTGTGTGGGAGGGACCTGTGTGGAGGGGACCTGTGTTGAGGGGACCTGTGTGGAGGGCACCTGTGTGGAGGGCACCTGTGTGTGCGTGTCCTGTGTGGAGGGAACCTGTGTGGAGCGAACCTGTGTGGAGGGGTCCTGTGTGGAGAGTACCTGTGTGGAGGGCACCTGTGTGCGTGTCCAGTGTGGAGGGGACCTGTGTGGATTGGTCCTGTGTGGAGGGCACCTGTGTGTGCGTGTCCTGTGTGGAAGGGACCTGTTTGGAGGGGTCCTGTGTGGAGGGGTCCTGTGTGGAGGGGACCTGTGTGTGCGTGTCCTGTGTGGAGGGGTACTGTGTGGAGGGGACCTGTGTGGAGGGGACCTGTGTGTGCGTGTCCTGTGTGGAGGGGACCTGTGTGGAGGGGACATGTGTGGAGGGGACCTGTGTGGAGGGCACCTGTGTGTGCGTGTCCTGTGTGGAGGGGTCCTGTGTGGAGGGGACCTGTGTGGAGGGGACCTGGGTGGAGGGCACTTGTGTGGAGGGCACTTGTGTGGAGGGCACTTGTGTGGAGGGCACCTGTGTGTGCGTGTTCTGTGTGGAGGGCACCTGTGTATGCGTGTCCTGTGTGGAGGGGACCTGTGTTGAGGGGTCCTGTGTGGAGGGGACTTTTGTGTGCGTGTCCTGTGTGGAGGGGTACTGTGTGGAGGGGACCTGTGCGTGCGTGTCCTGTGTGGAGGGGACCTGTGTGCAGGGCACCTGTGTGTGCGTGTCCTGTGTGGAGGGGTCCTGTGTGGAGAGGACCTGTGTGGAGGGCACCTGTGTGGAGGGGACCTGTGTGGAGGGGTCCTGTGTGGAGGGGACATCTGTGGAGGGCACCTGTGTGGAGGGCACCTGTGTGTGCGTGTTCTGTGTGGAGGGGTCCTGTGTGGAGGGCACCTGTGTTGAGGGGTCCTGTTTGGAGGGGACCTGTGTGTGCGTGTCCTGTGTGGAGGGGTACTGTGTTGAGGGGTCCTGTGTGGAGGGGACCTGTGTGTGCGTGTCCTGTGTGGAGGGGTACTGTGTGGAGGGCACCTGTGTGTGCGTGTCCTGTGTGGAGGGGACCTGTGTTGAGGGGACCTGTGTGTGCGTGTCCTGTGTGGAGGGCACCTGTGTGTGCGTGTCCTGTGTGGAGGGCACCTGTGTTGAGGGGTCCTGTGTGGAGGGCACCTGTGTTGAGGGGTCCTGTGTGGAGGGGACCTGTGTGTGCGTGTCCTGTGTGGAGGGGTACTGTGTGTGCGTGTCCTGTGTGGAGGGATTCTGTGTGTGCGTGTCCTGTGTGGAGGGCACCTGTGTATGCGTGTCCTGTGTGGAGGGGTACTGTGTGTGCGTGTCCTGTGTGGAGGGATCCTGTGTGTGCGTGTCCTGTGTGGAGGGATCCTGTGTGTGCGTGTCCTGTGTGGAGGGCACCTGTGTGGAGGGGTCCTGTGTGTGCGTGTCCTGTGTGGAGGGGACCTGTGTGGAGGGCACCTGTGTGTGCGTGTCCTGTGTGGAGGGATCCTGTGTGTGCGTGTCCTGTGTGGAGGGCACCTGTGTTGAGGGGTCCTGTGTGGAGGGGACCTGTGTGGAGGGCACCTGTGTGTGCGTGTCCTGTGTGGAGGGCACCTGTGTATGCGTGTCCTGTGTGGAGGGGACCTGTGTTGAGGGGTCCTGTGTGGAGGGGACCTGTGTGTGCGTGTCCTGTGTGGAGGGGACCTGTGTGGAGGGGACCTGTGTGTGCGTGTCCTGTGTGGGAGGGACCTGTGTGGAGGGGACCTGTGTGGAGGGCACCTGTGTGGAGGGCACCTGTGTGTGCGTGTCCTGTGTGGAGGGAACCTGTGTGGAGGGAACCTGTGTGGAGGGGTCCTGTGTGGAGAGTACCTGTGTGGAGGGCACCTGTGTGCGTGTCCAGTGTGGAGGGGACCTGTGTGGATTGGTCCTGTGTGGAGGGGACCTGTGTGGAGGGCACCTGTGTGTGCGTGTCCTGTGTGGAAGGGACCTGTGTGGAGGGGTCCTGTGTGGAGGGGACCTGTGTGTGCGTGTCCTGTGTGGAGGGGTACTGTGTGGAGGGGACCTGTGTGGAGGGGACCTGTGTGTGCGTGTCCTGTGTGGAGGGGACCTGTGTGGAGGGGACATGTGTGGAGGGGACCTGTGTGGAGGGCACCTGTGTGTGCGTGTCCTGTGTGGAGGGGTCCTGTGTGGAGGGGACCTGTGTGGAGGGCACTTGTGTGGAGGGCACTTGTGTGGAGGGCACCTGTGTGTGCGTGTTCTGTGTGGAGGGCATCTGTGTATGCGTGTCCTGTGTGGAGGGGACCTGTGTTGAGGGGTCCTGTGTGGAGGGGACTTGTGTGTGCGTGTCCTGTGTGGAGGGGTACTGTGTGGAGGGGACCTGTGCGTGCGTGTCCTGTGTGGAGGGGACCTGTGTGCAGGGCACCTGTGTGTGCGTGTCCTGTGTGGAGGGGTCCTGTGTGGAGAGGACCTGTGTGGAGGGCACCTGTGTGGAGGGCACCTGTGTGGAGGGGACCTGTGTGGAGGGGTCCTGTGTGGAGGGGACATCTGTGGAGGGCACCTGTGTGGAGGGCACCTGTGTGTGCGTGTCCTGTGTTGAGGGGTCCTGTTTGGAGGGGACCTGTGTGTGCGTGTCCTGTGTGGAGGGGTACTGTGTTGAGGGGTCCTGTGTGGAGGGGACCTGTGTGTGCGTGTCCTGTGTGGAGGGGTACTGTGTGGAGGGCACCTGTGTGTGCGTGTCCTGTGTGGAGGGGACCTGTGTTGAGGGGACCTGTGTGTGCGTGTCCTGTGTGGAGGGCACCTGTGTGTGCGTGTCCTGTGTGGAGGGCACCTGTGTTGAGGGGTCCTGTGTGGAGGGGACCTGTGTGTGCGTGTCCTGTGTGGAGGGGTACTGTGTGTGCGTGTCCTGTGTGGAGGGATTCTGTGTGTGCGTGTCCTGTGTGGAGGGCACCTGTGTATGCGTGTCCTGTGTGGAGGGGTACTGTGTGTGCGTGTCCTGTGTGGAGGGATCCTGTGTGTGCGTGTCCTGTGTGGAGGGATCCTGTGTGTGCGTGTCCTGTGTGGAGGGCACCTGTGTGGAGGGGTCCTGTGTGTGCGTGTCCTGTGTGGAGGGGACCTGTGTGGAGGGCACCTGTGTGTGCGTGTCCTGTGTGGAGGGATCCTGTGTGTGCGTGTCCTGTGTGGAGGGCACCTGTGTTGAGGGGTCCTGTGTGGAAGGGACCTGTGTGTGCGTGTCCTGTGTGGAGGGGACCTGTGTGTGCGTGTCCTGTGTGGAGGGATCCTGTGTGTGCGTGTCCTGTGTGGATGGCACCTGTGTATGCGTGTCCTGTGTGGAGGGGTACTGTGTGTGCGTGTCCTGTGTGGAGGGATCCTGTGTGTGCGTGTCCTGTGTGGAGGGATCCTGTGTGTGCGTGTCCTGTGTGGAGGGCACCTGTGTGGAGGGGTCCTGTGTGGAGGGGACCTGTGTGTGCGTGTCCTGTGTGGAGGGGTACTGTGTGGAGGGGACCTGTACGTGCGTGTCCTGTGTGGAGGGGACCTGTGTGCAGGGCACCTGTGTGTGCGTGTCCTGTGTGGAGGGGTCCTGTGTGGAGAGGACCTGTGTGGAGGGCACCTGTGTGCATGTCCTGTGTGGAGGGGACCTGTGTGGAAGGGTCCTGTGTGGAGGGGACATCTGTGGAGGGGACATCTGTGGAGGGGACCTGTGTGGAGGGCACCTGTGTGTGCGTGTCCTGTGTGGAGGGGTCCTGTGTGGAGGGCACCTGTGTTGAGGGGTCCTGTGTGGAGGGGACCTGTGTGTGCGTGTCCTGTGTGGAGGGGTACTGTGTTGAGGGGTCCTGTGTGGAGGGGACCTGTGTGTGCGTGTCCTGTGTGGAGGGGTACTGTGTGGAGGGCACCTGTGTGTGCGTGTCCTGTGTGGAGGGGACCTGTGTTGAGGGGTCCTGTGTGGAGGGGACCTATGTGTGCGTGTCCTGTGTGGAGGGCACCTGTGTGTGCGTGTCCTGTGTGAAGGGCACCTGTGTATGCGTGTCCTGTGTGGAGGGGACCTGTGTTGAGGGGTTCTGTGTGGAGGGGACCTGTGTGTGCGTGTCCTGTGTGGAGGGGTACTGTGTGGAGGGCACCTGTGTGTGCGTGTCCTGTGTGGAGGGGTCCTGTGTGGAGGGGACCTGTGTGGAGGGGACCTGTGTGGAGGGGTCCTGTGTGTGCGTGTCCGGTGTGGAGGGGACCTGTGTGGAGGGGTCCTGTGTGTGCGTGTCCTGTGTGGAGGGGTCCTGTGTGTGCGTGTCCTGTGTGGAGGGAACATGTGTGGAGGGGACCTGTGTGGAGGGCACCTGTGTGGAGGGCACCTGTGTGTGCGTGTCCTGTGTGGAGGGACCTGTGTGGAGGGCACCTGTGTGCGTGTCCTGTGTGGAGGGGACCTGTGTGGAGGGGTCCTGTGTGGAGGGGACATCTGTGGAGGGGACCTGTGTGGAGGGCACCTGTGTGTGCGTGTCCTGTGTGGAGGGGACCTGTGTTGAGGGGACCTGTGTGGAGGGCACCTGTGTGTGCGTGTCCTGTGTGGAGGGCACCTGTGTATGCGTGTCCTGTGTGGAGGGCACCTGTGTGGAGGGGACCTGTGTTGAGGGGTCCTGTGTGGAGGGGACCTGTGTTGAGGGGTCCTGTGTGGAGGGGTACTGTGTGGAGGGGACCTGTGTGGAGGGGACCTGTGTGTGTGCGTGTCATGTGTGGAGGGGACCTGTGTGGAGGGGACATCTGTGGAGGGCACCTGTGTGTGCGTGTCCTGTGTGGAGGGGTCCTGTGTGGAGGGGTCCTGTGTGGAGGGCACCTGTGTGTGCGTGTCCTGTGTGGAGGGCACCTGTGTATGCGTGTCCTGTGTGGAGGGGACCTGTGTTGAGGGGTCCTGTGTGGAGGGGACCTGTGTGTGCGTGTCCTGTGTGGAGGGGACCTGTGTGGAGGGGACCTGTGTGTGCGTGTCCTGTGTGGGAGGGACCTGTGTGGAGGGGACCTGTGTTGAGGGGACCTGTGTGGAGGGCACCTGTGTGGAGGGCACCTGTGTGTGCGTGTCCTGTGTGGAGGGAACCTGTGTGGAGGGAACCTGTGTGGAGGGGTCCTGTGTGGAGAGTACCTGTGTGGAGGGCACCTGTGTGCGTGTCCAGTGTGGAGGGGACCTGTGTGGATTGGTCCTGTGTGGAGGGGACCTGTGTGGAGGGCACCTGTGTGTGCGTGTCCTGTGTGGAAGGGACCTGTTTGGAGGGGTCCTGTGTGGAGGGGTCCTGTGTGGAGGGGACCTGTGTGTGCGTGTCCTGTGTGGAGGGGTACTGTGTGGAGGGGACCTGTGTGGAGGGGACCTGTGTGTGCGTGTCCTGTGTGGAGGGGACCTGTGTGGAGGGGACATGTGTAGAGGGGACCTGTGTGGAGGGCACCTGTGTGTGCGTGTCCTGTGTGGAGGGGTCCTGTGTGGAGGGGACCTGTGTGGAGGGGACCTGTGTGGAGGGCACTTGTGTGGAGGGCACTTGTGTGGAGGGCACCTGTGTGTGCGTGTTCTGTGTGGAGGGCACCTGTGTATGCGTGTCCTGTGTGGAGGGGACCTGTGTTGAGGGGTCCTGTGTGGAGGGGACTTGTGTGTGCGTGTCCTGTGTGGAGGGGTACTGTGTGGAGGGGACCTGTGCGTGCGTGTCCTGTGTGGAGGGGACCTGTGTGCAGGGCACCTGTGTGTGCGTGTCCTGTGTGGAGGGGTCCTGTGTGGAGAGGACCTGTGTGGAGGGCACCTGTGTGGAGGGCACCTGTGTGGAGGGGACCTGTGTGGAGGGGTCCTGTGTGGAGGGCACCTGTGTGGAGGGCACCTGTGTGGAGGGCACCTGTGTGTGCGTGTCCTGTGTGGAGGGGTCCTGTGTGGAGGGCACCTGTGTTGAGGGGTCCTGTTTGGAGGGGACCTGTGTGTGCGTGTCCTGTGTGGAGGGGTACTGTGTTGAGGGGTCCTGTGTGGAGGGGACCTGTGTGTGCGTGTCCTGTGTGGAGGGGTACTGTGTGGAGGGCACCTGTGTGTGCGTGTCCTGTGTGGAGGGGACCTGTGTTGAGGGGACCTGTGTGTGCGTGTCCTGTGTGGAGGGCACCTGTGTGTGCGTGTCCTGTGTGGAGGGCACCTGTGTTGAGGGGTCCTGTGTGGAGGGGACCTGTGTGTGCGTGTCCTGTGTGGAGGGATTCTGTGTGTGCGTGTCCTGTGTGGAGGGCACCTGTTTATGCGTGTCCTGTGTGGAGGGGTACTGTGTGTGCGTGTCCTGTGTGGAGGGATCCTGTGTGTGCGTGTCCTGTGTGGAGGGATCCTGTGTGTGCGTGTCCTGTGTGGAGGGCACCTGTGTGGAGGGGTCCTGTGTGTGCGTGTCCTGTGTGGAGGGGACCTGTGTGGAGGGCACCTGTGTGTGCGTGTCCTGTGTGGAGGGATCCTGTGTGTGCGTGTCCTGTGTGGAGGGCACCTGTGTTGAGGGGTCCTGTGTGGAGGGGACCTGTGTGGAGGGCACCTGTGTGTGCGTGTCCTGTGTGGAGGGCACCTGTGTATGCGTGTCCTGTGTGGAGGGGACCTGTGTTGAGGGGTCCTGTGTGGAGGGGACCTGTGTGTGCGTGTCCTGTGTGGAGGGGACCTGTGTGGAGGGGACCTGTGTGTGCGTGTCCTGTGTGGGAGGGACCTGTGTGGAGGGGACCTGTGTTGAGGGGACCTGTGTGGAGGGCACCTG
This sequence comes from Phyllobates terribilis, assembly GCF_046119375.1. NCBI lineage: Eukaryota > Metazoa > Chordata > Amphibia > Anura > Dendrobatidae > Phyllobates > Phyllobates terribilis. The sequence continues at coordinate 264,707,245 of NW_027362761.1, forward strand.
TGTGGAGGGCACCTGTGTGTGCGTGTCCTGTGTGGAGGGAACCTGTGTGGAGGGAACCTGTGTGGAGGGGTCCTGTGTGGAGAGTACCTGTGTGGAGGGCACCTGTGTGCGTGTCCAGTGTGGAGGGGACCTGTGTGGATTGGTCCTGTGTGGAGGGGACCTGTGTGGAGGGCACCTGTGTGTGCGTGTCCTGTGTGGAAGGGACCTGTGTGGAGGGGTCCTGTGTGGAGGGGACCTGTGTGTGCGTGTCCTGTGTGGAGGGGTAGTGTGTGGAGGGGACCTGTGTGGAGGGGACCTGTGTGTGCGTGTCCTGTGTGGAGGGGACCTGTGTGGAGGGGACCTGTGTGGAGGGGACCTGTGTGGAGGGCACCTGTGTGTGCGTGTCCTATGTGGAGGGGTCCTGTGTGGAGGGGACCTGTGTGGAGGGGACCTGTGTGGAGGGCACTTGTGTGGAGGGCACTTGTGTGGAGGGCACTTGTGTGGAGGGCACCTGTGTGTGCGTGTTCTGTGTGGAGGGCACCTGTGTATGCGTGTCCTGTGTGGAGGGGACCTGTGTTGAGGGGTCCTGTGTGGAGGGGACTTGTGTGTGCGTGTCCTGTGTGGAGGGGTACTGTGTGGAGGGGACCTGTGCGTGCGTGTCCTGTGTGGAGGGGACCTGTGTGCAGGGCACCTGTGTGTGCGTGTCCTGTGTGGAGGGGTCCTGTGTGGAGAGGACCTGTGTGGAGGGCACCTGTGTGGAGGGCACCTGTGTGGAGGGGACCTGTATGGAGGGGTCCTGTGTGGAGGGGACATCTGTGGAGGGCACCTGTGTGGAGGGCACCTGTGTGTGCGTGTCCTGTGTGGAGGGGTCCTGTGTGGAGGGCACCTGTGTTGAGGGGTCCTGTTTGGAGGGGACCTGTGTGTGCGTGTCCTGTGTGGAGGGGTACTGTGTTGAGGGGTCCTGTGTGGAGGGGACCTGTGTGTGCGTGTCCTGTGTGGAGGGGTACTGTGTGGAGGGCACCTGTGTGTGCGTGTCCTGTGTGGAGGGGACCTGTGTGTGCGTGTCCTGTGTGGAGGGCACCTGTGTGTGCGTGTCCTGTGTGGAGGGCACCTGTGTTGAGGGGTCCTGTGTGGAGGGGACCTGTGTGTGCGTGTCCTGTGTGGAGGGGTACTGTGTGTGCGTGTCCTGTGTGGAGGGATTCTGTGTGTGCGTGTCCTGTGTGGAGGGCACCTGTGTATGCGTGTCCTGTGTGGAGGGGTACTGTGTGTGCGTGTCCTGTGTGGAGGGATCCTGTGTGTGCGTGTCCTGTGTGGAGGGATCCTGTGTGTGCGTGTCCTGTGTGGAGGGCACCTGTGTGGAGGGGTCCTGTGTGTGCGTGTCCTGTGTGGAGGGGACCTGTGTGGAGGGCACCTGTGTGTGCGTGTCCTGTGTGGAGGGATCCTGTGTGTGCGTGTCCTGTGTGGAGGGCACCTGTGTTGAGGGGTCCTGTGTGGAGGGGACCTGTGTGTGCGTGTCCTGTGTGGAGGGGACCTGTGTGTGCGTGTCCTGTGTGGAGGGATCCTGTGTGTGCGTGTCCTGTGTGGAGGGCACCTGTGTATGCGTGTCCTGTGTGGAGGGCACCTGTGTGTGCGTGTCCTGTGTGGAGGGCACCTGTGTATGCGTGTCCTGTGTGGAGGGGACCTGTGTGTGCGTGTCCTGTGTGGAGGGCACCTGTGTGTGCGTGTCCTGTGTGGAGGGCACCTGTGTTGAGGGGTCCTGTGTGGAGGGGACCTGTGTGTGCGTGTCCTGTGTGGAGGGGTACTGTGTGTGCGTGTCCTGTGTGGAGGGATTCTGTGTGTGCGTGTCCTGTGTGGAGGGCACCTGTGTATGCGTGTCCTGTGTGGAGGGGTACTGTGTGTGCGTGTCCTGTGTGGAGGGATCCTGTGTGTGCGTGTCCTGTGTGGAGGGATCCTGTGTGTGCGTGTCCTGTGTGGAGGGCACCTGTGTGGAGGGGTCCTGTGTGTGCGTGTCCTGTGTGGAGGGGACCTGTGTGGAGGGCACCTGTGTGTGCGTGTCCTGTGTGGAGGGATCCTGTGTGTGCGTGTCCTGTGTGGAGGGCACCTGTGTTGAGGGGTCCTGTGTGGAGGGGACCTGTGTGTGCGTGTCCTGTGTGGAGGGGACCTGTGTGTGCGTGTCCTGTGTGGAGGGATCCTGTGTGTGCGTGTCCTGTGTGGAGGGCACCTGTGTATGCGTGTCCTGTGTGGAGCAGTACTGTGTGTGCGTGTCCTGTGTGGAGGGATCCTGTGTGTGCGTGTCCTGTGTGGAGGGATCCTGTGTGTGCGTGTCCTGTGTGGAGGGCACCTGTGTGGAGGGGTCCTGTGTGTGCGTGTCCTGTGTGGAGGGGACCTGTGTGGAGGGCACCTGTGTGTGCGTGTCCTGTGTGGAGGGATCCTGTGTGTGCGTGTCCTGTGTGGAGGGGACCTGTGTGGAGGGCACCTGTGTGTGCGTGTCCTGTGTGGAGGGGTCCTGTGTGTGCGTGTCCTGTGTGGAGGGGTCCTGTGTGTGCGTGTCCTGTGTGGAGGGGTCCTGTGTGTGCGTGTCCTGTGTGGAGGGGTCCTGTGTGTGCGTGTCCTGTGTGGAGGGGTCCTGTGTGTGCGTGTCCTGTGTGGAGGGGACCTGTGTGTGCATGTCCCTTGTGTAGGGGGCGTGTCCCGTGTGGGCGTGTCCTGTACAGAGGGGTGTGGTAATGACCCCAGCTCTGGAGCAGACATGTCTCTGAAGCCCATGCCCACTAGTTGACAAGCGACAAGGCAGATCCGGCACCTGGGAAAGCTGGATGACTGGTACTGCAGAGCAAGAAGAAACTTATGAAAGAAATGGCAGCTGAGAAGGAGTGAACCTGGCAGGAGAAGCACTTCCATCCAGCGGGAGGGACCCCGTTATTATTAGTGATGGCAGGCGTGCATCACTAGAAGTCATTACTAGAAAATGGCAGACGCGTCTTTGACGCTGACCTGCTTGAATGTCGCACTTTGTTCCTGAATGGCGCGCATCCATTGTGCGGCTGGGCTTGGTACTGCACACAGCGCCCCGTGCAGGACAATCGGGTTAGGAGGGCCCCGATCTCAGGCATCACACAAATAATAAGATTACTGATCCGACAACAATAGCGGCGCTGACAATCACATTATTAATAGCCTCCACTTCAGCGCTAAGGATTCCCATGCACACAGCGACCTCTGGCGGCGCCGCAAGGGACACACAGGCGTGAGGCCTGCGAGAGACACAGCGGGCGCTCGGAGATGGCCCCCCCTCACTTCACCGCCCCGTCACGTGAACACTCTCGGCCAACCAGAGTCCGTGTTGTCGCGGCCGGACGCCATTGCTGCTGTCAGAGAGGCGAAGCTCTGGTCAGTGTGTGAGAGAGACGAGCGGCGGGAGAGGCCAGAAGCCGAGCTGTACACCGAGCCCCCCGGGGAGGCGGGCCGAGCACAGGCCCCACGGCAAGGCCCGGAGCTGCTGGCACTGAGTGAGGACGCTGCTGGACTAGGCCCCTGAGGCCTCCTACTGTGACACGGGGCGGTCTCTCCTCAGTCCCCATTACTGTGTGTCTCCCGCCGCCAGCCCTGGCACAGAGTAGCGGAGCCCCCGTGTGAGAGCGCGGAGCGGATGTGGCCCTGACCGGGGCCCCTGGCTGGGAGCCCGGCACCGCGCAGCCTCCCTCCCGTCCATTCCCAGAGAAGAGGCCGCTGCTCTTCCTTCCCCTCCTCTTCCTCTCACATCCCAGGCTTCAGGCCGCCCCTCCCCCACCCGGGTGACTCATTTCTCCGCGCCGGATTATCAGCCCGGTCCGGGCTCTCGGAGCTGTCCCCCTTCCTCTGGCCCGGCCCTGCCTAGGACATGCTTGTGTGCAGCCGGCGTCTGTGATTCGTCATCCCCGGCGGCTCTGTGTGCGCCCCCCTCCCACAGGAAGGATCGGCCTGGGCCTGGCCTGCAGGCTGCCCCATTTCGGATCGGATCCAGGATTTTAGCTCTCAGACATGCCCAGCTCTGGTAGCCAGGCACCTGGAGGATCATGACTGCGGCGGCGAACTGGGCAGCCAACGGGGCGAGCCTGGAGGACTGTCACTCTAACCTCTTCTCACTGGTAATGCTCAGTGTTGTGTGTCCTCATTCTGTGTCCTCATTCTGTGTCCTCATTCTGTGTCCTCATTCTGTGTGTCATCTGTCCACTCAGGACTTCCCCACTTGTCATTGCTCCCTGTCAGGTGGAAACCACCTGCCTGGGAGTCCTCATTGTCCATGGCCTGCTAAATCCACTCATAGGGGTCTGTTTACACAATGCGATTGTGGCCAGAAGTGTCCGTGATCCGCAGCGGATGAGAGCGTGTTATTGCCAGGGCTGGTCTCACGAAAGCTATTAGTGAGAGCAGAAGTTTTAAAGGGGTTGTTCATCTGATCACTGGGGAGGCACTCCTGAAGGTTTTATAAAGTTTATCCAGGATTAACAACCCCTTTTATATATAAAATGTCCCTTATTGGCTATTGCTTTGTGTAAACTGGCTAGTGAAAACTCTTTTACTGTCCACAGGTTATTTCCTTAGCACGCATTAGTCTTGTCCATGTTCCATAAATGTATTTGGTAGATCACCCATACTCATTGATTCATGTTTCCCACTGGATGCAATGTGTGATTTCTGTTTGTTGATAACACGGCTGCTGTGTGCTAATATTTGGTAAGTGTTATTGGAGAGCATTAAAATAGCAACTTGGAGGACATGTTGGTGCAGTGGCTGACACAGACTGAAGAGGGCCCCCTGTGCAAGAACATGGGCCCCTTTTGTGTCTGTGACAGAAGCTGCTTGCTCCTTTAGAGGTGAAAGTGGGACCCTTTATCTCTTGGGGCCTAGTGTGGTTTCACCAATAGTATGTCGGCTCCTGTGTTGGTGCCATTCTCTTGACCTGTCTTGCTAAAGGCTTGCAGTCTCCAAAATTATACCAATTCTGGATCTTTATTTCAAATTCTGCATTGTCCCGTTCCTCTGTTATTCCTCCTAGAAATGTATGAATAAATTGACCTCTTGGTATTACCAGTTGGGGATGTTTGACACTGTCCAGCCAGTGCTGATGGTCTCGGACAATGTAGGGGAAACACTTCTTTAATAAGGGGAGTGAGTATGAGGAATAACCGAGGAACAGCACAAAACCGTTCTAAGGAAAGATGCACCAGAATTTCATGTAATGAATGAGTATGAACTTAAACTGACCTGTCAGGAGAGCTCACAGGTCATCCGTGCCACAGGGACAATTCAGGGGATCATAGGAAAGCTGTGTGACTACTATCATGGCTGTGATGATGCACAGTAGGTAGATTATTGTCAGCAATGTGTAGGTGTATGTCCGCTGTGGCGGCAGCGCAAAGATGCAGGTATATGATGATGGGAATGGTGACCTTCACAGTTTCCCTAAACTCCAGAAGGTCACAACCCACTGGCTGCAGGGGGTAGCATCATTGCATAATTAGGTAGAGTTTTAATAGAGACCTTATTGGCTGTCACCCTGCACTTCCTGGGGACCTGGATGCCGCTGGTTATACATGTTCTCTTGCTGGTTGTGTATATATAGACATGACGTTCCTGGAAATACACCAAATACACACTATTTATCTAGCAGCAGCTTGTTCTTCAGATCTGTCAGGTTTGCCTTTGTCGTTGGTATTGATGATTTGGTAAGTCTCTTGTCTTTCTGTTACTTTGCTTTATTTGATGTAAAGAAAATCTCTGTATCCAGATGACTAGGGTGCCAAGATATTTGCTGCTTTTAGCTGGTTTCCTATTTGTTTGTGCTAGTTCTTGTCACCTGAATACCTGGTTAATATCCTGTGAATTGTCCTCTGTTAGGACGTCTTTACAGTAGTACACAGTCTGAAATGTACTGTATTTTAAGGTCTAATATCCAGATGCTGACTGCCTTGATTTAAGAGTAACCTTCTGGCTTTCCCTATTGTTGGGTTGTTTTCTGATGACAGATGTCATTTCTTACTGATTGGACAAATCCAAGGAGGTTCTCGAGTGTCTGGAAATAACCCAAACTTCAAGTGCCAGAAGCTTATTTTCTACTGACGTGTCTAAAGGTTCTTATTGCTTTGCCACACAGAACATCATAGGGCTGTGTTTTGGTGTGAATTGCCCTGGGAGTCTACATATGCCTCTTATAAATAATGTTTGTATGTTAACGGCTGACATATTAGCACATTTCTAGTATTGCTATGTAGCTCCTGACAGTGTCCGTAGTGTAATCCTGTAGTGACATCATCTCATTGCTGCATTGTTGTCACGGTGGTAGACGCTTCGCTTGTCACATTTCTCTTCTCTCATTAGCAGATCCTGTCTGTGTTGCCATGTGTCACTTGCTGCTGAACAATTGTCAGTACAAGCTGTCTGTGTGACTGGTTCTTGTAGCATCGCCTCCGTTCAGTGTTTACATCTCATTTCTCAGCTCGGCTGTCTGTGCTAGTATGGTTGTTATACGTAAATGCCCACCCTGTCTCCACCTGCATGTGTGTCCCAGATCCTTTCATCCTGGTGATGAGTCTATGAGCGTTTCCATGCTGCACTCTTTACATGTACAACTGCCAGTGCTGGAGACTGCAAGCACCTTACACAAAGCCTGGTATTGACAGTCTTTTGTTCAGATGAAATGGCTTGAGGTTCTCAAGGCAGTTTTACTATATATCTCACCTAAGGAACACTTAGTACCTTAGAGCTCTATTATTTATTGAAAAATGTGTTGTCGCCCACCTCTTCCCCATATTATTATTGTCTGTAGGTATCACTAAGGAGAGGGCTGGATGATAACATAGGATGCTATGTTGCTATGCAACAACATATCTGAGCCAAAGCATTGCTTCACACACACTGTAACAACAGGTGAAGTGCCATGTCCCTGCAGCCAGATAGGAAGTGTCCTGCATGAATATCTCAGTGTCCACAATGGGACAAGTGTAAGCAAACTGTTTATTGTACTGATATGGATATTTCAACCTGCACTTGTCAGAGGATTTTCTTTGCATTCACTGACAGCTTGTCACTCAAGCAGTTTTTCAGGATTTAATAAGGTCTTATGAGTCACACCTGCCACTAATGTGTAAAAGATAAGCATCCGGAATGGCTAATGTGCTGCCTGTCTGCAGTACCTGACACAGGAGTGCCCATGTCCTGGCAGTTTTTTTGGTACTGCAACTCTGCCCCATTAGGACAAATACTCCAAAGCAATTTCACAAGAGACTGTAGAGACACCAGATCTAGCAAATTTTGGTGCAGATTTGTCTGTTAATTTGCAGCTGTGAACAGGGCAAAAACATAATTTATGTTCTCCTATCCTGATACTTCTGTGACTCTTACCTAGTCCCCTTCAGGTCTGCGTACAACACACTTACGTTTTTTTTTTGTTGCAGATCTGATTCAATAAAAACTGTAAAATTGCAAAAAAAAAATCTGGCTTGTCAGGAGTTTAACTTTCAATTGAACTTAATATGGAAAATCGGCAGTAAGTGTGCAGAATAAATTGATATTTTGTGACTTAAAAACTTCCAGGTGAGTTTCTGCAGGAATTCAGTCCAGATTTTTTTGCAGTGCATGGATGAGATTTTAGTGAAATGTCATCCACTATGCTGCTTCTGCAATATACTACGGTTTTTCCATACTAAGAAATTTGCATTGTATCTGCCCTTTGTAAACATGCCCTTAATGTAAACTCCGCTGATTGGTTCTGTTTATTAGGAGAGGCTTGGAAGTCAATCTGTGCTCACACATCTCTTGACTTTATCCTCTTTCTCCCCAAGGAATAAATGTATTTAAGAGGTTGTCTAAAGATTTTTTTTAATTTCTCCCTAAGCTTTTTATTGGCAATGTATGCGTGTAATATGCTTCTATTAAAGGGAGTCTGTCACCCCCAAAACTGAAATTACACCATTTTATACTTTCATATGTGGGACCTAGCCCATAAAAAAACATACATTTTGGTTCAGATTTTACTTATTTACATAGTCATGTCCAAAAGTTTTGACATCCTTGAAATTGTTCCAGAAAATGAAGTATTTCTCCCAGAAAATTATTGCAATTCTTCATGTTTTGTTATATACATGTTCATTTCCTTTGTGTATTGGAACAACACAAAAAAAGAGAAAAAAAAAAAGCAAATCGAACATGTCGCACAACTCCAAAAATGGGCCAGACAAAATTGTTGGGTAAACAACTTTGTTTCAAGCGTGTGATGCTCACCTGTGGTAAGTAACAGGTGTGGGCAATATGAAAATCACACCTGAAAGCAGATAAAAACGGGAGACCTTTACTCAATCTTTGCATTGTGTCTGTGTCACACGAAGCATGGAGAACAGAAAGAGGAGACGAGAACTGTCTGAGGACTTGAGAACCAAAATTGTTAAACAGTATCAAGGTTATAATCCAACTCCAGAGATATTGTTCCTTTGTCCACGGTGCACAACATAATCAAGAAGTTTACAACCCATAGCACTGAAGCTAATCTACCTGGACTTGGACTTCACAGAAAAATTGATGAAATGTTGCAACACAGGATGGTGGATAAGCAGCTCCAATCAAGTTCCAAAGAAATTCAAGCTGTCCTGCAGGCTCAGGGTACGTCAGTGTCAGCGCAAACTAACCATTGACATTTGAATTAAATGAAACGCTATGGCAGAAGACCCAAGAGGACCCCACTTCTGACACCGATACATAAAGCTAGACTGCAGTTTGGCAAAATATGTGGGTAAGCCAAAATCCTTCTGGAAAAGCACGTTGTGGACAGATGAGAGAAATATAGAGCTTTTTGGTAAAGCACATCTTTCTACTCTTTACCGAAAACGGAATGAGGCCTACAAAGAAAAGAACACAGTACCTACAGTCAAATATGGTTGAGGTTCAAAGATGTTTTGGGGTTGTTTTGCTTCCTCAGGCACTGGGTTCCTTGACTGTGTGCATGGCATCATGAAATCTGTAGATTACCAGAGGATTTTGGGTCGCAATGTAGAGCTCCGTGTCAGAAAGCTGGGTTAGTGTCCTAGGTAATGGGTCTTCCAGCAGGACAATGATCCCAAACATACTTCAAGAAACACCCAGAAATGGATGGAAACAAAGCGCTGGAGCGTTCTGAAGTGGCCAGCAATGTGGGCGGATTTAAATCCCTTTGAAAATATGAGAGATCTTTAGCAGTTTGCAAAAGAAGAGTGGTCCAAAATTCCAGTTGAGAGGTGTAAGAAGCTTGTTGATGCTTATACGAAGTGATTGCAGTTATTTATTCCAAAGGGTGTGCAACCAAATATTAAGATGAGGGTGCCAACAATTTTGTCCTGCCCATTTTTTTTTTTCTGTCCAATTTGTCTTTTTTCCCCGCTGTATTTTTTGTTGTTGCAATACACACAGGAAATGTGTGTATAACAAATCATGTGTAATTGCAATAGTTTTCTGGGAGAAATACTTCATCTTCTGGAACAATTTCAAGGGTGCCAACACTTTCAGCCATGACTGTATGGAATAAAACTGTTTTTGAATAAGTCAAAATGAGGGGGCTTCAGTGCACCCTTGGCGTGGCCAAGTGCTCGATGCATTGTTGTGCCCCTTATGATGATTGACAGTGCTGCAAAGAGCTCTACCTGTACTGAACCCTCAGCCCTGCATATACTGACCTTGCAGGAGCTGAGAGCTTCCATACGGTCAGTGTGTGCAGTCCCCTCTGATCCCACTGTCCTGTCTGAAGCGGCTGCTCGCTGCACACAGGATTGCACAGCAGTGGACGGCTGATGCTGACAGAAGTGGAGATGAGAACATTCTGACACTGTGCTTGGCTCCTGCAGATAATTTCATTCCTTGTCCTTTCACATTGGCAGCTTTCTACTGTGCGATCCTGTGTGCAGCAAGCGGCTGCTGCAGTCAGGACCGTGGGATGAGAGGGCGTTCGCACACACTGACATTGTGTGAGCTCCTTGTTGGCTTTTGTAATGTAAGTGTGTGTGGGGCTGAGGATTCAATACCGGCAGTACTTCTTGAAGCACTGTCAATCATCACAGATGACAAGTGGAAGATGGTAATTTAGGTGGTGGAATGGTGCACCAAGCACTTGGTAATACCCAGTTTTATTACATATATAAGTTAGAGACTTGGTAAGTAAAACAAAATAAGTACAATCTGTGCTGCAAGTATAATTTTTATAGGGGTTAAGTTCCCCTATATCAATGTATAAATGATTTAATTTCAGTTTTGAACCTGGTTTCAAAATTAATGCCCTTGTCAAATGTCTTATGTGCTGCTCACGTGGACTGTGATGTCACCATTGTGATGTTCCGTATACAGGCCACATGGTTTTTAGATTACGGTAACTGTAGAGCCCAGTATATGTAACATCCCCGCTGAGGTTGGTATATGGGTAGTGCTGAATTTCTAGCATCACGCGTATGCAATCCCTGATTTCAATCCTACACTTTCAGCAGTACAGAAGAAGTGGAGTTATGCATTTGCGATCCCCGCTGTCATGAATGAGATTCTGCCTGAGAGGAGCGGTTTGCTGTATGATAAAGCAGTTTATCCAGGGGGTTGAAGCAATGTGCTGCTATGTATAGAGAGGCATGAGAGGAGCGTTCTACTGCAGGACGAGGCTGTACTTGGGGAGGAATGAGTAGAGCGATATACTGTAGTAGGAGTCTGTATATAGTGGACCTTAGAGGAGCGATATACTGCAGAAGGAGACTTTATATAGAAGGGGATGAGAGGAGTGTTCTACCACATGATGGTACCATTTATAGACGGGCGGAGAGGAGCAATATACTGCAGGAAGGGTCTGACTTTCAAAGGTGGACAGGACAAGGAGACAATGGCTAAATTAGAAGCACCATCTCACACAGGCTGAAAGTTGCATATCCTCGCAGACCAAAGTTACAGGTCCCTAAACCCAGAGGCACCCCCCCCCCCCCCACAGCTCTGTATTTTTCAATTACCATAATAATAATAAGTTTTGTATCCCTGTAATACTGACCCGAAGAATCATGCGAGCAGGTCATTTTTTTCTGCACAGTGAATGCCAGAAAAAGGAAACACAACATACAATGCTGGGATTTTTTTTTTTTTTACCCCACTTCGATGGTTTTTGGTTTTTCAGCAGCATGAGCAGCCTCTTCTTAATTCAGCACCCCTGTTATCTCCAGTATTATATCAGAAAGGGTGGACAGCAGTGCCTTTTAAAGGGAATCTGTAAGTGGGTATTTGCTAGGTAATCTGACAGCAGTGTGGTGTAGAGACAGAGACCCTGATTCCAATGATGTATCACTTAGTTTACTGGGTACAGCAGTTGTGGCCATTTTCTCTGCTAGCAGAGCTTAGACTGTTCAGTTCTGTGTAACCCGGCCCTCATCACTGATTGGCAGCTTTTTGGGTACAGTGTATATTGACTGAAACCTGCTAATCAGTGGTAGGAGCGAGGTTAGAAGGAGACACGTTCTCTAGTGGTAATCTACTGCGGATAAAACACTGATTTTTATTGAAATAGCAAAACAGTCTAGTAAGTGACACATTGCTATATTCAGGGTCTCTACCTCTACATTATGATGCTCTCAGATTACATAGCAAATACCTGCTGACAGATTGCCTTTAAGGTGGGGTTAAGGCAGCAGTGCTCCTGACAGCTTTTTCTCTCTACTCAATTTGCATGCTGAGATTGGTGAAGCACACATTTTCAGTCATAGGTAAAGGGGTTAATTTGCTGTTTGACAATCTGGCACTGTTCATCTCATCATGGCGAAAACACCCGCTGTGAGATGAATCTAATTGTTGCTATAGCCAACCCTTTCACTTATCTTTTGCACTAATTTTTATTCTTTACCATTGTCTGTTTGTACATTTTTTGGAGAATGTCTCGCTGTGATGAAGCTCCATGAAAGATTGTGTAGGTGCCAAAATGTCTTCTAGGCTTTATTATATTAGGTTGATTTATGAAAATGAATTTGGAAAAAAACGGTAGGTGTTGCCCATAGCAACCACTCCTATCATTCCTAGAACGTTGGGTTAGTGTGTCTTGCTATGCGTGTGCTTGTATTTATGGGAGAGGTCTGTGTGCTGTTAGGGGCTGGGGTCTTGCTTCTCACTGGATCTGAGTCAGTGCAGCACACATGTCCACCAGAGCTGCTGATTCAGGAAGCATGTGATAAGACTGCTCCCCTGTGGCTTTTAGAACAGTTGGCCTTGGCAGTTGAGATTTTTCGACTGTTCCTGACAATTGTTTTACATAGAAGCATTCAGCTCAATTTTTTTTAAATGTCCCTTTAGTTTACTGTCCCTTTTGCCTTCTTGTTCATATATAGTGTTTGCCTGTTTTATTTTTTTTTCTTGCTGCTGCTTAGCCCTGTCTAAAAATAAGCACATAAAATTACCCAGATTTATAATATATAGCATCAGGGACGAATAAAATAATGTAGCCATACAGGAACCAGAATTGCCCTGCAATAAATTAATTTAAAGCCATGTTCACTCGGGGCCGTTGGATGCCAGAATCGGGAGTGGATTCCAAGGGTCCGTGAGTATGACAGAGTTATGTGGATGGAGCATGATGAGTGGCACACAAAGCCCCTAAGTGATTTTACATATTTTTATGTAATATTGCATCCATAGGAACACAACAAAAAATATTTTTATTTTTGAATTCGTTGGCAATATGACAAAAAAAAAAATCTTCGCATGTTTCATATGAAAGAGACATGCATAGGTGTAGTAACATTAAAAATCTTATAGGAGTGGTATTTTTAAATAAATATATATTGTATTTTGAACCTTTCTTTTGATTTTATCATTAATTACTAATGCAGGACTGGACAAATCCTGGTTGCCATGGTTACTGGGAAATCCACCCTGGCCTCCAAATCTTCCATCCAGTTGCGTATGTTTCGTTTAGCAGGCAGCAATATAGAGGGAGACTAGGTTTTATATAATGGGGCTATAGCTATGGAACAGAAATCCTAGTCAAAGGTTAACGCTAGTGTAGATTACTGCCTGCCTCACTGTTTGTCTGCTGGAGCCTCCCTCCTTGCACATTGCAGGTACAGGCCACCCTGGGTCCTACATAAGTCGTGACCTGCATTCAGCTATTGTGTGCAGGAAAGTGGAGGAAATGGGCTGAGCTGCTCTTGGATAGGGATAGATGTTTTGCTGTGTATTACATATGTTGGTACTGTGCAATGGTATTCGTAATATCTGTAACCATTTACAAAATAACTATATTGTTATTCTCTGCTGGATTGTGAATGAGGGATACTCGTTTTGTTGTTCTTCTCCATGCAAGTGCTGTATCGAGATAACCCTATAGTGGCATGTAAAAGTTTGGGCACCCCTTGTTAAAATTACTATTATTGTGAACAGTTAAGCAAGTTGAAGATGAAATGATCTCTAAAAGGCCTAAAGTTAAAAGATGAATAAACAGTGACTGTGAAAAGAGAAGCACACAATAGGGTAAACCTCTAATATAGTAGATGGTAAAAACAATAGGTTTGCTCACCTTGGTTGGTTGTGTGAAGACACACAACCACTATACAGGTTTAGATAGCCAGCCCCGTGGCTGGGGAAAGATCCAACAGAGGGAAATTACCAAAACAGTATAAAAACATGTTTAAAAATTGGGTGCGCTGCTGGAAAGAAGTCTCTTGCTGCGATATTGATTAAAAGGTTCTTTATTGTCCACTACGCGTTTCAATGCCGGACTGGCAGTGCAGCCAATTTTTAAACGTATTTTTATTGTTTTGGTATAGTTAAAAGATTAGACATTTCCTTTGTATTTTAGGCAAAAAAAATATTTTATTTTACATTTTAAAAATTACAAAAAGGAAAATGGGCCTATGCAAAAGTTTGGGCACCCTGCATAATTAGTACCTACTAACACCCCCTTTTGAAAGTATCACAGCTTGTAAATGCTTTTTGTAGCCAGCTAAGAGTCTTTTAATTCTTGTTTGAGGGATTTTCATTCATTCTTCCAGTTCTGTGCGATTCCTGTATGCGCTGCTATTTTGAGGTCTAGCCTCAGATTTTCAATGATCAGATCAGGGGACTGTGAGGGCCATTGTAAAACCTGCAAATTTTTTCCTTTTGAGGTATTCTAGTGTGGATTTTGACTTGTGTTTAGGATCATTATTCATTTGTAGAAGCCATCCTCTTTTCAACTTCAGCTTTTTCACAGCTGGTGTTATATTTGCATGAATAATTTGTTGAAATTTCATTGAATCCATTCTTCCCTCTACCTGTGAAGTGTTTTCCTCCGCCATTGCCTGCAACACAACCCCAAAGCATGATTGATCCACCCCCATGCTTAATGGTTGGCGAGATGCTCTTTTCTTGAAATTCTGCGCCCTTTTTCTCCACACATACCTTTTGATCATTGTGGCCAAAGAATTCTATTTTAACCTCATCTGTCCACAGGACTTGTTTCCAAATTGCATCAGGCTTGTTTAGATGTTCTTTTGCATACTTCTGATGCTTAATAATATGGTGAGGACGGAGGGAAGGTTTTCTTCTGATGACTCTTCCATGAAGGCCATATTTGTGCACGTGTCTCTGAAAACAGGAGAACAATGTACCACAACTCCAGAGTCTGCTAAAGAGTCATTCCATGTCAAGTGGACCAGTGGTCCCCACTCGACCACCTCCGATTTTGCTGAAAATTTATAAGGATGTGCATGTATGTTTGAAAAGAAGTTCTGTAAATTTTTAGGGCCAGATCTCAAATACATTGGGCACTGTTGACCTTTCACTGGAGGTTCCACCAAGCCTGCGGCTTCAGCTAAGAGGATTTTGCAAACTTTGGCACATAGCCATTAGAGTTCTATACTGGCTATGATGCTGAAATTTGGCATACTAGCTCAACTTTTGCTGCTAAACACGATAAAATTATTACCGACTATGACAAAACAATATTTCGGCCGCAATTTTGTGTCAAAGTAGCTTGTAAAACGCGTCGCATAAAATTTATGCCAAACTTTGCCAATATATAACTCAAGACCAAAAACCAATAGTAACTGGTGCTTTGCCCTGTACACCAAGCATCTACATGACTTTGCATTGCTGCAATATTACGGTCAAACCATTTGTATTTGTGGAAATATTCACACCCACATACTATGAAAAACTTAAAAAAAAACGAATTTTACCTATTTTTAGGTCAAATTTCTCAAAAAGGGTACCCCTAAAATATATTAATTCTGATATCCTTAGAAAGAGCACATTTTTCTCTACAAGGATCATTGTTTTTTTGTTTTTTTTTGGAGTCTCTCCGTTTAAGAAAAGAAAAATGCCACTGAACATGGTGTTATTTATTAATAAGCAATGAATGGTAACTGCACTATTCAAACCCTTGCGTTGGTCCATGGTGGTTATACCACAACCAATTCCCTAAGAATTGGTATTATAATCCTATTAAGAATTGTAATAATGCTGTCTTTCGAGAATTGGCAGCCCCATCGCCTAGGAGCCATGGCCGATAGCCGTGCAAGGCCAGCCGCGGGCGGTCTCTTTATCGCAGGTTCCGAAGCCTGAGGGTGAGTGTCTTTGCCTAGGATCCCAAGCCTAATATTGGGTATCTTTTGTTTGTTCCCAAGCCATAATGTTCAGTCTAAGTGGTCTGGAATTGTTGCTGAATTTGCAACATAATCGGTTCAGAGAAGCTGTATTGTCGGCCCATTGCTGTTGCAGCTGGTGCTGGAATTATTGCAATGATTGACTGCTCGGGAATCCAGCATGTATCATTTCTCACACGCCAGTGAAAGAAGCTAGCTGGTCCATGAGGATGCATAAAATTTATTAATGCATCATGGTCGTCGACTGAAATTTCAGAAATATTTCCAATCCGCCAGTTCCTATCGTAAATGCAGGCAATGTATTGCCCTGGCTGGAGGTTTGCAATTGGCACAAAAGGCATTTCTGATCTGACAGATCTATCTACATGGGCAATGAAAGATGATGGGTCATTTGACACCCTTGAAATGCGAATCTTTTTTGTCATCAATTGGCACAAACTGGTGATTTTCTCTTGTTCCAGCAATTGTATGTCCATCTTTGAACCTTTCCTCTTAAACTACCCGTATTTCGTAAATTTTTTCTTTTGGAACAAAAAAAAATTTGATTCCATGCAGTTGCTCGTTGCAAAAGTTGAATAAATCCACCGGGGTCAGTATTTGGTTTTCAGTTGGGCGTTGAAGACTGGCACGAGCTGCCAACCTCTTTGCTGTCCCTCCAATCCCATCACAGGGTGACTTTCCATGACTGGTACCAAAAAAATTCCATTCAGCGCTGATATTGAAATCAGCATTGTGGCGGCACAAGTTGAGAAAATTTTTGAAATTTTTGTACTGGGCTGCAGATCCATCGCTGAAGTAGTGGATATGACGAATCCCATAGATGAGAGTCTTGAGATACTCCACAATTACTGTTAAGAAAGTGTGGACTGCAACTGTGTCATGTCGTGAGCAATCACTGATTATGCACAAGCTGATGTTCTGCGCAGCTTCACCATTTAACTCCTTGAAGTAAATTACAAGTGGGTGTACTGTAGCTTGACTATTTTCCCAGTGGAAACCTTGAATGGCATCTTGAACAATAAATGAGTAATTTTCAGCAAAGTCCATAAGGATCACAAGCTCTCCAGGTCTCAGATTTTCCTTCAACGATTTCAAATAGCTACTTTGATGCTTGGCGATGTAGTGATGGCTACAAAGTTTAGAAATTTTCAAAACCAATTCTTCAATGAAATCTTCTATAGTCAGTTGTTTGGTATCAAGCGTGTCTCGATCAGTGTGAATCCATTGTTTGAACTCAATAATATCTTCAGGGTCACTGTTGACAAACACATTGACTAGAAATTCTTTTAAAACTTCAGGACCCGGGCATTTATCACAACGGCCAAGCATACAGTCCTTGGATTCAATTCCACAGACCATTTTGCATATGAGCTCTTTGTAGTCCTCATTGATTGGGCATGCTGCAAGCATTAGTTTGACATTTTGGTGAATGGTACACACACAAACGGAATGTGTTCCAGCAGATCCAACGGTTACGCACCACTTTGGCCGAAGCTCAAAAAACTTGGAAAATCCAATTTCAGGGCATTCCGATCCCGATAGGCAACAAACATTTCCCTCATATTGCTCAGTAATAGTCGCTTTTGCATCTGCTTTTTGTCTCCTGCTATTCGCACTGATACATAGTCTTTTTTACCAAGGCACATTCAACTGAATTCATCATCCTCAAAAAATGCCTGCACCTTTTTCTTCACTTCCTCAGAAACTTTCTTGCCACACTTGATTCTAGGTAAGGCTAAGATCCCATGTTCACATTTAAGCTTTCGAGCTTGTTTGACCATTCGTTCAGAGACACCGAATTCGTCTGATATAGCCTTAATGGACCAACTTTTAGGTGCCAATTCAAGATTTGGACCTTTTCTGCCAGACTAGACACCTGCAGCTTTTGCGTCAAATCTGCCAAAAGGTGATTGTAATCCAGACACATTTTGCACTGTGCTGTTTTTGTTTGCTCAATGTCTTTCGGCTCAAGCCCTCCAATTGAAGCAATCTTGCTAGAAAATGCATTTTGTACCTGGCTTATCTTTCTCCTTGCATATCCAAGTGAATCCCACTGGCTTACCCGTGGATATTTCAGAGGAGAGATGCCAATGGATGTTAAGCTTGAATTTAGACTTTCAGGAGAACATTCCATTCCATCTGGATCTGATTCAGAGGAAACTGGATCAGCTGATTTTTTTTCTGTTAGCAAATTCTTTTCGACATGATGCACACATCTTCTGGCCAGGCTTCACATCATTCTTTGTAAATTCGTTCAACTGGTCAGCTGCTAACAAATTGATAGCTCGCAAATTCTTTTTGGTGTTATGACCTTTCTTCCCAAAAGGATTGCAACACGATTTTTGCAAATGCTCATATTTGGTCAAGAATGAAGCTTCATCTTCATGGTGTAAACAGATTTGTGAATGTTCGTCAAAATTTAGTCCCACTCGTCGACGCAGCAATTTCTGTTCATCCAATCCAAAGCTTGTAAACAATTTCAACTCATCCTTGCTATGGGTGAATGTCTTAAGGTGGCACTTCGAATTGTTCGCAAGGCCGATAGAGCACTGGGCCGATTCTTCATCAATTTCATTCTCCATCGCTAAAAAATAAATAATATATGCATTAAAATGTAACAATAGTCAATAACTTTTCATAAAAAGGTTTATAGGTTTTTGATTATAATAGACATTGCTAGCAACAATACAACTCTGTAACGTGATAAGAATCTGAAAATCAAACACAAAATCAATGCATTACGCGCATAAATAACACCATGTTCAGTGGCATTTTTCTTTTCTTAAACTGAGAGACTCCAAAAAAACAAAACAATGATCCTTGTAGAGAAAAATGTGCTCTTTCTTATATCAGAATTAATATATTTTAGGGGCACCCTTTTTGAGAAATTTGACCTAAAAATAGGTAAAATTCGTTTTTTTTTTTAAGTTTTTCATCATATGTGGGTGTGAATATTTCCACAAATACATATGGTTTGACCGTGATATTTCAGCAATGCAAAGTCATGTAGATGTTTGGTGTACAGGGCAAAGCACCAGTTACTATTGGTTTTTGGTCTTGAGTTATATATTGGCAAAGTTTGGCATAAATTTTATGCGACGTGTTTTACAAGCTATTTTGACACACAATTGCGGCCGAAATAATTGTTTTGTCATAGCCGGTAATAATTTTATCGTGTTTAGCCGCAAAAGTTGAGCTAGTATGCCAAATTTCAGCATCATAGCCAGTATAGAACTCTAATGGCTATGTGCCAAAGTTTGCAAAATCCTCTTAGCTGAAGCCGCAGGCTTGGTGGAACCTCCAGTGAAAGGTCAACAGTGCCCAATGTATTTGAGATCTGGCCCTAAAAATTTACAGAACCTCTTTTCAAACATACATGTACATCCTTATAAATTTTCAACAAAATCGGAGAAGGTCGAGTGGGGACGAGTTTTAAAACTGGTCCACTTTGATGTGGAATGACCCTAAATCTTTAGGAAGGTCTTTTTCACTCAAGCGGGGGTTCTGATTTTCCTCTCTAGCAATCCTACCAGCAGCTCTCACTGAAAATTTTGTTATGGTCTTCCAGACCTTATCTTGACCTCCAATGTTCCTGTTAACTGCCATTTCTTAATTACATTTCGAACTGAGGAAAGGGCAATTTGAAAACGCTTTGCTATCTTTTAATAGTCTTCTCCTGCATTGTGGGCAAAATACTGAGAAGTATACACCTGCTGTGCCAATGATTGGAATTACTGCCATAGATCATGTTCATGCAGGGTAGAAAGGAAGTCTGTGGTAAAGCTTCAGGAAATAGGCTCAGAACTGGAAGTGATGTCAGAAGATGGGGTCGTTGTTTTGGCTAGGTCTGCGGTGTTAATGGGGTTTGTTAGGAATAAAAGAAACATTGTGGTTTCTTCTAGAATCAGGTTGTGTGTAATATTACAATGCCACCATATTGAATAGAGCGAACCTGCAATGCCGGACAGGTGCTGCATTGCTTTTGAAAAATGCAGCCGTGTTTCCTTAATCTTGTACTGCCCCTTTTAAGTAACTAATTGATATCATACGTGACCTTATTAGACCCATAAATGGAGCCAGCGGAGAGAAGCGCATGCCTGTTTCCTTCAGCCCCACAATTATTGAATGGTGCGTCAGCGCACATTCTCGATGTGTCCTTTAAGAAGAGGAGGCTCTGATAATAGCAGCAAAAAAATGCACTTCTCTTTTGTAAAAGTGAATCAAGCCTAAAAGAGTTCTAGTGGTAGCAGCTGCACATCGAATCAGCCCTGCTCCTAAACAGAACATCGGGATGCAAATGTGTACCAGTGTAGAGATTATTGAGGTGTTTAGTCTCTGCAGTTCTATGCCCTGTTGATATCTGAGGGTCCCTACATATTGGGAGACTGGCTGTCCCCTGATTCCTAGTGATCAGCTTCCCCACAAGCCCAACCTTTCTCAATTCTGTAGATGTCTGTGCCCCCTGCTGGAAATAACAACAGAAGTGAAGGTACTTGCATTGTCCCCAAGCCGTTAAAAATTAAGTGTACCCCTGTAGACTAAAGGCCCCCATTAGACTAATGTTGGCTGAAGCAGCTGATATTACTGGTTCGGCCGACAGCCTCATGTGTATGGGGCGTAGACCTACTGATAGTTGGGGGAGATGTGCATGTCTGATTTCGGATTGCCGATTGTATTGTGGCTTGGATAAACCCTTGGCTGAAATGTCAAGATGGCTGTTGGCCAAACGATCAGACAGAGCATCGT
Source organism: Phyllobates terribilis (assembly GCF_046119375.1). NCBI lineage: Eukaryota > Metazoa > Chordata > Amphibia > Anura > Dendrobatidae > Phyllobates > Phyllobates terribilis. The sequence goes on from NW_027362761.1 coordinate 264,727,572, forward strand.
TCGGCCGATAGCCATCTAATGTCAATGTGGGCCTTTAGCATAGTTTTTCTTTCCGTGTCTTTTATCTCAGCCATCAGCCTTGATTTAATCGCTGTTTATTTTCAAGTCCACCAATATTACAAGCTCCTGTAATGTGTTTTGCAAAAGTACAGTCAAAAGTCTTGAGACTCATGCAAATTTTAGGTTTTCACAAAGTTTGCTGCTACAGTGGTTTTAGATCTTTCAGTCAGATGTTTCTGTGGTTACTGAAGTGGAATTATAAGCATTTTTTAAGTGTTTATGAACTCTGTTTTATACAAAGACTCAGTATTTTCAGTGTTGACCCTTATTTTTCAAATCTTCCACAATTTGCCCTATCCTGTTGGGTGTCAAATTCTGGCCCAAATGATGACTACTGGCTACCCATTCTTGTCTAATCAGTGCTTGGAGTTTATCACAATTTCTGTATTTGTTTATTTTGAGGATTGACCACCGGTTCCCATTGGATAGAGATCTGAGGATTTTCCTGGCCATGAACCCAAAATGTCAATGTTTTGCTTTGTGACATAGTGATGAACAATGCTTTTTCCAGTATGATGGTGCACCAAATTGTTCTTGAATTGTTGGGAGAAGTTGCTCTTGAAGGATTTTAGATAACTTTCTTTATTCAGAAGTGTTCTTAGGCAAAATTGTGAGTGAGCCCACTCCCTTGGATGAATATTACCCCACACATACATGGTATTGGAATGCTTTATTGTTGGCATGACACGACTCAACTTACCTTTCTTTCTGTGGGCTATCATTCTTCCAGATGTCTCAAACAGTTTAAAGGTAACGTAACGAAAATAGCCTTACCCCAGTCCTCTGCAGAATGTCAGTTTATCGTTGATGTTTTTCTTAGAGAGTAGTGGCATTTTTGTAGCCCCTCTTGACCAAGCCAACTATAAAAGCCTTCACCTCACTGTGCATACAAATGTGCTGGCACCTGCCCACTTCCTTCCTTGATCAAGGTCTGCTTTTGTGTTGAACTGATCCTGTAGTTGAATCCTCTTTAGGAGACAGTCCTGGCACATGCTTGATTTTTTTAGGCAGCCTGGCGCCTTGTTCACTGCAGTTGAACCTCTTCTTGAACTTCTTGATGATCTGATAAATGGTTGATTTAGGGGAATCTTACATGCAGCAATGTCCTTGCCTGTAAAGCCATACTGAAGCAAAACAATGACAGCCAAAGACTACTTTATTCACATGTTGCATTTTTGCAAAATGGGCTTTTCATAAATTAGTTAAAAGGGTTGTCCGGCCTTCGGCTACAACGAAAGTGAGTTGAGCATGGCCAATCAGTCTAGTCGAAATGTGGCCAAAAGTATGCAAATTGCATGTCTACAGTCACATGACCACCCGCTCCCGGCATCGGAGAATTCTCACAGTCGTCACTGCATACTTGTAGCCTAAGGCCGGTCAACCCCTTTTAAATTTTCATGGAAAGGAATGAGTTGGCAAATTTTTTTTTTTAATTCATCTGATGACTAGTGTTGAGCATTCTGATACCGCGAATATCGGCCGATACCCGATATTTCAGTATCGGAATTCCGATACTTAATTCCGATACTTTTACAATATCGAATACCGGAATCGGAAGTTCCCATAATGCCTGCACTCTGCAGTGTCTCTGAAGGATGACAAGCTGGATGGCAGCGTTCAGCTGAGATCCAGCCTGTCATCAGAATGCCATCCCAGCGTGGGAGAATTCTCCTGATCGTTTAAAAGCCGGCGGGCGGTAAAAAGCCGCCGGCTTTTAAACAATCACACAGCCCCATACTGCTTCCCCGCAGCCTCCCACCCCGATCCTCCGCTCCCCTCGCCACCTCCCATCCTGATCGTAAGTTAGGACCGGGCGGGGAGGGCAGCACCAAGGAGCGGGGAGGGAAGGACCCGGGCGGGGAAGCCGGCAGTGAAAAGACTTCACCGCCGGCTTTCCAGTTCTGTGCTGCGCTCTCCCGCCGGTTATTTCAAATGAACAGCTGAGTTATCAGGTGATGCTGATCAGCTGTTCATTTGAAGTCGCCGCGGTGCCCTCAGAGGGTTCACGTGAGTTCATGCTTGACTGCATTGCATGAACTCACATGAACTTTCCCACGGCGGCACAGGTCAGCCTCACCTCCCAGACGATCAGCCCGTCATGATTGGTGTGTGTGGGTGTCTGTGCGCGGTGTCTGCGAGTGTGTGCGGGGTGTCTGTGCGATGTCTGCGGGTGTGTGCGTGCGTGCAGGCAGACATAGGCCGATGTGACACTACTACTCCCATCGGCCTATGTCTGTCCCCCGTCCACTCGTGCCAGCAGGATCAGCTCGATGGGAGCAGTAGTTCCCATCAGCCTGATCCTGCTATTTAAATTGCCCTACTGTGTCCCCTACTGTATTTTAAATACATTTCATTGGTGGCCAGTGGTTACCTAAAATAAATTAGTTTATACATTACCTGTCCCCGCCGATCGCCACCTAAAATAAAGTAAAAAATAAAAAACTACACCTATACTCACCTAGACACCTAATTCCCCGAAGCCATCGATCTCCTGTAATAAAATATAAAATAATAAACCACAACCTTATCCTTACCCCTCCGTAGTAGTCCACGAGTGTCCCACGATGATCTCCAGTTTAGAGCAGCCACATAGAATGTGACCGCTCTGAACCGCCGCTAGAATGACGGGGCCGTAAAGCAGCCCCGTCATTGCATAAGCGGGTTCGCCGGAGTTCAGGCAGCGCTGCTCCGGTTAGCTCCTTTACGGCCCTGCTGTATCGTGAGAAATTCCCACGGTACAGCAGTGCCGTAAAGGAGGTCTCCGGAGCTGCGCTGCCTGAATGCACTCCGGTGACCTCAGTCAGTGGCTCCCGCTGCCGGGAGCGGACGTGTTCCCGGCAGTGTGAGCTTACAGCAGCCATGCACAGCTGTCACCATCTCCAGATGTGACAGCTGTGCATGGGAGATCAGCGCAGGAACGTGGACAGGTAACTATTTTTTTGTAGTAAACTAAGAATTTAATAAAATTGTGTGTTTTATTTCAAATTATTTTTTTCTGGGTGTAGTGTGTTTTTTCTTTTTAACACTTTGTAGGTTAGTAATGGGGGTGTCTTATAGACGCCCATCATTACTAACCAGGGCTTCATGGCAGCTGGCGCTGACATGAACCCCACCACTATTACCCCCTGCCACCGCACTAGGGCAGCGTGGAAGAGCGAGGCTAAGTGCCAGAGTTGGCGCATCCTATGGATGCGCCATTTCTGGGGCGGCTGACGGCTGGTGTTTCTAGCCTGGGAGGGGGCCAATATTCATGGCACCCTTCCTGGGCTATTAATATCAGCCCCCAGCTGTCTGCCTAGCCTTTGCTAGCTATTAAATAGGGGGTACCCCACGTCATTTTTTTGGGGGGGGTCCCCCATTTTAATAGCTATTAAAGGCTAGGTATTCAGCTCGGGGCTGATATTAGTAGCCTGGGAAGCTCCGTGGATATTACCCACTTCCCAGGCTTCAAACATCTGCCCCAGCCGTCTGCTTAACCTCCGCTAGAGCCTAAAATTATGGGGGATCCCACGCCAATTTTTTTTAAATAAATCCTTTATTTTAACACTAAATGACATTTGAGGAGTTAATAAAGATGCAGTCCCTAAATTATTATTTATTTTTTAATTAATTTTTCCCAAAAATTTTGACGTGGGCTTTGCCATATTTTTGTATGCCAGCCAGGTACAGCATCCAGCTTCTATGAACGCGCCATTTTCCGGGGTGGCTGCGGACTGCAATTTGCACCGGTGGGGGGTGGGTGGGGGGGCAGAAAGCTTGGGCCTCCCTGAGCTGCAGATTTCAGCCCCCAGCTGCCTAGTTGTACCTGGCTGGACACACAAATAGGGAGAAGCCCCACGTATTTTTTTTTTAAAATTATTTCATGAAATTCATGAAATAATAAAGAAAAAAAGGGCTTCCCTATATTGTTGTGTCCGGCCAGGTACAAATAGGCAGCTGGTGGTTGGGCGCAGCCTGTTCCTGCCTGCTGTACCTGGCTGGACACAAATATAGTGCGAAGCCCCACATCAATTTTTTTTTTATTATTTCAGGAAATTCATGAAATAATTAAAAATAAATTGATGTGGGGCTTCGCCCTATATTTGTGTCCAGCCAGGTACAGCAGGCAGGAACGGGCTGCGCCCAACCACCAGCTGCCTATTTGTACCTGGCCGGACACAACAATATAGGGAAGCCCTGTTTTTAAAAAATTATTTCATGAAATAATTTCAAAAAAATTGACGTGGGGCTTCGCACTATATTTGTGTCCAGCCAGGTACAGCAGGCAGGAACGGGCTCCCCCAACCACCAGCTGCCTATTTGTACCTGGTTGGACACAACAATATAGGGAAGCCCTTTTTTTCTTAATTTTCATGAATTTCATGAAATAATTAAAAAAAAAATACGTGGGGCTTCGCCCTATTTTTGTGTCCAGCCAGGTACAACTAGGCAGATGGGGGCTGGAATCCGCAGCGCAGGGAGGCCCAAGCTTTCTGGGCCCCACCCGCTGCAAATTGCAGTCCGCAGCCACCCTGGAAAATGGCGCGTTCATAGAAGCGCCATCTTCTGGCGCTGTACCCAACTCATCCAGGGCCCTGGTGCTTTGGCTCACTGGGTAATAAAGGGGTTAAGGCCAGCTTGGCATTATCAGCTGGCCCTAAGCCGGAAATTCATGGGGTCACGCCAATATTAGACATGACCACCATGAATTTCTAGTAAAGTATTTAAAAAAAACACAACACCCAGAATAAAGTCCTTTAATTGAAATAAACACACAATTCTTTATTGTTCTAAATTAAACTCTATTTACCATCACGCCCATTCCAGCTGAAGCCAACGATCTCCTGCAATAAAAGTAAAATAATAAACCAACCTCATCCTTACCTTTCCATGGTTCCCACGACAGCTTCAGCTCTGCTACATCGAGATGACAGGCTGGACCGCAGCAGAACGCTGCCATCCAGCCTGTCATTCCGCAGACACTGAGAAGCGCAGGCATGCTTGCGCTCCTCAGTGTCTCTCTGTGACGGCATAAAGATGAGCCGAGGTCATGTCCAATGAACTCGGCTCACCTCATGCACGTCACTGACAGCGTGGGAAAATTCTCCTGCACTCAGCGCTTCAGCGTGAGAATTTTCCCACGCTGTCAGTGACGTGAATGAGGTGAGGTCATGTCCAATGAACTCAGCTCACCTCATGCACGTCACTGACAGCGTGGGAAAATTCTCACGCTGAAGCGCTGAGTGCAGGAGAATTCTCCCACGCTGTCAGTGACGTGCATGAGGTGAGCTGAGTTCATTGGACATGAATTCTGCTCATCTGGATGCCGTCACAGAGAGACACTGAGGAGCGCAAGCATGCCTGTGCTTCTCAGTGTCTGCGGGATGACAGGCTGGATGGCAGCGTTCTGCTGCGGTCCAGCCTGTCATCTCGATGTAGCAGAGCTGAAGCTGTCCTGGGAACCATGGAAAGGCAAGGATGAGGTTGCTTTATTATTTTTCTTTTATTGCAGGAGATCGTTGGCTTCAGCTGGAATGGGCGTGATGGTAAGTAGAGTTTAATTTAGAACAATAAAGAATTGTGTGTTTATTTCAATTAAAGGACTTTATTCTGGGTGTTTGTGTTTTTTTTTTAACTTTGACTATGGGGTTAGTAATGGGGGTGTCTTATAGACGCCTCTCCATTACTAACCTGGGCTTGATGTCAGCTGGCATTATAAGCTGACATCAACCCCAGCCCTATTACCCTACTGCCACCGCTACAGGGCAGTGGGAAGAGCGAGGCTAAGTCCCAGAATTGGCGCATCATATGGATGTGCCATTTCTATGGCGGCTGACGGCTGGTGTTTCTAGCCTGGGAGGGGGCCAATATTCATGGCACCCTTCCTGGGCTATTAATATCAGCCCCCAGCTGTCTGCCTAGCCTTTGCTAGCTATTAAATTAGGGGGGACCCCACGTCATTTTTTTGAGGGGGTCCCCCATTTTAATAGCTAGTAAAGGCTAGGTATTCAGCTGGGGGCTGATATTAGTAGCCTGGGAAGCTCCGTGGGTATTACCCCCTTCCCAGGCTTCAAACATCTGCCCCAGCCGTCTGCTTAACCTCCGCTAGAGACTAAAATTAAGGGGAACCCCACGCCAAATTTTTTTTTAAATAAATCCTTTATTTTAACACTAAATGACAAGTACAGTAAGCAACACTGTCACTGTACTTCATATATATGTGACTGACATGTTTCATATATATGTGACTGACATGTTTCTATCTATCTAATCTATGTGTGAAGCTCTATTCTGTCTGTTCTAAATTGTCGGGTACCGGTGTATGCTGCTGCTGAATTGCCGGCCGGCTTTTTTAAATAGACAGTGCATGAAAACTCAATTATTTTTTTTAAATAAATCCTTTACACTAAATGACAAGTACAGTAAGCAACACTGTCACTGTACTTCATATATATGTGACTGACATGTTTCTATCTATCTAATCTATGTGTGAAGCTCTATTCTTTCTGTTCTAAATTGTCGGGTACCGGTGTATGCCGCTGATGAATTGCCGGCTTTTCATTTAATACATTCTACATTATTCTTAGTTGTTTTACTTCATGTAGAATTAACCTACAAGGAAAGAAAGGGTTTATTTTCATTCCGATATTTGTGTACCATTGACTTGCATTGGTTTCCGGTATCGGAATCGGCGATATCCGATACTTTTTGGGTATCTGTCCGATCCAATCCGATACGATATTTCCTGATATTGGAAGGTATCGCTCAACACTACTGATGACTCCAGATTGTTATGAAAAGTTCAAACTTTTGTCCACTAGTGTACTATTGTAGGACTCTGAAAAAGTGTATTTGGAAGACCATCTGCTTACTGACTGATGGATTGGATCATATATCCTCTCCTCTATATTTTCTTTATTTCAGGTAGACCCACACAAAAGAAGCCAAGTTCATGTGTTCTGTTTCAGCATTGTGTACAGCTTGCTAAATTGCATGCTGTGGTGGTTCACTTTTATATTCAGTTCTGCAGTTGAGCTATAGCAGAAAAAAGTATCATCTTTTCATTGTCACCTTCAATGAATTCATTCTTTTTTTTTTTTTATATATTTATTAGAAAGGTGCAGGTGGATGCCATACCATTTTTGATCTGTTCGCATATTGATTTCTGTGAACCTGTTGTTGGGAATACCCCAACGTGTCATTGCACCCTTAAGATATTATCCCAAAGGACGTAATTGCAGTAGTTTTTTTTGTGTGTATTACAGTAGTAGCATTGTTCGTTAGATTTCACGAGATCTCATCCACACACTGTGGAGAAAATCTGCAATACAAATGGACTGACGCAGCTTTTTTGAAATCCACAGCATGTGAATTTATGCTGCAGATTTTATGTCAGATTTGCTATGCAAAGGGTAAAATGTGTGGCAAATCTGTAGCATTTCTGCAGTAGATACATTTTCTTAATTGTCCTTTCTCATAACATGAACAGCATTACTCTTCCACCAGATGGAGATGATGTTGTTCTCATTGGCTTTAGCAGAAATCTCACAGCGGCATTATATTTGAATAAGTACTAGGTAATACTAGCAAGCCAACTCTTAATTATATCTCTTGTATACCTCTTCTAACAGCTGTCATTATCACCAATAATCAAACAATAGACCAGTTTTAGGATTATGACACTTTATAGCAGCAGCTGCCAAAACACAAACTCCCATTAAAAGGCCTGGATTTTTGTGTAAACTTTTCATGTTATTGCAGTAATTATTTCAATGTAGGACTTGTCTGCAGCCTTAACATTACAGCTCTATGACTCGGTGCAGTTTACAGGGCATATTTATTAATACGTTCATAACGAAAAGTTTAGGCACAGTGTAAAAACTGTCATTAACATGAGCTATGTTTGCAGCATATTAAACAGCTCATGGTTATGGATAACGTGCTTATTAAAGGGATTCTGTCAGCATTTTTAACCCCTTTTAACAGTTTACATACTCATGTAGGCTATTGAAAGATTGATACCCTTCTTTCTATTTCTGTCCGGAGAAATCCAAGATTTTATCAATCAGCAAATGAGTTGTTAGGTGCTTCGTCCATCCAAGAGCACCTAAGGAGTCTGCCTCCTCAGGTAATTGACATTCTTAGCACCTTCCTCCGTATGTTGATTGACAGCTGATAAGTATCAGGCAGGAAATCGCATGGCTGATCATATCGCCGTGCGCCTGCAGGTGTACAGCATCAATGTAGCTCGCCTTACAGCCTAGTTGTGAAGGTTTGTGATGTGAACAGGCATATGATTCTTGCCCCGTGCCCTCATGTCAGCTATCAATCAACATAAGGAGGCAGGACCCTGGATCTATATGACTGGAGGAGGCAGACTTTCGTTAGGCCCTCTGGGTAGGACTAGACACATAATACCTCATTTACAAATTAATAAAATCAGCGATTTCTCTTGAATAACGCAATGGACAGCAGATTGAAAGGTATCAATGAACTTATATGTCAATTACCTACATGAGCATGTAAATGGTCAAGTGGTGTTAAAGGGAACCGGTCACGTGAAAAAAAGCTGTTAATAGCGTTCTAAACCTGCCCGGTGCTTGCACTTGGAGCTCCGCTGCTGGGAGAAAACAAATGTTATTCCTCCTGGCAGCATTTGGGTTTCAGCCACTGGGGTGGCGCCATCGCGGTTTGTCACCGCTCTGGGTATAGATAGTGGTGGCTGTATTTCACCCCCGGCAGTGACTGACTGCCAGCCCTAATGTTGATCCTGCTGTCAGTCACTGTCGAGGGTGTGATGACAGACGCCGCTCTCTATACACAAGAGTGTTGACTGAACCTGTGTTGGCGCCGCCCCCGTGACTGAAACCTGAACGTTGCCGGGAGGAAGAAAAAAGTTAATTTCCTCCCAGCAGCGGGGCTTCAAATGCTGGCAGGCTCCGAACTTTATTAACCTGCTGATTAACACCATATCTGGTGTATTGACATCAAGCTGGGTGTACGCGTCCCAGCTTCAGAGAGGCACACTGCGCATGATCGGAAATGCGGAAGACTTCTGATCATACTCAGTGCTACTCTCTGAAAACCGGAACACATACACCTGGCTTTAGAGGATCTAGGAAGTGAGGGAAAGAAGCAGCGCAGATTCGCGATGTGAGTATAGCGCTTGCAATGATGACAGGCGCTTGTAACCCACAGGGGCGTGATAACATGCTAAGTGAGCCAACTAGTCTGGGAGCAATAACACCCCATCGACTAGTCAAAGGCCTCATTTACATATAATAAACAAACTTTAGAAATACTTTTTCTAAAGATCTGTTTGTGTGTAATGTAATACAGGGACTGTTAGGCTGGGTGTTTATATATGCATACTTAACTGCTGGTGGTTCTGGAGGCACGGGGGACCTGACAGGTTCCCTTTAACCCCTTTACGACCTTTTCAGTAATAGTACGTAGCTGCGCCTTGGGCCTTATGGGCCAGCTACGTATTATTACGTGCGCTGGGATCGCGCCCACACACAAGCTGTGTGGGGCGATCGCTGATTGTCACAGCCAACACCCGGTGCTATGTGCCAGGAGTTGTCCTGCACCGCTGCTGGCACATTAACCCCCTAAAAGCAGCGATCGAAGTCGATCTCAGCATTGCGGGGGCAAGGGGAGGTAAGCGCCGATACTTATCTCCTCTGCCGGTGTCCCGCTCTGTCTGCGGCGGCTCCCGGATGTTGTCATGGTGACCTGATGTCGTCATGACAACATCCGGGTCAACAGCAGGAAGTCACTTTAGTCATGTGCAGTGCATGACCAAAGTAACTTCTCCCTGTGCAGGTCTGACAGCCTGTATAGCATAGGGAGCTGCTGCTCTCTATGCTATACAGCCGATCAGGCTGCAAAAAGTGAAAGTCCCATAGTGGGACAAAGTTTAAAAGTAAAAAAAAAAGTGGCAGAAAGTGAAAAAGAAATTGTAAAAATATAAAAAAAAAAAAATGAAAAAAAAGAATCCCCCAAAAATAAAAATATAATGTACCCATAATATTTATTTATTCTGAAAAAAAAAAAACCACAATAAAAGTACACATATTTGGTATCGTCGCGTCTGGAAAGACCTGACCTATAAAACGGTCCCACTAGTTCACCCCTTTAGTGAACACGGTAAAAAAAAAATAAAAAAACAAAGCAAAAAACAATGCTTTATCATACCGCCAAACAAAAACTGGAATAACACGCGATCAAAAAGACGAATGTAAATAAAAATGGCACGACTGAAAACATCATCTTGTCCCACAAAAAACAAGCCGCCATACAGCTCCATCATCCGAAAAATAAGTGTTAGCTCTCAGAATAAAGCGATGCAATTTTTTTTTCCGATAAAATACCTTGTGTAAAAGTGTCAAAACATAAAAAAATATATAAATGTGGTACCGCTGTAAACGTACTGACCCTAAAAATAATGCTGCCTTATCAATTTTACCACATGCAGAACGGCCTTAACCCCCCCCCCCCCTCCCAAAAAACAATTCCTGAATTGTTGGTTTCTGTTGATTCTGCCTCCCAAAAATCGGAATAGAAAGCGATCAGAAAATGTCACGTGCCCAAAAATGGTACCAATGAAAAAAATGTCAACTTGTCCAGCAAAAAACAAGCTGTCACATGACTGTCGGCCGAAATATAGAAAAATTATAGCTCTCAAAATATGGCGATGCAAAAACTAGTCTTTGCAAAAAAAAAAAAAAAAAAAAAAAAAAGCGTCTTTTAGTGTGTGACAGCTGTCAATCATAAAATCCCGATATGAATCTGGTATCTCTGTAATCGAACCGACCCGAAGAATAAAGACGTCTAATCACTTATACCGTACGAGGAATAGCGTAAAAAATAAACTCTGGTTAGGGTTGTGATTTTTTTTCAAAAATAAAGGGAAAAAAAAAAAGATGACGATATTGCGACCAGTGTTCTGCACATGTGCTTGCTACTTGAGTTTGCATTCGGTGCTTGGGTATGCACTGAGTATCACGGGTGCTCAAGTGACATGCTTGAGTCTACCCCATATGCATCTTGGCCAAAAAAAGTTGCATGAATTGCCTGCCATGCACGAGCGATCCCCGCATGTTTTTTTTTTGGGTGTCTAATAACTGTGAAACGTGGGTGGAGACTCGAGCATATCACTCGAGCACCCGTGATACATGGTGGATACCTGAGTACCTGATGCAAACTCAAGTAGCGAGCACTTACGCTCAAGACTAATGACAACTTATTCAATATGATGACCTAATGTTATCAAATTCTGTGTCGTACCTCTAGGTTCAAAATGTACACTATACCCCTTGATGAAATCCTTGATTTTGACTTTCCAAAATGGGGTCACTTGTGGGGGGTTTCCACTATTTAGGCGCATCAGGGGTTCTTCAAACGCGACATGGCGTCCGCTCTCAATTCCAGCCAATTTTGCGTTCAAAAAGTCACACAGTGCTCCTTCCCTTCTGAACCCTGCCGTGCACCCAAACAGTGTGCTTTCCCCACTTATGGGGTATCGACTTACTCATGAGAAATTGCAAAAAATGTTTTTGGGGTCCATTTTCTCCTCTTATCGTTGTGAAAATAAAAAATTTGAGGCTAAAGCATAATTTTTGTGGAAAAATTTCGAAATTTTTTTTTTTTTTTTCCACTGCCTCGTTATAAACTTCTGTGAAACTCCTGGGGGTTCAAGATGCTCACCACACATCTACATATGTTCCCTGAAGGGTCTAGTTTCCAAAATGGTGTCACTTGTGGGGGGTTTCCACTGTTTAGGCACATCAGGGGCTCTCCAAATGCAACATGGCGTCCGCTAATTATTCAAGCAAATTTTACATTGAAAAAGTCAAATGGAGCTCCTTCCCTTCTGAACCCTGCCGTGCGCCCAAACAGTGGTTTTCCTCCACATATGGGGTATCTGCGTGCTCAGGAGAAATTGCTCAGGAGAAATTTTGGGGTCCATTTTTTTCCTGTTACCATTGGCAAAATTCTTCCACATTCCGAAAATTCCTGTGAAGTACGTGAAGGGTTAATAAACTTCTTGAATCTGATTTTGAGCACTGTTTTTAGAATGGTGGCACTTTTGAGTATTTTATGTCATGAAGGCCCATCAAAATCACTTCAAATGTTTTTTGTAAATTTTGTTAAAAAAATGAGAAATTGCTGGTCAACTTTTAACCCTTATAACTTCCTAACAAATAAAAATGTTGGTTTCAAGATTGTGCTGATGTAATGTAGACCTGTGGGAAATGTTATTTATTAATTATTTTGTGTGACATATCTCTGGTTTAAGGGAGTGAAAATTTTCAATTTTTTTTGCCAAATTTCCTTTTTTTTTCGCAAAACACAAGTGATATTGAAATTTTTTTTACAACAATCATGAAGTACAATATGTCACGAAAAAATTCACAGAATCAGTGGGATCCATTGAAGCTTTCCAGCGTAATTACCTCATAAAGTGACAGTGGTCAGAATTGTAAAAATTGGCCTGGTCATTAACGTGCAAAACACCTTGGGGTGGGTGGGAAAGGGTAAAGAAATTATGTAGAGCCCCAGTATCTGTAGTGTGGTGGACAATAACTACCTCCTCTTGGTGAATTAGGAAGGTGGTGTCTACAGTGCACACTCCCGAAGTTTGAAGACAGGCTTAACAAGGGTAATGCACATGAGGATCTAAACACGCTGGGCCATTTTTAATTTTTCTTAGATTAAATATTTCTTAAAGTGTACCTTTGACATTAGCCAGATTCTGCAGGTTCCTAATAATTTGATATTTCAGAATATTTGATTAACATTGTAAGGCAGATATGCAATTCATTGAAAATTGGCGTGAGGCCCAGAATCACCTAGTGTTAGCATAAAATATGCTACAGTTACCTTTTTAATCAGGCGAACCTTTTAATTGGTTATCTTTGGCTAGTCTTCTGCTTCTAATCTTTACAGATTGGAGCAATTGGGGAGATTTATTCAAACAGTTTTAAATTGAGATGGCGAAAAATCTAGACGGGACTTGAAAAACTGCACCCCATTTATACCAGCTGAGCATCTCGCTGGACATATTAGACAATACACGTCCTTATGTCACCTTGCTTGGAGTATTTTACACATCATTAATGCTTATGTATTTTAAGATTCCTCTTAGCCATGCACTACTTTCCACATATTATATAATACATGGGGAAGAAAGGCAGTACTCTGTAACTTGGCAAAAAAACATACACCTGTGAAAATGACACAAAAATGTATATACAAAAATGCAACGTTTATTAGAAATAATACAAACATAAAAATTATGTTCCAAGGGAAACATCAGCACAAAATGTTAAGAGACTCGTGTTGAAGGGATAAGGTAAGTATCTATAGCTGCATAATTGTAGAATCATATAAAGAAGATTGCTGTGATGTAATGTAAAAAAGTCTAGGTCAGGAAAAAATATTAGAATGACTCGGTGAATCAGGATATAACCTATCCTAACAATAATTTACTAGGTGACTACAGTGACATGTGCCTATATGTAAACATTTAGTAATTATGCACGTATAAAGTGTCTGGCACATTCGCCATATATAAAGATGGTCAGGGCTTGGTAGCAAAAAGAGCCTGCCAATGTGCAGTGTAATCAGAAAGGTAGATTTCAAAACAAGCAATACATCTTAGAAAATGGAAAACAAATGTAAAATGTGCAGCATGCATACCCAGTTGCTTTGACGAGGGAAATGGCTTTTGTATATGATATGACAGCGATCTTCATATGATTCTACAATTATGCATCTATAGATACTTGCCTTATCCCTTCACCATGAGTATTTTGACATATTTTTGTACTGATGTTTCTCTTGGAACATACATTTTTGTTTCTGTTTTTTTCTAATAAACTTTGCATTTTTTGAATATACATCAGTTTCATGTCATTTTCATAAGTGTATATGCCTATCCTGGGCACATAACCACTTTATTTATATATTTGTTCATTCATTGGCAAAAAACAGGTGAAAGTTTTATTCTTTAAGGCCGGGGTCACATTAGTGTATAGCATCCGATACAAGAACATACTAATGACACTCTGCTCAAACTCTGCTGCGAGCATGGGCAATTGTCATGTTATTGTGATCCAATCCTCTCGCAGTCGACAATTGGGTCACAAGTGAGGAGGAGAGATTAATTTCTCCATCTTCTCTATTGTCTGTCTCTGCTTTTATTGGATTGTACTTGGATGATATCTGAGTGCAGTCCGATGCTTTGCACTCACCCATTGACTTGAATGGGTGCGCACAATGCGAAACACGCTGCCAATCACAGCACATCACACAATTTTTTCTTTCTCCTGCTGAATCGGCAGATCTGCTTTGCTTCGTTAAATAACGCTGGTCAGGGTGCAATGCAAGATCTTGTGGCTTTGCACTCCTCCGAATTATGCGCCAGTGTGAGTGAGCCCTAAGGTATACATCTTTTCCGCTCAAGCATTAATCGTTTTTAACTGAAAGGCTCACTGAGCTGAAACGTATACCTTGGGCACGACATAAACTTCTTTTTTTCTTTTATTTGGACAATTGTGATCCATTAGGCAGTGGATCCTAGAGGATTACAACCATATTTTGTTGGATTGGTGTTGCTTTACTTTCAGTATGTATATTTATTGCTATTGCTGGATTTCCCAAACGTTTTATATTCCGACTTCGTCATCTGTAGTGGAAGTTAATGCAGAAATTCAAAATGTCTCAATTTTTCTTTATAAAGCCTCCTGAACCCAGTATTAGATAACGTAAGTAAAGGATTTGTCAATTATGTTAAAAGAAAAAAGGAAAAAAAAACAAACAAAAAAAAACAAATTGCTGCAGCCATACAAAGGATTATGTTAATATGCTAACAGCCTCTGGGAACCTCTGCTGAAGCCAGTCTCACAGCTTCTGAAACACTGATATATTATAAATGTAATGTGTAGTATATATTATGAGAAATATAATGGCCACATGCCTTTTCTTCCTATGTATCTGCAACACAAGCATTTTTGTGAGGCTTGAAGAGCCCAATTCACAAAAGCAGCAAAGATCAAAACTCACGCAGCTTGCCTTTTTTTTTTCCAATCTTCTGTTCTTACAAAGCCTGTGTAGTGAAGTGCAGAATCAAAATACCTCTCCAGGACTATCACAAACCCATCAGATCCTGGAGAGCATGTGTAATCTTGTAAAAGTTCTCATGAGGGTTTTCTGCACATTAATCGTGTTGCTTGGAACACTTGTGTTTTGCAGAGCAAAAGAGGGTCAAGTGAAGTTTTTCTTAATGTGTACTTCCACATGAACTTGTATTTTGCTTGTGCTGCTTTAAATATCATCTCTCAATTGACATTACTCTTTTATTGAGTCTACAGGTGCCTCGGCACCCACTCAATAGCCTCCCCTTATAATCTGGAAGCCCAGCTGTTCCCCTGGGTGCTCACTTGAGCATTCCTTCTGGCAGTTTAGAATGGGGATGGTAAACTGTAGCTTATTTATAGGTACTTTTTGCTGCTTGCATCATGTGAACATAATGCTCTTTTTCATATGTGGAGTCTGCCACACAGAAATAGTCCGGTCTGTGTCCTTAATTAACTCCTGCCTTATAGGTGATCCTCTTCTGCCACCTCCAGGGATATAGCGAACACTTTTTCTGCACAGAAAAAACTGCATGTGACATTGTGGCACCTATTTTTATGAACCTGGCTATAACTTCCTGTTGAGGTCAACCTGTGTCAAAACACTGGAAATTCAGCTTTGGACAAAGTATCTTCTGTAGTTCAGGAACACACTGCTTTTATTTTTCTAGATGAAATGACCCAGAATCGGTGTTATTGGGGTTTTGTTACATTTATTTGGATAATGTCACATTACAGCTACATCCCCCCCCCCACTCCCCCACTCCCCCTCTCCCCCTCTCCCCCTCAGTCAACATCTGTTTCAGATCTCTTGGCCCTTTAAGAAACACACAGCTCATTTGCCTCCGGCAGGCCGATGAACAGCATTCTTGCAAACCTACACTTTCCATTTACTTTCCTCCCCTGGGCTTTCTGAGCTTATGGCATCATTCTGTTTCATTTCACAATTTTTTGTTAAGAAAAAGTTTTTGCCAGCAAGTAAATATCTTGTTCCAAGAATCCCAATCATTAGACCTGATCCTCTTTACCTTGATGTGTCCAGCACTGCTGTGCTGAGACTGTGTAAGCCGGATATGACAGCAGAGCCATCACTTCTCATGTCATTCTTTGTTACAAAAATCATACCTCACTTAAATTGGTATATTAAGTACAATGACTTCGGGACAGATTTTTACTCCCAAAACTTTTTCCAAAACGTTGGCATGATTTTAGCATGTGTTGATGCATTTTAAGCAATGACTCTTCCCACTAAACCACTGCTATTTTTCATTAAGTTAGGCACAAAAAGCATGTAGAAAAAACTCAATATATGTGGTGCAAGGTATATTTTGCAGTTGTTTTGCACATTTATTTTGATCCATCTCGCCCACTAATGTCAGACATGTGACTTTAGGATATGTGCATACGGTCAGGAGCCGCCTGCGCCCCAGACACTGCATAATAGCTGCACGGCCTCCGCTTATTATGCAAATGAGCAGCGCCTTTTTTTTTTTTTTTTTTTTCCCACATGCGAACTTTCCTCATAGAAGTTAATCTATGGGGAAAGTCCACATGCGGACCAGCAAGAGAAATTTATATGCTGCGGGTCTGAAAGACGCGCCGCATGTCCATGTCCGCGGGTGATCCGCAGCTGCCCAGATACGCATAGTGGAAATGGGATTTCTAGAAATCCCATCCACTATGCTGTAACATCTGGCCGCTGCTGGTTTGATGCTGCATAACACTCAGCGTGCACATACCCATATCCAGCCCTGGATGGCAAGTGGAGACATTTACCGGTATCTGAATGTTTGCAGATATTGTACACCCAATGTGTGGAGCATGTGCATGATACATGCCTCTCGTGCAGTTGAGTCGGCAGATGGGATGCTTGCCACCTGCTGCAGAAGTGGCACTGGATTAACTCTTTAACAAAAAGTGTTTAAAAAAATGTTTTACTTGTCATACAGTGAGTGCAGTCACAGTAAAGCCCCCCATATACTTTACATAAGAGTTAGCCAAACCCACTGATTTTGGGGAGATTGGCTGGCCCTCTAGTGTGTATGGGGGCTTGCAGACTCTCTTGGCAGATGTTGGGGTAGGTAAGGATTTTTTTTTTTTGCCCAATCTTTTGTACTTTAGGCGGATAAGCTGCTGTGTGATAAGTCTGGCCACGACTTGCCTCACTCTTGCCATAGAGAATTCGTATACGCTTGGCCAAGCATACAGATGTATGGGGGGAATTTGGGAGAGATGGCGGTCAGACAATTACCTAAAGTGTATGGGAACCTTTAGGGTACGTTTCCATGTTCAGTATTTGCTGCGGTTTTGACGCTGTGTATTTATGCAGTGTCAAAAACGCAGTGGCCAGATGTTACAACATAGTGGATGGGATTTCTAGAAATCCTATGTGCACCTGCGGAAACTGACATGCAGCGCGTCTTTCAGATCCGCAGCATGTCAATTTCTCTTGTGGGTATGCATGCAGATTTTCCAAGTAGATTTGCATTCAATGAGGAAAATCCGCATGTGTAAACAACATAAAATACTTGTCCGCTTATTTGCATAATAGGTGCTTAAATGGTGTGCAATTTCTACAGCGTCAAAACTTCAGCAAATGCTGAACTTGGGAACATACTCTTATTACAATGATTGCACTTGTTAATTCCTTTACTAATTTGTCCTCATCCTGACACATTGCAGGAGGTTTTCAGTGACACCGGAGAAACAATTATACTACATTCACACATAGTATGACGTTGTAGAAAGTGCTCCTTCCACAATATTGGTGTTTGGTGCACGTGTGGTTAAAATGATTTCTACGTAGCCGTGATCTATCCATGATAACAAGGAAGAAGACCTTTCCACTTCTTAGGATCCTCCTAGATTTAGAGAATCCCTCCCATGAACTTTTTTTTCACCTAAACCCATGTATGTGTGGAGATTTTTTATATATATATAATTACAGTACAGGCCAAAAGTTTGGACACACCTCATTTAAAGATTTTTCTGTATTTTCATGACTATGAAAATTGTACATTCACACTGAAGGCATCAAAACTATGAATTAACACATGTGGAATTATATACTTAACAAAAAAGTGTGAAACAACTGAAAATATGTCTTATATTCTAGGTGCTTCAAAGTAGCCACCTTTTGCTTTGATGACTGCTTTGCACACTCTTGGCATTCTCTTGATGAGCTTCAAGAGGTAGTCTTAGTTGATGCTGATATGAATGTACATCCAAAGGTTTGGTGACCTGGATAGAACTAGGAGTGTTACCAGAGTACTTGCGATTGAGTTCATCAGTATGGGTGGATTTTATAAAACATGTGAAGTGATGACTTTGTGCTTCTCGGTTTCGTAAATTGGTGGAATTCTGGATGGACAATGATGGGTGCCTCCCTCCACATTTTTCTGTGAACATACAGTTTGAGTGGTAGGAAACGGTTATTCATTTTTCATAGGAAATGTGTTTTAACCCCTTCATGACTGGAGCATTTACCGTTTTTGTGTTTTCGTTTTTTGCTCCTTTTCTTCCCAGAGCGATAACTTTTTTTTTTTTTTTCTGTCAATATGGCCGTGTGAGGTCTTATTTTTTGCGGGACAAGTTGTACTTTTGAACGGCATCACTGGTTTTACCATATCGTGTATTGGAAAACGGAAAAAAAAATCCAAGTGCGGTGAAATTGCAAAAAAAAAAAAAAAGTGCAGTTCCACAATTGTTTTTTTTTTTTTTAACCATGTTCACTGAATGCTAAAACTCACCTGCCATCATTATTCTCCAGATCATTACGAGTTCATAGATACCAAACATACAGTATATAGGTTCTTTTTTATTTAAGTGGTGGAAAAAAAATACGAAGTTTGCCTTAAAAAAAACACGCGCTATTTTCCGAGACCCGTTGCGTCTCCATTGGCGTTTTTATTGATAATATTTTGGAGTATATACAGTGTTTTGATCGCCCGTTATTACATTTTATTGCAAGATTGCCTCGACTAAAAAAACCATAATTCTGCAGTTTTAGAATTTTTTTTCTCGTTATGCCGTTTACCGATCAGATTAATCCGTTTTTTTTTAAATTGATCGGGCGATTCTGAACTTGGCGATACCAAATGTGTATGTGTGGTTTTTTTTAATACATTTTTAAAATTTTTTACTGTTGTAGTTTGGGGCGAAAGAGGGGTAATTTAAACTTTTTATATTTTTAAGAACGTTTTTTTTTACACTTTTTGCATGCTTCCATGGGAGACTAGAAGCTGCAGTTGTCTGATTCCCTCTGCTACTCACAGGCAATGATCAGATCGCCTGTGTGTAGCAGAATTGCTCACTTGCTATGAGCGCCGACCCCTGGGCGGTACTCATAGCAAGCTGGCAATGACAACCACAGGGGTCTCCTGCAGACCCTGGGTTGTCATGGTGACCCGCGATCATGTAACGGGGTTGCCGATGGGCGGGGCCAATGATGCGCTTCCCGGAAGAGATTGACAGCGGCATTTAAGTAGTAACAGCCGCGGGTGGATCGCGATTCTACCCGTGGCTGTTGCGGGCACATGTCAGCTGACATGTGCCCGGAAAGGTGCAGACTCAGCGCCGGAGTCTGCACCAAACAGGGGGATCTGACATGGGGCATACTATTACGCTCCACGTCAGAAAGGGGTTAAAGGGACTGTCCATTCTGAACAACCCATTCTTGCTTACCTTGGCTGCAGCAGTCACATGTCATAACGATGTCATGTGCCTGCAGAGACAGATGGTGCCAACATTACTGGAATTGTGCAGGTGAACATTAAGTGATTTCATAAAAATAATAATTTTCTTTACTTTATCTAAATACCTGGTCCCCATGTGAAACTAAGAGCAGGACAAAGGACATCTGCTTAACCCGTTAACGACCGCCAATGCGCATTAAAACGATAGTTGTTAAGGAGCCTTATTCCTGATCTTAAAACTGTGGTCAGGAATAAGTGGATATGGAGATGAAAAAAACTATTTTTTTCACATTTTTACTGTGTGATAGCAGCAAAACATAAAAAACTAGATCAATATGGTAGCACTGTAATCGCACCGACCTGAAGAATAAAGCAGTCTTATCGCTTACACCGCACGAGGAATGGCAAAAAAAATAAGAACTGTTCTTGTACTGCTATCTAGATGTTCATTCCACCTCCCAAAAATTGGAGCAAGGCTCCAGTCACATTTATCCTGTGCGCTCCGCTGGGTGCTCACGTCAGGGTATCTGTGTAAATCCCAAAAAACCCGATTCAGAAAAAATCACTGCTGGATCCACTCACTATAATGAAGCAGATGCAGACCCTTTAGACTCTGTCTAGTCCCTGTTACGGCGGTGTCCCATCATTTTAGGCATCTTTTTTTAGCGCACAAGTGTGGTCGACCATCGTCCTGTGAACGCCTAAAAAGATGGACACCACCAGCACCGGACGTCAAGCAGTCCAAAGCGTCTCCATCTGCCTCATTATAGTGGGTTTCGTCTGAATCTCGTTTTTGTGGGATTTACAGAAACCTTGATGGAAGCACTCGGCGTAGAACACAAGAACATGATCCCAGCTTTTTCCTGAAAGCAATCAAAAAATATTATGTACCTGAAAACCAAAACTTATCCTGCACAAAACCGGTCCCCACTCAGGTTCGTCATCTGTCAGTGGACATTTAGGGGTTCCCACTCTGGAAAAGCAACACCGTCCCCCTACCCCCCCAAATAAAATTCAGTGAAATCTGTGCTTCCAAATCACCCCTCCTTCTGAACCCCGTTCTCGGACGCACATCTAGCTGAAGTGTATTGCAGCTCACGAACTTGCCAGATCCGTGCGCCGCAATGCACACTGCTGGCCAATCAGAGGACAGCATCTAGCAGCTGATGTCAGCGTTCAAGCGACTGGGCGCATGGCAGTGGCGTCATACGCCCCGTCGCTAGGACGCTGGAGTCAGCTGCAGGAGAGGACGCTGCGCGGGAGAAGATGGAAGGTGAGTAGGAGTGTTTTTTTTTTTTTAAATATGCGAAGAACAGGGGCGCTAGCAGGCTGGGGGGAGCAATATATGCATGGACTGGGGGAGGGAGAATATATACGTGGAGTAGGGGGAGGGAGAATATATACATTTACTAGGGGGAGAGAGCATATATACATGGACTGGGGGGAGAGAGCATATATACATGGACTAGGGGGAGAGAGCATATATACATGGACTGGGGGCATATACCAAGATGGGGGTGAGCACATTCTTTATTTCTGCAGTCTCAGACCCCTGCTCGTTCCTGCCGCTTCTCTATACTGCGCTCACCTGCTCTTTGTATCAGTTGTTTTTTCTAAACTAAAACCTCAATATTTAGGTTAAATTGCCTTATTGGCACTTGGCGATAAATAAGTGGGTTTTGGATTGCAGTTTGGGCACTCTGTCTCTAAAAGGTTCGCCATCACTGAACTAGAAAAGTAAAATAAAGTTGGTCTCATAGAGGCTAAGTGTAAATATAGATTTTGGCTATATACGTATCGCGACCTATAAAACTGTCACACTAGTTAGCCCTTTCAGTGAACGCTGTAAAAAATTAGTTGCGAAAAAGTGTTTTCATCATACCGCCGAATAAAACACGATGAAAAAGTCAAATGGAAATAGAAATGGTATAGCTGAAAACGCTATCTTGTCCTGAAACAAGCCGCTATACACCTCCCTCACCGAAGAAATTAGTAATAGCTCTCAGAATACAGCGATGCAAAAACAATTGTTTTTGCTATAAAATAGTTTGTGTAAAAGCATGAAAACATAAAAAAAAAAACAATGTAAATGTGGTATCGCTGTAATCTTATTGAGCCGAAGAATAAAGTTGTCTTGTCACTTTTACCACACAGTGAACAACATATGAAAAAAAAACAAAAAAAAATTTCTGAATTCCTGGTTTTTGATCATTCTGCCTCCCAAAAATCGGAATAGAAAGTGATCAAAAAATGTGTGCACGAAAATGGTACCAATAAAAAAAGTAAACTCGTCCCCCAAAAACCAAACCCTCACATGACTGTGATAGGAAAATTATAGCGCTCAAAATATGGTGATGCAAAAACTTGTTTTTTGTAATGGTGTTTTTTAGTGTGTGACAGCAGCCAAACAGAAAAAAACTATTCAAATCTGGTACCACTGTAATCGCACCGACCCGAAGAATAAAGTCGTCTAATCACTTATACCTCGCAAGGAACGGCGTAAAAAATGAATAACACCAATTCTTGGCCCGCTGTTGATTTTAGTCTGCCTCTCAAAGGCTAGGTTAACACTTTATTCTGCGCTGAGCGCTTACACTGAAGTTTTAGTGTAAATACATGATTTAGACAGAAGACCCTTGATAGAAGATACCCTATAATAAGGCAGATGGAGGCACTGTGGACTCTGTCCTTTGATCCAGCGGTGTCCATCTTTTTAAAAGTGCATAAAAACGCGGTCGACCAGTTTTGTGCACCTCTGAAAAGGAAACTGCTGGACAGAGGCCAGACGGAGTAGAGAGTAACTTAGCTGCTTCCCGTTAGTGAATGGTTCCCTTGGGGGTTTCATCTGAATAACCTCATTCAGAGATTTAGATGGACACCCTGTTCAGCAGGAATTGTGTGACATTTTTTTCAGTTTTACTAATTTCCCCTTGTGAAAATGTAAAATCTTGAGTTAAAACAAAATTTTTGTGGTAAAAAATGTAATAATATTAAACTCTGTGTCAATGTAATCACTGCACCCCTAGATGAATTCATTGAAAAGTGTATTTTGTAAAATGAGGTCACTTATGGGGGGGGGTTCTGCTTTTCTGGCACCTCGGGCGCTGTTCCAATGTGACATGGCACCCTCAAACTATTTCAACGAAAACTCTAATGTGGCACTCCTTCTCTTTTGAGCTTCTAACTGCATGAAACGTAGTTGTTGACCCCATATGGGATATTGGCGCACTCTCGAGAAATTGTGTAACAAATTGTACCATTCATTTTCTCCTATAATCCCTTTTAAGAATTTGTAAACTTGCGGCTGAAGCAAAATTTTAGTGGAGAAAATTTTCATTTTCCATTGACTCAGCCCAATATTATACAATTCTGTGAATCCCCTTAGGGTTAACAATGCTGACTACACCTCTAGATGAATTCCTCAAGAGGTGTAGTTTTCAAAATGGGGTAACTTGTGGGGGTTTCTGCTGTTTTGGCATATCGGGGGCTCTTCAAGTGACATGGCATCCGCAATGTATTACAGCCAAAATTGCGCTCCAGAATTCAATTGCCGCTCCTTCCCTTCCGAGCCCTGCCTTGCGCCCAAACAGTAGTTTTCCACCACCTATGGAGTACCTGTGTACTCAGGAGAAATTACTGTATACATCAAATTGTACTGTCCACTTTTTCCTGTTACCCTTGTGAAAATTAATAATTTGGGGCCAAAGCAACATTTTTGTGGAAATGTGTGTTTTTTTTGTTTTTTTTTCTCCGCAGCTCAAAGTTATAAAATTCTGTGAAGCAGCTGCAGGTTCAAGGTGTGCACCACACATCTAGATACATTTCTTGAGGGGTGTAATTTCCAAAATGCAGTCACTTATGGGGGGGGGGTTTCCACTGTTAATGCATATCAGGAGCTCTGGCGTCCGCTATCTATTCCAGCCAATTTTGTGCTCCTAAAGTTGAAGGGTGCTCCTTCTCTTCCGAGCCCTGCCGTGCGCCCAGACAGCAGTTTTCCACCACTTATGGGGTATTTGTCTACTCAGGAGAAATTGCACAACAAATTGTATGGTGCATTTTCTCTTTTATTATCCTTTTGAAAATGCAAAGTTTGGAGCTAAATTCATACACTGCTCAAAAAAATAAAGGGAACACTCCAATAACACATCCTAGATCTGAATGAATGAAATATTCTCATTGAATACTTTTGTTCTATACAAAGTTGAATGTGCTGACAACAAAATCACACACAAATCATCAATGGAAATCAAATTTATTGACAAATGGAGGCCTGGATTTGGAGTCACCCCCAAAATTAAAGTGGAAAAACACACTACAGGCTGATCCAACTGTGATGTAATGTCCTTAAAACAAGTCAAAATGAGTTTCAGTATTGTGTGTGGCCTCCACGTGCCTGTATGACCTCCCTAAAACGCCTGGGCATGCTCCTGATGAGGTTGCGGATGGTCTCCTGTGGCATCTCCTCCCAGACCTGGACTAAAGCATCCGCCAACTCCTGGACAGTCTGTGGTGCAACGAGACGTTGGTGGATGGAGCGAGACATGATGTCCCAGATCAGCCATCACCGAGCAGCTATAAATACTCTGAGCTCGGCCCGAGCGTACTCGGACAGAACATACTCGCTCAACACTAATAATAACTTTTATTTAATCAATTAAAAACAGAGCAAATTGTTATAGTAATCGTAAAGAGTAAGTGATGAAAAACACAAATGTGTGACGAATTTGGCACTTGTATAAAATGGTATTGCACATAGGGTATCTAGACACCTAGGAAAATACATAACATCTTCCATATATGGGGGATAATCAGAGTGTATATATAAATGATTGTAAGGTCCCTGTATAAATGAATGTTACTATATGGGGGACTAGTTCTCCATAATACTCCGTGACGAAGCCTACATGAAACGCGCGTAGGGACTCCTGTTTCTGACTAACATGCACTGCAGCACTTTATGGGTGAGTCTATTGACTTTATATGCCACTGCGCTCTTCTGGACACATGGCCACTTTGGCTAGTATTGGGGTTTATCTTGATATCTGATTGTATCACGGAGTATTACGGAGCACTAGTCCCCCATATAGTAACATTCATTTATATATACACACTGATTATCCCCCATATATGGAAGATGTTATGACCGAGATAGAACATGGTTGTTCATAAACAAATGAAAAATGAAATCAAGAACTTAATTTTTATTTTTCTGCATCAAAAAAGGTTACATGGCCTTATTGCGATATTCATGCATATTGCACATTAAAATAATCTTTATTTAACTGTAAACTAGAACTAATAACATCAAACTCTAGGTAAATATATATATTTTTTAAAAGTTCATTTTTTTTCTATATAAAATGGTAAATAAGGTTCACAGTGCTAAATTTACTGTTTGCATTCGTCATAAGTATAATTTACATGTCTTTTGCATAAGTACTTTGCACAGCTGCAACATATCCCATTTGTTTTGTCATTACTTGATGTTGGACAGAAGGCGCATTGTTTCCGTTTTAGGCTGGTTGCGATGCTGGTGGAGGCCGTGGGTATCGTAGCCATGCCGGTGGAAGCTGTTGGTTCATTTTCTTTAGCATGCTGTTGGATCATGTGGACAATGGCTGCTTCTCCATCATCTCTGGGTGTTACTTTTCTTTCTTCAGTATATGGGCTAACCGGTGATTTTCCCAACTTCTCTATAAAATTTTTCTTATATAGTTTATTTTTGTTCCAATTTGGATGTATTTCACGCCATAACACGACTGTATTGTATGCCGACACATCAAGAATGTTGTAAAAAAACAACCATTGGCCACCGATTTGTATTGTGTTTACAGGTGTAAGTGCCTATGAGTTGATCTAGAGCAGAGGTCCCCAACCGCCGGTCCGCGGACCAGGACCGGGCCGTTGGGGTTTTTCAGCCGGTCCGCGGGGAGAGGGGGCCCCTCCAGCCTCCAGCAGGGCCGCCATCAGGGCATGACTGCCCTGACTCCAGTATGGGGCCCGGCCGGTAGGAGCCCCCCTCTTGTGCGTCTCTCTCCTCATGGGGCCCCCGGCCGCATGCTAAGCGCTGGGTCCGGGACATCTTAGCGCTGCGCTGCTGCGGCAGCACCTTCATGATTCCCCTGACTTCCGGTCATGTGACGGCGCCGTCACATGGCCGGAAGTCAGGAGAACCTGGTGTCAGCGATTTGGACGAGCGCCAGGATTCTGCAGGGATCGCATGGGGGCAAGTATAACAAGTTTTATTTTTTTTTAAATACAATTAACTAGGAGTGGGGGGAATGGGAGATGCACATGGGGGAGGGGAGAGATGAGAGATCCACATGGGGGGGAGGGGAGAGATGACAGATCCACATGGGGGGGAGGGGAGAGATGAGAGATGCACATGGGGGAGGGGAGAGATGAGAGATCCACATGGGGGGAGGGGAGAGATGAGAGATGCACATGGGAGGGAGGGGAGAGATGAGAGATGCACGGGGGGTGGATGAGAGATGCACGGGGGGTGGATGAGAGATGCACGGAGGGGGATGAGAGATGCACGGAGGGGGATGAGAGATGCACGGGGGTGAGCTGCACATGGGGGGGTGAGAGATGCACATGGGGGGGTTATGTTTACATAACTTTGTTGCCTTATGAAGGGCGGGGGGGGGCCCCAAAAATTTCTTGCACAGGGGCCCACTACAGTCTGTGTCCGCCCCTGGGATGAAGTAAATGCAGCTGAACAGCAGCTGTCAGGACAGCTGCCCTGTCCTGCTGCAGGGCGTGATGGGGCCTCAGTGATGCGGCTCCTGGCACAGCACATTATGTGGGGCTCCTGGCATAGCTCCTGGCGGGGACCTGGTCTACACTATATGATAAGTATGCACTAAACTTCAAATCCCTCCATTACCCCGCCCACCCCACCCCATCCTTGCCGGTCCCTGGTGCAAAAAATGTTGGGGACCACTGATCTAGAGTATCAACTGCCCCTTTTGTGGCATTGTAATGTAAAATAATGTCCAGCTTTCTATCGTCTTGATTGCTGATTGCAATATCATGGTGCATTGTGCTCATCAGAATGACCTGTTTGTATTTTTTGGGAACATAAGAAACTACTGATGTATCCTTAGTGAAATAAAACCTAGAACTATAAACGCCTCTCTTACTGAGGATACCTTGCGGCAGTTCTGGCTTATTTTTTCTAACAGTACCCAGCATGGACATTTTTCTTTTCAGCAACATCTGCCTCAGTTGGTATAATGTGAAAAAATTGTCGCATGTATCGTAATTTGAAAATGTATGTATGTGTAAATCTGCACGGACCAAAAGGACCTAGATAAATTTATAAATAGAAGTAGATGCAATATATAGTCCAGAATTAAATTATAACTTTTATTTTACTCAAAAAATGGCTAGAGATTAGTATAAAAGGCTATCGGTCATTTTTGACCGAACAGTACAAGTGTAAAAAAAAAGAATTTCCGCAGCGAAAACACTAAAAAAAACGGTTGGTAATACGTGCCCCATGGTCCCCCAATGATAATCCGCATGTGCTGTGCACATGCTACTGAAATTTCTGCTGCGGATTATCATTGCGGAAAAATACGCAGTATGTCCATTAATTTTGCGGACACACAGAGTAATTGCCGCCATTTGACTTGCATTGAAACGCATATTATCCGTGTCAGCCCATTTGCACATACGGATATTATGCGATTCTATGTGTGGATGGTACCCGGGTTTGGAGAAGAGGAGACTCTCCTTCAGACTCTGGTACCATAGAACCTGTTAAAAAAAGAATTTAAAATAAAAAATTAAAGATTATACTTACCTTCTGGTGGCCCCCGGTGTTTTCTCCGCTCCTTTTGGTCTGTTGTATGGGTCGCGGTGGTGTGAAAGGACCTGCCATGACGTCATTTAGTCATGTGACAGGTCACGCAACCGCTGACGTCGGTGGTCGCGTGACCTGTCACATGACTCAATGACGTCATCGCCGGTCCTTTCACACCACCGCGACCCATACAACACACCGGGGACCATCAGAAGGTAAGTATAATCTTTATTTTTTGCCATATTTATTTATTTATTTTTTAACTATTACTTGGTCACAGTATATAAATCCATGCCGGTTGCATGGATTTATATAGTGTGACCAAGTTGTCGAGCACTTTTCCAAGTGATGCTAAAATCGCTTGGAAAGCTCTTGATAACCCGCATGCAGAAATGCATGCAAAAACGCTTGACAAACGCTTCTATCTGGCGGGAAAAGCGCATGTACAATCCACATGCTTTTTTTCCGCCAGGGAGATGCAGAAACGCTCAGGAAAAAATCCGGAGCATTTCCGCATCGTGGGCACATAGTCTTACACATAATGACTATAGGGCAGAGTTCAATGCCATGTCTCCTTTTGCGATGCCTGAACTAGCAGTCATAGAACGTGTGGTTACCACCAGTGCTGAGGAGTCTGTACGCCAAACCTCCGACTCCTCAATTTCCCTGATTCCACAGCACGGCCTCACTACTGAGCATCTCAACTAAAAGCCGAGATCATTAGATCAGGAATAGAACAAACATTTATAGGATATTTCATAACTTTGCCAAATTCTTATGAAAAAATTTACAGCACAATACTGCATTGAACTACTGTACCCAGGTCCATGTTATACCGACTCCACCAAAATGGACACAGACTCCACAGCCTTGGTTCCCACCACTATTTGTTTTTCCTCATCCCTTTTTTTTTTTTTTTTTTTTTTGTTTGCAGTGTGTTTTTATGTTTTTAATTTCCCCTCCCCTCAATATTTTTCAAGTCTTATTTAGAAGTATGTAGAGGAGTAAGTCCAAACCCATACCCAGGGCATGGTATATTGATGAAACAAAATAAATATACTAAGCACCTAAAACAAGAGGTCTGTGTTGATTGCATGTGTGGCATCGAAAAAATGTGCAAAATGCTGCATACGAATGTATCCTTGTTCAGGTTGCACCTCACAAGAGCAGTGTGAAGTGCGTAGTAGGGTTACTGCTGTGGAGCAATTCTGTGCTGAAGTTGAATTTGCATAAAACATCTGATGTAAGCAGCCCCCACGAATACTAATAATTTTTTTTCTTTTGTCCCCAGACGGAGGCTAAAAGACACTCTTTTGGCCTCCCTCTGTTTGATGGACCACAATGGACACTTTTTGCATGTATGGCAGAGGCTACTCTGCGTACACACTACATGTAAATGAAGAATGAACTGTGAACAGAGCCAGTTAGTTCAGCTGTGACACTGCTGGTTAATTGGATTATGTTCACATTTTAGGCCCTAAAATGCTTAATTCTGTGTTGGGAATAAAGAGCTCCTGGATATCAGTGACCTGTTTGTGTTTTGGCATTCTTTACTGCTTTTTTCAACCTGTTGCAAATGAGCAGACCAATGAGCCAAGTACCCCAGTGTATAGCTGGTATTTATATTATAAAATGAAGACTTGAGTAATGGTTTCTTTTCTCTGAGCAGTGTAATGGTCTGCAGCTATCCTACTGCTGGTATGGCGTACATCACAATGTTTATACTGCCTGATCTTTCCCTATATTTTAGTCCTGGCTGTATAAGCTGCTGTAGCGTTCCCCTGTCTCTCAGTATTAAGCTTGTGTTTTTCCTTCACATTTTGCTAGTAAGTGTGGATATATTTAATCATGGTTTCTTTTTTTTCCCCCCATCAGGCTGAATTAACTGGCATCAAATGGCGTCGCTACAAATTCCAAGGCCACGGCGACTGCAGTCCAATCATCTCTGCTCCGGCCCAAGACGACCCCATTCTTTTGAGCTTCATTCGTTGCTTGCAGGCCAACCTGTTATGTGTATGGAGACGAGAGATCATGCCTGATTGCAAAGAGCTTTGGGTTTTCTGGTGGGGAGATGAGCCTAATCTTGCTGATGTTATACACCATGAACTTACCAGTGAGTACATATTTCTATTTCTTTTTGGCATTGCCTTGTTTTTATGTATTTTATGTTCAACGTATATTTGTTATGCAAATGTAAAGTACTTTATAATCTGGCACTGTAACTAGCAGGCTACACCTTATGATATGGGAACATCTCTTTATAGCAGTCATATCTCAAGGATATGCCGTCTGCGGTGATCCGAAAACAGAGGTTCCCGGTGAATCTTAGAATGAAGGATGCAGTGTTAATTCGGCGCTGTGCTGTTTTTCCCTGCACAGTGATGCTCTTGGACACCTGTGCAGGGAAATTTTAGCTGGCCCCATTCACTTGAATGAAGGTATGCTACAGATCCTAGCACAACATGTCACTAGGTGACCACATTTTAGGTAAGGTCTATGAATGGACATTGTGCTAAATTAGGGTTGCAGCACCTTTTAGTGTCAGAAAGATGGGAGTCGAAGAGGTGGTTAGAATACCTATATGAGATGGAAATCACCCTTTATGAATTGATTATGGAGCACTTTAAAAGCCATGCATTTCCATTCTAGCAGCATTATTAACTCATTAACACAATTTGAAGTAGATATTCATCACGCATCATGCTATACTTTGTGCTCCATGACAGATGTTTGCTTCATGCTGATGGTATGGTACAGCTACTGTACCCGTGCAATCAGTTGTAGGAGTCCAACTGATATACACAGTGGGGCTCCTACTTTAACTGCTGAAACCTGTTCTCGACAATCGTAGCAGTTTAGTCTGTACATATCCTGTCAATAGTGACAGCAACACATGAAGAGTTTGACAGAGGGAGAGCACTTCCTCTGTCAACCAATCAGTACTCTCATAGCGCAATCTCTGGCTTCCGATGGGTTGCTATGGCATCTGGAGGCCTAACAATTTCCTGCGGGTCTGCCATGTGCCTCAGCTACCAGATTCTGCCAAAGGCTAGATAATGCACTATTTTTTATGTGATCATAGAATTGCGTGTTCAATTTCTTTAAGGCACTAGTAACCTGCCCCAAATTCCTTTTTTACACTCAAAATTGTATATACTGGTAAGAAAAACCAATCGCCCCAAAAGACACCATTTTTGGAACTGTATTGACCTGTACTATGAAATGCCTACAGGTTGCTTTTGAAGCTGGATCATCTATTCAGCAACTGGGATCCTGCGAAATTAAAAAAAAAAAAAAAAAAAAAAAAAGCTCTGTAAGCGAAAAAAATTAAATTAAAATTAAAAATGTATGGCTCTTCTAATATGATGCAGAGTAAGGTATTTTGTATAAAGTACTGTGCAAATGTTTTAGGCAGATGTGGAAAAATATAATTAATAAAAAATAATAATAAAAGGGGTTTTCCCCATGAGCAAAAGTTAATTTTAATCAATGTCTGTGTCTGCTCGTGTACGGAACATACCACATCTCCTGGGCAGGGGAGGAAGTAAAAGACAATACAGACATTACAGCCGGGGATCACAGCTGGTTCTTTTTGTGAGGTAAAAAGTTTCCCTGCCTGTTTTTAAACAATATTTTAAACCATGTTCCGTACACGGTCAGACACAGCCATTCATTAAAATGATCTTTTGTTTGTGGGAAAACCCCTGTAATACTAGAGGTTAGGACTGTCCCGATTAGGGTCACCATGACATGATGGAATGGCTTTTACATTTTTTTTTTTTTAAATCAAAATTATGTTAAAGGGAACCTGTCATGTCTTATCTACTATGTAAACTGCCCTCATTTGTGTTGTTAGTGATGCAATGTGCATCACTAACACGCTTTTTTCATTAAAATTGGTGCAAATATCATGAGTCTATAACATTTTATACACTTATATCCTACCTGCTCGTTCAGTCATAGGGTGTGATCCTCGGATTCAGTCAGTGCTGGTGCCGCGCACACATTTGAATTTTGCTCCCGGCGAGCGCTGATGTAAGTGGGGCACTTGCGCAATATGACATAGCCAGCCGCGGCTCCCCGCGTGTGCACAGTGAGGCTGTGTAGTTCCCAGCTTCACTGCACATGCGCTGTGATGAGCGGCTCCCTGCGCGTGCGCAGTGAGGTTCCCAGCTGTGTGAGGTTGGAGCTGCTCGTTACTACGCATGTGCAGTGAACCTGGGAACTACACAGCCTCACTGTGCACACGCGGGGAGCCTCTGTGCATGTAGACGTGTGCAAATCCTTCTATTCCCCAACAGCTTTCGGCGTTCAATCACGGGGGTGGCCAGGGTTCAGTCACCGCTCTGTACATACTGAGCGGCTATAACCACGCCCCGACACTGACTGACAGCTCACTCATTATTAAGGCTGTGCCAGCTCCACCTCCATGACTGAAACTTGAATGCTGCCGGGAGGAATAATGTTAATTTCCTCCCGGCAGCGGGGGTTTATGTTCTGGCGCCAGGCAGGTTCAGAACGCTATTAACTGATATCTGCACTGGTTAATGGTGTATTTTCACGTGACCGGTTCCAGTTGAAGGACAAGGAGTGCTGGAAGTGATGATATGGCACCAACAAAGCGCTGATCTCAACATCATTGTCTGTCTGGGAATACATGAAAGCTACTAGGGTAAAGTGGATTTTTTGATATGCTCTGCTGATTTGGAGACAATTTAAAAGGATCTCAGGAAAAAGTGGATTAATGTCAATGCGTTTCAGAGTCCATCTGGCTCCTTCCTCAGGACAACCACAAATTTTGGTTGTCACACATCGGATTGCAGTGCAATATCACAGCCAGGCTAGGATTCATGCTGCCTGTGAACTATACAGCATTAAACCAAAAAACAGTCTCCCTTTAAAGGCAATCTGTCACCAGGTTTTTGCTATGGAATCTGAGAGCAGCATACTATAGGGACAGAGACCATGATTCCAGCAAAAATCCTTTTGGCAGATTCCCTTTAAGGCCTTTGTCTGGTGACAGGTGCTTTTGCTGTGTTGTATGCTGCAGCTATTCTAATGTTGTTGTTGTTGTTGTGCTGCCTTTGTATTTAAATTGATTTATGTAAAACAGATGGGTAAAAAAGTGTCACTATCTGTGCAGCTTCCTACAGTTGACTTTCTTCAGCATTATTATGTGCTCTTATAATATAATTTACTGAAAGAAAACAAAGCTGAGGCAGATTTGAGCAGCAGACTGTAGTACTTCTGAGCGTGGCTCTACAGGAACATGTGCCTCGTGCAATGCTCCAACCCATTATATATAATTGAAGTGCCGGCATCAAGCCTTTCCAGCAGTTTGAATCATTTATGAGGCACCTGTTCTTAGCGATGGTGCTCGTGACATTCCTGCTTCCACATTCTGCCTTTAATAATATATAGACTCCCCTTTTATTTGGTAGTAGTTATAAAATATTCAGATTTGTGGTGTCTGCGTGGTGAGTGCAGTTGTCGGACAGAGAAGCAAATTATTGTATTTGTGTGATTCATGTGCGATTACGTGACAAGCAGTGGCATTTCACAAGCCTGATTTGTGCCTTCCTATCACTTTTTCATTGTCTTCATCCCTGTGTTTCCATCTGCACTCCCTGCATGTCAGGAGCAGGAGGAGGTAGACAGCCTGGTATCCCAGTGTAATGTTGCATACAGATGGATAGGGTACCATGTTTTCTCTGGTTTTCTTTGGAGTAGCAAGCTTCAGGCAGGAGGATATTGCATTGGATTGACCAGAGTTCTCTCTACGCATTACAAAGGGAGAAACCTACTGGTTGAAAGCAGTGTAGTAACCCCCCTTTGTCTGGTGGAGGCATCTAGTTGGAGGTTTTAATTTTAATGGGGCTGTTTTAGAAGGACGACCCTTTTCTTTGTACCCACTTAGGGGACATCATACAGGAGATTTCCTGTTTGGGCCTGGATTGCTGTTCTGCAAGTGGCATTTTTCATCCTTGAATGCTTTCATCAGAATAGCTGCCTGGCAAATTCATCGGTTTACCAGGGGATGATAATTGCTCAAACGGTCATCTTTTGAAAGAGGTTGCCTCTGATGAAACAGCCCCTTCAAGTCCAAAGTTGTTTTTAAATGGTCTGGGGTCATATTTAACCTTCCATAAATGAAAGCTGCCCTTCATCACTACTGTACATAGTTCCATGCTGTGGCCTGTGGTACCTTGTACACTTCCCTCCCCTGACACACCAGTTCCATCCCTCATTAGCTATAAAGTAGCACATAGAAGGTCAGTGGTGTATATCCCAGCTCAGCATTCTGCACTTGATGTGTGTAAGCAGATGCAGTTTAGAGGACAAATGAACCTTTCTGTATGAAGAAGGTACAGAGCAGGCTTTTCATTAGAACGTCCGCCACAACATTGTTTCCAGGACTATAATGCTTTGAAATGGATATAAAGTAGAAGGGAGTATGGTATACTATAAAATAAATGATCTAGCCAAATTTGAGAACAATTTGAATTTGAGTGGCAACCCCTTGCCCTTCCGCAAATAACTCTGTTGGATGCTTATCAGGGTCTGTTATGGCCACATTAGATTTTGTATATTGATATTTATTGAATGCATTTTATTTTTCAAAGTCTTTTATTATGATACCATTTGTATGATTTACATTTATCTGTACACACGACACTTGCATAAAGTCATTGACCGCACTAGTTACATGCTTTTGAAGAACATTTTACATTTCATGGAAAAAAATTTTGTGTGCCTATAAGTAAAGTGTGGGGAAGGTGGTTAATTTTGTTTGACTCTATATCTTATTGCTTAAAGCGAATGTCAGCTGATAATGACTTTTTAGGGTTATGTGTTAAGATATATTTTTAATTTTTTGACTATTTCCCCTGTAGGTCTCCCCTTATTTGCTCTCATATCACAATCTTTACTAAAAGTTTAAAATATTGTCATTTTCACATGAAACACTGTTTTTTTTTAGACTGTAACCTCCTGTGGTTTCAGGAAATTCACATGTACATTAGCAGCAATAGACTGACTCTGACCTAATCCTTTGTATTAATGTATCTAATGAGCGTGTGCATAGGTCATTGTGAAGGAAGGTGGAGCAGGGTGAGCTTTGACATTTCCTATATGTTATCAACTGTGTTGTAGAGCTGGTACCTGTAATTGTAATCATGCCTCTGAAAGAGTCTGCTGAAAACTTTCTGAAAGGAAGTAAAAGTCTAAAAAAAAAAAAAGCCTGTGGTCATGGTGAAAATTGCAAAATTTACTCATTTTTAATTTTTGTTTATATTTTAATAAAGATCATGATATGAAAAATGCCCCAAATTTTGAACATGCATGTAACACAAAACTTGGATTTAAAAAAATATTACATTTTCTCACCCTTTTGCTTTTTAAAGGGAACCTGTTGGAAAAAAAACGTGTTTTCCTGCTGCCACAGTGATAATTTGCAGGTAAATAACTGTGTGCTGTAGTTGTAACATCAGTGCTACAGCTAATACACAGATACTAGAGCAGCAGCGCTGGACTCCTGCAGGGGGAGTGTTATCTGTATTTATTTTACATGAGTGCAGTTTGAGGCCGCTTTGTTGAAAGTAGAAAACCCCTTTTAATAACCGTGCCCAAAGCACAGTTCTTGGCTGTTTTTATCCCAAGATAATATACATTTGTCCACTGTACAGGTGAGAAACCTCCACCCCCATATCTCTGACCCATATTCTAACTGGTATGGGATGTTGTACAAATGGGAAATAGACATTTAAAGGAACAATTGAATTTTCTATTTTTTTTTTCTTCAACTACTGCCACGGTCTACACTGTGTGCAGAATTATTAGGCAAGTTGTATTTTAGAGGATTATTTTTATTATTGATCAACAACTATGTTCTCAATCAACCCAAAAGACTCTTAAATATCCAAACTTAATATT
This sequence comes from Phyllobates terribilis, assembly GCF_046119375.1. Lineage (NCBI taxonomy): Eukaryota > Metazoa > Chordata > Amphibia > Anura > Dendrobatidae > Phyllobates > Phyllobates terribilis. The sequence continues at coordinate 264,763,187 of NW_027362761.1, forward strand.
TTTGGAAGTTGTTTTTTTTTTTTTTTTAGATTTGGCTATGTTGGGAGGATATCTGTTTGTGCAGGTAACTATTACTGTGCAGAATTATTAGGCAACTTAAAAAAAAACAAATATAATCCCATCTCACTTGTTTATTTTCACCAGGTAAACCAATATCAGTGCACAAATATTAGAAATAAACATTTCTGACATGCAAAAACAAAAACCCAAAAAATTAGTGATCAATATAGTCACCTTTCTTTATGATGACCCTCAACAGCCTTCCATCCATAGATTCTGTCAGTTGCTTAATCTGTTTTCGATCACCATTGCGTGCAGCAGCCACCACAGCCTCCCAGACACTGTTCCGAGAGGTGTACTGTTTTCCCTCCCTGTAGATCTCACATTTTATGATGGACCACAGGTTCTCTATGGGGTTCAGATGAGGTGAGCAAGGGGGCCATGTCATTATTTTTTCTTGTTTTAGACCAGGGTTCCCCAACTCCAGTCCTCAAGGCCCACCAACAGGGCATGTTTTCAGGATTTCCTTCGTATTGCACAGGTGATAATTACATCACCTGCACAGGCAATAATTCCATCACCTGAGCAACACTAAGGAAATCCTGAAAATATGACCTGTTGGTGGGCCTTGAGGACCGGAGTTGGGGAACCCTGTTTTAGACCTTTACCGGCCACCCATGCTGTGGAGTAGTTGGATGCATGTGATGGAGCGTTGTCCTGCATGAAAATCATGTTTTTCTTGAACGATACTGACTTCTTCCTCTACCACTGCTTGAAGAAGTTGTCTTCCAGAAACTGGCAGTAGGTCTGGGAGTTGAGCTTCACTCCGTCCTCAACCCGAAAAGGTCCCACAAGTTCATCTTTGATAATACCAGCCCATACCAGTACCCCACCTCCACCTTGCTGGCGTCTGAGTCGGAGTGGAGCTCTCTGCCCTTTACTGATCCATCCATCTGGCCCGTCAAGATTCACTCTCATTTCATCAGTCCATAAAATCTTTGAAAAATCAGTCTAAAGATATTTCTTGGCCCATTCTTGACATTTTATCTTCTGTTTCTTGTTCAAACGTGGTCGTTTTTCAGCCTTCCTTACCTTGACCATGTCCCTGAGTATCGCACACCTTGTGCTTTTTGATACTCCAGTAACGTTGCAGCTCTGAAATATGGCAAAACTGGTGGCGAATGGCATCTTGGCTGCTTCAAGCTTGATTTTCCTCAATTCATGGGCAGTTATTTTGCGCCTTTTTTGGCCAACACGCTTCTTGCAACCCTGTTGGCTATTTGCCATGAAACGCTTGATTGTTCGGTGATCACGCTTCAAAAGTTTGGAAATTTCAAGACTGCAGCATCCCTCTGCCAGACATCTCACAATTTTGGACTTTTCAGAGCCCGTCAAATCTCTCTTCTGACCCATTTTTCCAAAGGAAAGGAAGTTGCTTAATAATTAAGCACACCTTATATAGGGTGTTGATGTCATTAGTCAACACCCCTCCTCATTACAGAGATGCACATCACCAGATTTACTTAATTGGTAGTTGGCTCTCAAGCCTATGCAGCTTGGAGTAGGACACCATGTATAAAAAGTATCATGTGATCAAAATACTAATTTGCCTAATAATTCTGCATGCGGTGTATAATTTTAGGGTCAAAAATTTAGTTGTAAATTTAAACTTTTTTTTTTTTAAAGTTAGAATTAAATTCTACAATCATTTTATATTTTAAAAGTATTTTCAAACTTCCGCCATTGTAAATCATTGTAATCTCATGGGTAGTATTGCTGTTCCTCTCAATGACCACACCAGAAATGTACTGTTTAGCATAGACGTATCCCCCTCTTTCTGCAGGCTGAGCCAAGTGTCCATGTGTATGGAGAAAGCAAGAAAATTAGTTGTCAGCCAACAGCTATTGATTATCGAGTATGTTTCATTAACCCATTCTGGCGAGCACGCTCAAGTGCTCGCCGAGTATTTCGGCGTGCTCCGGGTTTCATTTGTTGTTGCCGCGCCTGCAAGTGTCATGGCTGTTTGACACTTGCAGGCGCGGTGCAATGAATGAAACCCCGAGCACACCAAAATACTCGGTGAGCCCCTGACCGTGCTCGCTGGAAAGAGTTAATGAAACATACTCGATCATCACTACTATTGATGGTTTACGGACTTCTGTAGCTGCCAAGGCCATTTCTCTGTACACTGTACATTTAGGCTGTGTGCACACGTTGATGTTTTGCTGCGTTTTTTTCAGGGCAGATTTGTCACAAAACCTGAGGAATTTCTTAATGACACAAAAGTGATTGAGAATCCTGAAGTCTCATGCACACGTTGCTTATTTGTGACTTGCAGACCTGCAGCATCAACATGTCAATTCTTTCAATGTTTTTGCTGCAGATTTCTCCCCTACTAATGAGTGGGGAAGAATCGGCACCCAAAAACGCAAGCTATGTGCCCATGATGCAGAAATGCTCTGGATTTTTCCTGAGCGTTTCTGCATCTCCCCTGGCAGAAAAAACGCATGCGGATTGTACATGCGGATTGTACATGCGGATTGTACATGCGGATTGTACATGCTTTTTTCCTGCCAGGGACAAGCGGATGTGAAGCGTTCTTCACATGGATTTCCGCATGCGGGTTGACAAGCGCTTTCCAAGCGATTTTAGCATCACTTGGAAAGTGCTTGTCAACTTGGTCACACTATATAAATCCATGCAGAAGGCAAGTCAATGGCGGCGAAAACGCAGCGCTTCCGCAAAATAATTGGTAGTGCTGTGTTTTTTCCCGCAATGATAATCCGCAGCGGAAATTTGCACAGCACATGCGGATTATCATTGGGGAACATGGCAGGCCTTGTACCATGCATTTTTAAAGCGTTTCTGCAGCGCTTTTGCCGCTGCGGAAACGCTTAAAAAACGCATTGTGGGCACACAGCCTAAAAAACACAGCAAAAAAACACGTTTGCTATGTTTTTCTTTACTTGCCAGTGCACAAATTTTTGCACCAAATACTTAACGTGTGCACTCCCTCTTAAAAATGTATGATGCCAAGGGATTGCATGGACCATGTTGGACATTGGAAAAAAAAGTAAATCTGTTACAAGCAGCCACACAGGAAATTACATGTGTGAATAGCTTCAGAGCTGTGATCGCTCCTAAAAATGGTGTTCACCGTTTTATCTACATATGCAATTTTAATTTGCTGAAAGCAACAATGTAATCATCACCTGTCAAATATTTAGCAAAAAGTAACCTAGTATGGTTCAATTTTTTGGGTAATTTTTGAACATTTAAAAGATATATATTTTTTTTTTAGGCAATGACAAAACACTGCAAGCTCATGTTTCTTATCTGGTGAACTCATTCACGTAAGGACTCTAAGAATGGCCTCATGTATGAAATTTCTTTTGAGCTCTGTACTGAATTGACAAATGCAGTCCCCTTAATGGGTGTATGAATGCCGCTTTCCCCCGTGTATACCTTATTGGTTGTGTATGTGATTGCGTAGCATGCACATATTTTTACATAGCAATGTAACAAGCAATACTTGGTTGTCAGGTTTAATGTAGCATAATCCATTGCTGCACAAGTCTGTAAGTGACAAGAAGTCTTGTAACAGCCTATTTGTGCCCTTCACAGATGACTCTTTCATGCCTTATTGAAATTCCAAGTCCATGCCTGGGGGGTGCGGCCAGCTAGTGTTATCTTGTGATGCTTTTAGCTTATTACGTCTGTTTTGCTCTTTGATATATTATGTTTTTTTCCAATCAATATGCCGAAGGTTAACACAAGCAATACCTCCCCCCCCCCCCTTCCACCCACTAATTTGCTAATTGCGTTATGATTTTGTGTACAACATTTTTAATGTAGTATTAAACACCAGTATGATCATGATAGGTCAAAGGTGAACCGCAGAAAAAATGTCTGTGATGGACAAAGCAACCTTATAGTATTATGTAATGTCATTTTTTATGGTATTATGTGCTTTGTGATACTTTGATATTTGCACATTTCTATCACCTGTATGAAGCTATTTCATACTTGTATATAGTTGATGCATTTGTGTGGCTTATTTGGCCGTTCAGGGAGAGAGGGTCATTTTTTTTTGTTGAAAATATTTTATTAGCAATAGTATTTTTAACATCATTACTAGTATTGTTAGCAATATTAAAATGTAGATCTAGTAACTTTTGACTAGTGAATATTTATATATATGTGTGTGTAATACATATATATTAAATATATTTATATATTTAATATAATATATTATATTTAATATAAATATATTTTTTTTCTTTGCAGTTCATAATTTTAAATATGCAAGAATAAAAGATTCAGTTTCATGACGTTCTTTAATTTGGCAGTATAGCAGCAGTTTGACATGAATGGTGGTTTTCGATTGTACAAGTGTTGGAATGAGCATTATCCCAAATACATCAATATAAATATCATATCACCCTTGTCGTACGTGATAGTAGGGATGAGAGTCTGTAGGATGAGCATCTAGTCAATGACAAGAGATACACCTGACTTAAGTCTCTAATACAATACAGTTCATTGCTTAATGTCTCTTGATTGTTGCACCCCAACAATGCATGCTTAGAAGCATTTGCGGTGGACAATGGATGGTCCTGCTTCATCATATTCTTGCTTGCTGATCCACATCTGCTGGAAGGTAGACAAAGAGGCCAGGATGGAGCCTCCGATCCATACAGAGTATTTGCGCTCAGGTGGGGCAATGATCTTAATCTTCATGGTGCTTGGGGCTAGAGCAGTGATTTCCTTCTGCATACGGTCAGCAATACCTGGGTACATGGTGGTGCCACCTGAAAGGACGTTGTTGGCATACAGGTCTTTGCGAATATCAATGTCGCACTTCATAATGCTGTTGTAGGTGGTCTCATGAATACCAGCAGACTCCATACCAATGAAGGAAGGTTGGAAAAGGGTTTCTGGGCAGCGGAAACGTTCATTGCCAATGGTGATGACTTGACCGTCGGGCAGTTCATAGCTCTTTTCCAGGGAAGATGAAGATGCTGCTGTGGCCATCTCATTTTCAAAGTCCAAAGCCACATAACACAGCTTTTCCTTTATGTCACGGACAATTTCTCTCTCAGCTGTTGTGACAAAAGAATAGCCACGTTCAGTGAGAATCTTCATAAGGTAGTCGGTGAGGTCACGCCCAGCCAGGTCAAGACGCATGATGGCATGAGGCAATGCATATCCTTCATAGATGGGAACGTTGTGTGTGACACCATCTCCAGAGTCCAGGACAATGCCAGTGGTACGACCAGAAGCGTAGAGGGACAATACAGCCTGGATGGCAACATACATGGCAGGAACATTGAAGGTCTCAAACATGATTTGTGTCATCTTCTCCCTGTTAGCCTTTGGGTTGAGTGGAGCTTCTGTAAGCAGGGTGGGGTGTTCTTCAGGGGCGACACGCAGCTCATTGTAGAAGGTGTGATGCCAAATTTTCTCCATGTCATCCCAGTTAGTAATGATGCCATGTTCAATGGGGTATTTCAGAGTAAGGATACCTCTCTTGCTTTGGGCTTCATCACCTACGTAGGAGTCTTTCTGTCCCATGCCTACCATGACACCTTGGTGGCGTGGGCGGCCCACAATGGATGGGAATACGGCTCTGGGTGCATCATCTCCTGCAAATCCAGCCTTCACTAAGCCGGAGCCGTTGTCACAGACCAAGGCAGTGGTCTCTTCGTCGTCACACATGGTTGTAAGTGCAGGAAGCTTTCTACACGATCACAGGGAGGTCGGATGCCGAATGCTGCTGCTGCCACTCGTAACTGTAGAAGCAAAGGCTTTATATATTCATTTCCACCCTCCCTCCTTTTTTTTCTCTTTGTAGTTACCTTCCCTAGTTTAGGAATGCTTTGGGAGTCCCCCATATGCCTTCCCATATTTGGTTCTCAAAAGGGGACAGCCCATGATACCCTCAGCGTTACTATGTGTATGGGAGGGTCTTGTCACATTGCCCTGTGTAGCCATAAATGGATAGTTGTCAGCTGCAAGTCCCTAGAACCACACGTCTCTTGGCCTAGAAGGCTGAGTGACAGTGACATATTCCTGGAGAACAGCTGAAGAGGGTTAATCTACACAGCTATGTGAAATAAATGAAGGGGCACACTTCTGAGAATCCGTTCCAACCTCCCTGCCCATTAATGGATATGATTTTTAGACTCTGAGATAAGGATTGGCTCTTTGCGATAGTTTATTTTATAAACTGTGCATTCATGTAATATTCCTGACTGTTGATCAGAAAATGTTATATAGCTGCCTTTTTAGTATATACCTAGTCCATTAGATGTGAGACCTGTACAGTAGCTATATTATGTGATGGTGGTTCACTATATGTTTAATTTAGTACTGTCATTGTAAGAAATGTTTTGAGCATGCTAGATAATTTACCACTGGCACTGACATACTTACTCATGTGTCGGTGTGACAGACCGCACACAGTACCTACTCCGTGTGAGATTTGATTTAGCAGATTTTCCTTCATAGTGGATTCATCCTGCTGCTGGTTTTTGTAAAGCATATTTTCACTGTGGGAAAACCACATCCTGGCCGGATTTTATATTGTCCAGAATGAGAATTTGTTGAACGCCAAAAAAGGACTGTGACAGGTGAATGGGTGTCTATGCATTTGCTGACAAACGCACTAGTGTCTTTTTCATGGCAGGCACAGTAAATACAGTATGACCAGCCTTATTTTCTTCAAATTGCATCCTGAACCCCCTTCCCTCTTAACCCTTTTTCTGTGGGTATTATGACTGTGGTGAAGCTTTAGCAAAATCTGCATTATATCTACAGTCTGTATTATAATTTAAGCTTCAAGAAGATCTATAGGGCATGTAAAAGCTGTGTAGTAATGATTAACCTCTTTTTGAGTCTTGGCCATTGATTTATTGGTGACGTGGGCGTTTCCCACGCATGTGCATCACGACTCCATTCATTCACTATAGAACTATCTGTAATAGTCAAATATTGTACTCGCCTATCTCTTCCAGACACACAGAGGTTTAATAGAGCAGCGGCTCATGTACAGCCACTGCTGTATTCTATGGGGATATTCTGTGGGAGTCCCAGTGATCTCTGCAGCATCATGTACAGTACATGTCCACATCAGACTGGTGCAGGGGCTGCCTGTCAGAACATGCACCGTTGTTGTTTGTGCATGCTCCATTCCCACCCTGCGCTCTCCACTCTGACCTCAGGTGTGTGAATAATTACTCGTGTATGTGCACATTGTGTAACATCTGTTGGCGTGCATACTCTCATCCACATGCTGCGCTAAGTTTTCTGTATGGAATTAACCTGCAGTGTGACTTTTAATATCAGCAGTGAGTTGATTGCTGTTATTTTCTACAATGAAGATCGAAATATCTGCTGTGAATTCTTATTTTGCAACTTTGAGGTGGGTTTTTCTGTCTTGTGTGGAAAATACCTTAACAAGCTATCTATAAAGAGAGACGACACCTCCTGTGTATTACCTTCTGTAGGGTATTTAGACGGCAGAGGGAACTGCGCTCACATGGATATGTTGTGCACAACTTTCTAAAGCAAATTATCAGATTAGCTGCTGCCCTCCGACCCTCCTTGGCACCGTGGGAAGTCTGGCCCAGTAGAAAATAATCGAAGGAAAAAGAGTTCTTGCTGCAGGCGCTGTTCCAGATCCATTAGGTTCCAAACATGTGTATATGTTTATGGACAAAACTTTAGTGTGGGACACCTAATGCAATGAGAAACCATAAAAAGACCCTTTTGATACAAGCGTCTGAATTAGCTGAACTAGTACACCATACATTTCGTACTTGAAAGGCGTACTTTCTCAGGTATGTCATACACAAATATAAAAATTATATATATATATATATATATATATATATATATATATATATATATATATATATATATATATATATATATATATATATATATATATATATATATATAATGTCCCCGACTTAAACTGTTACATGTTTGGTGCTATGTTTATTTATTAACAGATGGTGGGATCACTAGATCTGGAACTGCGCCTCACCGAGACCTCTTTTTTTAATTTTTCTTCGACAATACCTTAAAGCAGACTTTCATTATTAATGTATATGTGCTGGACGTTTCGTCTGCCTCATAGTTTCAGGCACACACACATACTTTGGCTTATCATTTATATCTTTACTTGCACAGCAGAAACATGGCTCTTAATGGCTTTAAATTGGTTTCTTATGGCAGCATGTGTTAAGTGATTAGCAATGTCTTCATATCTGGGAAGTGACAGAAATAGGTTGGAATTTGTGAGGAGTGGGTGAGGAGACAGCTGAACAAGCCAAGGAAGAATTCCTAAAAAAGACAATGCTTGTCTCTTGTGCTGGACAGCTGGCCGGTCTTGCACTCCACATATGGGCTACCGTGCACTATAAGTATTTTATGGTTTTATACCTTTAGCCAGTAATCCTAACCATGAATCCGCTAGTGATGCGGATCATCTATGTTTATGTAGCTCTACAGTATTGCTTCATAATAAACTGGAATGTTCCATACCTGAACAGAAACATAGTAACATAGTTTTTAAGATTGAAGGAAGACTAAGTCCATCTAGTTCAACCCATAGTCTAACATGTTGATCCAGAGGAAGGCAAAAAAAAACCCCGTGGCAACACTAAGCTCCACATTGGGGAAAAAAAATTCCTTCCTGACTCCACATACGGCAATCAGACTAGTTCCCTGGATCAATGCCCTATCAAGGAATCTAGTAATTCCTTTTCACATTATGCCTATGTGTACACTGTGACCAGAAGTATGAGCTTCTGTGTATGCATATCTGCATGTGGCCATATTGTTTACATAGAGGTGAGACATTGGGAAGGCTTCGTTCACATCCTATTCAAAACTTCGGCTATTTGCCACTTTTGCATTGCATGGATGCCGGTCACCCATAAAGCCTGGTTGTGATATAAAATATACCCTTAACTTGTACAATTTTTGTTGGATACCATTGTATGGAATACAATAGTCTCAATACTTTTTTTTTTTCTGTATACATGTCGGTTTTTCAGAGATTAAAAAAACATGGTTCTACCGTCTGTTGGGCTAATGTAACCCTATGCTTGACAGTAAAGTTTCTTTCATTCTTCGTTAAGGTGCATTGACGTGATACATAGCTTTTCCATCTATGATTGTCCACTATTATTCTCTTAACAAAAAGATCACTGAAGAGGTCATCTGTATATACTTTACACGGAAAAGAGCTATCGCCATCACTTTTATATAACTTTATACACAACTGTTCCAGGGGAAAGTTTGTCATAACATATCAAAAGAGTTGAAAAATGGGTTTTCATTGAATTCTCACATTGCCACCTTACATACTTGTAACTACTCGCCTATCTGTCCTTCAAGGATCAGATCAGACCTTTGTTACTGTACTATTCCTTTGCCAAATTTAGTAAAACCTCAGGGAGCTATTTTGGAGAGGCTATATCTGACTGCTAGACAAGCTTCAGATTACTCAGTAAGTCCAGTAGTGTGCCGCACAATATCCTTGTCACCGTTCATCCAAATACGGCATTTCAGTAGAGTTGTAGTATTGGATCAGGATCCTTAAGTGGATTTGCATTATATTCTAATTTTATCTGCAACTTTACATTTAGAAATGTTATATAATAACCGTACAGGAATGCACGTGATGCCAACCTATCATTTGTTCTGGATTACTGGATGATTTAGGAGTGGAAAAGTAGAAAGCCTTAAAGGGGTTGACCACTTTCTTGTAGTGTAGCTTTCCTCACAAAGCGAACAACACTTCAGTCCATATAAGACCTGTGGATGAAGGAGCATGTGCCCCTTCCTGTCTCTCAGCCTCCTCCAATAGAAAAGCAGCTGTCCCATGTCAGGTGTTTTACAAATAGAGCAGGATGATGGATAGGTCTGGTCACATGATCCTCCATCTGCTGCCATTATACAGACAAAAGCGCTGTGCAGTCTGTGATAAAAGTGGCCAATCCCTTTAAAGATCAAATTTATATTTACAGTGTGTTATTATGGGCTTAAAGATTGTTAGTCGTTGTTCACTGCTCGGACACCCCCTTCTGTTTGAGGGGATCGCGGGACATAATATCCCGATGTCCAATTGGCGCTGGATCCACTCTCCTCACCTACTGATGTAATTGCCATCCTGGGGTAGTGAGAGCTGCGGCTGTTCTCTCACTTCCTATGGTCTTCTGATTTTGTCTGGGGGTGAGGAGAGTGAAGCCACTCTGTCTCAATGTCACTGGATCCCTGGGAGAGCTACTAACTACACCGCTGGAATGGCACTGGCACCGCAGGGGGGTATAAGTATTATTATTTTAATGGGGGGAAACGGGCAGCATGGTGGCTCAGTGGTTAACAGTGTTGCTTTGCAGCACTTGGATGCTGGGTTACACCAAGGGCAATGTCTGCAAGGAGTTTGTATGTTCTCCCTGTGGTTGCTTAAGTTTCCTCAGGGTCCTCCGGTTTCCTCCCACACTCCAAAGACATAGTGATAGGGAATTTAGATTGTGAGCCCCATTGGGGACAGTGATGACAATGTCTGTAAAGCGCTGTAGATTATGATGGTGCTATATAAGCAAAGCATAATAAATACTATAGAATTTATGGTTACAGATTTTGTAGCTTATTTGCGGCAGGTTTTAGGGTTTGTGCACACATTCCTTTTTTGGTGCAGACACTTCTGCACAATTTCTGCATCTCTTAACAGGAAAAATGCAGCTGCAAAAAACGTGCATTTTTATTTGCTTTTTTGGTGCAGTTTTTCCCCCCACTCATTAGTATGGGTGAAATCTGCAGCAAAAAACGCTTAAAGAATAGACATGCTGCAGATTTACATCTGCACCAAATCTGTAAGTCACAACTAAGCAACGTGTGCATGAGACCTCAAGATTCTCATTCACTGTGCTGGAGTCAGGAAATCACTCAGGTTTTGTGACATCTGCAAAGCAAAAATGCAGCAAAAACTCAACGTCTGCACACAGCCAGCTTTATGTTGTGGATGTCAGTGCAGAAGTTTACCGTCACTTGTACACGTGTCTTTTTCAGGCAAATTCCTCCTTTAACCCACCTAAAACAACACTCAGCGAATGTAAAAAGACAGAACATGGGCACAGCAAGTCGTTTTGACATTGTTGTGCATGTGTTCATTATTTTTAGCTTCTCCTTTTAACTGCTTCAAGCTTTGAAATCCGTGAAGCAGCTAAAAGTGACCGGTCCTCTCTTCAGGCTAATTCCACTTGGAAGCTGCCACTGTTTTATAAATGAGTCTTTTTTTTTTTTTACACAATTAAAATGGGACACCGACAGTAAATCCGCCACAAACACGACAACCAGGACTACATTGAAGACTCTTAAAGAAAAAACAGCTTGCAAATTCCTGTAATGTCTTCTGCTTTACAAATAATGCAGGTACAATGGCATCAAAAAGACTTTAGTATTATGTGAGTTATAAATTGATATTTGGGATCTGTAGAATTTTTGGTTACGTAAGGTTTTCTGTTTGCTGTATTCCCAGTCACAAATGGGGACAGGAAAATGTAGAAGTGTAGTGAACGTCCACTACCCCTGAGGCGAGGAATATGAAAAGTGGGTGTCGCTAATTAGCAATGTAATTGTGTGTGTTTTTGATGTGGAGCAGTGCTCTCCTTCAGTAACTCCCAAGTGACAAAGATATCAGAATTTGTAGATGGGAAGGTTTTTCTATTATACTTGGGAACATAATTTGTCTCTAAAGATAGGAAAATGTTACAATTGCATGTATTGTGATTGATAACTCCGAGGTAAAGCATACATTTAAGGATAATATTGCCAGAGTACACCAGCCAGTAAGAGCTAGCCTGAAGGCAAAAGTCCAAATAAGGCTACAAAGAAAGGTGACCGAGCTGGACCTGACCCTGTCAGTCAGCACTCTACTGAGTGCGAATGTGCCATGCAGTCAGCAGCACACATACGGGCCAGTAGGGGAGGCTTCCAAGAAAATGCCATCATACTGGAACAGAGCCTATGTAGTCATTGGATATTGCTCTTAGTTAGCCACAGATCACTCAAATGGATTGACAGTCGTTACTTATGTTTTAACCCCTTAAGAAAGCCACCTATTTTGTCTGTAAATGAAATCATTGCATCATTCTGAGTTCTATAAAAAAAATTTTTTGGGTTTTGCATTTTTTTTTTTTTAACCTAGGGACTAATGCACATAATATGACCACATCACCGCCTTTTTTGGGGGCTAGGAGGAGGTGGTCAGTATTCCAGGTCTGCAACAGGATCTCCTGACTAGAACAACCAACCTTCTAGGCATAGGTGATGCCGAGTGGCTTTTATACGCCAATGGCTATCAGTTTAAACCATCGTCACGCAATGGACGTCAATGGTGGTGACAGAGGGACCCTTTGTGATTGCTATTGCAGCACCAGCATCATACGGTTATAGCACAGAGCAGGAAAGGGGACAAAGGAGGTGTCTGGTTTCATAAAATTCTGGGTCCTGTGCTCAATACACAGTAAAATAACAAAATATGCTAAAGCCCCTGCTGGTCCATCACTGCCTCTCTTCTCCACTGACTCACTGCTAAGCTTTGTTGTTAGTAGGCTGTGTCGGTGATGTTCTGTCTGACATGAGACTGCTGCAGTCAATCACAAAGGCTCAGTGGTCTTGTGCCGTTTGTATCAGCATCACTAAGCCCTGTCATTGGCTGCTGTGTTGTGGATAGGACTTCACTGCTGCAGCCCTGTAAAGATAGTTGGGAGCGACAGATATTGTGTTGGAAAATTGTTTTTTTGTCGTTAAGTGATCACAAAATAATTCACCTCCCATTGTAAATTGTCAATTAGCAAAGCTTTCTGCTGTTTGCAACAAACCAAACAAGAACAATTAACATAACTCAACACAACTATTATGTCAAGTGGTTTCTCCAAATGTAACACAAAATGCTACTTTTACTGAGTACCACATTCTCAGAAATGATGTACCTCTTCATGACAAGTACCTTCTGTACTTAGAGCACCTTTTGGCTGTCATGTCCTGCTACAGATGTAATGCATAGCCAGGCCCCAGCTTGTGGCAGCGTTCCTAAGGAATCTGAGCCTATGCCTTATGGCAAATGGCCTCCCACTTCACTAATATTCTTAGGTTTGTGTGCTTTAACCACCTTCTTCAAATCCCACCAAAGATTTTCTATGGTATTCAATAAGGTTGCTATGTCAGGCTCTCCAGTATCTACCAAAACTTCTGAGACCAAATCTTGATGGACTTTGGGGGCTTTGTAATCAAGCTTGCAATCATTGTCCTGTTGGATGTTCCAATGACGCCCAAGCTTTCAGCTTCCACACAGAAGGCATGACATTTTTTTTCACAGGGTTTTCTGATACTTGACTGAATTGATTTTCTCCACGTGCTGCAGTACCAGGGCATCACTGAGTCACCACTTTGCTTCAGTGTAGGCAGAGTATTATTTTCAGTGTGTGCTTCATTCTTCCTCTTCCAGACATACTGCTGATCCAAATACATGAGAAGTTCCAGTTTGGTTTCATAAGGCCACAGGACTTCTGTGGCTTAATTATATGGTTTTGAGCACATTGGAGCTGACTTTTCTTATGCTTTTGGGTCAGCAGAGGTGTACTACTTGGAGTTCAGGCATGGAAACCTTCAGTGTTTGGTATGTACATTACTGTGCGAACTGAGACCTCGGGACCTCTGGCTACCAAAGCTTGCTGAATGTTTTTTGCAGTCACTCTAGGGATTGTGACCACCTTCCTCTCCAGCAATCTGGTGGCAGCCATTGATAGTGTCCTCTTTCTGCCACATCCCAGTGGTCCTATAACTTAGAACTTGTGAACTGTACTTCCTGTTATTGTATCCTTTTACTTGTTTGTGCAAGGCAGTAATGTCTTCACTAATATTTTGGGGTTGTCAAGAGTGGTCCAAAAATTTAGAAGAACTTGAGGCCATTGCGCATGAGGAATGATCCTCAGGAACGCTGTCCGAAGCTGATGTTTGGCAATACATTACTACTGCAGCAGGTCATTTCAGCCAAATGTGCTCTGTGTACGAAAGACTCTGGTCTTGAAGGTGTTAATGATTATTAAACTGCAGCATTTTGGCGTGTTGACGGATTTTCATTTCTTATTTGGTTTATTGCAAACGGCAGAAAGTTTGTTTATAAACCTAATTTTAGCTACTGTATTTTGTTAAATCATCACCAGTGCTGTCCCCAGCTTTTTATGAAACCAGACAAACTACCATATGTAGGGAATCATGTTTTGCGCCATTTGCTTCACCATGGTAGCACCGTTATGTGTCATAATGGATCATATAAATGTCCTCATGACAGAAAAATTGGGTAATGGGGAAATCCAAATTGCGCTGGATAATCTGATGTGTGATCACAGTGGGGATTATGTGTAAAGTGTCACAATTGCTTAAAAATGCAAAGGATGTGCTGCAAAACTCTGGAAATGGCAACTTGTGTGGTTTTGTTTTGCTTTCTCTGAACCTTTTCCACTCAACAAAAGCATCAGTTTTCTGCAAATTGTATGAAATGGGGATCACATGCAGCTTGCTTCATACTGCTGACCATCACTACAGAATTGTTATTGAGGTATTGTATGTGAGTATTGTGTGGGTTTCTGCTTCTATGTGCTCACTACTAGGGGATTTCTATGCGGTAACTTTACGTTTGTACTCTGTTCTGTACAGTCAGTGACATATACACAGTAGGTGCAGGGGGGGCAACCTGCTGTTGCTGACCTACGCCTTTTGTATTTCTACCTTATTTAGCTTTTCAGTGGTTAACTAACAATTTTTCTTGTACATTAAATGTGGCCTTGAAGACTATCTCATAAAGAAATGCAGAAATGCACCCTTGTGCCCCTCTTCCACATTATTATATAGGGACTGCACATGGTTTAAGTACAGCAGAATCTTCCCCCCCCCCCCCTCTAAAAATGGACATTGTGCATGGAGATTTCTTTTGCTAATTAATTTTCCCCTCACAGACTTGAGTGCTTAGTTACTTAGAACAAGCTATTTTGCCAGTTGTAATTTTGTGATTACATTTTTAACTTTTTTTCATTCTTGGGTTTTCCTTATGCAGAAGCAATATTGGGAAAAGGGGTGGGGGAATCAATGCACTCCTCTAAGGGTCCCTATATATTGGCAGATGTACTTCCCAAAATGAGCACAGAAAAATTATGTAGTTTGACCAGTGCTGGTGTGGCTTCGTTTGCGACGACTATTAACACTGACTGAACGATTGTTAGTGTCATTATTTGCATGCATGTTATTTCAATATTGAAACTGTAGACAGGGATGAGCTGCTGACAACGATTTTAATGTCAGCATTTCTCATTAGATTGGTGCACATGCTTCCATGGACCAATGGTCGAGGACATAGGTGTATACGCACATTTGCCACCCTGTGTAAAGTATTCATGTATACTTTTTATACACTGCTCAAAAAAATAAAGGGAACACTCAAATAACACATCCTAGATCTGAATGAATGAAATATTCTCATTGAATACTTTGTTCTGTACAAAGTTGAATGTGCTGACAACAAAATCACACAAAAATCATCAATGGAAATCAAATTTATTGACAAATGGAGGCCTGGATTTGGAGTCACCCCCAAAATTAAAGTGGAAAAACACACTACAGGCTGATCCAACTTTGATGTAATGTCCTTAAAACAAGTCAAAATGAGTTTCAGTATTGTGTGTGGCCTCCACTTGCCTGTATGACCTCCCTACAACGCCTGGGCATGCTCTTGATGCGGATGGTCTCCTGTGGGATCTCCTCCCAGACCTGGACTAAAGCATCCGCCAACTCCTGGACAGTCTGTGGTGCAACGTGACGTTGGTGGATGGAGCGAGACATGATGTCCCTGATTTGCTCAATCGGATTCAGGTCTGGGGAACGGGCGGGCCAGTCCATAGCTTCAATGCCTTCATCTTGCAGGAACTGCTGACACACTATAGCCACATGAGGTCTGGCATTGTCTTGCATTAGGAGGAACCCAGGGCCAACTGCACTAACATATGGTCTCAAAATTGGTCTGAAGATCTCATCTCGGTACCTAATGGCAGTCAGGCTACCTCTGGCGAGCACATGGAGGGCTGTGCGGCCCTCCAAAGAAATGCCACCCCACACCATTACTGACCTACTGCCAAAGCGGTCATGCTGAAGGATGTTGCAGGCAGCAGATTGCTCTCCACGGCGTCTCCAGACTCTGTCACGTCTGTCACATGTGCTCAGTGTGAACCTACTTTCATCTATGAAGAGCACAGGGCGCCAGTGGCGACTTTGCCAATCCTGGTGTTCTGTGGCAAATGCCAAACGTCCTGCACAGTGTTGGGCTGTGAGCACAACCCCCATCTGTGGACGTCGGGCACTCATACCACCCTCATGGAGTCTGTTTCTAACCGTTTATGCAGACACATGCTCATTTGTGGCCTGCTGGAGGTCATTTTGCTGGGTTCTGGCAGTGCTCCTCCTGTTCCTCCTTGCACAAAGGCGGAGGTAGCGGTCCTGCTGCTGGGTTGTTGCTCTCCTACGGCCCCCTCCACGTCTCCTGGTGTACTGGCCTGTCTCCCGGTAGCGCCTCCAGCCTCTGGACACTACGCTGTCAGACACAGCAAACCTTCTTGCCACACCTGGCATTGATGTGCCATCCTGGATAAGCTGCACTACCTGTGCAACTTCTGTGAGTTGTAGAGTCCGTCTCATGCTACCATGAGTGTGAAAGCACAACCAACATTCAAAAGTGACCAGAATATCAGCCAGAAAGCATTGGTACTGAGATGTGGTCTGTGGTCCCCACCTGCAGAACCACTCCTTTATTGAGGGTGTCTTGATAATTGCCAATAATTTCCATCTATTGTCTATTCCATTTGCACAACAGCATGTGAAATTGATTGTCAATCAGTGTTGCTTCCTAAGTGGACAGATTGATTTTACAGAAGTTTGATTTACTTAGAGTTATATTCTGTTGTTTAAGTGTTCCCTTTATTTTTTTGAGCAGTGCATAACTACTTCTAACATTGAACGCAGGGCTGTGGAGTTGGTAAGCCAAACCTCCGACTCCACGACTCCAACTCCCTTGTACATGGCTCATGTTTAAGTGATAAATGTACTGTAGCACTGATTCTTCTCCGCTAAAAGTCTAGATCCCTTAGATCAGGAATAGGACAGACATTTATAGGACACTTCATAACTTTCCCAAATTCTTATGAACAAATATCCCCCACAAACTGCATTGAACTACTGAACCCACTTTATTATATATTTTAGGAGTTGGAGTCGGTCCATTTTATAGCCATCAAAATGGACACCGACTCCGACTCCACAGCCCTGATTGAACGTACGATCGAATAGCAGGATAGGACATAAAAATAATGATGGGTACATATACTGACCCTTCAAAGCGGATCTGTTATATTATGGGCTGCATAGTATTGGGACAGGTCCCTGTCCTACTGGGCCTGATAGCTACAGTCATTCTCTAGCGAAATGGATGGAGCATAACTACAGCAGACTCCAATTTATGAGTTATGAAGAAAAGTTACTTAAAGCACACCTGTCAGCTGGATTGTGCTTAGTAAACGACATACACTGTCAGGTGGGCGACATTACACTGAGTAAAATGATACCTTTGTTGATGTCCGTCCAGTGATTCTTTTAATCTTTATTTTCAGTTCTGTCATAATGATATACACGTGCTCTGGGGCGGGACTTTAGGGAGGGACTCTAGCTGGTGCTCTCATTATGTATGCCTACCTGTGCCTTATGACAGGTCACTGTGCGTTCAGTGACCTGCCTACTGTTTTAAATATTGCCTGTGTAATTTCTGTTCAGAAGTGAAATTTACATTCCCCAATATGGCCTGCACATTCATAGTAGCATTTTTTGGTTGCCGAGATATGCTACTGCGCACACATGGGTGCCATTTTGCTTCAGGAAAAAGAATTTTGGGTGCAGCTAATTGGCGCTGCGCATGCGCAGTAGCATCACGGCAATCGAGATATGCTACTGCTCAAGTGCAGGCGGCGTGGGCCATATTGCTGCAGGCAATTTTTTTTCCTCTAGCAACCAACCAACAGATGCTACTGCGCGGGCCACGGCGGCCATATTGGGGGATGTAAATTTTCACTTTTGAACAGAAATGACACAGGCAATATTTAAAACAGTAGGCCCCGTTTTGCTTGCTTCAATAGTCTCCATAGGAGACTAGAAGCAGCAGTTTTCTGATTGCTTCTACTGCATTCAAGCGATGAGCAGATCGCCTGTATGCAGTAGAAATGCTCACTTGCTATGAGCGCCGACCATTGGGTGGCACTCATAGCAAGCGAGACATGACACCCACAGGGGTCTGCTGCAGACCCCGGGTTGTCATGCCTACCCATCTGTGACCCGCAATCATGTGACGGGGTCACCGATGGGCGGGGCCTAGGACGCGCTTCCCAGATGCATGAGTTAAATGCCGCTGTCAAAGAGCCGCGGATGGATCGCAATTCCACCCGTGGCTGTTGCGGGCACATGTCAGCTGACATGTGCCCGGTTTAGTGCGGGCTCAGCGCCGGACCCCGCGCTGAACCAGGGGTGATACCCTATGACGTATTAGTATTCTATAGGCTATTAAGTGGTTAATACAGGGAGGGTCCTATTTTCTGGAGCCTTATCTCTTGGCCAGATTGAAGAGTGGTTATTAAGACTGACTTTGATACAGAGGACACATAAATGTGAATAGGCAGTGTGTAATGCCACATTTTTGTCTTTGGTGTTGCTGCAGGGAAAATTGTACAGATGAGACTTACATTAGTGGAGCTGATGTGGGGCCTGATTGCTGGGGCTCCTAGCAAATACACTTCTTGATCTAGCTTGTCCAAAGTATAGGACTCCATTCAACTTGTTAGGACAATAGATTACTAGTTGTCTGTGGAAAGACTGTTTACACCCTCTTCAGACATGGACTGTATCTGAATGGAGTGGGATGAGCGGCATCTTAAAAACAAGCTCATATGTGTGTAAAATCCAAACTTGTCCATTTTCCTGAGACAAAGTTGTCTATATCCATTTCAGTACTCTTTTGGCTCCTATTAATCAAAGGCACCAATTCATCACTGCTGTTTCTCCATTTTTCTAGCGTAATTTCCTCCTTTTTTAATGGTTTTAGTTTATTCGCCTTCTCTTATTTGCACCAAGTTGGCTTTCTTTTTAACCACTTCGCGCCAGAGCCTGTTTTTGCCTTCGTGACCGGGCCAATTTTTTCAATTCTGACCACTGCCAGTTTATGAAGTAATTACCCTGGAACGCTTCAACGTATTCCCCTGATTCTGAGAGTTTTTTCGTGACATATTGTACTTCATGATAGTGGTAAAATTTCTTCGATATCACTTGCGTTTATTTGTGAAAAAATCGGAAATTTGGCGAAAATTTTGAAAATTTTGCAATTTTCAAACTTTGACCACATCACATTTGAAGTCACTTTGAGGGGTCTTTATGACAGAAAATACCCAAAAGTGACACCATTCTAAAAACTGCACCCCTCAAGGTGCTCAAAACCACATTCAAGAACTTTATTAACCCTTCAGGTGATTCACAGGAATTTTTGGAATGTGGAAGAAAAAAATTAACATTAACTTTTTTCACAAAAATGTTACTTTAGACCCAATTTTTTTATTTTCACAGGGGTAACATGAAAAAATGGACCCCAAATTTTTTTGTGCAATTTCTCTTGAGCGTGCTGATACCCCATATGTGAGGGAAACCCACTGTTTGGGCGCACGGCAGGGTTCGGAAGGGAAGGAGCGCCATTAGACTTTTTGAATGTAAAATTTGTCTGAATAATTAGCGGACGCCATGTTGCGTTTGGAGAGCTCCTGATGTGCCTAAACAGTGGAAACCCCCCACAAGTGACACCATTTTGGAAACTAGACCCCTTAGGGAACTTATCTAGATGTGTGGTGAGCACCTTGAACCCCAAGGTGCTTCACAGAAGTTTATAATATTGAGCTGTAAAAATAAAATTTTCACATTTTTCCCACAAAACCGTTTTTCATCCCTTAATTTTGCATTATCATAAGGGTAATAGGATAAATTGCACCATGAAATTTGTTGTGCAATTTCTCCTGAACACGCTGATACCCCATATGTGGAGGCAAATTACTGTTTGGGCACATGGCAGGGTTTGAAAGGGAAGGAGCGCCATTTGACTTTTTGAATGTAAAATTTGTTTGAATAATTAGCGGATGCCATGTCACATTTGGGGAGCCCCTAATGTGCCTAAACAGCGGAAACCTCCCACAAGTGCCACCATTTTGGAAACTAGACCCCTTAGGGAACTTATCTAGATGTGTGGTGAGCACCTTGCACCCCCAGCTGCTTCACAGAAGTTTATAATATTGAGCCGTAAAAATAAAATTTTCACATTTTTCCCTCAAAAAATGTTTTTCATTCCCTAATTTTGTATTATCATAAGGGTAACAGGAAAAATTGCACCATGAAATTTGTTGTGCAATTTCTCCTGAACACGCCGATACCCCTTAGGGAACTTATCTAGATGTGTGGTGAGCACCTTGAACCCCAAGGTGCTTCACAGAAGTTTATAATATTGAGCTGTAAAAATAAAATTTTCACATTTTTCCCACAAAACCGTTTTTCATCCCTTAATTTTGCATTATCATAAGGGTAATAGGATAAATTGCACCATGAAATTTGTTGTGCAATTTCTCCTGAACACGCCGATACCCCATATGTGGAGGCAAATTACTGTTTGGGCACATGGCAGGGTTTGAAAGGGAAGGAGCGCCATTTGACTTTTTGAATGTAAAATTTGTTTGAATAATTAGCGGACGCCGTGTCACATTTGGGGAGCCCCTAATGTGCCTAAACAGTGGAAACCCCCCACAAGTGACCCCATTTTGTAAACTACACCTCTCAAGGAATTCATCTAGGGAAGTAGTGAGTATTTTTTAATTTTTAAATTTATACCATTGGGCAGTGAAAAAAGCATAATTATATTTTTACCACAAAAAAATGTTTTACCCTCAGATTTTACATTTTCACACAGGGCAATGGGTAAAAATGGTGCCAAAATGTGTCACACAATTTCTTCTAAAAGTGTCAATACCCCATATGTGGCTGTATCGTACCACTTAGCCATACGGTGAGATTTGAGGGGGAAGGAGCGCTATTTGACAATTGGAGAACAAATTATTGTAGAATAGGCATTTGGATTTGGGAGCACAAAATTTTCTGAATTTCTTTTGGGGGGCAAGGACCATTTTGCTTTTCCAGAGCCTTTCTGCTACCAGTAACTTGGAAGTCCCTTATATTTTTAACAGATGATGGACCTGAGTGGGGACTAGCTTTTTTTTGAGGACTGAGTTGAAGCTTTTATTGGGAACATTTTACGTAACATTTATCCGGCGCTCTAGGCTGAGCACTTACATCGGGGTTTCCATCTAATTTTCCAAGTGATGTAATTCAGATGCTTTATTCTGAGCGCTATAACTTTATTTTTTGGCTGATGGAGCTGTATGGCGGCTTTTTTTTGCGGAATAAGATGACTTTTTCAGTGGTACCATTTTTATTTCTATTCTGCTTTTTAATCGCATTTTTTTCCACTTTTTGTTTGGCGATATGATGAAAAAGCATATTTTTTTGCTTCGTTTTTTATTTATTTTTATTACGGTGTGCACAGAAGGAGTTAGTGTGACAGTTTTATAGCTCGGGTTGTTTTGGACGCGGCGATACCAAATATGTGTACTTTTTTTGGTTTTGTAATAATTTACGGATTTATTGGTTTAATATTTTATTTATTTTTATTTATTTTGTGATTTTTTTTTTTAATAGTTTAAAAACTTTTTTTTTTACTTTTTTTTACATTTTTACTTAGTCCCTGTATGGGACATTAATTTTTATTTTTCTGATCACTGATCTCATGTAATGTAATACACATATATTACATTATATGAGATCTTCACTGACTGTTTCAGTCAGAGTCTCCTGTCTGACTTCAGCTACATACAGGCTGAAGTCAGACAGGAAGGACACCATATATGGCAGAGCTGGAGGCGGTCATGTGACCTCCAGCTGCCATAGCAACCCCAGGTCCTCAAACGAAACGGAGGTCTTCGGAGGTAAGTAAGACGACCCCCTCTCTTCCTGCTGTCTCCTATATGCCGTGATCACTATAGATCACAGCATATAGAAGACAGCAAAGGGTTAACATCACTGGGACCTGATCTAATCAGGTCCCAATGATGTACCCTGTCAGAGCTAACGCTCTGCACCGGAATCGCAGTGCTTGCAGGACCCTGGGGGTCCTGAGCACTGCGAGACCACCCACCGTTTTTAAACGTCGGCACTGCACAGAGCCCGGCAAGCGCCGACGTTTATCTACAGTGGGCGGTCGGGAACCGGTTAAAGTCTCTTTTTTTTTTTCTTGACAACTTTGCTTATCCATATGTTTATGGGTGTGTGCATCAGAAATTTCTGCACAATTTCTGGTTTACTTGGCAGGAAAAAGGCTACTTGAAATGCGCACAATTTTTTGTTTTTTTTTGCTTATTTTTCCCCACTCATTACTATGGGTGAAATATGCAGTAAAAATGCTGAAAGAATAGACATGCTGCACCAAATCTGCAAGGAAAAAAAAGGCAATGTGTACATGAGAATTCAGGAATCTCATTCACTTTGCTGATACTTGGAAATCCTTCAGGTTTTGTGACAAAACTGTCCAGAAAAAACACGACAAAAATGTAGCTTCTGTCCATACTCTTAAGAGTGATTCATGAAACGCCACTCTTACCAAATGTCTCATTTTTTGGTGCATCTTACCCCAGTTTCTGCCTGGAATAGTGTAATTTTGCTACTTTAATCATTTTTAGCGACCTTTTAGCACTAAAAACCGTAAATCCTTTAAAAAGAAAGAGAAAAAAAAAAAAAAACCCTCATTTTTGATTTTGCACCAAATTCATTAACCGCGTGCCCCGGTTAGGAGAATTTGGCTAAAAAAACCCCCAGCAAATACTACTAGACAAAAAGGAGTGATTTAAATAAATAGCAAATTATGAATCAGGCCCAAAGTGTTAGTTCTGGCATAAAATACTTTGCATTGCGGAAAATAATTAGACTTTTGGCCAACTCTGCCTAAGTGGGCCCAGTTATAGAGTAGCTGGGACGGGGCGTAGCAAGACCCACCTAAGAAAATAATCAAAAGTGGCTTCATACATTACACCCTGTATGTTTACACCATTCATAGACTGGAGTGGATTAAAGTAGAACACGCTACATGTGGTACTAACACCGATGGTCCATAGATTAACATTGGACTGTAATAATGTCTTTGCATCCGGTTAAAACCCTTTCATTGAAAATGTTAAAAATTTCCTATCACTTATTGATATTTTTGAAGCAATAAACAGAATCTATTGTAATCGACATATTGATTATATTAAGCTTTTAATGAAAATCTTGCAGTTTTTGCTGTGGCCTTCACTGCTTGTTGTTTAGGGATCACATTGTCATCACTGGCAGATAACCCCTATTATAAAGCTGGAGGCAGCTGATAGATGAGAACGGTATTGATTAAAGATGATTAGATCGCTTTCATTTTGCAAAGGTCATGGAGCATGGCCAGAATACACTCCTATATAAGAAGGGGTTAAATAAAATGGCAAATTCTGTACATAGTTAAAAAATGATTAAATATACTCACCTCTTTTTCTCCCCTGCCAATCCATCAGACACTCTGGCGGTCGTCCTGGTTTTTGTTTACAAGCATGTGGTTGCAGCGGTCAAGTGCCGTACATTATTGGCATCACTGTTCAGTACAAAGCCATGATGCCAGTAGTACAGCTGGAAACAAAGACCCAGAGGGCGCTGACGCATCTGTACTGGTTTGACTAGGGCTAGGAGATGCAAGTACGTTTTCTGTTAAATGTTTCTTATTACAGTATTTCCTTTGTTTAATCAACTGGAAAACAGGTTGCTTTCTATGGACTGTTTGGCTGATGTGTAGCAAGTTTGTGAACAATCTGTTCACAGGTAAGAGCAGCAACGCGAGTAAAATGGCCCCTAAATAGAAACAGATTAGAAAATTTAAATTGAGCAAAAAGATCTGCAGGGCCATGTTGTATGTCCGCCTTTTCTGATTAGTAGGCCCGGAACATACTGATCATTGCAGCAATAAATATTTCTATCAATTTTTATGTATAGTTTATACTTTTGTTAAATAAATGAATTGGTGATTCTAAACATTACCCTATAAAGAGTTGTAGCATAGTTGTCAAGGACAGGATTTTATTCCTTAAAAGTAAACAAAGCAATTTCTTATTTTTGAAGTGATGTTGAAAACTTTGAACTTTGAAAAAAATATGCAAACGTGTGTGTATACACTGGCGACCAAAAGTTTTGTATCTATTTTTTAAAAGTGTGATTGCTTCTGTCTGGTTGTTGTGATGCCATTTCCCTGGTGATGAGTTGAAAGTGCATGAAGTTGTCATCATGCAAGACCAAAATGCTTTTGAATATAGGTATGGTCATTTGTTTAAAGAAAACTACCAAAAGTTTTGCATATACTATTTATTGAACACAACATAGAGAGTACCACATTTTTCAGACTATAAGACGCACCTAGGTTTTAGAGGAGGAAAATATTAAATAAAATGTGATCATGATGCACTATTATGGGGGAGGGGTTCTTCTACTCACACTGTTATAGGGGTAATGTCCCCCAATTCTGTACCAACATCCTCCATCCTGATATATATCAACCCTACTGCTCTTGGCTGTCGCACCACAGTTTGGAAACTCACTTTGACCCCATATTCTTCGTTCATTTCGTGCGAAATCTGTACAGCACTTTTATGGACATCAGATACTGATTTCTTAATAATGTGATTAACTCTGGAGGAAGTTTTCTGTGGCTGTCCACTTCTAGGTTTGTCAGCTGTTCCATAACCCACTTTCTCTTTCTTTAATATATGTGACACTTGACTTGACTTTTGTTTGACTTCACACTCAGAATAAGGCTGTGTGCCCACAAAGCGTTTTTCAAGCGTTTAGCAGCGTAAACGCTTGGGAAATGCTTGGTAAACCTTCCCCCATGGTCTCCAATGCAATTCCGCACTTTCAATGCCCATGCAGCGTTTATGCTGCGCTCAAAAATCCGCAGCATGTCCATTAATTTTGCGGAAGCGTTGCGTTTTCGCCGCCATTGACTTGCATTAGAACGCGCCAATTCCGCAAGACTGCATCTGTACTTGCGTAATTGGCGCGTTCTAATGTGCGGATGGTACCCGGGTGTGGAGGACAGGAGACTCTCCTCCACACCCAGGTACCATAAAAAAAAGAATAAAGTAAAAAATAAAGATTATATTCACCTTCCAACGGCCCCCGGACTCCTTCTCTTCGCTTGCCGACAGATCGCGCAGGATTGAAGGACCTGCGGTGACGTCACAGTCTTGTGACGGCAGGTCTTTCAGTACAGCGTACCGCGATCTGCCGGCAGCCAGCACAGGAGCGCAGCAAGTCTTGGGGGCCATCGGAAGGTAAGTATAGGTTTATTTTTTTATTTTTAATCATTCTCTCGGGTCACACTATATAAATCCATGCCGTTTGCATGGATTTATATAGTGTGACCAAGTTGTCAAGCACTTTTCCAAGTGATGCTAAAATCGCTTGGAAAGCGCTTGTCAACCTGCATGCGGAAATGCCAGTGAAGAACGCTTCACATCCGCATGTCCCTGGCAGGAAAAACGCATGTACAATAAGCATGTACAAAACGCATGTACAATCCGCATGTGTGTTTTTTTTCTGCCAGGGAGATGCAGAAACGCTCAGGAAAAAATCCTGAGCATTTCTGCATCGCGGGCCCATAGCCTAATAAGCTTCCTGGCATCTGTTGATCAATTTTGTCTCTCTTTAACATGTTTAACCTAACCCCCCCCAAATTATATATATATATATATATATATAAGAGAGAGAGAGAACAGAAGTAATCAGACTTTTAAAAATACATATAATTACTCCAAGAAAATTATTGTAATTAGACATGTTTTGTTATACACATTTATTTTCTTTGTGTGTAGTGGAACAACACAGATATAAAAAAAAGGGCAAATTGGACAGAATTTCACACACAACCCTAAAAATGGACCGGATAAAATTGTGGGTAAACAACTTTGTTTCAAACTCACCTGTGACAGGTGAGGAAAATCTGAAAATCACACCTGAAACCAGATAAAAAGGAGAGAAATTGACTGAATCAATGCAACAAAGCTCTGGAGAGTTCTGAAGTGGCTAGCAAGGAGTACGTATCTAAATCCCATTGAACACCTATGGAGAGATCTTAACATTGCTGTTGGGAGAAGGCAACCTTCAAATATTCCAGTTGAGAGGTGTAAGGAGCTTGTTGATGGTTATAGGAAGCGGTTGATTGCAGTTATTTATTCCAAAGAGAGTGCAACCAAATATTAAGTTGAGTGTGCCAACAATTTTTTGTCAGGCCAATTTTTTGGGGTTTTGTGTGAAATTATGTCCAGTTTGCCTTTATTTCCCCTCCATTCCTTTTTGTTGTTCCAATACACACAAATGAAGTAAACGTGTATAATAAAACCTGTGTAATTGCAATTATTTTCTGGGAGAAATATTTCATTTTCTCGAACAATTTCAAGGGTGACACAACTTTTGTGCGTGCGTACATGTATACAGTGGTGTGAAAAAGTTTTTGCCCCCTTCTGATTTCTTATTCTTTGGCTGTGTGTCCACGATGCGTTTTTAATGTGTTTTTGCAGCTGCGGAAACGCATGAAAAACGCATGGTAGAAGGGCAGCAATGTCCCCCAATGATAATCTGCATGTGCTGTGCACATGCTGCGGAAATTTCCGCTGCGGATTATCATTGCGGAAAAAAACGCAGCACTACCAATTATTTTGCGGGAATGATGCGTTTTCGCCGCCATTTACTTGCATTAGAACGCACCAATTCCGCAAGACTACATCTGTACTTGCGTAATTGGCGCGTTCTAATGTGCGGATGGTACCCGGGTGGAGAGGAGAGTCTCATCCACACCCAGGTACCATTAAAAAAATCTGTAAAAAAAAAAAAAAAAGAATAAAATAAAAAATAAATGTATATTTACCTTCCGGCGGCCCGCGCTGCGCTCCTCCTCGCTTCCCGGCACTTTGCAGTGGATTGAAGGACCTACGCTGACGTCAGTCATGTGACTGGTCACGCGACGCTGACGTCGGCAGGTCTTTCAATCCACCGCTGCCGGGACCGAGCGAAGCAAGACAGCGCGGGCCATTGGAGGGTAAGTATTTATTTATTTTTTTTTATTTTTAACCACTCTCTCGGGTCACACTATATAAATCCATGCCGTTTGCATGGATTTATATAGTGTGACCTAGTTGTCACAAGCACTTTCCAAGTGATGCTAATCGCTTGGAAAGCGCTTGTCAATCCGCATGCAGAAATGCAAGTGAAGAACGCTCCATTTCCGCATGTCCCTGGCAGGAAAATGCATGTACAATCCGCATGCGTTTTTTTCTGCCAGGGAGATGCAGAAACGGTCAGGAAAAAATCCTGAGCATTTCTGCATCGTGGGCACATAGCCTTTTGCAGGTTTGTCACACTTAAATGTTTCAGATCACAAAACAAATTTAAATATTAGATAAAGATAACACAAGTAAACACTAAATGCAGTTTTTAAATGAAGGTCTTTATTAAAGTATAAAGAAATCCAAACCTACAGGGCCCTGTGTGCACCTGCCACAAAAGCATAAAACCTTAGTCACTGTATTTCCCGTTTCTAAACTGTGTACCTGCAACATAACTACCACGGGAAAAGACATCTATAGAACTATCTATATTTTTACACACACAGTATGTATGTATGTATGTGTATATATATGTATGTGTATGTACACTGCTCAAAAAAATAAAGTGAACACTCAAATAACTCAACCTAGATCTGAATGAATGAAATATTCTCATTGAATACTTTGTTCTGTACAAAGTTGAATGTGCTGACAAAAAAAATCACACAAAAATCATCAATGCAAATCAAATTTATTAACCAATGGAGGCCTGGATTTGGAGTCACCCTCAAAATGAAAGTGGAAAAACACACTACACTCTGATCCAACTTTGATGTAATTTCCTTAAAACAAGTCAAAATGAAGCTCCGTGTTGTGTGTGTGGCCTTGATGGATGGAGCAAAACATGATGTCCCAGATGTGCTCCATCGGATTCAGGTCTGTGGAACGGGCGGGCCAGTCTATAGCTTCAATGCCTTCATCTTGCGGGAACTGCTGACACACTCCAGCCATATGAAGTCTGGCATTGTCCTGCATTAGGAGGAACCCAGGGCCAACCGCACCAGCATATGGTCTCACAAGGGGTCTGAGGATCTCATCTTGGTACCTAATGGAAGTCAGGCTACCTCTGGCGAGCACATGGCTTTGCTGCCCTTCAAAGAAATGCCACACCACACCATTACTGACCCACTGCCAAACCGGTCATGCTGAAGGATGTTGCAGGCAGCAGATAGCTCTCCACGGCGTCTCCAGACTCTGTCACGTCTGTCACATGTGCTCAGTGTGAACCTGCTTTCATCTGTGAAGAGCACAGGGCGCCAGTGGCGACTTTGACAATCCTGGTGTTCTGTTTAAGTGTTCCCTTTATTTTTTTGAGCAGTGTATATATATGTGCATGTGTAGGTGTATATAATGTATATGCGCGTGTGTGTGTGTGTGTGTGTGTGTGTGTGTGTGTGTGTGTGTATATAATATACACTGCTCAAAAAAAATAAAAGGAACACTTAAACAACAGAATATAACGCCAAGTAAATCAAACTTCTGTGAAATGAAACTGTCCACTTAGGAAGCAACACTGACAATCAATTTCACATGCTGTTGTGCTAATGGAATAGACAATAGATGAAAATTATTGGCAATGATCAAGACACCCTCAATAAAGGAGTGGTTGTGCAGGTGGGGACCACAGACCACATCTCAGTACCAATGCTTTCTGGCTGATGTTTTGGTCACTTTTGAATGTTGGTTGTGCTTTCACACTCGTGGTAGCATGAAACGGACTCTACAACCCACAAAAGTTGCGCAGGTAGTGCAGCTCATCCAGGATGGCACATCAATGCGAGCTGTGGCAAGAAGGTTTGCTGTGTCTGTCAGCATAGTGTCCAGAGGCTGGAGGCGCTACCAGGAGACCGGCCAGTACACCAGGAGACGTGGAGGGGGCCGTAGGAGAGCAACAACCCAGCAGCAGGACCGCTACCTCCGCCTTTGTGCAAGGAGGAACAGGAGGAGCACTGCCAGAGCCCTGCAAAATGACCTCCAGCAGGCCACAAATGTGCATGTGTCTGCACAAACGGTTAGAAACCGACTCCATGAGGGTGTTATGAGGGCCCGACGTCCACAGATGGGGGTTGTGCTCACAGCCCAACACCGTACAGGACTCTTGGCGTTTGCCACAGAACACCAGGATTGGCAAAGTCGCCACTGGCGCCCTTTGCTCTTCACAGATAAAAGCAGGTTCACACTGAGCACATGTGACAGACGTGACAGAATCTGGAGACGCCGTGGAGAGCGATCTGCTGCCTGCAACATCCTTCAGCATGACCGCTTTGGCAGTGGGTCAGTAATGGTGTGGGGTGGCATTTCTTTGGAGGGCCGCACAGCCCTCCATGTGCTCGCCAGAGGTAGCCTGACGACCATTAGGTACCGAGATGAGATCCTCAGATCCCTTGTGAGACCATATGCTGGTGCGGTTGGCCCTGGTTTCCTCCTAATGCAGGACAATGCCAGACTTCATATGGCTGGAGTGTGTCAGCAGTTCCTGCAAGATGAAGGCATTGAAGCTATGGACTGGCCCGCCCATTCCCCAGACCTGAATCCGATTGAGCACATCTGGGACATCATGTCTCGCTCCATCCACCAATGTCACGTTGCACCACAGACTGTCCAGGAGTTGGTGGATGCTTTAGTCCAGGTCTGGGAGGAGATCCCACAGGAGACCATCCGCAACCTCATCAGCAGCATGCCCAGGCGTTGTAGGGAGGTCATACAGGCACGTGGAGGCCACACACAATACTGAGCCTCATTTTGACTTGTTTTAAGGACATTACATCAAAGTTGGATCAGCCTGTAGTGTGTTTTTCCACTTTAATTTTGGGGGTGACTCCAAATCCAGGCCTCCACTGGTTAATAAATTTGATTTGCATTGATTTTTGTGTGATTTTGTTGTCAGCACATTCAACTTTGTACAGAACAAAGTATTTAATGAGAATATTTCATTCATTCAGATGTGTTGTTTGAGTGTTCACCCTTAATTTTTGCCATAGTTGTGTATATACACTGCTCAAAAAAATGAGACCACTGCAAAATTTTCATTTTCTCAGATTCTTCTCTCTATAGGTATTTTTTTGAGTAAAATGTACATTGTTGTTTTATTCTATAAACTACTGACAACGTCTCCGAAATTCAAAGCTAAAAATTTTGTGTTTATTTGCAGCAAATGAGAAATCGTCAAAATAATAAAGTGTTTTTAGACCTCAAATAATGCAAAGAAAACAAGTTCTTATTCATTTAGAAACAATAATACTCAAGCTTTACCTCAGGAAGAGTTCAGAAATCAATATTTGGTGGAATAACCATGATTTTTAATCACAGCTTTCATGCGTCTTGGCATGCTTTCCACCAGTCACTCACACTGCTTTTGGGTGATCTTATGCCACTCCTGGCACAAAAATGTAAGCATGTCTTTTGTTTGATGACTTGTGACTATCCATCTTCCTCTTGATTACATTCCAGAGGTTTTCAATGGGGCTCAGGTCTGGAGATTGGGTTGGCCATGACAAAGCCTTGATGTGGTGCTCCTTCATCCACACATAGACTGACCTAGCTGTGTGGCATGGGGCATTGTCCTGCTGGAAAAAAACAGTCCTGAGAGTTTGGGGACCATTACCTGAGCAGAAGGAAGCAAGTGTTTTTCAAGGATAACCTTGTATGCGGCTTGATTCATACGTCCTTCGCAAAGATTAACCTGCCAAATTCCAGCCTTGCTGAAGCATCCCCAGATCATCACTGATCCTCCACCAAATTTCACAGTGGGTGCAAGACACTGGCTTGTATGCCTCTCCAGGTCTCCATCTAACTATTAGACGACTAGGTGTTGGGCAAAGCTGAAAATTAGACTCATCAGAGAAGATTAGCTTACTCCAGTCCTCTATGGTCCAATCCTTATGGCAGGGCTCGACAAACCCAGGCGCCTGGTCGCCAGTGGCGCCTAGAAAATGTCTGGCGCCTAGCCCACACACCCGCCCGCCCACTCACTGTCTGGGCCGGGCCCACACACCCGCCCGCCCACTCACTGTCGGGGCCGGGCCCACACACCCGCCCGCCCACTCACTGTCGGGGCCGGGCCCACACACCCGCCCGCCCACTCACTGTCGGGGCCGGGCTCACACACCCGCCCGCCCACTCACTGTCGGGGCCGGGCTCACACACCCGCCCGCCCACTCACTGTCGGGGCCGGGCCCACACACCCGCCCGCCCACTCACTGTCAGGGCCGGGCCCACACACCCGCTCGCCCACTCACTGTTGGGGCCGGGCTCACACACCCACCCGCCCACTCACTGTCGGGGCCCTGGCCGCTTCCTCTGCACCTGTTCAGGGACGCAGGCGCTGCTTGATTGCCGGCACTCCCCCAGACATGGCCGCGCGCTGTCCGGCTGTGTCTGCTAGTAATGACACGGCAGGGTCGACGGCACTGCACCTTTAATTGTGCTTGTGTGTCGCTCCTGCCGCGTCATTACTAGCAGACACAGCCGCACAGCGCGCGGCCATGTCTGGGGGAGTGCCGGCAATCAAACACCGTCGGAGCGGAGGTCCTGCACAGATGGGCGGGAGGGGCCCGGACCCGACCGCAAGTGGGCCCCTCTGATGTTCCAGGGCCATGAAGTCTGTGACACGCCGGGGGCCCTGCACTGCACCATACCCGAGGAGCTGCTGGACAGGACACTGGACCGGGGACAGGTGAGTGAGGCTTCCCCAATCCCCATATTAAAAATATTAGTAATGGGTCTGTGTGAGTGCATGTATGTGAATGTCAGTGTATATGACTGTGTATATATATTTGTCTGTTTTATCTATGTGTATGTCTGTATGTGTACATATGTCTGCGTACCGTGTGTGCGCACGCATATGTCTGCGTACCGTGTGTGCGCACGCATATGTCTGCGTACCGTGTGTGCGCACGCATATGTCTGCGTACCGTGTGTGCGCACGCATATGTCTGCGTACCGTGTGTGCGTGTGCATATGTCTGCGTACCGTGTGTGCGCGCGCATATGTCTGCGCATGTGAAGGATGAGGGGGCAGGCTGGGCCATGTGTAATAAATAAATAAATATATATATATATATATATTTATTTCTCCGCCGTATCTGTGCATCATGAATCGTGTATGTGTTAAAAGGGCCCACTGAGACTCTTTCGCCCGGGGCCCAGAAAAACCTGGAGCCGGCCCTGGGGGGGAAGGATCGCTGTGGCCGGGGGCCCGTTCTCATCTCCCGCTACCTGTGTAAGTACATACAAAGGCCGTGCTCCCCGGGGAGACGCCGTGTGTGAGGGGGTCTATATGTACAGTTTGTCAACAAAAAAAATTCTGGCTCCTAGATTCTGAACAACTTTGTCGACCCCTGCCTTATGGTCTTTGGCAAACTTCAGCCTGGCTCTCCTTTGCTTCTCATTGATGAAAGGCTTTTTTCTAGCTTTACATGACTTGAGGCCTGCCTCTAGGAGCCTGCTACAAACTGTTCTTGCCATGCACTTCACCCCAGCTGCCATTTGCCATTCCTTTTGTACGTCAATTGATGTCATCCTGCGGTTGCTGAGTGACATTTGAATAAGATGACGGTCATCCCGGTCAGTGGAGAGTCGCTTTCACACTCTGCCGGTCGGTAGCTTTGTTGTCCCCAATATCTGCTGCTTGACCTTGTTGTAATGGACTGCTGTCTTCGAAATTTTAAGGATGGAGGCAACATGACGCTCACTGTATCCCTCTGCTAGTAAAGCCAGAATTGAGCCCTTCTTTTCCTCACTCAAGACTTTTCTTTTCAACTCCTTTGGCATGGTTAAGTTATTTTTTCATTCAAATTACTTTTGGGCTATTCCTAGCACTTGTTTTGCCATCCAGCTTGTCCTATTGCAAGAGGATTGTGAAGACCACAGCAGTGTTTCTTATACTTTCCCTCATTACATAAGATTTGGTTCGTGATCACCTAATCAGAAGCACATTAAGTGGAATGAGGTGGACTTTGGTTGGAATTCAACTGACACTGGAATGGAATGGCTGTCTGACATGTAGAGCTGGGGATTTTTAGAAAACTGTGCAGTGGTCTCTTAATTTTTACCAGAGCTGCATACATATATATATATATATATATATATATATATATATATATATATATATATATATATATATATATATATATTATACACTTACACTGTGTGTGTGTAAAAATATAGATAGTTCTATAGATGTCTTCTCCCGTGGTAGTTATGTGGCAGGTACACACAGTTGAGAATCGGGAAATAATACAGTGACTGTAAGGTTTTATGCTTTTGTGGCAGGTGCGGTTTCCAGGAAGTACTCACAGCCCCCTCCCAGAGACACCAGGCAGTGACGGGGGAATACAATAGTTTTATCCATGGTGTGTATAGCATTATCTTGTCTTGCTCAGGCATCATGTACAGTAGTTGCGATTTAAAGAGAATTTTTGGTCTTTATTAAAATTAAGCTATGTTTAGGGATGCTTCTAAAGGAGACAGAAATAGCCACAGCCCCCATATTGTCCCTCCGCTTGAGAACATCCACTCTGACCAACTCCCCCGGACCAGTCACTTGACCGTATAGCCAGTCTGTGGCTCCAGCCAGGTGACTATTGATCAGCTGTCAGTTATACCTATACTGCTGTTTTTACAGTTATATATGGGACTTATGAACTTAGGCCTTATAAAAATCATACTAACACAGTACATTTTAGTGATACAATGCTCAGTGCACTGTTATCCCTACCCCCTCAATTTGCATTTTGTTCCCCCCCACATCTGAATGACAGAGAGCACTGCCCGTATTCTGCCTGCATATGCACGGACACTGCCTGTGCCTGGCTGCATACCACAGTGTGGGCGTGCGCGTTCCCTTCCCTGGTTCCTCTCTGAAGCTGCTATCTACTCTTCTGGGTGCATCAGTGTAGTGAGTGGCAAAGTACCTTCAGAACTAAAGTAATATCACAGGAAAAATAAGTAGCAGTTCGTCATCCCCTATAGATGATGACTTACATTAGTTTTGTGCTCTCGACTAGACGGTCACTTTAAGATACAATTTGGGATGTAGCTTTATTTTCAGTTGGAAGAGGTCCTGAATCCAGATATGTGTTTAGGGAATCTGCTTTGTAATCTGAGAGCAGCATGAAGTATGGGCTGAGACACTGATTTCAATGATGTCACTTACTAGGCTGTGTACTGTAATTTTAATACTATCAATGTTTTATCAACAAGGAGATTATCACTGCCGGACTAGCTGCCCTTATGCCTCCTGGTCCATCCACACCCCCGGCACTGATTAGCAGCTTACTGTCAATATACAGTGTACACAGGGCATTCTTCTAACACAGACTTTATTGCCAAACTGCCTGGATTACTTTGGTCTGGATTAAAGGAATTTGTAATTTTTGGGTTTTTTGGAGTGGGGTGAGGGAATGCTGGATGGGCTGGGAGTTGGTTTGCCTGTTTTGCCTCTGCTGTGAATGAGTCTCTTTTTTGCTATTAGATTAAAGAAAAAGTGCACTTACATTCCTTTAGTCACCTGCCCTGAAAAACCTACCTGAGCCCATATTGGTTATCATTTTATTCCATATGGTAGATTTATAGTGATGTATGTACAGCCAGTCTAGGATGAAAGGTGACTGAAGAAGAGAGGGGGAATGCTTTTGTTCTTTTTATTCAAGGACAGAGAAAGATCAAAGGAATGAGAATGGAGGGGGGGAAGTGACAGAAAAATGCAGATGTCCCAAGGGAGGGAATGGCATAACAAAGTAATAAATTATATGTAGAGCTGGCTGAATTGAAAGCAGACCAGCTCAGATGCACAGGCTGCACGTATGGAGGAATAGCCAGGGGATGAGCTATATAGGAGGCTTCTGCCATCTGACAGGAGGTGTAATACTACAAGTGCGTGTGGTTATCTAGTCTCTAATGGTTACAGATGTGACACCAAAGATAACTTTTCTTGTCCTCAGTGGCCTTAGTGGTTAATTCAGCAGCAGGCTGTAGATATTCTGTGACCATAACCACATAGAGGTGGTTTTCTTCAGAAGGCTGTGTATTTCTTGTACTAAATACTCGACCAGCTTAGCGTTACTTGTTGTTGCCATGTGAATTCTGATGTTGCGTAAATGTAATTCCATGATATTGTGCAGCAGATATCCCTGTGTACCCCTAACTTACCTGACAGTGGGGTGTGGAAATGCTGTCCTGACAGTCTGATCTATGTGGAGCCAGCTAGACACATTAGATCCATGTTTGCAGACACCTCTGGTCTTGACTGGAGCCCCCACAATCTAGCGTGTGTGGGGGTTAACGTGTGGGGGTTAACGTGTGTGTGTGTGTGGGGGGGGGGGGGGGGGGGGGGGTCTGCAGTAGTATTGCCAGTGTCTGCTCTTGTGGGAAGAGAGTGAGGTGATCATCGATTCTGCTTGTATTTTTTTTTTTTGGGGGGGGGGGGGGGTGTTGAGATCACTTGAGCTCCCAGGTAATTGAATCTGATATTGCGTATCCTTTAAGGAAAGCATTTGAGATAAATAAAATAACATTTGGGTGGAGATTTAGTCTTCAGTCCCTTCTTTGTGTCTAAACTTAGTTACAGATTGCTATGGTTACATAATGTTTCAATGATTCCCCCTCACAAAAAAAGGATGGAGCGCTTTTCTGTCATGTCTGTACCATTTCACAGCGTCTAGAATATAGTGAGTGAAAAGATGCAGCCTTCTGGGAATCTCTGCAGCTACCTGTTCATTACTAGCATTTGTAAAACTGGTGAGGATAAACTGCCATTACCTCCTGAGGAGGAGATGATTTATATAGTCACCAGAACTGTTGTATGAGGCTGTGACCCCACAATTTGGGCTCTGTACACACAGCACCTGAGCTTCTTTGCTTTGTTCACATCATATTTAGAGCCCATGTCGGATGTATTCATCTGGAGGATGTCCCGGTGTAGCTAAAGCTGCAACATATCCGCCGTATAACCATAGAGCAGGATACGTCTTTAATTGGAGAAAGCCAACAAAGAATTTCTACATTGTAAAATGTTTCCATTACCATACACCGAACTACATTATTCCATTCTTTTGGCCTTTAACAGGTAATTAGACCCCTGTAAAAAATGCTCCTGGAGTATACACCATACATGTGACTAGATCCCCTGTATACCAACCCAACGGAGGCCTAAAAGACATTCTTAACCTCTCAAGGGGTCAGGTCCTATGTATATGTTGAACATATATATTACCTGCATATACGTGAAATAATGGGTTTAGACATAATGTTACCACAGCCTTACTGCAACATTAAGACCCCAACTTACAAGGCATGACTAAGATCATACATAAATGCAAAAGTGAACAACTTTATTAAAAACTGGCTGTACCTGGCCACGCGTTGCTGTGGCTCAGTGTGGTTAAATGGAAAAAGAAAAGAGCGCACACGTTTCTAAAATATTTAATTTCACAATGCTTGTGGGTGTACAATATTTTTTGTTCCATTGTCTGTGTAGCTATAGAGATTGTCTGGTTTGTCGACTCTAGAACACGCAACATATAATTGTCCATGTGAGAAGCAATCTGTGCCTAGATTTAAACCGCACAATTCTAAAGATTGGCTCGTTTGTTTAAAATCTTAAATCGCCGAAAGTTCTTCACCGATTGCTTTGAAATTTTGACAGTCAGGT
The DNA here is from genome assembly GCF_046119375.1 of Phyllobates terribilis. Taxonomy (NCBI): domain Eukaryota; kingdom Metazoa; phylum Chordata; class Amphibia; order Anura; family Dendrobatidae; genus Phyllobates; species Phyllobates terribilis. The sequence continues at coordinate 264,800,260 of NW_027362761.1, forward strand.
GTCACAATGGAGCCGGTCATGTCAGGGATTGCTAGTTATACAGTTCCCTAGTACAGAGGGAATGTGACAGGAGGGGGCTCAGAGATGAAGGCAAGCGGTGGCAGAGGAAGAGGGGGTGATCCTCTTGACATGTCCCGTGTCGGTTCCGACCAGATCACAGCGCCGCTACCGCCGGTAGCGCAGTGAGATTTGCACTTGCTGGCTCTCCGCCCACTGCTGCGAGGCTCGGGCCCTGCTCAGTGCCCAGAGCGGAGGCCGCTGCCTTCGCCTCTCCATGCAGCCTCCCTCTCTCCTTCCCTCCTCCGGCAGTCGGAAATAAGACTCACCTGCCGGAGAAGAAGCCTCAGCAGCAGCGATGTCGGAGAGCAACAGCTGGTATATAAAAACATGCGTGTATTCGAATGCATGAAGAACTTTCGGAGATTTAAGATTTTGAACAAACGAACATTTACATTTTTATTTATATGGATAAAAATATAAAAAATACAGTACAAGGAAACCATGCAAAAGGTAAGAACCAGACTAAAGAAAAAATGGGCCAGGGCAGTTAGAAGCTCTAGGGGATAGCATAATGCAGATGGACATGCACAAAGAAAAGAATAAGTACTGGAATGCAGGATATGTATGTACATGTATGTGTATATATGCAAGATAAGAATAATAAAAAAATGCAGGCGTGCTTCATCAAGGGTAGTCCTACCCCTGATGAAACGAGTGTTGGGTTGGCCAGGCACTTAAAGTCCTCCTTTACTCTGGCTGGTACCATGCAGTTGACCATGCTGTACTATTGTTTAAATTATATTTTGGGTGCATTTCTCTGCTGTGTGTGATTCTAGTCACCAATATATACATATATAACTTGTATAGCATTACTACCTACATTTATGCTTATTGATAGCTGCTACCACTATACGAGGGGCGATCCAAAAGTAATGATAATCAATACTAAACACAATGAATATAGTAAAAAAAAAATAATTATTTTTCTACATAGTTTCCTAACAAGTCTATACGTTTAGTCCATCTCTTTTCTAAACTTAGAATTCCCTTCAAAAAAAGTTCTTGATCTTGACCCTCAAAAAAATCCCCAACAGCGGTTATCACGTCGCTATTGTCATCAAATTTCTTGCCCCGGAGGTGTTCCTTGAGCCGAGGAAAGAGAAAGAAGTCACTGGGGGCTAGATCTGGCGAATAGGGGGTGTGTTCCACCAGTTCAAAGCCTGCTTCTTGAATGGTAGCCATGGCAACTGCAGCTTTGTGAGCCGGCGCGTTAACTTGGTGAAACAGCACTCCAGCCCGCAGTTTGCTGCGCCTTTTCTCCTTGATAGCCTCCCGCAGTCTTCTTATTTGTTCTGCGTAGTAGGAGCCCGTAATAGAGGCTCCCTTCTCCAAATAGTCCACCATAATTCCTTCAGCGTCCCAAAAAACGGACGCCATAACCTTCCCTGCTAAGCTTGACACTTTGAATTTCTTCGGCGTCGGTTCGTTGGCTCGTTTCCATGTCATCGATTGTTGTTTCGGGATCAAAGTGGTGGATCCAGGTCTTGTCCATGGTCAAAAACGTGACAAAAAATTCTCCTTGTCTGCTTGGAACTTTTCGAGAATTGCTATTGAAATGTCAACTCGTTTCTTCTTTTGCTCGTCGGTTAACATTTTTGGCACCCAACGCGCCGAGACCTTTCTCATATGCAATTCTTTTGCAAGGATTCTTTGAATACTGCCATATGAGATCCCCGTGACCTCAGCTACATGCCTGATAGTCACTCTTCGATCGGCCAATACAACTTCTTCAACTTTTTTCACGTTTTCTTCATTGAGGGACGTGGATGGGCGTCCTTCACGATGTTCATCTTCCGTCGATGTTCTTCCCAGCTTAAATTCCTTGGCCCAGCGTGCAACTGTGGAATATGGAGGAGAAGAGTCCCCCAATGTTTCCACCAAGTCGCTGTGTATGTCTTTGGTAGTCATTTTTTTCAAGCAGAGGTATTTGATGACAGCTGAGCTCGTTTTTTTCCATTTTGATGTTCACTCCTCGGCAGTTCCTATTCAAATGAACGTAGCTCCCGGGAATCGTGGCCTATTTAAGTGATTTTTTTTTTCCTGGACTAGTGGGTACCTAAGAGAGAAGAAAACATTTTATTTTAATTTCTGTGTGCAATAGAAATAACCGATTATCATTACGTTTGGATCGCCCCTCGTATATTGTGCCATCCCTCTGGGCCTCTAACTGCCCTACCCATTTTTTCCCCTTCCTAACTCTTGTATGGACTCTTTGTACTGTATTTTTTGTTTTTATTTTTCAATAAAGTTGTTCACTTTTGCATTTATGTATTTTCTTAGTCATACTCCTCATCTTAGGGTCTTTTGTGATATTATGCATATGACCTTTACGAAGATATACATGGGGCGAAATCAATGTTGCAGTAAGGATACTTATAAACACCAATCAGAGGGACATCCCCAAGTAATATAAAAAATGTTTTTAAGCAAAATTCTGGAGTAAATTCAGATAAAACACCTACATAACCCCGATACACTAACTCAAAAATCCATAATTGGCTGGACAGAAAACCGTAAGAAACATGTGTTCCTCCACCACTTGGTGTTCTCAATTAGGTCATGAGCAGCATACGTCACAGGACAAACCTAATAATGGAAAATAATCACTGAGATGTATCCTAATATCCTAAACTGGTCAAATACAACCGATCACAGGAAAAACCTAATAATGGGGGAAGAAAATCTCTTGTGATTGGCTGTGTTTTACGATTTTCGGATTTCTGTTAAGTTTCTCATGTGATTGGTTATATTTTGGATGATCAATCATTTGTGTTCATCCGCCTCTTGTTACTTTTGAATTATGTCTTTTAGAGTTTTCTGTCCAGCTAATTATAGATAGAAAAAATATTTTTGCAGTATTTTTTGGATCTTTTCCTGTATCCGTATTATGTACCGTAGGTGTTGGTGTTCCTGCAGTATTAAGTAGTGTCTGGAAAATGGCCCAAGTTAAACTTGTTTGGTTCTTTCTTTTTGCCACTTTGCCCACTATGTAAGAGAACCCCATTTTCCAGGAGTACTGTAATGTGTATTAAGCATATTTCTCTCAGACCACCACTTCTGCTACAAAGAATGAATGGATTGAGTGTAATAAGGGCTGAACTACTAGAAGCTAAACTATAGCCGTTCCACTTTCTTTCCTGTCTCTGCTGTCTACATGAGTCATAATGCTTGTAGTGGGGAGCTTCACATGGGTCCTGTCTCTGCTGTGTACTTAAAACACTGATTGTGAATCAATTTCTCCTGCTGTTGTGTAAATGGAACAGACAACTGGTAGAAATGATAGGCAATTAGCAAGATACCCCCTATAAAGGAGTGGTTCTGCAGGTGGTGACCACAGACCATTTCTCTGTTCTCATCCTTTTTGGCTGTTTTGGTCACTTTTTCATTTTGCCATTGCTCTCAACCCTAGGGGTACAGTAGCATGAGGCTTTGTCTACAGTACAATCCACAGAAGTTGCTCAGATAGTGCAGTTCATCCAGGATGGCACATCAGTGCGAGCTGTGGCAAGGTTTGCTGTGTCTGTCAGCACAGTGTCCAGAGGCTGGAAGAGCTACCAGGAGACAGGCCAGTACACCAGGAGACGTGGAGGGGGCCGTAGGAGGGCAACAACCCAGCAGCAGGACCATTACCTCCACTTTTGTGCAAGGAGGAGCAGGAGGAGCACTGCCAGAGCCCTGCAAAATGACCTCCTGCAGGCCACAAATGTGCATGTCTGCGCAAACTGTTAGAAACCGACAACATGACGGTGTTGTGAGGGCCCGACGTCCACATATGGGGGTTGTGCTCAGAGCCCAACACTGCAGGACGCTTGGCATTTGCCACAGAACACCAGGATTGGCAAAGTCGCCACTGGCGCCCTCTGCTCGTCACAGATGAAAGCAGGTTCACACTGAGCACATGTAACAGACGTGACAGTCTGGAGACACTGTGGAGAGCCATCTTCTGCCTGCATCATCCTTCAGTATGACTAGTTTGGGAGTGGGTCAGTAATGGTGTGGGGTGGCATTTCTTTGGAGGGCCTCACAGCCCTCCATGTGCTCGCCAGAGGTAGCCTGACTGTCATTAGGTACCGAGATGAGATCCTCAGACCCCTTTTGAGACCATATGCTGGTGCGGTTGGCCCCGGGTTCCTCCTAATGCAGGACAATGCCAGACCTCATGTGGCTGGAGTGTGTCAACAGTTACTGCAAGATGAAGGCATTGAAGCTATGGACTGGCCCGCCTGTTCCCCAGACCTGAATCCGATCGAGCACATCTGGGACATCATGTTTTGCTCCATCCATCAACGTCACGTTGCACCACAGACTATCCAGGAGTTGGCGGATGCTTTAGTCCAGGTCTGGGAGGAGATCCCACAGGAGACCTTCCGCAACCTCATCAGGAGCATGCCCAGGCGTTGTAGGGAGGTCATACAGGCATATGGAGGCCACACACAATACTGAGCCTCATTTTGACTTATTTTAAAGACATTACATCAAAGTTGGACCAGCCTGTAGTGTGTTTTTCCACTTTAATTTTGGGGGTGACTCCAAATCCAGGCCTCCATTGGTTAATAAGTTTGATTTGCATTGATGATTTTTTTGTGATTTTGTTGTAAGCTCATTCAACTTTGTACAGAACAAAGTATTCAATGAGAATATTTCATTCATTCAGATCTAGGATGTGTTATTTGAGTGTTCTCTTTATTTTTTTGAGCAGTGTACTTTTAGTGGGGAGCTTCACATGGGTCCTGTCTCTGCTGTGTACATACTTGTATTGGTGAGCTTCAGATGGGTCCTGTCTTCTGTGTACATGCTGGTAGTGGGGAGCTTCACATGGGTCCTGTCTCTGCTGTGTACATGTTTTTAGTGGGGAGCTTCAGATGGGTACCTGAAAATTATGGAACTTTTAAAATGTAGGCCATATCTTCTTCTCTGTTCTTGTATTGGAGGGTATGTTAAACTCTGTTGCTGTCAATGGATAGTATTATCCATGTGGTCTGTCATGAAGCCAGCACTGTGTCTTGGTTTCTGTGCTGGGATAGGGGATAACTTAAAGATTGCTGGGGGTTCGACCGCTGTGACTCCCAGCAATACAGAGATTGGGGCTCTGGAACCTTAGAACAGGGTCTGCAGCCCTCTCATGAATGGAGTAGAATTGTGCACCTGATTCATTCAATGGCAATGGTATTGCCACAAATAGTCAAGCACATCGCTCTGCTCTCTCCTGCACTCCCATAGACGATGAATGGAGCGGAGACCAAGCATGCACAGCTGCACTCCATTCAAGACAGGGCTGCACAGCTGATCTTGGGAGTTCTAGTGCCAAAATCTCGGGATCGCTGGAGGTCCCCACGGTTGAACCCCCAGTGATCAACAACTTATCTCCTATCCTTTGCATGGGAAATAGCTTTTTTTTTAAATCATCCCTGAGCAGCTGATGTAGTGACGCGGGGTGCATTACTCGGCTGTAAGTGGCCACTGCCATGTTGAATGCTCTCGGTCTGTGGCCCTGGCTTGTATGACATGTACTATCTAACTAAAGTGTCCTAGCTGAACATTGTTTAGCGTATCACACTGCTTCTTCCAGCTTGCTTTTATCCCATGCTGAATCCCAGTGCCAACTCTCCCCCAGGTAAGCAATACTCATGCACCCAATCATCTACATCAGTGTTCCCCAACTCCAGTCCTCAAGGCCCACCAACAGGTCATGTTTTCAGGATTTCCTTAGTTACACAGGTGATGGAATTATTGCCTGTGCAGGTGATGGAATTATCACCTGTGCAATACTAAGGAAATCCTGAAAACATGACCTGTTGGTGGGCCTTGAGGACTGGAGTTGGGGAACCCTGATCTACATGATGTGAAAAATAAATAGCTGATTGATCAGACCTGGTCCCCTCTTCCATTGCTCCGCAGGCAGTCAGGTTCTGAGGCTCACGTCCATGTTTGGATGTCCAACCAGTGTGTGGCCATGTAGTAAGCTGCGGTGCAGTGCATCTTCTGACCTCTTTCCATAATAGAAAGCAGTAACTTGTTCAGCAGTTTTTACTATAGTAGCTGTTTGAGGTATGGATTGGCCTTGGGTGTTAATGACCTTGTTTCTCAAGTTTTTCCTTTTTGGTTCACTTTTGGTATGTACTAATCACTTCATAGTGGGAAATCCCCATAAGCTCCTTTTTGAAGATGCTTTCACCGAGGCGTCGAGGCGTCTAGCCGTCACATGTCCGCAGATTTTTATTCTTTTCCTGCTTCTAAAACGTCAACTTGAAGAACTGACTATCCCAGCCCTTGACAGATGCCATCAATGATAATCATTGTTATTCATACTTGCCTAACATTATGACCACTATGACTGGCTTATTTGATCTGTTTCATTGACCAGCATTCTCCTAACGCATGATGTAAATTCCCCTGGAAGGGATGCAGTTTTATTGGGTCTTCGGGGATGCTATTGGTGATCTTGTGCTTTGATGATCTCTACTGATAATTATACGGTAATGTTAGGCTGTGCTTTCACTTTCTATTGTGGCTGCGTCTGGAGACATTGTACGGTGTGTCTTCAGAGATGTTCCTCATAGACAATCCTTCAATGGATGCAGAGTGGCGACCTGATCAGATCCAGCTCATCAGACTGTACATGGTCTGTCCTGAGCGAGGGTGTGGTGCCTTGGATGGTAACATGTGGAACAGTGAGCAGTCTGGGATATTTAATATACAGTGGTGGCCAAAAGTATTGGCACCCCTGTACTTCTGTCAGATAATACGCAGTTTCTTCCTGAAAATGATTGCAATCACAAATTCTTTGGTATTATAATCTTCATTTAATTTGTCTTCAATGAAAAAACACAAAAAGAATTGTCCAAAAGCCAAATTGGATATAATTCCACACCAAGCCTAAAAAAGGGGGTGGACAAAAGTTTTGGCACGGTTTGAAAAATCATGTGATGCTTCTCTAATTCGTGTAATTAACAGCACCTGTAACTTACCTGTGGCACCTAACAGGTGTTGGCAATAACTAAATCACACTTGCAGCCAGTTATCATGGATTAAAGTTGACTCAACCTCTGTGCTGTGTCCTTGTGTGTACCACATTGAGCATGGAGAAAAGAAAGAAGACCAAAGAACCGCCTGAGGACTTGAGAAACCAAATTGTGAGGAAGCATGAGCAATCTCAAGGCTACAAGTCCATCTCCAAAGACCTGAATGTTCCTGTGTCTTCCGTGCGCAGTGTCATCAAGAAGTTTAAAGCCCATGGCACTGTGGCTAACCTCCCTAGATGTGGACGGAAAAGAAAAATTGACGAGAGATTTCAACGCAAGATTGTGCGGATGGTGGATAAAGAACCTCGACTAACATCCAAACAAGTTCAAGGTGCCCTGCAGTCAGAGGGTACAACAGTGTCAACCCGTACTATCCGTCGGCGTCTGAATGAAAAGGGACTATATGGTAGGATACCCAGGAAGACCCCACTTCTTACCCCGAGACATAAAAAAGCCAGGCTGGAGTTTGCCAAAACTTACCTGAGAAAGCCTAAAACGTTTTGGAAGAATGTTCTCTGGTCAGATGAGACAAAAGTAGAGCTTCTTGGGAAAAGGCATCAACATAGAGTGTACAGGAAAAAAAAAGAGGCATTCAAAGAAAAGAACACGGTCCCTACAGTCAAACATGGCGGAGGTTCCCTGATGTTTTGGGGTTGCTTTGCTGCCTCTGGCACTGGACTGCTTGACCGTGTGCATGGCATTATGAAGTCTGAAGACTACCAACAAATTTTGCAGCATAATGTAGGGCCCAGTGTGAGAAAGCTGGGTCTCCCTCTCAGAGGTCATGGGTCTTCCAGCAGGACAATGACCCAAAACACACTTCCAAAAGCACTATAAAATGGTTTGAGAGAAAGCACTGGAGTCTTCTAAGGTGGCCAGCAAGGAGTCCAGACCTGAATCCCATAGAACACCTGTGGAGAGATCTCAAAATGGCAGTTTGGAGAAGGCACCCTTCAAATATCAGGGACCTGGAGCAGTTTGCCAAAGAAGAATGGTCTACAATTCCAGCAGAGCATTGTAAGAAACTCATTGATGGTTACCGGAAGCGGTTGTTCGCAGTTATTTTGGCTAAAGGTCGTGCAACCAAGTATTAGGCTGAGGGTGCCAATACTTTTGTCTGGCCCATTTTTGGAGTTTTGTGTGAAATGATCAATGATTTGATTTTTGCTTCATTCTCTTTTGTGTTTTTTCCTTGCAAGTAAATTAAATGAAGAGAATAATATCAAAGAATTTGTGATTGCAATCATTTTCAGGAAGAAACTGAGTATTATCTGACAGAATTGCAGGGGTGCCAATACTTTTGGCCACCACTGTAGTGTGCTCTCTGATATCTGACAGGGCTTTCTATAGGGCCAATATATCTTCTATTAGAGCTGTTCTTGTGTGCAGCAGACATTGCAGAATTGTGACCCCAGTGCCGGAGCTACTGGATGTGCGAAGTAGTGAGTTTACAGGGATTCAAAGCAGCATGACCCCAAATGAGCCTCTTGGAAGTTGGTATAGTAAAATTACCTATTAGTTGCACCTTGTCTGCTGGTTGCAAGCAAATTACAATTGGGTATAAAGTGGATTTGGTGATCGCTGACCCGAATTCCAAGATACCTCTCCCTGTGGCATCTTTAATCACATCCACTTGTTTTATCCTGAGTCTCACTCACTCATTGTTTCCTGGCTCCCCTGTCAAGGAATGTGTTGTTTTTTTTTTCTCCCAAGTGTTCATCCTGCAATGTTTGCTGTTGTAGTTTGTACATTGTCTTAGTGTCTGCTCAGTGCTGGACTCTGCAGCACCATCTTCTGGCATTCTTTAAGTAGTGCAATTAAAATGTGTGTACTATGTTCTGTTTATGTTGTGCTTGGCTATAATACTGACTTATAATACCTCAAAGCAGAAAAGCATTGCCTTAAAGGAAAAATGTTAGCGGGTCCCTTACTGTGTTAGGTTTTCTCTGTATAGAAGATGCACCACAGGAAAAATGCTCTTCCTGCTGCCATTTCTACTGCGGAGAATCTGACTGCACCAGGTGATGATAACACAAGACTCCTCGCTACAACAAACCATCAATCACCATATTAGTTGTCACTTTCTCATCACGTCCTGTTATTGCCATATTTGTTACTGATAATCCACCTTAAAATAAATGGTAAAAATATATCTGACAAACAATTGCTGTGTTTGTGGACTCACATGCAGCCTCTTGTTTTATTGCAAGTTAAAAAAAATAAAAACTTTAGATTTGTTGCCATTGGCAAAGCATTACATTTTATTTATCTTACTTTTATATCGCCATTAATTCCACAGCGCTTTACAGACATTATCAGCACTGTCCCCATTGGGGCTCACAATCTAGAGTCCCTATCAGTAGGTCTTTGGAGTGTGGGAGCAAACCGGAGAACCCGGAGGAAACCCACGCAAACATGGGGAGAACATAATATTAATTTATTTTGCAGTGCACTATACAGTTGAGTAATTTTTATTCAGCCGATGCAGATTTGGTTTCACATTGTTTTGCAGCAGATTTCACAGAATACATTGCAAAGGGTAAACTCCACAATGTAAACTTGCAAGATTTAATAAAAATAATTATTATTATGCTTTGCTTATATAGTGCCATCATATTCAGCTCTTTACAGATGTTATCATCACTGTCCCCATTGGAGCTCAAAATCTACATTCCCTATCAGTATGTCTTTGGAGGGTGGGAGGAAACAAAGAACACGGAGAAAACCCGCACAAACATGGGGAGAACATACAAACTCCTTGCAGACAGTCCCCTAGGTGGGATGTGAAGCCAGGACCCCAGCACTGCAAAGCAACAGTGCTAACCGCTGAGCCACCGTGCTGCCTAATTGTTATAAAATTCAAAATCTGCAACACTTTTATTTTCACACTGACTTTCCACACTGTGTGTAGCTTAGATATGGAAAACACCGTTCACTTGGATTGAAACTTGCTGCAAAATCCACACCAAGAAACTAAGCGTTTGGGTCAAATCTGTATGGGACTTGCTGCATTGTGCCAGCCTGCATTACAAAGTCCAGACCCTTAATCTTCCAGCATTAGGAGCTGGCTCACAATTGGCACCTTGTTTGCTCCAGTGTGGAAAGTGTAGTGCATAGGCAAGTACTGTGGAGCAGAAACTCTTCCACTGGGTCATTAAAGGGCTATTCTCATCTTGGATACCTCTAGCACAGGATAGATATAGGTATCCCCTCTAACAACCAGAAAAGTTCTTAGGAACAGTGTAGAGTTGCTTAGTACTTTTAGTGAAGCTACAATTAGGCTCTATTTTACTTGTACAATCTATTATCTTTCATTTCCACCATGTCAAGCAGGGATAAAGGATTTGGTGGCTTTCGATTGATTTACTGGCAGGTAGTGCCGAAGAATTCCTGCCCCCATAGGCATTACTTGAAGTTCACCAATTTTGACAAGTCCACCCTAATTAAAAAAGGTTACATAGAGATGTGTTTTTTAAGCTTTGTATAGAGACAGACATGAAATGCCTTCTTACAATGTAGAAACACTGCGAGAAGTCAAGTGCTATGGAAAAATGAGGAGCTGATGTTCCTAATACAGGTTTGTCCCGGTGTCGTCTTCCCACATGCATCTGACGTTGTCTGTCATGACCTTGTGTCCCACCGTGCTGCTGACTATAAGGTTATCGACCACCTGGAGCCGTCTGACTGTAGCGTAATAACGATATTAGGAGCGATCTCGGTCAGGCTATCTGCATTTTGCCTGTCTGGATAGGCCATACGCTAGCTTTATATGTTATTTTTCCCAGGCAAGACTTGTAGAGTATTTTGTAGCAGTCTGCTGTGCAGTTATTCATCATATATATAAATATATGGACACGGGGTAGAGCCAGGCCGCGCTTCTCTCCCCTCACAGTCCCCCTCCTTTTTCTGTCTTTTATCCTGTACTTTCCTTTCTGCATCTCTGCCCTGCACTTCCCTCCCCCCCCTGTGTCTGTGAGTGATGAGGCCAGGCACAGATCCAAGTCCCCCATTAGCAGCTCCCTGCTCTGTTGTGGATGGAACATGTGCTGCAGCAGCTTCTCACCAATTGGTTGCAGAGCAGCACATAAAGCACAGCAGTGGAGCAGGGGAGCACTACCTACTCAGTTTAACTGCCTCACTGCCGCTTATGGCTGGCAAATGCTTCAAACTGCCATTTCTAAGGGTTTGGATGGAAACATTGCCACATACTTACTGTAAATAGGAGTCTCTGAGCAGGTCATTGTGCTCATGCTTATCATAGCAAGCCAGGGATAATTTTACTATAATACGTTGTGCTGCTTTATGGATGGAATGGCAACATTTAGCGCTGACTTTGCATATTTTACAGTCTCCGCACCGCCTGAACCTGCTTTCCCAGTCCTCCGTGTTTTCATGGTATTCATACTCTGCATGATTTTCTGGGTTGTTGGTGATAAATAATATTTACCATACAATTACCGTTCCTCTTGCACTAAACTACTTATCTACTCCTTTTCAGTCATTATTTATTTGGTGCAGATAACTATCCAGAGATGTAATTCCCAATCTGTCAGTCTTTGGCCATTGCATATGGCAGCGCAAAGTGAAAATATTCAGCTCTGTGTCACAGATGACCTAATCCATAGAGTTGACATATTAGAGGGAAGAGGCAGCCCTCCGAGTTTGTTACAAAAGGTGTACGAGTCCAACATGTGGTACATGTTAGTGTTTGGGAGCATCCGCCACTAGGTTTGCACCCAGATAAATGCTTCTCTTGCCAGGATCTGAAGTACGCTTACTTATGTACTGATCCAATCCGACTACTGCATCCATCTGTATCTCTGACAAAAGGTGATTAAACTGAGCCTCCTCTATGCAGTTCACAGCGTAGAACACTGTATAAGTGTGAACCCGACCTGATCTGCAACTGTGGCACCGTAATGATGTCATGGAGTCTGTTTTGGAAAAAAATGTTTGTGTTCACACCTGCCATAATTTGGACGAATTTTAAACTAAGTCTACCTATTTGTTTTTTCTTTTACATGATATGTACTACCTGGCATGAAGTTTTCTACTAATTAGATTTCAGTGCACAGTGGCAGGCTCCCTGTCAGTGAGTCCCTGCCCCTCTGCCTGCCTCCAGTCTGTGAATGACCTTCCTCCAGTGTTTGAGATCTCAGCAGTGACCTGTCAATCAAAAACTGGAGGCAGGCGGAGGGGCCGGGAATCACATATAGGGGGGAGAAGACCCAGTGTACTGTCCGGCCCCTGTGCACCCAAGTGTAATAGCAGAGAACTTCACATGGTGATTACAGAAGAACAACAAAGCGGATTTCTTCATTAAAAGATATCCATGTAATCAGTGTTACAGCCATGTCTTTACATTACAGAATCGTGCTGACAGGTTCTCTTTAATTTGCATTTGTGGAATGCATGTTGAACTGTGCTCAGGCAATGTTTTCTATATGTATTCTTCAACCCATGCAGTGATTTGCACGACTCAATCATGCTAGTTATTAATGCAGTGCTGCCTGAGGGACTTGTTGATCACAAGCATCCAATATTGACCATCAGCCTTGTCCTTTGTGTACATGTATTTCTCAAGAATCTCTGAATCTCTTGATATTAAGTAATGTAGATGGTGGGATATTCAAAGTCTTTGCAATTTTGTGTTAAGGGTCATTTCTCTGAAATTCTTCCACACTTTTTCGATGCAGTTGTTCAGATTTGTGAATCTCTGACCATCTTTGTTTTTGAGAGACTCTGCCTATCTAGTTTAAAATGTTTTGCTTCCGTCAATTTCTAGATGATTTAATTTAGACATGTCATGCAAAATAGAAAAATGTCTATTCTTTCACCTTCTGTTCTATGTTCGGATGTGAATAACATATGGCTATAAGATTTCCAGATCATTGCATTCTTGTTTTCTTTACATTTTACACAGCGTCCCAACTTTCTTGAAATTGTGGTTTTGTATGGAGGATTCTTGTGTGTATGTATATACAGTAAAACCTCTTCAGCCTCTCTCCTCTTTGAGAAGTTCATCCTCTTGTAAAGACCAGATTTTCTTTTCCATTCCATCATATACAGTACAGACCAAAAGTTTGGACACACCTTCTCATTTAAAGATTTTTCTGTATTTTCTTGACTATGAAAATTGTACATTCACACTGAAGGCATCAAAACTATGAATTAACACATGTGGAATTATATACTTAACAAAACAGTGTGAAACAACTGAAAATATGTCTTATATTCTAGCTTCTTCAAAGTAGCCACCTTTTGCTTTGATTACTGCTTTGCACACTCTTGGCATTCTCTTGATGAGCTGCAAGAGGTAGTCACTGGAAATGGTCTTCCAACAATCTTGAAGGAGTTCCCAGAGATGCTTAGCACTTGTTGGTCCTTTTGCCTTCACTCTGCGGTCCAGCTCACCCCAAACCATCTCGATTGGGTTCAGGTCTGGAGACTGTGGAGGCCAGGTCATCTGGCATAGCACCCCATCACTCTCCTTCTTGGTCAAATAGCCCTTACACAGCCTGGAGGTGTGTTTGGGGTCATTGTCCTGTTGAAAAATAAATGATGATCCAACTAAACGCAAACCGGATGGAATAGCATGCCGCTGCAAGATGCTGTGGTAGCCATGCTGGTTCAGTATGCCTTCAATTTTGAGTAAATCCCGAACAGTGTCACCAGCAAAGCACCCCCACACCATCACACCTCCTTCTCCATCCTTCACGGTGGGAACCAGGCATGTAGAGTCCATCCGTTCACCTTTTCTGCGTCGGTGGTTGGAACCAAAGATCTCAAATTTGGACTCATCAGACCAAAGCAGAGATTTCCACTGGTCTAATGTCCATTCCTTGTGTTCTTTAGCCCAAACCAGTCTCTTCTGCTTGTTGCCTGTCCTTAGCAGTGGTTTCCTAGCAGCTATTTTACCATGAAGGCCTGCTGCACAAAGTCTCCTCTTAACAGTTGTTGTAGAGATGTGTCTACTGCTAGAACTCTGTGTGGCATTGACCTGGTCTCTAATCTGAGCTGCTGTTAACCTGCGATTTCTGAGGCTGGTGACTTGGATAAACTTATCCTCAGAAGCAGAGGTGACTCTTGGTCTTCCTTTCCTGGGGCGGTCCTCATGTGAGCCAGTTTCTTTGTAGCGCTTGATGGTTTTGCAACTGCACTTGGGGACACTTTCAAAGTTTTTCCAATTTTTCGGACTGACTAACCTTCATTTCTTAAAGTAATGATGGCCACTCGTTTTTCTTTACTTAGCTGCTTTTTTCTTGCCATAATACAAATTCTAACAGTCTATTCAGTAGGACTATCAGCTGTGTATCCATCAGACTTCTGCACAACACAACTGATGGTTCCAACCCCATTTATAAGGCAAGAAATCCCACTTATTAAACCTGACAGGGCACACCTGTGAAGTGAAAACCATTTCCGGTGACTACGTCTTGAAGCTCATCAAGAGAATGCCAAAGAGTGTGCAAAGCAGCCATCAAAGCAAAAGGTGGCTACTTTGAAGAACCTAGAATATAAGACATATTTTCAGTTGTTTCACACTTTTTTGTTAAGTATATAATTCCACATGTGTTAATTCATAGTTTTGATGCCTTCAGTGTGAATGTACAATTTTCTTAGTCATGAAAATACAGAAAAATCTTTATATGAGAAGGTGTGTCCAAACTTTTGGTCTGTACTGTATATTATTGCATCTTGGCCATTTTCTTCTCTAGAAGATCACTTTGTTCTGCATTTTTATTAATTTCCTTCTATCCCCTACTTCCTGACTGCATAAAGTGTAAGATGGATGGAAGTAGAATTTACCCTTATTGAGTGGTCCGTACGCTCTTTAATAGGTAATTAATGAAAAGTGCTTACACATTTATTTGTGCTTCTAAACGTTGGTTCATTGAGTAAAACTCAACAAGGAGTGAATGTTTTATCTGAACAATGACCACTATAGTCATCTGCAGCAAAGTTTTTAGTCCAAGAAAGATTTTTACTGGAAAGAAAGTTCCCAGAAGATTGATCGTCTGTTGATGACATATAACGTGTGGCTAGGTTTATTCACTGTATCAGTCAATATGGATTACATAAAAATTGAGAATTGGTTACATTTCTTTCCCTTTTTTTTTGTGTGGGGACCTTGGGGGCTGAGGGAAACGGAGGAGGCTCTAAGTGGAGTATATAAGCGTCCTTGGATTTTCTTTTCGCAATATTAATATGGACCGATAAGTTACTGAATAAGTATCTATAGGAAGGCATGTCTGGTGGTCTGTCTACATAGGTCAATGATCACAATCAGTAGGACGCTGGTTCCTCAGCTGTCTGGATCGATTATTTTGGCCTATAAATCGGTGCGGTCTGCAGCACATCTCACAATGTAAACTATGTATATGCTGCTGGATAGCATGCCAACGTACCTGTACCTGGGACAGCATGATTGGATTAATGACCCAGAGAAGGGCCCTTAAACAGCTGCTGATTGGCTTATAATGTCACTCAGCAGTTGTTCCCTTGTAGACACTTCTTTGCTATGTTTGTTTGGATTTACTGACATTCGGAGAACTTGATATTGTGGAATAACTGGAAATTGGCATGGAAAACTTTAGTAAGTCGTCATGCACATAAATGTTTCTCTGTTCTCCACTATTTAGAATATTAGTCTGGGTTTATCCCCCATGCTGTAGATTTCCCTGGTATAAACAAACAGGTTTTTAATTACAAGGTTGTCACTATAGACATGCCTTATTCACTGTGTGCATTTTCTTTTTCTACTTTGTAAAAAATTGCCATCAAGTAGGAGATTGTGAGGAGGGAGCAAGCTAACTGGCAGCTCGGGCCAAGTGTCTAAGGAACCTTATAATGTCTGCTGGCAGAATTTGTCAGTGGTGCTACGGAATATGTTGACGCTGTGAAAATAAAAATTATTATTAATTGTGGCTCCAATCAGCTTTCAAACGTTAAAGGATAAATTGTGGATGAAACTAAACGACCCGTTCACCTCCTGGCAGATATCTGCTGCTGACATTGTCAGGTCAAAAGACCCCATCTGGAAATGTAGTGTTGCATATAATGCATGGGTGACTCGAGACTGCCAGAGCGGGAGGGACTCGAACACAGTGGCTCTTCATTCTGGTGCTTAAAGAGGATATATAGATAATAATGAGTGGGTCCCCAGCATTCTAGTGACTTTTTGATAGTTTGTGATTATGGCGCTTCCATTCAGTTCCCAGATTACTGCCGTGCTGCATGCAGGTGGATATAATGGATATTCTAATATAGCAGCATTGCATGAAGGTGTATCTCTCCATTGTACAGTTGCTTCTAGGAAAGGGTTTGCAGCAGGGGGTGTTTTTGGTTCAGATGTAGATAGATCAGGCCCTTTGGGACAGGTTCACTTTACATAAATCTCGCCTAGTTATTGCATAATAAGTTATGTAACTCTGGAACGTACAACATTCAGTAAATGGAAACCTTGTGTAGAACTGGTCTGCGTTCTACTAATACCTGAGCCTGCAGGCATGAAAATAAGCATTAACATAAATCCACATTTTTAATTAGCTGACCTGGAATTGCCTCATCCCCAACTTTTAATGTGACTTTTTACCATTTGACTAGCTGAAGCACCAGCACCCAAAATATATGTATTCCTCCACATTTCTATCCTATTTGTAAGTACAATCTGATCTGGACCCCACTTCTCTGCTCACATCTGTACTTCTGTAGTTCTCCTGTCACAGGAGCAGAACACAGTATTTTAAGGCGGGCTGCATCTGTCACAGGTTTGATACCACCTACAGATCTCACCACAGTCCTCTATGAAACAGTTTCTCACTTCCAAATAATTGAGGGGGGGTATGAGTCAGTATGATTTGTACCTAAGGTTTTCTAAAGCAGAAACCACTGTAGCTGTGTGGATCTAAGCTTGTAAGTTTTATGTGTAATTTTCAGCTTTTCACCCATCCCAGTAAGGTCAAAAAGAGGTATTTTGCTTCTGTTAAAATACATGTATGATATATTAAGTATCAAACTTTTTACACCGCTCTAAATGCAAAACTTTGTCTGTCTTTTGCAGTGCAAGAAGAGGGGCTGTGGGACAACGGTCTGTCCTATGAATGTCGGACACTACTTTTTAAGGCCATTCACAACCTACTAGAGAGGTAATCAGATATTACATTATGGTGCTGCAAGCATTTAGGGTTTCTTGAGTTTTCATTTATTAGAATACACTGACAATTTGTCACACTATATATATTTTAGTTATGTCATAAATAACCTAATGGAGATATATTTGTAGTGTTTGGCTTGTTGGCTGTATGGGACATGGCATCCTGTTGAATCTACTTTTTTTTTCTCCTCCTTCTCTAGGTGTTTGCTTGATAAAAGTTTTGTGCGGATTGGAAAATGGTTTGTGAAGCCCAGCGAAAGAGAGGAAAAATCTATCTCAAAGAGGTAACCATTTTATATTCTTCTCAGATTGTATCACTTCTTCATTCGATCTAAAAGTGCTATGTAAAGGAAAGCTATAAGGATTCCTTTACACAGCGGATTTTTGTAGAGTATTTGCCTTCAATCCTTAGCAGAAATTCAAGGCTTATCCACGGATTTCTGTGGTGGATTTGGATTTGCAGGTCTGCAGACATGCGGCTGTATAGCATTCCCATAATGGTGATTGGGTGCTGATTGCAGATGCTGCAATCTTTCTGGGACAACTTGAGCGCCTCTGATTCAGTGAGAAGACTGGTCAGTCAGCGACTTTTGTCTATTCAGTGTTGACATGGACCCTTATTATATAGTTTGTCTATTAAAAACAAAAAATATGGGTCACTGTTATGGCCATGTCACCTAGGAAAAAATCAACAGGAGAGAAAGCTCCAATCCCATGTGCTTAGCCTCATAGGTGCTATGATCAGTAATGATTATGGCACATAGATGTGAAAAGAATGGAGAGGGCTTCCTTTTAACACTAGAACTACTGATGGAGTCATTTTGACTCCTTTCGTTTTTTATTTCTCTTCTGTGACTACATTTTTCAGAATTCCGGCTTGAAACTCGGTGACTTTTCCTCAAATATGATGTGAAAAAAGATTTTGTGAGAATAAATAATTTTGGTGAAAAATTTGCGCGTTTTTTTCAAAATTTACCAAGAACTACTGAAGGGAGTCATTTTGACTCCCTACTATATTTTGAGGTCCTTTTGTCACTAAATGTTGCTATAAAGTTTTGTGCATAATTTTTTCACTCTGTCTTATTTACCCTGATGTTCATATAGATGTAGTTCAATTTACATGTCAACTTTTCATATTTTCCTTGTGTTTTACCTGCTTGTATTACTGTGTAATGCTGAACAAACTATCTGATGAGGAGCTAGATGCATTCATTGCGATATTCTATGCTCGTGGAATATCTGGCACGAACCGTCACTCGATTAGCAGTATTTGGTGTAATGACTGGGGAATACCGTTTTGCAAAGCGACAATGTCTAGGGACCGCTTTGTTGAAATTATGAGGTTTCTCAGATTTGATGAGAAATCTACTCGATCGGAGAGACTGCAAATGGACAAGTTTGCTCTATTTTCTACTGTGTGGGACAGGTTTATTGAAAATTGTATTGTGTGTTACAAACCTGGCCCATACATAACGGTGGATGAGCAACTTTTCCCAAGCAAAACTAGGTGTCCATTCACGCAGTACATGCCTTCCAAACCAGATAAATATGGCCACAAATATTGGCTAGCTGTTGATAAGAGGAGCAAATATCTGGCAAATGACTTCCCTTATCTAGGCAAAGATGACACACGCCGTGCTGAGGACCGTTTAGCTGACCATGTGGTAATGAAGTTATTGGACCCGTTTTTGAAAAAAGGTCGCAATGTTACAACCGATAATTATTTTACTTCAGTAAAATTAGCTAAACAGCTAAAAAGCAAAGCAACAACCATCGTGGCAACACTGAACAAGATAAGGCGAGAAGTGCCTAAAGAAATAAAATCCATGAAAGAGGAATTGTGCAACACTAAAGTGTTTAGAAATTAAGACAATTTTACACTTACAGTATATCAAGGAAAGCCCAACAAAAATGTTGTCATTTTGAGTTCCGTCCATCCAGATGTTGTTGCGTCTGATTCCGCTAAAAAAACTCCAGAAACGGTAAAGTTTTACAATGAAACAAAATATGGAGTAGATGTAGTGGATCAGATGGCACGAAAATATACCACACGAACATGCACAAGGAGATGGCCTGTTCATGCATTTGAAAATGCCTTAGACTTTGCGGGTATAAATGCATGGATAATATTCAAGGAGATTACCCACCAAAAAATGTCACGCAAGGCATTTTTGCAAACGCTTGTGAGAGAGTTGAGTGGTCCTTATGTCACAGATAGGGAAAAGGGTTCCACGTCCCAAGTTTCTACATGCTCAGAAGTGATGGTTCAAACAAAATTTTGCCAGATCAAAGAAAAGTGCAAGAAAAATAGATCTGTCGGAAATTGTAAGACTTGTGGTAAGTCTTTGTGTGGGCAATGTACTGCCATAAATCAAAGGCAATGCCTAAAATGCGAAACACCAAATGTTTAGAAGGTGAATTCTGCGCCATATTTTCATTTTTATGCTCCTCCACCTACATTTTCTCTGCTTTTTGTTCTTCAGTTGTTGTTTATATGTGTGCACTTGAATAAAAAAAAAAATGTTTGAAAAACGTCTATTATAATTATTGTTATTTTCTGTAGAAAAATAAGAAAAGCAGAAAAAAAACAATCAAAAGCATTACTGTTGGATCTCACAATAATAATACATTACAAAAAATATAATTATTAATAAATAACCACAAATGAAACTCTAAAAATAAACAAAAACAAGCAAGGAGTCAAAATGACTCCTTTCAGTAGTTCTAGGCGGGGTCACGAGTCCAGTAGTCCTAGTGTTAAGGGAATTTGTCAGTAGGATCAACCCTCATAAGCCGTCTATATGGACATGTAGGTCATATTAAGCTGAATAAAATGATACCTTGATATCTGCGATCTGATGTCTTACTCCAAGGAAATCCACATTTTTTTTAAAGAGAACCTTTCATCAGGGTTATGCATATTAATCTAAGGGTATGGCCATAATGGCGCTGTTATGCTGATTTAATACATACATTCCGCAGCCTGGTTGTTCTAAAATCATTAGACGTTTTGGTGCATTAGGACGGGACTCTGTGTGTAGGGTCTTCGTCTCTGCCGCGGCTCCTCCGCTGCCTCTGGTGTCTTTGTCTTCTTCCTTATTTTAATTTTGCACCTGCGGCATCCTAGGCATGGGTGGTGCTTTCATGGATTGATCTTGCGGTGGGCTTCAGCATGTGCGTGTGCAGATTGAGAACTCTGCTCGTCATTGAGTTGAGATTTTAATCTGCGCATGTATCTGTGCTATTTTACTGAAGACCGTCAAGAGTTCAATCTGCGCAAACACTGGCCGCGGCTAGGCCAGCGCAGGCGCAAAATCTATATAAGAAAGAAGATAAAGACAACAGAGGCAGTGGTGTGGCTGTGGCAGAGCCAAAGACCCTACCCACAGTTCCACCCCAAATCACGGAGACCAAAACTTCTAATGATTTTAAAACAACCAGGCAGAGGATTTCTTCACTGAATGTATGTATTAAATCAATATAACAGCGGCATTATGGCCATACCTTTGATTTAATATGCATAACCCCGATGACAGGTTCTGTTTAATATGTATATTGGCTGTTAAGCTCTATGGATGGGATATAGATCTACCTGAGATTCTGTATTCAGAGCTTATTTTAAATGAACCCCTTTACGACTTTGGGATTTTCTGTTTTTTCATTTTCGTTTTTTGCTCACCTTGTTCACAGAGCCATAGCGTTTTTTATTTTTTGGTCAATATGGCCGTGTGACGGCTTATTTTTTTGCGGGACGAGTTGTACTGTTAAACGCCTTTAATAGTTTTAACATATAGTGTACTGGAAAACGGGAAAAAAATTCCAACTGCGGTGAAATTGCAAAAAAATGCAATTCCACAGTTGTTTTTTTTTTTTCTTTCCACGTTCACTGGATGCTAAAACCATCATTATTCTCCATGTCATTAAGAGTTCGTAGACACCAAACATGTATAGGTTCTTTTTTATTTAAGTGGTGAAAAAAATCCAAAGTTTGCTTTAAAAAAAAAAAAAAAAAAGCACCATTTTTCGGGATCTGGGGCCGGGTGAGGGCTTGTTATTTGCGCGCTGGTCTGACGTTTTTATTGATACCATTTTGGGGTAGATCTGATGTTTTGATCTTCCGTTATTGCATTTTATTGCAATGTTGTGGAGACCAAAAAAAACCCCGTAATTCTGACGTTTGGAATTTTTTTCTCGTTACGCCGTTTACCGATCGGATTAATTCTTTTTTTATATTGATCGGGCAATTCTGATCGCGGCGATACCAAATATGTGTATGTGGGGTTTATTTTTTATTATTTTATTTTGAATGGGGCAAAAAAGGGGTGATTTAAACTTTTTATATATTTTTTTAAATTTTTTAAATATTTTTAACCCCTTAACAGCCTGTGGCGTATTAGTACGCAACAAGGCTGTCACCCCCTGTTCAGCGCGGGCTCCGGCGCTGAGCCCACACTGAACCGGCACATGTCAGCTGATTATTACAGCTGACATGTGCCCGCAACAGCCGTGGGTGGAATCGCGATCCACCCGCGGCTGTTAACATGTTAAATGCTGCTGTCAATCTCTGACAGCGGCATTTAACATCGCCGCGCCGGAAGCGCGTCACTTAGCCCGCCCATCGGTGACCCTGTCACGTGATCGCGGGTCACCGATGCGTGGGCATGACAATCCTGGGTCTGCAGCAGACCCCAGTGGTTGTCATGTAAAGATCGCTATGAGCGCCACCTAGTGGTTGACACTCATAGTACAGGACCATTTCTGCTACATAGAGGTGATCTGTTCATCACCTCTGTGTAGCAGAGGCGATCAGACAAGTGCTGCTTCTAGTCTTTTATAGAGACTATAGAAGCAAGCAAAAAGTTAAAAAATTTTTTTTAAAAAAATATAAAAGTTTAAAGCACCCCCCTTTTGCCCCATTCAAAATAAAATAATAATAAAAAAAACCACATACACATATTTGGTATCGCCGCGTTCAGAATCGCCCGATCTATCAATATAAAAAAAGAATTAATCTGATCGGTAAACAGCGTAACAAGAAAAAAGTTCTAATCGCCAGAATTGCGTTTTTTGGTCGCCGCAACATTGCAACAAAATGCAATAACAGGAGATCAAAACATCGGATTACCCCAAAATGGTATCAATAAAAACTTCAGCTCGGCGTGCAAAAAATAAGCCCTCACCCGGCCCCAGATCCCGAAAAATGGAGACGCTACGGGTCTTGGAAAATGCCGCCATTTTTTTTTTTTAAAGCAAACTTTTTTTTTTTTTTTCACCACTTAAAAAAAAGAACCTATGCATGTTTGATGTGTACAAACTTGTAATGACCTGGAGAATAATAATGGCAGGTCAGTTTTAGCATTCAGTGAATATGGTAAAAAAAAAAAAAACCACATCTGTGGTATTGCACTTTTTTTTTGCAATTTCACGTCCCGCAAAAAATAAGCCCTCACACAGCCATATTGACCAAAAAATAGAAACGCTATGGCTCTGGGAACAAGGGGAGCAAAAAATGAAAATGCAAAAACGGAAAATCCCAGGGTTGCGAAGGGGTTAAAAACATTTTTTTTTTTTTTTTTTTAAAATACACTTTTTGCTTGCTTCTATAATCTCCATAGGAGACTAGAAGCAGCGACTGTCTGATCGCCTCTGCTACATAGAGGTGATGAGCAGATCACCTCTTATGTAGCAGAAATGCTCCTGTGCTATGAGCGCTGACCACTAGGTGGCGCTCATAGCGATCTTTACATGACAACCACTGGGGTCTGCTGCAGACCCAGGGTTGTCATGCCCACTAGTGTTGAGCGAGTATGTTCTGTTAACCCTTTCGCCGAGTATGCTCGGGCCGAGCTCCGAGTATTTACAGCTGCTCGGTGTTATGTTTGAATCGCTCCCCGTGTGCATGATTTGCGACTGTTTGACAGTTTTAATACGTGTGAGGAATGTCTATTTCTTACACATTCCTCACATGTAATAAAGCTGCCAAACAGTTGCAAATCATGCACACGGGAGTGATTCAACCATATCACCGAGCAGCTGTAAATACTTGGAGCTCGGCCCGAGCATACTCGGAACAGAACATACTCACTCAACACTAATGCCCACCCATCAGTGACCCGCGATCATCACGTGACGGAATCACCGATGGGCAGGGTAAGTGATGAGAGATTGACAGCAGCATTTAACTGGTTAACAGCCGTGGGTGGATCGCGATTCCACCCGCGGCTGTTGCGGGAACATGTCAGCTGTAAGAATCAGTGCTGGCTCAGCGCCGGAGCCCGTGCTGAATCGAGGGTGATGGCCTGGGGCGTACTAATACGGCCTAGGCCAGTAAGGGGTTAAAAGAGCTGTTACCGGTGTGAGACATGTAATAATGACTGACACTTTGCTTTCATAATCACGCACAGCTCTGCAGTGAGATCAGAGCTAACACAGGACAGCAGAAGTGAAGTTTGTCTCATAACAAAAACATTTGCAGGTTCTATCTCACAGTCAGCCAGTGTGGAGAAAAAGCAGTACAGCAGAGCTGACTCCTCTGTTAGAGGACAACTGCAAATGTGCTTGTTGTGTTTGTAATGAGAACACAGTTCAACCCCTTTACTGTTAGTTATAATCACACAAAAAGCTCTGTGAGAGTGCCAACACTATGAGAGGACAAGTGCTGCTAAAATGTTTGTAATGAGACAAACTTTACTTCTGCTGCGCTTGGGTTAGCGCTGATCTCACTGTAGAGTTTTGTGTGATTATGAGATCAAAGTGTCAGTAATTCCATATCTTACACTGGTGATATCCCTTTTATTTAAAATAATCTCTGGATGCAGATTCTCATCCAGTTTTGTGTCTGGCACAAAGATCTTAACAGCTCATTTGCATATAAGAAAAATTGTTCTCTGGAGTAAGATATCATATCGCAGATCTCAAGGAATCATTTTATTCAGCTTCCTATGACCTGCATGCACATATAGATGGGTTAGGGAGGTGTTATCTTATTGACAAATTCCCTTTAAGGCTATGTTCACATGTTACTTTTTTGCTGCTTTTTCTCTGCAGCCAAAACTTGATCTCTTGACTGTAAAAAAGCTGCAGGCAAAAAGCAGGTTTTGTTGGCTTTTTTCCTGCTTTTCTTGCTGCGTTTTTTAGGATCCCAATGTTCAGCTTTGCTTCTACCACGCAAGGTGTTAGGCCACAAATGCAAGACATATGTGAAACCATAAAACATTTTTGGAGAAAATGGCAATTTGATCAAATTATTTAGTGGAAAAACTTTTTTATGCCTGAAAAAATAGTGATTATTCTGATCATAAAGGTTCATGAAAAAATACACACCAATGTAACAGAGGAGGTGGGGGCAGAGGGGGTTATTTGGTCAGAAACAGTTTACCTAAGGATTTAGGAGTGCATTTTGTAGGTGGAGCACTATTTTCTTTCAAACATTAGTTGACCCTTGAGTTGGTTGGATATTGTTCAATTTCACACATTGGTCATGCAATGTTTACTTTCACACATATCACTAATTTGATTAACTGTACTAATCCTAAGAGCCATGCTCAGGTGAAGAGACCAAGACATTTTGGTCTAAGCTTGAGAAAATCACAAAAATAAACGAGTTTCACATCTTGCTGTACATGCTTTTTTTCCACTAAAAATGCTGCAAAAACTGATGGCTAAGTCTTTTGCTGCTTTTTGCACTTCTTGCTTTCTATGGGTGAAAAAAACGCTGAAAGAATTGACATGCTGCAGTTTTCCAATTCAGTCAGGAAAAAAAAAACCTGTGTGTGTGCATAAGATTTCTCAAATCTCATAGCTTTTGCTGGTACTATAAAAAGAAGCTTTTAATTTGCATAAAAAACACAGCAAAACTGCAATGTGTGAACATTGCCTTAACCTCTCCCTGACAGCCCAGCCATTGTAGTCATTGCAGCCATGATCACTTGGGGCCTTAAAAAAAAATGCCCACAGGGCTATTATTGTGAGAATGTCTGTACATACTTTAAGTTTGTCAGAACAGCTGTTTGTGTGGCACTAATGCTTTGGAATACATAAGTGCTACTGTAGACTTTGCCATCAATTGAGCCACTCCAGAAGCTATTTTAATTTTTGTAACGCGATAATAAGGGCATACATATCATTGAGAGGGCAAAAAAAGGTTTGTTGCCATCAGCATATTTTTAGGCGATACACCAGTCTAGTGGGATTTATCCAGGCCTCCTTTATTGAGCTTATGTGGAGATCTCTTGTGTCTGTAGGTGTGAGAATGAATGGTCCCCCAGGTACCAGGAACAGGTCCTCTGGTGTATAGAATCTTAAATAAGGCATCTAGTCAGGGTTGTCTGAGGCTTCCCTTCTAGGATCACTTTCTGCTGCACTTTCCAAAGGAGTTGAATCTTTTTGTTTGCATGGCTTCTGTCAACGCTTCCATATCCCACACAGGAGATCTGTTCTCCCAATAGTTCTTCTAGGACACACATGTCAAACTCTGGCCCGTGGGCCAAATCTGGCCTGCAGGATGATTATATTTGGCCCGTGACACCAGAACCACCACCCCTATGTAAAGCCATTATTATATATGGAGGACTTTGTGGGGCCCATTATACTGTATAGAAGGCAATGTGGGGCCCATAATACTATAAAGAAGACTGTGGGGCCCATTATACTGTACGGAGGACTATGTGGTGCCATTATACTGTACGGAGGACTGTGGGGCCCATTATGCTGTACGGAGGACTGTGCGGGGCCCCTTTATTCTGTACGGAGGACTGTGCGGGGCCCCTTTATTCTGTACGGAGGGCTGTGCGGGGCCCCTTTATTCTGTACGGAGGGCTGTGCGGGGCCCCTTTATTCTGTACGGAGGGCTGTGCGGGGCCCCTTTATTCTGTACGGAGGGCTGTGCGGGGCCCCTTTATTCTGTACGGAGGGCTGTGCGGGGCCCCTTTATTCTGTACGGAGGGCTGTGCGGGGCCCCTTTATTCTGTACGGAGGGCTGTGCGGGGCCCCTTTATTCTGTACGGAGGGCTGTGCGGGGCCCCTTTATTCTGTACGGAGGGCTGTGCGGGGCCCCTTTATTCTGTACGGAGGACTGTGCGGGGCCCCTTTATTCTGTACGGAGGGCTGTGCGGGGCCCCTTTATTCTGTACGGAGGACTGTGCGGGGCCCCTTTATTCTGTACGGAGGACTGTGCGGGGCCCCTTTATTCTGTACGGAGGACTGTGCGGGGCCCCTTTATTCTGTACGGAGGACTGTGCGGGGCCCCTTTATTCTGTACGGAGGACTGTGCGGGGCCCCT
This sequence comes from Phyllobates terribilis, assembly GCF_046119375.1. Classification (NCBI taxonomy): domain Eukaryota; kingdom Metazoa; phylum Chordata; class Amphibia; order Anura; family Dendrobatidae; genus Phyllobates; species Phyllobates terribilis. Next base: position 264,826,778 of record NW_027362761.1, read on the forward strand.
TTATTCTGTACGGAGGACTGTGCGGGGCCCCTTTATTCTGTACGGAGGGCTGTGCGGGGCCCCTTTATTCTGTACGGAGGGCTGTGCGGGGCCCCTTTATTCTGTAAGGAGGGCTGTGCGGGGCCCCTTTATTCTGTACGGAGGGCTGTGCGGGGCCCCTTTACTCTGTACGGAGGGCTGTGCGGGGCCCCTTTATTCTGTACGGAGGGCTGTGCGGGGCCCCTTTATTCTGTACGGAGGGCTGTGCGGGGCCCCTTTATTCTGTACGGAGGGCTGTGCGGGGCCCCTTTATTCTGTACGGAGGGCTGTGCGGGGCCCCTTTATTCTGTACGGAGGACTGTGCGGGGCCCCATTATTCTGTACGGAGGACTGTGCGGGGCCCCTTTATTCTGTACGGAGGGCTGTGCGGGGCCCCTTTATTCTGTACGGAGGGCTGTGTGGGGCCCATTATACTGTATACTGGTTGGCCCACGACTTTGTCCAAGTTTTTCATTTTGGCCCTCTGTGCTTGCTTTTGACATACACTCCCCCCCCCCCCCCCCCCCCCCCCTCCCATTCTTTTTGTGATATTCTTTCATCCTTCATTTGATCTAAAAACAGTGTGAACACTGGTACATAATGTGAATGTTGCTGCTTCTCCGGCTGCAGACGCAACCTGTGGGTGATTGCCTCATGTAGTAAACCTAATTGTTCACTTGCTCGTGGTCACATTGATGCAATAATAGGCCTAAAAATCCCCCATTTTCTTATTTCTATTGACAATGCACCTCCACCCAGTGTAGCTTTCATCATCCCTGGAGTGGTAGAAAGGAGAGCTGGTCCAGAGGTGTCTATGAGCTTTTGTGTGAAGCATGGTAGCTGCAGTATAAGGTGGCGGGAGTGTTCCGTGCATCGGTATGTCGCCCTCCCTGTGTCATGTGATTAGTCTAGAAATAGAAATCTGTTCTCATTCCATAGTCTGATCCTGTGTGCGTCTGTTTGGCTGTGTGCGAGCGCGTGTGTGTTTTCTTCCTCTGTTGTAATTATGCACAGGCTGACATGGAGACATTAGCTGTTGCTATGGCAACCCGGTTTAAGTCGACAAGTTCCTGGCATGATGTCATTAGGACAGCTTCCCCCTCCCATCTATCTCCCTGCATGCAGAGAGTGACTCTGATTATTCCAGCCAATCTAACCCCCACAAGAGGATGTCTTCTCACATGCCCTTGCTGGAATAGCACAATCCCCTGGGGCTACATAAAGCACCTTTTCAGGACATGAAATTAGACGTGCTCGTTTTTGTCATTAGGTAGTTGAAGCTGCAAATAATATCTAATTTCACTGCATTAGAATCGAGTGTATCCAGTGCAAAAATAAGAAAAAAAAATATATAAGGTGACAATGAATGATGCCCAGGGGTTTCAATATTCTGTTATACCAAGCTTATTTTTCTGTGCTTGTGGCATGAAGGAGCATCATGATACTCGCCTTTCATTTATCATTGCTGTTCTGTAGGTTATAGACTGCCAGTACACCATTTAATGACAATCATTACAACGTATGTCACCAGATCTCTTAATAGAAATTCTACTCATTATTAGATGGATCTCTTAGAGGCTGGTGTACTTACTTTAAACAACTATACTTGAATGACTGTGTGATCTTTAAATTAAAAGAAATATTTTTATGTTTATATCTCGTCTAGATCAATCTCCTATTAAAGGAGATATCCGGGACTTTATAAAAAACAAAAAATGTGGCTAAGCACTAACAGGCAGGTAATTACAACTTACCTGCCTGTCTTCCCCGGCACAGAGCAGTCACAGACATCTCCTGCTGGGGATTCTGAAGCCTCTGCTGACGTCACGTCTACAGTGTGGAGACTTCTTTTCCGCTTCGGTCTGTCAACGGGGCGGGACTTCTGACGTCATTCTGATTCACAGAGGTATCCCTGCTACCTAAGTGGGGGAGCCCGCGGTCAAGAAGAATGATGTATGAAGTCCCGCCCCGTCATGTCGCAGATGCAGCTGAATACCCAGCAGTAGTGGTCTGTGACTGCTCTGTTGCGGGGCACAACAGGCAGGTAAGTAGCAATTACCTGGCTGTTAGTGCTTAGCCACATTTTTTGTTTTTCCCTAAAGTCCTGGATATATCCTTTAACATCGAGCAGGGAAACTTTCATAAAGGATTATACATCCATGGATTTCCAAAGTAAGTATACCAGTCTTCTCAGGTCTAAGAACTATTTAATAATGTATGCAGTTGGTACTGTGAAACTGACCGATCAACTTTAGGGGACCTTATTTTATAGAAGCATAAAAACCTAGAGCTATAGACTAAGTCCAACACAGGTGTCCTTTGCTGACTTTAGCAAGTACTCGAATTCAAGTGACAGGAGGAAATATAGGATCCACCAAACCTGGTTAATTTAACCCTTTTATTGCCGGGGGCCGGGGGAGTGAAGAGTAAGTGAGGCATTGCATTCTCCCCTCCACCGGGTTGTTGAGTTTTCCTGTGACACAATTGGGAAATTGGGACCCGCTGTGCAGTCTTCTCTGGGAACCTGGAGAGGAGACGGTGTCATAATCACACAGATTATAATGTAATATTATAATGGTTCAAAATAAAGTTAAAATATGATGGAGGAAAAATGTTAATTAAAAAAATAGACAAAACCTAATTTAGTTTAAAACGCATATTCTTCCACCTATGTTAATTGAAGATGAGAAACCTGCAATTAGGTACATGCACAACCATCATAACCTGAGGTTATTTCCTGTAAGTATGTATACAGATTAGTTATATTATGTATCTCCACCTCAAATAAGCTATTTGTCCTAAAAAACAAAGCATCGTACAAACATGTAAAGGAAGTAAAAAAAAAAAAGTTATGACTGTTATGATGTGGAAAAGTAATAACGAAAGACTGTAGCGCATCATTAAAGGGAATCTGTCACCAGGGTTTTGCTGCCTCATCTGAGAGCAGCATAATGTAAGGGCAGACACACTGATTAGATCGATGTCATTTACTAGGCTTTTTGCTTTAATTTTGATAATCAGTTTTATCTGCTGCAGATCTACCAGTTCCCTTAATGCTGAACTCGGTAAAACTGCTCCCACACCACTGATTGACAGCTTTCTGCCTATGCACAGAGTACACAAATCTACCGACTAGTGGTGGGGGTGGGTTATACGGAGCACAGGAATATGAGGACTACATGACAGCAGGTTTTCTAGTCCTCTAGTGATCTCCTGCTGATGACATTTTATCAAAATATTTTCTCAAAACTACAGCAAGCAGCCCAGTATGATCATGAAACACCACTTGAATCAGGGTTTCTGCACATTAGCTCTGAGATTAGGTGTCAAAAACCTGGTGACAGTCTTTTCAAGACCCAAACAGTCTTGGTCAGTAAGGGTTTTCTGAACTTGTATTTTTTATTTGTCATCTTCTCTCTAGGTGGTTACGAGTGAATATGGCCATGGGGACCATACATCTAGTCTGAGGTCACTGCTTACAGTTTATTAATGTCAGTACTTGCTTTTTTCTGTTTCTAGTGAGAACCTTTCCTGCTCGTTCACTTTTTTCCTTCATGGGGAAAGCAGTGTTTGCACAAGTGTAGAGATTGCTCAGCACCAGCCCGTGTATCTCATCAACCAGCAACATCTCCAGCTGGCGCAGTCATCGCACACGCCATGCCAAGGTAAGCTCCTTTGTGGTGTGTTCACATGTAACGTTTTTAATGTGTTTTTCTTGCTGCGTTAGAATTGAATAACCAGTAACTATAAGCTATAGAACTTACACTAGTTTACTGCTCTACATCTCTAATTCTTTACTACACACCAAACAAACTCTTTTTAGTCTTGAATGTAATTCTGTGTTTTGCTTCCCCATAATAGTTATCCTGAGTCCTTATGGGTTGAGTGGAACACTTACTGGTCATGCCTACAAGACATCGGATCCCACAACCCGCAGGCTGCTGGAGGAATGGCGTCCCTTCTACCCTACTGTGCTCTCTGCAAGGAAGGATCAACGGGAAGATCAGGAAATGCTTTATGATGATGACTTTCCGGCCGCAGTGGAAGTTATTGTGGGTAAGGAGATTTGGTTGAGGTCAAGAACATATCGAAGCTTCATAGGAGGAAGCATTGGAGAAAGAAATACAAGTTTACTGAATCTTGTCAGTTTGAGGGCATGTAGAAAAAGTAGCACAATTATACCTGGCCATCCCAGCTTTATTCTTCTGTATGTAATTAAGGGAAAGCGTAATAGTGTTACATATGGTAGTAAAGCCATATGACAAAAAGCCATTCATGGCAGTGCCTACAGACACAAACCATAGCTATACCATTAGTGTTACTGAGGAGCTGTCCCATCATAATGTAATGATTTACAGTCCACATGACACGTATTGCTTATCACATATCACACGTGTAGAGTGAATGCGTGCAGTTGTATATGTCTCCGGGAAGTTCTCCACATTATGTTTACTAGTCTGTCAACCTCTACAATTCAAAGAACTATCGTGAAGTAAAGATATCCAGGCCACTGTTAAGCTATAAGCTAAAATGTATTTCATAGGATACATAGTGCCAGTTAACATCCTATTTCAGATGGATTTCTACCCACATCTCTTCATGTCCAGTGTTTTTCAGTCTAAGAGCCCTAAACATAAATGGAAACCTTGATAAACCATCAGCAGCACAGTTCAGTCTTTACCCATCTCTTCCTCAGGTGGTGTTCGAATGGTTTACCCCTCAGCCTTTGTGCTCATCGCTCACAGTGACTTACCCATTCTACCCAGCACTGTGAGCACTGGGCATAGTAGCACAAGTGCACAGCAGAACGCAGTTTTCACTAAAGATCCCAGCCCATGCAGGATGCCCTTGACGCCACCCACGTCACCAGATCAAGCTGCTCCCGGTAAGCGTGCACATAACTGTACTGTATTTATCTTGCAATGAAGTGATCTGTCAGATTAGCTCATATTCTGGATTGGTGATGAGTGTGTTCAGATTTCCAGGGCTGTGAGATTCCCTTTTTTTGGATTTTGTTTTGTTCACACCTTCAGTTCTGAAATCCACTTCAGTTTCCTTGTGGGAACCGAGAACCTGAATTGATGGCCAAGACGGATCTGTAATATAATGGACACTATTGACAACAATGATGTCTGGCTGGCTCCCACTTGCTATGGTTTTAGTTATAGTAAATTACCATTCACAGTAGCGGCAGCCAAACAAAACCCATTATAGTCTTTGGGGGTCTTTCTGCTGCCATTTGCATCTGTTATGCAAGGAATCTGTCCTCCGCATGAATGGAAATGAGGGATGGAGTTTATATCGGCCGCTGTAGACAAACTACATTTTTACTATTCTCATGGTCATGCGGCATTGTTGTTACATTGTACATATGCATCTCTCAGAGCCAGGCTTCTTCTAGATTAAGCTGCATTCAATTTATTGGATGCTTTAAGTAATTTGAAGGGGACCCATCACTGCTGTCTGCCCCTTTTATTTTAGACAGTAGACTACACTAAAAAATGACTAAAACTGTCCATGTAAGTAACATTATTACTGCTGTTACTGGTCTGTCCTGACACTAGATGCTGCCACACAGGGTGGGAAGCATGCTGGGTTCCTACAGTCTGGCCGTTTGGACCTGTTAGACAGTCTTTTAGTGTTGGGCTGCCTGAAGTACCATAAATGTCTCATGGGTGCCCATTTAGATCAGCTCAACAATGAGCAGGCAGGAGCGGCATGTTGTACTGTATTTTCTGACTATATAGATGTTGTGAAGCACAGGTGGAGCTTCTCTGGAAACAACTGGAGTAATGTAACAATGTATTTCCCCGTCCATATATGTATTCCAATGCCTGGGCTGACTGCAGGTCTCTGACCCAAACTTAGTCTGTTGTATCCATTAGGCCACGTTCACACGTCCAGTATTTGGTCAGTATTTTCCATCAGTACTTAGAAGCCAAAATCAGAAGTGGAGAAATCAGAGGCTTAAAAATACAGATGTAAAATACTGACCAAAATACTGCCATGTGAACCGAGGCCCTTTGGCTGTAAATTTGGGTCTGGAGACCTGCACTCAACCATGCTTTGCAGTCCCATACAGACTGTGAAATACACTTGTGTGAACCCCGCCTTAGGTTGACGTTGGTTGTTTTTTTTTGTTTTTTTAATCTTTGTGAGGTGCCATTAAAGAAGTTGTCATATTCCACCAAAAAGTTTCTTCTCTCCCGTGCCGGCTCTCACGGGAGAGTGCAGCAGTGTCGGCACTCACGGTCCCGGGGCTCCTGTGCGGTTGTTGTGAGCCAGGCGACCAATCAGCTCTGGCGTCACTGTCCCTGACTTCAGACAAATATTGAACATGAAGAGGAAGTGAGAGATCGGCTGCATCCCTGACTTCCTGTCCATGTTCAATTCGACAGAAGTCTGGGACAGTGACGCCAGCGCTGATTGGTCATCTGGCTCACAACAACCGCACAGAAGCCCTGGGACCGCAGTTAGCGGCACCACTGGAGCGGGGCCAGCACGGGAGGCGAGTATAGTCTTTTATTATTTTACCGGGGCCAAGCGTGAAGTATGAGAAGGGGTTGTCACTGTAGTGGACTACACCTTTAAATTAGAATATAAGTTGGCTCTTAATTCCGTACAATGTTTGCCCATGAAAATGTCACTTTCATATAGGGCTGAACCTTTTCTTGTGTTAGGTTTTTCTCCTGAGCGTTTCTGCATCTCCCTGGCAGAAAAAACGCATGCGGATTGTACATGCGGATTGTACATGCGTTTTTCCTGCCAGGGACATGCGGATGTGAAGCGTTCTTCACTTGCATTTCCACATGCGGGTTGACAAGCGATTTTAGCATCACTTGGAAAGTGCTTGACAACTAGGTCACACTATATAAATCCATGCAACCGGCATGGATTTATATAGTGTGACCGTAAAGAATGGTAAAAAATAAAAAAATCTATACTTACCTTCTGATGGCCCCTGCAGTCTTTATTCGCTCTGTCCTGGCTTGCCAGCAGCTCGCGGTACACTACACTGAAGGACCTGCCGTCACATGACTAAATGACGTCAGCGCAGGTCCTTCAGTCCACCGCGATCTGCCGGCAAGGGAAGACAAGTGCATCGGGGGCCATCAGAAGGTAAGTATAATATTTATTTTATTTTTTTTTTACAGGTACTATGGTACCCTGGTCCGGAGGAGAGTCTCCTCTTCTCCAGACCCGGGTACCATCCGCACATTGAAACGCTTGGATTCCGCATGTACAGATCCAGTGATGCGTAAACCAAGCGATTCAATGCAAGTCAATGGCGGCGAAAACGCAGCGCTTCCGCAAAATAATTGGTTGTGCTGCGTTTTTTTCCGCAATGATAATCCGCAGCGGACATTTCCGCAGCATGTGCACAGCACATGCGGATTATCATTGGGGAACATGGCAGACCTTCTAACAAGCTTTTTTTAAACGTTTCTGCAGCGGATTTGCAGCTGCGGAAAGGCTTAAAAAGCGCATCGTGGGCACACAGCCTTACGTGTAGCACAAAACTGCATAACAAAGATGGTTAGGAGTGGAGGTTGTTGTAACATTTGTGAAGTACATGTTGTTCTGAAGTGAGTTCAAGGCTGTAGCAATTATACAAAGTGTTTGGGCGCACTCTAGTGGCCTCTTCTGTGAACTGCAGATGTTTTCGATCTGTAAAGAGGGACTGTCCCAGCTAGCTACTTTAATAAAGTGCAGTGCTTCCAATGGTGAACTGAACACACTATCTGGCTATTCTTAATACTGCTTCTTATATTTTTATTTATTTATTAACAGTTTTGTGGAAATATGTCATCAGAAAATGAAATATTGTTTAAATCAGGATTTTATATTGGTTGTATGTTTTTATTTTTTTTCCATATCTGTATCCTATATTTAAAAAAAGAAGAAAAATCTGAAATCCTGCTATTTTGTTCACAATGACCATTGCCCAGATCAAAATATGCCTAGAAAAGCTGTCCTGTAAAAGTCCATGAGTCAAAGCTAGCCTGCTGCCGCCTATGTGCATGGGACTGCTGTACAGAACAGGAACTGTGTATTTGTTTTAATATGAAAATATGAAGATCTCTGATTTTATTTTTTTAAAATGTTGATTGTGCTATGAAATATAATTTTACTGGTGTGAACACATACCTGCTGCAAAAAACTGCAAATACCATATAATGGGAAAGCAGCGGCATTATATTGTGTTAGAAGTCAAAATACACGAATACATAGGAAATAATGAATCTAGACTGATTTGTCACTTAATGAAATCTACTTACAAAATGAAGGTTTTTAGCGCATAATTTAAATTGTGCGCTAAAAACCTTCTGCTTTCCCATTATATGAAATATAATTTACCATTAACACTAATTTAAACAGTATGCCATTTTCTGAGAACACCTTCACTTCAATTGTACAGAAATATCAAATGTTTATAACACACACTTGTACGTTGCATATACAGGAATTTACATTTTTGCTGCAGTTACATTCATTTAATTGAAACATTTCTTTTCAACCTTCCAGGAGACATTAGATCTGTAACGGCAAGTGGCAATGGCCAGTCAACAGGAGATTGTGTCAGCCATTCGAGGCACAGTCCAAAACGTGGAGGGAGAAGCTATTTGAAGTTACGGAGTCACATGGCTCAGAGAGCTTGGAGGGAATGCATCCTGAACAGAAGCCCATCAATGTAAGGCTACTCATGAAAGTTAAGAGTAGTTACCGAAATTTGATAAACCTTTCAGAACCTATGACAGATATTTTTTCTCCTCTGTAGATCAAATATTCCCAACCAGCAAGAAGAGGAAGTGGCAGTTAGCAGAACGCCTTGGGACTTTGTGGATCCCACCCAGAGAGTCAGCTGTTCATGCTACAGGTGAGCTCTAGCCCTGACCAATATATCTGAGATATTTAAGGGATTTTCCATTGCACTAAGTAATAAGTATTCACTTCCCGGAAGGAGTGCTGCTCCCCTGATCTCACAGCAGTGTCTGTCACCAGACTGCTGGCATACACTTCTGATGTGGTGGATGCAAATTTTAACGGTCGCTGGTTAATAATCTCATTATTTTACAGTTTAGCAAAAGCAATTTCTTACACATTTATGCATCAAAATTTGAATTAAAGGCTGTTACGCATTTCATCCGCTTTTTTTTTTTTTTTGCCACGTGTTATTTCTTTCTGCAGGCACAAGTTGTCCAAGCAGCGGGGTGCACAAAGTTCAACTCGTCCACCCTCTGTTTCCCAGGCTTGTGTGGGTGGCAACCCCTCTTCCAGCAACTGTTCCCTACAGCCTTCTGCATCTTCCAAGCACAAACCTAATGATCGCCAGGAAAAGGCAGACAAACTACAGAAAAAGGCCACAACTCCATTCCATCACCGACCATCTCCAACCCACAGTGAACAATGCATGACACAGGAGCAAACTGTGCAGCAACGCCAAGGAACAGAGCCTGCAGCTGGAACAACCACCACTACATCAAATAGACAGTTTTCTAGTATAACTCCTGCAGGGGAATTAGATCAATTATTGCCAGTTCCTCCTGCAGACTCCCCACATTCGCCTGCCTCACCAATGCCCCCCACTCTTAGTCCACAGCCCCCTCAACAAGAAGTAGAAATTCCTGATCAAGAAGAGGCAGTCTCAAATCTTTACCCTAATGGTTTAGAAATGCAACCACTCGATGACAGGACGCTAATGGCGGCCAGCCTTGGCTTGCCTTTGATTACAGAAATGAGTGAGACCAGTTTGTATTGTGCTGGTCTTCCCCAAAATCGGGATGTGGAGGACAGCTGGCATGGTTACAAACTTCCAACTGTTGGTAGCCAAGATTTTCGTCCCCCAGAAATCCAGGGAGAGTGGTACGAGGCTAAGCAGGAGGTGGGAGCTGAGAGCACTGCACTTAAAAGGTAGGACAGCGTTCACTAACCTGATGACACCTTGTATGCGCTTCGAAAGTACTAAGTAATGTCTTTGAGCCCATGTCAGACATTGACACAAAGCAGATATTCAATGTAAGTAATAAGCAGACTCTAATTGTTCTTAATCTCCTGGTTTCTTTCCTTGATTTTAGGCTTCTGTCTCAGCCCAACAAGCGATTCAAAGTCTTGGATGAGAAGCGCCCAGTTCTTTCAGACCTTAATTATGCCGACCAGCTTCCCCTGCATCCATGTGAAGGCTTTGGGGACTCTACTGATCCATACACATTTGAGGATGGTGATATTAAGTACAGTTTCACCACCGCTAACAAAAAATGCAAGATGGTAACAGAACGGGACCTTTCGCGAAAGCAAAAGGTGATTTAAAAACAAAAAAAAGCTAGGGCAGTTTTGGCCACGACTCACGTGGTACCGCCAAAGATCTTGGTACGTCGCTGCTACATCGTAGTGTAATGTGATTGTCTGTGGCCTTGATGTGCCCCCCCAAGTTACTATATTGCTCAAGTAGCAAAAAAAAATCAAATCATGTTGTCTAGATGTTTATTTCTTTTTCATCTTTTTTTTTTATATGAAGTGTACTCATAATTGGTACTCGTATCATGTTTTGCAGGCTGATGAGGGGTTTGATAAAGATGCATCACCTACAGAACATACTGCACCAGTGCCTGATGGGAAAGATGCCATGTCCATTTTTAGCCCCATGTCAAAGTCAGGTAGATATTCCAACTTTATGATGCATGTCAAGTGATGGAAAGAGTATGTGCCTAGCTGGGATGATTGGTAACAATAATCCGTATCTTCCTTTCTGTTATGTATAATATAACATGTAGTTTTGTATATGTGACTATGCTACGATACCTGCACAAGACACTGGTAACAAAATTCTTTGTCAATTGCCTTATAGACCCACGGCAGGACCGCGGGGTGGCAGCTAGTCTCACTCAGGTCACTGATCTGGCGCCTTCTCTCAATGACCTGGATAACATATTTGATAATTCTGAAGATGAGGACCTGGTATGTTGTATTTTTTTTTCTTTATTAAGAAAATTACAATAAAGATATCCTGATCATAGAAACTCCTTACATTTGTGTTTATATTTAATGTAAAAGGTTTTGTTTCTGTTTGTAATCTTGAATGAGATCTATTGACGAAACAAATGCAATTTTAATGTAATGTAGCTCCGGTGCATGCTTGTGTTCTAACATTACACACTTGCCTTTCTCTGCTCAATTTATTGATTTTTGTTTTTGAGACATTCCAGATTATTTTACAATTCAGTGTGTTAAATATACCTTTTACTAGCAGAAATTAATTGACTATCAAATAGCAGAAATAGGCCTTTTCATTACATCATCCCCCCCCCCCCCCCCCCATGTTTTTAAACATTTTAGGCGGGATCACCAGGCACTCGTGCAATGAAAGTTCCCTTGAGCGGGTCAGAGGATCGTAATGTTGGCAAAGATGGCAGAGCAACAGTTCCATACTTGCCAAGTAAGTAGAATCCTTTGCCTTCTGGAGGTTTGCTGACTTGTAAGGCAGTGTTGTAAAACTTGGGACTTGCATAGTCTCACTGTATAGCCCTTTGCCTGTTGGATGGTGACAATGTATGCTGTTTTTTGGGCATTAACTCATTAGATCAGGGGCAGGCACTTCATTTTCCCGAGGTCTTCATGAGAGACCGTGACTGAGGGCCGAACCATTAGGCTGAAATTATTTCTGCTCAATATTAATATTAACATATTACAATTAATATTATATAAATTAATTAGATCACTTAATATTGAGCAGAATTAAATATGCTGACAGCCCCCAATATATTGTATGAGCCCACATAGCCCCACTATATACAGTATGAGCTAACATAGTACCCCTGTATGTAGCAGGATCCCTCACATAGCTTCTCTATGTACAGTATGAGCCCTTACATGGCCCCCTATATATAGCACACATCCCATACACATGAAAAAAAACATGTACTCGCCATGCTCCGATTTCCCCAACACTCTCCGGTGCACTGGCACTCCGCACAGCAGGTGCGATATATCTATATTTCTCAACTGGTGCATATTATATATTAAATGAGACAAAATGATTCACACCTGAGGATACTAATAAGGGTAAATCGCCAGACATAGGGAACTCATAGAAGAACAAAGCGATCAGAAAGACCCAAGAGAATATTTATCAGTATAAAAATTTACTTTTATTACATAAGATAGAATTAAAAATGCAAAAATACTTATTTGACAGAAGTGGTGCAGATACATACACTATAAAAAATCCATCATGGTGTAGGAACGACGAGGTCCATTCTGTGAGAACCACAATAGCTCTATGGCCATGTGTACTGATATTGCGTAAGCCACATTACCATAATGCAGTCCCAATCCGAATATATGTATTATAAGTGTCCAGGAAATTAGTACTGATTTATAATGGCAAGTGCATTAGATAATCTCCATAAAGTTAAATATCCAGCTAACCACAAGGGGTAGACATGAGGAGAATTGAACGGTTCATACCTGGACATCGGACAGTATGGTGTGGGAGCTCACAGACAGATCACGCGTCCAGATCACGCCGAAACGCGCGTTGGGGTGGACGCGTGATCTGTCTGTGAGCTCCCACACCATACTGTCCGATGTCCAGGTATGAACCGTTCAATTCTCCTCATGTCTACCCCTTGTGGTTAGCTGGATATTTAACTTTATGGAGATTATCTAATGCACTTGCCATTATAAATCAGTACTAATTTCCTGGACACTTATAATACATATATTCGGATTGGGACTGCATTATGGTAATGTGGCTTACGCAATATCAGTACACATGGCCATAGAGCTATTGTGGTTCTCACAGAATGGACCTCGTCGTTCCTACACCATGATGGATTTTTTATAGTGTATGTATCTGCACCACTTCTGTCAAATATGTATTTTTGCATTTTTAATTCTATCTTATGTAATAAAAGTAAATTTTTATACTGAAATATTCTCTTGGGTCTTTCTGATCGCTTTGTTCTTCTATGAGTAGCAGATGCGATATAGTAACATCATCGCATCTGCTGTCTGTCGCACATGCTGATTGGTGGAAGAAGGAGCCACTGGGTCCTTCCTTTACCAAATATATTCGCTGGTGTCTGCATCGTGAGGATGCAGATAGTGGTGATATCGGGGCGCGAGCAGAGGAGGCACAGTGTTTTCAGCCCTTCTGCTTTTTGCGGGCCAGACTGGAACAGCCAGACGTGGCCCACGGGCCGCGCTTTCCCCAGGTCTGCAATAGAGTGATTGTATGACATGTCACTTAAAACCCTGCACTGAACTATGTTGAAGCATTCGCAGCAAGTGCTGGTACCGCCTGATTCTTGTTTTTACCACCTTCACTGCAGGCATTTAAGTAGACAGACTGCCTACTTTGTTGCACTGGTATTGCATATCTAAAATCTTTACAGGAATTTGATGCTATGTTTTTGCCATAGCAGAAATTATTGATAGTGTTACATCCAGTGTTCATTTCTAGTTTTGCACAAAAAGCTTCTAAGACCGACTCAAAGGAGTATTCTCAAATTTAAAAGTAGCCCCCTAGCCGCTGGGATAGGGGATAAATTTCCAATCGCTAGGCAATGACTGCTGTGGCCCCACTGATCCCGAGAACTGGATGGAGCTGAGGTTGATCATGCCTATTGCCTCTCCATTTATTATTATGGGAGCACCAAAGATCAGCCTAGCGCTGTGCTTGGCAATCTCCAGTGCTCTCATTAAGAATAAATGGAGAGCCGTGGTGTGCACGATTGACCTCAGCTCCATCCGGTTCCCAGGATCACTGGGGGCCACGATGGTCAAGCCCGGGTAATCAGAAAGTTGTCCCCTATTTAGAGGCTGGGGATGACTTTTTAAAGTTGAGAACACTCCTTTAAAGGAGTTGCACAACCAAAGCCTTGCAGTGAACCCTTCCCCATTATGCATTGCCTTTTATTTCATTTAGCAACAGCCGATCTGCAGATGATGTTTCCCACCCCACCATCTCTGGAGCAACATCCCGCCTTTTCCCCTATCATGATGTACAAGGATACCATGGGCACAGACACCGCAACTACTCTCGGTATGATGGAAAGTCCAATGGTTAATTTGGCCTCCATGCAACATGTAGATTTCAAAATGGAAATTGAGGAAGGCCTCTGCAGTCCCAAACCTGAGGAGATTAAGGTATGCATGTAATCCCTGCGACATGTTAAATCTAATGTGCTGAGGCAGTTTCTTAAAAGCACATTAACTGAATAGGAGTAAATGTGGTGTCACATCATGTTCTTGCAAATGTTTAGTGTTAGTTTTTTCTGCTAATAGAGATTTTTTTTTTTGCAATAGGACTTTTCCTATGTGTATAGAGTCCCTTCCTATCAACCCTTTCTGGGTACCTCAATGTTTGCACCACTTAAATCATTGCCCAGTCAGTGCCTGCTGTTCTTGAAAATACCGGATGCCTGCATATATAGACCCTCCTGGGCTGCCCCTCCAAAAATTCAACACCTTCCTTTACCACCTGCTGCTCCTTTTAACAGAGATGGCTATATGTGAGTATACTTACTGTGCAATTGTTGCATTGAGTAATTCTGAAATGATGTTTTTCTTTGTTGCTCACACATCATTTTTGATTCCTCCCCATTTATAGGAATGTGCCAAGTGAAGGGAGTTTGACAGACCAAGATTACCTGCAGCTCAACACTCCACAGACCAACACCCCTCTTGCTCCTTGTAGCACCGCTCCACCCAGCAATGGGGGAACTGGTGGCGTCTTGCCTTCTCCAGCTACTCCTAGGTTTTCTGTGCCCACTCCTCGCACACCAAGAACTCCTAGAACTCCAAAAGGTGCTGGAGGGGCCAGTGGTCAAGGTTCAGTGAAGTATGACAGCACCGACCTCTGTTCTCCAGCTTCTACTCCATCTACTACAAGGCCATTGAGTTCTGTTGAGCCCGCCAGCAGTCACCCCGCTCCTGAGGCCCACAGCCTTTATGTTACTTTACTTCTCTCTGACTCTGTGCTAAACATTTTCAAGGACAGGAACTTTGATAGTTGTTGCATTTGTGCCTGCAATCTGAACATCAAAGGATCTGATGTAGGCATCTACATCCCAGACTCTTCGAATGAAGACCAGTATCGTTGCACCTGTGGCTTCAGTGCCATTGTCAACCGGAGACTCGGTTACCACTCTGGCTTGTTTATTGAAGATGAGATGGACATATTTGGTAGATCCTCCTACATTGGGCAGGCAGTGGAAAGAAGATTAAACATGAGAGAGGCAGCAAGGAGAAGTGAGGACCCTCCTCCACCTGCCCTCCTTTTACGTCTACAGAGTCAATGCACTAGGCCTTTTACCATTACTGGGGGAACCTGGGACCTTTCCTGTAACAAATTCGAGTATTTTTTGGAAGGACCCAATACTAACTTGGACAAAGTGAGGGTGGAAAGTTCAGACGCTTGGCCAGAATGCTTAAATGCACTAGAGCAGGGAAGGCAGTATGTGGATAATCCAACCGGGGGAAGAGTTGATGAATCTTTGGTCAGAAGTGCAACCTTTCACCTTTGGCCACACAACAATGGTGAGCATTTATAATCCTAAGACCACATGGAAGGTCATTAATGCACCTGTGCATGTGCTCAGTGTATGTATTACATGTCTATTACTGTAATCTACTCCTCTTCATTAGTGCTGACTTTTCTACCATTTCTAGGACTGTAATAGGCAATTCTGTAAGAGGTTAATGATATTTTCCTATAAACCGGTTTGCTAGAAATGATCACCTATACTTTTATGCAGATGGCGTCATGTCTCACGGGTGAAGCTTATACTCCGGAGTCATACATCAATTGAATGTTGAGAATAGCACCAGACTTTATGCCAGCCATATCTAGGCACTTCTCTGTCCCCTTGACAGTTGTTTCTGTTAGTCTCATCACATGGATTGCTTTCTAGTCATTGCCTAATGCAGTTTGATCATGACTTTGAAAAGTAATATTGACAATCATGCCTGTCTATTCTTACAAAATACTTAATCCTGCTTTGGTCTCCCATTGAGTTGCTCAAGCATTGTTCAATTTCACACCTTGGTCGGCCACAGGTAGTGTTCAATCTCACACCTTGGTTCTTTGTAGCCATCACTAATTTAATTCAACTGCACTAATCCTAACTGCCATCTCAGGTGACAAAGACAAGATGGTTCAAACTTGGGAAAATCACAAGAATGAATGGATTTCACATACTGCTGTAAGGGTATGTGCACACGATGCAGAAATGAAGCAGAAAATTTCTGCATCATTTCTGCATCTCCCTGGCAGAAAAAACGCATGCAGATTGTGCATGTGTTTTTCCTGCAGAATACATGCGGATCCACATGCAGATTCACATGCGTTTCCGCATGCAGATTGACAAGCGCTTTCCAGGCGATGTTAGCATCACCTGGAAAGTGCTTGATAACTAGGTCACACTATATAAATCCATGCAAACAGCATGGATTTATACAGTGTGAACCGAGAGAGTGTATATACTTACCTCCGATGGCCCGCGCTGTCCTGCTCAATCTGTTCTCCCTCGCCGGCAACTTTGAATTGAAAGACCTGCCGACGTCAGCGTCACGTGACCCGTCACATGACTCTGACGTCACCGCAGGTCCTACAACTCACTGCAAGTGCCGGGAGCCAAGCGGGAGCGCTGTGCGGGCCGACAGATGGTAAGAATACATTTATTTTTTATTTTATTCTTCTTTTACAGCTTTTTTAATGGTACCTGGGTGTGGATGAGACTCTCCTCTCCTCCACACCCGGGTACCATCCGCACATTAGAACGCACCAATTACGCAAGTACAAATGCTGTCTTGCGGAATTGGCGCGTTCTAATGCAAGTCAATGGCGGCGAAATCGCCGCGTTTCCGCAAAATTAATTGACATGCTGCGGATTTTTGACCGCAGCGTTAACGCTGCGGAAAAATCCGCATCATGGGCACAGCACATGCGGATTTCAATTGGGGAACATTGCTTCCCTTCTACCATGCGTTTTTCATGCGTTTCCGCAACTGCAAAAACGCCGCGGAAACGCATGAAATACGCATCGTGTGAACTCAGCCTAATTGTTTTTTTTTTTTAACTAAAAAAGCAGCAAAACCTGATGCCTGCGTTTTTGCAGTTTTTTTTCAGCGTATTTTCAACCACCCATTGCTTTCAGTGGGTGAAAAATGCTGAAAAAAACGCTAAAAGTGACTTGCTCTATTGTGCAAAAAAACATACAAAGCGCAAAATACTGAGGACAAAAAAAACAATCTGTGTGCCTGAGACTTCTGAAATCTCAGACTCAGCTAGTACTGTAAAACGCTGCTAAAAATTTTCATCAAAAAAGCATAAAAAAAGCTGAAAAAACGCATAGTGTGAACATGGTCTAAAGATGACACATTTCTGCAAATGTGAATGTATTTCAATACGTAGTATTTGCCAAAAGTTGCCAATTTTTGCATAAGAGTTTGTGAGATTTTGTGGTTAGTAAAGTAGTGAAGAAAAAGTATATGCTAATTTATTGAATTTGTCTCTCCCATTTCCAAACCCTCCTATTTCTCTTTAGTCCTTGATGTAAGCATGCTCCCCTCTCAGGATGTGGTGCGCATGCTATTATCCCTACAGCCATTCCTGCAGGATGCCATCCAAAAGAAAAGGACAGGACGGACCTGGGAGAATATACAGCATGTGCAGGGTCCCCTGACATGGCAGCAATTTCACAAGATGGCTGGACGTGGATCCTATGGTATGATGGTCATGTTTCCAATGTTGGTGGTCTTTAATAGTAAATGATATGCTGTCCAAAGACATTGTGAGCCCCAATGGGGACAGTGATGTATGTAAAGCACTGCGGAATGTGTTGGTGCTATATAAAAATAAAGATTATTATTATTGCTGTAGGATAGATTTTGAATGGAACCTGTTAGCATATTTTTACACATGGAATTGGTAGTCTAGGCAAATTGGCACTGGTCCCTTAATAACTAGCACATCTGATCTCTCCAAGAAAGGTCATTTTTGTGGGCACATCCTTACTACTCCTTCCGTATATAAATTGCTGAGAGGGTTCCCTTTATTGGTTTGGACTTTTCTTATGTCCCCAGAGACAGTTGAGCTCCTTTTCATAAAAGTAATTCCTGCAGTTGTCAGTCTCCTTCAAAATGCACACTGGGTTTTAGGAAAGTCTGCAGTTAGAGGCATATGTATGAATGCCTGTTGCACAGTTAAAGGGGTATTCCCATCTACAAGATCCTATCCTAATATGTAGTAGGTGTATTAGTAATAATAATAATAATAATAGCAAATACCTACAATTAGAAATATAGTATAGTATTTTTGATTCGCTATGTCTCTTTCCTCATGTGCAGGCATTGCAGGACCTTAGATATCCATGGTTACGTCCACTGATAAAGTAACTGTTAGCTAGCTGCTAGTGGTCGTAACCATGGATACCTAAGGTCCTGTTTTGCCTGCACTTGAGTTAAGTGGCATAGCAAATCAAAAATACTATACTACATTTCTAATTGTAGGTATTTGCTAATATTATTATTGTTACACCTACTACATATTGGGATAGGATCTTGGAGATGGGAATACCCCTTTAAGCTGAGGGGATAATAACTTCTCGAACACTGCTTTTCCTCTTATGCAAATTACACGTACATGCTGGTGAAGTCTATATGAGTAAATGGGAGGTAACCTATTCCCCATGATTACTAACTTTTTTTTTGTGTGGATTGGCTGCATAAATTTACTTTAGATATAGAGGCACAATTGTGTGAATATGTTGCTGTGAAAGTATGATTTGCCAGCCATTAAGATTGCTTTTCCTTCAGATGCATATGTGTAATATTGATTGATTTTTACCTTTTCTATTCTCAGGATCTGAAGAATCTCCAGAGCCACTGCCCATACCCAACCTTTTAGTTGGCTATGACAAAGACTTCCTTACCATAGCTCCTTTCTCTCTCCCGTTCTGGGAGCGTCTGCTTCTCGAGCCATATGGTGGACAGCGCGATGTAGGATATTTGGTATTGTGTCCAGAAAATCCTGCCTTACTAGATGGAGCAAAAGCCTTCTTCAGTGACTTAAGTGCAGTGTATGAGGTAAGCCCTAAAGTATATGTTCATTTTGGAAGTATTTTTATTTATTTTTACTGAAAGCATTTTTTTGGGGCTAAAACTGATTTTTATAATTTTGTTCAATAAAAAAAATCAACAGTTTGTCTTTTGTAGCTGCATGTATTACAGGCTGCTCAGTCTTGTTCAGTGTTAGATCCATGTGACAATTAGTCGGCAACCCCTCTCTCTGCTCTCCTGAATGCTAATAGCACTGTAATCCCTTTCATTTACATTTATTTTATTTGTCAAGATGGCAGCTTAGATTTGGATTCAGAAGTGTGTCTCAGTATTAAACATACTGACCAAACATGGGGGACTAGCTCTATTTACATGTCAACTGTATTTGGGGCAGGCTTAAAGGGAATCTGTCACCCCCTGGGAGGTATATAGGCTATTAATATGGGCATACAGGTGATAAAAATGTTCATCTAGTCCTACCTCTATGCCTCATATTAATGGTCGTGTTGTGAAATTTTATTTTATATATCTATGTTAATGATTCCTCTAGGCCCCGGACTGGAGGAAATCCCCACCTCCTGTCTTCATTATAATAGCTCCCCCCTCCCCTGCACGTCAATGTCCTGTGATGTGCAGTTGCAGTGCCTTAATCTCGCGTTTGCGCCCTGCACTCCCTTCCACCGTCAACTCACTGGCGCCTGCACAGAAGATCACGAAATGCACTATTAAGTGATCTTGAGCGCAGGCGCCAGCAGTGACTCTCCTTCGCAGAAGATCACCGACTAGTGTATATCCCGAGATCATCTTCGCAGGCGCAGTCCAGTCACAGAGGCTTTCTCCCATAGGGAGGATCGGGAAGGGAGTGCAGGGCGCAGGTGCCTGAATACAGCGCCATAAACTGCAAGTCACAGGACACTGTGACTTGCAGGGGGGTACTATTATAATGAAGACAGGAGGCGGGGATTTCTTTTGGCTCTGGGGCCTGGAAGGGATCATTAACAAAGATAAAATACAAGATTTCACAAAACAAGACCATAAATATGAGGCATACAGGTAGGACTAGATTAACATTTCTATCACCTGTATGCCCATATTAATAGGTAATATACGTCCCAGGGGGTGATTGATTCCCTTTAAACAACTATCGGCCCTATTCATCAAGACTAGTCCGTATTTAATTGTCAAATCTTATTGACCTAGGTCAGGGATGGGGAATCTGCAAGAGCCATTTGAATATTTTTACAAACCTTCGGGGGCCAAACAAATTGCACACTAACTCCACCAACAAAGTACGTCCTGACGCTGGCACTACTGCGCGCTCCTCAGCGTTTACGAGTGAATATTGCATGTGCGTGTTCACAGAGCAAGAAGTTGTTAATGGGCCAGCAGCCATCAAAATACAGCTGCCGGCTCAAGCACTGTGGTCCCTGAGAATTTGCTTGAGGGCCGTAAACTGCCTGCAGGCCTCAGGTTCCCACCCCTGACCTAGGTAGATACCATACACTATTGGAAACATGAAAGCAAATGCAGCCCACACCAGTTTTTTGACAAATGGACATTTTATTTTATTTAGGCAAACTGAATTTCTTTATTTTTCTTTTTACTAAATGCATGATGTGAACTTAACATTGCTTTACTTTTGATATTACAGATGTGCCGTCTAGGCCAACACAGGCCAATCTGTAAAGTTCTGTGTGATGGGATAATGAAGGTTGGCTGCTCTACAAGTGAAGCATTGAATGAGGAGTCGGCCAGCGAAGACATGGACAACCGTGTTCGGCTTCAGATGTACGCTCAGACCTGCCGGCAGCATCTAGGTCAGTCATTGTCTTTTGTAATTTTCAGATTATTTCTGTTCATTCATTCAATTTATAAAGCATGGATTATGAGGATGATATATTTTATATAGATATCGGATAATAGAACCTGATCACATGTGGAGACAATTCTTATTTTAGTCAGCGTTTCACATAAAGGTTTTTTTTTTTTAAGTACAGTGGATATAAAACAATACAACTTTTTTTGCAGTTAGTACTCATGTATAAATTCTACAATTGTCAGTCAGCACAAAATGACTATTCAAACCAAGCACATGCACTGGGTGAAGCCTTGGTGTGGCCTAACAGTTAAGTGCAGTTTCCTACATACAGTACTTACTCTCCATCTATTTATGCCCTGATGTGACAGCTCTTGCTTTACAGGAGGGTGGAGATATATGCAAAACAAGTAGGTGGGAAACTTGCTATGCCAAAGGTGCACTGACCACCCAAGAGATTTCTCTAGAAAAAAATTGGCAACTTGCTTAATGCAATATGACAATGAGTATACAATTTTTCCAATGTCTGAGGTGAAAATGTAAGGAAAAGAACTGGAGAGCCTAAAACTAACATGTGCAAGTCTCTCTTTACTGCTATTTGAAATAATATATACAGTACAGACCAAAAGTTTGGACACACCTTCTCATTTAAAGATTTTTCTGTATTTTCATGACTATGAAAATTGTACATTCACACTGAAGGCATCAAAACTATGAATTAACACATGTGGAATTATATACTTAACAAAAAAGTGTGAAACAACTGAACATATGTCTTGTATTCTAGGTTCTTCAAAGTAGCCACCTTTTGCTTTGATGACTGCTTTGCACGCTTTTGTCATTCTCTTGATGAGCTTCAAGAGGTAGTCACCGGAAATGGTCTTCCAACAATCTTGAAGGAGTTCCCAGAGATGCTTAGCACTTGTTGGCCCTTTTGCCTTCACTCTGCAGTCCAGCTCACCCCAAACCATCTTGATTGGGTTCAGGTCTGGTGACTGTGGAGGCCAGGTCATCTGGCGTAGCTTCCCATCACTCCTTCTTGGTCAAATAGCCCTTACACAGCCTGGAGGTGTTTGGGGTCATTGTTCTGTTGAAAAATAAATGATGGTCCAACTAAACGCAAACCGGATGGAATAGCATGCCGCTGCAAGATGCTGTGGTAGCCATGCTGGTTCAGTATGCCTTCAATTTTGAATAAATCCCCAACAATGTCACCAGCAAAGCACCCCCACACCATCACACCTCCTCCTCCATGCTTCACGGTGGGAACCAGGCATGTAGAGACCATCCGTTCACCTTTTCTGCGTCGCACAAAGACACGGTGGTTGGAACCAAAGATCTCAAATTTGGACTCATCAGACCAAAGCACAGATTTCCGCTTGTCTAATGTCCATTCCTTGTGTTCTTAAGCCCAAACAAGTCTCTTCTGCTTGTTGCCTGTCCTTAGCAGTGGTTTCCTAGCAGCTATTTTACCATGACGGCCTGCTGCACAAAGTCTCCTCTTAACAGTTGTTGTAGAGATGTGTCTGCTGCTAGAACTTTGTGTGGCATTGACCTGGTCTCTAATCTGAGCTGCTGTTAACCTGCGATTTCTGAGGCTGGTGACTTGGATAAACTTATCCTCAGAAGCAGAGGTGACTCTTGGTCTTCCTTTCCTGGGGCGGTCCTCATGTGAGCCAGTTTCTTTGTAGCACTTGATGGTTTTTGCAACGGCACTTGGGGACACTTTCAAAGTTTGCCCAATTTTTCGGACTGACTGACCTTCATTTCTTAAAGTAATGATGGCCACTTGTTTTTCTTTACTTAGCTGCTTTTTTCTTACCATAATGCAAATTCTAACAGTCTATTCAGTAGGACTATCAGCTGTGTATCCACCAGACTTCTGCACAACACAACTGATGGTCCCAACCCCATTTATAAGGCAAGAAATCTCACTTGTTAAACCTGACAGGGCACACCTGTGAAGTGAAAACCATTTCCGGTGACTACCTCTTGAAGCTCATCAAGAGAATGCCAAGAGTGTGCAAAGCAGTCATCAAAGCAAAAGGTGGCTACTTTGAAGAACCTAGAATATAAGACATATTTTCAGTTGTTTCACACTTTTTTGTTAAGTATATAATTCCACATGTGTTAATTCATAGTTTTGATGCCTTCAGTGTGAATGTATAATTTTCATAGTCATGAAAATACAGAAAAAAAAATCTTTAAATAAGAAGGTGTGTCCAAACTTTTGGTCCGTACTGTGTGTGTGTGTGTGTGTGTGTGTGTGTGTGTGTGTGTGTGTGTATATATGTATATATATATATATATATATATATATATATATATTATATGCAGTGCCTACAAGTAGTATTCAACCCCCTGCAGATTTAGCTGGTTGACACATGCGGAATTAACTTGGCATTGTGACATTTGTACTGTAGATCAGCCTGGAAGTGGGAAATGCACTGCAGCAATTTTTTTTTTTTTTTTTAAAAGTTAATTCAGCGTGTCATTTATTATTCAACCCCTCAAACCACAAGAATTCTGTTTGGTCCCCCAAAAGTATTAAGAAGTAGTTCAGGCACCAAGAATAATGAGCTTCACATGTGTGGATTAAAGATCTCTTTTGCCAGCCTTTTCTGACTATTTAAGACCCTCCCCAAACTTGTGAACAGCACTCAGACATGGTCAACAAGGGAAAGACAAAGGAGCATTCCAAGGCCATCAGAGACCAGATCGTGGAGGGTCACAAGGCTGGCAAGGGGTACAAAACCCTTTCCAATTAGTTGGGCCTACCTGTCTCCACTGTTGGGAGCATCATCCGTAAGTAGAAGGCTTATGGAACTACTGTTAGCCTTCCACGGCCAGGACAGCCTTTGAAAGTGTCCTCCGTGCCGAGGCCAGGCTTGTCCGAAGAGTCAAGGCTAACCCAAGGACAGCAAGGAAGGAGCTCCGGGAAGATCTCATGGCAGTGGGGACATTGGTTTCAGTCAATACCATAAGGAACGTACTCCACCGCAGTGGTCTCCGTTCCAGACGAGCCCGTAAGGTACCTTTACTTTCAAAGCGTCATGTCAAGGCTCGTCTACAGTTTGCTCATGATCACTTGGAGGACTCTGAGACAGACTGGTTCAAGGTTCTATGGTCTGATGAGACCAAGATCGAGATCTTTGGTGCCAACCACACACGTGACGTTTGGAGACTGGATGGCACTGCATACGACCCCAAGAATACCATCCCTACAGTCAAGCATGGTGGTGGCAGCATCATGCTGTGGGGCTGTTTCTCTGCCAAGGGGCCTGTCCATCTGGTCCGCATCCATGGGAAGATGGATAGCACGGCCTACCTGGAGATTTTGGCCAAGAACCTCCGCTCCTCCATCAAGGATCTTAAGATGGGTCGTAATTTCATCTTCCAACAAGACAACGACCCAAAGCACACAGCCAAGAAAACCAAGGCCTGGTTCAAGAGGGAAAAAGTCAAGGTGTTGGAGTGGCCTAGTCCGTCTCCTGACCTTAACCCAATTGAAAACTTGTGGAAGGAGCTCAAGAATAAAGTCCACATGAGACACCCAAAGAACCTAGATAACTTGGAGAAGATCTGCATGGAGGAGTGGGCCAAGATAACTCCACAGACCTGTGCCGGCCTGATCAGGTCTTATAAAAGACGATTATTAGCTGTAATTGCAAACAAGGGTTATTCCACAAATTATTAAACATAGGGGTTGAATAATAATTGACCCACACTTTTATGTTTAAAATGTAATAAAATTCAACTGAGCAACATAACTTTTTGGTTTGTAAGATTTATGCTTCTGTTCATAAATCCTACTCTCGTTTGCAGTTTGAAGGCTCTAACTTATTTGCATCTTATCAAACCAGCTAAATCTGCAGGGGGTTGAATACTACTTGTAGGCACTGTATGTATGTATATATATGTGTATATATATATATATATATGTGTGTGTGTTATATATATATATATATATATATATATATATATATATATATATATATATATATATATATATATATATATATATAAATAAATAATAACTTGGTTTTGCCGTGAGTGTTACTGATCTGGAGAATCATGTTGGCAAGTCATTTTTACTGCACAATTAACGCCATAAAAAACAATTGCAGAGTTGAGTAAAAAAGATGATGTGATTCGTACAACTCGGCCACAAAAAAAAAGCCCTTATATGACTGCAGAAAAATAAAAAAAACTATGGCTCTTAAAAGAGGAGTGCAAAAACATAAAAAATTGCTCAATCCTTAAGAGTCTCTAAGAAAAAATAAACAATTTCCTGAAAGACTCCATAGATAACGTATATGGTGCATTGTGATTTTTATTTTTCCTGAATATTAGTTTATATTCTCCTATCTTTATTTCCATTTTAGCGCCTTATTTGTCCTCTTTGCAACTGGACAGTGGTCTATTGTTACCTCCTAAAAGCCAAGCCAGTCCAAGTACACAGAATACGCAAAGTCCTGCTGCACCTTCTGCGCCCTCTAACCTTGCATTTAGTTCCACACCTAATGGCACTGGCACAATACCACAGTCATCATCATCCTCAGTGCCCGCTGGGAATAACTCTGCTTCTACCGCATTCAACACCTGCATAGCACAGAATTCTTCCAGTTCTGCAGATCGATCTTCTGCAAATCAGCCCACTGTAGAGGGGGAATCAAACCCACCATCCACACAGCTAGAAACACCTGAAAGGTAAGTGGACATGCTGGTTTTCCTTGGTGTCCAGTGTGCTGTGATGACATACTGTACAGTGCTTTGATATTTTTACCTAATCATAATGTGTGGGCAGCAGGAGACGAGAACAAAGTAAGGGAAATCCTCACCCCGGTGCCCACAATACATACAAGGTGATGATAAATTGCCTACTTGTTGTGGTGTGATGTTTCTTTGTAAAGTTACATATTCCATATAGGCGGTTTACACCCAATCCAAAGTTTGATTTTGATTCAAAGATAACCTTATGTGGTATGTGGCTTAATCCAAAATTTGTCCTCTATTATTTGCCACATGTGGATAGGACCCGTGAGCATTTTTATTTTAAGAATTTTGCGTTCTGTTCCTCATGTTCACGTTTTTATAGGCTACTTCCCTAAAAATTTGTACCGCTGCCGAATCAGAATCTCAAATGGTGAAAGAACATGCTATATTGGTACGGGTGGTGGTAACAACCATTCATTTTTTTAGGTGGAAGGAGGTGGGGGCAGTGGAGTGTCACAAAATAAAAGTTTCTCTAGAACCATTTTATGGGGAATACAAGTGTTTGCTAAAACAGATGTGAAGAGAGCTGATGTCTTCCATCATGGAGAAGAGAGCTATCATTCAGTCTCCTCTCATCGGCTAGTGATTCTCTATTTGTTGTCCTGGTTTCTAGATCAAAAATTCAACCAGCATTCAGGGTTTCTAGTAATGTGCATTGCTAGAGTATGTACGGGCCACAAGCCAGGAAACCAGATGCAGGTTAAATATGGGAAAAGATCCAATTCTGGGCAGCACAGCTAGGGTCCTGGATTCAAATCCCACCAAATCTCCGCCCAGGAGATGTGGTATTGTCAGACACAGCCATTACACAGTACACAGCAGGGGCACATTTATAAGATTATCTCAGCACAGGAACATTTTTTAATACATCAAATTGTGGAAGTTGTTATTCCAAGATCTATTCATTAAAATGTACTTTTGTTCTTGGGAAAACCCCTTTAATCAAGCTGGAGTGACATCATTGTGTCATGTGACTGCAATCAGCAGTTGGTGACCGATTGCAGCCTTTACTGTATCGTCAGTTATGACTGAATCTTGCTGATTGGCTGCAGCAGTCCCGTTGCCCAGCAATGTCACCCACTGGGAACAGCAGTGCCAACATGGCTGGAAAGTTGCTGCTGTAGAAGCTGAGTATACATCATTTTTATTTTCTATGGAGCCATGAATCGATTTAAGCAATGATTGCCCTGTTGTGAACAAGTCCTTTAATACATGTCCCCTAACATTTTAATTTGTGCTATTCCTGTCTACGAATACATGTAATGTACATGTGTTTATTTACATTTTTTTTTTAAATTCTTAGTACAACCGAAAGAGAGAAAATTGGGATCCCAACAGTGGCTGAGCCAGCTGCAAGCGTGACGTTAACCCCTACTGTTGTCATATACATGGTGGATCCTTTTACATACACTTCAGATGATGACTCTCATACAGGAAACTTCTGGCTGCTGGGTCTAATTCGCTGTTTTACAGACATGCTGGAAATTTTACCAGAACCACTTCGTGCTGCGTGTATCCTGCAGGTCAGTTTTATATTATTGTCACACTCTGTTCTCACTTTGTCACTTGATTTTATATAATGATTTTTGATAGTATATGATCTTCCATTTAAAAGCCAAAAGATTGCAACCAGGGGTAAAGTTGGGGGTTCCAAGGCGCAAAACATATACCAAAAATACAATCTGTGAGGACCAAACTAGTTACAAATGAATAAGATATCACTTTTATTAATATAAGATGAAAAACATTACACATCCTACACAATAGACACAAAGATATATTAGTGGGTGAACTGACAGGCAAAACCACCATAATGTGAATAAATGGCACAAGTCACAAAAACACAAAGACTGCAAGGAAATCTATAAAAAGCTCACAAACAAGGTGGGTAATTTGTATGTACCACTCAAATACACATGGCATGTTGTTTAGATTAGAGTGCCAAGAGGACAGTAATACCCTGAGAGAAAATCAGTGCACACTAGCAGCAGCAAGGTACAACGGCTCACTCGCCAAACTCATCAAAAGCACGTTTCACATACGCTTTGTCAGGGGTGGTTGGTGCAAGTGAAGACCTGAAGTTCCAAAGCCTAAATAAAAAAAATCACAAGAATGCTTTAAAGTAAGCTACAGGTACAAAATTAACTTGAATGATAGATTTAATTAAGTGATATTTTCTAAGCTTGTAACTGTTTTGGTTCATGCTGCATGTATTGGTGTATAGATAATCTTTCATTTCAGTAGCATTTAGAAGTCTATCCTGCTTGAATTTTGACTTTTTTTTGTTTTATTTTTAGCTTTAATTGATTTTTTTTTGCAATTTCTCCTCTCTTAGGTGGTGCCATGTCGGTATCTGCTGCAGACAGTTAATGATGAAACTGTCTCTTACATCCAGCACTTGAAGTCTTTAGCTTTCTCAGTATACTGCCAGTGTCGGCGGCCAGTCGCGTCCCAGATTCCCATCAAGCCACTTACTGGCTTTGGTCCTGCAGCTGCCTTGAATACAGTATTGAGGAACTCAGAGGTAACTTGGGACTTGCCAGCTTCTGTTTGTGGAGAGAGGTTATTTTTCAAGTAGGGACAAATAAAGTAATTCTAAAGTGTTGAGTTAAAGAGTACCTATTACCTGTCAGTGGCTGCCCTTTTTATGTAAGAAACCAGTGGGCAGCCACAGATAGATTTTACTATATAGCACTTATTAACAAAATGTTTTTAACTGTCTGTCTCCAGTGGCAGCATAAAGGGACTGAATTTCTAGCAAAAGTTGGGTCCAAACTTTTGGGGTGCATGATTCCACGACATTGTATGGCAACATCTGAGGTCTGCCTAAACAAGCTCTGTTTGTGATTTAACACAGCAGATACCGATTGTTACTTGCTGTAGTAGCATTACTGATAGGCAAACTGTTGTGCTAAAGAGCAAACAGCACTTATTTCAGCAAACTGCTGAATTTCAGAGTCAGACCTCAGATACAGCCATAGAAGGTTATGGTGTACTATTCTGCTTGCCACGACCTCACAACCTAGAAATTTGCATTCGACTTTTACTAGAAAGTGGAGTCATTCGTGCTGACCTTTAAAGCCAGTTAGGGACGTTTTTGTTAATTTATACACTGCTCAAAAAATTAAAGGGAACACTAAAATACCACATTTTACATATCACTGAATGAAATTGCAGTTGCAAATCTTTATTCGTTACATAGTGGAATGCGTTGACAACAATAAAACACAAAAATGATCAATGTAAATCAAAATGAAAGAAGTTGTCCACTACTTTAGGTTAATCCCTCAATATAGCGCCCCTAAGCCTTTTTGTAAATACCTCCCCTTGCAGATACTGCCTGTGAGCGGCGCTATCCTTGACCACTCTCAGGCATCACGTGACCCCGCTCTGACGTCACAAGTGAGGTGTGACTCAGCGCTGGGGTCCCCGCGGTGGCTGCAGGGTTACGCCCCCACCTTCCCCGTGTTACACCCAGCATCCACCACGCGCTTTCCCAATGAATGAGGAGAGGCTGAGCGCGCGGTAATCTAAAGTACTGGACAACCCCTTTAATGTCCCATTTTTACCGATATCCATCAATGTTAGATTGGTGGGGTCCAATTCTCAATACTCCTGCTAATCAGAAATATAAGACTACTGTGTTGCTTTAAAGACAATACTTTTCCCCATTGGGTTTTTTCTTTTATTATCTGGCACCATACTACCGAAAGTGAATAACCAGCTTCAATTGTGGTAGTTTATGCCTTAGATGCCACAATCAATAGTATATGCAGCATTAAAAGGGGTTGTCCAGGTTTGCAACAAAAATCTGCAGTCACTGTGTAACTGCTGACTGCTGAATCGTGACAACGTGTGGTGTCACGATTCCCCAGTATTCACGGCGTGAATAGACAATCACGTGACCAAATGTATGCGATTTGCATTCTTGCAGTCACATGCCGACTAGACTTATCCGGCTTCGCTTAATTCAAGCTCATTGCAAGAAGCCATACTGATCTAGTTGGTACATGACTGAATATGCAAATCGCATACATGTGTCATGTGGCTGTCCGCTTGCATCAGGAATGGAAAGGGAATAGTGACAACACGCTGTCAGGACATATAGGATGACTGCAGACTTTTGTCACAAACCTAGACAACCCATTTATGTAGTTGCCAGTAGGGGTTACACATTTGTAAAGTGCAGATGGGTTGAAATTAAAGTAGTGAAACAAAAAATATATACACTTGGTGTTGCCTTAACGGTACTAATCGGCAGAATACGGTTATATGAAAACAATTGTGAAATTGCCATTTTTCACTTTCAACAAAGACATTTTTTTGCCAACGATCAGTACACTATATGGTACATTAAATGGTGCTATTAAAGATGCAACTCTTCCTACTAAAAACAAGCCCTTGTATGTCTGTTGCCAGAAAAATCTAAAAGTTATGGCTCTTGAAATGTGGGTTGGAAAATATACCGCATTTTTCGGACTATAAGACGCACCTTGGTTTTAGAGGAGGGAAAAAAAATAAATTTAAGCAAAAAATCTGGTCATGATGCACTTTTAAGGGGGAGGGGGTCTTCTGCTGACACTGGTATAGGGGTAATATCCTTCATCCTGGTATATATGCCCCGCCCCCCCTCCTCTTCCTTTTATACGTGGTCCCCATCCTGGTATGCTTTGCATCCCTCCATCCTGGTATGCTTTGCATCCCTCCATCCTGGTATGCTTTGCATCCCTCCATCCTGGTATGCTTTGCATCCCTCCATCCTGGTATGCATGGAACCCCTCCATCCTGGTATGCATGGCACCCCTGATCCTTATCCTAGTATGCATGGCACCCCTCATCCTTATCCTAGTATGCATGGCACCCCTCATCCCTGTCCTGGTATGCATGGCACCCCTCATTCCTGTCCTGGTATGCATGGCTCCCCTCATTCCTGTCCTGGTATGCATGGCTCCCCTCATTCCTGTCCTGGTATGCATGGCTCCCCTCATTCCTGTCCTGGTATGCATGGCACCCCTCATTCCTATCCTGTATGCATGGCACCTCTAATCCCTATCCTGGTATGCATGGCACCCCTAATCCCTGTCCTGGTATGCATGGCACCCCTGTCCTGGTATGCATGGCACCCCTGTCCTGGTATGCATGGCACCCCTCATCCCTGTCCTGGTATGCATGGCACCCTTCATCCCTGTCCTGGTATGTATGGCACCCCTCATCCCTGTCCTGGTATGTATGGCACCCCTCATCCCTGTCCTGGTATGTATGGCACCCCTCATCCCTGTCCTGGTATGTATGGCACCCCTCATCCCTGTCCTGGTATGTATGGCACCCCTCATCCTTATCCTAGTATGCATGGTCCCCCTCATCCTTATCCTAGTATGCATGGTCCCCCTAATCCCCATCATGCTGCACATAAGAAAAAAAATAAACACTCCTACTCGCCTTTCTTCTCTCCTCCAGCGCTGCGTCCGGTCTGCCCGCACTGATCTCTCCATGTGAGCCGCGCATGACGTCACTGCCATGCGCGGCTCACAAGGAGAGATCAGCTGCCGGAAGTCACTGCTCCTCACGCCGGGACTGTGTGCGTGGGGAGCAGTGACCACTCTCCTCCATAGCCAGCACACAGCGGAGCCGCGCTGCGGCTCCTGCTGCTGCCGGCTATCTCGTGTGCCCGCTCATTAAAGGGCATGAATATTCACCCCCTCCCCACGCCCATGGAGGAAAAAAGTGCGTCTTATAGTCCGAAAAATACTGTAGTTTGCTATGTCCTAAAAGGGTTAAAGAAAACTTCTTTAAAACTGGTACTTACACTTAGAGCTGAATGATATTCCTGGAGCATTACCTCCTGGCCCACTCTCCTTCTGTGGGCAGATCTGCTAGGTGTTGTATTTAATTAGGTAATCGCTATGAAAGCTGACGAACGGTGAAATAGAAATTATTAATATGTGAGATTGTGGCTTATCATTTCCTTAAGTGTAAGGAGCTTTGTGTGTTGTAAAGTATTTGCAATATTTTCTTTCCCTCATTTTTATCTCTCCAGCATCCAATCCCAGGGCAGCTATATTCGCCACCATTTCTGCTTGCTCCAACGAAGGACAAGCCGACGGAACAGGGAGAAACCTTTGGAGAGGCTGGGCAGAAGTACAACGTATTATTTGTAGGATATTGCTTGTCCCACGACCAACGCTGGCTCCTGGCTTCTTGCACTGATTTACAGGGAGAGCTACTGGAGACCTGCGTAGTGAATATCCATGTGCCCAATAGGTAATAACCATAATCATTGTCTTCCAGTAGTAATTAATTCCATTAATGAACGTTGGCAGTATATGTAAGCACTACCCTGGGTTACATCCCCACTTCCAAGGTATTTTACTGCTATTCTATGCAAAATTCTGCATTTATCAAAAGGATCTTTCCAGATCAGGCTCATATAGCTGTGCTTCATGCAGTAAGTTGCACGGCTGCCCTATGGCAAAAAGTCTATTATCTAGGATTACAGGTTTTATCTCCTTGTTACTGTAGTGGATTTTATACTACAGCTATTGTTTCTACTTTCTCAGGTTCCGAAGAAGTAAAGTTTCTGCACGGAAAATTGGGCTGCAAAAATTGTGGGAGTGGTGTGTGGGACTATTGCAGATGACCTCTTTGCCCTGGAGAGTTGTCATTGGTCGCCTGGGAAGACTGGGCCATGGTGAGCTGAAAGGTATGTGGTTCAGTGTAATGTCATTATGGTGCAAAACAAGATATGCTTTTATTGTCTTCTTTTAATACTTTTAAATATGTGTTGCAGACTGGAGTATTTTGCTGGGAGAGTGCTCACTACAGAACATTAGCCGTCAGCTAAAAGAGGCATGTAGGATGTGTGGTATATCCGCCGCAGACTCGCCATCTATTCTGAGTGCCTGCCTTGTAGCAATGGAGCCACAAGGATCATTTAATGTGATGCCAGGTAAATATCCCTCACTGCATTACTTAGTATATATGAACCCAAACTTCTGTAATTCCTCAGTCTCGTGCATCTCTGGTAACATTTTCCTGAGCACAATCTTCATATGGAATTTATTTTCACTTTTGTTTTTCCATATGTAAAAATAAACTCCCAACTTAACTGATGCCTCCTCCAGTGCATCTATGTGTGTTAACAATGTATGTAAAAAGGAGACCTATAGTTTGCACTTGTGCTAAAATGATCGATGACTTATTTTATTACAAGGTTGTATTGCTTTTGCTGTTTTGGTTTTTAACTCCTTCACGACATATCGCGTACATTTACATCATTTGTCGTGTTCCTGACTTTGATGAGGGTTTGCACGCCGAGCCCACATCTTTCATGGCAGATGTTGGCTGATTTAATCATCCATAATGTGCCTTTAACAGCCACGGATGGAGCGCAGTTCAGTTCGCAGTTGTTAACCTGTTAAATGCTGTCAATCTCTGACAGTGGCATTTAACATATGCCTGCAGGGGGGCCGTCATTCCACGCACCCATGAGAGCGCCCGTGAAGTGATCATGGTGTGCCGATGGATTGTCATGACAGCTGGAGGTCTGCTAAGACCCCTCTGTGCTTGTCATGACTATTGTCCTGTTAAAGCCAGCTTGTAGCTGGCGTTTATAGGAGATTGTGATTTTCGCTATACGTAGCACAAGCGATCAGATGATTGCAGCTTCGAGTCCTCTAAGGGGACTATTTTAAATAAAGTAAAAAGTTAGAAAAAAAAGATTTTAAAATGAATTTCAAATCGCCCTTATTTTGCCCCATTAAAAATGAAACGTTTTAAAAAAAAATTATATACACATATTCGGTATCACTGCGTTCGTAAAAGTCCGATCTATCAAAATCCTAGCGGTAAACTGCTTAATGAGAAAAAAATAAAAATGCCAGAATTACTTTTTTTTGGTCGCTGTAACATAGTTACATAGTTTATAAGGCCGAAAAAAGACAAGAGTCCATCCAGTTCAGCCTATTTCTTGTGCACTGCAGCTATTCCGCAGCGTTGATCCAGGGGAAGGCAAAAAAAAAAACATGCGGTATAGGCCAATTTACATCATTGAGGAAAAATTCACTTCCCGACTCCAATCTGGCAGTCAGATTAAATCCCTGGATTAATTAACTATCACTAAGCATAAGATGTAATTTTATTGTTCTCAAGAAAGGCGTCCAGTCCTCTCTTGAACTCATTAAGTGAGTTGGACATCACCACTTCCTCTCCCAGAGAGTTCCAGAGTCTCGCGGCTCTGACCGTAAAGAATCCCCTTCTAGTGCAGGAACCTCCTTTCCTCCAGACGCATAGTGTGCCCCCTCGTCTTTGTCACCATCCTTGGTATAAACAGGTCATGGGAGAGGTCTCTGTACTGCCCCCTGATGTATTTATACATGTTTATGAGGTCTCCCCTAAGCCTTCTCTTTTCCAACGTAAATAGGCCTAATTTTGACAACCTCTCTGGGTATTCTAGTCCCTCCATTCCCTTTATTACCTTAGTCGCCCTCCTTTGTACCCTCGCTAGCTCCAATATGTCTTTCCTGAGCACCGGAGCCCAGAACTGTGCACAATATTCTAAGTGCGGCCTTACCAGCGCTTTATACAGAGGAAGAACAATGTTCTTATCATATGCCCCTATTCCTCTTCTGATGCATGCCATGACTCTATTTGCCTTCGCAGCTGCTGCCTGACACTGGGCACTCCAATTTAATTTGCTATTAACCAAGACGCCCAGGTCCTTCTCCATGTCAGATTTCCCCAACGGTTTCCCATTTAATATGTAAGGCTGACTGCTATTTTTCTTTCCCATGTGCATGACCTTACATTTATCGGCATTGAACCCCATTTGCCATTTTTTGGCTCAACTCCCCAATTTATCTAAATCCTCCTGTAGCTGTGCCCTATCCTCATCTGTATTAACTACTTTACAAAGTTTAGTATCATCTGCAAATATTGCTATTTTACTATGCAACCCTTCCACTAGATCATTAATAAATATATTAAATAATATAGGGCCCAAGACAGACCCTTGAGGCACCCCGCTAGTAACCCAGACACACCCTGAGCTTACTCCATTGATAACCACCCTCTGCTTTCTATCACTCAGCCAGCTATTTACCCACTTGCACACATTATCCCCCAGACCAAGCATTCTCATTTTATATACCAACCTTTTGTGTGGCACGGTATCAAACGCTTTGGAGAAGTCAAGGTATACGACATCCACTGACACTCCCCGGTCCAGCTGTGAGCTCACCTCCTCGTAGAAGGCCATCAGGTTTGTTTGGCAGGAGCGATCCCTCATGAATCCATGTTGATATGGAGTTAGACAGTTATTATCATTAAGATATTCTACAATAGCATCTCTAAGAAATCCTTCAAACAATTTACCCACAACAGACGTTAAGCTGACTGGTCTATAGTTCTCAGGGTCACTTTTAGACCCCTTTTTGAATATTGGTACCACATTTGCTTGGCGCCAGTCTAGTGGGACAGTCCCTGTCCGTAAAGAGTGCTTGAATATGAGATACAGCGGCCTGTCTATCACATTACTTAATTCTTTTAGTACCCGGGGGTGTATGTCATCTGGGCCTGGTGACTTGTCTATTTTGATATTATTTAGGCGTTTCTGAACTTCCTCCTGGGTTAGGTGGGTGATATTTAGCGGAGGGTTTACTTTATCACTCTGCATTTCCTCCGATAAATTGTTTTCTTTTGTGAAAACAGTGGAGAAGAAGCTATTGAATAGGTTTGCTTTACCCTCATCGCCCTCTATGATTTTACCCAGGTTATTTTTCAATGGGCCAACTCCATCAGTTTTAATCCTTTTACTGTTTATATAGTTAAAGAACAGTTTGGGATTCTTTTTACTTTCCTTGGCAATTAGTCTCTCTGTCTCCTCTTTTGCTATTCTTATTTGTTTCTTACAGATTTTGTTTTTTTCCCTATAAGATATTAGCGCTTCCTTGCTGCCTTCTTGTTTAAGTTTACCGAAAGCCCTTTTTTTGTTTTTCATTGCCCTCTTGACTTCCTTATTTAGCCACATTGGCTTCCTTCTATTCCTAACATTGCAATAAAATCAGATAGACAATCAAAACAACGTATGTACCCCAAGATGTTATCGCTAAAAACATTAGCTCATGGTGCAAAATTTTAAGCCCTTACACAGACCCAAATCTCAAAAATTAACACAAGCAAAAGTTTTGTTTTTTTTTTAAAAAAAGAGAAAATTCTGACATTTTTTTTCTCCATGACTTAAAAAACCCTCCCAAACTATACATGTTTGGTATCTGTGTAATCATACTGACCTGAAGAATCATATTGCCAGGTCAGTTTTACCGTATAGTGAACATGGTAAATAAAAAAAAACTGAAAATTGTGGAGTTGCACTTTTTTGAAATTTCAACGCACTTGGAATTTTTTTCTCACTTTCCAAGGCATCACATGATAAAATGAATGATGTAATTCAAAAGTACAACTCATCCTGCAAAAAAACCAAGCCCTCACATGGCTTTTTGGACAGAAAATTAAAAAAGTTATGGCACTTGGAAGAAGGGGAGGAAAAAACAGAAAATCACTCAGGGGTGAAGGGGGTTAGAGGATCTTCAAGTAATATGCTGCTTAATTTATCACCACAGCACTCATCTCTGTAGCTAGATTTTTTTTTCTACTATATTCATGTATTGCAAGTGGGATTCAGCCTAATTGTGATCCCTTTCCACCACAGATGCAGTTACCATGGGATCTGTCTTTGGTCGCAGCACAACCTTGAATCTGCAGTCCTCTCAGCTCAGCACCCCACAGGACGCATCTTGCACCCACATCTTAGTATTCCCTACTTCAGCTACAGTCCAGGTTGCTCCTAGTCATTATCCACATGAAGATGGTTTTAATAATGGTGAGTAGCTGTAAGACAACACATAGCTCTGCCTATTCATACCCTGCCTGCATTATATGTACCGGAGCCCAAGTATGGCAAGCAGTGACAGGTATTTGGGTTTTATGCTAGATTCTAACTTCCTATCTCAGGTTTTCCATGAGCAGTCGGCCTGAAGAAAAAGGATCTGCTTTCTATTTTTTTAATTGATCCTTACGATATCCTGTTATCCCATTGTCAGATCAATATCTGGGTGAGTCTAACATACAAGACTTAAATTCTGGTCCATGCTGCAATCCATAAGAAATGTCGAGAAGCAGCAGCTATGCTACAATATACATATGTTAATAACAATCATTAAGTTAATTTCTATAAATGGTCTCTTTTATAGAAGTCATGTTATGTTGATATGTAATAATAAGGAAGATCACACAATAAAGTATTAAAATGCAATTCTCTTTTCAGAAAATGGCGGGTTTTCTTTGTTGGACTATTCAGCTAATGTTTTTCATTTGCCCTTCAGAGCAATTTGCTAAATTAGCTATTAAACATTTGTGAATACTTCATTATACTCCGCACCAGTGTTGTACATAACTGTTAATGGTCCTTTCCCTTTGACATTCCTGCTATTAATTGTACCCATCAAGGAGGTGACCATTAACCTATATTTGCCATTAATTTGTAGTTTTCATTACACTGATGGAGCAGTCACCAATAGTTATCATACACTAGTTTATTTTGAGGTTTGTTTCTACTAGGTCAGGGGTGCACAATCTTTCTTGGTCCTAGAGCCACATTGTATGATTGAACCAATCCCATGGGTCACCTAAAAGATCACAAGATAAATAATTAATAGGTGCTGATCATGAGGAAAGAGGTCCTCTTTTCCATTCACTATCCCTAAAGGAAGAGACCATTGATTCAATTTTCTGAGACAGTCGAGTGTTTTGCTTCTCCCATGAGATACAATGATTATGGCAGCATTGATGCTTGGCCACTTCTTTAATTCAGCTACTCCTTACCTATATAATAACATGGACCTTTAATAGTTAGGCATCCCTACAGTGCTACCTGACACTGCTCTACTTCTTAACATGGAAAATACATCTGAGCAGCCACCAGACACTGTCAAGGTTGTCTGTGACTAGTCGAGAGACGCACAGAAAAGTATTGAGGGCCGCAAGTGGCACCCGGGCATCAGGTTGTGCATCCCTGTTCTAGGTCTGTTATATCCCTCCTTTTAAGACATTTGCCTACGTTTTTGTATAAAAATAAACCGAGCTTCCATCTGCGCGAATATCTTGTTCTAAATTCTGGTGAACCATGTTATTTCAGAAGATATTTTTGATCTGCCATTCCCGGACATGCCAGACATGGAAAATGACCTAGGAATTTTAATCCAAGGGAATCTACATTCTCCTCCGAACTCCTCCCCGGGATCTCCAACAGGCATTGGAGGTGGCTCGCACTTCCAACATAGTCGGGTATGTGGGGGGAACCATTGTCTCTAAACTGGGATTTCTAGAAATGATTTATAAAACCTAATTAATAAAGTAAAAAGATGCACAGGTCTGGCAGCCATGGACTACCGACGTGGCCACTGGACCCAGGGTCCTATGACCTTTTTTTTTTTTTTTGCTTAAAGAAGTTGGCCACTACTTTTTATGATTGTCCCAGTCGATGGACCCTGTGCCCCTAAGTGTTTTTGTAATTACCTCCTGCTGTCCTCTTTGCCTGTGAGCGGCGCTATCTCTGGCCGGTCACAGGCATCATGTGGCCCCTGGCTGCAGCTGGCTCTGACAGCCGCTGATGTCATGTCAAGTTCCAGCTGCATCTGGGGGTCCCTCTTCTGCGGTCGCGGTCCCCGCGGTGGCTGATGGGCTGTGGGCGGGGTTACCCCACGCGTCACACCCAGCATCCACCGCGCGCCCTCCCTCTCCCCATTCATTGGGAAAGCGCGCGGTCCTCGGCCACCGCGGGGACCGCGTCACTGATATCACTCCTCACTTGACATGACATTAGCGGCGGGTCACGTGATGCCTGTGAGCGGCCAGCAATAGTGCTGCTCACAGGCAAGAAGGACAACTAAAGGTGATTAGAAAAACACTTAGGGGCACAGGATCCATCTATTGAGGCAATCATAAAAAGTAGTGGCCAACTCCTTTAAATTAGGTAGCCAATATACTAGTCTGTTTAGATGCTTTTAAAATGTATGTGCGCCATAGCTATTCACTGAAAGGTAATTTGGTCAGGGCTACTGGTAATTTGCCAAACCAAGAAGTAAAGTGATAATTCTCTTCTCAGAAAGTACAAAACTTACAGCATTGAGTGGTGTAGGTTCACCCGGGGTATTGAACAGTGGATGATGTGCAGTGGTTTTAGTCATCTGCAGCTTTACCCATAGGAATGTAACTACTGTGCAATATAGACAGTGTCTGCTATTACTAATATTCTTGTTTTAGTGATCTAACCTGGTCATATGTATTAGAGCAATTTTAATGGCACGGTCTGACCATCTAATGTATATGGGTATATCGCAATTTACCCCCAATGGCCACCAACAGGGGGGGTGGTATCTGCCATCTAACTACTCGCCTCTCCCCATTTAGAACACATGCACACTTATGATTACGCCCAAAACTAATGCAGCATGAAGAGATTATGGTGATTGTGCCAAAATGAATCACTTGCTATCAGGTGTACGTGCCGGTTGGCTGGTTGTGTAGATTGGGTGGTTTTCCATCTTTGTACTCACTTGTGGTTTTTTATTTCATTTTAGGGTCAAGGAGAGAGACTCCTTTCTAGGGAAACTCCAGAAGAACTGAAGCAGCAGCCTTTGGCTCTTGGTTACTATGTCTCCACAGCCAAAGCAGAAAACTTGCCTGAATGGTTTTGGTCATCGTGCCCACAAGCGCAAAACCAATGTCCCTTATTTTTAAAGGTAAAAACGCTACCTTTGTTTTCCAGTCTTTGTTAGGGCTCAAGGCTATTGATGAACTGAGGATTTAGAGAAGCATACTTAACATGTACTTAGAAAAACATATTTTTTTATTTATTTTTTTTATTGGGTTTTCATATAAGTAACTAGACTGTTTGCTGATTACAGGCTTCACTACATCATCATATTTCTATATCTCAAAATGATGACCTCATACCTGCGCGCACT
This sequence comes from Phyllobates terribilis, assembly GCF_046119375.1. NCBI lineage: Eukaryota > Metazoa > Chordata > Amphibia > Anura > Dendrobatidae > Phyllobates > Phyllobates terribilis. The sequence goes on from NW_027362761.1 coordinate 264,866,471, forward strand.
TCACAACGTGTTCCTCATCCTTTGGATTCCAAAACCACATCAGATGTACTAAGGTAACTCTACCTCCCTTCATACAGTTACAGCAGAAAGGCCATGGCCTTACTGTATGCTTGTATTTGATACATGTTGTATTTGTAGTTATGTTTTGTCATTTTCTACTTGTCTAGGTTTGTGCTTGAGCAGTACAACGCCCTCTCATGGTTGACGTGTAACCCAGCTACTCAGGACCGAACGTCATGCCTACCTGTTCACTTCACGGTGCTCACGCAAATGTATAACATGGTCATGGACATTCTCTGAGTACATTCATCCCGTCTTGACCAACATTCAGAGTGCCCTGTGATTGCCGTGTTTAAAGTCTGCTGTTGGACCTGTTGCATGGAGGAAATGCACTTCATCTGGAACACTTGTCTCTGTGCAACACAAAATATACACTAAGTAATAACGATACAAGCAAATTCATTCCTCTCACCGTAAGAAATATATGGGTTCTATTCCTGCTGAACAATATATGGTCGGAGTCAGACAACTTCAAAGGAACCTGGCAATCCAGCAATAGATCGAAGCGGTCTGCAGCTCTGATGAGGAACAATACAGTGAAATATTCACTAATAAAGCAGATTAGATTGACACACACAGAGTGCAGCACTGCAGAATCCATGACCCGTACATCTAGTACAGGCGCAGAAGTCTTTACAGCACCATGTTCGGCTCAGTTATTGTATCAGCTTCTCAAAGCACTTCTATGCCACTACATCAGCCTGCCCTTCTTTATAGGCCAGCAATGTCACCAATTCATACATGTGGTGTTACATATCCGGCTTCACTTTAATTCAAGCCCACTCTGCTGAATTTGTTCACTGGTAGCCTTCTGACCATAGGAAAAGTTATTTTTGTGCCAAACCTGTCAGTATTCCCCATTAAGTATATGATTATTCTGTATATGCGGTAGCCAAAGCTAAGGCCACATAATCAGATTTTCAGTGTTGATGCCGTGTCAGAAACAAATCTATTTCTGATCTCCATGGAAGTGACAATCAGGTAGCTATGTTTTCCTAATGGTGTTAAGTACATTCCACAGGCCTTATTCACACTATGATAATAGATAAAATGCCTTTATGGCGAATACCAGCAATATAAATGCCCATATCACATACCTGATGGCTAATACCAGCCAAACACATATCCAGATCACAAACCTGTTGGATATTACGAGCCATCCAAATGCCCATAATCACATACCTGGTGGATATTACAAGCCGTCCACATACCCATATCACAAATCTGGTGAATATTATGAGCCATCCATTGATGAAATTACAGTAGTTTGGTTGCTTTTACTTAAAGTGAAGCTAAGAATGGTTGACTATTGCCAGTCTCCCATCGTGCTGGTATACTTTCTAATGTGGTGTCCTCAGACATCGGTATCAGTCAGGGGTTTGTTCACACACCATTTCCCTGCCTCCTCATCCAGCACAATGTTGCAGTATCCTTGAGCAGTACCAAACAAATGTCTGACTTGTTCTAGAGAGAGGTTGTAGTTCAGCTCACCTGTTTAGTGCACGGTCAGGAAAAGACCAGCACTCGCTTCATCCATAAAAAAAGGTTTTTACTCCAATAAAAATAAAATAAGCAGCAGTTCACACCGCAGTACTCCATGAGGCATAGAGGGAAACCGTAAAAAGATAAGGCAACTTGTTTCTGACCCCTGTGGTCCTTAATCACTGCCTGTTTGACTTGTTATCCCTAATGATAAAATACCATGCTCGTTACAGAAAGAGTTGTTAGATTCACATGAAGGCCTAAAACATGAAAACTGCAGAGACAAGCAGTTTGGGTATAGAAAAACATTTTTTTTTTGTACATTTCCTCAGTTTGTATTGTAGATCTTAAATTGTGAAGATACATATCATCTCCAATAATACAGTATTAGTCCCATCTACATTAGGACCTTACAATGCTTATTCGTCCCATCTACATCATAGAGGTCAAGGTGTATTTATATGGATCTCTGTGACGGCAGCATGTTGTGTTCACATTGAATTATCATTGTTGTGCAACACATTAAAGTCCTCTTAAAGCGACTGCCGTGGGACAATAACCCTACCATTGGGAATTGAACAAGTGAACCTACAAGTTTGTTTGTCTGGCCTGATGAGTTGTAATTGGTCAACTTGCCAAAACTGAAATCCTAGCTGATGTGGCTGACTTAATGGAGAAGCTGACACAATCCTCTGAAGGTTTCATGTACCGTGCACATGAAAGCAATCCACACATCTACTCCGAAGACTGTAGATAATACTGCATAAGACGAAGCTCAGTGGCAATCCAATACAAAGCATGAAATATTCAGGCAGCTCTTTTGTCAAATCCATATATCCTTTCTAGATATTTATGTGTTATTTTTTTTTCATCATCATTTACTATTTAAAGAAGTATTTGGTTTTAGCATGGAGACAGGAGAAGGAAATGGCTGTTTTATTTAAACGATGACCCAGAACAAGCTAAGGATGCCATTTGCACATCAACAGACATCCATTCTACTTTTCATTGGAAATGTTCTAAATTTCTGACAAATTCAGACGTGTAAAGTTTTTGCCAGTTCTGGAAGGAAAAAAATAATCTGATCTGTGACAAAGATTAAAGAATAATGTATTTGTACATAGAAATATATATCACTTTTTTTAAAAAAATTGTAAAAGTTGTACATTTCTCAATGAACTAATTTTTAAAGCATTTACTGGCTGTGTTTTTCCATTTTATATATAAAATATATAAATATATATAAATATAAATATTATATATATACACACATTTACAAATATCTATAAATAGCCGTAAAAAAAAAAAACAACAAAACCTGAATATGGGAAATGAAGCCCTGCCAGAAACACGTGAAAGGAGGAAAACTTTTCTGGAGTTCCAAAAGAAATTTTAATCCTGCCTCTGGTACCTCACATTCAGAAAGACTTTGATAAAAAAAAAAAACAATGGAAAAAAAAATAAACAGAAGAGTTAAAGGTTCTTCAATATAAATGTGCTTCATATATACCTTGTGAACAAAAGGTCTATACTTTTACACACTTTTTTTAGATGAATAAATTATTGATTTATTGATATCAGACTTGAGACTTGTCTTATTGCATTGGATCATAATGATCAGTACTGGCTGATGAATTCTTCAGAGGAGATTCTGGAAGTTGTTGCTCTTTGACATTTTCACTTTCTCTTAAACACTGCTTTGTTGTAGTAAATGACTACAAAATGGTCTGATTTTTTCTTTTTTTTCTATTTTTTTTTAAACTTGAAAACCATAAATGTTACCTTACATGGCCTTTTGGTGTGGATGTGGACACTTGACTTATTGTACTTATCCCTGTTTCAAAATGGAAATCTACATGGCAGTATGAAGTTGTCCCCCCTTTACAGCCATTAGTCTCAACTGTTTTGGGGAAGACATTCCATAAGATTTTAGAGCATGTCTGTGGGAATTTGTGCCCAAGTCAAGAGCCCGTTGTGCTGTATGAGACGGACTGACAACACCCTATACCATTACCCCCTCCTCCACTAAATTATACGGAAGGTACAGCGCTTTCCTTTTACACTGTATTCTGTGGCCATTTAATTCGGATTTGTCCATCGGACAGTGAAACATGATTCATCAATTGAGCGGGAACATTTCAATGTATCAAATAGCCGGTGATGGCGTACTTGACACCACCAGTCCAGCCAACGTTTGGCATTCGGATCTTAGGCTTTCATGAAGCTCCATTTTTGCTGCTGTTCCTTTCAGCGGCAGTTTTGGAACCCTGTAGTGCACACATGTCAAACTCTGGCCCTTCGACCAAATCTGCCCCGCAGGGTGGTTATATTTGGCCCGCGACACCAGAACTGCTACCCCTATGTGGGGCACATTATTCTGTATTGAGGACTATATGGGGCCTATTAGTCTGTATGGAGGACTATGGGGCCCATTATACTGTATACTTGTTGGCCCACAACTTTGTCCAAGTTTTTCATTTTGGTCCTCTGTGTGTAAGAGTTTGACATCCATGTTGTAGTGAGTGACACAACAGAGGGTAGGACATTTCCCTGACTTGTGGCAGAGGTGGCATTCTATAACTGGAAAGTCACTGAGCTCTTTAGTACTCCCCAAACTACTACAAATTTTTGAGTATGGAGATTTTGTAGTGCACTTGTTTGCAAAAAACATAGTGGTAGAGAATTTAAATATTGAGCACCATATGAGGACAGCAATACAATTTGTAAAGCACTGCAGTATATAATGGCACTATAAAAGCAAGCAAAATAAATTAATATCAGAGCCATCAGAACTCAATAATTCGGAGGAGTGTTTACATACTTTATGTACACATACTGTTGCATGGTTCACATCATTTTGATCAAAACGAAACAAAGATATATATATATATATATATATATATATATATATATATATTTAAAAAATATATATATATATATTTAAAATATATAAACGTGTATGGCACGTTATTAGTGAAGTGACTCTTTGTGGTAACTTTTCTCCAACAACAGCCTGCAGGACAACACATTATCAATTAAATTTAGACAATCTATAATAGGGCACCATTTTATTCTATTATGTTTGGAAATATAACAGCAACATATTCCACAGCATTGTATAAACATTGTGAGTCCCACCGGGGACACTGATGATGATCTACATTCCCATCAGTATGTGTTTGGAGTGTGGGAGGAAACAGGAGTATCCGGTGGAAACCTACTCTTCACAGTGAGAACAAACAAACTCTTTGCAATTGTCCTTTGTGAGATTTGAACCCAGGGCTACAATCCTACAGTGCTAACTACTGAGCCAGCGTGTTAAAGGAAAGCGGTCAGCAGGTTTTTACTATGTAATCTGAGAGCAGCATGATGTAGTCTCAGACTCCAGATGTGGCACTTTTCTAGGCTGGTGGTAAAATCGCTCCCGTGTGCATGATTTGCAACTGTTTGACAGCTTTATTACATGTGAGGAATGTCTATTTCTTACACATTCCTCACAATGTAATAAAGCTGTCAAACAGTTGCAAATCATGCACACGGGAGCGATTCAACCATTTCACCGAGCAGCTGTAAATACTCGGAGCTCGGCCCGAGCATACTCGGACAGAACATACTCTATCAACACTAGTAGGAACCCAATTTGTAGCAATATATGTAGGAAGAACTTGACACTCAAATATAGAATTTCAAAGTGATTTAATTGAGGGTTGCAATCCACAGTGAGAACATAACGTTCGGACTGTGCATAGACTGTCCTCAGATGCATGGATTGCCACCAGAGAACAAGCCTAAACCTTTGCTTATGGAAGGCTATAATGACATACAGTGCAGTAGGGAGAATCCACTATAGGTGTAGCGCCTTTGGAACCCTAGACTGGGTCTTAATGTTTCAATACAATCAGTGTTTTATCAGCAGGAGATTATCACTACATGGCAACTGGCCTCTTGCCTCCTAGACCAACCACACCTCCACCACTGATTATCAGCTTTTTATCACTATACATTATTCACAGAAAGCTGCTAATCAATGGTGTGAACAGGGTTATGCAGAGCTCAACATCCGATTTTTGCTAAATCTGCAACAGAAAAAACTATAGCTGCTGCACCCAGTAAACTAAGTGATACATTGCTGGAATCAGTCTCTGTCCCTACCTTATGCTACTGCCTGATTACATAGCAAAAGCCTGCTGACAGATTCCCTTTAAACAAGCTCCTAAGGCTTAGCCTGTATGTAAATCATCCGCAAAACTGAACATTAAAACACACATGGAGAAGGACAATAGAGCAATGGTGCATGTCATATTGTAACAATAATCACATTGTAAGCTGGGAACGGCTGAAAATTGTTTTCATCGTAGAAGAATATTCCCATCTCATAACCTGGTAATGCTACTGTACTATTTCTAAAAGTCCGGTGGATGCATTCCTATACAGAGCACAAATGTTTTTCTGGTTTACTGTAGGGAGGTGTCTCTTCAGCTACCCATATATTACAATATATCAAGGGGCAGGGAGGTTTTTGATGAGATTTTCCTGAAGGGAGTGTTCTCAAGTTCTATTTTTGTAGACCGTATGAAAATAAGTAAGTTTGCAATTGACTTGCTTTTTCTATCTGCTATCATTTTCTTGCAATAACAGATTTTATCTGTTATAGTGTACATACAGCTCATTTCCTTGGAGCTGGCCCAGAGTGCACAGTAGTTACATTCAAGAGAGGAGTTAACTCCTAACATCCCTGTTGGCTTCCTCCAGCCCATTGATTTCTATACAGCAGTTGGCTGCTCACCTCCCTCTGCCACACTCTTCTCCCTCATTTTCTAAAGAAATGCAGTTCTAAATCGTCAGCCCACAGCTTCATGAACAGGTCTTCTAATGGCTCTGATTGTCCAGAGCTGTGTGCTGAGCTTTAGGCTATGTTCACACTAGGTGTTTCTTTTCAGCCCTTTTTTTTCTGCAGCAAAACCTGATCTCTTGGCAGGAAAGAAGCTGCGTCAAAAACGCAGGTTTTGGTGTGTTTCTTGGTTCGTTTTTCAGGATCCCAAAGTTCAGCTTTGCTTCCACCACAGAAGCATGAACACAGGTCATCCCCAATGCAAGACCTATGTGAAACAATATTGACCAGAATCACAAATGTAACAGTGGGGGGAGGTGAATTGTTCAGGAATAGTTTACCTAAGACACTGGCAGTGCATTAAGTTTGTAGGACACTATTTTCATTGCCATTGAGTTGCTCAGAGATTGAACACATGGAGGTGTGAAATTGAACAATCTCACACCTAGCTTGGCCAATGTTTACGTTTTACACATCACTAATTTAATTTAACTATCCTAATCCCAACTGTCATCTCAGGTGACCAAGACAAGATGGTAAAATCACAAAAATTGTTTCACATACTGCTCTACTTGCTTTTTTTTTCACTAAAAACGCAGCAAAAGCTGATTGCTATGTTCATGCTAGGCATTTTTTCAGCGTTTTTCATCCACCTATTACTTTCAATGAGTGAAAAACGCTGAAAGAAGTGACATGCTCTATTGTGCAAAAAAAAAAAAAAAAACATGCAAAGCACAAAATACTGATGACACAAAAACCAATGTGTGTATGAGATTTCTGAAATCTCATAGACTTTGCTGGTACTGTAAAACGCAGCTGAAAATTTGCATAACACCACATAAAAAAACGCTGAAAAAAGCCTAGTGTGAACATAGCCTTATAGTGCTACTATTCATCAGAGCTGTCACTCGAGGAGGAGGAGAGCCCAACTTGCCTGAAACCAATAACTAAGAAAACTAAGTTAGCAACTGCATGGCTCTGAGCTGTTCAAGATACTACTTGAGAATACTCCTTTTAAGAGGACCAGCCACTATCTGTGCGCTGGGCTTTTCAGACAACACTCATGGCATTTGATTTTTGGATACTGGCATGCCTTCCTAAGAGAAGTATCACTCTCGGTGCTATAACGTATAACGCTGGATCAAATGAGCAAGTTATTTTTTGGGGGGGGCTGTATGTTTTAGTTGGTTTTTACTTGTGGTGATTCATGTAATGTGTGTAAATTGTCTTTAGAGCAGGAAAGAAGACCATTCTTCTCAGTCAGAGGATTCTATAGGATTACACCATGACACTTTCTTTTAATGGATGTAGTCTAACACTAGTCTTCTATAACCTGGCACTTGTACACTTGGGACCAGAATTATGACAAGATGAGGATTTAACTAATCCAACGTAGCGTCCTTACATACACACCGCCACAAGTTAATGGACAATTAAGTGAGTATTATATTGGTTATTGTGACTCGATCGTCTCATGTGCCCTTTTTAGGAATTTTGGCATTTTGTTCAGTCCTTTTCTTGGATCTGGATCATGCTGACAGATTTAGATCTGGTTTTATTAGATCTCATATAATATTGATGTTACATATATTGTACTACTTATTCTAATATAGATCCTACAAACGAGGTTTTAGCAATTATTGTGCTAAAACCAGAAGTGATTTCATTTCTTTTTATCCCTTTTAGCAAGGCAATGGTTAAGTGCGTGATCAAGCCATAGTAATACTTTGTTTATTTCTAGGTTCGTTGTTACCATATTTTAGATCTACACATTTGCTTAAATTATTTACTTTGCAAATACCATGAGGTGTATCATATATCGCTTATCTAGCCTAATCCTGTGAGGCAGAGCAGTACTACGAGGTTATACCTTCTGGTGGTTCTTTTATTTGGCTTCTAATTTAATGAGACTCCGTTATGAGCCACCATAGTCCAGACATAAAAATATATATATATATTTTTGTTTAAGTTCAAATGCAGACCCGTGTGTTTCCGTTGTTTTTTTTAAAAGGGTTGTCCACGAGTTTAAAGGGAATTTGTCAGCAAATTTAGAAAAACGGTCCAGCAACCCCTAGCAAGTGTGAACAGGTGCCAGCTAAGAAAACAGTTCTAAAAAATATATAGCTGCACTCTAGGTTGCTAGAATGGTAAATTTAGACAATTGGAGCTGCATTACTGCCATGAAAAAAAATATATTAGTGCTCCGTTATGTACATGTGGAATTTTGGAAAAATGGAACTGCAATATTGCTCTAGAAAAATTTTACAGTAGAAGGAAGGTATTTAGCACATGAATTGGCCAATGTATATGAGCCCAACAGCTAACGTCAAAGCGTACTTTGTTGGGTCCCTGTCCTGCTAAAAAAAAAAATTCCTGTCTTGATGAAAAACCTCTTAGACTAAAAAAGCCCACAATTTATGGGGCAGGAAAGGACCAGCTAATTAAAACCACCTACAGCTGATGGGAATAGGAGTGCACATGTCACAGGAGTTTGCTACAAATAGAAAAACTAACCAGCACCTGTCACCACATTTGATCTATGTACACTATTAAAATGGGCATAAAGACTGCTGAGAAGAGTGATCCCTGTATGTCTTATATCAGATGTCCTGTTGTTGATAAATCATCTTTTATCACTTATTGTCTGGAAGATAACGCTGCCTCCAGAGCATATTTTACATGAAGTGGTAGTTACCAGTGTGATGGCTGCTCTCTACTCTCCTGATCTCACTGCAGAGCTGTGTGTAGTTATAACTGACACATCTGCAGGTTCTTTTCAGCTTCCATCTCACAGGCAGACAGGGCTGCAATATTGTTGCAGAGCACAGAAAGCTGCAAAAATTGGGTGCATGAAGACAAAATTAATTTTTGTTCTATGTTAGTTACTTATCTCACACTGGTAACTCCCTCTTTTATTTAAAATAAGCTCTGGAGACGGAGTTATCTTCCAGGTAATGTCCTCCCCGTAGCCTGGAAGAGGTTATTTACATAAAGTGATAAAAGATTTATCAACAACCAGACATCTGATATAGACATAGGACTTTTTCCAGCAGTCTGTAACCTGTATGGCCATATTTATAGTTAATATACACTGCTCAAAAAAAAAAAAGGAAACACTTAAACAACAGAATATAACTCCAAGTAAATCAAACTTCTGTGAAATCAAACTGTCCACTTAGGAAGTAACACTGATAGACAATCAATTTCACATGCTGTTGTGCTAATGGAATAGACAATAGATGGAAATTATTGGCAATTATCAAGACCCACTTAATAAAGGAGTGGTTGTGCAGGTGGGGACCACTGACCACATCTCAGTACCAATGCTTTCTGGCTGATGTTTTGGTCACTTTTGAATGTTGGTTGTGCTTTCACACTCGTGGTAGCATGAGACGGACTCTACAACCCACAGAAGTTGCTCAGGTAGTGCAGCTCATCCAGGATGGCACATCAATGCGAGCTGTGGCAAGAAGGTTTGATGTGTCTGTCAGCGTAGTGGCCAGAGGCTGGAGGCGCTACCAGGAGACGTGGAGGGAGCCGTTGGAGGGCAACAACCCAGCAGCAGGACCGCTACCTCCGCCTTTGTGCAAGGAGGAACAGGAGGAGCACTGCCAGGTCTCGGCCTGCCCTTCCCTTCCCTTCCCTTTGTCAAGCAGTCCAGGGCCGACACCTCTCTGGGCAGAGGTCCCTCAGCCAGCCTGTGCAGCAGTGTGACGCTGCTTCCCTCCATGAAGGGCTCTGCATTTCCAGCTCCCCCTGTTGTTCTAATGGGTGTGGAGCCAGCACAGGTAAGTGCACAAGGCTAGATCTCTGGGTAGCTACTAGCCTCATGCCTTATGCCAAAGCTCATTCAGGTGGGGCTAGTCTGACAATTGAAGTGTACTACTCATATAGGAGGTTGATTCTGAGTTCAGATTAATTACTCTCCTGATTGAAAGAGTCTAGTCTCTTGTCTAACGCCTTCAAACACGGCTCTAGTCTGTGCTTTGTAGTGCCTCTGTGCTTCATGGTAAATCATTATGCCTCATGGTACAATCAGAGTGCCTCATTATGCCTCATGGTACAATCAGAGTGCCTCATTATGCCTCATGGTACAGCATAGTCCCTCATGGTACAATCATAGTCCCTCGTGGTACATCATTATGCCTCATTATGCTTTATGGTACATCAGTCCCACATGGTACATAGTGCTTCATTATGCCTCACGGTACAGTCATAGTGCATTATTGTGACTCTGTTCCTCGGTGTGCCTTATGGTGTCTCATAGCACCTTAGGGTGCCTTTGTGCCTCAGATTGCCTCATTGTACTTTATAGTGCCTCTGGACCTCATAGTGCCTCATTGTACTTTATAGGGCCTCTGGACCTCATAGTGCCTCATTGTACTTTATAGGGCCTCTGGACCTCATAGTGCCTCATTGTACTTTATAGGGCCTCTGGACCTCATAGTGCCTCATTGTACTTTATAGGGCCTCTGGACCTCATAGTGCCTCATTGTACTTTATAGGTCCTCTGGACCTCATAGTGCCTCATTGTACTTTATAGGACATCTGGACCTCATAGTGCCTCATTGTACTTTATAGGGCCTCTGGACCTCATAGTGCCTCATTGTACTTTATAGGGCCTCTGGACCTCATAGTGCCTCATTGTACTTTATAGGGCCTCTGGACCTCATAGTGCCTCATTGTACTTTATAGGGCCTCTGGGCCTCATAGTGCCTCATTGTACTCTATAGGGCCTCTGGGCCTCATAGTGCCTCATTGTACTTCATAGTTTCTCATTGTGCCTGTGGCCTTATGCCCTATGGATTTGTGGCTTTCTGCCTGTGGTTCTGTGCCTACGGCTTATGTCTTGGGACGCTGGCATCGTGCCTCGTACCTTTTTGTCTCCAGCTTACCTTTTCACACTTTGTCTCGGCTCGATTCTTGGTTATAGAATCTTCATATTTCTGGACCCAGATCCAGCTTCCTTTGCCTCAATCTGTGTATCTGGGTTTAGCCAGAGGAACAACTATGCTCTGATTGGCCTAGTATTCTGTTTTGGAACAAGGATCTCAATTCAGCTACTGCCTTTAAGTACTAGGGGTTGTAGTTGAAGGGAGACATATATCTATTGAGTTCATCCTATAACATAACATACTACTGTTCTGGGAGTAGATAAACCCATGAGTTACGTGCTAATCATGTTGGGGGAAAGAATCCTTCCCGACTGCACATACGGCGATCAGTCTAGTTTCCTCGATCACCCTCCTGTTAAAAATTCTAGTTCCATAGTCTGTAATATTATATTTATCAAGGAGGGTATCTTGACCCTCTTTGTACTTTTGTTGTGAATCAACAGTACAGCATGATATAGCAGAAGACACCATACTCTCACTACTATTACAGCAGTCAGGGCGCCTAAAATAAAGAATCTTTATCTGGGGCTCTTGCCATTAAGAACTCATAGTCCCACTGCTTCACAGTAGATAATCTCCCTCAGCGATGGGAAGAAACTATCATTCCTCTAGCTATAGAGGAGGATCCCTATCACAGATGGAGTCCGGGGGTACAAGTATCACTGAGAAGATGTCGTCTTGTTCCCACATTTATTTTGTACATGGTAGTGGGATTGCCTTTTAGGCCTTTATTTTCTCCAGGCCGAGCCCAAGTTTGATAACTGGTCCTGAATATATTAAAAATACAATTATATACAGGGTGGTCCAAAAGTAGGTGGACAGAAAGTGTACAAAGGTTATGAAGGGGGAGATTTATCAAACATGGTGTAAAGTGAAACTGGCTCAGTTGCCCTTAGCAACCAATCAAATTCCACTTTTCATTCCTCAGACTCTTTGGAAAATGAAAGGTGGAATCTGATTGGTTGCTAAGGGCAGCTGAGCCAGTTTCACAGATCTACTTTTCACAGTAGGATCTCCCCCAAATCTGTTTTCTTTTCAGATAGTTCAGGTAACACATAATGGCAAATAATTTAAATACAGATCAAAGAAAATGGATTTTAACAGAGTATTGGAAATCTCAAAATGCTGAAACCGTTAGAGCAAATTGGGTTGAAACATTTGGTACTCAAGCCCCAAAGAGACAAACCATTTACCGCATTCGTGACAAATTCAATGCCACTGGCTCAATCCTTAATGCTCCAAAAACTGGTCGACCTAAAACAGTCTGTACAGAAGATAACAAACAACTTGTTGCTGAAACATTTGTTCAGAGTCCAAAAAAGTCCACCAGAAGAACCTCTTTGGAATTGGGAATTTCACGAGCTTCTATCATGCGAATCCTGAAATCTATTGGGTGGAAAGCTTATCCTCCACGTCTAATTCATGGTTTATTGGAGGATGATCCAGACAGGCGGCTGCAATTTAGTGAGATTATGCTTAACGAAATTGAAGAAAATCCAGTAATTTTAGATAACATTATGCGGAGTGATGAAGCTTCTTTCAAATTATCCGGCCATATTACCAGACATAATTGTATTTACTGGTATAATGAGAACATGCATTTAACATTAGAGCAACAACTAAATGAGCCTTGTGTCAATGTTTGGGGTGGTATTTCAAGTTTTGGTGTTTTAGGACCAATATTTTTTGATGGAACAGTCACAGGAGATAAGTATCTCGAAATTCTAATGAATCAAGTTGTTCCCCAGTTACAGCAACAGCCTAATTCAAATGACCTTTATTTCCAACAAGATGGGACCCCTCCACATTATTCAAGAGTAGTCAGCGAGTATCCTGATGAAACATTTCCTAATAAATGGATTGGCCGAAGAGGCCCACTTGATTGGCCGGCACGTTCACCAGACTTGACCCCAATGGATTTTTTCTTTTGGGAAGTACTCAAGGACAAAGGTTATAGTCGAAAACCAAAAAGTGTCAGTGATTTGAAAAATTACATAAGAGATGCATTTCAAGAAATTAACGCCCAAAGAGACTTGTGCAAAAAAGTTTGTCGAAGCGTAAGAGGCAGACTTCAAAGCTGTGCAAATTGTAATTGAAAACAGTTTGAGCACCTGCATTGATAAAATTTAAGGGCTTTTGTATTATTGTTCAGAATAAAATTTAATTGTCAATGTTATGCTTGCGTTAGTAAATAAAATTTTAGATATAAATCAACATAAATATTATTTTCTGGCCACCTACTTTTGGACCACCCTCTGTAATACAAACGTCGACATGAAATGTCTGGGCTAGTATAGAGGCAGTTTCTAAAGTATTCTTTCTTGTGGGAAGAGGTTCTTACCAGTCCCCGTAGTTTTACCAAGGTCCTGGATTATGAGCCAGATATGACAAATCAGTTCTTGATTTTCTATATGTATATATGGCACAACCAATGGTAAGGGGATTTATTTAGGCCACTTTCATTAATTTCACAGCCCAGTCTCCGTGTCGTTAACATTGGTAAGATGGGGGGGTGTGATCTACGCATTCCTATCAGGGGTTCTGATGAGGAGCCCAGCATTGTTAACGGCAGGGGATGTTACCTGCCAGCCTGCATGTTCATTGGTTTCAATAATATCCAGCCCCTTACTTGAGGCCTAGAGATCTAGAGTCAGAATAGATGTCCGTGGGCTCCTGGATGAGTAATGCTCGGCCCATTTATCCATATACTAACTGTTCTTGGTTTGATCTTCCAGCAATCCAGGGCCTCGGTCTTGCAGGACTCATCGTACTATGGTAAGCGGGTCTGTAACCAGGGTTTAGTCGGAGCCCAGGAGGACCGGTGAAGGAACAGCCCTGTGTTATTAAGCACATTCAAGTTTGTTTGTCTACAACAGTCCTTTTTGGGTTTGTGGCAAGAGGCTATCACCATACTTTTGTGGGGCTATAAGAGGTGTTTAAGGTCTATTCTATGGCTGTGGTGTTATAAGTACAATCTTTCCAACGATCACAGCGGTTCATTATTGGTGTTGGGGGTTCAACATGGGAGTCTCTCTTTCCTTCTGTTTCTGCTGCATAATTTATCACATTTATACTGAATGTTTGCATTCTACATATAGATCAGACACTTGTTATGGTGATTTATCTTTGTAGATCTCTTTACTTGTCTATATTTCTTCTGATTGTACAGATCTTTTCTATATCTGGCCTGGTTCTTGCCCAGGACTTTAGTCCCTGGAGGCTTCTGTACCCACCCTGGTGCTATTTTTGGTATTTCTCCATGTGTGCTGTCCTGAGGGATGTACTGGAAAAAGGGAATTAGACCTACCGGTAATTCTGTTTCCAGGTAGTCCCTCAGGTCAGCGCCATTAATTACCTCCCTTATTTTTTTATCTTTGAGCTTTCACGGAATCGGTCTTCCTGCGGGTCATTCATTCGTCTGGTCGCCGTGGCTCTGGGTTGAGCTGGAGCTGTTAAAGTGGTTCTTGTATATGAGTTTCTAGTAGCTCATATAGACCATTTGCATCCATTCTTCGGTGGTAATTGGTAAAAACACTGGAGGGTGGAGGTGGGAGGGGCCTTTTAGCCTCTCTGTGATCCTGTCCAGTCATAGGTCGAGGAAGGACTACCTCCATGTGTGCTGTCCTGAGGGACTACCTGGAAACAGAATTACCGGTAGGTCTAATTCCCTTTTTCTTGCTTTTGCATCATCCTCAGATACCTTTAAATCTCCATGAACCTTATCTACCGCCTGCTATCTTGTCTTTCCTGTTTTTAGGTTACTAATGGAATGCATGAACAGCAGGACCAAGACAGTTTATTAACGACCTTTGACATACTTGTACGTCAAAAGTTGTGTCCCTGCCTGTCTTTCCTCCCACATGACTGCTGATTTAATCAGCCATTATGAAAAATAAATTAATCTGATCAGTAAAGAATGTAACGAGGAAAGAAAATCAAAACGTCAGAATTGCTGGGTTTTTTGGCCTCTGCAACATTGCAATGAGAGGCAATCAAAACATTATAACTACCCCAGTACTATCAGTAAAAATGTCTGCACAGGGAGCAAAAAAATAAGCCATAACCCAGCCCCAGATCCCGAAAAATGAAAATTGTGACGCAAGCGAATTTTTTTTTTTCTTACAAATTTCCGTATGTTTGGTGTCTGCATACTCTTACTGACCATACAACCTGGTCAGCTTTACCGTATAGTGAACATGGTAAATAAAATAAAAAATGTGTGATATTGCACTTTTTTTTGCAATTTCAACGCACTTGGATTTTTTTCCCGCTTTCCAGTGCATCACATTGAAAAGTACGACTCGTCCTGCAAAAAAAAAAAGCGCCCTCATACGGCTATGTGGACAGAAAAATAAAAAAGTTATGGATCTTGGAAGAAGACAAGACAAAATGTAATATTTGGTGTCTGCTTATTAAGTGCTTGGATAACAATAAGATTTTATTTAGCTAAATGTAGTGAGAAAGAAATAGAAACATATTGTTTGTGAGTGGTTCGTTCTATTATTGCAAAAAGATTATTTTCAGGTTTTCCAATAGAGGGCATTGTTCTACAACACAACTGTAATGAAAGCATTTTGGCTTTTTAGGGGGTAATGTAATGTTATCAAATGAAAAATGAGGACTGCATTAAAAACTAATAATTTTGATGCTGTACATTGCCGGTATCAGTCTACTATAGAAAAGTTGCTTGTATTTTTTTGTTTTCCTACTGCTGTATGCTCATTTTATGTAGAATTGTTTGTCTAGTTTTCTTTTGTTCTGGTAACGTTTTTAGCTTAGTTTAAAGCACCACTGCAGCGTGTTCTTTTTTTTATTTTTACCGCTGGAGTGGTGCTTTTAATGTAACGAACCTGCCCTAGTCTTGCACTTACCTGCTTTTGTGTCCACCTTCTATCACTGTCACTCCCATCGATCTCCAGCAGTTTGTGACCTGCCAGATTGCTCCAGTGTTTGCTGAAGCGAGCCGGAGGTCACTTTTCACTGCAAGTCTGAGAGCTTTGTTCTGGCTCTCATAGACATGCATTAAGAGCTTGTGACTGTAACTTCTGGCCAGTCAGAAGTTGCTGTGACAAGATGGCGCCACAGGACCGAAGTGACACACCACTCTAGCGCTGAAAAAGCAATAACCAAATTCTGGAGTGGTGCTTTAAGGGAACACTAAGTCCTCATTCAGATGTCCGTTTTTGATGACACTCATACAATTATTTTGCATAAATGAACAGTGTTTCATCGGTGTTTTTCACAAATGGATAAATAAATTACAATACTTCTATCCTTCACAAAGTTAATCACAGACTGCACGCGGATTTTATTCGTGTGCTGTCTTTGATTTCTGTAGATCTGTAGACTTGTTTTTGTACTTTTCATTCGTGCTGCTGGTAAAAAACACTGTGTGCACACACATCTGAAAAAACACAAAGGTATGAATGAGCCTTTATAGTAATGGCAGAAATTTAGACAGAACTTCAATAACTAAACTACTTTTGTTTCTGACATTGAACTGCATTCGAAATATAAACTTTTCCTATCACCCATGACAGCACCACAACGAGAGAGGGGATCCACCCTTCCAGGACAGGAAACCTACAGAATAAAAGGGTGGCGCCTCTCCACCACCTCAGTTGGTTTCCTGTCCTTGAGGGGGAACCTTGTTAATACAGCGGCAGAAGAAAGAAGAGCAGATTATTCCCAGACCTGGGCCGGTCGATTTCCAACAAGGCACAGTCTCTGCCGTGCATCCCGGTTGCGCAGGACGCTATCCAGGAAATCGCGCCATAAGACGCACGCCGGTGAAAAAAGAAGTAGCGGAGACCCATGTCTTCTAACATGTTTCCGGCTACTGTTTTGTACCAGCCTGCGACCCTGATGGCAAACGTACCAGAAGGTCCTGGATGGAAGAACCTTACACAGGCTTACCTGTTGAAGATCCGGATACGACTGAGCGGCGCCCCTGCCTGGGGTCGGCAGCTCCAGCTCCGTGCTTCAGTGGAAAAGCTGCTGTGGAACTGCGCCCCTGTCTGGGGTCGGCAGCTCCAGCTCTGCACGTCCGTGAGAGAGCAGTTGTGGAACTGCGCCCTTGTCTGGGGTCGGCAGCTCCAACTCCGTGCATCAGTGGAGAAGCCGCTGTGGAACTGCGCCCCTGTCTGGGGTCAGAAGCTCCAGCTCTGCACATCAATGGGAGCACCTGTTGAGCTGCGTCCCTGCCTGGAGTCAGCAGCTCCAGTTTTGATCGGCGTACTATTGGAGGTGCCCCTGCCTGGGATTGACCACCCCAGTATTGCTCAGGCATGGCCGGATGGAGAGGAACAGGCCTGTGACTTGGTCCAGCCTCCGAATCCGTACAACTGGTGGTGAGTGAACTTCGTGAATGTTTACCTTGTTTATGGGGCCCTTTCCTTGTTATGGTTACTAGGAAAGGCTGAAGGAAGTTAGCGCAAAACTCAAAAATGGGTGTGTGTGCGCTCTGTAAGACCCCAACTGGGCCAAGGCCCTCATGCTTTAAATTTAGCTTCAGAACGGAAGCTGGACCTTAGACCTCTAGGCTAAAGTTACCGCTGTCTCTCCATCCCTGGTAAGCAATTTGGTTAACAGCTTTACATGCATCAGGAGGCCTTTATGCTCATGCAGCTCAGCGCTTACTGTCCACACCTGTTCAGTCTGTGATCCCCCCCCCCCCTTTTGCATTATGCTCTTTTGTCAAATTTTTGGCCACTGCGCTCTGATGCATTGATTATTAATGTCTTCTGACTAGTTACTCACAGTTACTGTGAGACACTTCTGGCCATCCGGGCATAGTGCAATAATGGGAGTTTGGGAACATATATATTTCTGACATGGTGTTTTTATATATGTATTGCTTAGAGCTTGTATGCTTACATTACTTGCCCCTGCTAACAGCCCTGTAATAGGGCTATATACAATTGTATGCATTTCGTCTTGCTTCCACCTTGTATACTGTGTCCTCTAACTTTTTTTAGAATATTAATCTAATAAAATTATTTTGTACATATATACCAGTTTATCTGTCTTTTCTCCTATTTATCCTCATGCTTTTCTGACAGTCATTGGTTCAAAACAAGGGGGGATGCACTGCCCAAGGTTGGCCAGTGATCCACCCCGTTATGAGTGATGTTCGTTTTGGCTATGCATAGTTGTCTAAAGTTAGCCACATGTCTGGACCTCATGATAGGGCTTCAGAATTTACCACAAAAATGAGCCTCAATCTGCTCAGTAAATGTTAAAGTAACACTCAGAGGTTTTTACTGTTGTCCTCCAGTCTGTTTACTCCATCCATAGGACGGCACATGGTGTTAATACAGCACATGGTCTCTGTGAAGGTCTGCTGTCCAGCTGCTTCTCATCAGTTGACTCCTTCGGATGGGGCTAGTCTGACAATTGAGATTTACCACCCAAAGGAAAGGTTTATCCTCCATTCAGATGGATTAATCTTTTAAATAAAAATCTGAGCGCAGTGCCTCACAGTGCCTCATAAAGCCTCTTTGCGCTTCACAAAGAGCACATCATAGCGCTTTATATCACATCATAGTGCCTCACAGCGCCACTTGGCACATCATAGTGCCACATAGCACATCATAGTTCCTCATAGCATAGCGCCTCATGGCACATCATAGTGCCTCACAGCGCCTCATGGCACATCATAGTGCCTCACAGCGCCTCATGGCACATCTTAGTGCCTCATAGCATAGCGCTTCATAGCACATCATAGTGCCTCATGGCACATCATAGCATAGTGCCTCATAGCATAGCGCTTTATAGCATATCATAGATCCTCACAGCAGCACCTCTTGGCACATCATAGTGCCTCATGGCACATCATAGCATAGTGCCTCATGGCACATCATAGTGCCTCATAGCTCATCATAGTGCGTCATAGCATAGCGCTTCATAGCACATCTTAGTACCTCATAGCATAGAGCTTCATGGCACTTAATAGTGCCTCATAGCGCCTCGTGGCACACATCACAGTGCCTCATAGCGCTTCACAGTGCCTCATAGCGCATCATAGTGCCTCATAATACATCATAGTGTCTCATAATGCTTTATAGTGCCTCATGGCATAGTGCCTCATAGCGCCTTATGTCTCTTCACAGCGCTTCATAGCATAACATATCATAGTGACTCATAGCATATCATAGTGCCTTATGGTGCATTCATAGTGCCGTATAGCGCCTGTTAGTACCTCATAGCGCTTCACAGTGCCTTTTAGTACCTCATGGGGCCTCATAGTGTCTCTCAGTGCTTCAGGGTGTCCCTGTGCCTTGTAGTGCTTTATAGGGTGTCTGTGCCTTGTAGCGCCCCTGTGCCTCATAGTCCCTCTTTGTAAAGGTACTGGTTGCACAACTAAGTTTATGTCTAATAAAACCAAGTTCAGCGACTGTGAACTGTTCATGACAAGTTTACCAAATTCAGGGGGAAAAATATCCTAGCCTCTATTTTGAGACAGAGGGTGGCAGTATTCCTGGCTGGTGCTCATCTGGCTCAGTGGAATGCCGGTTGGAGGCAGGTGACAATAAGAGCGCTTACTTAGTTTTGCAGGTTAATAATAAACCATGTAGGGTTTCACTCTTAAAGGTAGGAGGCATCATGTAGTGCTCATACAGCCATTGTGGGTTTGGTCCAGTCGAGCGCAGTTCTATTGCTTTTTACAGGTTGCACAGAAGTCATAAACATTAATATTTCTGGTCTTGTCCAAGCTATGACTAAATAGGACAGACCCTGACTACTCATATACAGCTCAGCTAACCCAGCTTGACCAAACAAAACAATATTTATCCAGGGCAACCACTGATACTTGTGGAGTCAGGCCTGTGTCTCTGATTAGCTCCAAGACACATACCATCTGCTCTGCTTTCCAGCAGTCTGACTAAGGTGAATGCCTAGCCTGCTCTGGTGCTTAGCTCTCCAGGTGCCCTAATCAAGACCTGTAAAGCTATTATTTAACCCAAGCCTACCTGGGTTTGCTACAACCCGAATGGGCTGTACAGATTCCTGAGAGTTAGATAATTGGAAATGGACTCTATAAGATCTGCTAGTAAATCTGCAGTTCCAGATTACTATATAGTAGTATAGGCGTTTAAGGAGGTATACAATCAGGTTCCAATTCACATGAAACATCAAATTTCCTGAGAATAGTTCTTGGCATAAAATGAGGATTTAGGCTTTCAGTTTGCTGTTCTTCCATTCAGATGTTAATGAGCCTTTAGGCTTTATGGAGAATTATAGTAGTTAGGACAACTCTCATATTGAAGGAAGAAGCATTGACAATAGTTTACCTCAACTATTTCGGGATTATGGGCAGATCCATCGAGCGCTGCAGAACTCACTGGGCAATGAGTAAGAGTTGTGGTCTCCCAAGGTAGAATAAGGAGTCCTGCTATATGTCAAAATTAATAAGCAGTCTGGCCACAACTCTGAACAAGGCAATATTGCCGTTAATAACTCTAATCTCCTACATTCCAGTAGTAGCATGGTCACAGGTACACACCCGTGGGCTGCCTCTAAAGATCCAGTTCCTCTAACCTAAAGAAGCTTTAGGCAGTATATAAGAAAGCTCCATTCATCTATACATGGTCACCATGTAAAGGTCTTGTCATACAACAGAGTAGCTTTATCTTGCGTAAACCTTTATGGAGGAACACTTCCAAGATCCCTAATGACACTTAAGTCTAATCAGTTCAGATGGTGAAGTCTCACCTTTTATCTTTAACAGCACCTCATATAACGAGGAAGAGAATTGCAAGTGGACCTTTTTAGCCGTAGACTACTGAAGCAGTGTCCAACCTGCATTGAATAAGCAAGGAATGTGAAAGTGAGTTTTGGATCGAGGCCCATTTTCAGTCCAAAGATGGCACCCTGGGATCTGAATCCAGTGCTTACGGCTCTAACAAGCCTTCACTTGAACCCATGGATTCAGGGTCTTCACATTAAAGACTATTATCCCGGTGGCCCTGACTTCAACATGGTAAGTTAGTGACATTCAAGCTTTGTTGGTTAATCCTTTGTTTATACAGATCCTAGAAGACGGGCCGGTTCCGGAACTACCCTCTTTTCCGAAGATGGCTTCCAATTTCCATAGAAGTCAGGAAATTGTGCACCCTACTTTCTGTGCTAATCCGGGGAATCCATGGCAGAACAATAAGAAAGCGGATGTCCCCATCAAGCATTTTGTAAGGTTGCGATTCAGTCTTCACCTTGCACCCTCTATAGACACAATAGGCTTGATCTGGGATCTTCTGCTGTCCTTTCCTTTAGGAAAACCGTTCTACAGACTGTGGTCCCACCCTAACTTTAAAGTTTTTTTTTCTCTGTAAATCTCTCGTTGTGGTGCTGTCATGGGTGATAGGAAAACACTAAATTACTTACCGGTAATGTGATTTTCCTGAGCCCATGACAGCACCCTTATATTCCCTCCCATCACTGGTAGAAGTTGATCACTTAATTTCCTTCGTGGTGTTTGATTCACGCGGTGTGTAGAAGGAAAAATCATGGGATATATAACTATTAAGTAGTGTCCTCTTGTGGCACCCTGCTGCGCATTGGTGCCACAGAGCCCAGAAGGGTGCATGGATGGACTTCTCCACAAGAGGCCCTCACACATTCACACACCTCCACCCTACCACCTCAGACCACCAGAGGCAGCCCTGATAGGGATATATAAAGGGAGGGTGGAGCCAGGCAGCTCAGTCTTCAGTGAGAAGTTAGTTTAGTTGGAGTTAGTCTCTCAGACACAGAGAGGGACAGAGCTCAGAGTTGAGCTGAGAGTGTGTTGACGCTCAGAGAGCAGCGAAGAGCAAAAAAAAAAAAAAGTTTTCACATGTGGGAGCATGGCTTAAGTGTTCTAATCGCTGCCAGACACTAAATTTTAAACAACTACATTTTTTAGTGTGCTTAGTGTACCCTTGGTGTGACCCAACATGTTCAGTTCCCTGTTTTCAGCCAGCACCTCTCAGCCCTGTGTTACAGGATTCTGGAATGCTGTATATAAGTCTCTAAGCTGCCATGCAAAGCAAAACAAAAAAAAGACCTTTCATTATACTCTCTTACCGGGCAGTCCGGTCCGATGGGCGTCGCCGGTCTAGGTCTGGCGCTTCCTCTCCCCTTGCGATGCTGCCCTACTTCTTTGCTTTGTGTGGATGACGAATCCTACATCATCCTACATTTGCTCATCTGTTGAGGACAGAGCAAAGTGCTGTAGTACACATGCGCCAGCGCTCTCTGGCCTTTCTCCGTGCATGCGCAAAACAGTACTTTGCTCTGCCCTCAGCAGGGCATAAAGAAGTACGCCTGCCCAGGAGCACGATGGGAAACACTGTGTGGATGATGTAGGACGCATCATCCACATGAAGCAGAGAAGGAGGACGGCGATCGCAAGAAGAGAGGATGCACCCTACCTAGACCAGTGACGCCCATCGGGCTGGACCACCCTATATGTAAGTAAAATAAAAGGTCTTTTTTATTTTGCAGGGCGGCTTGGAGACTTATATACCGCATTCCACAATGCTGTAACACACAGCTGAAAGATGGTGGCCACAGGTTATATGGTAAAAACCTGGTTCCCTTTAAATGTTGGTGTTCTAATTTCTGCCTTCTTTACACAGAAACTAAGGATGGGATCTTCATATGCACTAATATCCCCTATATATTTAGTTTGTGTCAGTTTGGGCAGATTCTCTCCCTTCAATACTGCATTAAAGGAAAAAAATCTGCTATTAGAAAAGAGGGTCTACATACCACCGCCCCACACAACAATAGCACGAGTCTAGTCTGCAGACAGTGCCTAGTGTTGCGCTGCATTCTCAATGAAGTGAACGGAGATGACCTGCAATACAAAATATCCCGCTGATAGAAGTGATGCTTTTCTGGTAAAAACACTAAACCCTTCTTTCTAATTCAGACTCCTTTAGTCTTCACTAATGCATGGCTTCCTTTCTCGGCTTCCCAATTTTCCTACATTGTGAACCTCTCATTGATGCCCCCAGCTTTTTCTGTTGGGCTGCAATCATTATTTTCATAGGTCAACAGGTCTCTTCTTGAATTGAGAGTTGGCCTCTTCAAAAGGGTTTAGGTCTATTTAGTTATCTCCGACATTGATAAGATTGGCAGTCTTTTCAATGAGGTTGTCAGGCAGCATGCTGTCTACTTACTATAGCTGATGGTACTTGTAAGCAGAAAGCATGGCTCTCAAGGAAGAATGTCACTTACACTATTTCTATTATTTATGGTTTGTGTGAGGAACTTTCATTGCAGATTGAACACTTGTACACAAATAGCGACTTTAACTATTGATAAGATTCTGATGTTTCTTCCCTGAAAAAAACAATGAGGTTTTTTCACACAGTAGATATTGTGTGTTAATATTAATATATGTGGTTTTGCTTCAGTTCTTGTTGCTTTTTCCATTTTGGAAGACTCCAGGAAAATTGCGGCTAAGGCTACACCACGACATGTCACATGACCAAAAACATTTATGTTAATGATCTCACAACTATTTTTGGGCTTTAAAAAAAAAAAATAAAAAAAAAATCCGCTAAACTGCAGACAATGCATGGGAATCACAGTCACGTGAATTCCTGCGACCAAAAATCCAATAGGTTTGGAATTTTTTTTAAGTTATTTGCGTCGCAGTCACGTTATATATTTTTATTTATTAGGCTTTGCTTATATAGTGCCAATCATATTCCGCAGCGCTTTACAGACATTATCATCACTTTCCCCATTGAGGCTCACAATCTAAATTCCCAATCAGTATGTCTTTGGAGTGTGTGAGGAAACCCACGCTATTGATGGTAATGCGAACCCACTGACCATCATTAGTTGCACTGTCATCACATTGCGATCTACATGTTGTGCAACACAAGTTGCCATTTTAGAACTCTAGTCAAATATATTGGGATAAACGGAACCTGTCACCACAAAAAAATGCTATTAATCTGCAGATTAATAGTGTTACTAACCTGTCCAGAGCCCACACTTAGCCGAACGCCAAGGGGCGGTGCTAGTGCAGGTTCAGTCACCGCTCGGCGGCTGTAACCACGCTCCCTGCTTTAACTGACCCTGGCTCTACATTGGGGCCGGCTGTCACTCAGTGCTGGGGGCGCAGTTACAGTCGCTGTTCAGTATTCTCAGAGCGGTGACACTTCCCATTTGCTAACGGAGTTCTCTTTTGGGTCATGTTACATGAGATAGGTGTATGTAACCTTTGATTCGGGGGAATAATTACATTTATGAATTAGGTGCAAAACCTGACATGATAGCTAACAAAGTATAAGCTACATGTTATTAGGATAAATTGACCTCACATTTAGGGCAACTAAGGGACACATAGGGAGAGCCATCATTAAGCAGGGGCGCCATTTCTTAACCCTAGGGTGTGGTTAGGAAGGGTTCCACTCAGGGAATTATAGTTCCTCACCCCTTTTTTCTCTTCAATATTTGCAATAAACCTTTGGCAGAAACTTTTGATGGAGTCAATGACCCGAGTCTGTGGAACTGTGAATTTAATCTGTGGATTTATCTAGTTGATATATGTATACATATATGGAATAGTGTGACATGGTTATGTCATTTTACCTAAAGGGAGGGTATTTAATAATATGAATAAAAGTTAAATTTTAAGGGAATTTTTGTTAGCTGTTTTGATAATATCGCTTATTGGAATTGAAAATTCTGAACTGGATTAAAGGAATGTGCCACCCCCCAAGTTTTTAAATATTCTATATTAATGTTTTATTTTATTTTTTTAATATTACTTTTTATGGAATAAAACATGAAACCATTTTAAGAGCTTTGAGATTTTCCACTTTTAAGCACTAGGGGAAGCAGCTGCTGAAATTTGCCATGAAAACCTAGTATACTGCCAGCTCACATTATGACAACAGTAAATGTGGGCAGGATTTGTTCGCATGTGTCTGACATCACTCCAGCCCTCCCCATCTGGGCATTTGCAGAGACAGTTTGTTGGTGACTGCAATGTAATACTGACATGTGGACAGTGTCACTGAGGACAGCTGGCAGCGTGGATTCAGTTGGTTGGTGCTGCTCGCCGTATCATGTGCTGGGGTTAGAAATGCGGACTGTATCACACGCTGAGATTAGATACAGGGCTCAGTGTAGTGTATCACATGTGATGGGACTACACCGCGTGCAGAATTATTAGGCAAATGAGTATTTTGATCACATGATACTTTTTATACATGTTGTCCTACTCCAAGCTGCATAGGCTTGAGAGCCAACTACCAATTAAGTAAATCTGGTGATGTGCATCTCTGTAATGAGGAGGGGTGTTGTCAAATGACATCAACACCCTATATAAGGTGTGCTTAATTATTAGGCAACTTCCTTTCCTTTGGCAAAATGGGTCAGAAGAGAGATTTGACGGGCTCTGATAAGTCCAAAATTGTGAGATGTCTTGCAGAGGGATGCAGCAGTCTTGAAATTTCCAAACGTTTGGAGCGTGATCACCGAACAATCAAGCGTTTCATGGCAAATAGCCCACAGGGTCGTAAGAAGCGTGTTGGCCAAAAGAGGCACAAAATAACTGCCAATGAATTGAGGAAAATCAAGCTTGAAGCTGCCAAGATGCCATTCGCCACCAGTTTTGCCATATTTCAGAGCTGCAACGTTACTGGATTATCAAAAAGCACAAGGTGTGCGATACTCAGGGACATGGTCAAGGTAAGGAAGGCTGAAAAACGACCACCTTTGAACAAGAAACATAAGGTAAAACGTCAAGAATGGGCCAAGAAATATCTTTAGACTGATTTTTCAAAGGTTTTATGGACTGATGAAATGAGAGTGACTCTTGATGGGCCAGAGTCTGGATTAGTAAAGGGCAGAGAGCTCCACGCTGACTCAGACGCTAGCAAGGTGGAGGTGGGGTACTGGTATGGGCTGGTATCGTCAAAGATGAACTTGTGGGACCTTTTCGGGTTGAGGATGGAGTGAAGCTCAACTCCCAGACCTACTGCCAGCTTCTGGAAGACAACGTCTTCAAGCAGTGGTACAGGAAGAAGTTGGTATCGTTCAAGAAAAAACATGATTTTTCATGCAGGACAATGCTCCATCACATGCATCCAACTACTCCACAGCATGGCTGGCCAGTAAAGGTCTAAAAGAAGAACAAATAATGACATGGCCCCCTTGTTCACCTGATCTGAACCCCATAGAGAACCTGTGGTCCATCATAAAATGTGAGATCTACAGGGAGGGAAAACAGTACACCTCTCGGAACAGTGTCTGGGAGGCTGTGGTGGCTGCAGCACGCAATGTTGATCGAAAACAGATCAAGCAACTGACAGAATCTATGGATGGAAGGCTGTTGAGTGTCAGCATACAGAAAGGTGGCTATATTGATCACTAATTTTTTGGGTTTTTGTTTTTGCATGTCAGAAATGTTTATTTCTAAATTTTGTGCACTGATATTGGTTTACCTGGTGAAAAGAAACAAGTGAGATGGGATTATATTTGGTTTTTATTAAGTTGCCTAATAATTCTGCACAAACAGATATCCTCCTAAGATAGCCAAATCTAAAAAAAAAAAACATTCCAACTTCCAAAAATATTAAGCTTGGATATTTGAGTCTTTTGGGTTGATTGAGAACATAGTTGTTGATCAATAATAAAAATAATCCTCTAAAATACAACTTGCCTAATAATTCTGCACACAATGTAGATACAGGGCTCATCAGAGTATCACACAGGATCGGATTTGAAACGTGGACTGTATCACACGCTGGCATTAGGTACGCGGAGTGTATCACATGATGGGACCAGATACAGGGCTCAGCAGAGTATCACAGAGAATGGGATTAGATACACAACTGCTGGCTGTATCACACATGATGGGATTTTATAGGAGGCTCTACAGGCTAATCACACATGATGGGGATTATATATATACGACTGCAGGCTGTATTACACATGATGGGATTAGATAGGCGGTTCTGCGGGCTAATCACACATCATAGGGGTCAGATACACAGCTCTCTGTATCACATGATGGCATTAGATACACGACTCTAGGCTGTATCACACCTGATAGCCTGCAGTGCTGCGTACCTAATGCCTATTTCACACATGATGGGATTAGACATTCCACTCTGTGGGCTGTAACACACATGATAGCATTAGCTATGTGTACTGTATCACACATGATGAGGATTAGATATGTGGTTTTGTAGGTTCTATTACACATTATAGTACTAGATACACGGCTCTGCTCTGTTAGCGTCAAGTCTTCAGATATCTGTAACAGAGGGATGTCTAGATGAGGCTTACACTGACATAGGAGAGCTCAGTCAGTCTTCAGAGCAAAACAGTTTGATGTTTACACTGCTATGCTCTGAACATTGTAGGTAGAGATGAGCGGTGTTCGACTCGAACTGTTCGCCGATCTCAAATTCGAGCTGTTTTGGGCGGTGTTCGAGCCGTTCGACGAACTCAAACGATTTGCAAAAAATTCGGCTGTTCGTGGTTATGTTCGATAACTGTTCGTGCACCAAAGCGTAACTGGATTTTTTCACAGTAATACTGTTAATCAATGTTAATAGACAGTTTCAGTGTACAGTGGGCGGGGAGGGGCAGGGGATGGATCTCTGCAGAAATAATGCCGATCTCCATTTTTTTTTTCTTTCCCGCATTTACAGTGGGGCGGTGCAGTCTGTCAGCCTATCAGCAGCGCACACACGGAGCGAGGTGCTTTTTTTTCACACAAGCAAGGGCATGTGTCATTGGCTGTGTATGTCACATGTCCTTGCCCTATAAGACCCAGCCATTTTCCCCGTCGCCACCACTTTCTCACTGCTGCAGCCGAGTGTTAGACGCCACCGCTGCTGCTGTTGGCTCTATACAGTATAACTGTGTGAATTGCGAGCGAATTTCCAGTTACATAGAGAGATAGGTTTAGGGAGTAGGGACTAGTTCTAATTGCAGCCCTTTTGAGGGCCAGGTTACAGCAGTTCATAGCACTTTTTGCCAGGCAGGTCTGTGCCAGTGCTGTGCAAGTGTTTTTCACAGCATTTGGCGAAATGTAGCTCAGCCAATCCTTTTGGGCCTGTAGCAGTGTCTGTTAGTCATTGGAGTAGCCTATCTGTGTTGCAAGCTACACCACCTGTGTATCTAATGCCAATTTTTTACTGCATCTAACCCAAGAAATCCTTTTGGGCCTAGTAGCAGTGTCTGGTAGTCAGTGGAGTAGTCCATCTGAAGCAAGCTACACCACCTGTGTATCTAATAACAATTTTTTACTGCATCTAACCCAGTAAATCCTTTTGGGCCTAGTAGCCGTGTCTGGTAGTCAGCGGAGTAGCCCACCTGTGAAGTAAGCTACACTACTTGTGTATCTAATTCTAATTTTTTACTGCATCTAACCCAAGAAATCCTTTTGGGCCTAGTAGCAGTGTCTGGTAGTCAGTGGAGTAGCCCATCTGAAGCAAGCTACACCACCTGTGTATCTAATAACAATTTTTTACTGCATCTAACCCAGGAAATCTTTTTGGGCCTAGTAGCAGTGTCTGGTAGTCAGCGGAGTAGCCCACCTGTGAAGGAAGCTACACCGCCTGTGTATCTAATTACATTTTTTTACTGCATCTAACCCAGGAAATCCTTTTGGGCCTAGTAGCAGTGTCTGGTAGTCAGTGGAGTAGCCCATCTGAAGCAAGCTACACCACCTGTGTATCTAATAACAATTTTTTACTGCATCTAACCCAGTAAATCCTTTTGGGCACAGTAGCAGAGTCTGGTAGTCAGTGGAGTAGCCCACCTGTGAAGGAAGCTACACCGCCTGTGTATCTAATTCTAATTTTTTACTGCATCTAACCCAGGAAATCCTTTCGGGCCTAGTAGCAGTGTCTCGTAGTCCATTGGAGTAGCCCAGCTGTGAAGCAAGCTACACCGCCTGTGTATCTAATAAAATTGTTTTACTGCATCTAACCCAGCCAATCCTTTTGGGCTGGTAACACAATTTGGCCACTCAGCTCTGCTCTGTTTCCATCCATCGTTTTTTGTGCAAACAACTACAGAGTTGCCAATTAGTTAACCACCAAAATGAGTGGCAAATAGCCTGCTGCTGGTGGAAAGGGGAATAGGCGTGTTGGAAAGGGAAAAAAAGGTTGTGTCCATGGGGTAGGTGGTAAAGCAAAAGTAACAACTGCAGAAGAAAGACCATCTTCCAGCCAAACTAAGATGTCTACTTGTTTTCGTGGACAATGTGATATGATCCCTTTCTTATGAACACGCCCAACGCTACAAATTCCAGATGAGGCACAAAAACAGCAGGTGCTTCAACGGATATCAAGTGCTCCTTCAAGTGGGCTCTCCTCCACCTCAACTTCAACATCACAAATACTCCAGTCCACAGAGGTGTCACCCCAATCGCACTTGCTTCCTCACAGCTCCCAAGTCTCCAGCTGCCCGTCTGAGTATGGGGTAACACAGATGGCTGTGTGGCGCCCCTGAGGGTTCAGTCGCCACAGAGGTACTGCACCTCACCAAGAGGTGTGGTGTCTCTCTTCTCTCAGGTAAGGAGGGAGTGCTGCCCAGAACCCCTACACCTGCATCCAACACTACACCAGGCCGGCAGTGGGGCAACATGCAGAGCGCAGCTGCTGAGCCCTGTCCCTGGCTGGAGTGGGGGGAACCCAAAGGTAGGGGGAACCAGTAGTGGGTGTGGATGGAGGAAGTAGTTTAAGGGAGCACTTTGGTAGGAGTATATATAGGGAAGCCATCTTAGGGTGGCAGTTCAGTAGAGGAGAGCAGTTCAGAAGAACAGTCCGGGAGCAGAGTCTCATTAGGAGCTCTGCTCCACAAGTAGGGCCAAGTCTGGAGGCCCAGGAAGGGAGCAGGGAGTAGGCTCCGTTCTAAGGAGTGATCCTAGGGGGTACGGCGAGTGCAGGAAGGCACCCGTACGCCCTGCTCCTGTCAGAAGACAGGGGGATCGTAAGCCGCATTCTAATCCCCAGGAGGGTCAAGCAGGTCCGGGATCCGACGCACAGGAGGGACTTCAGAGCACCCGAACGGGATTGAAAGTGGGCAGCGCAGGGCAGGAGGGAGAAGGACCTAGTGTGAAGACGGTCTAAATAGGAACACGTGAAAGTAGGGTTCTGTCAGGCATTCCTAAATCCCCTGAGGAAGAGCTGGACCCCTGTCTGGTGAACGCAGCGCGACGTGGGAGGCTGTAAGCTGACAGTGCACCCTGTGGAACTAAAGAACTGTGAGTAAAGACACGGATGACTGCACTGCACCGCCTCTGTCCAGTTATTTCGTCCATGCCATCATTCCCTCCCTGCACTACAACGCCCAGCGCAACAACCACCTTACACTGTCCTGGAGCTAGCTCTACCCGTGGAGAGGCACGCCATCCCTGCTGCCGTAACACCAGCTACAGAGGACTGCTCCGCAGCGGCGGCTCCCTCTAGACGCGATCCACGGGTGGCGTCACGAACACTTAAATCCCCTATAACAACTATTTCCCCTTTTACTGACCGCCCTGGGTCACGGACCGGGCCAGCTACTGTGATATCCCCCGGCAACCAGAGGCCCGGCTGCCAAGTACCCCACGGCCTTGGGGGCGCGTCAGAAGAGTCTACAGAGCTGTTTACTCATACTATAGCCTGGGAATCAGAGGTCTGCTCCAGAGCTTCTGTGAATCCAGACGAGGAAATGATCTGCACTGATGCCCAGAATGTTTGATTCGGATCCAGGCCCAGATGAAGAAGGTTCTGAGCATAATGTAGACCCTCGTTCCCAAACTGTAACTCCTGTTGGTGGAGACAATGAGGAAGACGATGATGAGACTCAGATACCTGATAGGAGCGACAACTTGACTTTTCGGTCAGAGCAGGAAGAGGTTGGCTCTGAGGACGACGGGTGTGAGAACACACAAGGTGATGATGACGACGTTGGAGATCCCACTTACTGTCAACCCACAGTCAGCCAGTCGATGAGGTCAGCAGAGGAGGTGGAGGAGGATGCTAGTGACGATGAGGTTAGGTTGCGCCTTCCTGGACAGAGACGGAGTACTGGAAGCACGTCAGCAACTGCATCCTCAACCACAACTCTGCCTCTGACCACAAGTCGTGGTGGCTCTTCAGGTCGCATGGGCTCTAAGCCTTGCATAGCCTGGGCATTTTTTGGGATCGCAAAGGATGACCCAACTCATGTTATCTGTAACATTTGTCACCAAAAGCTAAGTAGAAGCCAAAAAATCCATAGTTTGAGTACTTCATGCATGAACCATCACATGGATATGAAGCATAAGTTGCAGTGGGAAGCTCACTGTGCTACAATGCGGCCTAGCGGGTCGGGCCAACCACCGTCTGCCCCATCTTGTGCATCCGCGGCCTCTTCATCCTCTGTGACTGGGGGGACAGCAGTCACACATGTTTTTGGATGCAGACCTGCCGCCTCTTTACCCGCAACAGCCAGTGTGATTGGCAGGTCGTCAGTTCATTTGGAAGTGGAAACACCTGCTGGTGTTGAGCACTCTCCGACATCAAGAGCACCACCTTTGGATCAAGGCAACATAACATGTCCGCCTGCATCTTCCTCACAGACCAGCAGTTTGCCGGGGACACCCTACTCAACCCCGTCTAAGCACAACAGCCAGCCCTCGGTCCCTCAGATGTGGACAAGTAAAAGACCATTTCCTCCTAGCCATGACAAAGCTAAGAGGTTGAATTTCACCATCTGCAAGCTGTTGGCTACAGAAATGCTGCCTTTCCGCCTGGTGGACACAGAGGATTTTCGAGACCTTATGTCTGTCGCAGTGCCCCAGTACCAGATGCCCAGTCGCCACTACTTCTCAAAGAAAGCTGTGCCTGCGCTGCACCAGCATGCCGCACACAGCATCACCGCTTCCTTGAGAAACTCTGTGTGTGACAGGGTGCATTTCACCACAGACACTTGGACGAGTAGTCATGGACAGGGGCGTTACATGTCGCTGACTGGGCACTGGGTAACTATGGTGACAGCAGGACAAGGGGCTGCTGACCAAATCTTGCCATCCCCACGAGTTGTGTGTCAATCCTCTTTATCTAGAAGTTCCTCCTCAACCTCCTCTCGGTCCTCCACCTGCACCCAAAGCCTGTCTGGTAATGCCACCCACGTTCTAACTGCGCAGAAGGAATCCTGCATACCTCCTTACTATGCTGGCAGCAGGGCTCAACGGCATCAGGCGGTGTTTACTTTGAAATGTCTGGGAAATGTGAGTCACACAGCTGAGGAGTTGTGGTCAGCTCTGGAGACCGTGTTTCATGAATGGTTGTCTCCACTGAACCTGCAGCCAGGGAAGGCCGTGTGCGACAATGCTGCAAACCTGGGTGCGGCCCTTCGCCGGGGCAATGTCACACACGTGCCTTGTATGGCTCACGTGTTGAACCTGGTTGTCCTGCAATTTTTAGCCCACTATCCCGGACTAGATGGCCTTCTGCAGAGGGCACGGTCGCTGTGTGCTCACTTCCGCTGTTCGCATCCCGCAGCTCAACGACTTACATCTCTACAGAAGTCGTTGGGCCTGCCAGTTCACCGGCTGAAATGCGATGTGCCGACACGATGGAATTCAACTCTGCACATGTTGCAGCGACTGTGGCAGCACCGACGAGCCCTGGTGCAATACGTTATGACGTATAGCCTGGGCCAACGAGATCCAGAGGTGGGGCAAATCACGCTGCAGGAGTTGTCTCAGATCAGGGACCTATGCACCCTTCTGCACAGTTTTGAAATGGCGACAAAGATGTTTAGTGCTGACGATGCCATTATCAGCATGACTATTCCGGTAATTTACATGCTGGAGCACACTTTAAACAGTATTCGAAGTCAGGTGGTGGGACAAGAGGAGGGGGAGGAAGTACAGGAGGAGGCGTATGCGGAAGGGATAACATCTCCAAGGTCCAGACGGTCGGCAGCACCAAGGCAGCAGGCATGGGCAGGTGGGGGAGAGGGATTAACGAGGGCGCATGGTAGCAGCCAAACTGTTGAGGAAGGTGCAGGAGCCGAGGAAGAAGTGGAGGACGAACTGGCGATGGGCATGGAAGACTCATAAGATGAGGGAGACCTTGATCACATTTCTGTTGTGCGAGGTTGGGGGGAGAGGGCAGACGAAGGAAGCATGATCCTTACCTCGCCACCAACACAGCAAGGACTTGGTCCTCCTGGATGCGCAAGACACATGAGTGCCTTCTTGCTGCACTACCGGCAACATGACCCTCAGATTGTCAGAATTTGAAGTAATCCCGACTACTGGGTTGCCACACTCTTAGATCCCTGGTACAAAAGTAAATTTGCCGAAATAATTCCTGCTATAGAAAGGGATTCACGCATGCAGGAGTATCAGCAGAGGCTGTTACAGAATCTTACATCTGCTTTTCCACAAAACACCAGTGGTGCACGTAGTGAATCTCACAGTTCTAACTTGCCAACCGTGGGACTGTCGAGTCTTCATCACTCAAACCGTAACAGTAACACCGTATCTGCTGGTAACAGCAATTTTGAGGAATCATTTCACCAATTTTTTTAGACCATCCTTTGAAAGGCCACAGTAGACAAGAAGTCTGACACATAGTCAACGCCTAGAGAGGATGGTACAGGAGTATCTCCAAGTGAACATCGAAGCCATGACTGTGTCACTGGACGCTTGCTCATTTTGGGCTTCCAATCTGGAAAAATGGCCTGAGCTCGCCACTCACGCCTTGGAGATCTTGTCGTGCCCCGCAGCCAACGTTCTCTCTGAACGTGTGTTCAGCGCTGCTGGTGGTGTGCTGACAGATAAGCGCACGCGGCTGTCCACTGAGAATGTAGACAGACTCGCGTTCATAAAGATGAACAAATCATGGATCCGCAAGGACTTTTCTACCCCTGTGTCATCCTGGGGAGACTAAAAGCTTGAGGATTTTGGAAAATCACCTCACCAACCATTTTAAACAACTCTGGGGCAATTGATGTCACTTAAGTGGTGTCTGTGCCACAATTTTTGGAAAAAATGGAGACTCCTTTTGGAGTCCCCTTGCTGTGTTTTACATGACATTAGCATCGTCAATTCCAGGTGGGTCGGGTCGCGCCTCCCCCCCCCCCTTTTAACCGTAAGAAATTACATACATTATGGCTTGGGGTAACACAGATGGTTGAGTCTGCAGAGCTGTTTACTTATACTATAGCCTGGGAATCAGAGGTCTGCTCCAAAGCTTCAGTGTCTGCTAGTCAGTGTAGTAGCCCAGCTGTGAAGCAAGCTACACCGCCTGTGTATCTAATAACAATTTTTTACTGCATCTAACCCAGTCAATCATTTTGGGCTAGTAGCAGTGTCTCGTAGTCAGCGGAGTAGCACATCTGAATCAAGCTACACCTCCTTTGTATCTAATAATAATTTTTAACTGCATCTAGCCTAGGCAATACTTTGGGCCTAGTAGCCGTGTCTGCTAGTCAGCGGAGTAGCCCAGCTGTTAAGCAAGCTACACCACCTGTAGATCGAATTACAAATTTTTAACTGCATCTAGCCCAGGCAATACTTTGGGCCTAGTAGCAGTGTCTGCTAGTCAGCGGAGTAGCCCAGCTGTTAAGCAAGCTACACCACCTGTGCTTTGGACACTTAATTTTTTCAAAGGAAACACTTCGGGCCCCCAGGACACTCAGTCAAGAGCATCGGGGAGGCGCCCCAAGGCAAAGGGGCTGGGACTGGCGGTAGCACGCCTTGCGGCGAACCGCCAAGCTCGATCCTTATAAAAGCTTTTTAACTGCAGCAGCTTTAGTGGAGGCTACTGGAGCTGGAACTCTATTTTATTATAAATGTAAAAACACAAACTAGTACAAGTATCGAAAACAATTTCCAGCAATATAACCGATACTTAAACAATGTATATACAAGGGACCCCACCTGCCTGACAACCACCATACAACCACAGCCTATCCAAACATACCTCAAACTTCCTCCAGACTTACACCTGATTCTGCCGTAACAAAAACCAGAGATGCAGAAGCAAAATACATATAACAAAATATAAACCACATAAACCATATGAAATAACACACAACACTTAAATCATTAGTAACACATAATAACACATACACTACCCCAACTCTCACTATACCCCCAACCCGAACCGACCTCTAAGTTCCGAAAAAGTCCTTCCGGACTTAGGGCGAACCCCGACAGTTTTGGGCCCGGGCTAGTCCAAGTTCATGCTTAACCCCCCCTCAAAACCCCCACCCCACCTAACTAACCCCCAAAGTAAAAGAACAATAAGACAACAATAATAACAACAACAACAACAACAACAATAACAAAAATATCATCCGCACCGGTTCGGTGCTTGTAAACCCTTTTCATGATACCATTCTCAAAACAAAAAGCTACGTTGAGAACTTAGCCCACCACCAGGAGGCTTGGAGCAATCCAGAACTAAGGCACCTGGAAGGAGAAACCCCTCCAGAGACGGGAGGCCCCCGAAGCACCCAGCCTTTCATACTCCAAGGAGCGCACCTTCACCAGGTCACCAAGGATGTTGCTACATACCTCACCCACTGGGAGGATTTTACTGCCCGTCGACACTAAACACCGTGCATTCCATGTGAAAAACGTAACCACTAGGCTAACTAGAAAAAGAGTGCACTGGTCCCGTCCACCAAGGTCTCTGAACACTCCATAGGCCCACTCAGCGTAGGAGAGGCCCGCCAGCCAATGGAAGCGCCCACCCTGTTGCATACCTCTGCATTAAAGGGACACTGAAGCAGGAAGTGCTCCATGCTCTCAAGCGTGTCAGCACAACTCTCACGAGGACAATTCCTATCCTCGGAGTTCCTGTACTTCAAGTTGTCCCTCACATACAGCTTACCCTGAAAGCAGCGCCAAGTCAAGTCCCAATACTTTGCGGGGATCCGTTTAGAATTTAAAAGACGCAACCCCACCTCCAGATCCTGACTTGGGCAGTCCTTGAGGGCCAGTGGTCGATAAGATTCTCTCCTCGAGAAGTTTCCTCGTGAGAGTCCTCACCTCCCACACTCCCAAACCCCACCGGCGTATTACTTTCAAAACTGGGGTAACATAAGCCGGGAGATGCCCGTGCGGTGTGCGAAGATCCTTCACACTCTCTCCTGTCTCCCAATCCTGGAAGAAGGACTGCAACCATCCCCTACAGGAGAATACCCACAGAGGAGCCCTCTCTTTCCAGAGGTTTGATACATTTAGCTTAAGAAAGGTGCAAACCAAGAACACCACGGGGTTGACCATATTCAACCCCCCTAGTCTCCTCGTATGGTAAGTAACCTCCCGCTTGACTAGGTTCAGCCTTTTTCCCCATAACAGTTGGAAAAACAGACTGTAGACCCGCATCCAGAGAGGCTCTGGCAAAATACAAACGCTGCCTAGATACATTAACAATGGGAGCAGGAAACCTTTGCACAAGCTCACCCTTTCCCTCAGGGTCAAAGACCAACCCTTCCACTGGTCCACTCTCTGGGCGGCAGTTTTAAGTCTACCTTCCCAGTTTTTGGTTGGGTAATCACCCTGGCCAGATTCAACGCCTAGGATCTTGGCATACTCTTGGGGCTCTGGGAGGGTGTCCGGGAGATCAAATCTGGGATCTCCTCCCCCCAGCCAAAGACTCCCACACTTGCTCCGATTGACAATGGAACCAGAGGCTCTGGAGTAGCCCTCCACCTCAGACATCACTGCCCGCACCTCCTCTTCCGAGGCGACAAAAACAGAGACCTCATCAGCATAGGCCACTACCTTCAGGGCGGCCTCCCGTTCGCCTGCCTGGTCCATCCTCACACCCGCTATTGGTCCACGATCCAGCCTCCTTATGAAGGGATCAATCGCGAACACATACAGCAGGGGACTGAGAGGACATCCCTGACGAACGCCGGAGCCCACCGCAAAGGCCTGTCCAATCCAACCGTTCACAAGTGGGAAACTCTCCGCCCCTCTGTACAATGTCTTCAGCCAGTCCACGAACCTCCCTGGCAGACCATACCTCAGAAGAGCGGACCACAGGTACTCGTGATCAACCCGGTCAAAGGCTTTGGCCTGATCCAAGGACAGCAGATACCCCTTCCAGAGGCCAGCCCTACCCTGCTCCACAGCCTCCCGGACACCGAGAACAGCACTAAAAGTGCTACGGCCAGGAACACAGCAGTGCTGGGACTCCAAAAGGAGCCGTGGCGCAAACTTCACCAACCTGTTAAAGAGTACTTTAGCCAAAACCTTCCTGTCCACATTGAGAAGCGCTATGGGTCTCCAATTCTCAATGTGCGACGGATCCTTTCCCTTAGAAAGAAGGATCAAAGCTGACCTCCTCATTGATCTCGGAAGAGTGCCCGAGGAGAGACACTCATTAAAAACCTGAGTCAATAAGGGGACCAAAAGGTCCTTAAAGGTCTTGTAGAACTCCGACGTTAAGCCGTCCGGACCTGGTGATTTTTTGAGCTGGAGCCCGTCAATCGCCAGGCTAACTTCCTCTTCTTTGATCTCATCCACCAAGACATCGAGCGAGGGGTCTACCCCTGATTCAGGAATGGCCTTAGCCAGGAAAGCCGACGTCTCATCTCGATCCAGCTCCTTCCTCCCCAATAGATGTGAGTAAAAGGATCTGACGACCTCCAAGATCCCTGACCTGGACCTGGTCAAGGATCCTGTACTGTCCCTCAGACCCACCACTATCTTACTACTCACTGACATCTTGCAGTTTCTGTAAGGGTCGGGTGAGCCATACTTCCCGAAGTCCCTCTCAAAAACCAAAGATGTGTGCCTATCATACTGACATCTCTTGAGTAAGGCTTTCACCCTGGTGATGTCCTCACGGCCACCCCCAGTCGAGACAAGTTCCTCGAGATACAGGAGATCCCTGTTCAGGCTTCTGAGGTTAGAAAGCTGGCGGAAGAATCTCGCCACCCGATGTTTGAAGATCTCCCACCACTCTGACTTAGTGTTACCAAGGCCCAATAGCGGTACCTTACTTTGAAAGAAATCCTCAAAGGACCGTCTTACAGCTGCTTCCTTCAGGAGTGACGAATTCAGCTTCCAAAAACCTCTTCCCATCCGAGGAGTCTCTGTAACGTTCATAGAAAACATAATCAGGCAGTGGTCGGAGAATTCAACCTCTACCACCGATAAAGGTGAAGAGACTGCCTCCTCCTTCAAATAAAACCTGTCTATTCTAGACCTACTCTGACTACCTCTGAAATAAGTGTAACCCGCGTGGCCCGTGGTGTTCCGGATGTGGACATCCACTAGGCGAGCCTCACTAACTATGCTATTCAAGGCGACGCTGTCATAGGCCAACCGGTCTCTGGAAGCTCCTCTGTCTTGGGGCCTCGAGACATTGTTGAAGTCCCCTCCAAAGACCACCTGTCGGCTACAAAACAAAAAGGGTTTAATACTCATAAAGAGACACTTGCGGTCCCACTTTGTCTGGGGACCATAGATGTTTATGAGACGAAGCTCTTGTCCCCTTATGAACACATCCAAGATCAAGCACCTCCCCATTTCCAACTCAATAACCCGTCGGCATACTACATCTGCGGTCTTGAAAAGGACCGCCACCCCGCTATACGGCTCAGCCGCAAGAGACCAATAGGAAGGCCCGTGTACCCACTCCCTCTTAGCTTTTTTAAGGGACGTGAGATAGGCCAACTTGGTCTCCTGCAAAAACAAAATGTCGGCATCAAGCTGGCCGAAAAAATAAAAGGCAGTGAACCTAGCCGCATCAGACTTTATGCTGGCAACATTAATGGTCGCCAGCGTCAACGGGGTGAGTGCCGCCATCATGAGTGATCAGGTTGGACAGCGACCTTCTTCCCACCCCCCTTACCCTTTACATGTGCTCCATTTTCCTCCTCCGAGGACGATATAGCACGTCTCAGGCACACCGACACATCCATACCTGCTGTTCCAGACACAACTTTAACAGGCACAACTGTTTCAGGCGCACCCTTGCCCTTGTCAGGAGGCCCTGGGTCGACCCCCCCCCCCCACCAGAGGCCCGGTTTCCCCGACCCCCGATGTTGAGGGCCTGGCGCCCCCTTTAGCCCCTACATCCTTGTCCGCAACCCCCAGCACCAGACCCCCCCCCCCCCATCCGAAGACAAGGGAGACTCGCTTAGGGCCTGGTACTGGTTGGAGAGCTCCACCGGAGGAAGGGAGGAAGAGCCTTCCTTTGGCACCTGGCCCCGGGTGGCCTTCTCCTTCGGGTTACCCTTCTTCCTCACCCTTTTCTTCTCCCTCTTCTTTTGCTGTTGCCACTCTTCATTCCCCCCCTCATCCACACCTTCGCTGGATGAGGATAAG
The DNA here is from genome assembly GCF_046119375.1 of Phyllobates terribilis. Lineage (NCBI taxonomy): Eukaryota > Metazoa > Chordata > Amphibia > Anura > Dendrobatidae > Phyllobates > Phyllobates terribilis. Next base: position 264,906,033 of record NW_027362761.1, read on the forward strand.
GGAGAGGTGGCCCCATCCTCCCTGACTATCCTCCTGACCTCTTCGTCTATCTCACTGTCCGGGACCTCAGCTGCAAGCTCCCCTGAACTAGGGACCAGAGGCAGGGACATAACCCCCTGGTCCCTCTCCACCACTCTCCTCGGACGCTGCTCTTTCCCTCCCGCCTCAGGGGGAGTTCTGCTCCTCACCGGTCCCTTACTTCCTACGCCGCCGCTAGTCCCTTCACCGGCTGGTCTGGTCCTCGCCTCCTCCCTACCAGCACCTCCTGGATTCAGGCCACAATTGGCATAGGAGTGCGGACAGCGACTAAACAGGTGTCCCAAGACACCAAACAGGTTACACCGAATGTCCCTACAGGTTGCGGCCAGATGACCCACCCCTCCACACATCGCGCACTTCTCCACCTTGCACCCCGCGCTGAAGTGAGAGTGGCTGCCGCACCTGTGGCACAACCTCGGCTGCCCCTGGTAAAAGATCAGGATTCGGTCCCTTCCCAAGAATGTTGAAGTGGGAATGTGGGTAACCGAGTAACCCGAGACCTTCAGTTTTACCATAAAGGTCCAGGCCCCTGACCAGATGCCATACTTGTCCAGATTCTTTTTGGGAATCTGGACCACCTCCCCATACCTGCTCAGCCAGGTCATGATGTCCATCTCAGAAAGTGACTCGTTACTGGTGAGCATGGTCACTTTCTGCACTGAGTTTTGGTGAGAGATAGCCTGGACTATAAACCCTCGCCATTCAGGGCAAATCCGAATCAGCTCATACTGAGACCAGAAGAGCTCTAGGCCCTCCGATCTCACAAAGCTGACGTCGAAAAAGGTGGCACCATAGGGATGAATCAGGGCATAGATGTCATCAGCCCTGAAGCCCATCCCCAGGAAAAGCTCCACCACCTTGTCCCTAGAGGGGCACGTTTCATTGCCTTCCCACCGGAGACGGACCACATTCCTACGGACGCCACCCTGCCCTGCTGTCGGCAGAGACCACGTAACGTTCTGTGCCCCTAACTCTCGGAAGGCGGACAGACCATGTAGGTCTATCCAGAAAGATAAATCTACCTTCCACTGTAATGGACTGCTCTCCCCTCTTCAGGGCGTCCAGGAGACGCCATTGCAAGTAACCCTGCCCAGTGTCCCCTGACAAGGACCCTCCACTACCCGCGGCAGCGGCCGCCGCAAAGGTGCGGACATGTGAACCGCAATCTAACGAGGCCGTCAACGAATCGGGATTCCTTGGCCTCACACTTGGCCCCTCATTCACACTCACACTCTGCCTCACAGCCTCACCTACCGCCCCTGCACCACTACCATCACCACCAGCCGTACCACTCACCACTTCCATACCTGCATCCTCACCTACATCCTCACCTCCTTCATGTACCCCATTCATCCCCACCTCATGCACCCCATCCATGCCAGCCAGAACAGGTGTGGTACTAACTGCTTTACCCAAGGTCCCGGCATCACTGGGGGGGGGGTTTCAGGACACTCACCACATCCGCAGCATTGTCCTTACTCCCCTTCTCCCCCTCTGCCACCTTGGACCCTCCAATATTCATGCGCTGGGTATCACAGGGGCCGGGATTTTGGGCGCCGGGTTTTACCAACCTCACAGGTGCAGACACCCTGGCCGGTTTACCCCCGGCAGCCTTGTCCCCAGCATGCGGCTCCTCAACCCTCTGGCCAGATATGGAAGCAGTGGCTCTCTCCTCCCCCACCATCCTTCGGACCTCAGCCAAGATCTCTGAAAAAGCTGCTCCAGCTCCACCGCCACAACCCCCACCTCCCTCTGCCAGAGACCCAGAGGCCATGGGAGACAGACGGGAACTCCACCACACTGAATATGTCTGGCGCCACCGCCAGTGATGACCCTTTGCCATCTCTACTGTCCTCCGTAGGAATCGCCACACCATCACCACTCGCCTTACATTTGCCTTTACTCTTCCCACCGGACCTGCGCCGAGGACCAACTTTATGATCCGGGCGCCCTTGACCGGCGGGGGTTACACAGGAGACAGCAACAGCATCAGTATCATCATTAAACACGTAACGCATACTCACCGTCTCCTGTGCCTTCTTCTTGCGCCCCTTCTTCTCCTTTCCGGGTCCCAGATCTTCGTCCCCGAAACAAAAATGCTGGAGGTTCACCGGGGACTCCAGCAACCGGATGGCCACCATGAGCCCCCCGGACCCCGAAGACGCCTCCATGTCCTCCTCCTCTGATGTGCTGGAGGCAGGCAGCGCCACCTGCTCAGGACGCAGACCAGAGGATTTAGGGGGCTCCCCAGTAACGCTGGCAGGCTGCTCGACCGGGGTTACTGCCACCTCCTGGGACACTGTTCCTGGATCCGCCTCTGTCTTCCCTGCTGCCTCCCTCCCAGCCGCAGGTTTCTTCTGGGCAACTCCAGGTGCTGCGGTGGGCAGGACGAGGGGCGGGGCACCGGCGCAAGGCTTGCTGAGCCTTGTGGTACTATAAGCATTGCTAGCTGCATTTACTTTCATGTCCCTCCTGCCTCCCTCCTTCCCTCCACCCACAGACTGTACAGAGGCAGTGCCGAGAGCTGCGGTGGGCGGGGCTAGGGGCGGGCCGGCAAACCGGGTGCCACTGGGTTCTGCAGTTCCACGTGTGTCTCTCATGGTGGCCACGCCGAGCGCCGAGGTGGACGGGGCTAGGGGCGGGCCGGCAGACCGGGTGCCGCTGGGCTCTGCAGTTCCACGTGTGTCTCTCACAGTCGCCACGCTGAGCTCCGAGGTGGGCGGGGCAAGGGGAAGAGCCCCGGACCGCGATCCCCCGGCCTTTGTGCCCGCACCCACACTATCCTCTGCTCTCACAAAGAGCGCGCCTCTTCCTCCACCCCCCACCTTCTCCTCCTCCATGGCAGGGGTAACCCCTGGGGCAGCACCCAGCGCTGTGGTGGGCGGTACAGGGGGCGGGGCTCCAGACAAACGTTCCTTTCCAGTCTCCTGGCTGCCATGCATAGTCCCGGGAGTGCCTTCACTGGCCGGCAGGCCCCCTTCATACGCCCCCCTTCCTTGTTGCGTGGTTAACCCCTCCTGGCCCGAGAACCGCCGATCATTAGAGAATTTCTCCAGAAAGGGACCCGCAGCCCTCTCTATTTCCGCCTGCCTCTGCTCCACCTCGGCAATCCTATCCTTGACCCTATGGATTTGCATGGTGATCGCCGGGCGCTTCCTCTGGGCTGCTGCATTATATAGCGCCTTGGCCTGCCGCAACTCCAGCAGAAGTTTCACCAGTGCCACCTTCCCCTTTTCGTGGCACCGCAGCATCTCCACCACCCGCTGGGAGAAAGCCTCTGCCGACTCGTCCGTGTCCCTCTCGGCCCATGGGGCACTCCCCTTACTTCCCTTGGGCTTGCCAGTCACCTTGTTAGCCGATGCCGGCATGCTCACCGTAGCCGCTTCATGCTGGGACAGCCTCCCAGACCTCCTCACAGAGTCCTCCGATGGATCCATATTCAGTCCTCCGACCCCACCCGGCCCAGACCGGGAGGGCCGGAGCCCGGGGATGCCCCCCGACACCCCTGCCTCGGTCCTGGGAAAACGAAGAGACAAGGGTCGGGTTTAGAAAAAAGTCCTAGTTGGAGCTTCCCAGGAGCTCCTCCACACAGCTCTCACTCAGCTAGGAACACAGGCCACACCTCCTCCACTTCCTGCTACCGTGGCTGCTGGCATGAGATTTGCCCTCCAATAGATTCTTTTAAAAGGATTTAAAGTGTACTCATTCAAATTACAGAGCCAATTTAAATTACAGAGCTTAGACCTGCCTCCACCGCGGGGGGTCTCGACCCACCAGCGGACAGGCACCAGTATTGGGAGAGGGGGGCTGGCCGTCAGGGTCCACTGCGGCTCTGGCACAAACCCTGCGACACGGAGGTCGCACGGGCAGGAAAGGCCTGGCCATGTCGGCTTCGCACTCCAGCGTAGTCTCTCTTCCCGCTTGCGCCCGTAACCTCAAAGGGATGCGCAAGCGTCTTTTCTTCCCAGGGCTGTTCCCCGCCCAGCAGGAATGTGGGGCAGCTCAGGTCGGCCTTCCATCATACTCCCTTACCTCCCTCGCCCTCTTTCCTTCTTCCATTCTCCATCTAACCCCTCGGCTCTGTGGTGTCCGCTCTCCCTCCAGCTCTCTCATTCTCACAGGTGGACTACCGCGTGTATTCACACTGTGGCGAAACTTTTGGGCCCAGGCATAAGAAGTCGTCGAGGTAATGGATAATGTGCCCCCTTAGAAACGTCCATGACGACCCATTCGAGGAAGTAACTAAACACCTCAAATAGTGAGCAGGATCTGGAGCACCCCATGGGCAAACAGCGATCTATATAGTATGCTCCTACCCAGAAGCAGCCCAATAGGCGGACACTATTCGAAGGTACAGGTAGTAAGTAACCGGAACGCCCCCTCAATGTCTGTTTTGGCCATTAGGGTGCCCCTTCCCAACTTCTTGACCCGCCTGATTGCCTTGTCAAAGGAGGTACAGTATATACTACTGTACTTGGTTCCGCGTTGATGTTGTTGTTTATTGACCTGCCCCTTGGATATGACAAATGGTGGATTAGTCCGAATGTATTGGGTTCCATTTTTGGCACGACTCCCAACGGGGATACCACTACGTCTTGTAAGGAAAGTGTTCTGAATGGAACCTCCATACTACCTAAAGATATTTCTTTTTTTAATTTTCTTGTCACGACGTCTGGGTGTTGGTAGGCTGATTTTATATTTTTACTCCAGCCTTTCTTGATTTTAGAAGGGCATGACATGCCTATATCTGTGTCTCCTCCTCTTTTACTCCTCCACCTCTTTTCTTTTCGAATGACTATATGTACTTGTCACTTTTCCATGTGTTAGTTGTGTCTTATGAGCAGTTTGTCAGCTTTTGGACACCTTTGAAGGTGTTTTCTATGTTTTTCTATGTGTTTCTACAGTGGTGGCCACAAGTATTGGCACCCCTGCAATTCTGTCAGATAATACTCAGTTTCTTCCTGAAAATGATTGCAATCACAAATTCTTTGGTATTATTATCTTCATTTAATTTGCTTGCAAGGAAAAAACACAAAAGAGAATGAAGCAAAAATCAAATCATTGATCATTTCACACAAAACTCCAAAAATGGGCCAGACAAAAGTATTGCCACCCTCAGCCTAATACTTGGTTGCACAACCTTTAGCCAAAATAACTGCGAACAACCGCTTCCGGTAACCATCAATAAGTTTCTTACAATGCTGTGCTGGAATTGTAGACCATTCTTCTTTGGCAAACTGCTCCAGGTCCCTGATATTTGAAGGGTGCCTTCTCCAAACTGCCATTTTGAGATCTCTCCACAGGTGTTCTATGGGATTCAGGTCTGGACTCATTGCTGGCCACCTTAGAAGTCTCCAGTGCTTTCTCTCAAACCATTTTATAGTGCTTTTGGAAGTGTGTTTTGGGTCATTGTCCTGCTGGAAGACCCATGACCTCCTGAGGGAGACCCAGCTTTCTCACACTGGGCCCTACATTATGCTGCAAAATTTGTTGGTAGTCTTCAGACTTCATAATGCCATGCACACGGTCAAGCAGTCCAGTGCCAGAGGCAGCAAAGCAACCCCAAAACATCAGGGAACCTCCGCCATGTTTGACTGTAGGGACCGTGTTCTTTTCTTTGAATGCCTCTTTTTTTTCCTGTACACTCTATGTTGATGCTTTTTGCCAAAAAGCTCTACTTTTGTCTCATCTGACCAGAGAACATTCTTCCAAAATGTTTTAGGCTTTTTCAGGTAAGTTTTGGCAAACTCCAGCCTGGCTTTTTTATGTCTCGGGGTAAGAAGTGGGGTCTTCCTGGGTATCCTACCATACAGTCCCTTTTCATTCAGACGCCGACGGATAGTGCGGGTTGACACTGTTGTACCATCGGACTGTAGGGCAGCTTGAACTTGTTTGGATGTTAGTCGAGGTTCTTTATCCACCATGTGCACAATCTTGCGTTGAAATCTCTCGTCAATTTTTCTTTCCCGTCCACATCTAGGGAGGTTAGCCACAGTGCCATGGGCTTTAAACTTCTTGATGACACTGCGCACGGAAGACACAGGAACATTCAGGTCTTTGGAGATGGACTTGTAGCCTTGAGATTGCTCATGCTTCCTCACAATTTGGTTTCTCAAGTCCTCAGACAGTTCTTTGGTCTTCTTTCTTTTCTCCATACTCAATGTGGTACACACAAGGACAAAGGACAGAGGTTGAGTCAACTTTAATCCATGTTAACTGGCTGCAAGTGTGATTTAGTTATTGCCAACACCTGTTAGGTGCCACAGGTAAGTTACAGGTGCTGTTAATTACACGAATTAGAGAAGCATCACATGATTTTTCAAACAGTGCCAATACTTTTGTCCACCCCCTTTTTTAGGTTTGGTGTGGAATTGTATCCAATTTGGCTTTAGGACAATTCTTTTTGTGTTTTTTCATTGAAGACAAATTAAATGAAGATAATAATACCAAAGAATTTGTGATTGCAATCATTTTCAGGAAGAAACTGAGTATTATCTGACAGAATTGCAGGGGTGCCAATACTTTTGGCCACCACTGTATGTGTTTTTGTTTGCCTGCCATTGGTTTTAACGGTGTTCGATGGTGTTCGACGAACCGTTCGGCGAACATGCCGGTGTTCGACGAACCGAACCGAACCCGAACACTACAGGAGTGGCTCAACACTAATTGTAAGCTAACAGTGGTGGTAAGAGCAGTTTTGCAGCCTGGTATTGTACTACTAACTACTACTGCGCTGTTCTTACCGCTGCGAGAAGTTACCTCTGCAGTCCTGGTCTCAGAGCAGGGTGGCGGCCTTTCACCAGTGGTGAGAACAGCGCGTTAGCCTGACAATGGTACAATGTCAGGCTGCCAATCACCACCCTGATAATCAACGCTTCCCGGACATCCTCTCAGCATTCCCGCATCCCTGCACATCCTGTGACTCAGCGGTGACAGGTGGAAATCGTAGTTCAGTGCACACTACTCTGGACCACAACTAAAATGTGCCTGGCTCCCCACACAGCTGTGAACTGGACAACCCAGGGGGTATGCCCAGATCACAGCTGGAGGCAGCCACAGTGCAGGAAATGTGGTCAGACACCGACCGCAGGCTGCTGTGCCCAGGGGCTGCCATATTTAAGGTGACAGCAAATAAAAATGACAGCCCCCAGTGACTGCAGAGAAAAATAATAAACTGTGAAAACATGACATTTTATTTTGTATTAAATTAATCGATAATTGATTGATTATATAATCAATAATTATTAATACAAAGATAAAAATCACAGCACATTCCCTTTAAGTGCATATTCTCACTTACTTGTTTTCCTTCCATCTCTGCTCATCTGTGGCTCTCTAAAGCCAGAGCTGTTAAAGAAGAGGGGGGTGAAGATAGATGGAAAGCAAGTACGAAGATGCATGTAAATGTTTGGCCACACCAAGGGTGCACAAAGTGACTGTACTTGGTTTGAACAGTCATTCTGTGCTGTGAGTCCCCTTACTACAGAGTCTGAAGTTCTGGTGCATGATGCAGGGATTCAAATTCCATCAGAATTCATGCACTGCAGGCACTGCATTAGGCATAACAAAGTGGGGCAGACCTTGCTCCATGTCATTTCTGATTGCTGTACGGCTATGTGCCCACGATGCAGAAATGCTCCGGATTTTTCCTGAGCGTTTCTGCATCTCCCTGGCAGAAAAAAACGCATGTGGATTGTACATGCGGATTGTACATGCGGATTGTACATACGTTTTTCCTGCCAGGGACATGCGGATGTGAAGCGTTCTTCACATGCATTTCGGCAAGTGCTTTCCAAGCGATTTTAGCATCACTTGGAAAGTGCTTGTCAACCCATTGCAAAAGGCATGGATTTATATAGTGTGACCCGAGAGAATGTCAAAAAATAAAAAATAAATATATACTTACCTTCCGATGGCCCCCCAGTCTTGCTTCGCTCGGTGCTGACTGCCGGCAGATCGCGGTACACTGAAGGACCTGCCAACGTCAGCGTCGCGTGACCCGTCACATGACTATGACATCAGCGCAGATCCTCCAGTCCATCGCGATCTGCCGGCAAGGGAGGAGGAGCGCACCGCGGGCCGTCAGAAGGTAAGTATCATATTTATTTTTTATTTTATTGTTTTTTTGTTTTTTTTTACAGTTTCTATGGTACCCGGGTCCGGAAGAGAGTCTCCTCTTCTCTAGACATGGGTACCATCCGCACATTGGACGCATGTATTCCGCATGTGTTTATCTAGTGAAGCGGAATGCACGCGTTCTAATGCAAGTCAATGGCGGCGAAAACGCAGCACTTCCACAAAATAATTGGTAGTGCTGCGTTTTTTTCCGCAATGATAATCTGCAGCAGAAAATTCTGCAGCATGTGTATAGCACATGCGGATTATCATTGGGGAACATGGCAGGCCTTCTACAATGCGTTTTTTAAGCATTTCTGCAGCGTTTTTGCCGCTGCGGAAACGCTGAAACGCATCGTGGGCACACAGCCTACCAGTTTTTTTTTGTTCACATACTTTGCATCTGAATATTTATTTGCTAAAAAAACCTAACTTTTTTTTTATTATTTCTTAGGTTTAATCCACATTTATTTTAGACACAATTACCACAAGCAGTGAACATGGTCTAAACTGAGGCCATGACGTAAGTCTGACCTGGCGCATGTGCTGAATTTCCATGGCGCAAGGAAATAAACAAATAGTAAATCTGCACCACTGTTTCCATTTTGCTCACTCTTTCTTTAACACAACTCGTCTAGAAAATTGTCTTCAAAATAATTAGGTTTTAATTTCACTGCTTTATTGATCTTTAGGTTGTGACTTTTCTACTGCAACTGTGTTTTTAATGCATCCAAAATCTGGATGAAATTTGTAAACCCATTGGAAAAGGTTAAAGAAAAAAACAATCTTCCACCTAAGTGGTTAAATCTTAGACATAAGCAGGTGCAGTTTTATACCACCCCAGTCTCCCCGCACATCACCAATCTACAAAGTGTTCACCCTTTGTGTAATGAAATGTGTTATTGGCTGATGCTTCAGGCTACTTAAAAGGGCCGAGACTAGGGGAACGTGTTTGGAAAAGTTGTTAGCAATGAAACGGGTCATTAACCCACTCGCCTTGTTAACAAGAGCAGTGACTGCTTATTGCCCTAGTTTGTAATAGACCTGAAATTGCTTTCATGTAAACAAGTGTGCGCCTTCAACCCTCAGGCAAAAGGGTGCTAATGTAAGGGGCAGCGGGCACCATTAACTCTTACAGAATAGGTGATATTGGCATTAACTCCGCATGCTAATATTACCTTTTTAGCTTGCTTGTGTAATTTTCAAATTTGGCTTTATAATTAAACATCCAGAAGCAGTCGTGAAACTCATGAGTGCACTGGACACAGATTTTTAACCCTGTCTGCATAGCATATCCATAGCAGGAATAACTCTAGATCCTGCATGTACCAATATAACATCTATTCTATCAAGCTCTGACCGTATTTGATTGAGATTGTAGCATTGCTTCATTCTTCTACACACCACACCATGCAAATCCCCCTCTCCAGGATATAACACTTGTATTTGCATATACAAGCAGACTATAAGGTTTACAGATGGAGCAAGCAAATGAGTTTAGACTATGTGCTATGAATTGTGCATATATGGCATCACTTAAACTGTAAAGTGAAACATGAAGCCTTGTCGCTGTTGACTTGTTCAAATCGAGATGGAAGTGGTTTTTACAGCGGGCTAATCATGGAGTATCAACTTAACCCTTAATCTTGTACCAAGATTGTTTTATATCTTCGGAGTTTTGGCTAGATGCACACCACTTGGGTAATAGCTTTTATTTTTTCCTCGTATTGACTAATAATACCGTGTCCTTGTAACTAAGATAAATGTGCCCTAAGTGCTCCAAAAGCACCATCTGTGCATCTAGGTCTCTGGCTTTTAGGACGCAAAGTATAGTATGACTCAGGTGGCAAAATGCACAAATGCAATCTCTAAACATGCAGAACCTTCCTAAGAAAAAATAGATATCTGGTTCAACAGTCCTTCAATATAAGTGTCTATTTAAGTGCAAACATCATCAGAATTGATAGAAAATTGAATTAGGAGTGACAAATTTAACAACACAAAGATCAGATGTGAACATCTGCATACCTGGATAGGACTTCCATATCCAATTATCTTATGTCCACAGCAAAGGAAAACCAGTGTTAAAGGGGTTGTCCAGGTTTGTCACTACAATCTGTACTCTCTCTATGACTGCAGACTTGTGAATCCTCACAGCGTGCACAGTGCTCACTGTCAGTTTTCTACAATGTCGGCGGCTTGACTGTAGTCATGTGCCAGCAAGTATGCAGTTCATACTTCCGACCACATTCTGACTAGACGTGTGTGGCCTCTCTCAATGCAAGTGAATTGAGGGAGGCGATGAATGTTTAGTTGGAATGTGACCAGAAGTATGCTTATCGCATACTGGCTGTTACAAGACCTCCCAGTCTCACTGCCGACATTGAAGAATCCTGAGCGTGTTAACTGTACACGCTGTGAGGATCCACAAGTCTGCAGTCACAGGGTGATGCAATTACATGATGAAGAACAGCCAGAGTCAACAAAAGCTTTTTTTTTTTTTTTTTTTCAGTCAACAAATACAACAGACCTAAGGAAAATTGGGCTTCAAGGTTAATTTTAAAGTACATTTGATACATCTTGGAATAATAATTTCCACAATTGGATGTGTTTTAAAAAAAAAAATGTTCCTGTGCTAAGATAATCTTATAAATGTGCCCCTGCTGTGTACTGTGTCTCGCCATACAGGAACATGGTCTGATCATACCAGAGCAGGTGAGGAATCCAGAGATTGTAGATTGTGAGTACTCTCGGGCAGGGTCCTCTCTCTCCTCCTGTAAACGTTTGCCGTTGCATTTCTGTTCAAGATTTTAGCAATTGTTTTTGCTATGTATACCCCATGTCCCTGTACGGTCAGACATAGTCATTACACAGTACACAGCAGGGACACATTTATAAGATTATCTCAGCACAGGGACATTTTTTTTAAACACATCCAATTGTGTAAATTATTATTATTATTGCAAGATTTCTTGATTAAAATGAACTTTGTTTGTGGGAAAACCCCTTTAAAGAAGCACTCCCACTAACTTTTTTTTATTCTTTTAATGTTTGTGGACATGCATGTAATGTAGTGTGAGTGTATTACTATATTCATGTACTGCCACTTTCTCCGGTGTCCAGTGCCGATTTTCTCTGCTTCTCTGTGACGTCGCCACAATTCTGACTAGCCGGCTCATTGTATGCGCTATTCATGAGCCGGAAGTCTATTTTACAATGAAAGCATATGGAGCCTCATTCTGACGCTCCATAGGCTTTCATTGTAAAAGATATCTCCAGTCTGCAGAGCGCCGATGTCACAGAGAAGCAAAGAAGAACAGCGCTGGACACCGGAGAGAGCAGCGGTAGGTGAGTATATTAATACAATCACACTACATTACATGCATGTATCTACACATTTAATGAATAAAAGTGTTAGTGGGAGTGCTTCTTTAAAAGGAATCAGATTACAAGTGTAGTATGATACTCTTAGGTCCTACTTCAAAAATCTTGATAGGACCCCTACTTGCCATGTTCTATTTATAATGCTGGTATCTTGGGTTTTCAGCCCATTAGGCATCAGGGCCAAGGTATAACTACTACCTCTGCACAGCTACATTGTTACAATCTTGTGATGTGATGTTTTAATTAAGCACCTGTATTATTTGTATTACTTACTATTTTTCACACCAGCAATAAAAGCTCCCTACAACCAGTTAGTGTAGACCAGAGGTTGGGAACCTTTCTTTCTGCCAAGGGCCATTTGGAAATTTATACCATCATTCGTTGGCCATACACTATTATGAAGTTGAAATTTACCTTGCTATATTTAATTAAACAATTAATGAGCTCACCACTATTGTCATTGCCAGAGCTGTTTCTCTTTGGTGAGAAATGTGATGTTAGGTGGTAATGATGAAGTTGCTGCTTGCAACTGCTTTACCAGATTTGTGTCTGTCTGGAGTGCAGTCAACTCTTTGCGATAAGTTTTGTAAAGAACTTGCAGCTGTAAGTTGATCCGAACACCGATGTAGATTACACTACATGTTCCCTCAAAGTGGGAAATTCATCACCGCTCACATGGGACTGGTACATATACATCACATAGGAGTCACCGTGGCTGGAGCATATACATTACATAGGGTACATTGGGATTGGTGCATATACATGACACGTGGTCAAAATTGTTGGTACCCCTCGTTTAATGAAAGAAAAACTCACAATGGTCACAGAAATAACTTGAATCTGACAAAAGTAATAAATTAAAAATCTATAAAAATGAACAAATGAAAGTCAGACATTGCTTTTCAACCCTGCTTCCACAGAATTTAAAAAAAATTAAACTCATGAAATAGGCCTGGACAGAAATGATGGTACTCTTCTTAACTTAATATTTTGTTGAACAACCTTTTGAGGCAATCACTGCAATAAAACGATTCCTGTAACTGTCAATGAGACTTCTGCACCTCTCGGCAGGTATTTTGGCTCACTCCTCATGAGCAAACTGCTCCAGTTGCCTATTGTTTGAAGGTTGCCTTTTCCAGACGGCATGTTTCAGCTCTTTCCAAAGATGCTCATTAGGATTTAGGTCAGGGCTCATAGAAGGCCACTTCAGAATAGTCCAATGTTTTCCTCTTAGCCATTCTTGGGTGTTTTTAGCTGTGTGTTTTGGGTCGTTATCCTGTTGCAAGACAGATGCAGCAAAGAAGCCCCAGAACATAACAGAGCCTCCTCCATGTTTCGAAGTAAAGCAGCCCCAGAACATAACAGAGCCTCCTCCATGTTTCACAGTAGGGACAGTGTTCTTTTCTTGATATGCTTCATTTTTCTGTCTGTGAACATAGAGCTGATGTGCCTTGCCAAAAACTTCCATTTTTGTCTCATCTATCCATAGGGCATTCTCCCAGAAGCTTTGTGGCTTGTCAACATGTACAGTACAGACCAAAAGTTTGGACACACCTTCTCATTTAAAGATTTTTCTGTATTTTCATGACTTTGAAAATTGTACATTCACACTGAAGGCATCAAAACTATGAATTAACACATGTGGAATTATATACTTAACAAAAAAGTGTGAAACAGCTGAAAATATGTCTTATATTCTAGGTTCTTCAAAGTAGCCACCTTTTGCTTTGATGACTGCTTTGCACACTCTTGGCATTCTCTTGATGAGCTTCAAGAGGTAGTCACCGGAAATGGTTTTCACTTCACAGGTGTGCCCTGTCAGGTTTAATAAGTGGGATTTCTTGCCTTATAAATGGGGTTGGGACCATCAGTTGTGTTGTGCAGAAGTCAGGTGGATACACAGCTGATAGTCCTACTGAATAGACTGTTAGAATTTGTATTATGGCAAGAAAAAAGCAGCAAAGTAAAGAAAAACGAGTTGCCATCATTACTTTAAGAAATGAAGGTCAGTCTGTCCGAAAAATTGGGCAAACTTTGAAAGTGTCCCCAAGTGCAGTTGCAAAAACCATCAAGCGCTACAAAGAAACTGGCTCACATGAGGACCGCCCCAGGAAAGGAAGACCAAGAGTCACCTCTGCTTCTGAGGATAAGTTTGTCCGAGTCACCAGCCTCAGAAATCGCAGGTTAACAGCAGCTCAGATTAGAGACCAGGTCAATGCCACACAGAGATCTAGCAGCAGACACATCTCTACAACAACTGTTAACAGGAGACTTTGTGCAACAGGCCTTCATGGTAAAATAGCTGCTAGGAAACCACTGCTAAGGACAGGCAACAAGCAGAAGAGACTTGTTTGGGCTAAAGAACACAAGGAATGGACATTAGACCAGTGGAAATCTGTGCTTTTGGTCTGATGAGCCCAAATTTGAGATCTTTGGTTCCAACCACCGTGTCTTTGTGCGACGCAGAAAAGGTGAACGGATGGACTCAACATGCCTGGTTCCCACCGTGAAGCATGGAGGAGGAGGTGTGATGGTGTGGGGGTACTTTGCTGATGACACTGTTGGGGATTTATTCAAAATTGAAGGCATACTGAACCAGCATGGCTACCACAGCATCTTGCAGAGGCATGCTATTCCATCCGGTTTGCGTTTAGTTGGACCATCATTTATTTTTTAACAGGACAATGACCCCAAACACGCCTCCAGGCTGTGTAAGGGCTATTTGACCAAGAACGAGAGTGATGGGGTGCTATGCCAGTTGACCTGGCCTCCACAGTCACCAGACCTGAACCCAATCGAGATGGTTTGGGGTGAGCTGGACCGCAGAGTGAAGGCAAAAGGGCCAACAAGTGCTAAGCATCTCTGGGAACTCCTTCAAAATTGTTGGAAGACCATTTCTGGTGATTACCTCTTGAAACTCATCAAGAGAATGCCAAGAGTGTGCAAAAGCAGTCATCAAAGCAAAAGGTGGCTACTTTGAAGAACCTAGAATATAATACATGTGTTAATTCATAGTTTTGATGCCTTCAGTGTGAATGTACAATTTTCAAAGTTATGAAAATACAGAAAAATCTTTAAATGAGAAGGTGTGTCCAAACTTTTGGTCTGTTTGCCAAATTCCAGTCAGGCTTTTTTATGATTTTTTTTCAACAATGGTGTTCTCCTTGGTCGTCTCCCATGAAACAACGACGGATGGTGCGATCTGACACTGATGTTCCTTGAGCGTGTAGTTCACCTTTAATCTCTTTAGAAGTTATCCTGGGCTCTTTTGTTACCATTCGTATTATCCGTCTCTTTGATTTATCATCAATTTTCCTCCTGCGGCCACGTCCAAGGAGGTTGGCTACAGTCTCATGGATCTTAAATTTCTGAATAATATGTGCAATTGTAGTCTCAGGAACATCAAGCTGCTTGGAAATGGTCTTATAACCTTTACCTTTAACATGCTTGTCTATAATTTTCTTTCTAGTCTCCTGAGACAACTCTTTCCTCTGCTTCCTCTGGTCCATGTTGAGTGTGGTACACACATAGGCGGATTATAATGAGGGCAATCCGGGCGACCGCCCGGGGCCCCGAGCCTGCAGAGGGCCCGCGGCTCCGGGCGGGGTGTCTAATGCCGGATTGCCTTCATTATATGTGCGGGCCGCCGCGGCACATACCGGTAGCAGTGGCGGGAGGGGGGGCCCGGGAGGGGGGGCCCCGTACCGCTCCCTCAGCAGCGGCCGCCGCTACTTCTTCATCGGCCGGGCCAGCACTGCAGCAGTTAACTTCCCTGTGCTGGCCCGGCCGCGTCACTGCTAGGAGACACGGCCCTGTGCGCGGCCGTTTTTCCTAGCTGTGACGTCACGCAGTGCGCACGCCGCCTGCAGTGCTGCACCGAAGAGCCTGAGGACTGGAGCCGAGCCGGGGGATGGTGAGTGTGTATGTATGTGTGTATGTGTGTGTGTATGTGTATGTATGTATGTATGTATGTGTGTGTGTGGGCAGATGTCATTGTGTGATGTCTGTTTGTGTGTGTATGTCTGTGTGTGTGTGTGGGCAGATGTCATTGTGTGATGTCTGTTTGTGTGTGTGGGCAGATGTCATTGTGTGATGTCTGTTTGTGTGTGTGTGTGGGCAGATGTCATTGTGTGATGTCTGTTTGTGTGTGTGGGCAGATGTCATTGTGTGATGTCTGTTTGTGTGTGTGTGTGGGCAGATGTCATTGTGTGATGTCTGTTTGTGTGTGTGAGCAGATGTCATTGTGTGATGTCTGTTTGTGTGTGTGTGTGTGGGCAGATGTCATTGTGTGATGTCTGCTTGTGTGTGTGTGTGGGCAGATGTCATTGTGTGATGTCTGTTTGTGTGTGTGTGTGTGGGCAGATGTCATTGTGTGATGTCTGTGTGTGTGTGTGTGGGCAGATGTCATTGTGTGATGTGTGTGTGGGCAGATGTCATTGTGTGTGTGTGTGTAGGCAGATGTCATTGTGTGATGTGTGTGTGGGCAGATGTCATTGTGTGATGTCTGTTTGTGTGTGTGTGTGGACAGATGTCATTGTGTGATGTCTGTGTGTGTGGGGGCAGATGTCATTGTGTGATGTGTGTGTGGGCAGATGCCATTGTGTGATGTCTGTGTGTGTGTGTGTGTGGGCAGATGTCATTGTGTGATGTTTGTTTGTGTGTGTGTGTGTGTGTGGGCAGATGTCATTGTGTGATGTCTGTTTGTGTGTGTGTGTGTGTGTGTGTGTGTGTGGGCAGATGTCATTGTGTGAAGTCTGTTTGTGTGTGTGTGTAGGCAGATGTCATTGTGTGATGTCTGTTTGTGTGTGTGTGTGTGTGTGTGGGCAGATGTCATTGTGTGATGTCTGTGTGTGTATGTGTGTGTGTGTGTGTGTGTGTAGGCAGATGTCATTGTGTGATGTCTGTTTGTGTGTGTGTGGGCAGATATCATTGTGTCATGTCTGTTTATATGTATTTTTGTGTTTCAAATGTGTTTATGCGTGTATGTACAGTACAGACCAAAAGTTTGGACACACCTTCTCATTTAAAGATTTTTCTGTATTTTCATGACTATGAAAATTGTACATTCACACTGAAGGCATCAAAACTATGAATTAACACATGTGGAATTATATACTTAACAAAAAAGTGTGAAACAACTGAAAATATGTCTTATATTCTAGGTTCTTCAAAGTAGCCACCTTTTGCTTTGATGACTGCTTTGCATACTCTTGGCATTCTCTTGATGAGCTTCAAGAGGTAGTCACCAGAAATGGTCTTCCAACAATCTTGAAGGAGTTCCCAGAGATGCTTAGCACTTGTTGGCCCTTTTGCCTTCACTCTGCGGTCCAGCTCACCCCAAACCATCTCGATTGGGTTCAGGTCTGGTGACTGTGGAGGCCAGGTCATCTGGCGTAGCACCCCATCACTCTCGTTCTTGGTCAAATAGCCCTTACACAGCCTGGAGGTGTGTTTAGGGTCATTGTCCTGTTGAAAAATAAATGATGGTCCAACTAAACGCAAACCGGATGGAATAGCATGCCCCTGCAAGATGCTGTGGTAGCCATGCTGGTTCAGTATGCCTTCAATTTTGAATAAATCCCCAACAGTGTCACCAGCAATGCACCCCCACACCATCACAACTCCTCCTCCATGCTTCACGGTGGGAACCAGGCATGTAGAGTGCATCCGTTCACCTTTTCTGCGTTACACAAAGACACGGTGGTTGGAACCAAAGATCTCAAATTTGGACTCATCAGACCAAAGCACAGATTTCCACTGGTCTAATGTTCATTCCTTGTGTTCTTTAGCCCAAACAAGTCTCTTCTGCTTGTTGCCTGTCCTTAGCAGTAGTTTCCTAGCAGCTATTTTACCATGAAGGCCTGCTGCACAAAGTCTCCTCTTAACATTTGTTGTAGAGATGTGTCTGCTGCTAGAACTCTGTGTGGTATTGACCTGGTCTCTAATCTGAGCTGCTGTTAACCTGCGATTTCTGAGGCTAGTGACTTGGATAAACTTATCCTCAGAAGCAGAGGTGACTCTTGGTCTTCCTTTCCTGGGGCGGTCCTCATGTGAGCCAGTTTCTTTGTAGCGCTTGATGGTTTTTGCAACTGCACTTGGGGACACATTCTAAGTTTGCCCAATTTTTCACACTGACTGACCTTCATTTCTTAAAGTAATGATGGCCACTCGTTTTTCTTTACTTAGCTGCTTTTTTCTTGCCATAATATAAATTCTAACAGTCTATTCAGTAGGACTATCAGCTGTGTATCCACCTGACTTCTGCACAACACAACTGATGGTCCCAACCCCATTTTTAAGGCAAGAAATCCCACGTATTAAACCTGACAGGGCACACCTGTGAAGTGAAAACCATTTCCGGTGACTACCTCTTGAAGCTCATCAAGAGAATGCCAAGAGTGTGGAAATCAGTCATCAAAGCAAAAGGTGGCTACTTTGAAGAACCTAGAATATAAGACATATTTTCAGTTGTTTCACACTTTTTGGTTAAGTATATAATTCCACATGTGTTAATTCATAGTTTTGATGCCTTCAGTGTGAATGTACAATTTTCAAAGTCATGAAAATACAAAAAATCTTTAAATGAGAAGGTGTGTCCAAACTTTTGGTCTGTACTGTATATGTCTGTATATGTTTGTGTGTGTGCGTGACTGCGTGCGGCCTCCTGCTGAGTATAGTTGGCACCGTGCGGCCTCCTGCTGTATCTGGGGGGGGCGCCGTGCGGCCCCCCGCTGTGTATAGATGGCTACGTGCGGCCCCCCGCTGTGTATAGATGGCGCCGTGCGGCCCCCCGCCGTGTATTGATGGCGCCGTGTGGCCCCCTGCTGTGTAGAGATGGCGCCGTGCGGCTCCCCGCTGTGTATAGATGGCTACGTGCGGCCTCCCGCTGAGTATAGATGGCGCTGTGCGGCCTCCTGCTGTCTCTGGGGGGGGTGCCGTGCGGCCTCCCGCTGTGTATAGACGGCTATGTGCGGCCTCCCGCTGAGTATAGATGGTGCTGTGCGGCCTCCTGCTGTCTCTGGGGGGGGCGCCGTGCGGCCTCCCGCTGTGTATAGATGGCTACATGCGGCCTCCCGCTGAGTATAGATGGTGCTGTGCGGCCTCCTGCTGTCTCTGGGGGGGGCGCCGTGTGGCCTCCCGCTGTGTATAGATGGCTACGTGCGGCCTCCCGCTGAGTATAGATGGCGCTGTGTGGCCTCCTGCTGTCTCTGGGGGGGCGCCGTTCGGCCTCCCGCTGTGTATAGATGGCTACGTGCGGCCTCCCGCTCAGTATAGATGGCGCTGTGCGGCCTCCTGCTGTCTCTGGGGGGGGGCGCTGTGCGGCATCTATACTCAGCAGGAGGCCGCATGTAGCCATCTATACGGTGCCATCTATACACAGCGGGAGGCCGCACGGCGCCATCTATACACAGCAGGAGGCCGCACGTAGCCATCTATACACGTATACTCAGCAGGAGGCCGCACGTAGCCATCTATACGGTGCCATCTATACACAGCGGGAGGCCGCACGTAGCCATCTATACACAGCAGGAGGCCGCACGGCGCCATCTATACACAGCGGGAGGCCGCACGGCGCCATCTATACACAGCGGGAGTCTCAGTGCTTTGCAAGAGCAGTCAATAAATTCTGCTTGACTAATTCTGAGCACCATAAAGTCTGGTTCGCTTCTAACCTGCTGTCTTCATTTTCAGCTTGCTGAATTCTAACTCATTTACTGTCATTCGAGACGATGCCTTTGCTGGTCTCTTTCACCTTGAATACCTGTAAGTGCTCCACTTAATGTCATATTTTTGATTCTGTTCTTCTTCATCTTTTGGCATGTGCAATTGTATGAGCAAGTATTCATATGAATTTATGACCTACTTAAACCTTCGAGGACCTTAAATTTTATTCAATCAAATTTTTTTCCAGTTTAAAACTATGGGACATATATGTGCCTTGGTCCTCAAAGGGTTTTTAAAGGGGCTGCAAACATAAATACGAAAAAAATAATTCAATTAGTGCTTTTTGTGTTCATTTAATTTTTATTTGAAGTCCATTTTTTTTATATACCTTGAAATTAAGCCCTACCCCATGGAATGAAGCCCTACCTACATGACATCTGAGAGCTACATGGATCCCGCTTGTGAGGTGCCTGTCCATCACTACTATTCAGTTTTAGGGTCCACTCACTAAGCCATATATTCTCTCATGCAAGAGAATAGGGCCAATTATGCTAATGACACTCGGCTCAAACTCTGTCAGAGCTTCAACTGAGTGTGATCCGATTCTCTCGCAGCATAGATATGGAGAAGATGGAGAACTTACTTTCTCCATCTTCTCCATAGTCTCTGTGAGTGTTCATCGGACTGCACTTGGATGACATCCGAGTGCAGTCTAATGTTTTACGTGCACCCATAGACTTGTATGGGTGCACATGGTCCGAATATCGAATGAGATTATTTTCTCATGCCAATAATCGCAGATCTGCAGTGTCCCATAGTATAACATAGGGCCGAGTCCTATCCGATAAAACATCACATAGCATTCGGCCGTGTTATACGACAGTGTGAGCGAGCCCTTAGAGTCAAGGAATATTTACATGCAGATGATGATATTACTCTCCAAGTGTATATTTTTTTAGGCAAGTTCATAGTAAATGCTTTGCCTTTTTGACATGTGATCAACTAAAGAACAAGAAAGATTTAAGACCTCCCCTATAGAGAAACGGAAAATAGTTTGGAGGACTAGCATGTCCTTTTTTATTTATTATGAGAAAATCATAAAAGATCCCGTTTTTTAACCATGCTGTGACTTTCTGCTGAGGGAGAGGGAGAGAGCTGCCCTATTCAGAGTCTGTAATAAGACCTGCTGACAAAAGCGTTGAAGATACAGTCTAATGTGAATTAACAATGAAAAAAAGTTAATTTCACAAATGGCTTGTATTTTTTTTAATACAAACTTTTTTGTCTTTACAGCTCCTTTAAAGGGAATCTGTCATCAGGTTTTTGCCACCTAATCTGAGAGCAGCATAATGTAGGGTTAGAGGCAATGATTCCAGTAATGTGTCACTTACTGGGCTGCTTAGTGTTGTTTTGATAAAATCATTGATTTGTCGGAAGGTAATTATCACTAGATGACTAGTAAGTTCTGTAGGACCCCACCCCCATCACTGATCAGTAGATTTCTGTGTACACTGAGCATGGGCAGAAAGCTGCCAATCAGTAATGTGGGCGGGGCTATACAGAGCGCAGCATTCAGAGAGCTGCTAGATCTGCAGCAGATAAAACGGTGATTTTCTCAAAATGACAACAAGCAGCTGAAAAAGTGACACATCGCTGGAATCAGGGTATCTTCCCCAATATTGTGCTGCTCTCAGATGAGGCAGCACAATTAATATTGTGCCAAATTAATTTCCCATGAACTATCACATGATCTATCACAGGGGATCATGTGACATGTCACGTGATAAATCAGGTGGGGGGGGGCCTGTGCCTTCTAAACTGCCCGGGGCCCTTGCTACTCTTAATCCACCCCTGGGTACACACCATGTCACCAAACAGCACAGTGAGTATCTGTAGCCCTATATACAGGACCACTGACTGATTACAAGATTGTAGACACCTGTGATGCTAATTAGTGGACACAACTTGATTTAACATGTCCCTTTTGTCACATTATTTTCAGGGGTACCATCATTTCTGTCCAGGCCTATTTCATGAGTTTAATTTTTTTTTAAATTCTGTAGAAGCAGGGTTGAAAAGCAATGTCTGACTTACATTTGTTCATTTTCATAGATTTTTCATTTATTATTACTTTTGTCAGATTCAAGTTATTTCTGTGACCATTGTGGGTTTTTCTTTCATTAAATGAGGGGTACCAACAATTTTGACCACGTGTGTAAATTGCATAGGGGATGCTGGGGCTGGAGCATATACATCACATGGGAGACACCGGGACTGGTGCATATACATGACAAGAGACACTGGAGCTGGAGAACATAAAATAGGAGACACAGCTGAAGAATATACACTGCTCAAAAAAATAAAGGGAACACTCAAATAACAAATAACACATCCTAGATCTGAATGAATGAAATATTCTCATTGAATACTTTGTTCTGTACAAAGTTGAATGTGCTGACAACAAAATCACACAAAAATCATCAATGCAAATCAAACTTATTAACCAATGGAGGCCTGGATTTGGAGTCACACCCAAAATTAAAGTGGAAAAACACACTACAGGCTGATCCAACTTTGATGTAATGTCCTTAAAACAAGTCAAAATGAGGCTCAGTATTGTGTGTGGCCTCCACGTGCCTGTATGACCTCCCTACAACACCTGGGCATGCTCCTGATGAGGATGCGGATGGTCTCCTGTGGGATCTCCTCCCAGACCTGGACTAAAGCATCCGCAAACTCCTGGACAGGCTGTGGTGCAACGTGACGTTGGTGGATGGAGCGAGACATGATGTCCCAGATGTGCTCAATCGGATTCAGGTCTGGGGAACGGGCGGGCCAGTGCATAGCTGCAATGCCTTCATCTTGCAGGAACTGCTGACACACTCCAGCCACATGAGGTCTGGCATTGCCTGAATTAGGAGGAACCCAGGGCCAACCGCACCAGCATATGGTCTCAAGGGGTCTGAGGATCTCATCTCGGTACCTAATGGCAGTCAGGCTACCTCTGGTGAGCAACACAAAAGCCCACATTAGGAGATTCAAAATAGGGTGGTATGGATAAATAACCACTCACACCCCATATTATGTAGCCAACTTGAACAGAATATAATAAAACAGGAGAAAGGCAAGTATAATGGCATACAAAAAGTTTATTATAATTTCATATTAAAAAGTCCATATATAAACAATAAAACAGTAAGGTGCTGACAAACAGATCCAAAGGACAAAAGTAATAAATAATAAGATAGAGCAGAGTAAGAAATAATGTGACACTTAATGAATAGGGAGCACAAGTACCATAGTCCTGCACAATGACTCCATTGCTACAGTGTATATCAAATACGTAGTAAAGGTAACTCAGCCCAAAATATCACACATAGCTAGGGACAAATGAGGGTCAATATCTGCCAGAAAGGGCTACCTCAAAGAATGTGCCTCTTGATAAAGCACCCGCGAAACGCGCATCGAGGCAGCCTTTTCTGACAGACACTGGCCCTCCCTTGTCTCTAGCCACGTGTGATACCTTGGGGTAAGTTACTTTTACCATGCACTTGATATATACTGTAGAAATGGAGCAATTGTGCAGGACTATGGTATATGTGCTCCCCATATATTAAGTGTCACATTCTTTGAGGTAGCCCTTTCTGGAAGATGTTGGCCCTCATTTGTCCCTAGCTATGTGTGATATTTTGGGTTGAGTTACCTTTACTACGTATTTGATATACACTGTAGCAATGGAGTCATTGTGCAGGACTATGGTACTTGTGCTCCCTATTCATTAAGTGTCACATTATTTCTTACTCTGCTCTATCTTATTATTTATTACTTTTGTCCTTTGGATCTGTTTGTCAGCACCTTACTGTTTTATTGTTTATATATGGACTTTTTAATATGAAATTATAATAAACTTTTTGTATGCCATTATACTTGCCTTTCTCCTGTTTTATTACCTCTGGTGAGCACATGGAGGGCTGTGTGGCCCTCCAAAGAAATGCCACTCCACACCATTACTGACCCACTGCCAAACCGGTCATACTGAAGGATGTTGCAGGCAGCAGATCGCTCTCCACGGCGTCTCCAGATTCTGTCACATCTGTCACATGTGCTCAGTGTGAACCTGCTTTCATCTGTGAAGAGCACAGGGTGCCAGTGGCGACTGTGCCAATCCTGGTGTTCTGTGGCAAATGCGAAGCGTCCTGCACGTTGTTGGGCTGTGAGCACAACCCCCAGCTGTGGACGTCGGGCCCTCATACCACCCTCATGGAGTCTGTTTCTAACCGTTTGTGCAGATACATGCACATTTGTGGCCTGCTGGAGGTCATTTTGCAGGGCTCTAGCAGTGCTCCTCCTGTTCCTCCTTGCACAACGGCGGAGGTAGCAGTCATGTTGCTGGGTTGTTGCCCTCCTATGGCCCCCTCCACGTCTCCTGGTGTACTTGGCTGTCTCCTGGTAGCGCCTCCAGCCTCTGGCCACTACGCTGACAGACACAGCAAACCTTTTTGCCACAGCTCGCATTGATGTGCCATCCTGGATGAGCTGGACTACCTGAGCAACTTCTGTGGGTTGTAGAGTCCGTCTCATGCTACCACGAGTGTGAAAGCACAACCAACATTCAAAAGTGACCAAAACATCAGCCAGAAATTATTGGTACTGAGATGTGGTCTGTGGTCCTTTATTGAGGGTGTTTTGATAATTGCCAATAATTTCCATCTATTGTCTATTCCATTTGCACAACAGCATGTGAAATTGATTGTCAATCAGTGTTGCTTCCTAAGTGGACAGTTTGATTTCACAGAAGTTTGATTTACTTGGAGTTATATTCTGTTGTTTAAGTGTTCCCTTTATTTTTTTGAGCAGTGTACTTCAGAGGAGACACTGGGTCTGGAGTATATACAGTGGGTACGGAAAGTATTCAGACCCCTTTAAATTTTTCACTCTTTATTTAATTGCATCCATTTGGTAAATTCTAAAAAGTTCATTTTTTTTTCTCACTAATGTACACTCTCTGCACACCATCTTGACTGAAAAAAACAGAAACGTAGAAATTTTTGCAAATTTATTAAAGGAAAAGTGAAATATCACATGGTCATAAGTATTCAGACCCTTTGCTCAGACACTCATATTTAAGTCACATGCTGTCCATTTCCTTGTGATCCTCCTTGAGATGGTTCTACTCCTTCATTGGAGTCCAGCTGTGTTTAATTAAACTGATAGGACTTGATTTGGAAAGGCACACACCTGTCTATATAAGACCTCACAGCTCACCGTGCATGTCAGACCAAATGAGAATCATGAGCTCAAAAGAAACTGCCCAAGGAGCTCAGAGACAGAGTTGTGGCAAGGCACAGATCTGGCCAAGGTTACAAAAGAATTTCTGCATTACTCAAGGTTCCTAAGAGCACAGTGGCCTCCATAATCCTTAAATGGAAGAAGTTTGGGACCACCAGAAGTCTTCCTAGACCTGGCCGACCAGCCAAACTGAGCAATCGTGGGAGAAGAGCCTTGGTGAGAGAGGTAAAGAAGAACCTCAAGATCACTGTGGCTCAGCTCCAGAGATGCAGTAGGGAGATGGGAGAAAGTTCCACAAAGTCAACTATCACTGCAGCCCTCCACCAGTCGGGCCTTTATGGCAGAGTGGCCCGACTGAAGCCTCTCCTCAGTGCAAGACATATGAAAGCCTGCATAGAGTTTGCTCAAAAACACATGAAGGACTCCCAGACTATGAGAAATAAGATTCTCTGGTCCGATGAGACGAAGATAGAACTTTTTGGTGATAATTCTAAGTGGTATGTGTGGAGAAAACCAGGCACTGCTCATCACCTGCCCAATGCAATCCCAACAGTAGTGAAACATGGTGATGGCAGCATCATGCTATGAGGGGGTGTTTTTCAGTTGCAGGGACAGGACAACTGGTTGCAATTGAAGGAAACATGAATGCGGCCAAGTACAGAGATATCCTGGATGAAAACGTCTTCCAGAGTGCTCTGGACCTCAGACTTGGCCAAAGGTTCACCTTCTATCAAGACAATGACCCTAAGCACACAGCTAAAATAACAAAGGAGTGGCCCAGTCAGAGCCCTGACCTAAACCCAAATGAGCATCTCTGGAGAGACCTGAAAATGGCTGTCCACCATCCAACCTAACGGAACTGGAGAGGATCTGCAAGGAAGAATGGCAGAGGATCCCCAAATCCAGGTGTGAAAAACTTGTTGCATCATTCCCAAGAAGACTCATGGCTGTACTAGTTCAAAAGGGTGCTTCTACTCAATACTGAGCAAAGGGTCCAAATACTTATGACCATGTGATATTTCAGTTTTTCTTTTTTAATAAATTTGCAAAAATTTCTACATTTCTGTTTTTTTTCAGTCAAGATGGGGTGTAGAGTGTACATTAATGAGAAAAAAAATTAACTTTTTAGAATTTACCAAATGGCTGCAATGAAACAAAGTGTGAAAAATTTAAAGGGGTCTGAATACTTTATGTACCCACTGTATAATAGGAGATACTAGGTGTGCAGTATATACAACACAGGGTACACTGGGATGGAGCATTAGCATCCCAGCTGCTTTGGTCTTCATTTGTGGGATGGGAGCGCATCGCGCTAGCTTCGACCACAAAGTACGTCCAGACTCTGACACTGGCCAGTATCAGGACGTAATTCTTCATTGCATGCACTGCAGCGTTCAGAAGTGACTGCTGTGTGCTCGCAGTGCAAGAAGAAATTTAAAGGGCAGGCAGAACAGGGCTGCTCGCCCGAGCACTGCGGTCCCCAGAAAAGTGTCCAGGGGCCGTAGAAAAGTAATTGCGGGTTGGAGGATCCACACCACTGGTTTAGAGCTTTACTATTGTCATCACGACCCTTGCCTGTTGTTGATATAGTAGTTTGTTAACTTTCCTCTTAGCATGAGATATAATAGATGAATACTGTTATTAAGCTTCAGTTATTAAATTTATGATCGAAGATGCTTATTGCATGAAATATGCCATGGTACATTAATCCAAGTACAATATATACAGTAGGTAATTTCTGGAATAGCACTGGCTACAAGTAACCAAAAAAATATCACAGTGGGGCACATTGACTTAACATAAATATATAAATAAATAAATAAATAAATAAATATATATATATATATATATATATATATATAATTTTTTTTTTTTTTTTGCAGTAACCCACACACCGGATGTGGATTTTTAATTTTAGAGCACCAATACCATGGACATTTTGGAACTTCTAGCATTTGCATGTATAGTAGTGTTCGAAATAATAGCAGTCCAATATGACTAACACAATTAATCACTGTTTTTCATATAAATTATATTGCCACATGTCTAACAATTTACCAGTTGGAGTAGTAGACTCTAAGAAAGCCAACAGACTCAACATTCATGATCTGTATGTTTTTGAGTCTGTGTATTTGAATAATTTATTGAAAGGGGGTGTGTACAAAATAATATCAGTGTTTGAGTTCAATTAGTGAGGTGAAGAAACTGGTGTGAATGGAGTGGCTCTTATTTAAGGGTGAAGCCAGCACATGTTGTACATGCATTTCTCCTTGAAAGCCTGAAAAATATGGGTGGTTCGAGACATTGTTCAGAAGAACAGCGTACTTTGATTATAAGTTTTACCCTCTCCAATACATTTTTTAAAGAAGTGCAGACAATGATAGGCTGTTCAGCTAAAATGATCTCTCTCCAATGTTTTAAAATGGAAAGCAAAACCAGAGAGACTTGAGAGAAAACGGAAGACTACCATTCGAATGAATCGAAGAATAACCAGAATGGGAAAGGCTCAGACAATGATCAGCTCCAGGATGATCAAAGACAGACCCAAGTTACCTGCGAGTACTGTGACAGTTAGAAGACACCTGTGAGAAGCTAATCTCTTAGCAAGAAGTTCCCGCAAAGTCCTACTGTTAAAAAAAAGACATGTACTGAAGCGGATACAATTTGCAAAAGAACACATCAACTGGCCTAAAGAGAAATGGAGAAACATTTTGTGGACTGATGAAAGTAAAATTGTTCTTTTTGGGTACAAGGGCTGCAGACAGCTCGTCAGACGATCCCCAAACTCTGCATTCAAGCCTCATTACACTCTGAAGACAGTGAAGCATGGTGATGCAAGCATCATGATATGGGCATGTTTCTCTTACTATGGTGCCGGACCTATTTACCGCATACCAGGGATCATGGACCAGTTTGCATATATTAAAATACTTGAAGAGGTCATGTTGCCTTACGCTGAAGAGGATATGCCCTTGAAATGGGTGTTTCAAGAAGACAATGACCCTAAACCAGTAAATGAGCAAAATCTTGGTTCCAGTCCAACAAAATTGAGGTTATGGAGTGGCCAGCCCAATCCCCGGACCTTAATCCGATAGAACAGTTGTGGGGTAACATTAAAAATGCCGATTCTGAGGCAAAGCCAACAAATGACAAAACAATTTGGGATGTAGTCAAAGCATCCTGGACTGGAATAACAGTTGACAGGTGCCAGAAGTTGGTTGACTCTATGCAGCATAGATGTGAAGCAGTTCTAAAAAACTGTGGGTATACAACTAAATATTAGGTTAGTGATTCACAGGAATGCTAAATCCTCAAAAAAGAGTACATATTGTGAAGACAAATGCGGACACTGCTATTTTTTTTAGAACAGCCCAATGTTCATTTTTTGTTATTTTCTGTAAAGTAGTTCAAAATTATATACATTTCTCATGTTTTGAATTAGAAAACAGTGTGCAATGTTCCCAATGCATGGAAATAAAAACTAATATAAAGATTTTGTGCTTAACTCATGTTTTTGAACACACTGATATTATTTTGAACGCTACTGTATATCTGTGCTTAATATTCAAGCTTTGCAAGTAACTTTCTATCTGTTTTGTGTCTACATGAGCATGCAAGGAGTCAATAGGAAAAAGCTGGAAGAAAAATAAAATTTAGACTTCACTGCTTACCAAAAATACACCAAGGGGCACAGTATGGAATATGCAGGACGAGCCTTGATTGTAGCTCAAGCACTGGGGATTCCCAGCTCATAAAACAAGATGAATGTCAGCCCAAAAGCAAACAGCCAGAAGGGTAAAAACGCGCCTTATGTCACAAAAGGAACGCCCACATCACAGCCGAACACATTCTTCTTGGAACCTCCTGGGGCACGAATTGACATGCCCCCTTATCCCACCTCAATATTCTCCTGTGGGAATAGTGTCTTAACCCATTCATTATCAGACAGAAAATAAAATGTTCAGAAGAAATGCTATGTGGCCACTTCTAGCATCTCAAAATGTCCATAAAACATTCTGAATACATGTTCTGAAGGTGCCCAATGACAACTACCTTGTAATTAAAGGGAAGTGAATGCAATAGTAATAGAACACACATTTATGACAAGTGTAAGAGTATAATCTCACAACCTATAAAAGGGAGCACATCAGAGCTTTTGGTATTTTAGGGAGAAAAATTGAGTAATACATGAGCCTAGCTATGGGGGCTACAGGGGTACCATCCGCACGCAGCAACTAGTCTTTGATATACTATTACCAGTGACATCTTGGTTAGGGGTGACATCAGGGCCGGCCTTAGGGTATATGGCGCCCTGTGCGAAATCCCTCTTGGCGCCCCCCCCCAAAGAAAAAAAATTAAACTCATGTAGGTGAAAACAACAAGTGCATTTTTTATTAATCAAATGATCAAGTAATAACAAGCAACAAAAGTTGAAAAGTTTTAAAGCCGCCACCACGATAAGGTAGACTCTTCTGGCAGGGCCCTACTCTAACCTATTAAAATTTTCTTAAAATATCCAATACTCTTTTTAGATATATTTTTATTTAGTTTTCTTTAAGGGAATGTGTCATATACATTTTTTTTTAAAAATGACCAATAATACCACATACAGGGAATACTGCCACACCATGACCAGACCACATATTACCACAACATAGTGACCGAATAATACCACACAGAAGGGGGAAAAACTGCCACACCATGACCAGACCACATATTACCACCACATTACTAATATTACCACCACATTACTAATATTACCATAAGTGTCATTATGCACGGGAGCTCTATACATGGTATGTATAATGTAAGTGTCCAGGTAATCTAGTGATCACCAGTGACATTATACACAGGAGCTCTGTATATAGTGTCAGTGTACAGGTAATACAGTGATCATCAGTGACATTATACACAGGAGCTCTGTATATAGTGTCAGTGTACAGGTAATACAGTGATCACCAGTGACATTATACACAGGAGCCCGGTACATAGTATATAGTGTAAGTGTACATGTAATACACTGACTCACTGGTGACGTCTCTAGGTGAAGTCCTTCAGCTACGCTTTTCTCCTTCATCCAGCACAGACCGCCATTACGTCTTCCAGCCAGGACTCGTCTCTGCATAAAATAACACAGTTATCTAGAGCACATTCCCCAACTTCTACATTACGCAGCTGAATACAGACGTGTATCCACCATCAATATATGGTTAGTTATTATACAACCTACCATTCCAAATATAAATTGTAATCCACCACGGTGCCCCCATTAACTGTAAATAGGCACTTAATATATAATTTAATTAGAACCTCTACTCTTTCCGCCAATTTGTTACCAGTTACACTCCTGCATCCGCAACGCCCCCTACTCTATACTTCCTGCTCCCCGCATTCATTATTTACATGCACCCCCTGCCCCAATTCATTATATCATGTCCTGCTCTCCCCACCCCATCATCATTTACTGTCCCCCACCCCACATTCATTATGTGCAGCTCATTATCCCCCTACTCCCAATTCCCCCATGTGCAGCTCATTTTCTCCCAATTCCCCCATGTGCAGCTCTCACCCCCCCATGTGCACATCTCTCATCCCCCTCCCCCACATGTGCCCCTCTCTCATCCCCCTCCCCCACATGTGCACCTCTCTCATCCCACTCCCCCACATGTGCACCTCTCTCATCCCCCTCCCCCACATGTGCACCTCTCTCATCCCCCTCCCCCACATGTGCACCTCTCTCATCCCCCCCATGTGCACATCTCTCATCCCCCTCCCCCACATGTGCACCTCTCTCATCCCCCTCCCCCACATGTGCACCTCTCTCATCCCCCTCCCCCACATGTGCACACCTCTCATCCCCCTCCCCCACATGTGCACCTCTCTCATCCCCCTCCCCCACATGTGCACCTCTCTCATTCCCCTCCCCCACATGTGCACCTCCCATTCCCCCCACTCCTAGTAAATTGTATTTAAAAAAAAAAAAAAACTTGTTATACTTACCCCCATGCGATCCCTGCAGAATCCTCGTCCAAATCGATGACACCAGGTTCTCCTGACTTCCGGTCATGTGACGGTGCCGTCACATGACCGGAAGTCAGAGAAATCATGACAGAGATGTTCCGGCCCCGGCGCTTAGCATGGGGCCGGGGGCCCCATGAGGAGAGAGACACACAAGAGGGGGGCCCCCAAGGGGGCCCCTACCGGCCGGGCCCCATACTGGAGTCAGGGCAGTCATGCCCTGATGGCGGCCCTGCTGGAGGCTGAAGGGGCCCCCTCTCCCTCGGGGCCCCCGTTCAATGAACCGGCTGCACGGGCGGTAGTTCCGCCCCTGTGTGTGAGGAGGAGAGAGTGCAGCGCGCCCGGGTCCCGGCCGGACATTTCAGAGCAGAGAGGGGGCGCCGGCGCCTGAGCACAGAAGAAACGCTGGGCGCTCCCTCTCTGCTCTTCCATAAGAAAAATACCGACGGGGAGGGAGCCAGCGCAGCGCCCCCCTTCACTCTCAAGTTTGAGGCGCCCTGTGCAGTTGCACAGCTGGCACGCCCCAAAGGCCGGCCCTGGGTGACATTATGATAAACATGCTGTGAAATAGTTTTACTACTTCATGATTTCTTCTATTATTGAATATTTGTCATGTCAATCAATGAAGTGAGCCATGATGACAGTAGTGCCACACATTACCTCTGAGGAAAGACCGGAAGTGGCAATGGAGCTTCTACACTTGATCACCGCTTACTTAGTTGGAAGTATGGCTTATTTTGTTCTTTTATCGGATCTGCTGCTGTTTTTTTCTATATAGATAACCCCTTTCATATCTAGTTGTTCCACCTTTAGCCGTAACTACTGGTAATATACATTTTTAATGGAATACCAGTCTGCTGAGGAATTGTGCACACCCTACTTTACAGAATTGGTTCATCTCAACCACATTGCAGGTCTTTACAGTGTAACCATTTGCATTATCTTACAGGGAGTCATTGTCATGACTTCAACTGAACTGCTTCTTAAGTTTTTCTTTTAACTATTTAAAAGTGGTCAGTGTTATGTCTTTTTTTTTTTCTTTTTTTCTCTGAGCATTTTTGTAAAATGACACTCCATCAAGTAGTCTTAATGGGTTCCCATCACATTTGATAATTTTTATGTCTATAGCGCCAACATATTCTGCAGCACTTTACATTTCAGAGGGTACCGGTACAGACAATACAGACATAACTGAATAAACACATTGTTCAACACATACCAAGAGGAATGAGGGCCTTGCTTGCAAGCTTACAGTCTATGAGATGGCAAGAATAGTGTAGAAAAAAAGACAGAAAACATGAGGGAACTTCATTTGATATACACCGCTCACCATTGAGATTGCAACACCAAGAAGGAAAAGTCATGGAATTATGGAAATCAAAGAATCGATAGACATGGTAGTGATATGCAAATGCTGAAAATATGGAAACAGAATTTTAAAAACATCTTGATTTCTTCAATATTGAGTATGAGCACCACATAAAAACACACACACTTACACTCCTTGGCATGTTATCAATGAGGCTATTAATGGTTGTCTGAAGAATGTACAGCTGAATGCACTTGGGCATGCAATCATCAAGATCTGCTGATGGCAGCTCCCTTTGCAATTGCCAACCAATGACATGCCAGATGTGTTTGATGGGAGACAAGTCTAGAGACGCTACAGGCCATGGTAGCACGTTTAGGCTTTGCTGGATGCTCACAATACCACGAGCAATATGCAGCCTGACATTGTCATTTTGAAAAACAGCTCTTTTGGAGAAATGGCTGCACCACTAGTTCCACAACCAAATCAATGTAACATCCAACTATCAACCAAACTCTGGTTATCATTGTGTCCAAGACAAAAGCAGGACTCATCGTTGAAGAAGATAGATCTTAATTCCAGCCTTCATTGCAGTCTTGGTTTGCACCGTGATAAGCTTTAAGAGCCGTGGCCTGAGGTCATTGCAGAAGCTTTCACAAGGGAATGTCACACTAGCCTACCTCTGGGATAATGGTGATGGGGTGCATACTGAACAAGTAGCTGGACCCCTCTAGTCTTCATTCCATGTACATTAACAGCTCTACATTATATTGATTTGGTCATGGAACCAGTGATACAGTCATTTCTGCAAAGAGTCCTAGGACCTATTTTCCCATCACCCATGACAGCACACCTGAAAGAGGATCCACCCATCGAAGACAGAAAACCTTCTGAAATAAAAGGGCGGCACCTCTCGCCTGCTTCAGTTGGTTTCCTGTCATTGATGGGAAACCTTGTGACGAAATCAGCTGCTGTCATGGGATCAGCAGTTCATCTTACCCAGACCTGTCCCGACTCTGCAAGAGCAGGCTGTGGTCTGTGGTGTCAGCCTTCAGGTACTGGAAGCGCTGTTCACAGGTTCCCCGGGGACCTGTTGCATGCATGGGCGCAGGTGGTGATGAGGTCCTGGGCTTCAGTACACAGCCGCGCCGCCCTCCCCCTGCCACGCAGTTGACCGGAAGTGACGCGGTCGCGCTCCTCTGACGTCACGGTGCAGGGCACACTGGGTAGGGGCATGCCACACATGTCAGAGGCAGAGCCGAAGAAAGATGCCCTGTGTAATGCTGGCCGGAATAGCGTCATGCTAGCGGCGGCTGCTTGGGCGGGAAGGGGGGGTGGAATAAAAAAAAAACCCGGAGGCCGCAGTGATCCGGTGGGAGGTGGCTGACCCCCGCCCACCTCCCTATATGAGGGAGCTTTTGGGGTCAGGACTCTGCTCACCAATTTCTGTCAGTATGTCAGACAAAGAGCAGCAGTCACAGTCGCCACCATGTCCTTCACCACCTCTGTCTGCTCGCCGGTCGAGGTCCAGCAATAAGAGCAGCAGCCGGCCCAGTCAGAGGAGCAAGGCTTCTCAGGACTCAGCGGTCTCTAGGAAGGATGCGTCGCGTATCCTGAAACAGTCTTCAATTCCGGTATCCTCGATGGCGGGGTGAGTGATCTTCGTGAATGTCACTAGATACTTTGCTAATGGGCCTCCTATGATGTGTTTAAATCACCAGGAGGAGCCCAGGAAAGTTACCGCCAAGAAGCGGAATAAGGAATGTGTATTATGCAAATGCCCGCTAGCAGCTGACTGGCAGAAGGAGCTCTGCTCGGACTACGTTCAGAGAACCATTTGTGAGGGTACCCCGGATTTTGCAGCTAGCCTCAGGGTCTGTCATCAGATCAAAGGTAGAGGGGTCCCTTAAAAAATTTTGGAGAAAAACATATCCGACTCTTCTGCATTGTTGGAGGGTCAGTGTCATAGTGAGGCTTCACCCTCATCCTCTCCAGACAGCGATAGGGGAGGGAGACCATGCTTCCCTATAGAGAACCACTATGGGGTTAAAGGAGGATAAATCTGTTAAATTCCTAGAAGAAATTATGTTTGAAGGGTTCGAAGAGAAGAAAAAAACGCACCTTCCCTGTAAATGCCAAAATCCAGGCACTTATCAATAGAGAATGGAGGACGCCAGAAAAAGTAGGGGCCTTGCCTTCATCCTTGAAAAGGAAGTATCCCTTTGAGCTAAAGGACTCCGAGGGTTGGGATACAGTGCCAAAAATTGATGGTGCGGTATCTAGGTCATCAAAGAGATCAGCACTCCCCTTTGAGAACTCAGGGGTATTTAGAGATCCCTTAGACAAGAAGGCAGATACCTTCTTGAAGCATACTTGGGAATCAGCAGCGGGAGGTCTGAAACCGGCTATTGCAGGAACGTGTACTGCTCGTTCCCTTATGTTGTGGTTACAGTAGCTTGAGGATCAGCTGAGAGATAAAAAATACCTCAAGGGAGAAAATACTATCCAACCTACCCCTATTACATGATGGGGCAGCCATCCTAGCAGATATGACGCGCCCCCTGGGCCATATTCTTTAGGGGGAATATCCGGAGCCGGATCAGATGGGGGTTGTAGTCTTCCGAGTGGCTGTGACCCGGTCCGTGCCCAGGGTGTCAAACTCAGTTGTATGTGGCAGTCCTACAGATGTTACTAAGTTCTTAATGTCGACTACGCCACCCGTTGTGTTGCGGTCACTGTGGCCGCCGCTGCAGCAGGGTCCGCTGAGGCTGGTGGTGTAGGTGCAGCTTTGGTGATATAACCCCCAACGGGTGGGGTATAGCCTCAGGGGGATCAGGTGCAGAGGATGGGAGTTGTGGTGATGCAGTGTAGTCGGCAATCAGAGACAGAGTCGGGTTATGCAGTTTAGGATGTTTACTCACTGCTGATGTTCCGGTCACTCCAGCTTCGAGTGACCTCCCGAGCCGTGCTGCGTCCACCAGGTTCTGGATCCAGCCAACCCCCAAATAAGTCCGGAGCGTGACCCTGAGCTCTCCTTCTGTCCTTTCTCTGGCCGTCCCCACTATTGATCCACCCAGGTCCAGCTCCCTCGGGCTTTCTGTTGGGAGACCCTTGGCCTTGGGTTCCCTGACCCTCCACGTGGTATGCCTTCGTGGTGGATGTGGTGGGTGGCCGTGGCAAACGCTGCCCACGGCCTCCGGTCTCTGGCTGGGGTGTGTTTTTGCCCCCACCAGCTTGGGTTCCGGTACCCTGTGCCGACTCTTCACCCGGGGATTTAATTTGGGTTCTTAGAGTCCTCTTCTTCTGTTTCCCCCTCTGGGTCTCTCTTTCTCCTCTCTCACTCTGGGTCTCTCTTCTCCTCAGCTCGCTGACTTTCTCTCTGCAACTGACCCTGTTCTTTGATGGTGCCCACCTTATATACACCCTCTATGTGTGAGCTCAGGTGACCAGCACCCAATGAGCTCCTATCTTTACCCAGGCTGCTCCCCCTATCTGCCCCTACACTACTTGGGATGTACCACCCCCCTCCCACTCCAGCCAGGAACAGACTCGGTCGTACCTGCACATTTCTAAGTGGGAGTACCGTCGGTCTGCTCCTCGGAAATGGGATGTGTGTAGTGCATGCAGCCTACCGAGCTCAGTTCCACACTCCATCCTTACCCGGGAGTGGAATACCACACCTCTGGGTTGAGGTGCAATACCCCTGTAGCAGCCGAATCCTCAGGGTGCTACAGATACCTCGGCTGATTCTGTAAAACTGGAGGCTAGGTGGGCAAGTCTATCAAAGGCGGCAAGATGGGCTTTGTGGCTTAAAGGATGCCCTGGGGACTTACAATCAAAATCTAGATTGTGTTCTCTGTGATGGCCAATTTCTCTTTGGGAAGAAGTTGGACGATGTCCTTGAAAAGGCGAGGGACAAAAAAGGAAGGTTTCCTGTGTTTTCAGTGGACACTAGGAAGACCTATTTTCGGAGGGGGAAATTCAATAGAGGTCGCCCCCTGGGAGAGAAGAGAAGGTGGGATTTCAAGAGCAAGAAAGAATCCAGATATATGTTCGAAGGTCCCTCCTCCACCTCCAATAAACCTCCACAATGACTCCAGACCACAAGTAGGAGGAAGGCTATCTCGTTTTGTTCAAACCTGGGAGAGCATCTCCTCCAGTTCCTGGGTCTTCAGCATAGTGAGAGATGGACTAAAGATTCATTTCCTTCAGCAGCCGCGACACTCCTTTGTGATAAACCCTGTCAGGAAGTCCCCGGGGGAACAACGGGCCCTGGAAATGGAGATTTCAAGCCCGTTAGACAAGCAAGTCTAATGCGAAATTCCAGACTATCAAAAGGGAAGGGGATTTTATTTCCCTCTCTTTTTGATAAAAAATCTGTATGGTTCATACAGCACCATTATAAATCTAAAGGGCCTCAACCGTCTTATAAGCAACCATACGTTCAAGATGGAATCTGTAAATTCGGCAATAAAACTTCTCTATCCCAATTGTTTTATGGCAGTGTTCGATCTCAAAGATGCGTATTATCACATCCCAATACACCCAGATTACCAAATATATCTGAGGGTGGCTCTTTACATTCAAGGGAAGTGCAGATGACTCGCCCCCTGGGCCGTGGGGCACTCGGATCCGGGCAATAGGGAAACGGTGGGGGTAGTAGTGGCAACCCGGTTCCGTGGCTCAGGGTGGTCAGGCCAGTGGCAGTCCGTTATGTGCTGATGATTATGTCCGACTACGCCACCCGTGGATTGCGGTTATTAGGAACCGCCGCTGCATGCAGACCGCTGGGGCTGATGAGGTGTGCAGCTAGGGTAGTGTGACTCCCCACGGGAAGAGTGCGGCCCCAGGGCAGTATAATGGATGTTGGGAGTGATGGTAGTGAGAGTCCCAGTGCTGATAGTGCTGGAGGAGCAAGGAGCACGCAGACAACAGGTTGCAGTCCAGGGTCTTTACTAGAACAGGTAAATTGACCCACAAACAGTCCCAGCTAGGAGGGGACCTGGATGTCTGAGAGCAACGGGGAAATTGGCCCTGGTCAGGGTGAGGGTGTAGGCCTACCGTGCTTTCTGTGCTCCTTCTGGCTATCTCCTCCTTATAGGATAACAGCCCACGCTTCCGAGCTCTCCGTGTATTCTCGCCAGTATTACCTGCAACGTGGGTTCCTTTCTGCTCCCAGCCTTGTACGGCTTTGCTGGTCCCTTCTGTTGTGGCAGGGCCTTCAGGCTTCTTAAGCCAAGGAATATACAGTCCCCTGCGGACTGGTTATCTGCTGGAGAATGTGGAATCCTCCCAGCCTCAGACACCAAAGTCTGGTAAATTAAGTCCGTGATCTGCCAAGACAGGCTCTCTTCGCCTCTTGTCTCTGGCTTGTGGTTCTCCTCCTGCCACACTTCCTCTTAGGTGCAATACAACTGTTCCTCTCTGCTCTGGGACCTGAATCCTGAGACAGGTCGTCCAGCTCTCTCTCACCCTGCCCCCAGTACCAGCTTTTATAGGGGCAGCCAGCTCCCCCTACTGGCCTGAGACAGGAGGCATTGCATGCTAATGTTCCCCTGACTAGAGAACCTCCCCCTTGCTCTCAGACACAGCTTTATTACATTTTGTGGCATCCAGGCCAGGGTGACACACAGACATTTCCAGTTTCAAGCACTCCCCTTTGGTCTGGCTGTAGCTCCAAGGGTGTTCACCAAGCTGATAGCCGAAATGACATCTTTCCTACGCATTCGAAACAGTCATCACACCATATCTAGACGACTTCCTTATAGTAGGGAATTCAGAAAAACATTGTACTACACAACTACAAGAAGTCACAGTCATCTTCAAAAATCTAGGCTGGTTGGTGAACACCCAGAAGTCAAGACTAGAATCCGCAAAGTCAGACCTTCCTGGGGTTTATTCTGAACTCAGAAAATCAGACTTGCGTTCTATCCGAAAGCAAGGTAGATTTAGTCTCAGCGGCCATAGAGAACCCATATATAGTAACATAGTAACATAGTTTTTAAGGTTGAAGGAAGACTAAGTCCATCTAATTCAGCCCACAGCCTAACATGTTGATCCAGAGGAAGGCAAAAAAAAATCCATGTGGCAAACACTAAGCTCCACATTGGGGAAAAAAATTCCTTCCTGACTCCACATACGGCAATCAGACTAGTTCCCTGGATCAACGCCCTATCAAGGAATCTAGTATATACACTGCTCAAAAAAATAAAGGGAACACTTAAACAACACAATGTAACTCCAAGTCAATAACACTTCTGTGAAATCTACCTGTCCAGTTATGAAGCAACACTGATCGTGAATCAATTTCTCCTGCTGTTGTGCAAATGGAACAGACAACTGGTAGAAATGATAGGCAATTGGCAAGATACCCCCTATAAAGGAGTGGTTCTGCAGGTGGTGACCACGGACCATTTCTCTGTTCTCATCCTTTTTGGCTGTTGTTTTGGTCACTTTTTCATTTTGCCATTGCTCTCACTCCTAGAGGTACAGTAGCATGAGGTGGTGTCTACAGTACAACCCACAGAAGTTGTTCAGGTAGTGCAGTTCATCCAGGTTGGCACATCAGTGCGAGCTGTGGCAAGAAGGGTAGCTGTGTCTGTCAGCACAGTGTCCAGAGCATGGAGCAGATACCAGGAGATGTGGAGGGAGCCATAGGAGGGCAACAACCCAGCAGTAGGACCGTTACCTCCTCCTATGTGCAAGGATGAACATGAGGAGCACTGCTAGAACCCTGCAAAATGACCTCCAGCAGGCCACAAATGTGCATGTGTCTGCACAAACGGTTAGAAACCGACTCCATGAGGTTGGTATGAGGGCCCGACGTCCACAGATGGGGGTTGTGCTCACAGCTTAACACTGTGCAGGACGCTTGGCATTTGCCACAGAACACCAGGATTGGCAAAGTCGCCACTGGCGCCTTGTGCTCTTCACAGATGAAAGCAGGTTCACACTGAGCACATGTGACAGACGTGACAGAGTCTGGAGACGCTGTGTAGAGCGATCTGCTGCCTGCAACATCTTTCAGCATGACCGGTTTGGCAGTGGGTCAGTAATGGTGTGGGGTGGCATATCTTTGGAGGGCTGCACAGCCCTCCATGTGCTCGCCAGAGGTAGCCTGACTGCCATTAAGTACCGAGATGATGTGATCCTCAGACCCTTTGTGAGATCATATGCTGGTGCGGTTGGCCCTGGGTTCCTCCTAATGCAGGACAATACCAGACCTCATGTGGCTGTGTGATGCTCACAGCCCTCCCTGGGAGATGGGGAACTCGGAGCCGGGTCAGATGTTTGGGGAAGCAGTCGTGGCCTGGACCCGTTCCGTGTCCAGGGCCGTCACATTAAAAAGGGTGGTACGGGCTATCAGGGTTGAGTGGTTGCTATCGACTACGCCACATGTGGTACCTGGTGAAGGCCACCAGCGCTGCTGCAGTCCTCTGAGGTGGGATGTTGTGGCAGCCGACGATGATACTACTCCCCACAGGCGGAGCAGGACCTCAGGGCAGAGACGAGGATGAAGGGAGTTGTAGTGTAGGAGGTCTGGTGCTATGTGGTGCGGTGCAGTGCAGAAATAAAGAGTCCGGAGGCCATAGGGGTCGACTTCCAGGGTTTTTACTCACGTTGGAGAGTACAGCTACAAGGCTTCTCCCTGCTCCTCACGGAGTTCTGCTGTCACCAGGGATGGGGCTCCGACAACCTCCGAGTAATTCAAGTGCTTAATTAGGACCCCGCACCAGAGTGTTCCTGGACTTCAGACCGAGTCCCTTTCCTGTCTGTGTGTGTGTAGATAGGCCGGGTCTCCCTCTGGACTTCGCTCAGAAAAAGGGTACGGGTGGCAGCTCCGCTCCTTCCGTTACCCGGTGGGATCCTCTGGGCCTGCCGGGCTTCCCTGACTAGGACGTAGAGTAGCAAAGTCAGGTGTCGGGGGCCGGTAACTCCTCTTGCAGCTGGAATCCCTCTGACCAGGCCAGAATAGTGAGGACAGGTGGCGTATACCGCTCCGTCTGCATCCCCCTGGGATCCTTTTGCGGTGGAGCTACACTCCTAAGCTCCAGGCCTTCTTGGTTATGGTCCTTGACCGGGTTTGAGACATTTGTTTACTCCAACCTGCCCCTCGACTCAAGGCCAGGGTACGAGGGCCATGTCTCCATCCGCTGCAGGTTCACCCAGAAGCCACGTTCAGGGATGGAGATCACAATCAAAGAACCATGAGCCAAGATGGCTGTTTATTAAATATGAAATATTAAGTGTAACTAAATGTGAGTCCTCACCCACTAATTGGTTCCCCCTATCTCTTGGTTCTCCAGTCTCCCATTTTCCAGTAGGGGCAGCACTTTAGTGCCTACTAGCCCCCTCTGGTGGGAGAAGTGTGGTGTTGGAAGTGGAGGTGGGGTCCTGACCATTGCACCGTTCTTACCTCGAAGTAGGAACACCACACCCCATTAAAGAGGTGCAGCATCCCTGTGACGGTCGAACCCTCAGGGGCGCCACAGCTGGAGTGTGTCAGCAGTTCCTGCAAGATGAAGGCATTGAAGCTATGGACTGGCCCGCTCGTTCCCCAGACCTGAATCTGATTGAGCACATCTGGAACATCATGTCTCGCTCCATCCACCAATGTCACGTTGCACCACAGCCTGTCCAGGAATTTGCGGATGCTTTAGTCCAGGTCTGGGAGGAGATCCCACAGAAGACCATCCGTAACCTCATCAGGAGCATGCCCAGGCATTGTAGGGAGGTCATACAGGCACGTGGAGGCCACACAATTCTGAGCCTCATCTTGACTTGTTTTAAGGACATTACATCAAAGTTGGATCAGCCTGTAGTGTGTTTTTCGACTTTAATTTTGGGTGTGACTCCAAATCCAGGCCTCCATTGGTTAATAAATTTGATTTCCATTGATGATTTTTGTGTGATTTTGTTGTCAGCACATTCAACTTTGTACAGAACAAAGTATTCAATGAGAATATTTCGTTCATTCAGATCTAGGATGTGTTACTTGAGTGTTCCCTTTATTTTTTTGAGGAGTGTATAACCTGTAATATTATACTTTTCAAGAAAGGCTTCCAAGCCCTTCTTAAATTTTAGTAGTGAATCACTCATTACAACATCATGAGGCAGAGAGTTCCATAGTTTCACTGCTCTTACAGTAAAGAATCTGCGTCTGTGATTATGATTAAACCTTCTTTCCTCCAGACGTAGAAGATGCCCCCTTGTCCCCGTCTCAGGCCTCAGAGTAAAAAGATCAGTAGAAAGTTCTTTGTACTGTCCCCTCATATATTTTTACATAGTAATAAGAACACCCCTAAGCCTTCGTTTTTCCAAACTAAATAACCTGTCTTGGTATTGCAGACCCCCCAGTCCTCTAATAACCTTGGTCGTTCTTCTCTGCACCCTCTCTAGTTCAGCTAAGTCTTTCTTATACACCGGAGACCAGAACTGTACACAGTATTCTAAGTGTGATCGCACTAGTGACTTGTATAGAGGTAAAATTATGTTCTCCTCATGAGCATCTATGCCTCTTTTAATGCATCCCATTATTTTATTTGCCTTTGCAGCAGCTGCCTGACACTGGCCACCAAACGTGAGCTTGTCGTCCACCAATACACCCAGGTCTTTTTCAGTGACACTTTGCCCAGTGTGTTACAATTAAACATACAATCATACATTTTATTTCCTCTGCCCAAGTGCATTACCTCACATTTATCCCCATTAAAACTCATTTGCCATTTATCAGCCCAAGATTCTAGCTTACATAGATCCTTCTGTAATATAAAATTGTCCTCCTCTGTATTGATTACCCTGCAGAGTTTAGTGTCATCTGCAAATATTGAAATAATACTCTATATGCCCCCACAAGATCATTAATAAATGTTAAAAAGAAGCGGGCCCAATACTGACCCCTGTGATACCCCACTGTTAACTGTGACCCAGTCTGAGTGTGTTCCATTAATAACCACCCTTTGTTTCCTATCACTGAGCCAGTTCTTAACCCACTTACATATATTTTCCCCTATCCCCATGGTTCTCATTTTATGTATCAACCTTTTGTTACGCTCACTCCGGGACTGTTTGGCGTGAGCGTGGTTTGTGGTCCCAGTGGGCCACGAACCGACGAGTGCCTGGAGGGGCCTGACTAGGGGCATCGCCAGATCCGACCACAGATGCACAGAGGCTTAATCGACTCCATGGTCTGAGGAGGGACGAAGGAGGTGGCCCAAGTGCTACTCCAGGACAAACCCCGGCCACACAGCTGTTGACCCACACCGGGGAATGAAGGAACGGGAAGGTACGGCTGGTATACAGACAGGCGGGTACTGGCAGGTAGGTAAACAGGCTGGATAGGGACCAGTACAGACTAGGATACTGGAGCAGAGCCGCAGGTGTGGACGGGAAGCGGAGCAGGGCAGAGCAGAGCTGCAGGTGCGGACAGGAAGCGGAGCAAAGCAGAGCCGTAGGTGCGGACGGGAAGCGGAGCAGGGCAGAGCAGAGCCGCAGGTGCAGACGGGAAGCGGAACAGAGCATAGCCGCAGGTGCGGACGGGAAGTGGAACAGGGCAGAGCAGGGCCGCAGGTGCGAACGGAAAGCGGAACAGGGCAGAGCAGAGCCACAGATGAGGACAGGAAGCGGAGCACGGCAGAGCAGAGCCGCAGGTGCAAATGGGAAATGGAGAAGGGCAGAGCCGCAGGAGCGGACAGACAGGACAGGGCTCTGTTCACATGGAACAGACAGGGAACGGAAAACACAGGAAAATAGCTAGAACACAGGAGGTAGATATGGAGGCAGGGAAATGGGACAGGCAGAACCAGATACACACAAGGTACTTGCTATGAAGTAGCGAGTGGACACAGAACTCACAAACAGAAGTACAGAGACAACGAGTTGGAGTTAGGTACTGGTTCAGACACTGCAGGAAAAGGGAAGGATCGAACAGAGACAAACAGGTAACGGGCTAGGATACAGTTCAGACAGGAACGAGGTAGAGGAACAAGATACAGGTACGGACCTGTGTACTCAGCCCCCAGGGTGGCAGAAACAGAGTAGACGTCACAGATACAGGTAACGGACCTGGGTACTCAGCCCCCAGGGTGGCAGAACAGAAAAGACACAGGACACAGATACGGGCCTCGGTACTCAGCCCCCAGGGTGACAGAAACGGGCAAGATTCAGGACAGGACCTGGCAACTCACAGTTGCACAGAACACACTGTAAGAAAGTGTTGCTCAGGCACCTCCCACTGGGTGGAGGAGGTTTAAGTATCCAGTGACTCACAAGAATAGGCTGGGGACGCATTAGGACTGTGCACACTAACTTTAAGAATCAGGAAGTTCCAGCGCCGCCGCCCTAAGCCAACAGACAAGAGAGATGCACACAGCAAGTGTGGTGCCCCTGCGGGTTCAGTCGCCACAGAGGTACTGCATCTCACCCAGAGGTGTGGTACCCCACTCTCATGTAAGGAGGGAGTACTACCCGGGACCCACACACCCGCATCCAACACACTCCACTTCAGTAGGGAAGGGCAAGATTGCTCCTAAGGGAGAGCACAGTCCCTGGTCCCTAGCTGGAGGGTGGAACCATGTAGTGGGTGTGGGTGGAGGAAGTAGATCAAGGGAGCACCGTCAGGAAGAGTATAAGAAGGAGGGGAACTATCTAGAAGGGTCCAGTCCTGCTCAGGAGAGCAGTGTATGAGGGTCCAGGCTCCTGGCTCCAGTGCTTGGAGCAGGAGTTGAGTGAAGAAAGAGAAGAGCGGGCCTAGTAAGAAAGGCCCATGAGAGAGAGTGAGAGCGAACGGGAGCAGAGGGAAGGCTCCAGAGACAGAGGGGATCCCAGGGGCACGGCGAGTGCAGGAAGCTACCCTTGCACCCGAATCTACACGGACGTGGAGGGATCAGGCCGCAGAGGGGACCGGCCCCTAACTAGTGGCGAACAACCAGGCTCAGCTAGACAAACGGAGACTGCTGCATTTACAAGGTGCTGCAGCCAACAGCCACAATAGGCCAAAAAGATGGCCACATAGGGTCCAGGGGCCTGCACGTCACCTGACAAGACCCGAGGCTACCGGCTTGGAACACTGATTGTGAGGCGCAGGGCAGGAGGGTGAGAGCCAGCGCAGGGAAGACGACCGGGAAAGGCTCATAGAACGGTAATTCTGAGAGACTTGAGAGTTGCTGAACCCCTTCCCTGGAGGACACAGGACGACGTTACACACTGGCCCTGGTAACCTGGAGTCTTGCACAACTGTGAGTAAAACCTGAAGACTGTACCCTACTGTGTCCTGGAATTATTGCTGCGCCATCATCAGTCCTGCACTACACAGCACCAGCAACATCTACCTCATACCATTCTACATATACTGCCCTGGAGCTTAGCTCTGCCTGTGGAGAGCTGAACCAACTCTGATGCATCACCATCAGCTCCAGTGGATCTGCACCGCAGCGGCAGTTCCATATCGCCGCATACCACAGGTGGCGTTACGAACATTATTATTATAAAAACTTTATTCCCCTTTTCTTTAATTTTTAATTGACCGCCCTGGGTCACGGACCGGGTCACTGCCACCGTGACATCCCCCAGCACCGACCGGCCCGGCTACCGAGTACCCCATAGCCCAGGGGGCGCGTCACAAGTAGAGGAGCATAGTGCACAGCCTGGACTGGTAGGTAAGTTGGCGGTCTTGTATGGTGGGAGATGGTAAGCCATGCCAGCACGCTGCCAGGGATGTTACACCTTTTGTGTGGAACCGTATCAAAAGCTTTTGAAAAGTCCATATACACAACATCCACTGCATTTCCTTGGTCCAGTCCGGAACTTACCTCTTCATAAAAGCTGATCAGATTACTTTGACAGGAACGGTCACTCGTAAACCCATGTTAATATTGGGTCATGAGGTTATTCTTCAGATACTCTATGTTACGGATCCGGGTGGTGGAACCTCTGTGCTGGGATGCAAGGAGGGACCAGAGGGGCGTAACTAAGTTCCAACTCGGACCAACCCTGGCCACACGGCGGCTTAGTCGACTCCGTGAACCAAGGAGGGACCGGGCAGGTGAACCAGGTGCCCCGGGCAGGTGAACCAGGTGCCACTCTGGGACAAAGCTTGTGTGAGAGCAGGCGACTCCCACGGGTCAGGTGGCTGAGGCTGACAGGTACAGCGGATGAGCACGGCAGGTAGCCTGACGG
Organism: Phyllobates terribilis; assembly: GCF_046119375.1. Classification (NCBI taxonomy): domain Eukaryota; kingdom Metazoa; phylum Chordata; class Amphibia; order Anura; family Dendrobatidae; genus Phyllobates; species Phyllobates terribilis. The sequence goes on from NW_027362761.1 coordinate 264,951,028, forward strand.
GTGATCTGGGTAGGCAAGCAGGCGGGCGGGCACGGCTGATAGGCAGGCGGGCACGGCTGATAGACAGACAAGCTGGCGGGCACTGGAACCTGAGTGCTGAGGAGAGTGTTAGCACACAAACAACAATCTTGCACAGCTACCTCCATTTTGGAGGAGGTGCTTTAAATAGGAGTGGTCCTCCAGCCATTGGCTGGGGAACTCTTTAGGATGGCGCGCGCGGCCCCTTTAAGAGGGAGGAAGGGAGCGCGCGCGCCCTAAGCACAGTGCCCGGGAAGCTGCGCGCGTTGTGCGCAACAGCAGCAGGGGAGCTGGAGGACGCCGGACCGGGACCGCGGCGGTGATGGGAACGGCGCCTCTGCCCGGCAGGAGGCAGAGACGCCGACGCTACAGTACCCCCCCCCTTTAAGCCCCCTCTTCTTTAGGCCCGCAAGAAATTTTTATAGAAGACGAGGGGCATGAATGTTCTCCCTGGGCTCCCAAGACCTCTCCTCTGGACCAAACCCCCTCCAATTCACAAAAAAGAAAGTCTTTCCTCTTACCCTCTTGATGGCCAAAATGTTTTCTACCTCAAAGACGTCATCAGTGGAGACTGGAGCTGGAGTGGTACCTGGATCGTCAGAGAAAGAATTAAGGACAGCCGGTTTGAGGAGAGACCCGTGAAAGGAGTTGGGGATCCGTAAGGAGGCCAGGAGTTTCAGCTTGTAAGCCACTGGATTTATTTGGTTCAGAATCTCGAACGGACCGATGAACTGCGGTCCCAACTTGTATGATGGTATATTGAGACGGACATATTTGGAGGAAAGCCAGACCTTGTCTCCCGGACGGAATTGAGGTGGATCCAGAAGTCTCTTATCAGCATGCTTCTTCATCTGCTCGGAGGACTGAAGAAGCGCTGATCTAGTGTCTTCCCAAATCGCAGAAAATTCACTGATGAGAGACTCCGCGGCAGGATTGTCCACAGAAGAGGATACGGGAAATGGAATCCGGGGGTGTCGACCGTAGACCACAAAAAATGGAGGCTTAGCAGAAGACTCACTCACATGGTTGTTATAGGAAAACTCGGCCCAGGGCAGGAGCTTAACCCAATCGCTATGGTGAGCGTTGACAAAGTGCCGAAGAAAGCTGGTGAGTATCTGATTGATACGTTCCATTTGACCATTGGACTGAGGATGATAGGCCGAAGAAAAATCCAAAGAGACATCCAGCAGCTTGCACGTGGCTCTCCAAAAGCGAGAAGAGAGCTGAACTCCTCGGTCCGAGACAATGTGGAGGGGTAAGCTGTGGAGACGGAAGATGCGACGGATGAAGTCCTTTGCCAGCACAGGTGCAGACGGAAGACGAGGCAGAGGGATGAAGTGAGCCATCTTGGAAAAGTAGTCGGCCACCACCCAAATGACAGTACAACCGGCCGATACAGGAAGATCCGTGATGAAATCCATTGCCATATGTTGCCACGGAGCGGAAGGCACGGGAAGAGGAAGGAGACGACCGGCTGGAAGGTGCCTAGGTTTCTTGTTACGGGCACAAGAGGAACAAGCCGCGACAACACCCTTGCACAGGGTGGGCCACCAATAATGCCGGGCAATGAGCAGAAGCGTCTTCCTCTGGCTGACATGGCCAGCTAGTTTGGACGAATGGCCCAAGAGTAAGACCCTCTTCCGATCCTGAGCCGCCACAAAGGTCTTACCAGGAGGTAGATGAGACAGGTCAAATAGAGCAACAGTCATAATTCTGGAGGGATCAATGATGTGTAGAGACTCCTCCTCTAGGTCGGAAGACAGAAAAGAGCAGGATAGAGCGTCGGCTTTAATGTTCTTGTCTGCCGGGCGGTAATGGAGAGTGAAGCAGAATCGAGCAAAAAACAAAGACCATCTGGCCTGACGCGGGTTTAGTCTTTGGGCAGTCTGCAAATATGCAAGGTTTTTATGGTCAGTGGAGATGACCACCGGGTGCAGAGCCCCCTCAAGCAAGTAGTGCCACTCCTCCAGCGCTAATTTGATGGCCAGCAGTTCTCGATCTTCTATGGAGTAATTGCGCTCAGATGGAGAAAAGAGTTTGGAAAAGAAGCCGCAGGTCACCATTCGCCCGGACGAGGATTTCTGGGTAAGCACTGCTCCGGCTCCAGAGGAAGAGGCATCAACCTCCAGGAAGAACTGTTTATTGCAATCCGGACGGTATAGAACAGGAGTGGAGGAGAAGGCTTGTTTAAGAGAGATAAAGGCATTTTCTGCCTCGGAAGACTACTCCCTGAGATTTGCTCCCTTACGGGTAAGAGCAGAGATGGGAGCTGTCCGGGAGGAGAAATGAGGAATGAAGAGGCGGTAATAGTTAGCAAATCACAGAAAGCGCTGAATAGCCTTCAAGCCCTCCGGTCGGGGCCACTTTAAGACGGTAGATACCTTCTCGGGATCCATCCGCAGTCCATTCTCAGAGATGATATACCCCAGAAATGGTAGGGAGGTCTGCTCAAAGAGGCATTTCTCGAACTTAGCATACAGGCGATTCTTCCGGAGCCTCAGCAGGACCTGACGAACATCCCTCCGGTGAGAGGGCAGATCAGGGGAGAACACAAAGATATCGTCCAGGTACACCACCATGCAGGAATACAGAAGATCTCGAAAGATATCGTTTACTAACTCCTGCAAGACAGCTGGAGTATTACAGAGGCCGAAAGGCATTACGCGGTACTCGTAGTGACCATCCCAAGTGTTGAATGCCGCCTTCCACTCGTCTCCCCGGCGAATCCGTACCATATTGTACAACTCACGCAGGTCGAACTTAGAGAAGATCTTTGCACCTTTTAGGCGGTCAAACAGCTCCGAGATGAGAGGCAGGGGGTACTTATTCTTGATGGTAATCTGGTTTAGGCCCCTATAGTCGATACAAGGACAAAGAGAGACGTCCTTCTTTTTGACGAAGAAGAATCCTGCTCCAGCCGGAGAGGTGGATTTCTGGATAAATCCCCTAGCAAGATTTTCTTCAATGTATTCAGACATGGCACGGGTCTTGGCCAGCGACAAGGGGTAGATTCGCCCGCGAGGAGGTGAAGCATCAGGTATTAGGTCGATGGGGCAATCATACAGCCTATGAGGTGGTAGTGTCTCTGCCTCCTTTTTATCAAAGACGTCCGCATAGGACCAATAGGGTGCTGGCAGGCCAGGTAGGTTAGCCGGAGTAGACGGGGGTCGAGCAGGATGAATCGGAACCAGACAGGTCTTATGGCCTTCCTGACCCCAATGGAGCACCTCACCCGAGCTCCAATTCAGGACTGGCTCATGTCTCTGTAACCAAGGCAGGCCAAGCAAGAGGGGATGAGAGAGACCAGACAGTACGTAAAAGGAGATCTTCTCCGAGTGCAGCATTCCCACCTGAAGAGTTACCAGCTCAGTGGCCAACAAAATGATTTCAGCGAGAAGCTTTCCATCCACAGAGGAAACCGCTAAAGGATCCGCCAGATGTATGGTAGGAATCTGAAAACACTCCACAACGGCCTGTTAGATGAGATTCCCAGCGGCTCCGGAATCCAGATGGGCAGTCTCGAAGAAGCGGGTCTCACCACTGGTAACGGAAACGGACAAAGTCAAAGGCGGAGAAGAAGAACTCTTGCCTAGGACGACCTCTCCGAGTGGTCCTAGACACTGGAGTTTCCCGGTCTCACCGGGCAGGAGTGGATCTGATGCTCTATACTGCCAAAGTAGAAGCAGCTCCCCTCGGCACGACGGGTCTCCTGGCGAGACTTGACCATCTTAACTTGATCAATTTGCATAGGCTCTGGAGAAGACACCTGGGGGAGTGCAGGTTGCGAGACTGGACTTTGGAGGACGGGAGCAAGGCGCAGAGGTTTTCTCTCATGGGTCATCTCTTTAGCACGTTCCAGAAAACGGATGTCAATCCAGGTAGCTAATGACACCAGGTTGTCCAGGGAGGGAGGTATGTCACGACCGGCTAGTTCATCCTTGATCCGTCCGGAAAGGCCCTCCCAAAAGGTGGACACCAGGGCCTCATTGTTCCAGGCAAGTTCAGATGCGAGGGTTCAGAAACGCATGGCATACTGGCCCACAGAGAGACACCCTTGGCGGAGTCGGAGAAGTGAGGAGGCAGTAGACGATTTTCATCCGGGCTCATCGAACACCTTCCAGAAAGCTGCGGGGAAAACCTGGAAATCGAAACCAGAGGATCCCCTCTCTCCCACAGAGGGTTAAGCCACGCCAACGCCTCTCCAGTGAGGTGAGACATGATGAATGCCACCTTGGCCTGGTCGGAGGTGAACTGGTGTGCCTGAAGTTCAAAGTGCAGCGTGCACTGGTTTATGAAGCCCTGACATAGGACATGGTCACCACCAAAACATGGAGGCACAGAAAGCCAGGGTCCAAAGCCGGGTGCCACAGCGCCACTGCGTTGAGGTGCTGCCGGAGTGGGTGCCGCTCGATTAGAGGCGGACACAGTCGGGGTGGACAGCGCATCCAAGCGGGAGTTGACTGTCCGCAGATGAGACAGGATTGTATCCCTTTGGGATATCTGGTGAGAGACGTCTTGGTACAGGTCGGAGAGCAAAGGAGCCTGGGAGCCACTGAGTTCCATGGCCTGTGCAAACTGTTATGGATCCGGGTGGTGGAACCTCTGTGCTGGGATGCAAGGAGGGACCACAGGGGCGTAACTAAGTGCCAACTTGGACCAACCCTGGCCACACGGCGGCTTAGTCGACTCTGTGAACCAAGGAGGGACCAGGCAGGTGAACCAGGTGCCACTCTGGGACCGACCATGTGTGAGAGCAGGTGACTCCCACGGATCAGGTGGCTGAGGCTGACAGGTACAGTGGATGAGCACGGCAGGAAGCCTGATGGGTGATCCGGGTAGGCAAGCAGGCGGCCACGGCAGGTAGCCAGACAGGTGATCCGGATAGGCAAGCAGGCGGGCACGACTGATAGACAGGCTGGCGGTGAGGTGAGACATGATGAATGCCACCTTGGCCTGGTAGGAGGTGAACTGGTGTGCCAGAAGTTCAAAGTGCAGCGTGCACTGGTTTATGAAGCCCCGATATAGGACAGGGTCACCACCAAAACATGGAGGCGCAGAAAGCCGGGGTCCAAAGCCAGGTGCCACAGCGCCACTGCGTTGAGGTACTGCCGGAGTGGGTGCCGCTTGGTTAGAGGCGGACACAGTCGGGGTGGACAGCGCGTCCAAGCGGGAGTTGACTGTCCGCAGAAAAGACAGGATTGTATCCTTTTGGGATATCTGGCGAGAGACGTCTTGGTACAGGTCGGAGAGCAAAGGAGCCTGGGAGCCACTGAGTTCCATGGCCTGTGCAAACTGTTACGGATCCGGGTGGTGGTACCTCTGTGCTGGGATGCAAGGAGGGACCAGAGAGGCGTAACTAAGTGCCAACTCGGACCGACCCTGGCCACACGGCGGCTTAGTAGACTCCGTGAACCAAGGAGGGACCAGGCAGGTGAACCAGGTGCCACTCTGGGACCGACCTTGTGTGCGAGCAGGCGACTCCCACGGGTCAGGTGGCTGAGGCTGACAGGTACAGTGGATGAGCACGGCAGGTAGCCTGACTGGTGATCCGGGTAGGCAAGCAGGCGGGCATGGCAGGTAGCCAGACAGGTAATCCGGGTAGGCAAGCAGGCGGGCATGGCTGATAGACAGGCTGGCGGGCACGGCTTATAGACAGGCTGGCGGGCACTGGAACCTGAGGGCTGAGGAGAGTGTTAGCACACTGTTGAGGGAGGGCACCAACGTCCCTTCATGGTTGACCAAGTGAGTGCAAATTATTATGTTATAAGGTTGATTGCAATCCACAGAAAACCAAACGGAGACAGTGCTCTGTATGGGAGGATTCAGAGAATCTCTAATCCCATTTATTTCTACTTAGCAGTTTATATTGTTTTGAGTATATCAATATCCAATCGCCTACAGCCGTACTACAGGACTACAGGCTTAGGCCAATGTTAGTGCAATTATTACGGAAACACACATATGGTCATATATCATCGTTAGTTCGGCGCATGTGGAAAGTTACAAGGTCGTACATCCCGGCTCAAACTAGCTAGATAACAGGAGCAGGGTGTCTCATAGAATGTTCCTGAGAGAAAAGGTTAGTGTGGGAAAAGATGCATGTGAAGCATGAGAAAAGAAGGAAAGAATGTTATGTTATGCAAAGAGTATAATAACATGATTTTGAAGGAAGCAGACAAAATGGAGTTGCTATAGCATGAGTATCAATATGTCCTTTACACTTGGATAGCATGAATATTAATATATCCTTTACATTTCCCCCCTAAAAATTGTTATTATCAACAATAGAGGTGCTTTCCCAGGGTCATGGTTTGAGCCTGAGGGACATTGGTCTTCACTCAATTAGTGCCCTTGTTACCAATTGAGGCTGTCGCGGCATGTCCATCCCCCCTTGTTTGTTGACATAATCATAAAGCTCTGATCTTCAGACGTGAGGTTGGTTGGGGCATGCGGGTAAAGGTCATCATTCCCTTGTCGTCAAGGTCTTCAATGCTGGTTACATCTGGGAGGTCCGTGTATAGTAGCACTGGATGTTGGTTGACAGCGTCCTCCTTGCTCTCTGATGATTGGCAGGTTTTCCTTTTGCAAAATGGGATACAATAAAAGACTAGTTTTAGTAAGACATATATTAACAAGATGCAAGCAGCAATATGCAACACTCCTTGTAATATTCCAGCAATCCACCCACCAATCCCTTTAAACCAATTAGCAGGATTTAAAAAGGAGAACGTATGACCACCAATTGTCTTTGGTCAATTCATTATGTTTGTTATATTCTTCCCTGAGTTTCCTAATGTCTTCCATTTTAGTCTTTAACCGTATGGTAGAGTCGGGGTCAATATAGTGACAACAGGCTGGGCCTATAACCTGACACATCCCTCCTTGAGCTGCTGTCAAATAGTCCAGCACTAAAATATGTTGATTGGCCACTATAATAAGTTGATTCTGCACTGCAACAGTAGTATTAATTACTTCCAAAATATTCCAAATCTGGTCATCTAAGTAGTCAGTGACTTCCACTAATTTGTCCCACATTTGTGTAACCATAGGGTAGAGGAAGACAGTACTGGCTATCTTATTGGGTATACTCATTTGTACTAAATGAGGTCTTCCTGATAGGCGTGGAGTGTTGTCCTTAGAACGTTTATAGATGGTATGAAGAGGGATGGCTCTCATATCTACTTTACTATGGGGAATAATTATTAGTGGCTGGAGTTAGCCGGGCCAACGTACAAGTCCCTTGTAAAGTGGGGGGCACATCTGAGGGACCACATAGTTCAGGGGTTATCGTCAGTCCCAGAAAGACAAAGCTCATCAAATCTAAGGGGGCTATAGGCAGTAAAGAACGCCCTGGAGGCCTACCTTCCTCGGCTTAGAGGTCGTCATGTTCGGATCATGTCGACAACCGTGCTACCATAGCGTATATAAATCCCCAGGGAGGAACAAGGTCCCACTCCCTTCTGAAAGCGGTAAGCAGACTCTTTCAGATAGCAGAACAAAATCTCTTATCTCTCATTGCACTACACATACGGGGTATAGAGAATACAAGGGATGATTTTCTAAGCAGCAACAAGTTGAGGCAAGGGGAATGGGCCCTGAACCCTGGAGTGTTCCAGCAGATAGTAAAGCTATGGGGGCTACCAGAGATCAATTTATTTGCCGACAGAAAGAGGAAAGTAGAGACGTTCTGTTCTCTGGACACAAGGGGAGACCCGTTGGTGATAGATGCTCTCCAGATACCCTGGAACTTCAAGTTGGCCTATGCCTTCCCTCTGATAGCTATGATTCCTCTTGTAGTGAGGAAGATCAGGTAGGATCAGGCAAGAGTGATCCTCCTGGCACCCTTTTGGCCAAAGAGACCATGGTTTTCTCTCCTGAGAATGGTGTGGCTATTAGATCCATGGATCCTACCGGAGATCCCGGACCTTCTAGTTCAGGGCCCGATATTTCACTCTCAGGTAAAAGGTTTCCACCTTGCAGCGTGGAACTTGAGAGGGCGATATTGACCAGCAAGGGGTTTTCACCAGGCTTAGTTTCTACAGTGTTAAAGAGCAGGAAACTCATAACTACCAAAATCTATGGTAGAACATGAGAAAAATTCTTAAATTTTCTAGGTGAGCCTTTAAGCCATAAGCTTCCAGTCAGCACAATCTTGGAGTTCCTGTAGAAGGGTTTCGAATTAGGACTAGCTACCAGTATGCTTAAGGTCCAAGTATCGGCCCTGGGGGCATTGTATTACTGCAACCTCGCGGCTGATAGGTGGATTGCAAGGTTCACCAAATCCTGCGGTAGGTCCAGGCCAGTCATAATACCCAAGGTTCCCCCATGGGACTTGAACCTGGTACTTGAGGCTTTAACCAAGAAACCTTTTGAACCTGTTCTAGAGTTGTCGGCGAAATACCTTACTCTCAAAAAAAATATTTTGGTGGCCTTAACATCAGCCTGCAGAGTAAGTGATTTACAGACCCTATCCATATATCATCCATATATCCTCCATATACACAAATATTCAAGGATAAAGTAGTGTTGAGGCCTGATCCAGCATACCACCCTAAGGTAGCACTCAGATTTCATAGAACTCAGGAGATTGTTCTTCCCTCCTTTTGTGACAATCCGTATACCCTAGGGAAACAAAAGTTTCATAATCTTGTTGTTAGAAGGGCTCTATTGCAGTACATACATAGCCAGTGGAGACGAGACCAATCCCTGTTTGTAGCCTTCCAGGGGAGTAGAAGGGGTTACGGGGTGACAAAAGGGACTATAGCCAGGTGGATTAGATAGGACATTTGCTTAGCCTATTCTACCAGTGACATCCCGATCCCTGACAGCATCAAAGCTCACTCCACCAGAGCCATGGCTACCTCCTGGGCGGAGAAGGCAGAGGTATCGATAGATCAGATCTGTAAGGCCGCTACCTGGCCATCACCATCTACATTCTTTAAACACTACCGTTTGGATCTATCCTGCCTATTTGACTTAACCTTTGGTAGAAGGGTGCTGCAAGCGGTGGTCCTTCCTTAAGGTGTTTCTTTCTCCAAAAGTCTCTCAGGTGTGCTGTCATGGGTGAAGGGAAAACACCAAGGTTACTTACCGGTAGCCGGTTTTTCCAGAACCCATGACAGCACCCGTATATTTCCCCCCTTTTTTCTTTCTCACCATATGGGTGTGCATGTTAGTTGGGTGTTATATGATGTGATGTTGGATTTTAAGTATAACTCTTTTTATGGAGGTCCTCTCAATGCTCTGTAAACCAACTGAAGCGGGAGAGAGGTGCCGCCCTTTTATTTCAGAAGGTTTCCTGTCCTCGATGGGCGGAGCCTCTCTCAGGTGTGTTGTCATGGGTTCTGGAAAAACCGGCTACCGGTAAGTAACCATGGTGTTTTTCAGCACAACAACACCAGGCCGCATGTTGCTCATGCTACTGTGAGCAGCTTGTGTGACCCAAATTTGCTACCACTGAGCACATTTGGGACATCATTGGCTGACAATTGCAAAGGGAGCTGTCAACAGCGGATCTTGATATTCCCAAGTGCGTTCAGCATGGCAAAACATTCATCAGACAACCATTAATAAACTCGTTTATAGCGTGCCAAGGCATGTAGGTACATGTATTTCTGGCACACATGCTCAATACTGAATAAATCAAGATATTTTGAAAAATGTTTTCCTTTTTTTCCCCATAATTTACATATCATTAACATTTCTATCTATCCTGTGATTTTCATATTTCCACAACTTTTCCTTCTCTGGGGCTCAATTCATCAAGGACAGCATTGTGGCCGCCAGTCTTGATGAAGGGGTGCGCTGGAGTCAGACGCTTCTAATTCATGAAGTGGTGCCTGTCTCTTCATAAATCTGGAGTGTCTGATGAGTGACGTGTGCCTCCAGTCAGGTACTGGAGTGAGATTTCTGGCTTAGGTAATGCCACAACTCGTCATGAATTGGACTAGCTATGGCATCCCGCCCCAGCTCCACCCATTTGCTTGAGAACGGCATAAGTAGCAGTTCGCCAAGTTGCATCTAAATTTTGCAACTTTTCATAGCTTTTAAGTCAGAATTCTGGAGTGAATACTTTGATGAATCGTGCTCTTGGTGTTGCAATTTCAATGTTGTGGAGTGTGATTAGGGCTTAATGGAGTCCTTAAATCACTGTTATAAATAAAAACTATGGTACTAGCATGAACAGAACCTTTTCCATAGGAGAAATATCATATTAATGGTCAAATAGTAGAATTTTAAATCACAAGACAACAATCCAGTGCACTGGAGCCGTGGTGGACTACGAGTGATCTTGGCCCCAGTCATTAAACGTCATGGGTCACTTAGCTGTGATACACTTATTAGGGTTGATGAACTGCATTTGAGGTGCACTTACAATTTCCTTTAATTCTAAATTTCAAAATATGCTGTTACTGAACAACATTTTTTAACTACACTGCTTGACAGCTGTAGGCAGTCTATTTCCGGTCACATATAAAATACCCCAAGACACTAAAGCAGGCCTTCAGTCATATTAAGTCTTATTCTGTTTGCGGGCAACTTTGAGCCATTGCTTTTGTTATGATATGATGAAATACAGTACAGACCAAAAGTTTGGACACACCTTCTCATTTAAAGATTTTTCTGTATTTTCATGACTATGAAAATTGTACAGTCACACTGAAGGCATCAAAACTATGAATTAACACATGTGGAATTATATACTTAACAAAAACGTGTGAAACAACTGAAAATATGTCTTATATTCTAGGTTCTTCAAAGTAGCCACCTTTTGCTTTGATGACTGCTTTGCACACTCTTGGCATTCTCTTGATGAGCTTCAAGATGTAGTCACCGGAAATGGTCTTCCAACAAGGAGTTTCCAGAGATGCTTAGCACTTGTTGGCCCTTTTGCCTTCACTCTGCGGTCCAGCTCACCCCAAACCATCTCTATTGGGTTCAGGTCTGGTGACTGTGGAGACCAGGTCATCTGGCGTAGCACCCCATCACTCTCCTTCTTGTTTAAATAGCCCTTACACAGCCTAGAGGTGTGTTTGGGGTCATTGTCCTGTTGAAAAATAAATGATGGTCCAACTAAACGCAAACCGGATGGAATAGCATGCCGCTGCAAGATGCTGTGGTAGCCATGCTGGTTCAGTATGCCTTCAATTTTGAATAAATCCCCAACAGTGTCACCAGCAAAGCACCCCACACCATCACACCTCCTCCTCCATGCTTCACGGTGGGAACCAGGCATGTAGAGTCCATCCGTTCACCTTTTCTGCGTCGCACAAAGACACGGTGGTTGGAACCAAAGATCTCAAATTTGGACTCCTCAGACCAAAGCACAGATTTCCACTGGTCTAATGTCCATTCCTTGTGTTCTTTAGCCCAAACAAGTCTCTTCTGCTTGTTGCCTGTCCTTAGCAGTGGTTTCCTAGCAGCTATTTTACCATGAAGGCCTACTGCACAAAGTCTCCTCTTAACAGTTGTTGAAGAGATGTGTCTGCTGCTAGAACTCTGTGTGGCATTGACCTGGTCTCTTATCTGATCTCGATGGTCCAGATGGATGGAGTGGAGGATGTCTGGTTGATGGATACCCCATGCAAACACGGCTACGGCGCTAACAAGGAGGAGGTGGAGTAATGTTTTGGGCTGGAATCATGGGGAGAGAGATTGTCGGCCCTTTTAGGATCCCTGAAGGGGTAAAGATAAACTCCATAATGTATGCTGAGTTACTCAAACAGCACTTCCTTCCATGGTTCAAGAAGAAGAACCGTGTATTCCGCAGCAAGATCATTTTCATGCATGATAATGCCCCGTCTCATGCTGCACATAACACATCTGCATCTCTGGCTGCTATGGGCATAAAAGGGGACAAACTTATGGTGTGGCACCCATGCTCCCCTGACCTCAACCCCATTGAGAACCTCTGGAGCATCATCAAAAGGAGTGTCTATGATGGTGGCAGGCAGTTCACATCTATGCAACAGCTCTGGGAGGGTATTCTGTCCTCATGCAAAACAATTAAAGCAGAAACCATCCAAAACCTGACAAACTCAATGGACGAGAGAGTTCAGAAGCTCCTTTCGAACAAGGGGTCCTATGTGCAAATGTAACATCACCTAGAATAAAGTTTTGAGTTGAAAACTATTTGATTTCAGTTTGTAATAACCTGCTAATGCTTATAATTTCAAAAATGACCATTTTTTTGTTCTTTATTAAAATGAAAAGGTTGAAAACTCTGCTGTGCATAATAATTTGGAACATGCATTTTGAGTGCAGTTTGAGTTTTTTTATTTTTTAAAAAAATATACTGTTATCATAGGCAGTTTGTACAAAAACCTTTCAATTGTACTCTAATAGTTATTTGACTGGAAAATTACAATGACTGCAATTCATATAGGTAATTTGGGAAAATCTGAGAAAATATTATTATGGCTATTATTTGCATAATAATTTGGAACACAGTGTAAATCCATGCCGTTTGCATGGATTTATATAGTGTGACCAGGTTGTCAAGCACTTTCCAAGTGATGCTAAAATCGCTTGGAAAGCGCTTGTCAACCCGCATACGGAAATGCAAGTGAAGAACGCTTCATTTCCGCATGTCCCTGGCAGGAAAACGCATGTACAATCCGCATGCGTTTTTTTTTTCTGCCAGGGAGATGCAGAAACGCTCAGGAAAAAATCCTGAGCATTTCTGCATCGTGGGCAGATAGCCTAAATGAGACACAAAGCTGGCCATCTTTAAAGGGAACCTATCAGCAGGATTTTGCAAAGTAAACTACAGCCATTGTCCGAGCCCAGCAGGAGCCGCGCTGCGGGTACAGTGTGCGCTCTGTGACGCCTCAAAGCCTTCTGTAAGCCCCTTACCCTGGGAGATGGGGGACTCTGAGTCGGGTCCTGTGATGGAGAGATGGGGTGCAGCCGTGGCCCGGACCCGCTCTGTGCCCAGGGCCGTCACATTAAAAAGGATGGTATGGGCTTATCCGGGTTGAGTGGCTGATTACGACTACGCTACCTGTGGCACCTGGTGAAGGCCACCAGCGCTGCTGCAGTCCGCCTAGGCATGGTGTTATGGCAGCCGATGTTGTTACTACTCCCCACAGGCGGAGCAGGGCCTCATGGCAGAGGGACAGGACGGAGGGGCTAGTAGTCCAGGAGGTCTGGTACTGCGTAGTGCGGTGTAGTGCAGAATAAAGAGTCCGGAGGCCATAGGGGTGAACTTCCAAGGCTTTACTCACAAAAGAGATGGCAGTAGGAAGGCGACTCCCTGCTCCTCACGGGGTTCTTCGGTCACCAGAGACGAAGGGGGTCCGACAACCTCCGAGTAAGTCCAGTGTTAAGTCAGGACCCCGCACCAGAGTGTTCCTAGACTTCAGACCGGGTCCTTTCCTGTCTGTGTGTGTGTAGATAGGCAGGGTCTCCCTCTGAACTCCTCTCATAAAAAGGGTACCGGTGGGATCCTCTGGGCCTACCGGGCTTACCCGACCAGGACGTAGAGTAGCAAGGTCGGGAGTCGGGGGCTGGTACCCCTCTTGCAGCCGGACTCCCTCTGAGTATATCAGGTGACGAGGACAGGTGGCGTACACCGCTCCTTCTGCATCCTCCCTGGGATCCATTTGCTGTGGAGCTACACTCCTGAGCTCCGGGCCTTCTTGGTCATGGTCCTTGACCGGGCTGAGACATTCATTATCTGCAGCCTGCCCCTCGACCCAAGGCTAAGGTACGAGGGCCTTGTCTCCGTCCTCTGCAGGCCCACACAGGATCCACGCTCAGGGAGGGAGATCACAATACAAAAGACCAAGAACCAAAATGGCTTTATTATTAAATATGAAATTTACAGTGTCACTAAAATGTGAGTCCTCCACCCTCACCCACTAAATGGTTCCCTTAGCTCTTGGTTCCCCAGTCTCCTAGTAACCAGGAGGGCAGCACCTAGTGCATTCTAGCCCCCTCTGGTGGGAGAAGTGTGGTGTTGGATGTGAAGGAAGGGTCCTGACCATCCCACTGTTCTTACCTCAGAGGAGGAACACTACACTCCATTAGGGAAGTGCAGCATCCCTGTGGCGGTCAAACCCTCAGGGGCGCCACATTCCCCCCTGGTGAAACACAGCACGTGCGCGGGCTGCAAAAGAGTAATACCTAGGAAAGTTTTCTTTTTATATAACAGTAAACCATCTTCCCTTTATGGGAGACACATCTTCTTAAACGTTACAAACATAATAATATAGTACAAAAATACAAAAGTATAAAAATATAAAATTATAAAAGTGCTAGCATTTTCCAGAGACATTCATATGCAGACAGACGGGTTAAAGTGCAAGGACGAAGAGTCAGTTCAGAAGCGCGAGGGACCTGTCCGAAACCCCCAACGTGGGCCCTGGGGTGGCTGCAGGGCATGAAGATCCCGAGTTGGACCTCCAGGAGAGCCACCCTGACAGATTTTTCTTCTGAGGTCTGAGGTAGAAATATATACGCGGTTTTACATAAAACCAATAAGGAGCACCTAAAGAGATGCAAACTATGTACAAGAAAGGAGTCTGTCTGCTGCAAGTCCGCAGGGACCAATGTCTCTATAAACCGGAGATAGAAAATCAAAACTTAAACGTCAACATATTAACTTTTAACAGGTTACAGCCGCTGGGGGCTGCTTAGATCTCGGGTTCCCTCCTGGGAAAAGGCTGGTTCGTCCCAACGGAGGCTGACCGGTCCTCTGAGGCTGAGCGTGAGGGGGGCGTCGCTCCCGGACACCTTGTGGACATCCAGGGCGTACCACCCCCGCACCCCATGGTGGCGAGAGTACGTAACTACATCGCCCGGGAAGAAGTTCCGGCCAGGGTGTCCCTTCTTCAAACACGGCTCGACGTCCCGCCTGCTGACGAATACGTCATCCTGGTACTGGGGACTCCTTATGAACCCCTATCCCGCCTCATGGTGGAAGCGGATGACTTGCCCTTCCACTCGGGGACTTGGATGGGTTGCCTCTTCCTGTCGGGCCCGGGACTTGGCAGCCTTGACCCGCACCTTGAGGCGCTCGCAGCGGACCTCCCTCTGGCGTTGCTCCCGAGTGAGTTGGAGGATCTGCTCACGGCACCGCTCACTCCTCCTCTGCGCTTCAGCACGGGTCTCCCGGGTGAAGCCCATCAGGTCCCCCCCCTGGTTGTCCCAGGCCCACTCCTCAGCCTCTGGCCAGGTGACTGTTGGTGCGGGTAACGGTGTCATTAGGGGTTGCTGTGGGTCCTCTGCAAGCGTGGACCAGTCCGGGTTGGGGTCGGTGGATACCCCAGCAGCCTCAGGCGCTTCCGATTCGGGAGTTGGGCCGCAGTGCAGGCCCCCACCTATAGCTGATGCTTGCAGCTCCAGGGCAAAGACCTGCTGCCAGGTGACCGCGCCAGGCAGGAGATACTCAGTCATGAGGTCCAGTATGAGTACAGTAGGCTCAGCAGCCGGGGCAGGGGTAGCACACTCACCCGCCTCTGGGCCGCTCACGACCTCTGTCACCGTGTCTCCCTGAGCTTCAGCTCCTTGGCGGCGGGCCCGGATGCGCAGCAGCATTTCTTCCCGCCACGCAGCAGACGCCGCCTCCTGGGCCTCTTTCTGTCTCCGCACAAGACCCGGGGCTTCCTGGTGGAGAAACTCCAAATCTCCCGCTGTTAGGATCTTGCCGCCTCACTCCCTGCCAGGGGAAAGACCTGGACCGGGTTCGGAAGGCTCCGTAGGTTGCCTCCAGAAGCGTCCATGTCTACTCCCGAAGATTGCCAACCTCCGACTGCAATGGCCGCACCTTGTTGTTTTTCTTCTTCCTCCTCTTTCGGGGCGGTTCCTGGGCGGCATCCTGACAGGCCCACCTTCATTCAGCCCATCCGGTTTGATGGGCATTACCCCGCGGACAGTCTCTGATGGAAGGGGCGGTCCACACTTTTGGCGCCATGCGGGAGCCCAGCCCACGATGGGAGGTGTTTGAAGACCGTCTTTTCACTGCATTATGGCGCCTGTTCTTCTTGGGCAGGCGCCATTTTAAGTGGAAAATGACAGTTCAAGGTGTAAGACACACAGTACCCGGTAGCAATGGGTAATTCCTTCCTTTGCTGCGGGCACGCGATCCTGCCGACTATGCAAGGTTGTGACTCCTCAAAGCCTTCTGTAAGCCCCTTACCGTGGGAGATGGGGGACTCGAAGTCAGGTCCTGTGATGGAGAGATGGGGTGCAGCTCTGGCCCGGACCCGCTCCGTGCCCAGGGCCGTCACATTAAAAAGGATGGTATGGGCTTATCCGGGTTGAGTGGCTGATTACGACTACGCCACCTGTGGCACCTGGTGAAGTCCACCAGCGCTGCTGCAGTTCGCCGAGGCATGGTGTTATGGCAGCCGACATTGTTACTACTCCCCACAGGTGGACAGGGCCTCAGGGCAGAGGGACAGGACAGAGGAGGTAGTAGTCCAGGAGGTCTGGTACTGCGTAGTGCGATGTAGTGCAGAATAAAGAGTCCGGAGGCCATAGGGGTGAACTTCCAAGGCTTTACTCACAAAAGAGATGGCAGTAGGAAGGCGACTCCCTGCTCCTCACGGGGTTCTGCGGTCACCAGAGACAAAGGAGGTCCGACAACCTCCGAGTAAGTCCAGTGTTAAGTCAGGACCCCGCACCAGAGTGTTCCTAGACTTCAGACCGGGTCCTTTCCTGTCTGTGTGTGTGTGTAGATAGGCCGGGTCTCCCTCTGAACTCCTCTCAGAAAAAGGATACTGGTGGCAGCTCCGCTCCTTCCGTTACCCGGTGGGATCCTCTGGGCCTACCGGGCTTTCCCGACCAGGACGTAGAGTAGCAAGGTCGGGTGTCGGGGGCCGGTACCCCTCTTGCAGCCGGACACCCTCTGAGTATATCAGGTGGCGAGGACCGGTGGCGTACACCGCTCCTTCTGCATCCTCCCTGGGATCCATTTGCTGTGGAGCTACACTCCTGAGCTCCGGGCCTTCTTGGTCATGGTCCTTGACCAGGCTGAGACATTCATTATCTGCAGCCTGCCCCTCGACCCAAGGCTAAGGTACGAGGGCCGTGTCTCAGTCCTCTGCAGGCCCACAGAGGATCCACGCTCAGGGAGGGAGATCACAATACAAAAGACCAAGAACCAAAATGGCTTTATTATTAAATATGAAATTTACAGTGTCACTAAAATGTGAGTCCTCCACCCTCACCCACTAAATGGTTCCCCTAGCTCTTGGTTCCCCAGTCTCCCAGTAACCAGGAGGGCAGCACCTAGTGCATTCTAGCCCCCTCTGGTGGGATGGGAGAAGTGTGGTGTTGGATGTGAAGGAAGGGTCCTGACCATCGCACTGTTCTTACCTTAGAGGAGGAACACTACACTCCATTAGGGAAGTGCAGCATCCCTGTGGCGGTCAAACCCTCAGGGGCGCCACAGCTCTATTAAGGAAAATGAATGGGCGTGGGATCAGTGAATATTCATTTTCTTTAGCAGCGGGCACAGTGTAGGCTGCAGCCATAGTACATTATATATGTATGTAGTGTATATATAATATAGAAAAGATATATTGGAACAGCACCATTTCACATATACTCACAGTGGGTGCCAAGCCTCCAAGCGACCTGTCCAAATTGCATCTTAATAGAAAATGGAATGAAGGTGAGCATTGACCTGGTCAGGCTATCTGGCTAATGCAGATTAAGTAAAACCCGGCAGGGCCTTCATTTCTTGGGGGAGGCTACAGGAAGGCAGTGTTTTTTTTTTCCAGTGGCTCGTGCCACAGGTCCTTTAAAAACCCTGCACTAAGGATTAGTGTTGTTCTATGTTGGAACCTGCTAGGAGCATAGCAGGAAAGCTCAGCAGGATTGAGTGTGGCTGAACCCACGCCTGGGAAGGCTCTGCACCTATCAGGCTCTGAGAGACTCGGCGCGGCCGTTGCCCATGGCAACCGTTGTTTGTTTTAACCCGGCTACGAACCGGAGGACTTTTCTGTTTACCCGTGAGTTGCTGAATAAGGCTGTTTATGTTGGACTTGCTTGGGTCACTGCCTCAGTTACTGCATGGTGTGAACACCGCCGCCTTACAGCTTGGTGGAGAATGCGTGTATAGTGACTGAGGCATACACCTCCGGCAGCTGCATGACCACAATCTGGCCGGCCACCTTTCAGCCTAACCCCGTGGACAAAATGGAGGAGCTGTTAAGGCAATTGGTCCTCACGCAGCGGTAGCAGCAGGAGCAGTTCAAGCAGCAGCAGGAGCAGCTCAAGCAGCAGGAGCAGCACACCAATGAGCTGATCGCGCAGCAACTCACAGCCCTGCAGGAGACGCCGACGGAACCAGCCCCGGAATGTTGAGAGGCCCGGGACAAGGTTTGCTCAGCGTTGATGGGACCGGAGGACGATGTGGAAGCCTTCCTGACCATTTATGAGCGCACAGCAGAGCGGGAAAACCTACCAGCCGGTCAGTGGGCAGAAATGGTGGCTCCGTTTCTTGTCGGAGATGCCCAAAAGGCCTACTTCGACCTCAGTCGGGAGGACGCCCAGGACTACCAGAGTCTCAAAGGTGAGATCCTTGCCTGACTGGGGGCCAATACATACGTAAGGGCTCAGCGCTTATTTTCATGGGCCTATGTGGAGACTCGATCCTCCTGATCTCAGGCTTATGACCTTTTGCAGCTGGAGATGGCTCCAGCCTGAGTCTTTGACTCCAGCCCAGATGGTGGAGAGGGCGGTGGTCGACCACTCTGCTGGCCGCTATCCAACATTGGGTGGAGCAAGGGGACCTGGGTACCCTCGACCAGGTGGTCAGCCTGATCGAGCGCTACTCGGCCACTCAGGACTTTATCCGAGACTCTGCCCCCTCGCGGCTGTCACACCGATCCCTGCCAACCCAGGAACCGGGAAAGGGGTCGCGTCCCTCTGCTGAGGACAGTCAGCACCATATCCATGCTGAAGGAGTACCCCTGAGTGAGAGTGTCAGGAGACCGGTTCCCTCCTAAACGGTCATAAGACCTAACAGTACCTCCACCATTAGGTGCTGGCGGTGTCAGGGGCCAGGACATGTGGTTGCTAACTGCGCCTGACTACGGAACCCATGAACTGCGGGTGTAACCGAGCTGGAAGTGTCCCGGGGCACGTTTGGGGCAGCTCAGCTACAGGATCCCACTCTGACTCGGGAGCGGGAAAGGGTGCTAGAGGTAAATGGCGTAGCTCAACAGCCCGGTGCAGATACTGTATTTCCACACATGGTAGTCAACGGTGAGTTGCTCTATAGGGTAGACAAAAGCAGGGATGAGGTCGTGGAACAGTTAGCGGTACCTCAGTCGTACCGTCGGGCAGTTCTGGAGTTGGCACACACACACCTGCTGGGTGGACATTAAGGGGTTAAAAAGACACAAGAGCATATCTTACAGCGGTTCTTTTGGTCGGGGATTTACGCGGAGGTCCAAATCCTGCCCCGAATGTCAATTGACCACACCTTTTCAACGGATTGCAATGGACTTGGTATGGCCCATTGTAAAATCCACTCGTGGCCACCAACATATACTAGTGGTCGTCGACTATGCCACCCGGTACCCAGAGGCTATTCCGCTATACCACACCTTGGCAAAACTGATTGCACGGGAGCTGTTTGCCATGTACTGTCGTTTTGGACTACCTAAGGAGATCCTGACGGACCAAGGGACCCCATTTGTGTCCAAAGTGACAAGGGAACTGTGCAAAGTGCTAAAAATTAAACAATTGTGCGCCTCGGTGTACCACCCTCAAACCGACGGACTAGTAGAACGGTTCAATAAAACCCTCAAGTCCATGTTAAGAAAAGGTGGTTTCTAAGGACGGAAGGGATTGGGACATGTTGCTACCCTATTTGATGTTCGCCGTACGTGAGGTACCCCAGGCGTCCACAGGGTTCTCTACCTTTGAGTTATTGTACGGCAGACACCCTAGGGGTCTGTTAGACGTAGCCTAAGAGACGTGGGAACAAGAGCCGACTCCACATAGGAGTATAATTGAACACGTGGCTAGTTTGCAGGACCGGATTGCGGCAGTCATGCCCATCGTGAAAGAACATCTGTTAGATGCCCAGGCAGCCCAGAGGCGCACATATAATAAAAGAGCCACGGTCAGGTCTTTTAACAAGGGTGATCGGCTGTTAGTACTGGTACCCACAGCCGAGAGTAAGCTCATGGCCAAGTGACAAGGGCCATATGAGGTTCGAGAAAAGGTGGGGGAGGTAAATTACCGGGTGTATCAGCCCAGAAGGAGGAAACCTGAGCAGCTTTATCATGTAAACCTGCTAAAACCGTGGAAAGATCGAGAGTGTTTAGTTACAGACGTCACTCCGGGCATATCGCTAGGGAGTTCTCTACCTTCAGCCAGGGATGCGTCCAGGGGAGAGGTCAGGATAAGTGATGCTCTCACTAAACAGCAGCGATGAGAGGCTCACTCGCTGGTGCAGCAGAATACCGACGTGTTCTCAGAGCTACCGGGTAAGACTACAGTTCTCCAACATGACATTGTCACCGAACCTGGGGTAAGGGTGCAAATGAGACCGTACCGCATACCCGAAGCCCGGAGGCAAGCCATCACGGCTGGGGTAAAACAAATGCTCCAGTTAGGCGTCATCGAGAAATCACGGAGTGAGTGGGCTAGCCCCATCGTACTGATTCCGAAACCAGACAGATCGTTACGCTTCTGTAACGAGTTCCGGAAATTAAATGAAGTGTCGAAGTTTGATCTTTATCCAATGCCCAGGGTGGATGAGTGACTGGGGCAGGCCCAGTACTTTACCACGCTCAATCTCACCAAGGGTTACTGGCAGGTACCTCTCACGAAATCGGCTAAGGAAAAGACCGCCTTCATACAGTGGTGGCCAAAAGTATTGGCACCCCTGTACTTCTGTCAGATAATACTCAGTTTCTTCCTGAAAATGATTGCAATCACAAATTCTTTGGTATTATTATCTTCATTTAATTAGCTTGCAAGGAAAAAACACAAAAGAGAATGAAGCAAAAATCAAATCATTGATCATTTCACACAAAACTCCAAAAATGGGCCAGACAAAAGTATTGTCACCCTCAGCCTAATACTTGGCTGCACAACCTTTAGCCAAAATAACTGCGAACAACCGCTTCCGGTAACCATCAATGAGTTTCTTACAATGCTCTGCTGGAATTGTACAGTCATGGCCAAAAGTATTGAGAATGAGACAAATAGTAATTTTTCCAAAGTTTACTGCTTCATTTTTTGTAATGGCAATTTGCATATACTCCTGAATGTCAAAGAGTGATCAGCTTAACAGCAATTACTGTACTTGCAAAGTCAATATTTGCCCAGAAAATGAACTTTAACCCCCAAAACACATTTCAACATCATTGCAGTCCTGCCTTAAAAGGAGCAGCTAACATCGTTTTAGTGATTGATTCATTAACACAGGTGTGGGTGTTGATGAGGACAGGGCTGGCGATCAATCAGTCATGATTAAGTAAGAATGACATCACTGGACACTTTAAAAGGAGGCTGGTTCTTGGTATCATTGTTTCTCTTCAGTTAACCATGGTTATCTCTAAAGAAACACGCGCAGCCATCATTGCACTGCACAAAAATGGCCTAACAGGGAAGAGTATCGCAGCTACAAAGATTGCACCTCAGTCAACAATCTATCGCATCATCAAGAACTTCAAGGAGAGAGCTTCCATTGTTGTCAAAAAGGCTCCAGGGCGCCCAAGAAAGACCAGCAAGCGCCAGGACCATATCTTAAAACTGTTTCAGCTGCGGGATCGGACTACCAGCAGTGCCGAGCTTGCTCAGGAATGGCAGCAGGCTGGTGTGAGTGCTTCTGCATGCACTGTGAGGCGGAGACTCTTTGAGCAAGGGCTGGTTTCAAGGAGGGCAGCAAAGAAGCCACTTCTCTCCAGAAAAAACATCAGGGACCGACTGATATTCTGCAAAAGGTACAGGGAGTGGACTGCTGAGGACTGGGGCAAAGTCATTTTCTCTGATGAATCCCCTTTTCGATTGTTTGG
Source organism: Phyllobates terribilis (assembly GCF_046119375.1). NCBI lineage: Eukaryota > Metazoa > Chordata > Amphibia > Anura > Dendrobatidae > Phyllobates > Phyllobates terribilis. The sequence continues at coordinate 264,973,032 of NW_027362761.1, forward strand.
GACATCTGGAAAACAGCTTATTCAGAGAAGAAGAGGTGAGCGCTACCACCAGTCTTGTCTCATGCCAACTGTAAAGCATCCTGAAACCATTCATGTGTGAGGTTGCTTCTCAGCCAAGGGAATCGGCTCACTCACAGTCTTGCCTAAAAACACAGCCATGAATAAAGAATGGTACCAGAATGTCCTCCAAGAGCAACTTCTCCCAACCGTCCAAGAGCAGTTTGGCGCCCAACAATGCCTTTTCCAGCATGATGGAGCACCTTGCCATAAAGCAAAGGTGATAACTAAATGGCTCATGGAACAAAACATAGAGATTTTGGGTCCATGGCCTGGAAACTCCCCAGATCTTAATCCCATTGAGAACTTGTGGTCAATCATCAAGAGACGGGTGGTCAAACAAAAACCAACAAATTCTGGCAAAATGCAAGCATTGATTATGCAAGAATGGACTGCTATCAGTCAGGATTTGGTCCAAAAGTTGATTGAGAGCATGCCAGGGAGAATTACAGAGGTCTTGAAGAAGAAGGGGCAACACTGCAAATATTGACTTGCTGCATTAACTCATTCTAACTGTCAATATAACCTATTGGTACTCATAATATGATTGCAATTATATTTCTGTATGTGATATAAACATCAGACAAACACTAATAAAAACCAGAGGCCAGCAGATCATGTGAAAATATAATTTTGGTGTCATTCTCAAAACTTTTGGCCATGACTGTAGACCATTCTTCTTTGGCAAACTGCTCCAGGTCCCTGATATTTGAAGGGTGCCTTCTCCAAACTGCCATTTTGAGATCTCTCCACAGGTGTTCTATGGGATTCAGGTCTGGAATCATTGCTGGCCACCTTAGAAGTCTCCAGTGCTTTCTCTCAAACCATTTTATAGTGCTTTTGGAAGTGTCATTGTCCTGCTGGAAGACCCATGACCTCTGAGGGAGACCCAGCTTTCTCACACTGGGCCCTACATTATGCTGCAAAATTTGTTGGTAGTCTTCAGACTTCATAATGCCATGCACACGGTCAAGCAGTCCAGTGCCAGAGGCAGCAAAGCAACCCTAAAACATCAGGGAACCTCCGCCATGTTTGACTGTAGGGACCGTGTTCTTTTCTTTGAATGCCTCTTTTTTTTTTCTGTACACTCTATGTTGATGCTTTTTGCCAAAAAGCTCTACTTTTGTCTCATCTGACCAGAGAACATTCTTCCAAAACGTTTTAGGCTTTCTCAGGTAAGTTTTGGCAAACTCCAGCCTGGCTTTTTTATGTCTCGGGGTAAGAAGTGGGGTCTTCCTGGGTATCCTACCATACAGTCCCTTTTCATTCAGACGCCGACGGATAGTACGGGTTGACACTGTTGTACCCTCGGACTGCAGGGCAGCTTGAACTTGTTTGGATGTTAGTCGAGGTTCTTTATCCACCATCCGCACAATCTTGCGTTGAAATCTCTCGTCAATTTTTCTTTTCCGTCCACATCTAGGGAGCTTAGCCACAGTGCCATGGGCTTTAAACTTCTTGATGACCCTGCGCACGGAAGACACAGGAACATTCAGGTCTGTGGAGATGGACTTGTAGCCTTGAGATTGCTCATGCTTCCTCACAATTTGGTTTCTCAAGTCCTCCGACAGTTCTTTGGTCTTCTTTCTTTTCTCCATCCTCAATGTGGTACACACAAGGACACAGGACAGAGGTTGAGTCAACTTTAATCCATGTTAACTGGCTGCAAGTGTGATTTAGTTATTGGCAACACCTGTTAGGTGCCACAGGTAAGTTACAGGTGCTGTTAATTACACGAATTAGAGAAGCATCACATGATTTTTCAAACAGTGCCAATACTTTTGTCCACCCCCTTTTTTAGGTTTGGTGTGGAATTGTATCCAATTTGGCTTTAGGACAATTATTTTTGTGTTTTTTCATTGAAGACAAATAAAATGAAGATAATAATACCAAAGAATTTGTGATTGAAATCATTTTCAGGAAGAAACTGAGTATTATCTGACAGAATTGCAGGGGTGCCAATACTTTTGGCCACCACTGTAACTCCAGAGGGTCTATATCACTATGTGGTCTTACCTTTTGGGTTACATGGGGCCCCGGCTACATTCCAGAGGTTGATGGACATAGTGATCAAGCCTCATCAGGAGTACGCGTCCGTGAACCTAGATGATATTATCATCTTTAGCACCGACTGGCATACGCATCTATCCCAGGTACAAGCGGTGCTGGATTCTCTCAGAGCCGCGGGGTTAAAGGCAAACCCCAAAAAATGTGTGATTGGCCGAGGAGTTATCAAGCCCCAAATCAATAAAGTTGAGGCCATAAAAAACTGGCCTAAACCCTCAAGTACAAAGCAGGTAAGAGCGTTCCTTGGCATCCTTGGGTATTACCGCTGGTTTATACCTAATTTTGCTGAGAGAACGGCGGCCCTGACCGATCTCTTGAAAGGAAAAAAATCGGTAATGGTTTGGTGGAACCCTCAGTCAGAAGAAGCGTTTCAGTCCATGAAGTTGGCCCTGTGTGGACAGCCGGTCCTCATCAGCCCCAACTTCAAGGAAACCTTCATTGTACAGACAGATGCCTCGGAGGTAGGCCTAGGGGCGGTATTGTCACAAAAAGTGAATGGTGAAGAGCACCTGGTCACCTACTTGAGTAGAAAACTTGTCCCGGCAGAGAAAAACTATAGCGTGGTAGAGAAGGAGTGTTTGGCTATTAAGTGGGCCTTGGAATCGCTACGCTATTATTTACTCGTGTGTCAGTTCCGCTTAGTGACGGACCACTCACCCTTGGTATGGATGAGGAATGCCAAGGAGAGGGATGCACGAGTCACCAGGTGGTTCCTGTCACTGAAAAATTTCAGTTTCTCTGTAGAACATCGCCCTGGGAAGTCGCAGGCAAACGCGGATGCCCTGTCCCGGGCACCCTGTATGGTGTCAAATGTTCAACCCCACAAGTTTGAACAGAGGGGGGGATATGTGAGGCAGTGACCGGGATCGTATACGAGGGGCATTATATATCCCCCAGAATGTGTACAGAGACCTATTAAATCCATTGGAGTGCATTGCAGTCACAAACTCACCTGCATCTGCAATGCAGGAATGAATGTGAGCATTGACCTGATCAGGCTATCTGGCTAAGGCAGATTAGTAAAACCCGGCAGGGCCTTCATTTCTTGGAGGAGGCTACAGGAAGGCAGTGGGGCGGCCTCCTCCCTCCAACCCGGGTTTTCCAGTGGCTCTTGCCACAGGTCCTTTAAAAACCCTGCATTAAGGAGTAGTGCTGTTCAGTATTGGAACCTGCTAGAAACATAGCAGGAAAGCTCGGCGGGCCTGTGTGTAGCTGAACCCATGCCTGGGAAGGCTCTGCACCCGTTAGGCTCTGAGCAACCCGGAGCGGCCGTTGCCCACGGCAACCGTTGTTTTAAGGACTCATGTTCACCCGTCTGCGAACCGGAGGACTTTTCTGTTTACCCGTGAGTTGCTGAATAAAGCTGTTTATGTTGGACTTGCTTGGGTCACTGCCTCAGTTACTGCACAGTGTGAACACTGCCGCCTTACAGCTTGGTGGAGAATGCGGGCATTGTGACTGAGGCATACCCCACCGGCAGCTGCATGACCACAATCCTGCCTGCCACCTTTCAGCCCAACCCCGTGGACAAAATGGAGGAGCTGTTAAGACAATTGGTCCTCACACAGCGGCAGCAGCAGGAGCAGTTCAAGTAGCAGCAGCACACCAATGAGCTGATCATGCAGCAGCTCACAGCCCTGCAGGAGACACCGACGGCACCAGCCCCGGAACGTCGAGAGGCCCGGGACAAGGTTTGCTCAGCGTTGAGGAAGATGGGACCGGAGGACGATGTGGAAGCCTTCCTGACCATTTATGAGCGCACAGCAGAGCGGGAAAACCTACCAGCCAGCCAGTGGGCAGAAATGGTGGTTCCGTTTCTGGTCGGCAATACCCAAAAGGCCTACTTCAACCTCAGTCGGGAGGACGCCCAGGACTAGTAGAGGCTCAAAGTTGAGATCCTTGCCCGACTGGGGGTCAATACATACGTGAGGGCTCAGCGCGCATTTTCATGGGCCTATGTAGAGACCCGACCTGCCCGGTCTCAGGCTTATCACCTTTTGCAGCTGGTAAAGAGGCAGCTCCAGCCTGAGTCTTTGACTCCAGCCCAGATGGTGGAGAGGGTGGTGGTCGACCGGTTGGTGAGGACTCTGCAGGCCGCTATCCAACGTTGGGTGGGGCAAGGGGACCCCGGGACCCCCGACCAGGTGGTCAGCCTGATCAAGCGCTACTCAGCCACTCAGGACTTTATCCGAGACTCTGCCCCCTCGCGGCTGTCACGCCGATCCCTGCCAACCCAGGAACCAAGAAAGGGGTCGCGTCCCTCTGCTGAGGACAATCAGCACCGTACCCGTACTGAAGGGGTACCCTGGAGTGAGAGTGGCAGAAGACCGGTTCCCTCCCAAATGGTCATAAGACCTAACAGTACCTCCACCATTAGGTGCTGGCGGTGTTAGGGGCCGGGACATGTGGTTGCTAACTGCCCCCTGACTACGGAACCTATGGACTGCGGGTATAACTGCCGGGTCTCAATGTACGCTCAAACCATCTGCACTGCGAGTGCTGACCCCTTGGACAGTGAACCCCAACTGTGCCAGGTACTGGTTAATGGGTACCCTATGGAGGCCCTCCTAGACTCGGGTAGCCTAGAGACTTTGGTACATGGGTTGCTGGTGGCAGGAGACAACCCCAGTGGATGGACAGTCGGGGTTGTGTGTATCCATGGGGACCTCCGAGAGTATCCAACCACGGAGGAAGTTTTGTCCACGCCATGTGGAGAAATAAAATATGTGGTGGGGGTGGCAAAATCTCTTCCCTATGGGACTGTGTTGGGAAGAGACTTGCGCCTGTTCTGGACTCTGTGAAAAAACAAAATCCACTCTCCCCCCAGTAAAATTTGTTACAGGCGCTGTACCCGACGAACCCGAATCAGGGGTACCTGCCGTAGGGGTGTCCAACCTATGGACAGAGTGTGACCCCGATAGGTCTCCCGTAGAGGTTATGGCAGTAGAGGTCGAGGAGAGCCCATCGATCCCCGAGCTGGAAGTGTCCCGGCGCACGTTTGGGACAGCTCAGCTACAGGATCCCACTCTGATTCGGGCGCGGGAAAGGGTGTTAGAGGTAAATGGCATAGCTCAACAGTCCGGTGCAGATACTGTATTTCCACGCATGGTAGTCAATGGTGAGTTGCTCTATAGGGTAGACAAAATCAGGGATGAGGTCATGGAACAGTTAGTGGTACCTCAGTCGTACCGTCGGGCGGTTCTGGAGTTGGCACACACACACCTGCTGGGTGGACACTTAGGGGTTAAAAAGACGCAAAAGTGTATCTTACAGCGGTTCTTTTTGCAGGGGATTTATGCGGAGGTCCAAAAGTACTGCAAATCCTGCCCCGAATGTCAGTTGACCAGACCCACCGCAAGTTTCCGTAGCCCATTGGTACCCCTGCCAGTGAAAGAAGTACCTTTTGAACGGATTGCAATGGACTTGGTAGGGCCCACTGTAAAATCCGCTCGTTGCCACGAACATATACTGGTGGTCATCGACTATGCCACCCGGTACCCAGAGACTATACCGCTACGCCACACCTCGGCTAAACTGATTGGACAGGAGCTGTTTGCCATGTTCTGTCTCTTTGGAATACCTAAGGAGATCCTAACGGATCAAGGGACCCCTTTTATGTCCAAGGTGACAAGGGAACTGTGCAAACTGCTAAAAATTAAACAATTGCGCACTTTGGTGTATCACCCTCAAAGCGACAAACTAGTAGAACGGTTCAATAAAACCCTCAAGTCCATGTTAAAAAAGGTGATTTCTAAGGATGGAAGGGATTGGGGCATGTTTCTACCCTATTTGATGTTCACCGTCCGTGAGGTAGCCCAGGCTTCCACAGGGTTCTCTACCTTTGAGTTATTGTACGGCAGACACCCTAGGGGTCTGTTAGATGTAGTCTAAGAGACGTGGGAACAAGAGCCGACTCCACATAGGAGTATAATTGAACACGTGCAGGACCGGATTGCGGCAGTCATGCCCATCGTGAAAGAACATCTGTTAGATGCCCAGGCAGCCCAGAGGCGCACATATAATAAAAGAGCCACGGTCAGGTCTTTTAACAAGGGTGATCGGCTGTTAGTACTGGTACCCACAGCCGAGAGTAAGCTCATGGCCAAGTGACAAGGGCCATATGAGGCTCGAGAAAAAGTGGGGGAGGTAAATTACCGGGTGTATCAGCCCAGAAGGAGGAAACCTGAGCAGCTTTATTATGTAAACCTGCTAAAACCTTGGAAAGATCGAGAGTGTTTAGTTACAGACGTCACTCCGGGCATATCGCCAGAGAGTTCTCTACCTTCAGCCAGGGATGAGTCCGGGGGAGAGGTCAGGATAAGTGATGCTCTCACTAAACAGCAGCGAAGGGAGGCTCGCTCGCTGGTGCAGCAGAATACCGACGTGTTCTCAGAGCTACCGGGTAGGACTACAGTTCTCCAACATGACATTGTCACCGAACCTGCGGTAAGGGTGCGAATGTGACCATACCGGGTACCCGAAGCCCAGAGGCAAGCCATCACGGCTGAGGTAATACAAATACTCCAGTTAGGCATCATCGAGGAACCACGGAGTGAGTGGGCTAGCCCCATCGTACTGATTCTGAAACCAGACAGATCGTTACGCTTCTGTAACGACTTCCGGAAATGAAATGAAATGTCGAAGTTTGACGTTTATCCAATGCCCAGGGTGGATGAGCTGACTGAGAGACTGGGGCAGGCCCAGTACTTTACCACACTCGATCTCACCAAGGGTTACTGGCAGGTACCTCTCACGAAATCGGCGAAGGAAAAGACCACCTTCATAACTCCGGAGGGTCAATATCACTATGTGGTCTTACCTTTTGGGTTAGATGGGGCCCCGGCTACATTCCAGAGGTTGATGGACATAGTGATCAAGCCTCATCAGGAGTACGCATCCGCGTATCTAGATGATTTTATCATCTTTAGCACCGACTGGCATACGCATCTATCCCAGGTACAAGCGGTGCTGGATTCTCTGAGTCGCGGGGTTAACAGCAAACCCCAAAAAATGTGTGATTGGCCAAGGAGTTGTCAAGCCCCAAATCAATAAAGTTGAGGCCATAAAAAACTGGCCTAAACCCTCAAGTACAAAGCAGGTGAGAGCGTTCCTTGGCATCTGTGGGTATTATCGCCGGTTTATACCTAATTTTGCTGAGAGAACGGCGGCCCTGATTGATCTCTTGAAAGGAAAAAACCCTTCCTCCCAGACTCTGGGACCTTGATTTTCAAATGAAAATTGGAACTCTGGAACCTTGTGGAGTGTGTCAATGACTGCCTTCTGGACATCTGTCAAGTCAGCAGTCTTCCCCATGATTGTAGAGCCTACTGAAACAGACTAAGGGACCTTTTTAAATGCTTAGGAAGCCTTTAGAGTTGTTTTTTGTTAATTATTTTAATTTACTGAGAAAATTACTTTTGTGTTTTTATTGGCTGTAAGCCATATTCATCAACATTAACAGAAATAAACACTTGAAATAGATTACTCCGTTTGTAATGACTCCTATATAACATGAGTTTCACTTTGTATTGAAGAACTGAAATAAATTAACTTTTTGATGATATTCTAATTTAGTGAGATGCACCTGTGTGTGTGTGTATGTATGTGTGTATGTATATATATATATATATATATATATATATATACACAGTACAGACCAGAAGTTTGGACACACCATCTCATGTAAAGATTTTTCTGTATTTTCATAACTATGAAAATTGTACATTCAAACTGAAGGCATCAAAACTATGAATTAACACATGTAGAATTATATACTTAACAAAAAAGTGTGAAACAACTGAAAATATGTCTTATATTCTAGGTTCTTCAAAGTAGCCACCTTTTGCTTTGATGACTGCTTTGCACACTTTTGGCATTCTCTTGATGAGCTTCAAGAGGTAGTCACTGGAAATGGTTTTCACTTCACAGGTGTGCCCTGTCAGGTTTAATAAGTGGGATTTCTTGCCTTATAAATGGGGTTGGGACCATCAGTTGTGTTGTGCAGAAGTCTGCTGGATACACAGCTGGTAGTCCTACTGAATAGACTGTTAGAATTTGTATTATGGCAAGAAAAAAGCAGCTAAGTAAAGAAAAACGAGTGGCCATCATTACTTTAAGAAATGAAGGTCAGTCAGAGCGAAAAATTGGGAAAACTTTGAAAGTGTCCCCAAGTGCAGTTGCAAAAACCATCAAGCGCTGCAAAGAAACTGGCTCACATGAGGACCGCCCCAGGAAAAGAAGACCAAGAGTCACCTCTGCTTCTGAGGATAAGTTTATCCGAGTCAGCAGCCTCAGAAATTGCAGGCTAACAGCAGCTCAGATTAGAGACCAGGTCAATGCCACACAGAGTTCTAGCAGCAGACACATCTCCTCAACAACTGTTAAGAGGAGACTTTGTGCAGCAGGCCGTCATGGTAAAATAGCTGCTAGGAAACCACTGCTAAGGACAGGCAACAAGCAGAAGAGACTTGTTTGGGCTAAAGAACACAAGGAATGGACATTAGACAAGCGGAAATCTGTGCTTTGGTCTGATGAGTCCAAATTTGAGATCTTTGGTTCCAACCACCGTGTCTTTGTGCGACGCAGAAAAGGTGAACGGATGGACTCTACATGCCTGGTTCCCACCGTGAAGCATGGAGGAGGAGGTGTGATGGTTTGGGGGTGCTTTGCTAGTGACATTGTTGGGGATTTATTCAAAATTGAAGGCATACTGAACCAGCATGGCTACCACAGCATCTTGCAGCAGCATGCTATTCCATCCTGTTTGCGTTTAGTTGGACCATCATTTATTTTTCAACAGGACAATGACCCCAAACACACCTCCAGGCTGTGTAAGGGCTATTTGACCAAGAAGGAGAGTGATGGGGTGCTACGCCAGATGACCTGGCCTCCACAGTCACCAGACCTGAACCCAATCGAGATGGTTTGGGGAGAGCTGGACCGCAGAGTGAAGGCAAAAGGGCCAACAAGTGCTAAGCATTTCTGGGAACTCCTTCAAGATTGTTGGAAGACCATTTCCGGTGACTACCTCTTGAAGCTCATCAAGAGAATGCCAAAAGTGTGCAAAGCAGTCATCAAAGCAAAAGGTGGCTACTTTGAAGAACCTAGAATATGACATATTTTCAGTTGTTTTACACTTTTTTGTTAACTATATAATTCCACTTGTGTTAATTCATAGTTTTGATGCCTTCAGTGTGAATGTACAATTTTCATAGTCAAGAAAATACAGAAAAAGCTTTAAATGAGAAGGTGTATCCAAACTTTTGGTCTGTACTGTATATAATCTAAAATTTTGGAGGAAAAAAGTGAGTCTTATAGTATGAAAAATACGGTAAATTATGCAACATAGCTTTAATCAAAGATAGAGGAGGAAATCAATAGGATCTGGGCACTGAAATATCTGATTTAAATATTGTTATATCACTATAATAGACCCAGATTGCAGTCTATACAACTAAATTATTTTAATTTTGTTATTTTTATTTCCCTTCTCAAAATGATTTGTTTATTTTTCAATGGATTTGTACAGATCATGGGTGACATTAAAGGTGGAAGAAGTTCTGAAATTATTCTTTATGGTATGTTTTTTTTAATGATAAAAACCTCGCATTTTACCCGGGGTGTGTAGACTTTTTATATCCACTGTGCAAGTGTTGTTTCCTAAAACAATAGAAAGTTAGGGTCCAGTTCATCATTTGCAATTTATTACTAGTCACTTTTCTTTTTTTGTCTTGTTGACATTTTTTGCATCAAATTCTTCAAAATAGAGCACACATTTGATGAATTTGGCTCAAAAGCAAAAATGCACTTTATTATTGTCTTCAAATTTTTTGGGCGACTTTTTAGCACCAATGTTGCAAACACTTTAAAAGTCATACGTTTGTCTAAAAGGAAAACTGGCAAATTGAAAACTCCGCCAGAAACCTTACTCCAGGCAGGGATTGGCATAAGATAAACCCCCCAAAAATGCAACATTTGATAAAAGTGGCATGTCATGATTCAAAATTAAACATCTGTAGAAGCAAAGTTGTTGAGGAAAAAAGGCTTGAAAAGAAAGACAGCTTAAAAGATGCCACTAAATAAGACCAAATTACTCCAGAAAACTAGAGAAATAACGATAAATTGGTGCCTTAGAGCCTAAGAAAGTTTCAGTGGCCTGTGTGAAAAATGCAAGTTCCATTTTTTATATTAAATACTGATTGTAATATGTAAAAAAAAATATTTTAAAAAATATACTTTTAACACAAAAATCTGAATCTTTAAATGATATGTCATTTTCTGACGATACCTTCCCTTTAGGCACGTTCATATGTTCAGTGTTTGGTCAGTATTTTACATCAGTATTTGTAAGCCAAAATCAGGAGTGGAACAATCAGAGGAAAAGTATAATATATACTATATAACATAATTATGCATCTTTTTCTTAGTTCGCCTTCTTTTTTGAAAATAGAATATCTGAATGTTTATTTATTCATTGACTCTTAACAATGGATCAGTGAAGAACAGATGAAACACCTTCAGTTAACTAGATATTTTGCCAGAATAATAATAAAGACTTAAAAACCTATAATAAAGCTTTTTATAAATAAGATATCATACGTAAAATATCTGGATAACATAATTTATGGGTGTAAAGCAAACTAATCTTGACCTTTTTGTTCTCTGTTAAATGTTTTTGTTACTTGCCTTCCCATCTTCCTCCCTCCCGCCCCTCCATTCTCCCCCTTCCACAAAATCCATTATTAATACTATCATTATTAATAATTAATGCTTTATAATATAAATGATAAAACTAATAAAAACAATTTGATGAAAAACAGATGGAACACAGAAGTAAAATGGATGTCTTCCGTTTTTTATCTTTGTGTGATGGATCCCCATAGACTTTAATGTCCAAGTCTGACCCACAAGTCTGCCCCACAAGTCGGACCGACAAAACAGATGTACAGTGTCCATTTTAGGACATGATCAGATATCAAAATCAAACATCAGAATGATGTCAGTTTGAGGCTAAATACCCTGTCTGAGAACTGATTCTGACAAGTGATTTTGACCAGTTGTGTCAGTTTGAGGCTAAATACCCTGTCTAAGAGCTGATTCTGACGAGTGATTCTGACGAATGATTCTGACGAGTGACTTTTACAACTGTAATAATAATAAAAAAGTAACTATTCGCTGATGGGACTTGAACCCAAAATTCTGTGTCCCAAAGCCAGTGCACTATCCACTAAGCTATTAATTTAGTTGTAAAATCCTTGGAATTCTATTTGGTTATATGATTTTCAATGCAAACTTGTCTAAAACTTATTGGGATGTATGCACAAACTGCAAGCAAGCCAAATTCAAATGATGTTTGATTCTGATGTGTGAGTTTGATGTGTGACTTTCTTCAAACATCAGAATCACAATGACTTATAGTCACCCTGAGTATTTTCATGGTTGATCTCATAAGACAAGAAAAGCTACTAGGTACTATCACTTGACTGGATAGCGCAATGGTAAGGTAACAGTCTCTCAAACTACAATATCAGAGTTCAAATCCCTATTGGAAGAGAAAGTTTTTTGTTTTTTTTTAATTATGACTGTTTAGCACACAAACTACAGGGGTGTTTTACTTTTAATATCTGACACTCTGATTGTCATACTGATATGTTAAGAGTTTCAGACACGCTGTATATTTGCATGGTAAATTACATAACCAAAGTAAATTGGGAGTTTGCAGCCAGTACTTGGGTGGATGGAAATAAAAATTTACAATAAAGACATTTTATTATTAGACCCCTTTAAGAAATTATGCAAATATAAAGTCACTTGGAAATAGATATGTAGTAAATTATTGCCTCCCAATTTACTTTGGCTATGTAATTTACCATGCAAATAGACAGCGTGTCTGAAACTCTTAACACATCAGGATGACAATCAGAGTGTCAGATATTAAAAGTAAAACACCCCTGTAGCTTGTGTGCTAAATAGTCATAATTAAAAAAAAAAAAAAAAAAAAAAATATCTTATTCCTATCAGGATTTGAACTCAGACACTGTAGTTTCAGAGACTAATGCCTTACCATTATGCTATCTAGTCATATGATAGTAGTTGGCAGCTTTTCTTGTCTTATGAGATCAACCATGAAAATACTCAGGGTGACTAAAAGTCATTATGATTCTGATGTTTGAAGAAAGTCACACATCAGACTCACACATCAGAATCAAACATCATATGAATTTGGCTTGCTTGCAGTCTGTGCATACATCCTAATGAGTTTTAGACAAGTTTGCACTGAAAATCATATAACCAAATAGAACTCTAAGGTTTTTACAGCTAAGTTAATAGTTTAGAGGTTAGTGCACTGGCTTTAGGACACAGAATTGAATCCTGCTTTGAGCAGGGGGTTGGACCAGATGACCCAGGAGGTCCCTTCCAACTCTACCATTCTATGATTAATTTTGGGTTCAAGTCCCATCAGTGCACAGTTACTTTTTTTTTATTATTATTATTACAGTTGTGAAAGTCACTCGTCAGAATCACTCGTCAAAATCACTTGTCAGAATCAGTTCTCAGACAGGGTATTTAGCCTCAAACTGACATCATTCTGATGTTTGATTTTGATATCTGATCATGTCCTAAAATGGACACTGTACAGATGAGAATGGGACATGCTCTGAGTCTCACAGACCAGAGAAATGGAGCCATTTTTAAATCTGATGTCTGTATAGATGAATGACACTCTGAGTCAGTGTTCTGTCAATTTGAAAAACAGCTCACGAACATGTAGAATGGATGTGTGATTATAGAATTTGCACTGCTTTACATGAGGCTTTAACAACTATTTTTTTATACGTACAAAATACTGCTGCCAGATGTTATTTTATAGCCTTGAATAATTTATTGAAAAGTTTACATACACAGCTTTTCTGGATATAGAATTTTTTCTCTATAGACTTCGCTATAGGACTTAAAAAAAAAAAGCCAGAAAAAAAAGACAAGTTTTAAATGTTACAAAACAAAAAGATGCCACAAGAAATGTAGAAAAAAAGTGCAAATGAATGGCAGTTGCTGAATAAGCAACTGGATTTCATCATTCATGGAAGACACTCAATTTAGCTATCTGATAATATACACTGTACAGTAGTCAGCTTTGTCAAAGAAGAACTGAACATGGCGGAAGTATCTGCACAACTCATGGAAATGCAGGATAACATTAGTGAATGTGTTAGGGTGCAGGTTCAGGTATAAGAAGCTGTCAATGTTGAAGCTTCACAGACACCTGAATGTTGACTGAATTCCATGATGTTTCCCCTAGGGGTGACCAGAAGCGGATAAAGTAACTGACATTTCACATAGTAATAGGCTTGGTTTTTCTCATGAAAAATCCTTCGCTTAACATGTAAATCTATAAACATTAATGGTAAGTCCCAATGATCACGTGTAAATGTCATGTCAGAGGGAATTGAACACTGCAGCATTTTTTCATTCTGGTACAGACATACCGTCCTTAACATTGCCACATATTTTTAATCAATAAGTTACATTTATTTCTACTTAAAACATAGGTGTCAGTAGACATAAAGCAGAGGAGTATAGCTGCCTTTGTTCTTCTGGGGAAAGTGGAATGTCTTCATTGCTGGAGGAGAAAAAACACAAGTTTAGCAGTGATTGTGCTTTTAGTTTTCATTATCTGTTTAGCTCATTCCATACAAGGGTTTACTTTTAAAGTAACTACAGTTTCTAAATATTTCTAGGCCACAAATATAGTAAGTGAATATTCACAGAGAAGATTTATTGCAGAAATTACTTACTTAACATTTATGTTGGAAGCATAAGGGGAATTAAAGGGAATCTGTCAGCAGGAATTCACCCCCCATACCATTTATATGTGCATGTAACTCTTTTACAGACAACTCCAGCAATACCTTTACTAAGACAGACAATTTATCTGTTACTGAGAAATTGAAATTGAAATGCAAATGAGGCTGAACAACTATTTTTAGATCTGAAGCTTATGTCAGTCCAGCTTTATGCCTCACGCAGAGCCGCCTCTTCCTGATTGACTGATGGCTCCTTTACTTGAAGTCACACAGCATAGAGGCTGTCAATCAAACAGGAAATAGGTGGCACTGTGTGGAGAATAGAGCTGGAGTGACAGAGGCTAAAAATAGTTCTTCACCCTCTGTAACATCCCTGGCGGCGTGCTTGCATAGTGCACCACCTCCCACTATGCAAGATCGCAATCTTACCTGTCAGTCCAGCCTGCAAACCTTGCTCCAGTTCATGCTGTGTGCATGTCTCTTGTCTGATTGCTTAGGGCGGCGGCCCGGTTACTTCCTGATTCTTATAGCTGCTGTGGGCGCACTCCTAACGCGTCCCCAGCCTATTGCTGTGAGTCACTGGATATTTAAACCCCCTCCACCCAGAAGGAGGTGCCTGAGCAACACTAACTATCAGTGTGCTCCTTGCCTCTGAGTTGCCAGGTCTTGTCCTGTATCTTGTCTGTTTCTGCCACCCTGGGGCTGCATACCCAGGCCTGTTATCTCTGACTTTTAGTCTGTTTCTGCCACCCTGGGGGCTGCATACCCAGGCCTGTTATGTCTGACTGCTAGTCTGTTTCCGCCACTCTGGGGGCTGTATACCCAGGCCTGTTACCTGTGACTTCTAGTCTGTTTCCGCCACTCTGGGGGCTGTATACCCAGGCTCGTTCTTGTATCTCTTTGCAGTAGCAGTTCCTGTCTGAACTGTATCTTAGCCTGTTACCTGTTTGTCTCTATGTCCGTACTTTCCCTTTTCCTGCAGTATCTGAACCTGCACCTAACTCCAACTCGTTGTCTCTGTACTTCTGTTTGTGAGTTTTGTGTCCACTCGCTACTTCATAGTAAGCACCTTGTGTGTATCTGGTTCTGCTTGTCCCTTTTCCCTTCCTCCGTATCTACCTGCTGTGTTCTAGCCATCTTCCTGCATTTTCCAGTCTGTGCCATGTGAACAGAGCCCTGTCCTTTCTGCCTGCTCCTTCACTCCTGTTCTGCTCTGCCTTGTCCACTGCCCCTGTGATTTTGCTCCGCTCTGCTTGCTCACCGCATCAGCGGTTTCTCTCTGCTCTGTTTTGCCCACCGCTCTGGCGGTTCCTCTCTGCTCTGCCTTGTCCACCGCACCTGCGGTTTCACTCTGCTCTGCTTGCTTACCGCACCGGCGGTTCCTCTCTGCTCTGCCTTGCCCACCGCTCCGGCGGTTCTGCTCTGCTCTGCCTTGTCCACCGCACTGGCGGTTTCGCTCTGCTCTGCTTGCTCACCACTCCGGCGGTTCCTCTCTGCTCTGCCTTGTCCACCGCACCTGCGGTTTCACTCTGCTCTGCTTGCTTACCGCACCGGCGGTTTCGCTCTGCTCTGCCTTGTCCACTGCACCTGCGGTTTCGCTCTGCTCTGCCTTGCTCACCGAACCGGCGGTTCCTCTCTGCTCTGCCTTGTCCTCCGCTCCGGCGGTTTCGCTTTGCTCTGCTTGTCTTCCGCATCTGCGGCTCTGCTCCTGTCTCCCAATCTGTACTGGACCCTATCCAGCCTGCGCTCCAACCTGCTAGTACCTCCCTGTCTGCATACCAGCCATGCTTGCCAGTACCCACCTGTCTGCATACCAGCCGTGCTTGCCAGTACCCACCTGTCTGCATACCAGCCGTGCTTGCCAGTACCCACCAGTCTGCATACCAGCCGTGCTTGCCAATACCCACCTGCCTGTATGCAAGTCTAACCTGCCTTTTCCTGCATTCCCCGATGTAGGTCAACAGCTGTGACCGGGGTCTGACCTGGAGTAGCACCTGGTCCCTCTGCTCAGTTCCTCCTTGGTTCATGGAGTCGACTGAGCCACTGTACGACCTTGGTCGGATCGGGTTGATACTTAGTTACGCCTCTCCAGGCACTCCTCGGTTCATGGTACAGTGGGATCACTAATCACGCTCACGCCAGTCAGTCCGGGCGCGAGCTTAACATCCTCGTTTGCATTTCAGTTTAAATGCTGATTTCTTAGTAACAAAGAAATTGTCTGGCATAGTAAAGGTATTGCTGAAATTGTCTGTAAAAGAGTTACATGCACATATAAATGGTTGGAGTGTGAAATCCTGCTGATAGATGCCTTTTAAGTCCCACCCTACCCAGAAATACTACTGACCCACCTGAGAATAACCTCAATTCTTGTGGTGTCACCCACTTTTCAGAGGGGTTTACACAAACTCTACCCTCTTTCTACTTGGGTTAGGCCCAATTTGCACACACTGTAATTAAAAAGTCAGGACAGTCCCGAAAGTTTTGGGAAAAATAGGGCTTAGGAAGATTCATGCACATGCAGAAGATACCACAAATTTCGGATGTATTGAACCGATTTTCAATCACATCAGTTTCTATAACAAACCTACTATGTATGAAATGACCCTTGGAATGGATTCAAATTCCTGCCACATAGCCAATGGGATAGGAAACACGTGAATCAAAACTGTGGAGTCAGATTTGCCATTAAGATTCTATCTGTATAGCTTACATGCCTAGCGCTTGTCTTGGCTGTATCAAGCATTTAACTTCCATTTCTAACCTATACCGACAATATAACTAGTAGTACAGAGCTGGAGGATGCTTGTGAACCGGAAAAATGCACAGTTAAAATGTGACTTTGATTTTTGCCTATGGGGAAAAGTTGCAAGAGGCCTTACCACTATGACAAAAGTTCCTAAATCTTTTAGAATGATGAGGCTGCTTCCTCTACCTATAAACAATAACAAGCTACATGACAATGTAGATGTGTGAGGCTGGGGTGCTTCAACGTATATCTTCACTATGGGTGCAGGCGCTATGTGCATTGTTACAATGCTCATCAAATCTGCAAAGCCTTAAATTAATAATAGAGGCTTGATAGTACAAAAAAAAGCAATGCAAATGTTACCACTAGTAAAAATCAGCAAATCACATGCGTAATGAACGGCTTCAGAACAAATCAACAACTTTCTTTATTAGTTCGGTAATCCATATCCGATTGTGTCTGCCATGATAGTACTATATTTTAGTAGGGGTACTCCAATCATGGAAAGGGTTAATATCCTGGCTGGCAGGTCTTGTTAAATATATCTAAATCATAAAAAATAAATATATCATGCCCTCTAGCTTTCTTTCCATATGGGTCCAGTTAAGGGAAATATTAAAAACTATCAGAGTCTATTATGTGCCTGCTTGTTAGAGAGCATTTGCCTGATTTATAAACTGCATGTACTTCATCAACTAAAATAACAAGGAGTGAATGGAGACATTAGAGAGATGGAGAGGAAAAGAGAAAAAAAAAAGGAATGGTTACTATAGACACAGTATTTTTCCAAGGGGAGAGTCAAACCCACCTGCCACATTGTACACACACAGAGCGTATAGTAAGTTATTACAAGCTGCTGTCCGGAGCTGGGAGCTGGCAGCTAGTCCGCCCCATTATCTGAGTGGTCCAGACACAATTCTTATGTGGGGTAGATTCTGGGAATCTATTATCACCAGTGAACAGGAAGGATTTTAATGACTTTAATTTGGAAACCAGACATAAAAACTGTTATTGAGCATATTAAGGGCTCACTAGTAATGGATGATTAATACGAGTTTGCTAATAAAATATTTCCTCTATTTCTGTCTTTATGAAGGTTTTCTTGCTCAGTAAAACAAGCTTTTATGCAAAATATGCCTTGGCACGAAATAACAAGGTCTTTGTTTTTGCTATAGTTGTAATGCATTGGTATTCATGGTCAGCTCATGCACATGAGAGAGAGGTGGGCATGGACACTGTATAGTGGCACATTGTGGCTCCGTACAGGGCCGGCTCCAGGTTTTTCTGGGCCCCGGGCGAAAGAGTCTCAGTGGGCCCCTTTAACACATACCACGATTCATGATGCAGAGATACGGCGGAGAAATCTAAATATATATATAAAAAAAAATATATATATATATATATATATATATATATATATATATATAGTGCAATGCAAAGATTTCACTTCTTACATTACATGAGTAATATCTATTGTAAATTCCACAATAGCTCAGAAACCGGTGAATCGCTCCACACAGAATACTGGCCCCCATATAAGGCTCCATACGGAATACTGGCCCCCATATAACGCTTCATACGGAATACTGGCCCCCATATAAGGCCCCATACGGAATACTGGCCCCCATATAAGGCCCCATAAGGAATACTGGCCCCCATATAAGGCCCCATACGGAATACTGGCCCCCATATAAGGCTCCATGCGGAATACTGACCCCCATATAAGGCTCCATACGGAATACTGGCCCCCATATAAGGCTCCATACGGAATACTGGCCCCCACATAAGGCCCCATACGGAATACTGGCCCCCATATAAGGCTCCATACGGAATACTGGCCTCCATGTAAGGCTCCATACGGAATACTGGCCCCCATATAAGGCTCCATACAGAATACTGGCCCCCATATAACGCTCCATACAGGATACTGGTCCCCTTATAAAGCTCCATACAGGATACTGGCCCCCATATAACGCTCCATACAGGATACTGGTCCCCTTATAAAACTCCATACAGGATACTGGCCCCCATATAACGCTCCATACAGGATACCGGTCCCCTTATAACGCTCCATACAGGATACCGGTCCCCTTATAACGCTCCATACAGGATACTGGCCCCCATATAATGCTGCATGCAGGCTGTTACCCCCCACATAATGCCCCATACAGGCTGTCCCCCCCTTATAATGCTCCATGCAGGCTGTTACCCCCCACATAATGCCCCATACAGGCCCCCCCCTTTTAATGCTCCATACAGGCTGTTACCCCCCACATAATGCCCCATACAGGCTGCCCCCCCCTTATAATGCTCCATGCAGGCTGTTCCCCCCCACATAATGCACTATGCAGGCTGCCCCTCCCCTTTATAATGCCCCATGCAGGATGTCCCCCCCTCTCTTTATAATGCCCCATGCAGGATGCGCCCCCCCTCTCTTTATAATGCTCCATGGAGGACGTCACCCCCCTCTCTTTATAATGCTCGATGGATGATGCCACCCCCCCCCTTCTCTTTATACTGCCCCATGCCTCCATACATTAAAAAAAAAAAATCAAATACTCACCTCCCTTCTCCTCACCTGCTACCTGCTACCTGCTGCCCGCTGCTCGGGTCCGAACTCCAGCGTTGTCGGCGTCTTCCCGCTCAGCGCTCCCTGTGACGGCTCAGGGGAGGGCGCGGTGTAAAGACGTCACCGCGCCCTCTGACCTGAGACGTCACAGGGAGCGCAGAGCAGGAAGACAGCGGATCTGCGGAGGCACGGGGAGAGGTAAGTATTCAGCTGCCGGGGCCCTGAGCAAGCGGCGGAGAATGGCGGGCGCTGACACCGCTCTCCTCCGCCCATAGCCCAGCGGGGTGCGCGACCGCCAGTGGGCCCCTCTGCCTGCTCAGGGCCCCGGCATTTGCCCGGGTGCGCCGGGTGCTGACGCCGGCCCTGGCTCCGTACTAGTATTTTTTAGATACACTGTGTTAATCCATATGCAACTGTTTCAGACTAGGGTCACAAGGTCATAGATTCTCTCATCCAAGAGAATCGGGCCGATTATACAAATGACACTCGGATTTGAGTTTTACCCGAGTGTCAGAGTGTCAGCATAGTGTGATCTAATTCTCTCGGATTAGAGAATCGAAGCACACTGAGAAGATGGAGAACAAAATGTTTCTATCTGAACCATGAGTCCGCGGAAATCTGACTGGACTCAGATGTCATCTGAGTGCAGTCGGATGTTTTCCATGCACTCATTGATTTGCATGGCTGAGTGTGATCCAAATACTGGATCAAACTTTGACATTTTTTCCATGGTCCGAGGAAAGAAATCAGACATGTGCGTGGTCCCATAGACTAATATTGGTCCAAATGCAATACGATGTTTATCTTTTACCATAGCAGAGTTTTAGGTTCAAATAAATTAGTAATAATTCTGTCTGGCACATCAAAGAACAATAGTGTTGCACTGCGCGCACACCTTTGGATGCTCCATTATGGCTCTGCACAACCTGGGGGTTGTATGAAGCTGTAATACAGCAGTGTGCTTGAGCCTTAATTCTCATTCTCTTGCAGCTCAACACATTACAGCTATTTCATTTTGATAGAAATGCTCCACCCTATTTTATTCTTCATCAAAAATATTACCTGTTTATGCAGATCATTAGATGAAAACTTGACATTTATTAATAATAATAGAGTTATAAAAAATCAATCGAGAGAGATGAGATAATGCATAACTTTCATATTCGGTAATAATTCTTGCCTCGTTTTGGAATTTATGGTATAGGATTTGGATGCTCACTTCCTTCAATTTGCCCAGAATAGTGAAAACTTACTTAGTTTGGAAAAAAAACAGCCTATTCTCCCCATATACTCCCACAGTAAATCTCTGTAAGATCAATTTACTGAAGGCTGAATAGCGCTTCATCCAGACTTCATTCTGCAATAATTGGAGATACATGGCCCACTTCTGGTTTCATGAAAACACCATGAATCAATGTAAGGCCCTGTTCACACCATGTTTATTGTCCATGACAGCAGTATCCAAACAAATTAGGTGGCATACTCATAGTTTTCTCAGTTAAATATATAACACACAGGTATCTAGATATTTATTGTTTGGTGCCTAGAATAATATGTTGTTGTTACACTATTCCATACAAAAACAGTATATAGTTTATACAATAAAAATCAATGGAAGATGCATGTAGCTGTATAACGTACACACAGACACAGTGGGGAAAGTATTTGATACTATGCCGATTTTGCAAGGTTTCCTACCTACAAAGGTCTGTAATTTTTATCGTAGGTACACTTCAACTGTGAGAGACATCATTTTAAAAAAAAGTAGGTTTTTCCATAATTAATTAGCAGTTTATTGCATGAAATAGGTATTTGATACAATAGAAAAACAGAATTTAATATTTGGTACAGAAACATTTCTTTGCAATTACAGTGGTCAGACGTTTCCTGTAGTTCTTGACTAAGTTTGCCCACACTGCAGCAGGGATTTTGGCCCACTCCTCCATACAGATATTCTCCAGATCTTTCTGGTTTCGGGGCAGGTATTGGGTTCAGGTCTCCAGACTGGCTTGGCCACTCCAGGACATTGAAATGCATCTTACAGAGCTACTCCTTAGTTGCCCTGGCTGTGTGTTTCGGGTCATTGTCATGCTGGAAGACTCAGCCATGACCCATCTTCAATGCTCTTACTGAGGGAAGGAGGTTGTTGGCAAAAATCTTGCAATACATGACTCCATCCATCCTCCCTTCAATACGGTGAAGTCATCCTGTCCCCTTTGCAGAAAAGCACCCCCAAAGTATGAGGTTTCTCCCACAATGCTTCATGGTTGAGACGGTGTTCTTGGGTTGTACTCATCCTTCTTCTTCCTCCAAACACGGCGAGTAGAGTGGATACCAAAAAGTTCTATTTTGGTCTCATTTGACCACATAACCTTCTCCCATGCCTCTTCTGGATCATCCAGATGGTCATTGGTGAACTTCAAACAGGCCTGGACATGTGCTTGGATGAGCAGGGGGGCCTTGCGTGCCTTGCAGGATTTTAATCGATGATGGCGTAGTGGGTTACTAACGGTAATGTTTGAGACTGTGGTCCCAGCTCTCTTCAGGTCATTGACCAGGTCTTCCCGTGTAGTTCTGGGCTGATTTCTGACCTTTCTCAGAGTCACCCTTACCCCACCATGCGAGATCTTGCATGGAGCCCCAGACCGAGGAAGATTGACAGTCATCTTGTGTTTCTTCCATTTACTAATAATTGTGCCAACAGTTGTTGCCTTCTCAACAAGCTTCTTGCCTATTGTCTTGTAGCCCATCCCAGCCTTGTGCAGGTCTACAATTTTGTCCCTGATGTCTTTAGACAGCTATTTAGTCTTGGCCATGGTGGAGAGGTTGGAGTGTGATTGATTGAGTGTGTGGACAGGTGTCTTTTATACGGATAATGAGTTCAAACAGGTGTAATTAATACAGGTAATGAGTGCAGAGTTGGAGGGTTTCTTAAAGAAAGAAAAACTAATAGGTCTGTGAGAGCCAGAATTCTTGCTGGTTGGTAGGTGATCAAATACTTATTTCATGGAATAAAATGCAATTGAATTATTTAAAAATCATAACAATCTGATTTTTTGGTTTTTATTTTTAGATTCTGTCTCTCACAGTTGAAGAATACCTGCAATAAAAATTATAGACCTCTCCATTTTTTGTAGGTGGGAAAACTTGCAAAATCTGCAGTGTAACAAATAATTATTTTCCCCACTGTAAGTATACATTTCCAGTTCCATTGAGCTGTACATTTGAAAAAGATAAAATAGTGTTGAAAGAACATAATATACTCACATGTATGATGATAGCTACTGTAGATAGATAGAAAATGAGTACAATTAAAATGACTAAATGAGTTAAAGGCTGGTGTATCTGCAAGGACCTACTATCTACAAGGGAATGGAGAAGGAGACAGTAGGTGAAGGTGGAAGATAGTTATATAGCAATGTAGTCATCACAAGGTTATTGCAGGTTGTAGGATATCCTGAAAAGGTGGGTTTTCAAGTGGATTTGCGAAATTTTAAAAGTGAGGGAGATTCTAAATCAGTTGTGGTAGCTGGTTCCAGGATATAGGAGTCTGCATGGGTGAAGTGTTACAAAACATCAGACAAGACAACAGAACAGTTGAGGGTGAATTGGAGGAGTGAGGGAAGAGTGTAAGATGTAGCAGTAGTCTATATGATGGATAATGAGGACACAACAGCATTTTTGGATGCTACATGATGTGGTAATGGCTTAGATGCATGATTACATTGAGTAGCTCACACAATCACAATGTCACTGGAGGCAGGGCCGGCCTTTGGGGCGTGCCAGCTGTGCAACTGCACAGGGCGCCTCAAACTTGAGAGTGAAGGGGGGCGCTGCGCTGGCTCCCTCCCCGTCGGTATTTTTCTTATGGAAGAGCAGAGAGGGAGCGCCCAGCGTTTCTTCTGTGCTCAGGCGCCGGCGCCCCCTCTCTGCTCTGAAATGTCCGGCCGGGACCCGGGCGCGCTGCACTCTCTCCTCCTCACACACAGGGGCGGAACTACCGCCCGTGCAGCCGGTTCATTGAACGGGGGCCCCGAGGGAGAGGGGGCCCCTTCAGCCTCCAGCAGGGCCGCCATCAGGGCATGACTGCCCTGACTCCAGTATGGGGCCCGGCCGGTAGGGGCCCCCTTGGGGGCCCCCCTCTTGTGTGTCTCTCTCCTCATGGGGCCCCCGGCCCCATGCTAAGCGCCGGGGCCGGAACATCTCTGTCATGATTTCTCTGACTTCCGGTCATGTGACGGCACCGTCACATGACCGGAAGTCAGGAGAACCTGGTGTCATCGATTTGGACGAGGATTCTGCAGGGATCGCATGGGGGTAAGTATAACAAGTTTTTTTTTTTTTTTAAATACAATTTACTAGGAGTGGGGGGAATGGGAGGTGCACATGTGGGGGAGGGGAATGAGAGAGGTGCACATGTGGGGGAGGGGGATGAGAGAGGTGCACATGTGGGGGAGGGGGATGAGAGGTGTGCACATGTGGGGGAGGGGGATGAGAGAGGTGCACATGTGGGGGAGGGGGATGAGAGAGGTGCACATGTGGGGGAGGGGGATGAGAGATGTGCACATGGGGGGGATGAGAGAGGTGCACATGTGGGGGAGGGGGATGAGAGAGGTGCACATGTGGGGGAGGGGGATGAGAGAGGTGCACATGTGGGGGAGTGGGATGAGAGAGGTGCACATGTGGGGGAGGGGGATGAGAGAGGGGCACATGTGGGGGAGGGGGATGAGAGATGTGCACATGGGGGGGTGAGAGCTGCACATGGGGGAATTGGGAGAAAATGAGCTGCACATGGGGGAATTGGGAGTAGGGGGATAATGAGCTGCACATAATGAATGTGGGGTGGGGGACAGTAAATGATGATGGGGTGGGGAGAGCAGGACATGATATAATGAATTGGGGCAGGGGGTGCATGTAAATAATGAATGCGGGGAGCAGGAAGTATAGAGTAGGGGGCGTTGCGGATGCAGGAGTGTAACTGGTAACAAATTGGCGGAAAGAGTAGAGGTTCTAATTAAATTATATATTAAGTGCCTATTTACAGTTAATGGGGGCACCGTGGTGGATTACAATTTATATTTGGAATGGTAGGTTGTATAATAACTAACCATATATTGATGGTGGATACACGTCTGTATTCAGCTGCGTAATGTAGAAGTTGGGGAATGTGCTCTAGATAACTGTGTTATTTTATGCAGAGACGAGTCCTGGCTGGAAGACGTAATGGCGGTCTGTGCTGGATGAAGGAGAAAAGCGTAGCTGAAGGACTTCACCTAGAGACGTCACCAGTGAGTCAGTGTATTACATGTACACTTACACTATATACTATGTACCGGGCTCCTGTGTATAATGTCACTGGTGATCACTGTATTACCTGTACACTGACACTATATACAGAGCTCCTGTGTATAATGTCACTGATGATCACTGTATTACCTGTACACTGACACTATATACAGAGCTCCTGTGTATAATGTCACTGGTGATCACTAGATTACCTGGACACTTACATTATACATACCATGTATAGAGCTCCCGTGCATAATGACACTTATGGTAATATTAGTAATGTGGTGGTAATATTAGTAATGTGGTGGTAATATGTGGTCTGGTCATGGTGTGGCAGTTTTTCCCCCTTCTGTGTGGTATTATTCGGTCACTATGTTGTGGTAATATGTGGTCTGGTCATGGTGTGGCAGTATTCCCTGTATGTGGTATTATTGGTCATTTTTAAAAAAAAATGTATATGACACATTCCCTTAAAGAAAACTAAATAAAAATATATCTAAAAAGAGTATTGGATATTTTAAGAAAATTTTAATAGGTTAGAGTAGGGCCCTGCCAGAAGAGTCTACCTTATCGTGGTGGCGGCTTTAAAACTTTTCAACTTTTGTTGCTTGTTATTACTTGATCATTTGATTAATAAAAAATGCACTTGTTGTTTTCACCTACATGAGTTTAATTTTTTTTCTTTGGGGGGGGGCGCCAAGAGGGATTTCGCACAGGGCGCCATATACCCTAAGGCCGGCCCTGACTGGAGGTATATAAAAAGGAAGCACCTTGAAAGTATAACAAAGTGGATATCACAAAGAGGCAACAGTGCAAACATTCGCACAACAAATGCTAAGACACATTCAATGTAATATATACCGATGGAGTTTTCTTTTGTTGTAATAGATTGCAGGTAGTAGGATGTGTAAAGAGTCAAAACACTGCAAGATAATTGTGAAAGAGCAAAATGCGCAATCATTGGGTGAAATGATCTTTAATGCAGCATAAAAATAATTATGGTTCTCGCCAGTGCATATTTTTGTGTAAACCGGATTTGCACTGCCGAGAATTATGGCAGTCTAGGTGCACTGCGCGATCTACTCTAGGCTATTAAACAACCATCGATCGGTAAAGGTTTACCGATCAGTGGTCGTACCGTGTCACCAGTTGGTCCGGTGACCAATGGAATCTAAGACTTCTTTGAGAGATGGAGATGAGTTTAAGATCGA
Organism: Phyllobates terribilis; assembly: GCF_046119375.1. NCBI lineage: Eukaryota > Metazoa > Chordata > Amphibia > Anura > Dendrobatidae > Phyllobates > Phyllobates terribilis. Next base: position 264,998,775 of record NW_027362761.1, read on the forward strand.
AAGGAAAAGTTTTTCCCCTCCTTTGGTAGTTCTACTTTATTAATTCTTGATCTCTCCATATCATTTAGGTCATTTTTGAGATACCACAGGTTACATCCTTCAGTTGTTTCAATAATCACCATGGGTCAATTTTGAGAATCAACTACTAAATAAAGGTTAAGCTTTTATTTTAATCTTTAATTTTTCATAATAGAGAAGTGTTCTAGGATAAGAACCATGACACAAGTTAAGAGACTTTCCAGTACTTAAATGAAGAGAATGCAGCAGTGATCAGCAGATCTCCAGAAAACCCGCTATTGGCAATTATGGCAAACCGCAGATTTTGGTGGTAGAGGCTGCTACCAGCCAGGTATCACAAGGCATTTTGGATATTTAGATGTGTCCTCTAATACAAGGACATATTGAGTGTGCTAGAATGGGTATTGCTTTCAGAAGGAGTGGTTCTGTGTTCTGGCACATAAAGTGGAGGTCATGTAGAGCATATTGATGGGGTTGTAAAGAGTTTGGTTTAAAAAAATTAACTTTCAAAAACATCCTAACTTGATAGAGATTTTCCCTGTTTAGGATTCTTCTTTAGTATCCAGAGTGATGAACTGCTAGAGCAGGGGTCTCAAACTCAGCTGGGCATATGGGCCGCACACGAAAAAACATTTAATTTGGGAGGCCACATTATTTGCATGACAAAGTGACATTTTTAGTGATACCATTTTATTTTCTATACACCTTTTGAACTGGTCCTCATCTTGCAGACATGGTCTCCCCTCCAGGTCCCCCATATTGCTGACATGGTCTCCCCTCCAGTTCCCCCATATTGCAGACATGGTCTCCCCTCCAGGTTCCCCATATTGCAGATACGGTCTCCCCTCCAGGTCCCCCATATTGCAGACATGGTCTCCCCTCCAGGTCCCCCATATTGCAGACATGGTCTCCCCTCCTGGTCCCCCATATTGCAGCCATGGTCTCCCCTCCAGGTCCCCCATATTGCAGACATGGTCTCCCCTCCAGGTCCCCCATATTGCAGACATGGTCCCCCATCCTGGTCCCCCATATTGCAGACATGGTCCCCCATATTGCAGACATGGTCCCCCATCCTGGTCCTTATCTTGCAGACAGGTCCCCCATCCAGGTCCCCCCCCATACTGCGCACAGGGTCCCCGTCCCCCCCCATACTGCGCACAGGGTCTCCGTCCCCCCATACTGCGCACAGGGTCCCCGTCCCCCCCAATACTGCGCACAGGCTCCCCCCCATACTGTGCACAGGGTCCCCATCCCCCCCAATACTGTGCTCAGGGTCCCCGTCCCCCCCATACTGCGCTCAGGGTCCCCGTCCCCCCATACTGTACTCAGGGTCCCCATCCCCCCCATACTGCGCTCAGGGTCCCCGTCCCCCATACTGTGCACAGTACTCCCCCTCCATACTGAGCACAGGTCCCCTGTGGTGTATTTCACATGATAGAGAAAAAAAAAAAAAGATTCTCACCTGTCCTCCGTTCCCTCGGCGTCCTTTCTGCATCTGTGGCCCGCAGGCACATAGACCCCGTAACGATCGCGGCTCTCTCCAGCAGCCGCCGACATCAGCGCTGTAATGCAGTGTATTGCCGCGCAGAGACCGGCTCTCTGCACAGCAATACCAGTGTTAGCCGCAAGCCTATCAGAGGCCAGTAGCTGACATCTGCGCATGTCAGTGACGTCATACGCCGCTGCGCTGGGACGCATCATCTCTCCTAGGACTCCTTGCTTATGCTGAAGATAGTTCTTAATGACATTGGTTGCATGTTGGAAGTCATTGTCCTGCTGCAGAATAAACTTGGTGCTAATTAGATGCCTCACTGATAGTATTACATGATGGATAAGCATCTACCTGGATTTCTCACAATTGAGGACACCATTAATTAAATTTCTCTCAATTCCATTTGCTGAAATGTAGCCCCAAACTTGCACGGAACCTCCCCTATGCTTCACTGTTACCTGCAGACACTAATTATTGTAACCCTATCTAGTGCTTTGATGAACAAACTGTCTTCTGCTCCAGCCAAATGTTTCAAATGACTCATCGGTCCAGAGCAACTGCTGCCACTTTTTCTGCTCCCCATTTTTTTGTGCATACTTGAGTCGCTTCACTTTGTTTCCATGTCGAAAGCACATATTGCTTTGCTACTTTGAATAGATGACACTAAAGCCCAAGTTCTCTTCCTCTCTGAAGAGACAATTTGTAGTGTTGAGCGAGCATGCTCGACACTGCTCGGTACTCGCCCGAGCATCTCACTACTCGGGATGTTCGGCGAGCACCGAGAATTTTCGGGTTACTCGGGCAGGAACTTGGGTCTCCGCCCTGCATGTTTGGCGCTCTTTACAGAGCCAATGAACATGCAAGGATTGCCAGCCAGTCACTGTAATGCCGCAGCCATGTTGGTTGTGGGCATTACAGTGATTGGCTGGCCGCACAGCGTCATCTCGAGTATTTAAAACCGGGCGCCGCCATCTTGGACACAGTCGCTCCGGATCAGACAGTGTAGGGAGTGTGCTGCTGAGCTAGGGAGAGATTTATACTACGAAATAGGTAGTGTAGGGTCTCTAAAGCCTGCAAAATCAAACAAACAGTCCTTCTGAGGACTAATATCCATCCCAGATATCAGGCAGGCAGGCAGGCAGGCTGTATAGGAGACGCAGTGGTTATACCAACAAACACTGCATTACAGTCCTGTGTGCTGCTGCTCAAATTGCTAGACTTAGCCCCAGATCTCAGGGGCCAGGAAAAATCCTTTTTTTCATCTAAATCCTCTTTTTTTTTCCTCAGTCAGACTGTACAAATACCCGTCTTCTTAACCTTTTGGTATCCCTCCCCCAAAAAAAAAAATAAATAAAAATTGAGTGTGTCTGTGAATGTTCAGACACAAATATATCTGTTTAAAAGAGTCTGGTTTCAGCCAGATAACTAGAACTGTGGTTTTGCAGTTCCACGGTTCAAATCTCTGTATTATCCACTTTTTTGCCCTTTTTCCATAATAAAAACAGTTTGAGTGTCTCGCTGACTGTTCAGACACAAATATATCTGTTTAAAAGATTCTGGTGTAGGCCAGAGAACTAGAACTGTGGTTTTCCTCTTCCACGGTTCTAATCTCCTTTTTATTACCCTTTTGCCATTAATAGTGAGAATGTAAGCTATTTTACTTGATTTACAATGGGTCAGGGACGTGGAACTGGACGTTCTGGTGATGGTGCGTGCAGAGGACGGGGCTGTGGCCAAGGTGAAAATGTGCCACAACCAACAGCCACATCTTCTCGTTCCAAGTTCTTGACCGAATTACTAGGGAAGCACACAACAACAAAACTATTGCGAACTGATTAGTGTGAACAGGTTATTAATTGAATAGCAGATAATACTTCCAGTCACCTGGGCACCACCACCTCCGGTCTGTCTTCCACATGGTCAAGTGTTAGTAGCCGTGAGTCTCGACTGCATACTCCTCCTCACCCTGATGCTCCTTCCTCCCACCTTGCCGAGTGTCGTCAGACAGCAACTGATCCCACAGTTGGACACTCTGAAGAGCTGTTTACTGGTCCATTTCCATATTTGGGCCCCTCGCCTGCTCCGCTTGAAGTGGTGAAAGAGGAGATCCCATGTAGCGATGGCCAAATATTTGAACAGCCACGGCCACAGGAAGGCGACGCTGGCAATTTGTCACAAGAGGTGGACGATGACGAGACACAATTGCCACGAAGTGAGGAGGAGGACCGTGGTGCAGAAGTGGAAGAGGAGGAGGTGGTGGATGATCTAGTAACTGACCCAACGTGGCAGGAGGACACGCAGAATGAGGCCAGCAGCACACAGGGGGAGGGAGGCAGAGTACCCCAACAGGCAGGAAGAAGCAGTGTGGTGGCCGCAGACAGAAGGCGGGCAACTGTTCCCCGTAACACCAACACGAGGGACGTTGCCAGTACAAGCGGTAGGTCTTCCAGAGTCTGGAATTTTTTTAAAGACTCTGCTGATAACCCCAAAAAGGCCATATGTTCCACCTGCCATGCCAGCATCAGCAGGGGTGACAAAACTACCAGCCTGACCACCACCAGCACGATCAGGCACATGTCAGCAAATCACCCGACTTTGTGGGGCAAACCCCAGGGCCCACAACCAGTGTCAGTGGGTGTCACCACTGCTTCTTCCGCTGTTGTGCGTGTAAGAGTACCCCCTGTTGTGTGTGCAAGGCAATCCCCTGTCAATACTGCATGCAAAGATGCCCCCTCCTCTCAGTCTTCACTTGTTATGGCAGTTTCTCAAGAAACAGCATCAACGTCCACGTCCACGTCCCACCGCAGCGTTCAATTGTCCATATCCCAGACCTTTGAACGAAAGCGCAAATTCGCAGCCAACGCCCCACAGCCCACAGTCCTAAATTCGCACATTTCATGACTGCTTGCGTTGGAAATGCTGCCTCTTAGGCTGGTGGAGACGGAATCCTTCCGCAACCTTATGGCGGTGGCCGTCCCTCGGTACTCGTTCCCCAGCCGACACTATTTTGTCCGGTGTGCCATCCCTGCACTACACAAGCACGTGTCCCAAAACATCTGCCGTGCCCTCAACAACGCAGTTACTGGGAGAGTCCACCTGACAACAGACACGTGGACAAATGCTTGTGGCCAGGGACGGTACATCTCCCTGACGGCACACTGGGTAAACATAATGGAAGCTGGGACCCAGTCGGACCTTGGGACGGAACACATCCTCCCCACACCGAGGATTGCGGGCCCTATGTCAGTCAGAGTTGCCCACACAGTGTACAGCTCCTGCCCATCATCCTGCTCCTCCTCCTCATGTTCAGCCTCCATCTCAGATATCACCACATCAGTTACAAGCTGGAAGTACTGCAGTACTGCCTCAGCCAAGCGGCAACAGGCTGTGCTGAAACTCATAAGCTTAGGTGATGAACCTCACACTGCTTGTGAGTTGTGGACAGCTGTGAAAGAGCAGGTAGATCTGTGGCTGAGACCGCTGAACCTACATCCAGGCATGGTCGTGTGTGACAATGGCCGTAACCTGGTGGCGGCTCTGAGGCGAGGCGAGATCACACACCATGCCTGGCTCATGTGCTTAACCTCGTGGTTCAGCGGTTTCTTAAATCGTACCCCAAGTTGTCAGATCTGCTCGTCAAAGTACTCTGCCTGTCAGCTCATTTTCGGAAGTCAGCTACAGCTTCCGCCGCCCTTGCTATGTTGCAGCAGCGTTTACAGCTTCCGGCACACCGACTGGTGTGTGATGTCCCCACACGTTGGAACTCTACCCTCCACATGTTGCAAAGGATTTGTGAGCAGAAGAGAGCAGTTGTGGAGTACCAGCTGCAACAAGGCCGTCGATATTCAGGTCAGACTCCACACATAAGACCTCAGGAGTGGACCTGGATGTCTGACATATGTACCATCCTGACAAACTTTGAGGAGTCCACCAAGATGGTGAGTGGCGATGACGCCATCATTAGCGTCAGCAACCCACTTGTCTGTCTTTTGCAACGCTCTCTGCAGAGAATTAAAGAGGAGGCATTGCAGCCAGAGTATGATGAGATGGATCAAGAAGCTGTAGCGGGCGATTACACACAGCCCAGCCCCATCTCATCCCAACGTGCATTGGGGGACAATGAGGGAGAGGAGGAGGAGGAGGAGGAGGAAGAACAGGAGCTAGTATCATGCGCTGTAGACGGTAGTACCTGTACAACTGTCATACCGTCGGTTCAGTATGGGTGGCCTGAGGACAGGGGGGAGGAGGAGGAGAGCATGGTCAGTCGTCATCTTGGTGAGGACACGGAAGTCTTGCCCGTTACCAGTCTGGCACGCATGGCTGACTTTATGTTACGCTGCCTTAACCGTAACCCTCGCGTTGTAAAAATGTTGGGTGACAGTCATTACTGGTTGGTGACACTTTTAGACCCCTGCTACAAGGAGAACTTTCACTCTCTTATTCCTGAGGTGGAGAGGTCTACAAAAATGGGGCAGTACCAGAAGGCCCTTGCTGCAGAACTGTTAAAAAAAAATCCCATCTGAACACGCTAGCGGCAGAGGTGACAGTTCGTTGCCCAACCAAGGCGTATAGGCGAGAGAGACGCAACTCCAATCCAGCAGAGGCAGGGGAACACTGTCAACGTTCTGGGACAGTTTTCTGAGACCAGCCCAGCTTACAGGCCCTGAGGCGCGGAGTACTCTCACAAGGAGTGGAAAGTTTCAAAAGATGGTGAGGGAGTACCTTGCCGACGGTACCAGCATCCTCCGTGATTCCTCTGTGCCTTTTAATTATTGGGTATCCAAGCTGGACACTTGGAATGAACTCGCTCTGTACGCCTTGGAGGTCCTGGCCTGCCCTGCCACTAGCGTATTATCGGAGCGTCTTTTTAGTGCCGCTGGGGGAATTATAACTGATAAGCGCACTCGCCTGTCAACTGACAATGCTGACAAGCTGACCCTTATCAAAATGAACAAGGGCTGGATTGGGCCAGACTTTTCATCACCACCAAATGACAGCAGAGTAACATAAATTCAAATCCACTGTGTTATTTCGGGAGGTGTATTCCCATGCACCGCTTCACACCCACACATGGGTATACGCTTCCTCATTTCGGCTGTTTTTTGCTCTTCTCCTTATCCTCAGCCTCCACCACCACTATACCACCAGGGTGACCGTGGTCCGTGTTGCCAGCATTGCAAGTTCCTCCGTCCTAATTTTTTGCAGCTTTTGCTTGGAAGGCATATGCAAAGACTATGGGAGACCCACTCCCCAATAATGGGAATAATGTATTTAATATGCTGTACTGCATTGCTCTTGTAAGGGGCATTAAAATCGTCTTGTTAAGCTACTGTGACCTCCACGTCTCTTCCAAGGGGCATTAAAACCGTCTTGTTAAACTACTCTGAACTCCATGTCTCTTCCAAGGGGCATTAAAATCGTCTTGTTAAGCTACTGTGACCTCCACGTCTCTTCCAAGGATCATTGATATTGTCTTTTTATTCCACTGGGACCTCCACCACTCTTCCAAGGGGCATTGATACTGTCTTTTTATTCCACTGCGACCTCCACCACTCTTCCAAGGGGCATTGATATTGTTTTTTTATTCCACTGTAACCTCCACCACTCTTCCAAGGGCCATTGATATTGTCTTTTGATTCCACTGAGACCTCCACCACTCTTCCAAGGGGCATTGATATTGTCTTTTTATTCTACTGGGACCTCCACGTCTCTTCCAAGGGGCATTAAAACCGTCTTGTTAAGCTACTGTGACCTCCACGTCTCTTCCAAGGGGCATTAAAACCGTCTTCTTAAACCACTCTGAACTCCACAGCTCTTCCAAGGGGCATTGCATTTCCTCCTAATTTTAGTCAGCTTTTGCTTTTCAATGCATAGGTGAACACTAAGGGAGACCCACTCCCCAATAATGGGTAGAAGGTTTTTAGTATGCTGTAATCCACGTCTGTTTCAAGGGGCATTGCAGTTCCTCATAATTTTTGGAAAGCCTTCCATTCACTGCTTAGGCCAACAGTGTACAGGAGACCCAGTTGCTATAAATGGAAAAAACGGTTTAGTTAAGGCCCTCTGACCTCCATGTCACTTCCAAGGGGCATTGGAGTGCCTCGATATTTTTGGTAGGCATTGCACTCACTGTATGCCCTATAACTGTGTAGCCGAACCGCTCCTTTTGGTAAACATATCCTACAAGACATGTGTGGTTGACTGGCCTGATATTGATGTGAATGGTCCCTGTTCCTCCTGCTCTTTCTCTTTGCCACCACCTCATCCATCATTCATCACCTGAAGCTTTGTTTTAATGGGAGTCATAGAACTGGGATAGTAGCAGGAAAACATCCAGCAATCCTCGGAGGAGGTAGGATATGCGCCAAAACGCTGACCACCTCAGGCCTAGCCGCTACTACATACATGCGCTTGCATTCCAAGGAGCAGAAAGCTAAGGAGATGGATGGCCTCATGATCATGAATAATTTACTCGTTGTGTAGGAGGCCGACCACTGCTGCTGTCTACCTTCTGAACTTTGTGTTGAAGCCTGATTGACCCAGGACCCGCAATCCTCTATGTCCAACTGTGTCCCGGCTTCCACAATATTAACCCAGTGTGAAGGCGTCAGTGAGATGGACCATCCCTGGCCACATTCACTTGTCCACGTGTTTGTGGTTAGGCTGTCCTTCCCACTACATGCACTGGGGAGGGCACAGGTAATGTTTTGGTATGCGCACTTGTGTATAAGGCGCACCGGGACAAATAGGGGCGGCTGGGGACCGTTTATGGACACCTGGCCGCCCCCAAGCGGCTGGGGACCGTGTGTGGGCACCCGGCCACGGGGCGGCTGGGGACCGAGTATGGACACACGGCCACCACCCCCTGGCGGCTGGGGACCAAGCGTGGACACGCGGCTGGGGACTGAGTATGGATACCAGGCCGCCGACGCAGCCATGATGTGGTGGCCAGATTCCGCCTCCACATGCCTAAAAGGCCCAATTACAAGTGCAAGCAAGCAGTATGGTATTGCAGCCTGGGGGTGGGTGGGTGGCAGGCTGCATACTTGCGCTTGCATTGCAAGGAATGGGGAAGGTACAATTGAACACTGCCCTGGGACAAGGACTTGAACGGGGATAGTTGCAAGTCTGCAACGACAGGTGCAGGGCGGGAGGCATCTTCGCATGTGCCTTGAACAGGGGGTTGGCATGCACACACTACAGCGGAATAGGCTGTCCTTCCCCCTAAATGCACTGAGGAGGGCACAGGTAATGTTTTGGTATGCGCGCTTGTGTATAAGGCGCACCGGGACAAATAGGGGTGGCTGGGGACCGAGTATAGACACCCGGCCGCCGCCTGGCGGCTGGGGACCGAGTGTGGACACCCGGCCGCCGGGCGGCTGGGGACTGAGTATGGATACCAGGCCGCCGATGCAGCCATGACATGGTGGCCGGCGTCTGCCTCCACAAGCCTAAAAGGCCTCATTTCAAGTGCAAGCAAGCTAGCAGTATGGTATTGCAGCCTGGGGGTGGGTGGGTGGCAGGCTGCACACTTACGCTTGCATTCCATGAAAACAAAGCAGATGCTAACTTCTATCATCATCATCATGCTCCTCACCTTGGCACTCTCAACTCCCCTGATGGAGAAGCCAGGGCCCACCGGAGGAGTCTTTGGTTGTCTGGTGGGCTCGTCCAATGCTGCCCTAAAGCAGGCCAGGCTAAGAAAAGTGTGGGGAAGGTTCCTGGGACAAATAGTGGCGGCTGGGGACTGAGTGTGGAGACCTCGCCGCCGACGCAGCCATGAGGTAGTGGCCAGCTTCGGCCTCCTCCAAACTAAAAGGCCCCATTTCAAGTGCAAGCTAGCAGTATAGTATTGCAGCCTGCAGGTGGGTGTGTGGTTGGCTGCATATTTGCGCTTGCATTGCAAGGAATGGGGGAGATACAATTGAACACTGCCCTGGGACAAGGACTTGCACGGGGATAGTTGCAAGTCTGCATCTTCTGATGCGGCAAGGATCACTTCTGATGGGCACACTTTTAGGCAGTGACCTGGGTGTCAGAGATGCTTCCAGGGGTCTTCCCCATGCTGTTCCCATGTCTTTTCAGGACTGTATGCATGTGTCACACAGCACATGGCCAGATAAGGTTGTAAAATGTTAAAATGACTTTTCCCGGTGAATGCATTTGTCGCGGTTGAAAGCAATACAAAAGTGCAAAAACGCATAAAAAATGCTACTTGTGAACATAGTGGAGGAGTATTTTTGTTTTTGGTTATTTATTTTACCTTATACACAAGTCTTTACCCTGGAAAGGATTTATTGTGAGCCCGTAAAAGTGACTTAATACCTCTGACCACGTTGTTGACAGCAGTGACCTGGGGGTCAGAAATGCTTCCTGGGGCGATCCCCATGCTGTCCCCTTGTCATTTGAGCACTGTCACTATAGTTTTGGGTACTTTTTAGGCTTTCTACAGACTGCCGGGGGTGCCGCCGCAAAAATGCTCGGGTCTCCCATAGACTAACATTGGGCTCGTTGCTCGGGTCGAGCACACAAATATCAGTATCACGGTGAGCTCGGCCCGAGCTTCGAGCACCCGAGCATTTTAGTGCTCGCTCAACACTAACAATTTGCATATATAATTCCCCACTGAAGCAATGCATGGCTTATAAGTCTCCTCACACCAGCATGTCAGGCATGTCACTCTCCATAAGGAGAAACGTTACCCCTAAATATGAAAATTATGCTAATTATCACTTGCTTGGTATAATTAGTTACTTACATACCTGACTGTAATCCTACAAAATCCCTGACTTAGTACAAGTGTACTAGAAGATTAGATGCTGTTTTGAAGGCAAAGGGTGTTCACACCAAAAATTGATCTGATTTATAGTTCTCTTTTGTTCATTCACGTTGCATTTTTCTTAATTGACAAAAAACCCTGTAAACTTATATTTTTAAAGCATTTTTGAGATATGTTCACATGTGGAGTTTCTGCAGTGTTTTTTTTTTCTGCAGCCAAAACCTTCACTCTTGACAGTAAAAACACTGCATATAAAATGCAGCACATAGCTAAGTTTTTGCTGCGTTTTCTTTTTACTGTGCTTTTCAAGTGGATTACATGTGTGATTTGTTACCAAAATGCTGCAAACAATTCTCTAGAAATACAGCACAAATGCTATGCTGTGTTTTTGCAGCATTTTTGCATTTTCTCATTGCTTTCTATGGGCGGAAAAATGCTGCAAAAACTCCCCCCGAAGCACAGCTCCTCCAAAGAATGCAATTGCTTCAAATGAGATTTTGTAAATCAATAACTATTTCTCCTGTTAAAAACTGTAAACAGTTCAGTTACATCGAAATGAGATAATATAGTTCTTAATTTATACAATGCATATGAGATATAATATGATTGATTTACTAGATAATTTTTGATGTGTCACTGTCTATATGTAGTAAAAATTGCATTCCTTATCTAAAGTAATCAGTAGAGCATAGGAAACCAGGTTTTAGGCTATGTGCCCACGTTGCATTTATGAAGCAGAAAATTTCTGCTTCATTTCTGCAAGTCCTCTCCCGGAAAAACGCATGCGGAATTCCGCATGCGTTTATCGCGCATTTTTCGCGCGTTTATCACGCGTTTTCCACATGCGGAATTGCCTTGCGTTTTTTATGCATTGGACAAGGCAATTCTGCTTGCGGAAACGCAAAATTAAATGATATGCTGCGGATTTTTGAACGCAGCATAAACGCTGCGGAAAAATCCGCAGCATGGGCATTGACATTGCGGAATGCCATTGGGGACCATGGGGTGCGGATATACATGCGTTTTTCAAGCGTTTACGCTGCGGAAATTCCGCAGCATATACGCTTGAAAAACGCTACGTGGGCACACAGCCTAAGGCTATGTGCCCACGATGCAGAAATGCTCAGGATTTTTTCCTGAGCGTTTCTGCATCTCCCTGGCAGAAAAAAACACATGCGGATTGTACATGCGTTTTCCTGCATGTGGAAGTGAAGCGTTCTTCACTTGCATTTCCGCATGCGGGTTGACAAGCGCTTTCCAAGCGATTTTAGCATCACTTGGAAAGTGCTTGACAACTTGGTCACACTATATAAATCCATGCAAACATGGTTTTATATAGTGTGACCCGAGAGAATGTAAAAAAATAAAAAAATAAATATATACTTACACTCCGATGGCCCACGCTGGCTTGCTTCGCTCGGTCCCTGCTGCCAGCAGCGGTACACTGAAGGACCTGCCGACGTCAGTGTCGCGTGACCCGTCACATGACTCTGACGTCAGCGCAGGTCCTTCATTCCATCGCGAAGTGCCAGGAAGCAAGGAGGAGTGCAGCGCGGGCCGCCAGAAGGTAAGTATACATTTATTTTTTATTTTATTCTTTTTTTTACAGCTTTTTTAATGGTACCTGGGTGTGGAGGAGAGTCTCCTCTCCCTCTACACCTGGGTACCATCCGCACATTAGAACTCGCCAATTATGCAAGTACAGATGCAGTCTTGCGGAATTGCCACGTTCTAATGCAAGTCAATGGCGGCGAAAATGCAGCGCTTCCGCAAAATAATTGGTAGTGCTGCGTTTTTTTCCGCAATGATAATCCGCAGCGGAAATTTCCGCAGCATGTGCACAGCACATGCGGATTATCATTGGGGGACATGGCAGGCCTTCTACCATGCGTTTTTTAAGCATTTTCGCCGCTGCAGAAACGCTTAAAAAACGCATCGTGGGCACACAGCCTTACTGCTGAGGTCCCAAGATTCCAGAGCTTGGTGGAAACTAATTGTTGGTTTTAATATTAATACATTAATTCATCAATTTTTTATTTTGTTATTTTGTTTTTGCTATAATATATATGTGGCTATAATTTTGCAAAAAAAAGTTAAAGTAAAAAAAATAAAACAATTGCAAAACTCACTGCAACATGTAAATAAAACCTTAGAGTTTTTGTTTCTTGATGAGTGAGAGATTTTATAACAATTCTACATTTTTCAAAAGCAGCTACTGCTTTTATATTTCTAAGGAATTTGGTCAACTAACTCATAAACACCATATTATATTGACATCAATGATTTTCAATTGATTCATTTCAGTAATTTCTCAGTGATTTTTGAAGAAAAGCAATAAAAATATGAACAAAAATGAAAATGCAGCAAAACTGTCATACCACAGTGTGCCACCAGATGGAGATCAAATCTCACAGTTAAAGATCTCAGCGTTATAATTAATTTATTCAGCTCTTATTAAAACTCTACCTACATAATTCCATTGTAGAAAATACATGCACCCGCATTATATGACTTTATACAGTTCTCTTTTTTAATTTTTTATATCAAGGACATAGCACTTAATGCAAATAAGATGCTTTTATAAACCTGTCGCTATTGAAAAATAAACGACAGCTCTTGTGGTCTAAATGCAGACAGGAGTATGGTGTATTTCATCTCTGTTCACCTTGGCCCTGATGTATTGTTTTATGTTGAGGATTTCATAGAACTTTCTTTCAATGAAGGATAAAAAGATCTTTTTGTCTCCGGAATATAGAATGTGCAACACTCAACCTCATCTCGTCTATTAAAAGGCATCAGGCAAACTCGCTGACATGATGGGCAAACAAAATATAAATTAGTCGGAGACCATTTAAAACCCATTGTATAACATATCCGTGAATTTAACTTTATAAAAGGGAAGAACATGAGACACTATGAGTGTCACTTTTTGTAGGTGTGATCTATTTTATAAAAAATATAACTGCAAAGAAACATTTGTAACACAGTGCTTAAAAAAAGAAAGGCCATACAACCACTTCAGTACTCAGGATCGGAGCAACAAAGGATTGGAAATAGTTGTCAGTTTTCATTGTGTTTTGTTGTACGTCTGCGAAATAATGAATTAGCAATATGAACCTGAGACAATGAGTTATTTTTTTTTTCAAAGATACAAAATTTCCTCAATTCTGAATAAAACAAAATTAAAAAAATTACACCTTAAGGTCCCGTGCACACGTTGAGTATTTGGGGAGTATTTTACATCAGTATGTTCCACTCCTGGTTTTGGCTTACACAATCAGAGGAAAAGCATAATAGAAACACGGGCACCGCTTCTGTATTTATCACCCACTTCTGGTTTTGGCTTACAAATACCGATGTAAAAAACTCACCAAATACTGAATGTGTGAATGTGGCCTCATAGAAACACGTCACCACTTCTGTATTTCTTACCCACTCCTGGTTTTGGCTTAAAAATACTGAGGTAAAATATTCACCAAATACTCAACATGTGCACTTGGCCCTATAGAAACACGTCACCACGTCTGTATTTTTCACCCTCTCCTGGTTTGGGCTTATAAATACTGAGGTAAAAAACCCACCAAATACTCAACATGTGCACTTGGCCCTATAGAAACATGTCACCACGTCTGTATTTTTCACCCTCTCCTGGTTTGGGCTTATAAATACTGAGGTAAAAAACCCACCAAATACTCAACATGTGCACTTGGCCCTATAGAAACATGTCACCACGTCTGTATTTTTCACCCTCTCCTGGTTTGGGCTTATAAATACTGAGGTAAAAAACCCACCAAATACTCAACATGTGCACTTGGCCCTATAGAAACACGTCACCACTTCTGTATTTTTCACCCTCTCCTGGTTTTGGCTTACATATACTGAGGTAAAAAAACTCACTAAATACTCAACGCCTGAAGGGGTTGATTCATATTCGGCAGGAATGCACTGGTCCACAGGTTTACAGCTTGAAAAGGGGTGTGGAGTTGCATGATTGACAGTTTTGACCAGTGACACCGTTGCGCTGCTGTCCCTCTGATGCTACAAGAAGGGGCAGCTTTGCCTCCGCAGACTCAGAGGAGCGCAGAGCTGGGACCAGGAGGTAGCAGTGTGCTTCAGGGATCCTGGCTAGCTTCAGAGCAGCTGTACAAGCTCTGCAGAGAACAATATGCAAGCACTGCGCATATTTGGCCACTAGTTGCATAGGCAATGAGCAGTAAACATTAAAATTAAAAATCTACCCTTTCTTGACCATGAGAATAACCATTTAAGGCTCATGGAAGAGCTGTGCGTGTGGATCCAGTATAGTGTGCCACTGTAATACTTCACTGGGAGAATAACTCTATACATACAGTGTTTAATTGAAAAGACCATAATTCATTTTCAGTCAGATTCATATATAATTGTACAGAAAAACCTCTGTGTGTGAAATGGTAGATGTAGAGTTCAGTAATGGCTCCATACATCTCTGTGAGTGCTGTATTGTGGCTCTGTATACCTAGTAGATTTATGAAGCCATAATATGATCATGTATCAAAAAACAAATTAAACATCCAAAATTCATGAAGATGATCTTTTCTGAAGTGTACAATAGCAGGTACAATAGTTATGTACCATCTGCCCACCGGTTTTTGTCTTGAAGGTTGTGCTACAAATTACAGAGTGCATGAAACATTTCAGCCCAGCACAAGGTCAGGCAGCCGGTGAGAGAGACCAGACTTCCTACAATAAGACCACATTCACATCTTCAGTATTTGGTCAGTATTTTACCTCAATATTTGTAAGCCAAAACCGGTAGAGGGTGAAAAATGCAGAAGTGGTGACGTGTTTTATATTTTTTCTCTTATTGTTCCACTCTTGGTTTTGGCTTACAAATACTAATGTAAAATACTCACCAAATACTGAACGTGTGAACATGGCCTTAGGCTACGTTCCCTCCATGAGCTTTTGGTGAGTTTTGATGTTGCAGATTTTCTGCACCATTTCTACACCTATTAAGTAAATTAGGTTACATGAGTTTTTTTTTACATGCGTTTTTTGTCTCTTGTTGGTGTGTCATGGTTTAAATACAGCTGCTTTGTTTTTTTATGCTTCTTGGTATTTGGTTTTGACAAAACTTTATTGATACAGTCATGTGCGGAATATATGCAGTTTTGATGCGTTTCCGGAAGCGCACTAAAACACATGTGCGTCTTTTACCTTTGCGATTCTCCACATCTAATGAAAGTCTATGGGGAAAATACGCACATAAAACTCAGCATATCCGCTAGAGAAATTGACATGCTGCAGATTTGAAACACGCACTGCAGATCAGTTTATGCTGAGTAAAAATAAAGCACAGTGGGCATGAGATTTCTATAAATCCGTTTTTGATGCAACAAAAATACGCAGCACCAAAAACTCATCGTGGGCACACAGCCTGAAAGAAATGTAATAAAAAAGATCTCTACTACCCTATCATTCCTTTTATCTGCTTGTTTTAGAATAAATGAGAATCATTGAAAACTGCTCAAACGTCTCTTGTGTGAATCTGGCCTTAAAAGTACAGATGCGTGATTACACTAATTTTGTGACATGTCATTTTTAGGCTCCGTATAAGTATAATAGGTGTAATTTGCTATGACAGGTATTCGTTAATGTGACACACCCCATAGAATTTTACACTTTACATTTTTGTTGACAGAATAATTACACTTATAAATATGCTACAATATGTTCTAAGAAATACGGTACAACAAGCAAACTGTTCCATGGTACCTTTTACATATATCACAAGCACACATAATGCAGCTTTCAGGAGGTACCCCAAAAATGGAAATGCTCAATGATAATTTTATCCAGAATGCAAGTTTACTTTTTCCCTGCAGACTTAAAATTTTGAGCAGGTAATCTCATGACGGAGCCTATAACAGCAGTTGTAATAATTGTACCATGAGTGATTTTCCAAGTTGCACAATATCTATAATTCAATGCCAAGTGATCCATGATAATGTTTCACCTGAGAAGGAAAAACTTTACTCAATATTTAGCTATCTTAGTACTTCTCTCATTTTACTTGTAACACTATTTTATGTATGGGTACAGGTAACATGTCAGGTATGGTAGGCCTATAATATACAAGTGCTTCTCACTAAATTAGAATATCGTCAAAAAGTAAATTTATTTCAGTTCTTCAATACAAAAAGTGAAACTCATATATTATATAGAGTCATTACAAACAGTGATCTATTTCAAGAGTTTATTTCTGTTAATGTTGATGATTATAGCTTACAGCCAATGAAAACAAAAAAGTAATTTCAGTAAATTAGAATAATTAACAAAAAACACCTGCAAAGGCTTCCAATGCGTTTAAAAACATCCCTTAGTCTGTTTCAGTAGGCTCCACAATCATGGGGAAGACTGCTGACTTGACAGATGTCCAGAGGGCAGTCATCGACACACTCTACAAGGAGGGTTAGCCACAAAAGGTCATTGCTAAAGAAGCTGGCTGTTCACAGAGTGCTGTATCCAAGCATATTAATGGAAAGTTGAGTGGAAGGAAAAAGTGTGGTAGAAAAAGGTGCACAAGAAACCGGGATAACCGCAGCCTTGAAAGGATTGTTAAGAAAAGGCCATTCAAAAATTTGGGGGCGATTCACAAGGAGTGGACTGCTGCTGGAGTCATTGCTTCAAGAGCCACCAACACAGACGTGTCCAGGACATGGGCTACAAGTGTCACATTCCTTGTGTCAAGCCACTCATGACCAATAGACAATGCCAGAAGCGTCTTACCTGGGCCAAGAGAAAAAACCTGAACTGTTGCTCAGTGGTCCAAGGTGTTTTCAGATGAAAGTAAATTTTGCATTTCATTTGGAAATCAAGGTCCCTGAGTCTGGAGGAAGAGTGGAGAGGCACATAATCCAAGCTGCTTGAGGTCTAGTGTGAAGTTTCCACAATCAGTGATGGTTTGGGGAGCCATGCCATCTGCTGGTGTAGATCCACTATGTTTTACCAAGACCAAAGTCAGCGCAGCCGTCTACCAGGAAATTTTAGAGCACTTCACGCTTCGCTCTGCCTACAAGCTTTTTGGTGATGGAAATTTCATTCTCCAGCAGGACCTGGCACCTGTCAACACTGCCAAAAGTAACAGTACCTGGTTTAAAACCAACAGTATCACTGTGCTTGATTGGCCAGCAAACTCGCCTGACGTTAACCCCATAGAGAATCTATGGGGTATTGTCAAGAGGAAAATGAGAAACACCAAACTCAACAATGCTGACGAGCTGAAGGCTGCTATCAAAGCAACCTGGGCTTCCATAACACCTCAGCAGTGCCCCAGTCTGATCTCTTCCATGCCACGCCGCATTGATGCAGTAATTGATGCAAAAGGAGCCCCGACCAAGTATTGAGTGCATTTACTGAACATACATGTCAGTAGCTCAAAATTTCGGATTTTAAAAACATTTTTCAAGCTGTTGTTATAAAGTATTCCTAATTTACTGAGATAATTACTTTTGTGTTTTCATTGGCTGTAAGCCATAATCATCAACATTAACAGAAATATACACTTGAAATAGATCATTCTGTTTGTAATGACTTTATATGATATATGAGTTTCACTTTTTGTATTGAAAAACTGAAATAAATTAACTTTTTGATGATATTCTAATTTAGTGAGAAGCACTTGTATATATGTATTATTCAGCATTGAATTTATATATAATGAGTCTGTAGGCACAAATATCATCAGTGTTAATAAATGTAAATGGTTTACACATCAACATTTACCTGTGCTAGAAAAGTGTAGTACAGTAATAGTAGTACAATAATAATTACTTTTATACTGTAGTACGTTAATAAAAATATGGTGGTTATCTTCCAAAAAGAGACCCACATCTGTGTGCAGGTTATGTGTGGAATTGCATACTAGTTTCACTGAACAGGGCAAAGCTGCGATACCACTAAAAATGTGAAAAGGTGTTTTTGGTAAACAGCAATCATGATTTTAATCCTATACATCCAATTCATCCAAAGCATAGATATACATTGCATAAAATTTGAATGGACAGTTTTGCATCTACTCTCAGTACAAGGACCTTAAAGCAGACGTGACCTGAGGACCAGGCATCATTTTCTGAATGGCTGACCATGCTAAGCCTTATGAAAAATTCAATCTTGGTGGTATTCTGTGGAAATGCACAACTGCTGTACAAATTTAGCTGATGTTCCTAAAAAGTACCAAATTTTTTACTATATGTTTTGTACCCGTTAATGCTTTTCAGAACAAAAAGTGCATGACCATGATCCCTATGTTGCAAGAAATCAATGATAGTGTGCATATAACCCTTAAAAACATTTTTATTCTAAGCAATTTAAAAAGGTCCAAAAAGCAAACCCCTATGTGTAACATACAACAAATACAAATTTTACAAGAAAAAGGCCTGATTCAGACCTAATGGAAACAGACTAATGATAATGTATGATTGAACCAAATTTCTGGTTATTTTTCCCAAAGACCAGCATTTAAATATGCCCTCTCTTTTTTTTTTTTTTTTTACATAATCGTAGATACGAGTATACAGTTATATGAAAAAGTTTTGGCACCCCTATTAATCTTAAGCTTAATGTTTCATAAAAATTGGTGTTTTTGCAACAGCTATTTCAGTTTGATATATGTAATAACTGTTGGACACAGTAATGTTTCTGCCTTGAAATGAGGTTTATTGTACTAACAGAAAATGTGCAATCTGCATTCAAACAAAATTTGACAGGTGCATAAGTATGGGCACCCTTATCATTTTCTTGTTTTAAATACTCCTACCTACTTTTTACTGACTTACTAAAGCACTTTTTTTGGTTTTGTAACCTCATTGAGTTTTGAACTACATAGCCAGGTGTATGCAATCATGAGAAAAGCTACTTAAAGTGGCCACTTGCAAGTTGTTCTCCTGTTTGAATCTCCTCTGAAGAGTGGCATCATGGGCTCCTCAAAACAACAGTCAAATGATCTGAAAACAAAGATTATTCAACATAGTTGTTCAGGGGAAGGATACAAAAAGCTGTCTCAGAGATTTAACCTGTCAGTTTCCACTGTGAGGAACATAGTAAGGAAATGGAAGAACACAGGGACAGTTCTTGTTAAGGCCAGAAGTGGCAGGCCAAGAAAAACATCAGAAAGGCAGAGAAGAAGAATGGTGAGATCAGTCAAGGACAATCCTCAGACCACCTCCAGAGAGCTGCAGCATCAACTTGCTGCAGATGGTGTCACTGTGCATCGGTCAACTATACAACGCACTTTGCACAAGGAGAAGCTGTATGGGAGAGTGATGCGAAAGAAGCCGTTTCTGCAAGCACGCCACAAACAGAGTCGGCTGAGGTATGCAAAAGCACATTTGGAGAAGCCAATTTCTTTTTGGAAGAAGGTCCTGTGGACTGATGAAACCAAGATTGAGTTGTTTGGTCATACAAAAAGGCGTTATGCATGGCGGCAAAAAAACACAGCATTCCAAGAAAAACACTTGCTACCCACAGTAAAATTTGGTGGAGGTTCCATCATGCTTTGGGGCTGTGTGGCCAATGCCGGCACCGGGAATCTTGTTAAAGTTGAGGGACGCATGGATTCCACTCAGTATCAGCAGATTCTTGACAATAATGTTCAAGAATCAGTGATAAAGTTGAAGCTACACAGGGGATGGATCTTTCAGCAAGACAATGATCCAAAACACCGCTCCAAATCTACTCAGGCATTCATGCAGGGGAACAATTACAATGTTCTGGAATGGCCATCCCAGTCCCCAGACCTGAAAATCATTGAACATCTGTGGGATCATTTGAAGAGGGCTGTCCATGCTCGGCGACCATCAAACTTAACTGAACTGGAATTGTTTTGTAAAGAGGAATGGTCAAAAATACCTTCATCCAGGATCCAGGAACTCATTAAAAGCTACAGGAAGCGACTAGAGGCTGTTATTTTTGCAAAAGGAGGATCTACTAAATATTAATGTCACTTTTCTGGTGAGGTGCCCATACTTATGCACCTGTCAAATTTTGTTTGAATGCAGATTGCACATTTTCTGTTAGTACAATAAACCTCATTTCAAGGCAGAAACATTACTGTGTCCAACAGTTATTACATATATCAAACTGAAATAGCTGTTGCAAAAACACCAATTTTTATAAAACATTAAGCTTAAGATTAATAGGGGTGCCCAAACTTTTTCATATAACTGTATAGCCACCAGATAAATATCCGTAGGGTAAGTCATGGGATAAATAACAGATAATAAAATTCCAGGTATTACCACACAGAAATTATCTAAATGGCCCTACAGTGTTCACTAACTTTTATCCTGCTTTGCAGCAGTCGGTTGGCACCCTAGATAACACCGTTTTGGCACCCCTGCTCCATGGCGACTTTCCCTCCCTTTCCCTATAAATCCCTAGATAGGAAATAATTGAGAGGGAAACCTAATTCCAGACATTGAGTTTCTATTCTGGGTAGGAAGATGTGGAACACAGGTCCAAAATGATTAGATCAAATAAGATATAAATAACTTATCATTTCTGATGCTTGTTTAGTCAAGTAGGCCTCTCCTAGCTGTGACGCGGCCGGTCCAGCACACAGGGAAGTTAACAGGTGCAGTGCTGGCCCGGCCAAAGAAGAAGCAGCGGCTGTGCGCAGCTGCTGCGGGAGCGGTCCAGGGCCCCCCGCCTCTGCCTGCCGGTATGTGCCACATTGGCACCCACATATTGTAATGAGGGCAATCTGGCCATGGGTCCCCCGGAGCCCCGGGCGGTAGCCCAGATTGCCCTCATTATAATCCGCCTATGCATGCGGTCAAGCTGCTCCCACAACAGCTCAATGGGGTTGAGATCTGGTGACTGCACTGGCCACTCTATTACAGATAAAATACCAGCTGCCTGCTTCTTCCCTAAATAGTTCATGCATAATTTGGAGGTGTGCTTTTGGTCATTGTCCTGTTGTAGAATGAAATTGGCTCCAATCAAGCGTTGTCCACAGGGTATGGCATGGCGCTGCAAAATGTAGTGATAGCCTTCTTTATTCAAAATCCCATTTACCTTGCACAAATCTCACACTTTACCAGCACCAAAGCAACCCCAGATCATCACATTACCTCCACCATGCTTGACAGATGGCGTCAGGCACTCTTCCAGCATCTTTTCAGTTGTTCTGCATCTCACAAATGTTCTTCTGTGTGATCCAAACACCTCAAGCTTTAATTCGTCTGTCCATAAAACTTTTTTCCAATCTTCCTCTCTCCAATGTCTGTGTTCTTTTACCCATATTAATCTTTTCCTTTTATTAGCCGGTCTCAGATATGGCTTTTTCTTTGCCACTTTGCCCTGAAGGCCAGCATCCCAGAGTCGCCTGTTCACTGTAGACGTTGACACTGGCGTTTTGCGTGTACTATTTAATGAAGCTGCCAGTTGATGTGTCGATTTCTCAAACTAGAGACTTTAATGTACTTGTCTTGTTACTCAGGGGCCTCCCACTTCTCCTTCTACTCTGGTTAGAGCCTGTTTGTGCTCTCATCTGAAGGGAGTAGTACACACCGTTGTAGGAAATCTTCAGTTTTTTGGCAATCTCTCGCATGGAATAGCCTTCATTTCTAAGAACAAGAATAGACAGTCAAGTTTCACATGAAAGTTCTCTTTTTCTGGTCATTTTGAGAGTTTCATAGAACAAGCAAATGTAATGCTCCAGATTCTCAACTAGCTCAAAGGAAGGTCAATTTTATAGCTTCTCAAATCAGCCAAACCATTTTCAGCTGGGCTAACATACTTGTGCAAGGGTTTTCTAGGGTTTTCTTAACATCCATTAGCCTTCTTACACAGTTAGCAAACACAATGTACCATTAAAACACTGGAGTGGTGATTGTTGGAAATGGGCTTCTATACACCTATGTAGATATTGCAATAAAAACAAGACGTTTGCAGCTAGAATAGTCATTTACCACATTAACAATGTATAGAGTGTATTTCGGATTCATTTAATGTTAGCTTCATTGAAAAAAAATGTGCTTTTCTTTCAAAAATAATGAAATTTCGAAATGACCCCAAACTTTTGAACGGTAGTGTATATCCCCACATTCTGCGTAATTGAGCCAATACCAGCCACTACTGGATGGCCTTTCAAGAATTCCAGGCCCTTATGTATCTTGGGCAAGGCATAGAATGTGGAGATCGTTGATGCATCGGGGACTAGGAATCTACATTCATTATCTGAGATGAGACAGGTCTCCCTTGTATTCTCAAGAAAATTGTTTTTGAGGGTTATATACACATTATGTTATGATTCCTTATAGTTATTATTTTGCCAAGAAATCAGTGATACAGTGGAGGAAAATCTAGGAATCTTTATTTATGAAAAATAAACTTCTAAAGCCTTCCATAAACTTTAAATAGCTGTCGGCCGTACGATACGCAGGAGCAGTTGCTGAGCCATGCGCTCCTATGTTCGATGTGAGAGACCCCTTGCCAGACATCTCTGGCGGAGGCTTATCTTTTAGAGAATAGAGGATCGGCAATCAGACATGATGGATTCTCATCTCCATATCTCCCCAAACACCATCTGTTGGGGGAGAATCAGGGGCCATCATACACATAGATTGTTGGATGAACTCATTGATATTGGCGGGATCAGCCGATGTTAGTTTAATGTGCATGGGGTCTTAAAGAGAACCTGAGACATGCTGTCCAATCTATGTATAGAATGTATCAGGCACTTGCTGTATAAACACAACTGCCTTGTTTCAGAGAAAAATATACTTTAAAAGCCACTGGGGACTGAGACTGCGCTACAAACTAGACAGGCGAGTCTCCGCCAGCTTCTCCCCGTCCGCTGATCTGGAGTGACAGGTCTTTGCCTATGTGCATGTATATCAGGGAATGATGCAAATGGGTTAAATCTGTGCTGCCGATAGTGATGAAGGAAAAAGAGACAGAAATTCAGGAATGTGGTTTACTTGTCTACGTGTTTCAAAGTGCCATACTTCTTTATTAGGACAAACCACAGACTGTGGTCTGTCCTGATGAAGAAGTATGGCACTTTGAAACGCGTAGACAAACCGCATTCCTCGGTTTCCATCTCCTTTTCCTTCATCAATGGCAGCGCAGATTTAACCCATTTACTCAATTCGCTCGTGTTCTTCAAGCTGCGGGTCTCTGGAAGCCTTGAGCTTTTTTAGTGGTTGTGAGCACACAACTCCACCAGGTGAACACAATTGCCAACAATCTCCCCATTTTACCCAGATAAGTCCCTATTGCGCTTATTGTCATTCCAGCTTTTCACCTTACGTGCATGTATAGGCAGAGATCTGTCCTGTCAGTCATTGGCAGCAGGCGGGGAGACACCACTATAGACTAGTCGGACAGGTGGGTCCCCAGTGGATTTTCCCCGCCCACTGCCAATGACTGACAAGTCTCTGCCTATACACGCATGTAGGCATAGACTTGTAACTCCAGATCAGCGGGCGGAAGAAGCCGCCGGGGACTTGCCTGTCCGATTAGTCTTTAGCAAGGTCCCGGTCACCACAAGCTTTTAAAGCATGTTTTTTTCTGGTATTGGGCAGCATGTATCAGGTTACAGTGGGGAGAATAAGTATTTCATACAATGCCGACTTTGCAAGTTTTCCCACCTACAAAGAATAGAGAGATCTATATTTTTTATCGTAGGTACACTTCAACTGTGAGAGACAGAATCTAAAAATAAAAACCAGAAAATCAGATTGTATGTTTTTTAAATAATTAAATTGGTTTTTTTTTTGCATGAAATAAGTATTTGATCACCTACCAACCAGCAAAAATGCTGACTCTCACAGACCTGTTAGTTTTTCTTTAAGAAGCCCTTCTACTTTGCACTCATTACCTGCACATTAATTGCACCTGTTTGAACTTGTTACCTGTATAAAATACACCTGTCCACACACTTAATCAATCTCACTCCAACTTCTCTACCATGGTCAAGACCAAAAAGCTGTCTAAGGACACCAGTGACAAAATTGTAGATGTGCACAAGGCTGGGATGGGCAACAGGACAATAGGCAAGCAGCTTGGTGAGAAGGCAACAACTGTTGGTACAATTATTAGAAGATGGGAGAAACACAATGTAACATCCCTGGCAGCGTGCTTGCATAGTGCACCACCTCCCACTATGCAAGACCGCAATCTTACCTGTCAGTCCAGCCTGCATATCTTGCTCCAGTTCATGCTGTGTGCATTTCTCTTGACTGACTGCTTAGGGCGGCGGCCCGGTTACTTCCGGATTCTTATAGCTGCTGTGGGCACACCCCTAATGTGTCTCCAGCCTATTGCTGTGAGTCACTGGATATTTTAACCCCCTCCACCCAGTAGGAGCAACACCATCATTCAGTGTTCTCCTTGACTCTGAAGTTGCCAGGTCCAGTTCTGTGTCTTCTTGTCTGTTTCCGCCATCTCTGGGGGCTGCATACCCAGACCTGTTATCTGTGTCTTTTTGTCTGTTTCCGCCATCTCTGGGTGCTGTATACCCAGGCTCGTTCTTGTATCTCTTTGCAGTAGCAGTTCCTGTCTGAACTGTATCCTAGCCTGTTACCTGTTTTTCTCTATGTCTGTACCTTCCCTTTTCCTGCAGTATCTGAACCTGCACGTAACTCCTACTCGTTGTCTCTGTACTTCTGTTTGTGAGTTTTGTGTCCACTCGCTACTTCATAGTAAGTACCTTATGTGTATCTGGTTCTGCTTGTCCCTTTTCCCTTCCTCCGTATCTTCTTGTATTTTCCAGTCTGTTCCATGTGAACAGAGCCCTGTCCTCTCTGCCTTGTCCACCGCACCTGCGGTTTCGCTCTGCTCTGTCTTGCCCACTGCTCCGGAGGTTTCTCTCTGCTCTGACTTGCCCACTGCTCCGGCGGTTCCTCTTTGCTCTGCCTTACCCACTGCTCTGGCGGTTTCTCTCTGCTCTGACTTGCCCACCGCTCCGGCGGCTTCCCTCTGCTCTGCCTTACCCACCACTCCGGCGGCTTCCCTCTGCTCTGACTTGCCCACCGCTCCGGCGGCTTCTCTCTGCTCTGCCTTGCTCACCGCACCAGCGGTTTCTCTCTGCTCTGACTTGCCCACCGCTCCGGCGGCTTCTCTCTGCTCTGCCTTGCCCACCGCTCCGGCGGCTTCTCTATGCTCTGACTTGCCCACCACTCCGGTGGCTTCTCTCTGCTCTGCCTTGCCCACCACTCCGGCGGTTCCGCTCTGCTCTGCCTTGTCCACCGCACCTGCGGTTTCTCTCTACTCTGCCTTGTCCACAGCTCTGGTGGTTCCACTCTGCTCTGCCTTGCCCACCGCACCTGCGGTTTTCGCTCCACTCTGCTTGCTCACCGCACCAGCAGTTCCTCTCTGCTCTGCCTTGTCCTCCGCTCTGGCGGTTTCGCTTTACTCTGCTTGTCTACCGCATCTGCGGCTCTGTACCTGTCTCCCAGTCTGTACTGGACCCTATCCAGCCTGCGCTCCAACCTGCTAGTACCTCCCGGTCTGCACTCCAGCCGTGCTTGCCAGTATCTCCCTGTCTGCATACCAGCCGTGCTTGCCAGTGCCCATCTGTCTGCATACCAGCCGTGCTTGCCAGTGCCCACCTGTCTGCATACCAGCCGTGCTTGCCAGTGCCCACCTGTCTGCATACCAGCCGTACTTGCCAGTACCCACCTGTCTGCATACCAGCCGTACTTGCCAATACCCACCTGCCTGTATGCCAGTCTAACCTGCCTGTTCCTGCATTCCCCGGTGTGGGTCAACAACTGTGACCGAGTTCTGACCTGGAGTCGCACCTGGTCCCTCTGCTCGGTTTCTCCTTGGTCCACGGAGTCGACTAAGCCGCCTTGCGACCTTGGTCGGATCGGGTTGATACTTAGTTACGCCCCTCCATGCACTCCTCGGTTCATGGTACAGTGGGATCACTAATCACGCTCACGCCAGTCAGTCCGGGCGTGAGCGTAACACACAAGATGGCTGTCAATCTTCCTTGGTCTGGGACTCAATGCAAAATCTCGAATTGTGGGGTAAGGATGATTCTGAGAAAAGTCAGGAATCAGCCCAGGTATGACCTGGTCAATGGCCTGAAGAGAGCTAGGACCACAGTCTCAAACATTACCGTTAGCAACCCACTACACCATCATGGATTAAAATCCTGCAGGGCACACGAGGTCCCCCTGCTCATGCAAGCACATGTCCAGGCCCGTTTAAAGTTTACCAATGTCCATCTGGATGATCCAAATGAGGCATGGGAGAAGGTAATGTGGTCAGATGAAACAAAAATAGAACTTTCTGGTATCTATTTCACTTGCTGTGTTTGGAGGAAGAAGAAGGACACACCCCCAGTACAACCCCAGGAACACAGTCCCAACCGTGAAGCATGGTGGGGGAAACATCATACTTTGGGGGTGCTTTTCTGCAAAGGGGACAGGTCGACTAAACTGTATTGATGGCAGGATGGATGGAGTCATGTATCGCGAGATTTTGGCAAACACCCTCCTTCCCTCAGTAAGAGTTATGATAGATCTGCTCACTTGGTTGCACATAGAGGTAGACACAGGAACACTGTCTCTTTAAATCTTCTGTAGTTTATTAAGAGCACTGTATAAACCATGGCAACGTTAGCAAAACAAACACGGCCTTCCCGGCCAAACAGGAAAAACAAAGCATAATGTATGGCAGAGTCCTTGTTGCTACTGGAAACCGCCCGCTTCAGGAACAAAAAACCCAATGTTTAGCTTTTCTTCACATGAACACCACAGCTCCAGAGCTTGTGTCTCCAGGCCCACCCCACACCAAATGCTCTAAAAGGCTGGGAATTTATCCTCTGAGTTCCTCCCTTTCTACAGGTGTTTAATCACCCTAGCACTAAGATGGCTGATTAACCCCTTTCTATACTTTGTGTGCTGGAACACTTTTTCTATGTTTTTATTACTGGAGCTAACAATCTCAGTGCTGCACATTTTCCTTCCAGTACTTTGCCAGTGACTTTGTCACAGAGCATTGATGATGGGTCATGACTGGGTCTTTCACCATGACAATGACTCAAAACCCATAGCCAGGGCAAATAAGGAGTGGATCAGTAAAAGGCATTTCAAGGTTCTGGAGTGGCCTAGCCAGTCTCCAAACCTGAACACAATAGAAAATCTTTGGAGGGAGCTGAAATTCAATGTTACCCAGCGATATCCCCAAAATCTGATAGATCCGGAGAACATATGCAGTGTGTGCAAACTTGGTCAATAACTACAGGAAACGTCTGACCTCTAATTGCAAACAAAGGTTTCTGTACCAAATATTAAGTTCTGTTTTCATATTGTATCAAATACTTATTTCATGCAATAAAATGCAAATTACCGTATTTTTCGGACTATAAGACGCACCGGACCATAAGACGTACCCAAAATTTTGGGGTGGAATATAGAAAAAAAAAATATTTTAATAAGATGGGGTCCGTCTTATAGTCTTAATAGGTACAGTATCTTACCTGGGGGTCGGTGGAGCGAGGGTCACTGGAGGCAGGGTCCTTCAGGAATCTGGTGCTCCAGCAGCGGGGAGTTACGGTGGAGCAGGATTGCAGGGCCCTCCGTTCCCTCCCTCAGGAACCTGGTGGCTGCAGCAAAAGATATGGATGAGGCCCGATGCCAGGCTGGGGCCCGATGCCAGGCTGGGGGCCGGGGCCTGGCTGAGGCCCAGTGCATGCCTGGGGGCCTGGGTGAGGCCCGGTGCATGGCTGTGGGCCGGGGCCAGTGTTTGGAGATAGGGGCCTGCCTGCGTGCCGCCGAGGCCTGCCTGGGGACCGGGACCGGTGGTGGTGGTGGCGGAAGAGGCAACAGCAAAGGAGGAGGAGGAGTGACTGGCTGGGGACCGTGGGTGTCTGGCTGAGGTTAGACTGGATGCGGGCAGTGTCTGACTACGGGCCGGGGCGGTGAGCGGAGGAGGAGGTGAGGTGCTGCGGGTGACTGGCTGGGGGCCGTGGGTGTCTGGCTGGGGTTGAACTTAATGCGGGCAGTATCTGGCTGCGGGCCGGGGCAGTGAGCGGCACAGGTTTCCGGTGTGAGCGGCCATCTTCCTGAAGCTGTGATCTGCAGGAAAATGGCCACTCGAGCTACTAGTCAGCGCATGCGCCGGCTCGGGCAGCCATTTTCCTGTGGCTCACAGCTTCAGGAAGTGACCGCGCACACTGGAAACCTGCGCCGCTCACTGCACCTGCCGCAGACATACACTGCCCGCATTCAGTTCAACCCGCGCTGGCCCCCAGCCAGACACCCGCAGCCCTCAGCCAGACACGCGCAGCATCTCACCTCCTCCTCCTTTGCTGCCACCGCCAAGGAGGGAGATCCCGCTCCACCACCACCACAGGTACGCAACGTTCGGACCATAAGACGCACCACCCATTTTCCTCCCAAATTTGGGGGGAAAAAATTGTCTTATGGTCCGAAAAATACGGTAATTATGTAAAAATCATACAATGAGATTTTATGGATTTTTTTTTCAAGATTCTATCTCTCACATTTGAAGTGTACCTACGATAAAAATTACAGATTTCTCCATTCTTTGTAGGTGAGAAAACTTGCAAAATCGACAATGTATCAAATACTTATTTTCCCCACTGTAGGTTCACTTTAACCCCTTTCCGACATGGTCTGTAATAGTACGCACCACGTCGGAAAGGCCGGTTCAGCGGGGGCTCCGGTGCTGAGCCCGCACTGAACCGAGGTCAAGTCAGCTGATTGTTACAACTGACATGTGCCCGCAACAGCCGAGGGTGGAATCGCGATCCTCCCGAGGCTATTAACTAGTTAAATGCCACTATCAATCTCTGACAGCAGCATTTAACAGCGCCGCGCCGGAAGTGCGTCACTTAGCCTGCCCATCGCAGCAGATCCCAGTGGTTGTCATGTAAAAATCGCTATGAGCGCCACCTAGTGGTCGCCAATCATAGCACAGGAGCATTTCTGCTACATAGAGGTGATCTGCTCATCGCCTCTATGTAGCAGAGGCGATCGGACTGTTGCTGCTTCTAGTCTCCTATGGAGACTATTGAAGCATGCAAAAAGTGTAAAAAAAATGTTTTAAAAAATATAAAAAAAAATAAAAAATATATAAAAGTTTAAATAACCCCCCTTTTGCCCCATTCAAAATAAAGTAATAAAAAATAAACCCCACATACACATATTTGGTATCACTGCGTTCATAATCGCCCGATCTATCAATATAAAAAAATAATTAATCCGATAGGTAAACAGCGTAACGAGAAAAAAATTCCAAATGCCAGAATTACGTTTTTTTGGTCGCTGCAACACTGCAATAAAATGCAATAACGGGCGATCAAAACATCATATCTACCCCAAAATAGTACCAATAAAAATGTCAGCCCGGCGCGCAAAAAATAAGCCCTCAACCGGCCCCAGACCCAAAAAAATGGAGACGCTGCGGTTCTCGGAAAATGGCGCCATTTATTTATTTATTTAGCAAACTTTGGAATTTTTTTTCACCACTTAAATAAAAAGGAACCTATACATGTTTGGTGTCTACGAACCCGTAATGACCTGGAGAATAATAATGGCAGGTCAGTTTTAGCATTCAGTGAACGTGGAAAGAAAAAAAAAAAAAAAAACAACTGTGGAATTGCATTTTTCTTTGCAATTTCACCGCACTTGGAATTTTTTTTCCCGTTTTCCAGTACACTATATGGTAAAACTAGTAATGGTGTTTAAAAGTACAACTCGTCCCGCAAAAAATAAGCCCTCACATGGCCATATTGACCGAAAAATAAAGAGGCTATGGCTCTGGGAAGAAGGGG
Organism: Phyllobates terribilis; assembly: GCF_046119375.1. NCBI lineage: Eukaryota > Metazoa > Chordata > Amphibia > Anura > Dendrobatidae > Phyllobates > Phyllobates terribilis. The sequence continues at coordinate 265,028,859 of NW_027362761.1, forward strand.
CGCAAAAAACAAAAACTCAAAAACGAAAATGCTCCGGTCATGAAGTGGTTAACTCCCAGCCTTTAACTACATCTGGATTGCCCATAGACTATAAACATCCAGGCAATCCACATTTTAGCCTGCACTAAAGTTCTGAAATGTTAATGCAGAGTAGGCAGCTTGCAGGAGATTTTGCAGTTATGGGACTAGGAAGACGGTTGTCAGACACAGCCAGACTCACCATAGAGTATATAAACATGATTTATTGCCATGTTTGCCTTCTCCGGTGCTGTATACACAACAATGAACCAGCGCTTGTACATGCAGATTAGTAAGCAGGCGGTGCTTCCTCCTGAAGCCCCAGTGGTCAGGTAATCATTGGGTTTAGGGAGTCTGAAGGAGATGCTGGGTTCTAGGAGACCTAGTCAGCTATGATATGCAGGCAGGAGGCTGATATTCCTCTGTAGCCCCAGTTGTTACAGAAGAAATCTACAATGCAAAGAATGTATTAATATGTTAAAATGCCCTTCCACCACCAAAGGTCTTTTAAGACCTTTATGTGGGACACAGTGTGTGAAATTAAAAAAAGCAAAAATAAACTAGAAATAAAACATAAATAAATAAAACACACTGAAAATAAAAAGAGACGCTGCTCATCTGAATAGATGTTTCTAGACTTGCGCTTGTTAAAAAAATATGCCCAATATATAAAAATAATTTCTATGGAAAGGAGAACATACATTAAATTGGTTTTAAAGGCCCTTTGTGGTTGTAAAGAAAATGTGAAAAAAAAGACATGTATTTTCTTTTTTTTTACATTTTCTGCCAACTTAAGAAAAAAAGGAATATAAAATTAATTAAAAATTAAGCCATGTGTATCAGAAAAAAAAGAGGAAAAAATTATTTGAACATCTGAATGAGAACATATTTTATAGCCATTAAAAGCATGTGTATGATAAAACCCGAAAATTCTGGTCAGGGACAGGTTAAAATGGCCTGGTCCTGAACTGGTTAATAAATAGTTTAGGAAGATTTTGTGGATAGACAGGAGCCAAGAAGCTCTATGGAAATGTATATAACTCAAGACTTGTGTCTCCAAGCACTTTGTGGAGCTACCCTTTTGGACAGATCTTTAAAGATAATCATAATGTGCTAAGAAATGGTCATAAATCTAGTAATTACAGATGATGATGACGAAACCTATTGCACTAATGATATAATTATCGGCAAATATTGAGTGTTTTGGGAGGCTTTTGTTGAGGGCAGGAACGTCAGAGTCAGATACATGGTGTCCGGGCGCAATAATTTAATTACAAGTCTTAGTTTGTTGCTGTACACTGGGCAGTTAGTGTAGTTCACATGTGTATATCATAAAGGCTTTGGCACCATATTATCAAGGTGAACTTATAACCTTTGCGATGGGAACAATTAGAAACAGCTAGCAGCGTTTCTTGTGCAGAAGTATTCTTCTCACTTCATCTATTACACATATTCAGGCTTTTCAAATATTGTCTACATATTGCCTAACTTGTGCTTTCTCTATGGAAAGCATAGTATGCACAATGGATACTTTACAACAATGAGCTGTATATTGTATATGTTGCCTGTGAATGCGCCTGTAAATAATAGACCATAATGACAATTGAAAATCAGCTCTAAATGGGTTGCCTTGTCTTAGCCCATTATTGTGTTAGTCTGGATGGGCAATTGGAAGCTGAAGTTCAACATGACAGTGGTCGGATGGACATTCAATTATTCATTTGATCTTTGTCATCTTTCACTGACCAATCCTAGGCATGTATTAGACATGCCAATTTCCCAGCAAACACATTCCCTCCTATAGCTATATTGTCACTGGCCATCAGGGACTCTTGTCTGTTCAGTTTTAATTAAATCCTGTTTTTGTGTTAAGTATAATTTTTCAATTTTTACGTTGGCCACTGGGTCTTTTTTAGACTCCAACTTCCTATTGTTTCAGGAAACACTACATGTACATTAGCCACAATGGTGGGATCCCAACCTTATCTTTTGTGTTGAAGGGTCTAATGAGCATATTCAAAGGTCATTGTGAAGGGAAGGGGAGCAAGGTCGGCTATGACATTGTGTATTGTGACTGGTGAATCCTGTATTATCAGCTGTGTATAGAGGTGTTACCTGTTGTAATCCTGTCTGTGATGTCTCTGATGATAAGACAACTCCTGTAAACTCTTCCTGAAAGGACAGGAAGTAAGAGTCTAAAAAGCCCCTGTGGCCAGTGTGAAAATTGCAAGATTTCACATTTTACTTTTTTTAAAGAAAGATCGTGATATGAAAAAAGAAGATTGCCAAAATATTTTTTAAAATACTTGTAACAGAAAACCTGATTTAAACAGCAGGTACCTTTTCTGCTACTAGCTTCCCTTTAATGCCAAAAACTGATCTGTTGCATAACTAATGCAAACAAGAGCAGATGGACCCTATTGATTATAGGAGAGTTGATAAAGAAAATAATCAAAATAGCTATTATAATCTATAAATTGCCAATATTGCTTAGTTTAATTAATAAATTATGTTTACTTGTGCAGAATATTTTTGAAAACAATGTCAGGACAAAGATTTCTTGTCTGTAATTGAAGAACAAATGCTGAATTGGTTATCAATCTGAGAACAACATTGATATTTTGGACATAAAGATGATCGTTGAAAAATAGAAATTGTTTATGCAAAACTGACTCTTCACAATGTGCAAATTATTTTGGTTTGGTATGATTAAAAGGCTCATGATTTTTTGCCAAAATTTGGGGGGACAAGCCAAACCTCTATGTTATCAAGTCTTTGTGCACGTATTTCTTATTATCACTTATCTTTATCTATTTTTATTTTCATAATTAGAACTTTTATTCTGAATAAATTTCCTTCTTATTCAAATCACCTTAAAGACCAGATTTTTGCTAGGAGTGCAAATTTCCATATCAGATTTTGTCTCGCTTATTTTATATGTTAGTTTTTAGAACAAAAAAAAAAAAAGTTCTACATAAATATTTTTTTCTTTCATTCAAAAAATGGACACATAAGGGAGTCAACGAGGACCCTATAATCAATGGGATCTATCTGCTTTCTTTTGCTTCACTTGTGCAATGCATTTGTTTTTGCCATTAATTCCCTCTGTGTTTTCCTAAAAATGGAACAGATGAATGGAATTTATGAACGTAGCTGTGAGGAGCTGCCCACTTACTAAAGACTATGATACTTTGTCAGGAACGGACCATCATTTTTGTCAATATTATTATTGTGTTTTATTAGTGATTTACTTGTTATGTTTTATATAGTTCTGCTAACTTGTCAGTAAGTGCACTAGATTCACTTGTAAAATGTCCAGCATTCCACTAATCTGTATTTCAGGATATCTGTATCTCAGGAGTATCTAACCATTGTTCCAACAGCCAATAATCTCATTATGTGTGTGTAGATTGTAGACACAGTGGAGCCGTCATCACAGGGGGTCTTACATGCAGTCTTAGATGAAGTCTTCTAGAATATTCTTCATTGTTTTTAGTTAACAGTAAATGCTTAAGGGGGAGGGTAATCACTTCTGACCTGGGAGGGGACTGATCCCAGCGAAAGAAGGACAGACATGTTTTAGTCAGAGTTGTGTGGAAGGATTGAAGGAAGAGGATGGAGACTTGGAAGGATGGATGGATAAACATGTTACCATTATGGATTATGTCGTTTGGATTTAAACTTTCTTAAAAGGGCTGCTGCTACTGGATACCTGTGCTTTCATCGTTTTATCTGCCGTCTAGAGGATCATGGACTGTGGCTACAGACTATACTGGCTGGAGATACGAAATCTGTGGGCCAACCAAAAGTTGGGAGACAGTGAGTGTGGCCTGATACAAAGCCAGTGGAACTACTGAACCCAGATTGGGAACTTGAGGACTGAGAGAACTGTATTTTGGCCATTTACCTGGAATTGCTTTATTACCATGGCTGTGATCAATAAAATATTGTTGCATCGTTAACCTGCCTAGGTGATTACTTACAGCCCACAACCTCAGATCTTTACAGTAGCTAAAGCTGAAACGTTCTCAAAACATGGGGTAACTCTTCTACCAGTGTGTAGTAGTGCCTGCCAGGAGAAAGCTGGTAACCTTACTATTAGTGTGTTGTATAGCTGGCCACGGGTCAGCTGGTAACTCTACTATCATTGTGTAGTAGGATCTACCATGGGTCAGCTGGTAACTCTACTATTAGTCTGTATTAGGACCTACCATGGGTCAGCTGGTAACTCTACTATCAGTGTGTAGTAGGACCTACCATGGGTCGGCTGGTAACTCTACTATCAGTGTGTAATAGGGCCTACCATGGGTCAGAGGTAACTCTACTATCAGTGTGTAGTAGGGCCTACCATGGGTCATAGTTAACTCTACTATCCGTCTGTGGTAGTGCCTACCATGGGTCAAATGGTAACTTTACTATTTTGCAATAGGGCCTGCTAAAACATAGCTGGTAACTATACTATCATCATGTAGTAGGGCCTGCCAGAAGTCAGCTGATAACTCTACTATCAGTATGTAGTAGGGCCTACCATGGGTCAATTGGTAACTACTATCAGTGTTGTAGGGCCTGCCAGGGGTAAGCTGATAACTCTTCTATCAGTGTGCAATAGGGGATGCTAGAAGTCAGCTGGTAATTCTTCTATCATTGTGTAGTAGGGTCTACCATGGATCAGCTGATAACTACTATCAGTGTTGTAGGGCTTGCCAGTGGTCAGCTGCTAACTCTACTATCAGTGTGCAATAGGGCTTGCTAGACATCAGCTGATAACTCTACTATCTGTGTGTAGTAGGGCCTGACAGAAGTCAGTTGATATCTCTAGTATCAGTGTGCAATGTGGGCTGCTAGAAGTCAGCTGGTAACTCGACTATTGGTGTGTAGTTGGGCCTGCCAGGGGTCAGCTGGTAACTCTACTATCTGTGTGTAGTAGAGCCTGCCAGGTCCTGCTGCTCCTCTTCCAACTCTAACCCTTACCAATCTTATAAATAGTACTGCCTGAAAATTCCTTACTTAATCAGCCACATTTCTCTACAGCAGGGGTGCACAACCTGCGGCCCTGGGGCCACATATGGCTTACCATGTTATTTTGCGTGACTCCAAAACTTTTGTATACAGTAGTTTCCATGTCAGAGAGAATAGGAGTAACATACTGCTCATACTTCTAGTGATGCTTACCCATGCATAGATCACTGTGTAAAATTTGGGTTATACATGCATCACATTACAAAGGTTCCTGGACCCCTGTATAGCACTGTAGACAGGGGGAGATTCACAAGGAGTGGACTGCTGCTGGAGTCATTGCTTCAAGAGCCACCACACACAGACATATCAAGGACATGGGAAACAAGTGTCGCATTCCTTGTGTCAAGCCACTCATGACCAATAGACACCTCCAGAAGCGTCTTACCTGGGCCAAGAAGAAAAAAACCTGGACTGTTGCTCAGTGGTCCAAGGTGTTGTTTTCAGGTGAAAGTAAATTTTGCATTTCATTTGGAAATGAAGGTTCCAGAGTCTGGAGGAAGAGTGGAGAGACTTACAATCCAAGCGGCTTGAGGTCTAGTGTGAAGTTTCCACAATCAGTGATGGTTTGGGGAACCATGTCATCTGCTGGTGTAGGTCCACTGTGTTTTATCAAGACCAAAGTCAGCGCAGCCGTCTATCTGAAATAATACAGCACTTCATGCTTCCCTCTGCTGACAAGCTTTTTGGAAATGGAAATTTCATTCTCCAGCAGGACCTGGCATCTGTCAACACTGCCAAAGGAACAATACCTGGTTTAAAAACAACAGTATCACTGTGCTTGATTGGCCAGCAAACTCACCTGACCTTAACCCCATAAAGAATCTATGGAGTATTGTGAAGAGGAAGATGAGAGACACCAGTTCCAAAATGCAGACGAGCTGAAGGCTGCTATCAAAGCAACCTAGGCTTCCATAACACCTCAGCAGTGCCACAGACTGATCGCCTCCATGCCACACCGCATTGATGCAGTAATTGATGCAAAAGGAGCCCCAACCAAGTATTGGGTGCATTTACTGAACATACATTTCAGTAGGCCAACATTTTGGATTTTAAAAACATTTTTCAAGCTGTTGTTATAAAGTATTCTAATTTACTGAGATAATGACTTTTGTGTTTTCATTCGCTGTAATCCATAATCCTCAACATTAACAGAAATAAACACTTGAAATATATCACTCTGTTTGCAATGACTCTATATAATATATGAGTTTCACTTTTTGTATTGAAGAACTGAAATAAATAAACTTTTTGATGATATTCAAATTTAGTGAGAAGCACTTGTAAGTGAGTATTTTGACCATATCATCATTTTATGTAGATTTTTCAACTATCAACATCCTTTATCAAGGTGTGCAGAATTATTAGGCAGCTTGTTTTCCTCAGCCAAAATGGGGCAAAAAAGAGATTTAAGAGACTCTGAAAAGTAAAAAATTGTTAAAAGTCTTACACAAGGTCGCAAATAAGGTGTTGAGATAAAAAAAAGTGCACATTAACTGCCAAAAATTTGAATTAAACGTAAAGCGACCAGTAACCCATTATTTTCCAGTGCGTTCATAACCCAGTACTGAAGTGCCCAGAAGTACAAGGTGTTCAGTGCTCAGATACATGACCAAGATAAAGGAGCTTAAACTTGATGACTACTGACAAAGACATGTAAGATGAAGCATCAAAATTGGGCCAAGAAATGGCTAGCCAAGCAGTTGAGTACTTGATGCGATGGAGCATAGACCTGCATAAAAATTATGGTTTTCTTGAAAGATACAGACGTTTTTCTGTACAACTGCTTGAAGAAAGTGTCTTCTAAAAACTTGCGGAACATTGGGAAGTTGATTCTGAGTCTATATTCAACCTGAAAAGGTCTAACTGGCTCATCTTTTATCATACCATCTTATAGCAGTACCCCACCTCCACCTTGCTGGGGTCTGAGTCAAAGTGAAGTTTGTGCCACTTACTGAACCATCCACAGGCATATCCATCTGCTTTGTCAACAGTCACTTTCATCTCATCAGTATATAAAACCTTTGAAAAACCTATCTTTACATGTTTCTTGGCCCAATCTTGAGGTTTCAACTTCTGTGACTTGTTCAGTGGTGGTTTGGTTTAAGCCTCCCTTACCATAGCCGTGTCTCTGAGCACTAAACACCTTGTACTACTGTGCACTTCAGGGAGATTGCAGCTCTGGAATATGACAGCACTGGAGGATAATGGCTTCCTGGTCGCTTCACGTTTAAGTCTCCTCAAATCTTTGGCAGTTAATGCGCGTTTTTTTTTCAACACTTTTTTTTTGACCCTGTTGACTATTTACAACTAAAATTTTGATGGTTCTGTGATCGCGTCCCAATATCTTTGCAAATTTAAGAGTACTGCTTTCCTCTTTAAACTTGTAGTAATTTTTGACATTTCATAGTCAGTTAAATCTCTTTTTTGTCCCTGAGGAAAACAAGCTGACTAATAATTCTGCACACCTTGATAAAGGGCGTTGATATCCTTAGACCAAACCCTCCATCATCACACAAATCCACATTGCCTGCTTCAAACCAATAAGCATTTATATATAGCTTATTGATTTGAAGCATATAGGGTGATGTGGATTTTTGTGATGAGTGAGGGTGCTGTCTAAGTATATGTTATATTTACTTTAGTGATGAGTTGTAACATTGTTTATAGGCATAAAGAGAACAAAAAATTGAAAAGCAAAAAAAATAATTATTTCAAGCCCATGTGATAGCAAAATTGTTGGACACCTAGCTGAGTTCTCAGAAATCTCTTGGAATAAACCAGGTTAGAGGCAATTTAGTTATTATTGCACAACAATATCTGCTACTTAGATACATGAGTCATGCCTATTAGTAATTACTGTAAAATATAAGTTCTCATATTAGTAAACCTTATGCGCAAGCCAGTAAAGGTTTAGGTAGGGTAATATATATACAGTCATGGTTGAAAGTGCTGGCACCCTTGAAATTGTTCCATAAAATGAAGTATTTCTCCCAGAAAATTCTTGCAATTATACATGTTTGGTTATGCACATGTTTATTTCCTTTGTGTGCATTGGAACAATACGCAAAAGAAAACTGAGAAAAAAAAGCAAATTGGTCATAATTTCACGGGCTGGACAAAATTGTTGGTACCTTTACAAAAATGTGCGTAAACAACTTTGTCAAGCATGTGATGCTCATTTAAACTCACCTGTGGCAAGTAATCAGTGTGGGCAATGTGAAGATCACACCTGAAACCATATAAAAAGGGGAGAAGTTGACTCAATCTTTGTATTGTGTGTCTGTGTGTGCCACACAAAGCATGAGGAACAGAAAGAGGAGAAGAGAACTGTCTGTTGACTTGAAAACCAAAATTGTTGAGCAATATTGTGTCACCCAGGGGGAATAAAAGGGACTCGGTACCCGGGCCTTTTACCTTGTTTAGGACGTCACGGCAGTCGGCTCCCAGGCCCGTACTCTGGGTCTCTCTTTAAAAAGGGGTTTTAGTGTACAGTTTGTCTCGTGACGCCACCTGTGGTTTCCGGTCATGGTTACCGGCGCTGCTGCAGACCTCCGGGGGTGATGGGATGGCAGCTGGGATGTTTCTGCTCCCCACAGGTGGAGCGGGCCCCCGGGACAGTGTAGGTGCAGATGGTGGTGATGCTGGGACTTGTGGTGCAGGGCAGATGGCGCAGCGGAAATAACTGACAGAGGCAGTGCAGTGCAGTCATCCGAGTTTTACTCACAGTTCTTCTTCAAGGTTCTCAGGTACACTGTACGGGTGTCAGCCTCCGCGTCACACTGCGCCCACCAGACCAGGGGTTCAGCACTTTCTCAAATATATCAGGAGCGCTTGACGGAACCCCGCTTTCTTTATGTTCCTTACTAGACCGACTTCTCGCGCTGGGTCTTCTCCCTCCTGCCCTGCGCTTCCCACACACAGTCCCGATCGGGTGCTCTGAAGTCCCTCTGGGCAACCTGGAGTTCCCGGACCTACTTGATGCCCTTCACGGTGACTAGGGTGAGACTGTGGCGACTGCACCATGGAAGTGCAGAAGCCTCCGGTTTTTCCAGCCGAGACCTGGAGTAACACGGCTGGTCCAGGGACCGGTTCCCTTCCTGCGGCCTGATCCCTCTGACACCTGGCAGATTCGGGGCGTACGGGTGCCGTCCTGCACTCACCGTACCCCCTGGGATCCCTTCTGTAAAACGGAGCCTTTCTCCTCTGCTCCCCTCCTGGGCCTCTATTACTAGGCCCCACACATGGAGCGGAGCTCCTGAAGAGACTCTGCTCCCCTCCTCTCCTTTCACTGACTTCTTTGTCTCACTGTCCTCACTGACTAACTAACCTGCCACCCTAAGATGGCTTCCCTTTATATACCTCCTACAATGGTGCTCCCCTACTCTACATCCTCCACCCACACCCACTACTGGTTCCCCCTCTCTTTGGTTCCCCCAACTCCAGCCAGGGACAGGGCTCAGCAGGAACACAATGCATCTTGCCCTTCCAGCCAGCCTGGAGTAGTGTAGTGTTGAATGCGGGTGTTGGGGTTCCGGGCAGCACTCCCTCATTACCTGAGAGAAGGAGACACCACACCTCTGGGTGAGGTGCAGTACCTCTGTGGCGACTGAACCCTCAGGGGCGCCACCCCCCCCTGGTAAAACACAGCACGTCCGCGGGCTGGAACTGAGCAAAAACACGGTATTTTAGACATACAAAATTTTTAGAATGCATTCGCTTAGAAGATCATAAAACTTTTTCTTCCCTTTATGGGAGGCACATTACTTGAACATTACAGGTTACCATTATCAAGAACAATATAAAACATTTCACTGGCATATACACGTTTTCTCAAACAACTTGCAGTAAGATCCCAAACAGGGTGTCCATCTCACTGGTAAAGGTGCAAATCAAGCAGCATGAGGGACCCGTCCGAAAACCCTCAAAGTAGGCCCTGGTGCTGGACCATGTCTTCGGCCACGCCAAACGGGTTTTTGTTCTGAGGTCTCTTGGTTGTAAATATAAAACCAATAGAGGGCACTTTAAGAAGTGCAAACTATATACAAGATCAGTTCTTGGCTGCTCACAGTCCTCAGCCTGAAGTCTGTATACCCTGACGGGTAACCAAATGCACACAAAAACAAATTTTCTGTTTGTACCCTTACGGGTAACTTATTTACAATGTTCAGTCCCACTTACTGGTACCTAGTAGTGGGGCCCCCGCCGGGGGTACTTCTGATTTTTGGTGGCTGACCCAGCTAGGTCATCAGCCATGAACTGCGGGGGCATGTCCTTTTCCTCCTCGACTACACGGTATACCTGGAGGGCATACCACCCACGTTCCCCGTGGTGTCTAGTATAGGTGACACGGTCACCGGGGTACAAATTCCGGTCGGGATGGCCCTGCTCCAGATAGGGCTCAACATCCCACCGGTTAACAAAGATGTCTCTGCTGAAGTGAGGATCGCGGATGAAGCCCCACCCAGCCTTCAAGTCGAATTTAACGACCAGTCCCTCTTCACGGGGACTAGGATGGGCAGATTCCGTTTGCCAGACTTGGGCTTTTGCGGCCTTGTTCCGGGCCCCCATCCGCTCGCAGCGCGCCCGCCGGGTGCGCCGCTCCTTCTCTAGTTGTAGGAGCTCCTGTTTGCAGAAGTCCTTTCTTGCCAGTGCCTGGGCTTGGGTCTCCTACGGGAACCCCATCAGGTCCCCCCCCTGGTTGTCTGACCTAAACTCTTCACCTCCTGGGCAGGCAACCAGGGGCACTGGTGTCGGGAGTAGTGGGCACTGTTGTTGGTCCTCAAACCTGGCGGACCAGTCGAAAGAGGGTGCTCCGTACACCGACTCGGGTGCCGGAGGTGGCGGTTCCGGGAGAGAGCCGAGCAAGAGGTCCGCAGAATCAGCGCCCGGGGGTGAAGGTTCCGGGAGGGAGCCGAGCAAGAGGTCCTCATAATCAGTGCCTGGGGGTGGAGGTTCCAGGAGGGAGCTGAGCAGCAGGCCTGCGGAGACAGCGCCCGGGGGTGGAGGTTCCGGGCTTAGCAGCTGCTCCAAGGTGTACATGCCTGGGTACAGGGGGTGCTGCTGTAGGAGGCCCAGAAGCAGGTCGTCGCTTGCAGTGCCCGGGACAGGGGAACTCTTCCTACCTGCTCCTGTGCTGCACACGGCCTCCTGGCGCTCATCTGGCTCCGCCGGGGCTGGGGTGCCGCTGGTGGTACCCGGCGCTAGCTGCCGCTGAGCTGCTATCTTCGCCAGAAGCTCTTTCTTCCATCTGGCGACCGCTGCTCGCTGGGCCCATTCCACCTGTTGGCTCAGCTCCTGGATCTCATTCTGGAGGAATTCAGCATCCTCCGGGGATAGCTCGATGTCTGTTCCCTCCAGGGTGAGGGGGGTCGCCAGCTCTTGCAGTCCAGAGGCGGAGGTTTGGTCCTGACCTCCTTCCATTCTGGCTGCCAGGTGCGGTCTGTCTAGACTGGTCAAGACCACACCATGTCTCCATTCCTTTTCTCCTCATCCCCTCCCTTTTCGTGGGCGGTTCCATGGCAGCCTGCTGTCGGTCACTCCCTGGGACTTCCTCCCCGCCTTGACGGACACATCTAAGCGGACAGTTACCGTTGCAAGGGGCGGGTTGTGCTTTTGGCGCCATTCTGGGACCCGGCCCACGATGGGAGGTTCCATATTGTTGTCTTTGATCACGCACATAATGGCGCCCGTTCTTCTGGGGCGGGCGCCACATTCAATGTAGGAATACAGTTCATATAAGGCACACAGTACCCGGTGATAATGGGCACGAAATCCTATTCGTAACGCCAGGAAGAGCTGACTCGCCCAGGGGGATATGGGGGGAGACTCGGTACCCGGGCCTTCACCTTCTTTGTAGGATGTCAGAGCAGTCGGCTCCCGGGCCCGTCCTCTGGGGTCAATCTTTAAAAGGGGGTTTTGTTAACAGTTTTTGTGCCGTGATGCCACCTGTGGTTTCTGGTAATGGGTACCAGCGCTGCTGCAGACCTCCGGGGGTGATGGGATGGCAGCTGAGATGTTTCTGCTCCCCACAGGCGGAGCGGGCCCCCGGGGCAGTGTAGATGCGGATGGTGATGCTGGGCGTTGTAGTGTAGGAGGGATGATGGCGCAGCGGCAATAACTGACAGACAGTGAAGTGCAGTCCTCTGAGTTTACTCACAGTTGACAAGTTCCTCAGGTTACACTGCACAGGTTACCGCTTCCCACGTCGCGCTGCGTTCACCAAGCAGGGGTTCAGAAGTCCCTCTGGCAATTTGAGAGTACTTATCGGGACCCCCCTTCTATAAGTTCCTTTCCTCAGCCAACTTCCCGCGCTGGGTCTCTCCCTCCTGCCCTGCGCCTGGCAAACTGAGTCTAAAGATGGCGTCCTTGAATCCTTCAGGGTAACCTGCCATTACTTGATCCTACACGGCTACCTTTCTTGGCTACTCGAATGCAAGTATGGCTACTGCACCATAAAGGTCAGAAGCCTCCGGTTTCCTAGCCGAGACTTAAAGTAACATGGCTAGCCCAGGGACCGGTTCCCTTCCTGCGGCCTGATCCCTCTGACACCTGGCAGATTCGGGGTGTACGGGTGCCGTCCTGCACTCACCGTACCCCCTGGGATCCCTTCTGTAAAACGGAGCCTTTCTCCTCTGCTCCCCTCCTGGGCCTCTATTACTAGGCCCCACACATGGAGCAGAGCTCCTGAAGAGACTCTGCTCCCCTTCTCTCCTTTCACTGACTTCTCTGTCTCACTGTCCTCACTGACTAACTGACCTGCCACCCTAAGATGGCTTCACTTTATATACCTCCTACAATGGTGCTCCCCTACGCTACATCCTCCACCCACACCCACTACTGGTTCCCCCTCTCTTTGGTTCCCCCCACTCCAGCCAGGGACAGGGCTCAGCAGGAACACAATGCATCTTGCCCTTCCAGCCGGCCTGGAGTAGTGTAGTATTGAATGCGGGTGTTTGGGCTCCGGGCAGCACTCCCTCCTTACCTGAGAGAAGGAGACACCACACCTCTGGATGAGGTGCAGTACCTCTGTGGCGACTGAACCCTCAGGGGCACCACAATATCAACAATCTCAAGGTTACAAGTCCATCTCCAGAGCTCTTGATGTTCCTTTTTCCATGGTGCTCAACATAATCAAGAAGTTTACAACCCATAGCACTGTAGCTAATCCTCTGGACGTGGACGGCACAGAAAAATTGATGATTGGTTGCAATGCCAGATGGTGGATAAGCAGCTCAAATCAAGTTCCAAAGAAATTCAAGCTGTCATGCAGACTCAGGGTGCATCAGTGTCAGCGTGAACTATCCATCAACATTTGCTTGAAATGAAGCGCTATGGCAGGAGACCCAGGAGGACCCCATTGCTGACACAGATGCATAAAAAAGCTAAACTGCAGTATGCCAAAATGTAGATGAGTAAGCCAAAATCCTTTTGTGAAAGCTTTTGTGGATAGATGAGACCAAAGTAGAGTTTTTTTGGTAAAGCACATAATTTTCATAATTTTACTGTTTACCGAAAATGTAATGAGGCACAGTACCTACAGTCAAATATAGCAGAGGTTCAAAGATGTTTTGGGGTTGTTTTGCTGCCTCTGGCATTTGGTACCTTTACTGTGTGCAAGGCACCATGAAATCTGAATATTACCAAAGGATTTTGGGTCACAATGTAGTGCCCAGAAAGATGGGTTTGCATCCTAGGTCATGGGTCTTCCAGAAAGACCATGACCCCAAACATACTTCAAGAAGCATCAAGAAATAGATCGAAACAAAGCTCTGGAGAGCTCTGAAGTGACCAGCAATGAGTTTGGATCTAAATCCCATTGAACAGGCTTGCAGTTGTGCATAAACCTACTATTTGGCCACCCCTAAACAGTGCTCACAAGCAGTAGGCCGAGACATACATAAGACTCATTTTAAAACAGTCTTGTTTACTGATGAGTGCCGTTAACCCTTGTTTACTGGATGAGTGACATGCTCCATGTCCCAACGGGACTGCTGCATCAGCAAGAAGGTGGCAGTCATGTTTTGGGACAGAATCATGGAGATAGAGGGTATAAGGTGTCTTACGGTCCTGGAAGGTGTAAAAATATATGACTGACCACTTTCTTCCATAGTACAAATATAAGAACCCTGCCATCTGTAACAAAATCATCTTTATGTATGACAATACACCATCCCAAGCTGTAAATAATACCTCTAAGTCATTGGCTGTTATGGGCATAAAAGGAGACAAAAGGCAACCATCTTCCCCTGACCTCAACCCTTTTGAGAACCTTTGGAGTATCCTCAAGCAAATGATCTATGAGGGTGGGAGGCAGTTCACATTAAAATATCAGCTCTGCAAGGCTGACATCCTGTAAATTTATTCAAGCAGAAACTATCTAAAAAGTACACACATTTTTTTTTTAAACATTTTAGTATTTCTGGGGGCATTTATCTTCCAGTATACAGTTTGATGAGCTGGGTTCTTATTTAACACAACTTATGCAAAGATGTGTATACTGTTTGCATACATATGTGGATCAGTAAATACTGCATGTAGAGTTTTCTGATGTGGCTCAAACTGACTTGGTACAATAACTGATGAACCCAATGAATAGGAACAATCCCGTAGACAACTACAGTTGTGGTTAATATTATTGGTATCCCATAATATTAAAGGGTAAAGTGTTGTCCACTGCTGGACAACCCCTATTTAACTGTTAAAGTGCCCCACATTAAAAAAGCACATACTAAACTACTGGATCTGTGTCATTCCAGCAATATCAGTGCTGTGTCACTAGGCAGTCAATTTTATGTCATATGACTGCTGCAGCTAATTAGAGGCTGATTACTAGTGGACAACCCTTTTAAAGGGTACAAGACTGTCTATAATAATATTGGCATCCCAATTTCAATAGTTTGAAACATTATCAAGAAGTTTGCTTCTCGAAGCGTTGGAGAGGGGAGTGTTACCCGCATCGACGAGGGAGGCCATTGTTGTGGTCATTCCCAAAGCTGAAAAAGATCCACGGCTGCCAGAGTGATATAGACCAATATCACTTTTGACTGCAGATATCAAAATACTGGCCAAGGCTCTGGCGAACAGACTAATCTGGGTAATAGACAAGGTAGTCCACCAATCTGGCTTCATGCCAAATAAATCCACTGCTGTCAATTTAAGGAGGCTGTACTTAAACATAAAAATTCCAGCTAAAAATGCGTGTAAGAGAGTGGTGGTATCTCTAGATGCACATAAAGCCTTTGACAGTGT
Source organism: Phyllobates terribilis (assembly GCF_046119375.1). NCBI lineage: Eukaryota > Metazoa > Chordata > Amphibia > Anura > Dendrobatidae > Phyllobates > Phyllobates terribilis. Next base: position 265,044,144 of record NW_027362761.1, read on the forward strand.
GGAATGGAACTACCTGTGGTCAGTGCTGAGTAGCTTTGGGTTCGGGCCAGTGTTTACCTCATGGGTAAAACTGCTGTACTCCTCTCCAACAGCCAGAATTAAAGTGAATAACAAACTGTCGGAAAGCTTCCCTCTGTTTAGAGGTATGAGACAGGGGTGTCCATTGTCCCCACTGCTATTTGCCCTAGCTGTGGAGCCATTAGCTGCAAAAATAAGAAGATCGCAGGAGGTGAAGGGGTTTGTATATGGGAAAACAGAGGAGAAGATAGCTTTATATACCGATGATATTCTGCTATTTTTGGAAAATCCTGGGGAAGCCTTGAGAAATCTAGTGACACTAATTGAGGGATTTGGACAGATATCAGGACTACTCATTAACTGGGATAAGTCGTGTGTTCTGCCGATAAATGGAAAGGGTGACTGTACCAGGGAGGTGGAACTATTCACCAAATTAAAGGTGGTCCAACAATTTAAGTACTTAGGGATTCATATAGCTCTTCCATTGATGACATTTGAGGAGCTTAATATATGCCCTTTATTACAAAGACTGCGCACTAAAATCACAGCGTGGAATAAGTTACATTTATCAGTGGTGGGCAGAGTGAACCTCCTCAAAATGATTGTGATGCCGCAACTGTTATATGTGCTGCATAATTCCCCCATCTGGATCCCAATAAGCAGGTTCCGTAGGATAAAATCACTATTTGGAGAATTAGTATGGGGTAAGAAGAGTCCCAGACTTAAACAGGAAACACTGCAGAGACCAAAAGAGGAGGGAGGCCTAGCGCTCCCTAATCCCTGGTTATACTTTCTTTCTGCACAAAGCCAACACCTCAAGGGCTGGGGGGAGACTATGGGAAAGGGACAGGTACCTGTCAGTTTGGAGCACTTAATTAAGATTTCGCCATTAAGTATGGGACTGGAGGCGGGAATCTTCAAGAAATGGGGATCACATTACCATACCATAAATCGAATACATAATATGTGCCAGAAAATCAAGCAGATTAGGGGGGTAACTCATTTCACTAAGTTTTCACCTATCTGGGATAACATTTATTTCCAGGAGTTCAGAAATATGAAGGGGTTTGGTGAGTGGAAAGAAATGGGTATAGGCCTGATCTATCAGTTGATTTACAGAGGGAAGCTTAAATCATATGAAATGTTGCAGGAAGAATTTCAATTCCCAACGCTAAACCTCTTTCAATATAGACAGGTTCAGCATGCATTTCAGACCCAAAGCAGAAGAGGGCTTATTGGAATACAAATAGATCTGATGTTAGATTTTATACTTAAAAACAGAGGAACGAAAGGGGCAATATCTGAAATGCATAGAGACCTGCTGCACGCCTTTCTTGGAAGACACCCTATCAAAGCTAGAAGGAAGTGGGAGACAGACTTGGGAGAGATAAACGACGATAAGTGGGAGTCTATTCTAGAATATATACCCAAGTTATCCATGAGTGAGCCTGGGAGAATGTCACAGCTGTATGTGATCCACAGGGTGTATAGAACCCCTGATATGTTATTTAAAGCAGGGTTGAAGTATAACTCCGACTGCCCAAGGTGCTCGCAATGTCAGGCAGACATACTGCATATGCTTTGGCATTGTCCTAGATTGTCTTCCTTTTGGGTCGTAGTGTTGAACCGTATTGGAATGTATAGGTGTATTGTTCCTAGGGACCCACTGACATGTATATTAGGGTACATTGAGGAAATAAAAACAGACAACATGACCAAAATAGCAATTGTGAGATTATTGTTTATTGCCAGAAAATTGATTGCAAAATATTGGATTAGAGAGGTGCCCCCGTCCAGACGCGAATTCATTGCCCAAACGAACTATATAATTCAACTTGAAAAAAATATTTACACCAAGAGGAATAAGCAGGAATACTTCCATAAATTATGGCACTCATGGTTGGATAGGATTAATTAGAGTACACCTATATATACTACTGTAAAGTAAAACTCGAGGTAAACTGCATGGCGGAGTGGAGAGGGAAGAAGGAAAGAAGATAAGGGGAAGAGAAGGAAAGGGAGTAGGGGAAGGAAAGAAAAGGAGTAAAGTAGTGAAGCAAAGGAAAGGAAGGAAAATAAAAAAAAAAAGAGAAAGAAAGGTCTCCATGGAGGGGGTAAGGGAAGGGGGGGGGGACTTACTGTAATATTGTAAAACGAGTATTGTCATGTAATATCTGTTCTAAGTTTTGTTATGTTTAATAAAAATTTATCTGATTAAAAAAAAAGAAGTTTGCTTCTCATGGAGCAGTCAAGGACTTTCCCTGGTGTGTTGAAAATAGTATAACTGATGAGTAAAACCTACAAATGTTGGTTTGAAAAGTGGCAAGAAATCTCATGCATCCAAAGATGTAAAAAAAACTCTAGGCTAAGTTGGAGACAACTGGTTTCAAGCTGTCCAGAATAGAACTCTATGAACAGAAGCCCCATTACTTATAGAAAGGCACAAAGGAGCCACTAAAAGTTGCTTATGTAGTAGAGGGCAATGAAACATCAGAACTCTTGCAGGATGTGCCAGTGGTGAAGAGAGACTGCCATCTGCTGGCCAGACTACATCAAGTGGAACCAAGTTGTGCTAGAAGATTTGAAGGGGGAGGAAATTCAGATGCTGGACCTGATCAGTTGACCTCCAGGAAGGATTTCCTGGATATAAAAGCCCAGCGCGCCAAGACACAGGGAGATTTGGCGCCAGGCTGCAGAGCCCAGTGCGACAGGCCTCAGCCGGAGGCTTGTGTCGCTTAAGTGCCGGACACCACCTGATGACGTCCGGACCCCTCACAGAAGTGCCCCGAGTTCTGCGCATGTTGGCCAGAGCCAGAACCCACGCTCTGCATTTATTAAGTTCCGGGATCCGACGTTGCCTGTCAAGAGCCAAGGTCTGGACCCCCTTGCCCCAAGCCTGAGAGACTATCGCCGACAGTCAACCCGAGAATAGCTGAGAGAAGACCGTGAAAGGAGAGGCGCGCCAGCAGTAGTGGAGGAACTGCGCAAGTGAGCAGGGCCGTCACTTCCAACTTTCGGGTTGGGAGGGGGCAGTTTGGTGCGTGGGAGGCTAAAAGGGACCTGATTGACTATATCCGTAAGAGACTTGCGGCCTAGCAGGAAGAACCGGTGACTCCCACTAGGGCCATATAGATAGAAAGAGAACTCATGTGGTGACTCCCACAACTGGGTGCATCACATTTTTGATAAGAACTTTACTGTTACTTACAGAAAAGACTTCTTATTGTTATTCCAAGTTACTGTTTGTTACCACTGTTACTAACCCCTTTCAGAATAATTGTTATACATATAAAGTAGTTATAGTTATATCAACCCCTGACTGTTCCTGCCTTGTGGTCTCTGTGCGTTGCATTCCGGCACCTGTGTTACACTTAGACAAGGCACAATCCTTTTGGTAAAATGTATGGACATATGGAACCAAACTAGATCTCTCTGGCAATGCACATCAGCATTAGGTTTATCGATAAGGAAAGTCTATAAATAAATGTTCACATTACTTTCTCTTCAGCATTTCTCAAACTAGTCTGTAGGGAAAAACAAGCCAGCTAGCCGGTTATATGGAAAATAGGCCTTAAATGGGAAGTAAACATGATTTGTTCCATGTATGGTCTGAGGTTTCTCCTTTTTACAAAAATATATTTACAAAATGAAACATATCATTAGATATCACACAAACCTCTAATTTTATGTTACATGTGTATTTTATTAATCTTACTGATCTATATGAACTTAGCACCATTGGTTTAAAGTCCTCTGTGCCAATTTCAGTTCTCAATAAAATGCATGGAATATTCAAGATACCACTTTGGAAATGCCCTTTGAAAAGATTACAATAATTTTGTTTCCTAATCCTTTTTCCATTTAGCAATTAGTGAAAAGCAAGTGTACAAAATAAGTCATGATAAACATGAAAAGACACGTATTTTAGGTGCAATATTTTGAGCCAAAGCCAGAAGTGGATTCAAATGGAGTGGGGAATATAAATGGAAGACTTGAATTTCTTACTGTTAGATCCACTTTTGATTTTTGCTTATAAAAAACTGCATAAAAAAACTAGAATTGTGCAAAAAGATTTGCAGGACTAAATAAGTATTCCATGTCAGCTAGACAAATGCTGACTTCCTCGACCGACATTCTGGGCGCCTTTTGTGATTATTAGTGGGGACGGGCGGACCGGTGGAAGTTTGGGTTCTGGTACCTGACCCGAACTTTTGAGAAAGTTCAGTTCGGGTACCAGAACAGTACTTGAACTTTCACCAGAACGCGAACTCCATTGAAAATAATGGAGACCCAAACTTGTAAGAGAAAAAAATTCTCTCTCTCTCTTTAGCTCTCTCTCCGCAACCACGGACTTCAGGGCCGAACCGTGACTGTCCGGTATGAACGCTGAACATTTCTGTTCGGGTTCGCCCATCTCTAATTATTAGGACCGAGGGACATCATGATGATTCATGAGGTCAAGTTACTAGGTGTAGCGTCGGCGTCGGCGGCCCTGCCTCCTGCTAGGCAGGGACGCTGTTCCCCTCACCTCTCCGCTCCGTGCCCGGCGTCTTCCTCCCGCTCTGCTGGCAGCGCGCGCTGCTTCCCGGCCACTGTGCTTAGGGCGCGCGCGCGCTCCCCCTCTCTTAAAGGGGCCGAGCACGCCGTCCTAAGGAGTCCCCGGCCAATGGCCGGAGGACCTCACCATATATAAGGCACCTCCTCCAAAATGGAGGTGCCCGAGCAATGTTGTTGCATAGCCTATCACTCTGCTTCAGCCCTCAGGTCCCGTTACCAGATACCTGCCAGTTACCTGACAGTTACCTGCCAGATTCCTGCTTGATACCTGCCTGATACTTGTCTATCTGCTTACATTCCTGCGGTCCGACAGTCTGCCTACCAGCCCTGCCAGTCTGTCTATGGATCTGTTTGCCCACTCACCTGGGAGCGCTCACCTGCTACCTGCCCGCTCGCCTACCTGGAGGCTCTGCCGTCACGTGCTGTGACCACCTGCCTGTCCAGAGACTCTTACCCGCTCACCTGGGAGCGTCCACCTGCTACCTGCCTGCTAGCCTACCTGGAGGCTCTGCCGTCACGTGCTTTGACCACCTGCCTGTCCTGAGACTCTTACCCGCTCACCTGGGAGCGTCCACCTACTACCTGCCTGCTAGCCTACCTGGAGGCTTAGCCGTCACTTGCTGTGACCACCTGCCTGTCCAGAGACTCTTGCCCGCTCACCTGGGAGCGTCCACCTGCTACCTGCCTGCTAGCCTACCTGGAGGCTCAGCCATCACTTGCTGTGACCACCTGCCTGTCCAGAGACTCTTGCCCGCTCACCTGGGAGCGTCCACCTGCTACCTGCCTGATAGCCTATCTGGAGGCTTAGCCGTCACTTGCTGTGACCACCTGCCTGTCCAGAGACTCTTGCCCGCTCACCTGGGAGCATCCACCTGCTACCTGCCTGCTAGCCTATCTGGAGGCTTAGCCGTCACTTGCCGTGACCACCCGCCTGTCAAGAGACTGTCCCCGTCACTTGCCGTGACCTCCTGCCCTTCTACCCAGAGACTGTCCCCGTCACTTGCCGTGACCTCCTGCCCTTCTACCCAGAGACTGTCCCCGTCACTAGCCGTGACTACCTGCCCGCCTACCCTGGGAGCCACCCGCTTTCTTACAAGGACTGCCCCTTTGTATAGTTGCTCAGAGGTTCCACCTCCCAGATCCGTTACACTAGGTCTCACACAACATCATGACACTGTGGGAACTAGTAATCACAGGAAATGTGTACTGCCCCAGTCTGGATGCCATGGTGTACCAAAGTGAACACTAAAATAAAGTCCTGTAAACATTTTGTCTCAATTCTATCTTTCTAGTTTTTGATTCAGTTTTTTAGCCAAAGCCAGAAGTGGATGCAAAACTGAATATGCGATTGACGCGCCCCTGGGCCTGAGTCGCGCAGCGTTGCGCACGCGGGAGCCTACCCGGAGCCGGATCGGATAGGGGTAGTAGTCTCGTGGCGATGACCCGGTCCGTGCCCAGGGAGTCAGACTAAGTGGCGGTATATTAGCAGTAGATGTAGGACGACTACGCCACCCGTTGAATGCAGCTATGGAGCTGCCGCTGCAGGGCAGACCGCTGAGGCCGGTGGAAGGATGGTGCAGCGTGGATGGTATAACCCCCAACGGGAGGGGTATGGCCTCAGGGCAGCCGATGTGGATGATGGGGGTAGTAGGAACCACTCAGAGACGATGCGGTGTAGTTCAGGGTCTTTACTGGTGACAAAGATAGACCCTCCCGGAGTACTGGCTAGCGGTCGGGGCCTGGTCAGTCCTTGAGCAGATGGGATCCCCCTTGGCCAGGCGGAGTTGTAGGCCTCCCCAACTAATTGTACTCTTCTGGCTTCCTTGCTAGAGGCGGGTAAAGGTAGCCCACGTCCCTGAGTGTACCGTGTGGTGCTCACCCGTATGGCCGGTGACTCGGGGCCTTCTAGTGGCTTCCGCTCCACGACGGCGGTGCTGGTCCCACGCGTGTGACCGTGCCTTCGGGTTTCTTGGCCAGAGGACCTGAAATCCCCTGCCGGGCGGTTTCTGCTGCTGGGTCTGGGTTAATCCCCACAGCCTCGGACTCCGGGTCCGGTGGTAACTCTTCAATCAGGGCGAGCTCTTCAGCTGCCAGCCCCTGATTCCTTTAAGCACTGCTCCCACTGAGCTCCTGATCTTTCTTTCCTATTCTGCTCCTCTTCTTCTCTCTACTCTACTCACTAACCCTGCCTCAGCCCCAGCTTTATATAGGGGAAGTTCTTCCCCTCCCAGGACTGGGCAGGAGGTGTGGCATGCATAGGATTCCTGACCAAGAGACCTCCCACCTGCTCTCAGACATAACATTGCTATTACTGTGGAGACCAGACCCCTGGGGTGCCACATTCCCCCCTAGTGAAAGTTAGTACTCCGGGACTAAACATACTTTTGTAAACATAACAAGGTGCAAACAATAACATTCTAATAGAGACAACACATAAGGTGGTCACTGCGTGTCCGCAACCGGGTGTAACTTTTGAGGAAAACAAGGGTGTCCATTTCACCAACACAGGGAGACGTAACCAGGTAGGGGTCTGTCCTGCCCCGAGTCCTTAACAGTCTTTCAGTCCGTCCTGGGTTACGCTCCAACTATATGCACAAAGGATTCCCGGTAAATCCACCAAAGACTCCTATAAATAACTAGAAACACATAATTATACACAAGCAACAATAAACAGGTAAACATTAATAAAATAGCTTGAACATTTAGATCCTCCACCGTATGGGCAGCTGGCCTCTAGTGACCCTAGTGGACCTACGGGGCTGGTTGATTGGTCCTGAGCTACAGGGTATAGGAGCTGTCAAGGGTAAACTGGGCAGCCGTCTACGGACTCTTTGGCTCACTAGGGGTATGGCAGGCTCACTATAAGCAGAGGGTTGATTTTCCTGGTCTGCTTGTGTGGGGCCTTCTGCCTCCTGGACCGGCTGTTCTTCCAGTTCTACCTGTGTCTCCGTAGGCACTTGGGATGCTGGTTGGAGGAACGTGAGGACGGGTACCACAACAGCACCATTGACTTGAGTCCAAGACCGAGGGAAGTCTCCGAGCACAGTACTAACCATATCTTCCCTTTCCTCTACGGGTCGAGGGTCCTCTTGTTCCTCTTCAGGGTTCCGTAGCTGTTCGGGACACTTCTTTAGGTGATCCCGGGATACAATGGCTGTGGTTTCCCCTCCGTCTTTACTGATTGTACAGATCTTTGGGTTGTCGTGGCTTGAGGGCAGTACAGTGTACGGGTCCTTCTCCCATTGGTCGTCCAACTTGTGGAGCCGTCTTTTCCTCTTCAAGACCTGCTCTCCGGGCACCAGGGGAACAGCGGGAGCATACTGGTTGTAAGTTTTCTCTTGTCTTTCCCTAGCTTGACAGAGACTACGCTCCACGCTCTCCTGTACTTTTCGGTATTGCTGCTGCCTCTCTGTGTCCCAGTTGGCTTCTGGTGAAGTGTCCTCGGGTGTCAGGACTCCCATTTCCAGATCAACAGGAAGCTTACCAGGTCTTGCCCTCATTAGGTAAGCCGGGGTACAGTTGGTGGAACCTACAGGGATGTGGTTGTATAGGTCCACCAGGTCGGGCAGCTTCTCAGGCCACAGACTGCGTTCCTCCAGGGGCAATGTTTTCAGGAGATCTATCACCACCTGGTTCATTTTCTCACAAAGTCCATTAGTTTGCGGGTGATAGGGTGTTGTTCTTATCTTCCGGCATCCATACAGGGTGCAGAACTCCTGGAAGACCTCCGCTTCAAAGGCAGGTCCCTGGTCCGTCAGCACCTGCTCCGGGTATCCATGCGGACGGCAGAAGTGCTGCTGGAAGGCTCTAGCTGCTGTGTGAGCCGTTAAGTCCTTGACGGGGACGACAACCAAGAACCGGGAGTAGTGATCCACGATGGTTAACGCGTAGACGTAGCCACTTCTGCTTGGGGTCAGTTTTACATGATCCAAGGCTACCAGTTCCAACGGCTGTCTGGTGATGATGGACCGCAGGGGAGTCTTCTGGCTGGCACGGTCCCTCCTTCTTAAGTTGCATGGGCCACAGTCTCTGCACCACCTCTCGATGGTTCCTCTCATGCCTACCCAATGGAACCGCCCACGCAGCAGGAACTCCAGCTTCTTCCATCCGAAATGCCCAGCTCCGTCGTGGTATGCCTCCATCACCATAGCTGCGTCTCTTCTTGGCACCACTACTTGCCAGATTAGTTCATGCGTCCGGGAGTTAACCATTCTGCGGCACAACTTTCCCTTGTAAAGGAACAGTCGACTCTTCTCAGCCCACAGTTGCTTGGCTTCCTCCGGAGCGTCTGGGTCAAGGCGTGCATCTGGCCGAGTCAGCATCTCCTTTACCAGACGGACGGCAGGGTCACTGTCTTGCGTCTCCACCCAGTTGTAATGAGGTAAGGTGTTGAACGTAGCGGTTTGCTTACTTCTTACACGGTGGGAATACTGGATAGTCCCATGACGGTGGAACGCGGGGAGCTCAACTTCTTCCAGTTCCTCTGAATCTTCCCCTACGTCCGGTAGGTTTGGCATCCTGGACAGGGCGTCTGCGTTGGTATTGGAGCGTCCTGCCCGGTATTTGATTGTAAACTCATAGTTGGACAAGCGGGCCATCCATCTCTGCTCTAGGGCACCGAGTCTTGCAGCGTCCAGGTGTGTCAACGGGTTGTTATCCGTGTACACGGTGAACCGGGAAGAAGCGAGGTAGTGCTTAAAGCGTTCGGTGACTGCCCACACCACTGCCAGGAACTCTAGCTTAAATGAGTTGTAATTCTCAGGGTTTCTTTCGGTGGGTAGCAGTTTTCGGCTGGCGTAAGCAATTACCCGTTCTTTCCCCTGCTGGATCTGGGATAGTACGGCTCCTAGCCCGATGTTACTGGCGTCGGTGTAGAGGATAAAGGGCTGGCTATAATCAGGGTACACCAGGATTTCATCCCCCGTGAGGGCCATCTTCAGCTGGCGGAAGGACTCTTCTTCCAACTTCTCCCATCTGAAGGGCGGCTTCTGGTTCTTGGCCTTCCTGGACTGGCCTATCAGGAGGTCCTGCATAGGAGCTGCCTTTTTGGTGAAACCGGGTATGAACCTTCGGTAGTAGCCTACCAACCCGAGGAACTGCCTCACTTCCTTTACGCTGGAGGGGCTTGGCCATTCCTTAATTGTGGTGATCTTATCAGGGTCGGGAGCCACTCCTTCAGCACTCACCACGTGTCCCAGGTACTGCACCTTTGGTTTCAGGAGGTGACACTTGGAGGGTTTCACCTTTAGGCCGTAACTTGCCAGAGCTTCAAACACTTCCGCCAGGTGCTTCAGGTGGTCCTCGTAGGTCTTGGAGTAGACGATGACATCGTCCAGGTATAACAGGACCGTCTCAAAGTTCCGGTGTCCCAGACAGCACTCCATCAATCGCTGGAAGGTTCCTGGTGCGTTGCAGAGTCCAAACGGCATGCAGGTAAACTCGCTAAGTCCCATCGGGCTGGTGAATGGGGTCTTCTCCCGATCCGCCTCTGCTACAGGAACCTGCCAGTACCCGCTAGTGAGATCCAAGGTGGAGAAGAAGTTAGCAGATTTTAAAGCAGCCAAAGACTCCTCTATTCTTGGTAAGGGGTACGCATCTTTGTGTGTGATACGGTTAATTTTCCGGTAATCTACACACATTCTCATGGTGTTGTCTTTCTTTTTGACCAAGACTAGTGGAGCTGCCCAGGGGCTACAGCTATCCCTGATTACCCCAGCCTCCTTCATGTCTCTAAGCATCCCCTTGGCGTGTTGGTAGTGTGCAGGGGGTACGGGCCGATACCTCTCTTTTATGGGAGGATGGTCTCCCGTGGGGATGTGGTGTTCTACCCCCTTGACTCGCCCGAAGTCTAACGGGTGTTTACTAAACACTCTCTCGTACTCTTGAACCACCCGGTAGACTCCCTGTTTCTGGTGGGAGGGAGTGGAGTCAGTACCCAAATGTAGTTGCTGACACCAATCCTCCATTATTTTCTCAGAGCCGTTACCGTCCTCCGGATGAGATGGAGGCAAGGGTTCCACAGACTGTATAGAATTTTGGTTGATAGTATTTAATTTGGCTAGCGTAGCATACCGGGGCAGGTATACTTCCCTTTTCCCAATATTTATTATGCGAACGGGTACCCTCCCATGGCGTACATCAACTACCCCCCGGGCTGTCAAAATGGTGGGCCTACTGTCTGAGTAGACTGGCTCTACCATGGCCTGGTAATCTCTACCTCTCAGACCAATAGCTGCCCGGCACCAAATCATCATTTCACTTTTCGGGGGTATGGCAATAGGGAAAGGGTCACACATTCTTACGCTACCAATCTCACCGCCGGAGAGTTCCACTTGTTGCCGTCGCATCAGTGCCCGGATCTCTTTCTGGAGCACTCGCTGCTGGCCGGAGCTGGCGTTCTTGGCAACCTGCTGTAAAATGAAAATCACCTCTGCAAGACAATTTTCAATCACATTAGTTCCTAGAGTTATCTTTGGGTGACTCTCGCGCTTGTCAATGTCCACAATGATCAGTCCCTGTGCTGCCAGTTCGACTCTACCGATTTTAATGGTCATCTCTTTAAATCCGATCTACGGCACGGGTTGACCATTGCTGGCAATGATACTCAAGTCGTCGTCAGGGTAGCGGGTTATATCCGAGTCATTCCAGTACTGCTTGAAGAGCACGTACGGGATGGTGGTGACCTGTGACCCGGTGTCCAGTAGGGCACTCATAGGAATGCCATCCAGTACCACAGGCAAGACTGGACGTCCTCCCACATATTTGTCGCGCCAGCTCGATGGGCCTGGTGATCTTTTTCCTGGGGGTTGGCCCTCTACCCCAGGTTGTGCCAGTTTAAAGGACAGTACCTTGCCATATGTCCGGGTTGATTGCAGCGGCGGCAGATGGGTTGTCCGTCCTCGTTGTATCGGACGCTGGGTCTTCCTCTGGCCGGTGGGGTCCTCCTTGGTCGACGCCACGGGATGTCCTCCGGTCCGGATGCCAGCTGGATCTTCCCTGGAGTGGAAACCTGTAAAGACTGCACAGTTCGGGTTAGCGCAGCAACGCTTTTAGCTAGCTCTTGGACCTGATGGTGCAGGTCTGGAGCCGGGTCATTGTTCAAAGCCTGCGCATCAGCCCCCACAGGCCCTGCCGACAAGGGCGCCGCCTCCTGGTGGTAAGTGATAGCTGGGCGCCTGTGGGTCACAACGCCACCCGGTGCCGGTTCTCGGAGCACCCGGATGGCTCTGTCCTTGAACTGTGCAAAGTCCAGATGAGGATCCTGTAAGGCTATGGCCCGCAACTGGGTTCGGTGGACATTGCAATATAGTCCCTCTATAAATTGTTCGGTCAACAGCCTGTCCTCGTTTCCCACGCTGTCGGGGTCGGTCTGCTTAATGGCTCTCAGGGCCTCTTGTAGGTTTAGTGCATAGTCCCTTATACTCTCATGTGCTCGCTGCTTGCACCCATAGAATTTAAGCTTAATCTCGGCTGAGGTGCGGGTATCAAAGGTGTCCCTCAGCCGGGTTAGTATCCCCATGACAGTCCTCCTCCCAGGTGGCCAGGACTTTACCTCCCTTTGGGCTGCCCCGGTTAGTTGGGCCACCAGGATGCTCACTTTTTGCTCTTCTGTGAGGGGGTACACCTGGAAGAGGCTATCCAGCTTTTCTCTAAAGTCATTCAGGGTATGTGACTCCCCTGAGTATTGGGGTAGCCAGGCTGCTCCCGGGATATAGGGCATGGTAAAAGGCATGACTGCAGCAGCGCTGGCGCTGGCGGGGGTTGAGGCAGTGAAGCTCTCCTCCGTATCCGACATCTTCCTCCCCCCTAGTGGACCGTGGCCTACCTTGCGATGATCCTCTTTCGTAGGCCGCGGCTCCGCAGTGGATCGTCAGGGTTGAGGACCTTCCGTCGCGCTCCTGTGACGTCAGCGTCTGCTGGGCTCCTTCCAGGACCTTACGCGACGTCTGGACGTGAGGCGGGGCGTCTGTTCTCGCGCGCTTTTGGAGTCCACGCCCCTCTTCTTCCCGCGCGGCGTCTTCAAGATGGCGTCCAACGGCGGGAAAACTCCACGGAAGGCGGGAAGAAGGCTGAAAATGGCGCCGGATGGCGGGAATCTTCACCGATGGCGGGAAGAAGGCTGAAGATGGCGCCGGATGGCGGGAATCTTCGCCACAGGTAAGTTTAAAAGTCTCTTTTTTCAGGCACGCAGTACCCGGTGGTTGCGGGCACGGGATCCTGCCGACTACGCCAAATGCTGACGCGCCCCTGGGCCTGAGTTGCGCAGCGTTGCGCACGCGGGAGCCTACCCGGAGCCGGATCGGATAGGGGTAGTAGTCTCGTGGCGATGACCCGGTCCGTGCCCAGGGAGTCAGACTAAGTGGCGGTATATTAGCAGTAGATGTAGGACGACTACGCCACCCGTTGAATGCAGCTATGGAGCTGCCGCTGCAGGGCAGACCGCTGAGGCCGGTGGAAGGATGGTGCATCGTGGATGGTATAACCCCCAACGGGAGGGGTATGGCCTCAGGGCAGCCGACGTGGATGATGGGGGTAGTAGGAACCACTCAGAGACGATGCGGTGTAGTTCAGGGTCTTTACTGGTGACAAAGATAGACCCTCCCGGAGTACTGGCTAGCGGTCGGGGCCTGGTCAGTCCTTGAGCAGATGGGATCCCCCTTGGCCAGGCGGAGTTGTAGGCCTCCCCAACTAATTGTACTCTTCTGGCTTCCTTGCTAGAGGCAGGTAAAGGTAGCCCACGTCCCTGAGTGTACCGTGTGGTGCTCACCCGTATGGCCGGTGACTCGGGGCCTTCTAGTGGCTTCCGCTCCACGACGGCGGTGCTGGTCCCACGCGTGTGACCGTGCCTTCGGGTTTCTTGGCCAGAGGACCTGAAATCCCCTGTCGTGCGGTTTCTGCTGCTGGGTCTGGGTTAATCCCCACAGCCTCGGACTCCGGGTCCGGTGGTAACTCTTCAATCAGGGCGAGCTCTTCAGTTGCCAGCCCCTGATTCCTTTTAGCACTGCTCCCACTGAGCTCCTGATCTTTCTTTCCTATGCTGCTCCTCTTCTTCTCTCTACTCTACTCACTAACCCTGCCTCAGCCCCAGCTTTATATAGGGGAAGTTCTTCCCCTCCCAGGACTGGGCAGGAGGTGTGGCATGCATAGGATTCCTGACCAAGAGACCTCCCACCTGCTCTCAGACATAACATTGCTATTATTGTGGAGACCAGACCCCTGGGGTGCCACACGATGACAGTGAAATACATCTTTCACATGAAATAATATAATAATGATTTTTATTTTTATAGCGCCAACATATTCCGCAGCACTTCACAATTTTAGGGGGGACTTATACAAACAATACAGAAAAAGCATTTCTCAAATCAAAAGGAGTGAGGGCCCTGCTCGCAAGCTTACAGTCTATGAGGAAATGGGAGAGACACAAAAGGTAAAGTGTACATATACAGTTAGGTCCATATATATTTGGACAGAGACAACATTTTTCTAATTTTGGTTCTAGACATTACCATAATGAATTTTAAACAAAACAATTCAGATGCAGTTGAAGTTCAGACTTTCAACTTTCATTTGAGGGTATCCACATTAAAATTGGATGAAGGGTTTAGGAGTTTCAGCTCCTTAACATGTGCCACCCTGTTTTTAAAGGGACCAAAAGTAATTGGACAGATTAAATAATTGTAAATAAAATGTTCATTTCTAGTACTTAGTTGAAAACCCTTTGCTGGCGATGACTGCCTGAAGTCTTGAACTCATGGACATCACCAGACGCTGTGTTTTCTCCTTTTTGATGCTCTGCAAGGCCTTCACTGTGGTGGTTTTCAGTTGATGTTTGTTTGTGGGCCTTTCTGTCTGAAGTTTAGTCTTTAATAAGTGAAATGCATGCTCAATTGGGTTGAGATCAGGTGACTGACTTGGCCATTCAAGAATATTCCACTTCTTTGCTTTAATAAACTCCTGGGTTGCTTTGGCTTTATGTTTTGGGTCATTGTCCATGAAACGACGACCAATCAGTTTGGCGGCATTTGGCTGGATCTGAGCACACAGTATGGCTCTGAATACATCATAATTCATTTGGCTGCTTTTGTCCTGTGTCACATCATCAATAAAGACTAGTGACCCAGTGCCACTGGCAGCCATGGATGCCCAAGCCATCACACTGCCTCCGCCGTGTTTTACAGATTATGTGGTATGCTTTGGATCATGAGCTGTACCACGCCTTTGCCATACTTTTCTCTTTCCATCTTTCTGGTAGAGGTTGATCTTGGTTTCATCTGTCCAAAGAATGTTCTTCCAGAACTGTAATGGCTTTTTTAGATGTTTTTTAGCAAAGTCCAGTCTAGCCTTTTTCTTCTTGATGCTTATGAGTGGCTAGCACCGTGCAGTGAACCCTCTGTATTTACTTTCATGCAGTCTTCTCTTTATGTTAGATTTGGATATTGATACGCCTACTGTGGCGCCCTGCTGCGCATTGGTGCCACAGATCCCAGAGGGGTGCATGGACGGACTTCTCCACAAGAGGCCCTCACTACATTCATACACCTCCACCTTCCACCTCAGACCACCAGAGGGAGCCCGGATAGGGATATATATAGGGAAGGTGGAGCTAGGCAGCTCAGTTAGTGTTCAGTTACATGACAGTGAAGTCTGAGTTTTAGTTTCAGTCCAGTCAGTGAGAGGAGAAAGTGAAGACTGTCAGGGAGCAGAGTCTCTGTCAGAGCTCTGCTCCCCAAGCAGGGCCTAGCCTCAGAGTCCCAGGAGGGGAGCAGGGAGGAAGCTCCGTTCTACAGAAGGGATCCTAGGGGGTACGGCGAGTGCAGGCGGCACCCGTACGCCCCGAACCTGCCAGGTGTCAGGAGGATCTAGGCCGCAAGAAGGGGACCAGCCCCTGGCCCAGTCGTGCAGCTTCAAGCCTCGGCTGGAAAAACCGGAAGCTTCTGACTTCTATAGCAGAAGCCAACCTCTCACTTCAATCCAAGTAAGGACAAGCAGGTCTGTGCAACTCCGACGGACAGGGGGGACCTCGCAGCACCCGAATAGGATTCACAGTGAGAAGCGCAGGGCAGGAGGGAGTAAAGACCCAGCGTGAAGTCGGTCTAGGAAGGTACATATGAAAGTGGGGTTCTGCCAGGTACACCCGAGCTTCCTGAGGAAGGACTGAACCCCCGCCCGGTGAACGCAGTGCGACGCGGGAGGCTTGCACCAGTACAGTGCACCTGTGGACTGTCTAAGGACTGTGAGTAAATCTTGGATGACTGCACTGAGCTGCCTCCGCTCCTTTATTTCGCTGGTGCAATTTTCCTCCCTGCACTACAACGCCCAGCGCACCTCCTTCATTTCTCTACACTGCCCTGAGGCCTGCTCCACCTGTGGGGAGGCGTTCCATCTCAAGCTGCCCTTACATCTGCCTCAGAGGACTGTCGCAGCGCTGGTGATCCTCACCAGACACCACAGGTGGCGTCACGAACATTCCCCTATCCCATATAACTTCCCCCTTTCTTTTACGAGTGACCCCAGGGTACGGGCCCGGGAGCCGACCGCCGTGACATCCCCCAAGATCAGGCAACAACAAGGCCCAGGCGCCGAGTCGTCCACATCCCCTGGGCGCGTCACTACCTCCTGGAGAGTGTTGTTCACTTGGTTGGCTGTTGTGAAGGGGTTTCTCTTCACCATGGAGATTATTCTGCGATCATCCACCACTGTTGTCTTCCGTGGGCGCCCATGTCTTTTTGCATTGATGAGTTCACCAGTGCTTTCTTTCTTTCTCAGGATGTACCAAACTGTAGATTTTGCCACTCCTAATATTGTAGCAATTTCTCGGATGGGTTTTTTCTGTTTTTGCAGCTTAAGGATGGCTTGTTTCACCTGCATGGAGAGCTCCTTTGACCGCATGTTTACTTCACAGCAAAACCTTCTAGAACCAAAATTAGAAAAATGTTGCCTCTGTCCAATTATATATGGACCTAACTGTATTGTATAATGCAGCCTTGATATACTAAATAGGATAAATAATAATATATGGACTGGTCACCAGCCAGTATTTGTACAGTCCTGACCGAGGCTATTAAGTACATGGATGGTATGAACCTGAAATTGAAGAAGATTTTAATATGTGGGAAAACTGGGGCCGACAGTGTGTTTAGGCGATACGCCAGTCTAAAGAAATGGGTTTTTAGGGTCTGCTTGAAACTGTGGGTATTGGGAATTAATCGAACTGTCCTGGGTAGGGCATTCCAAAGAATTGGCGCAGCACCCGAGAAATCTTGGAGACGAGAGTGGGAAGTACGGATTATGGCGAATTTTAGTTTTAAGTCATTGGCAGAACGGAGGGCACGTGTAGGGTGGTAGACTGAGGCAAGGGAGGAGATGTAGGGGGGTACTGAAGCATGGAGCGCTTTGTGGGTAAGCGTGATAAGTTTAAATTGAACTCTATATTGGATGGGTAACCAATGCAATGACTGGCATAGGGAAGAGGCATCGGTGTAGCGGTTGGCAAGGAATATGATCCTTGCTGCTGCGTTAAGGATGGATTGGAGAGGGGAGAGTTTAGTAAGAGGAAGACCGATTAGTAGAGAGTTGCAATAGTCGAGACGAGAATGAATAAGAGCTACAGTAAGAGTTTTTGCCAAGTCAAAGGTGAGAAATGTCCTGATTCTTGAGATGTTTTTGAGGTGTAGATGACATGAACGAGCGAGTGATTTGATGTGAGGAGTGATGGAAAGATCTGAATCAAAAATGACCCCAAGGCAGCGGGCTTGTTGCTGGGGAGTAATGGTTGAGCCACAAAAGGAAATGGCAATATCGGGCACAAGTAGGTTAGTGGAGGGAGGAAATGCGAGTAGTTCAGTTTTTGACAGATTCAATTTTAGGTAGAGGGAGGACATAATGTTAGACACAGCAGAAAGACAATCACTGGTCTTTTGTAGTAATGCAGGGGTGATGTCCGGAGCAGAGGTGTATAATTGGGTGTCATCAGCATAGAGATGGTACTGAAAACCGGATCTGCTGATTGTTTGTCCAATAGGAGGGGTGTATAAGGAGAAAAGAAGGGGGCCTGGGACTGATCCTTGAGGAACCCCGACAGTAAGGGGAAGGAGAGAGGAGGAGGAGCCGGCAAAAGACACAGAGAAGGAGCGGTCAGAGAGATAGGAGGAGAACCAGGAGAGAATAGTGTCCTTGAGGCCAATAGTGTGGAGCATAGTGAGGAGGAGCTGGTGATCCACAGTGTTGAATGCTGCAGAGAGATCCAGGAGAATCAGCAGGGAGTAGTGACCATTAGATTTAGCTGTTAGTAGATCATTAGAGACTTTAGTGAGGGCAGTTTCAGTAGAATGTAAAGAGCGGAAACCAGATTGTAGAGGGTCAAGAAGAGAGTTGTCTGAGAGATAGCGGATTAGACGGGGGTACATTTTATTTAGTCATTTTCATTCTTTGTAAAATAAACATGTATTTTCATTAAAGTTTTACTAGTGTTTGGCAATTTTTATTTTGTAATATTGTAACATGCCTTTTTTCTGGTGTTTCAACTGCTATAGAAAAGCCTATGGGAAAATATTCCATATTAAAAGTGTTCAAAGTTTTGGAAAAAAATGACACTGATCTAAAAAATTAAACCTCCTTCCCCCAGCAAAATGCCACAAGAAAAGCATTGTTAGTAATTAGTGTTGAGCGAGCATGCTCGACACTGCTCGTTACTCGCCCAAGCATCACGCTACTCGGGATGTTCGGCGAGCACCAAGCATTTCCGGGTTACTTGGGCGGGAGCTCGGGTCTCTGCCCTGCACGTTTGGCGCTCTTTACAGAGCCAATGAACATGCAGGGATTGCTAGCCAGTCACTGTAATGCCGCAGCCATGTTGTTTGTGGGCATTACAGTGATTGGCTGGCCGCATAGCGTCACCTCGAGTATTTAAAACCGGGCGCCGCCATCTTGGACACAGTCGCTTCGGATCAGACAGTGTAGGGAGAGTGCTGCTGAGTTAGGCAGAGATATATAGTGCGAAATAGGTAGTGTAGGGTCTCTAAAGCCTGCCAAATCAAACAAACAGTCCTTCTCAGGACTAATATCCATCCCAGATATCAGGCAGGCAGGCTGTATAGGAGACGCAGTGGTTATACCAGCAAACACTGCATTACAGTCCTGTGTGCTCCTGTTGGTCAAATTGCTAAACTTATCACCCCGGTCTCAGGCACCAGGAAAAATTATTATTTTTTTCATCTAAATCCTGTATTTTTTTTTTCCTCAGTCAGACTGTCTAAATACGCGTCTTATTAACCTTTTGGTATCCCCCCCACCAAAAAAAAAAAATTGAGTGTGTCTGTGACTTTTCAGACACCAATATATCTGTTTAAAAGAGTCTGGTGTAGGCCAGAAAAATAGAAACTGTGGTTTTGCAGTTCCACGGGTGAAATCTCTGTAGTATCCTGTTTTTGGCATTTTTTGCCGTAAAAAAAAAACTGTAATAGTGTCTCCCTGACTGGTCAGACACCAATATATCTGTTTAAAATAGTCTGGTGTACGCCACATAACTATAACTGTGGTTTTGCAGTTCCACGGTTCAAATCTCTGTATTATCCACTTTTGGGCCTTTTTTACATAAAAAAAACAGTTTGAGTGTCGCTGACTGTTCAGCCCCAAATATATCTATTTAAAAAAGTCTGGTATACGTCAGTAAATTAGAACTGTGGTTTTGCAGTTCCACGGTTCAAAGCTCTGTATTATCCAGCTTTTGGTATTTTTTCCGTAAAGAAAAACAGTAATAGTGTCTCCCTAATTGTTCAGACACAAATATATCTGTTTGAAAGACTCTGGTGTACGCCACAAAACTATAACTGTGGTTTTGCAGTTCCACGGTTCAAATCTCTGTATTATCTACTTTTGGGCCTTTTTTACATAAAAAAAACAGTTTGAGTGTGCCGCTGACTGTTCAGCCCCAAATACTGTATATCTATTTAAAAAAGTCTGGTATACGCCAGTAAATTAGAACTGTGGTTTTGCAGTTCCACCGTTGAAATCTCTGTATTATCCAGCTTTTGGCCTGTTTTACGTAAAAAAAAAACAGTAATAGTGTCTCCCTGTCTGTTCAGTCACAAATATATCTGTTTAAAAGATTCTGGTGTAGGCCAGAGAAATAGAACTGTGGTTTTCCTCTTCCATGGTTCTAATCTCCTTTTTATTACCCTTTTTCCATTGATAGTGCGAGTGTACGCTATTTTACTTCATTTACAATGGGCAAGGCGCGTGGCAAGGGACGTGGAACTGGACGTTCTGGTGATGTTGCATGTAGAGGATGGGGCCATGGCCAAGGTGAAAATGTGCCACAACCAACAGCCACATCTTCTCGCTCCCACTTCTTGACTGAATTACTAGGGAAGCACACTACAACACCAGTATTGCGAACTGATCAGTGTGAACAGGTTATTAATTGGATAGCAGATAATACTTTCAGTTACCTAGGCACCACCACATCCTGTCTGTCTTCCACATGGTCAAGTTTTAGTAGCCGTGAGTCTCGACCGCATACTCCTCCTCACCCTGATGCTCCTTCCTCCCACCATGTCGAGTGTCGTCAGACAGCAACTGATCCCACACTTGGACACTCTGAAGAGCTGTTCACTGGTCCATTTCCAAATTTGTGCCCCTCGCCTGCTCCGCTTGAAGTGGTGGAAGAGGAGATCCCATGTAGCGATGCCCAAATATTTGAACAGCCACGGCCCGAGGAAGTCAACGCTGGCAATTGGTGACAAGAGGTGGACGATGACGAGACACAATTGCCACAAAGTGAGGAGGAGGATCGTCGTGCGCAAGTGGAAGAGGAGGAGGTGGTGGATGATCTAGTAACTGACCCAACGTAGCAGGAGGACACGCAGAGCAAGGCCAGCAGCACACAGGGGGAGGGAGGCAGAGTACCCCAACAGGCAGGAAGTAGCAATGTGGTGGCCGCAAACAGAAGGCGGGCAACAGCTCCCCGTAACACCAGCACGAGGGACGTTGCCAGTACAACCGGTAGGTCTTACAGAGTCTGGAATTTTTTTAAAGACTCTGCTGATAACCCCAAAAAGGCCATTTGTACCACCTGCCATGCCAGTATCAGCAAGGGTGACAAAACTACCAGCCTAACCACCACCAGCATGATCAGGCACATGGCAGCAAAGCACCCGACTTTGTGGGGCGAACCCCAGGGTCCACGACCAGTGTCAGCGGGTGTCACCACTGCTTCTTCCGCTGTTGTGCATGTAATAGAACCCCCTGTTGTGCGTGCAAGGCAATCCCCTGTCCATACTGCATGCAAAGATGCCCCCTCCTTTCAGTCTTCACTTGTTATGGCAATTTCTCAAGAAACAGCATCAACGTCCACGTCCACGTGCAACCGCAGCGTTCAATTGTCCATATCCCAGAGCTTTGAACGAAAGCGCAGCCAACGCCCCACAGGCCACAGTCGTAAATTTGCACATTTCACAACTGCTTGCGTTGGAAATGCTGCCTTTTAGGCTGGTGGAGACGGAATCCTTCCGGAACCGTATGGCGGTGGCCGTCCCTCGATACACGGTCCCCAGCCGACACTATTTTGCCCGGTGTGCCATCCCCGCACTACACAAGCACGTGTCCCAAAACATCTGCCGTGCCCTCAACAACGCAGTTACTGGGAGAGTCCACCTGACAACAGACACGTGTACAAGTGCTTGTGGCCAGGGACGGTACATCTCCCTGACGGCACACTGGGTAAACATAGTGGAAGCCGGGACCCAGTTTGGACCTTGGGACTGAACAGATCCTCCCCACACCGAGGATTGCGGGCCCTATGTCAGTCAGAGTTGCCCCCACAGTGTACAGCTCCTGCGCATCATCCTCCTCATCCTCCTCATGTTCAGCCTCCATCTCAGATATCACCACATCAGTTACAAGCTGGAAGCACTGCTGTACTGCCTCAGCCAAGCGGCAACAGGCTGTGCAGAAACTCATAAGCTTAGGTGATAAACCTCACACTGCTTGTGAGTTGTGGACAGCTGTGAAAGAGCAGGCAGATCTTTGGCTGAGACCGCTGAACCTACATCCAGGCATTGTCGTGTGTGACAATGGCCGTAACCTTGTGGCGGCTCTGAGGCGAGGCGAGATCACACACGTACCATGCCTGGCTCATGTGCTTAACCTCGTGGTTCAGCGGTTTCTTAAATCGTACCCCGAGTTGCCAGATCTGCTCGTCAAAGTACGCCGCCTGTCAGCTCATTTTCACAAGTCGGCTACAGCTTCCGCTGCCCTTGCTATGTTGCAGCAGCATTTGCAGCTTACGGCACACTGACTGGTGTGTGATGTCCCCACAAGTTGGAACCCTCCACATGTTGCAAAGGATTTGGGAGCAGAAGAGAGCAGTTGTGGAGTACCAGCTGCAACAAGGCCATTGATATTCAGGTCAGACTCCACACATAAGACCTCAGGAGTGGACCTGCATGTCTGACATATGTACCATCCTAACAAAATTTGAGGAGTCCACCAAGATGGTGAGTGGCGATGACGCCATCATTAGCGTTAGCATCCCACTTGTCTGTCTTTTGCAACGCTCTGTGCAGAGAATTAAAGAGGAGGCATTGCAGCCAGAGTATGATGAGATGGATCAAGAACCCGTAATGGGCGATTACACACAGCCCAGCCTTATCTCATCCCAATGTGCATTGGGGGACAATGAGGGAGAGGAGGAGGAGGACGAACAGGAGCTGGTATCATGCGCTGTAGACTGTAGTACCTGTACAACTGTCATACAGTCGGTTCAACGTGGGTGGCCTGAGGACAGGGGGGAGGAGGAGGAAGAGGAGGAGGAGAGCATGGTTAGTCGTCATCTTGGTGAGGACACGGAAGTCTTGCCCGTTACCAGTCTGGCACGCATGGCTGACTTTATGTTACGCTGCCTTAACTGTGACCCTCGCGTTGCCAAAATGTTGGGTGACAGTCATTACTGGTTGGTGACACTTTTAGACCCCCGCTACAAGGAGAACTTTCACTCTCTTATTCCTGAGGTGGAGAGGTCTACAAAAATGGGGCAGTACCAGAAGGTCCTTGCTGCAGAACTGTTAAAAAAATTCCCATCTGAACACGCTAGCGGCAGAGGTCACAGTAGTTCGTTGACCAACCAAGGCGTACAGGCGAGAGAGACGCAACTCCAATCCAGCAGAGGCAGGGGAACACTGTCAACGTTCTGAGACAGTTTTCTGAGACCCGTCCAGCTTACAGGCCCTGAGGCGGCGGGGTACTCTCACAAAGAGTGGAAAGTTTCAAAAGATGGTGAGGGAGTACCTTGCCGACCGTACCAGCGCCCTCCGTGATTCCTCTGTGCCTTTTAATTATTGGGTATCCAAGCTGGACACTTGGAATGATCTCGCTCTGTACGCCTTGGAGGTCCTGGCCTGCCCTGCCGCTAGCGTGTTATTGGAGCGTGTTTTTAGTGCCGCTGGGGGAATTATAACTGATAAGCGCACTCGCCTGTCAACTGACAATGCTGACAAGCTGACCCTTATCAAAATGAACAAGGGCTGGATTGGGCCAGACTTCTCATCACCACCAAATGACAGCAGAGTAACATAAAGTCAAATCCACTGTGTTATTTCGGGAGGTGTATTCCCATGCACCGCTTCACACCCACACATGGGTATACGCTTTCTCAATTTGGCTTTTTTTGCTCTTCTCCTTATCCTCAGTCTCCACCACCACTATAGCACCAGGGTGACCGTGGTCCGTGTTGCCAGCACTGCAAGTTCCTCCGTCCTAATTTTTGGCAGCTTTTGCTTGGAAGGCATAGGCAAGGACTATGGTAGACCCACTCCCCAATAATGGGAACAATGTTTTTAATATGCTGTACTGCATGGCTTGTAAGGGGCATTAAAACCGTCTTGTTAAACCATTCTGACCTCCACATCTCTTCCACGGGGCATTTAAACCGTCTTGTTAAGCTACTGCAACCTCCACGTCTCTTCCAAGGGGCATTAAAACCGTTTTGTTAAGCTTATGCGACCTCCACCACTTTTCCAAGGTGCATTAAAACCATCTTGTTAAGCTACTGCGACCTCCCCATTTTTCCAAGGGACATTAAAGCTGTCTTGTTAAGCTACTGCGACCTCCACCACTTTTCCCAGGGGCATTAAAGCTGTCTTGTTAAGCTACTGTGACCTCCACCACTCTTCCAAGGGGCATTAAAACCATATTGTTAAGCTACTGCTGTTAAAGATAAGATTCTAAAATCTACTAAAAAACATTATATGAAACTCTGATATATACTAAATATCTATACTTATATTCTGTTATATGTTATGAATCTTGTTTTGCATATATCTGTTATATTGGATATCATTTAGTCATATATACCCTCACTTTAATATATATTATGAAAACCTTCATATATATATCAGATATCTGTACTCGTGTGTCACTATATAAATATCCTGAAAGGACTAGTTGGAGCTGGTTATAGAGGTGGACTTTCAAATTGTTTACAAGAAGGAGACTAGACAAAGGATTCAACATGACACCTCCCAAGAGAATATTCTGAGGAATGAGGAGAATATCTGGGAGGAAACACTTAGCCCCATAGGACAACATAATGAGACTTATCTATACCATGGGCCAGAGACCACTGTGATTGCTCAATTGCCTCAGGGCGACACCCTATTGGGACTTTCCTCCATACTGAATATATATATGTTATGCTGGAATAATAAACACATCTTTCCTGCGCCATTTCTCTTCAAGAGAAGTTCAGTATCTGACTCTGTCTGTCCGATATCAAAGCTTCACGTATACACTTGAATAAGTTAATTTGGCAAGGGATAAGCAAAGGGTTGGGGTCCTTTGAACCTCACTTCCACAATTGGCGCCCAACGTGGGGCACCACACGGGCACCACACCAGGGCAGACCGAATGAAGGTGTCCAGCTGTGGATCGTGGATGACTGGATGGGCCTGATCACCCCCCTTACACGGTAAGTCTAGTTAATTACACTGTAATTGCAGACTTGCTTGTGTTTCCAGTCGTTCATAGATTAGCAGAGGGCAGGAGTCGGTCTGCTGTGGTAATCCTTAAGTGGGGGTAGGTGTGACCCTGCTGGTGTTATCGAAACCCACTCACATTCCAATCCACTGTAACCTTTGCTTATTCTAATTTGTTTGTGTTTGAGACTGACTTAGTGGAGGGGCTGTGTGTGTGACTTGTGAACGGAGTATTCTCCTGGATGGAATCCCACATTGCATCTCCATATACCTCCTGTTCTTGAGAGAACGTAGGGGGGATGATGTGAGGAAGGTTTAAAAAAAAAAAAAAGAAAGTTTTGCAGTTCTGTATCCCTCCCTAAAAAAACGTCCTGTTCTTGGAAGATAGAATGCACGAGGGTAGGAAACAGAAGCTAGGCTGGCCAGCTAGTATCTGCGGTTATTAATAAGGAGATTATTCTGTTTCATTGAGTCACACTGACACAAGAATTCACTTTGTCTGGTCAGTCTTTCTGTTTGTATTGTGTCAACGTTCGTCAGCCATGCAGAAATTCTTGAGACTGTTCACAAAGAAAGTTGGTGTCGAATAACAGCTATAAGGCTCAGACACTGGTAGCTGACAGGGAAGGGGTTAAGTATGTTGCTAGGGTTAAACAGTTAATGGACATTGTAGGAATGAATAGGAGGGGAAGACTTCAGCGGGGGCTGTGGAAAATAGCTTTAAAGAAAAAAAAAAAAAAGGGTAAACTAGAGGAAACAGGTTTATTATCTGTGGCTATGGCAAATGACATAGCGAAAGAGGGATGGGAAGAGGAAGAGAGAACAGATGATAATGATTATGTATATTACATGTATGTTAAGAACCATGTTTTTAATGTTGCTTTGAAAATTGTTGAGCCACCACCTTATAATGGCCTCAGAGAGTGGACATGTTCTAGGAGTGATGTGCAAACTTTAGACTCTGGGGACAATGGTTTACATTGTGGAGTTCATAGACCATCTCCCCTCCCCACTGACTTTGTAGCCACAGCGCCTTCTCTTGACTGCTCTTGGACAGACACACCACCCAGGTGCCCTCCCACCTTTGGAATGCATGACTCAAAGGAAGTCCCACCCACAGGTACTTTCTGTGGCGGCCATCTTACTCCACCCGGAAGGCTTGATAACAATGAGACGACAGATATTCCAAAGCCTAATGCCCAATTAGTTTCTCCACCAGTTTCTATATATCCGGTTGTGACTATGCAAGGACAATATTACACCCCACCTCAGCAATCTACCTCAGCATCTTCCCCACCTCCGACACCAATGTTCCCAGCTCTTACATCACCTGTCCCTCAGTCAGGTGAAGGGGCTCCATCTGTTGCCCCATCATATCAACATGTGGATAATGGCAGCTTTGTGTCAGGCCCCCCAGAGGACTGGG
The DNA here is from genome assembly GCF_046119375.1 of Phyllobates terribilis. NCBI lineage: Eukaryota > Metazoa > Chordata > Amphibia > Anura > Dendrobatidae > Phyllobates > Phyllobates terribilis. The sequence goes on from NW_027362761.1 coordinate 265,070,118, forward strand.
ATCCTATTTTTGAGAAAATGATTACCCAGTGTCAGACAGGGGCTGGGGTACTAATCTCTGTCGGTGTAGGGAACATGGTCACTCAGCGGGTGGATGCTATAGTGAATGCTACCAATAGCCACCTGCAGCACAGGGGTGGCCTGGCTAGAGATATTGTTATGGCAGGGGGAGACAGTATTCAAAGGGAAAGTGATAATATGGTATGACGACATGGTCCTTTCCAGCCAGCAATGGTCACAGTTACAGAATCAGGCGATTTACCCTGTAACACTATTATTCATGCAGTGGGGCCCATCTATGACCCTTCCTATCCAGATAATAGTGCACGGCTCTTGTGCCAGACTGTACACGCAGCATTAGACATTGCAAACAAGACTGCTGGCATTAAGACTATAGCACTTCCTTTAATTAGCTCCGGTATCTTTGGATACCCAGTCAGAGCATGTGCAAGGGAGCTAGTACAGACAGTGATAGAAGAGGCTTCTAAGCCTTCTTGCCATCTAACCGAGATAAGTCTAGTCAGTAAACAGACTGACACTGCAAGGGCAATGAAAGATGCTTGTCAAACACATGTGACTCCCATCACACCAGTACCAATTAAAAATGATGTGGATGAAGAAAAGTTGCTGCCAAGCCTACCTAGACCACCATCTAATTTAACCCTTAAGCCTATCATACCACCACCTGCTCTTGGCAAACCAGAACCTATCATGTATGTAAAATTCACACCGACTCAAGCCATAACACTCTGCAACCAATTGCCAGACCCAGAGAAACAACCCATGCCTTTCTACCGTGCAGTTTTGGCTATTCAGAAGACATACTCAGCTACGTGGCAAGATTTGTCCTCTCTTGTGTCTGTTAAAGCAGGAGATGCATATTGGCCTGTAATAGAAAGATCTCTGGATGATGTCCGGTTAGTCTCTGATACTACATGAGAATCGGGACAGGATTTCTGCCAGCAACTTAAAACATGGGCCCAGGAGAAATTAAGCGACCAGTCGAAAAATTTATCAGATATTACACAGGAGGAGAAAGAATCAGTGGAAAGGTATGCAGCCAGAATGACTCAAATGTTCCAAGACATGGGCTTCAGTGAACAAATTAAAGTTAGCTAAAAGAAGCCATCGTATCTGCCCCAGCCTTGGGCATACCTGTTTATATCAAGCCCTTCTACCTGTTTATACACAAAGTCAAGGGACATGCCTCTGGAGTTTTCGCCCAGAAACATGGAGGCAGCATGAGACCTGTTGCCTACTACTCAGCAAGGCTTGATCCTGTTGCCAGAGACGCCCCTCATGTCTCAGAGCTGTTCAGTCTGCACACTTGCTTCTTGACAAGACGGCTGATGTGATCCTTGGACATGAAACCCATGTTATGGCTCCTCACGACCTCAAGGCTATCCTTGCTCAGACACAGCCAAGATTCCTATCTGTGCAAAGACATGTCCGTCTTGAGTGTTCCATTTTGCTTCCTGAGAACATCACTCTCCACAGATGTACAGTACTCAACCCTGCCACTCTGCTGCCTCTTTCCAGGGGGGATGATGTGGACAATTCTCCTCCCGTTAATCTCAGGCCCCATGATTTTGACCCAGACGGCCCGAATATAGATCTTCTTGAGAATGATTGCATTGAACAGATGATGTCAGAAGTACAACATAATTTGAAGATTCAAGAAGAGCCCCTCCCCAATTCAGACCTCCAGATGTGGACGGATGGCACTAGGTTTGCTGATAAGCAGGAAGATTCCACATGGGCTACGCAGTAGTCACAATGGACCAGCCTGTCTCAATAGGCCCATTGCCCCCGTCCATGTCAGCTTAGGAGGTGGAGCTAGTTGCACTCACAGAGGCTTGCAAGGCAGGGGAGGGCAAGAAGATTAATATCTATACGGATTCGAACTATCCTTTGGTGTGGCACATGATTTATGTTATCGGTGGAAGAACAGAGGATTTCTTACAGCCACCGGGACACCCATCAAACACGCAAGTCTTGTAAAAGACCTTTTGGAGGCATTGAAGTTGCCAGAAGAAGTAGCTGTCATGAAAGTCCGAGCACACAGACGCTTGGATACAGAAGAAGCCCTGGGTAATCATTATGAGGATGAAGCAGCCAAGGACGCGGCCCTTCAGTGGTGCCCAGGGAAAGAGACATCAGAAGTGGCACGGCAGGAACAACAAATCCCAGCCCAAACAATGGTTATGACAAGAAGTCAGAGACAAATCCAAGATCAGAATGAGAATGAACATATACACCACCATGGACCTTACTATACAAACATCAGGCAGAAGCTGGAGCAGAAGAAAAAGAAGAGTGGAAGAAGTCGGGAGCCAAGCAGGACAAGTATGGCCTATGGATGTTAGGTCCAAGAGTATGACTTCCACGAACACTATATCCAGCGGCAATCTCATGGGCTCATGGAGCCACACACTTGGGAAAAGATCAGATGTTCCAAAAGATAAACAAATTATACTTGGCACCTGGAATATCAACACCCATTCTGCGATACACAAAGGCCTGCTTGATCTGTGCAACTTGCAATCCAGGAAAAACAGAGAAGACTCCACCAAAACATCTGGCAAAACCACTGTACCCATTTCAGAGAATCCAAGTTGACCATATTCAGATGCCCAAAGTAGGGAAATATGAATATATTCTGGTAATAGTGGATATGTTTTCAGGCTGGCCTGAGGCCTACCCAGTCACTAACATGACAGCCCGCACCACAGCTAGCTAAGAAACTGATGACAGAGGTTGTGTGTAGGTTTGGGGTAGCAGAAGTAGTAGAAAGTGACCAGGGACCAGCATTCACGGCCCAACTCTAAAGGGATCTGTGGAGTATGGTAGGAACTAGCTTAGGTTTTTATACGCCTTACAATCCCAAAAGTAGTGGGATGGTTGAGAGACTGAATGGTACTTTAAAGTCCAAATTGTTGAAGACTAATCAGGAGACACAAATTCCCTGGCCAGACGGTCTTCCCATTGCCCTGTACTCAATCAGAAACAACCCGACAGGCCAACACAAACTGACTCCCTATGAGATTTTGTTTGGAGGAGCCCCAAGGTTGGGAGGGTATTTCCCCCAAGAGATGGTTGCAGGTAGTGATACCATTGTTAACTATGTAATACAATTGTCCAAATAACTTGCAATAAAACATGCTGTGTTATGATCTGCTACAGAGACTAAGGAAAGAGAGGAGATCTGTCCATACAATAGAACTAAACTAGATCCCTACGATGTAACGGGGAACCTGATCCTGCGATCAGACCCGCTAAAGTCCTCGGCTAGTCTGAACGCAGACCTATAGATGTGAGGGAGGGATCCCTACAAGATCTAGGGAATGGGAAAAGTTGAACACCGCCTAGCAGAAATAGTAGCAGTCAAAGACAAACACACAACAAAAAGGCATAGGGGTCAGAAGACCTAGCAAAACTAACAGAGAACGGCAACAGAGCAACAAGCTAGCTCAACAGTAGTAAATACAAATGAAGTCCAGCCATGCCAGGAGGGCGGAGCCGGATTAAATAGGCAAAACTGGTCATGTGACCAGCAAACTAAAAAAAAACTAACAGGAGAGTTGTAACAGTACCCCCTCTTCTAAGAGGATCCTCCGGATCCCCTAGGCCCAGGCTTACCAGGAAACCTCCTGTGAAATGCTCGGACAAGTCTGGAAGCAGAAACATCATCCGCCCTCACCCATGAGTTATCCTCAGGTCCGAAACCCTTCCAAGCAACGAGATACTGCAAACTCCCTCTATACTGTCTAGAATTTAGGATGCGGGAAATTTCATATTCCCCGTCCTCCACCACCGGAGGAACAGTGGCAGAGGCGTCACCATCCGACACATCAGCTTTTTTCAACAGAGAAACATGAAACACCGGATTAATCCTCCAGGACGTAGGAACCTCCAGCCTAACAGCAGATTGGTTAACTATCTGAAGCACCTTAAAGGGCCCTACGAACTTGGGACCCAATTTTTTAGAAGGAATCCTCAATCGCAGATTCTTAGAGGACAACCAAACCATGTCACCAACAGCAAACAAAACCTCTTGCCGTTTCCTATCAAAGTACCTCTTAGATTTTTTGTTAGCCTCCTGAAGATTACCACGCACATCCGTCCAAACTCTCTCCAAATCACCGGAAAAACTCTCCTCCTCAGGCACAGCCGAAACCAATTTGGAGAATGACCCAAAAGACGGATGTCTCCCAGAACAACAAAAAAAAGGCGAACACCCAGCAGAAGAGGATGTATGGTTGTTAAGAGCAAATTCAGCAAGTGGCAGAAACTCAGATCACCCCTCTTGATTGTCTGCCACAAAACAACGCAAGAACTGCTCAACATCCTGGTTCTTCCTTTCTGTCTGGCCATTAGACTCAGGATGATATCCGGATGAAAACGACAAATGGACTCCCAACCTGTCACAAAAGGCACGCCAAAAACGAGCCACGAACTGAGGTCCCCTATCAGAAACAATGTCAGTAGGAACACCATGCAGTCTGACAATCTCCTTGACAAAGGCCTTAGCGAGTGTCTTAGCGCAAGGCAGTTTGATAAAGGGAACCAAGTGACACATCTTGCTAAAACGGTCCACGACCACCCAGATGACCGTGAAACCTTCAGAGGGAGGAAGGTCAGTAATAAAGTCCATAGCCAGATGTGTCCAAGGTGCACTAGGAACCTCCAGAGGGCAAAGCAACCCCGCAGCAGGAGCATGCGAAGACTTGGATCTAGCACACACAGTACATTGGCGCACCCACTTAATGACTTCCTTCTGCCATCCAGGCCACCAAAAACTGCGACCCACAAGTCTCTTGGTCTCAGAAATTCCTGGATGACCTGCCAACCGAGACTCATGACACTCAACAAACAAATCTCTCCTAAAGGTCCTAGGCACAAACAACCTCCCATGGGGAGTGTTAGATGGGGCATTCTCCTGTACTTTAAGAATCTCATCCTCCAAAACGGAGTCCAAAGCAGCAATCACAACACCTTCTTGTAAAATGGTCTCCGCTTCCTCCTCAACACCGACCATGGGAGAAAAGCTGCGAGACAAAGCATCCGCTTTAACATTCTTGGTACCCGGGATGTAAGTAACGGAAAAATTAAACCGCGAGAAAAAAAGTGCCCACCTAGCCTGACGGGCATTCAAGCGCTTGGCAGCATCAAGATAGATCAGATTTTTATGATCAGTGAAAACCTGAATGGGAAAATCAGCACCTTCCAAGAGGTGACGCTAGTGTTCAAATGCGAGTTTAATCGTCAGCAATTCCCGATTACCAATATCGTAATTAAGTTCAGTCTCGGAAAATTTTTTTGAAAAAAAGGCACAGGGAAGTACTCCATCCTTGTTTTCCTGAGACAACACCGCACCAACCCCCACCGAAGAAGCATCAACCTCAACCAAAAACGGCTTAGTCACATCAGGCTGCATAAGGATGGGAGCAGAGGTGAACCTCTCCTTTAAAAACACAAAAGCTTCAATGGCCTCAGAAGTCCACTGAACCGCATTAGCACCTTTCCTGGTGAGATCGGTCAGCGGTTTGACAATAATATAAAATTTTTTTATGAATTTTCTGTAATAATTGGCGAAACCCAAAAACCTCTGTATCGATTTCAAACCAATAGGCCTAGGCCATTCCTGTACAGCCTGAACCTTCACCGGGTCCATCTCAAAACCTTCACTGGAGATAATGTAGCCCAAAAAACTAATTCTCTGTACAGCGAACTCACATTTCTCCAGCTTAGCAAAAAGCGAATTGTCCATTAATAACTGTAATACCTCACGTACGCTCCGCCAATGAGACTCCAGATCAGGCGAATAAATCAAAATGTCATCCAAATACACAACCACATTTTTGCCGATTAAAGGTCTAAGGATATCATTAATAAGATTCTGAAAAAATGCTGGAGCATTGGTGAGACCAAAAGGCATAACCAGATTCTCAAAATGACCCACAGGAGTGTTAAAAGCAGTCTTCCATTCATCACCCTCCTTCATGCGCAACAAATTGTATGCCCCCCGGAGATCAATTTTAGAGAACCACTTGGCCCCCACTAACTGGTTAAATAAATCAGGAATCAATGGCAGTGGGTAAGGATTGCGTACAGTAATTTTATTAATCTCACGAAAGTCCAGACAAGGACGTAAACCGCCATCTTTTTTTTTTTACAAAAAAAAATCCAACAGCCACAGGAGACTTGGAAGGCCTAATGTGACCAGCGGCCAAGCTTGTCTGTATGTATTCCTCCAAAGCCTTTCTCTCAGGAATAGTAAGATTAAATAAACGACTCTTAGGAAGAGTCGCTCCAGGGACAAATTCAATGGTACAATCATAGTCTCTATGGGGAGGCAAAACCTGCGACTCCTCCTCAGAAAAAACTCTCCAAAAATCCTGAATAGGTACAGGCAATTCCCCTCTATCCACAGCAGCAATGCGCCCGTTACAACACTTGTCATAACACTTAGGGCTCCAGGACTTAATTTCATTGGTAGACCAATCCAGTACAGGATTGTGCAATTTTAACCAGGGTAACCCCAATATTACTGGAGAAGGCAAATTATCCAATACCACCAAATCCAAATTCTCTTGATGAATACCATTAATAGTGAGGGGAAATTCACAGACCTTGTGAGTAACACTCTTCAAGGGAGAGCCATCGACAGAAACCACAGCAATAGGGGATGACAAAGTTTTAGGTTCTAATCTAAGTTTTTCCAAGAATCCCCCATCAATCACATTCAGAGTAGATCCACAATCCACAAATACCCGAAATTCAATTAATTCATCCTGAGCAGCAGTAGTGGCAGATAGGAATACTCCCTTAGAATTTAAACAGGCAATACGGGCATGACTGACCATATTTTTTTTTTCTTTCTTCATACGAAGCACACAGCTCTTAATCAAATGACCAGAATTTCCGCAATAGAAACACAAGCCTTCAGAAAGTCGGCGGTCTTTTTCCTGAGAGCGGGGTGTCATCGCCCCAATTTCCATCGGCTCACCATTGTCAGCACTGAAGCTCTCAGGACTCGAAGCTGACATAGCAGAGGATTTGCTCTCATTAACCCTTGCACGCAGTCTCCTGTCCACCCGTATAGCTAATTGCATTGCCTCCTGCAAGTTTCCAGGTGTGGGATAAGCAATCAGTAAATCCTTAACCCTTTCACCTAGCCCTGCAAGAAACAAGCTTTTCAAAGCTGTATTGTTCCACCCCACCTGGGCAGACCACCGACGGAAGTGAGAACAATATTTTTCCACATTACCTGATCCCTGCCTCAAACGTCTTAATTCAAACTCAGCAGATGAGACACGATCAGGATCATCGTATAATAAACCCAAAGCAGAAAAAAAACTATCCACTGATCTAAAGCACGGATCACTAGGTTGGAGAGAGAAGGCCCATCCCTGAGGATCTTTGCGCAAAAGTGACATTATGAACCCTATGCGCTGTGATTCATCACCAGAGGATCCGGGTCTCAAACGAAAATATAATAGACAAGCATTTTTAAAAGAAAAAAAATCTTGTTGTTCGCCAAAAAATAGATCAGGCAGACGTACCTTTGGTTCCACAAAATGCGCTCCAGAACAGCTACTCACGTGTTGTTGAAGCTTGGCCACCTCCAGAGAGAGTCCCTGCAAGCGTTGAGCCAAATCTTGCACCGAGACCATGATGGAAAACTGGAGGTCTTTCCTTAGAGAATTTTTTTTTTTTTTTTTTTTTTAATGCTGGACTTACTGTTATGATCTGCTACAGAGACTAAGGAAAGAGAGGAGATCTGTCCCTTCAATAGAACTAAACTAGATCCCTACGATGTAACGGGGAACCTGATTCTGCGATCAGACCCGCTAAAGTCCTCGGCTAGTCTGAACGCAGACCTATAGATGTGAGGGAGGGATCCCTACAAGATCTAGGGACTGGGAAAAGTTGGACACCTCCTAGCAGAAATAGTAGCAGTCAAAGACAAACACACAACAAAAAGGCATAGGGGTCAGAAGACCTAGCAAAACTAACAGAGAACGGCAACAGAGCAACAAGCTAGCTCAACAGTAGTAAATACAAATGAAGTCCAGCCATGCCAGGAGGGCGGAGCCGGATTAAATAGGCAAAACTGGTCATGTGACCAGCAAACTAAAAAAAACCTAACAGGAGAGTTGTAACATGCTGCAGTCTTGTCTTCTATCCCAGATCCTGACAGTGACGAGCATACTCACTCAATCAAACCTGGAGACTGGGTGGTAGTTAAGAAGCACGTCCGGAAGTCCTCTCAGATACGAGGGCCCATTCCAAGTGATCTTGGTGACACCTACATCAGTCAAAGTCGAAGGGAAGGCCACTTGGATCCACGCTTCACATTGCAAGAAGACCCCAGCACCAGCACAGCCATCAGACTGTATATCCTTTCCTGCATTGTTTTTGTGAGCGTTCAGAATCCCGAGTCCCAGGTAGCAATTACTCAGGAAAGAAGGGGGTGTATGTCAGATGTTCGGGGACTCTTGTTGTACCTATATTCCAGATAATGTTGGCCCTACAGGCAAAGTAACAATTGCTCTAAAGAAACTTACTAGTTTATCAGAAGAACTTAAAGAAAATTCAGGGATCAAGGATCCATGGGACCAGTATTTCTCATGGATGAGTGGCTGGAAGAAATGGTTAGTTCAGGTGGGGATGGCGATTCTTGTAATAATGATTATACTAGCGATGATGGCATGTTGTGTTGTTCCTTGTATACGGAAACTAATACAAAAAACTGTGGATCCTATAATGGTAATGACTGATGAGGAAACTAATGACTGGACAGAAGAATCTTTGACAACAATCCAGATTAAACAGTCAGTCTTAAGTAATAAGTCTAAAGGCCCCATCACGCAGTAGCAATTTCGCTGGCGATCTTGTTGTGTGTGAAGGGGCCTTAACACTTGATTGTGGCAGCTGTATAGTTCCCTTGTTTGTGGTGGTTTGTGTGTTCGGGTCCGTCCGGCAGTGTAGCGGACAGGCTTGTCTGGGGAATCCGGCCTCGGCTGGCTCCTCCCACTAGGGGCGGAGAAGTACGTGGGCGGGTCTGTGTGTTTGCACTTCGGCTGGAGCGTTCACCCACTGCCAGAGGAGAAGGGAGCTGTGAAAGCAGGATTCATTTACTTATATCTAGAATTTATATTATTAAATGAAACCTCTAGATTCTTTTGTGTGAAATGTTTGCTATGTATTTCTACAAGTGCTAAGCAGAGAGGGGGTCTGATGAAGGGTTTCAAAAATGTTTTTAGGGGGGACTGTTAAAGATAAGATTCTAAAATCTACTAAAAAACATTATATGAAACTCTGATGTATACTAAATATCTATACTTATATTCTGTTATATGTTATGAATGTTGTTTTGCATATATCTGTTATATTGGATATCATTTAGTCATATATACCCTCACTTTAATATATATTATGAAAACCTTGATATATATATCAGATATCTGTACTCGTGTGTCACTATATAAATATCCTGAAAGGACTAGTTGGAGCTGGTTATAGAGGTGGACTTTCAAATTGTTTACAAGAAGGAGACTAGACAAAGGATTCAACATGACACCTCCCAAGAGAATATTCTGAGGAATGAGGAGAATATCTGGGAGGAAACACTTAACCCCATAGGACAACATAATGAGACTTATCTATACCATGGGCCAGAGACCACTGTGATTGCTCAATTGCCTCAGGGCGACACCCTATTGGGACTTTCCTCCATACTGAACATATATATGTTATGCTGGAATAATAAACACATCTTTCCTGCGCCATTTCTCTTCAAGAGAAGTTCAGTATCTGACTCTGTCTGTCCGATATCAAAGCTTCACGTATACACTTGAATAAGTTAATTTGGCAAGGGATAAGCAAAGGGTTGGGGTCCTTTGAACCTCACTTCCACACTGCGACCTCCACATCTCTTCCAAGGGGCATTTAAACCGTCTTGTTAAGCTACTGCAACCTCCACGTCTCTTCCAAGGGGCATTAAAAATGTCTTGTTAAGCTACTGTGACCTCCACCACTTTTCCAAGGGACATTAAAACCGTCTTGTTAAGCTACTGCGACCTCCACCACTTTTCCAAGGGGCATTAAAGCTTTCTTGTTAAGCTACTGCGAGCTCCACCACTTTTCCATGGGGCATTAAAGCTGTCTTGTTAAGCTACTGTGACCTCCACCACTCTTCCAAGGGGCATTAAAACCGTCTTGTTAAGCTACTGAAACCTCCACGTCTCTTGCAAGGGGCATTAAAACCGTCTTGTTAAGCTAATGCGACCTCCACCACTTTTCCAAGGGGCATTAAAACCGTCTTGTTAAGCTCCTGCGACCTCCACCACTTTTCCCAGGGGCATTGATATTGTCTTTTTATTCCACTGTGTCCTCCACGTCTTTTCCAAGGGGCATTAAAACTGTCTTGTTAAGCTACTGCGACCTCCACCACTTTTCCCAGAGGCATTGATATTGTCTTTTTATTCCACTGCGACCTCCACGTCTCTTCCAAGGGTCATTAAAACCGTCTTGTTAAGCTACTGCGACCTCCACCACTTTTCCCAGGGGCATTGATATTGTCTTTTTTTTCCACTGCGACCTCCACCACTTTTCCCAGAGGCATTGATATTGTCTTTTTATTCCACTGCGACCTCCACGTCTCTTCCAAGGGGCATTAAAACCATCTTGTTAAGCTACTATGACCTCCACCACTCATCCAAGGGGCATTAAAACCATCTTGTTAAGCTAGTGCGATCTCCACCACTTTTCCCAGGGGCATTGATATTGTCTTTTTATTCCACTGCGACCTCCACGTCTCTTCCAAGGGGCATTAAAACCGTCTTGTTAAGCTACTGCGACCTCCACCACTTTTTCAAGGGGCATTGATATTGTCTTTTTATTCCGCTGCGAACTTCATCATTCTTCCAACGGGCATTGCATTTCCTCCTAATTTTAGTCAGCTTTTGCTTTTCAATGCATAGGCGAACACTAAGGGAGACCCACTCCCCAATAATGGGTAGAAGGTTTTTAGTATGCTGTAATCCACGTCTGTTTCAAGGGGCATTGCAGTTCCTCATAATTTTTGGAAAGCCTTCCATTCACTGCTTAGGCCAACAGTGTACAGGAGACCCAGTTGCTATAAATGGAAAAAACGGTTTAGTTAAGGCCCTCTGACCTCCATGTCACTTCCAAGGGGCATGGGAGTGCCTCGAAATTTTTGGTAGGCATTGCACTCACTGTATGCCCTATAACTGTGTGGCCGAACTTCTCCTTTTGGTACAGAAACATATCCTACTAGACATGTGTGGTTGACTGGCCTGATATTGATGTGAATGGTCCCTGTTCCTCCTGCTCTTTCTCCTTTGCCACCACCTCATCCATCATTCATCACCTGAAGCTTTGTTTTATCGGGAGTCATAGAACTGGGATAGTAGTGGGAAAACATCCAGCAATCCTCGGAGGAGGTAGGATATGCGCCAAAACGCTGACCACCTCAGGCCTAGCCGCTACTACATACATGCGCTTGCATTCCAAGAAAACAAAGCAGATGCTAACTTCTATCATCATCATCATGCTCCTCACCTTGGCACTCTCAACTCCCCTGATGGAGAAGCCAGGGCCCACCGGAGGAGTCGGGTTCTCTGGTGGGCTCGTCCAATGCTGCCCTATAGCAGGCCGAGCTAAAAGTGTGTGGGGAGATGTTCCAAGGAGAAATAGGGGCGGCTGGGGACCGTTTATGGACACCCGGCCGCCCCCAGGCGGCTGGGGACCATGTGTGGACACCCGGCCGCGGGGCGGCTGGGGACCGAGTATGGACACCCGGTCGCCCCCTGGCGGCTGGGGACCGAGCGTGGACACCCGGCCGCCGGGCGGCTAGGGACTGAGCATGGATACCTCGCTGCCGAAGCAGCCAAGAGGTAGTGGCCAGCTTCGACCTCCTCCAAACTAAAAGGCCCAATTTCAAGTGCAAGCAAGCTAGCAATATGGTTTTTCAGCCTGGGGGTGGGTGGGTGGCAGGCTGCATACTTGCGCTTGCATTGCAAGGAATGGGGGAGGTACAATTGAACACTGCCCTGGGACAAGGACTTGCACGGGGATAGTTGCAAGTCTGCATCGTCTAATGCGGAAAGGATCATTTCTGATGGGCACACTTTTAGGCAGTGACCTGGGTGTCAGAGATGCTTCCAGGGGTCTTCCCCATGCTGTTCCCATGACTTTTCAGCACTGTATGCATGTGTCACACAGCACATGGCCAGATAAGATTGTAAAATGTTAAAATGACATTTCCCGGTGAATGCATTTGTCACGGTTGAAAGCAATACAAAAGTTCAAAAACGCATAAAAAATGCTACTTGTGAACATAGCCCAAGGTGTGGAGGAGTAATTTTGTTTTTGGTTATTTATTTTACCTTATACACAAGTCTTTACCCTGGAAAGGAAGTTCCTTAACATATTTCACAGGAAAACCGTTTCAGTTTAGTTTTTGAACGTTTTATTGTGAGCCCGTTAAAGTGGCTTAATACCTCTGACCATGTTGTTGACAGCAGTGACCTGGGGGTCAGAAATGCTTCCTGGGGCGATGCCCATGCAGTCCCCATTTCTTTTGAGCACTGTCACTATCGTTTTAGGCACTATTTAGGCTTTCTACAGACTGCCGGGGGTTCCGCCGCAAAAATGCTCGGGTCTCCCATAGACTAACATTGGGCTCGTTGCTCGGGTCGAACACCCGAGTATCACGGCAAGCACTAATAATCCGAGACAAGGCATATATATCAAGAGCAGAGCACCGCCGGAAAATTACGGCTTTGCAACCTCATCAAACTCCAAACATGGCATGATAAATCAGGAGGAAAACGGAGTATTTATAGAGAAAATACAATCAATTTTTATTAAGTACATATAAAAAAATGAATCTGTAACACACAGATAGTACAGACAAAGATTTATATCAAAACAAGTATGTGTACAGCATAGAATATAATCATAAAAATTGATGCACCAAACTCACTGCAACCCGTTTTGGGGATTTGTAGTTGCATACACAGGTATATAGTGCAAAAAATGGGTAAATGGAAAGCCACAATTGGCTAGTTAAATCTCCCACAAATAGTGAGTAACAGAGTCTCACATTGTATGCAAAGAGTAATATGAACAGAGCCCAATCATTTTTGTAAACATATAAGTATCATGTCAATCAAGTACAATGTCCATAGCTTACCCAAAAAATGGAATGGCAGGAAAAGGTGCAATGTGCAATAAGCTGATACACATAAAGACCCCTAAGAGACCCCTACGCGCGTTTCGCTTTTCAATGTAATCGCTTCATCATGGGGGACTATTAGTAATGTATTTCGTCTTTCAACTGCAGAAAAAAATCCATAATAAAAAGCAGATAAATTCTTTGAAAAAAGGCATTAAAAACGTGGTGTTTTTCATAAAGATGCTAAGGTGTGCAACTACCATAAAGTTCTATGACTGTATTGTGCAGTTATCCAGTTCCCTGAATGCAGACCAACAATTTAAGCAATGATTGTACTTATCCTTGTTGCTATGACTAGATCGCTGGATGGAATATTAAGAATTGTTTTGTATTAGCACTACAAAAATAAGATCTAAACTGACCAACAAAGAAAATCTACATTCTCATTTTCTAACATAACAGTTTACTGACACAAATGAATAGCTGCAATTGGTCCATTAGTTGTTACTAGGCATGCGCGAACATTTCAATGTTCAGTTTGGAAAAGTTCGCCGAACAAATTGATATTCCCCGAATTTATTCGCCGAACATTTCCGAATCCCATAGGATTCAATGGGGGGACCAAAAAAATGCATATACAACACCCAGAAATGGGACCAAAAGTTGCCAAAACACATTAAATTAGGTGTAGACACCAGGGAAGTGCCATCAATTGCCCCAGAGTACAAGTACTATAATTATTATTACTGTGACAGCGACATTTATTCAGTTGCGCTTTACATGTCAAAAGGGGTCACCGACTGGTACAACAGGAGAGAGGACCCTGCCTGCGAGGGCGCACTGTCACGGATGTGGTTTGTGGAACCACTGTTCCACGGATGCCGGAGAGCATGGAGGGGCGTGACTAAGCGAGCACCGGACTGTTCACTTGAGCCTCTGAATGTGAGGTTAGACTTGGCTCCCGATGAACGCCAGGTGCCACACCAGGACAGACCAATGGACGCACAGCAGCTGGACCCAGTAAGACAGACTAGATGGTGCAGCAGGCAGAGTCTGTATCAGAGTGCAGCAGGTAGAGTCTGTATCAGGAGAGCAGCAGGCAGAGTCTGTATCAGGAGTGCAGCAGGCAGAGTCTGTATCAGGAGTGCAGCAGGCAGAGTCTGTATCAGGAGTGCAGCAAGGACTGGTATGCAACCTTACACAACTTAGACTGCAGAACAGGAAGGTTCCACTACAGCCAACCCAATAGATGGAGACTCAATCAGGATTCCGCACATTTAAAAAATTAGTGGCAGACGCCAGCAAAGTGGCATCAATTTCACTACTGTAGAAGTGTAAATAAAACCCACACCGCTTCCAGTACAGCCAACCCAGCAGATGGAGACCTAACCAGGAGTGTTCACATTGCCCTAAATGAGGGCCTAACACCACCGAAGTGGCATCAATGTCATCAGACTACAAATAGTTTAACGCAGACCCAAACCTGTCCCACTACAGCCAACCCATTGGATGGAGACACAATCAGAATTCTCCACATTTCCCCAAATTAGGGCCTAAAACCTGCAGCAGCAGCAGCAGCAAGAGCAGGCACAGAAGCCATATCACAGACTGCAATTTCAAGAGATCAATGCAGCACTCTCAAAACGACAACATTACCTACTCTGTACAGTCTGCAATTGGGGTGCAAAAGTCCTTGGAGATCCATAACTTGTTCATCTTGATGAAAGCTAGGCGGTCTACACTTTCAGGGGACAGCTGGGTGCGCTTATCTGTCAAGACACTACCAGCAGTGCTGAAGACACGTTCAGAGAGAACGTTGACTGCCGGGCATGATAAAACCTCCAAGGCGTGAGAGGCGAGCTCAGGCCATTCATCCCTGATGGTATTGATATTGAACTCTAGATACTCCTGCACCATCCTCTCCAGTCGTTCACCACGTGTCACACTTGTACTCTGTTGTGCTGGTGCACGAGCTGGTGCAAAAAATGTGTGAAAGGACTCCCAGAAATTGCTTCTGCCACTTACTCTGCTGCTGCTGCTAATGTTTTAGCGTTCACGAACTGACCTACTGGAGGTTGAAAGACTACACCTGCGATGCACACTGTGTGTCTCACTGTTATCTTGGGGAAAACCTCTATTCAGGTTGCTTAAAAGCTTATTTTGATACTCCAACATAAGCGGGTCCCTTTCCAGGGTGGGAAACATCTGGCAAAATTGACTCTTATAACGTGGATCTAACAGATCCTCCTCTTCTTCTGGGGTCACCACCTCCTGCCGCAGGTTATTCAAAGTTTTTGCTCCAGCATGTATATGACTGGAATAGTGATGCTGATGATGGCATCATCTGAGTTAACAAGTTTAGTAGTCATTTCGAAACTGTGCAGAAGGGTGCAGAGGTCCTTAATCTGTTCCCACTCCGCAAACGTGATATGCCCCAAGTTCGTACTGCGTTGCCCCAAGCAATACGTCATGACATACTGCATCAGAGCTTGTTGCTGCTGGCACAGTCGCTGCAACATGTGCAAAGTGGAATTACACCGCATCGGCACATCGCAGATCAACCTGTTAACTGACACGGACAAAGACCTCTGTATCGATGCAAGTCGATGACATGAGGGGTGCGAATGGCGGAAGTGAGCACACAGCTTCTGTACTTTGTGAAGCAGCTCATCCAGGCCAGGATAGTGGCGGAGAAATCGCTGTACCACCAGGTTGAGGATGTGAGCCATGCAAGGCACGTGTGTGAGCTTGCCTCGGCCTGAGGCCGCTAACAGGTTTGCACCGTTATCGCACACGGCCTTCCCTGGCTCTAGGTTCAGCGGAGACAGCCATTGCTCAAACTGAGCCTGGAGAGCTGCCCACAACTCTCCACCTGTATGACTGCGATCTCCAAGGCATATTAATTTGAAGACTGCTTGATTACGGTGAGCCTTGACTGCGCAGTACGGAGGTGGTGTGTATTCGCTCCGCACCCTTGGAATGCGTGTCTCGTTAAGGCAGAGGTTGAGTGCACAGGTGGAGCTCCTAGAGGAGGTGGAGGACGCAGAAGCAGCGGAGGAAGTGGGAAATACAGAGGTTTCTTCTGCAAGCCTTGGGGATTCCAAGATTTGTGGAGCAGCCCCTTCCCCACCTGCCCCCACAGCCACCAGAGTCACCCAGTGCCCAGTCAGCAAGCCGTAACTCCCGTAGCCATGCTTACTCGTCCAGGTGTCTATGGTGAAATGCACCCTGGCACACGTAGATTTAGATAAGAAACAGGTGATGCTGTCTGCAACATGCTGATGTAGCGCAGGCACAGCTTTCTTAGAGAAGTAATGGCGACTGGGCAACTGGTATTGGGGGACTGCGACAGCCATCAGTTTTTGGAAACCATCTGTATCTACCAGTCGGAAAGGTAAAATTTCCGTGGCCAACAGATTGGAGATGGTGGAGTTCAACCTCTTAGCTTTGTCATGCGTAGGATAAAACAATATTTTATGTGACCACAACTGCAGGACCGAGGGTTTCCTAAGGTGCTGAGAGAGGGCGGAGTATGGTGAACCGGAAAAACTGGTGTAGCGTGAGTGAGGTGCAGATGTTACAGTGGATTGAGAAACATGCGGTGTGCTCGGTGAAACAAACTGCAGGCGTGCCCTCTTCCATTACAGCTGACGGGCTTTCACTCAGCCTGACTGGAGAAGGTAAAGAACTGGAGTTTCTGTGATGGGAGACCTGCGTGACAATACTTGGCACGGTAGCAGAGGAGGAGGAAGAAGCAGCGGATGCGTTTGATGGGGCAGCTGTTGGTTGTGCGCTGGTCCGCATTTCAGCGCGGTATGATTCCCAGTGCAAAGAATGTTGTTTGGGCATGTGAACGTTCATGCATGTAGTAATCAAATTATTGCAGTTTTTCCCTGTACTGAGTTTTTTATCGCAAACTTTGCAGATAACGTGAGTTGGCTCATCCTTTGCAGTGACAAAAAAGGCCCATGCTAGGCAATGCTTGCTGCCCCTGCGAGCTGCAGATCCGTGACTGCTGCTGGCCACAGCCACGGTTGTGGCTAAGGATGCAGTGCTCCCCGTGCTTGCATCACTCTGTGTCTGCACCGTAGGGCGAAATATAACCTCCTTGTCTTCCTCCACCTCCTCAGATGAGCTAATTGGCTGCGTGACTCTAGGTTCACACCAAGTAGGATCTTCAACCTCATCATCATCCAATGTGTTATCCCATTCCTCTCCTTCAGAGTGACCCCTCTCCTCTTGTTGCCCTGACAGGACAGTACAGTCCACATGAGCCTCAGTATCTGAGTCTCATCGGGATCACCTCCCTCCCCTGCGGTGGACGTCTGGTGACGAGGGTCAGGAACCTGCTCGAACCCTACTTCGTCCTGCCCCGAGTCCAAGCTAAAAAAATTTTGGGAATCGGTGCAGATGCTTTCCTCCCCTTGACTCTGTGACTGTTTGGAGTACACTTCTGATGCCCATGGTTTAGAATGGGTGAAGACTTCTACAGACTCGCCCATCTGTGGTTCGCTACAGTCAGTTGGGGATTTGGCCAGTTGTGATGCGGGGGTAAGCATGGGTAATTGGGGTGCCACCTCTGTGGACTGTACTGCGTGTGATGTTGAGGAAGAAGAGGAGAGGGCACTGGAAGCAGATCTTGCCACCCACTGGAGCACCTGCTCTTTCTGGGCCTTATCAACAAGGCGTATTGCTGTGTGGCTGCCAAAGGAAGGGAGTGAAGTAGGCCTTCCACTAACATAAGTTGTCAGTTGTCTTTGGATAGGACCTGTTTGTGTTGGTTCACTAGTGCTTTCACTAACAATACCATGTACCCCACATACACCTTGAACACCAAGCCAATTCCCCCTTCCACCACGCCTTCTCTTTTTCCCACTCATGTTGGTCAGATACAGTGGTAGGACCACGCAATTAACTAAAGAAAAATAGTTTTTTTTCCTGTGCAATAGCTCAGCACACACCTGAATTTCAGCGACACTAAATGACAAGGTAAGATGCAGTGGGGAAAAAAAGTATTTAGTCAGCCACCAATTGTGCAAGTTCTCCCACTTAAAAAGATGAGAGAGGCCTGTAATTGACATCATAGGTGAAACTCAACTATGAGAGACAAAATGAGAAAACAAATCCTGAAAATCACATTGCCTGATTTGTAAAGAATTTTTTTCAAATTTTGGTGGAAAAGTATTTGGTCAATTACAAAAGTTCATCTCAATACTTTTGTTATATATCCTTTGTTGGCAATGACAGAGGTCAAACATTTTCTGTAAGTCTTCACAAGGTTGGCACGCGCTGTTGCGGGTATGTTGGCCCATTCCTCTATGCAGATCTCCTCTAGAGCAGTGATGTTTTGGGGCTGTCGCTGGGCAGCATGGACTTTCAACTCCCTCCAAAGGTTTTCTATAGGGTTTAGATCTGGAGACTGGCTAGGCCACTCCAGGTCCTTGAAATGCTTCTTATGAAGCCACTACTTCATTGCCCTGGCAGTGTGCTTGGGATCATTGTCATGCTGAAAGACCCAGCCACGTTTCATCTTCAATGCCCTTGCTGATGGAAGGAGGTTTGCACTCAAAATCTCACGATACATGGCCCCATTCATTCTTTCATGTACACGAATCAGTCGGATTGGGCCTAGTAAGTGTGAGAAACACTGCTCTCTACTGATTGAAGAAAATTAGAATTTGCATTAACTTGTGACATACTCAGATAACCAATGGGGACATGAAGTCACTTGCTGATAACGGAGCAGTTTAAGAGATTGTAGCATGTGAAATGGTATAAAAAAAATACATAACATTCTTTAAAAAAATTGTTGTTCAGCATCACCTCAGTCGATCTATTGACTTTTGATATTCTGATGGAATCTTAAGAACATGAGATCTTTTTCTCAGAAATGTATGTTTTTCACTCTCAATCCCATCTACAAGTTCATTAATATAGAGATTAAAAAGAAATAGTCCTAACACTGATACTTATGGCAGTCCATTGCTGACTTTATCCCATTTAGAGAATGATCCATTACAACGACTTTGCCCATGATTCAAGACCAGTTCTTTACTCAATTGTATATAGTTTCTTCTAGTCCCTGCTTCTGAAACCTCAGTACAAGGCTCTTGTGTGATACATTATTAAATGCTTTTGCTAAGTCAAGATATATCACATCAGCTAACAGTTTGTGTAGAAAAACTTTGGTTATGCAAACCGATTGTTGCAGCAGCTGTCCCTGTGGCTGGTCTAAGATGATCTTGATTTATGGTAGAGAAATGAACATTCAATTAACGGGCAATAGCTCTGGAGGACATTCCTGCAGTAAGCAAGTAAGCATGGCAAGTGCACGCTCACCCAAAACTTGCGACATTTGTACATTTGTGGCATTGTGCTGTGTGATAAAACTGCACGTTAGAGTGGCCTTTTATTTTATTTTATTATTAGCCTCAGATTAGCCTCAGTAATATAAACCTAGGAAAAATGACCCAGCACACTAAGTGCTGAGAGGGGTTAATCAGCCATGTTTAGTGTTAGGATGATTGAACAGTTGTAGAGTGGGAGGAGACCAGAGGATAAATACCCAGCGTTCTACAGCAGTGTGTGTGGGTGGGCCTGGAGATGCAAGCTCTGGAGCTGTGTTTTCTTGTTAAGGAAAGCAGGACCTTGTATTAATTGTTACTGAAGCGGGCGGATTCCCGTAGTATCAAGGACTGTGCCATACATAATGTTTTTGTTTTCGGGAAGGCTGTGTTTGTTTTGCTAACGTTGTCCTGGTTTTATGCAGTATTTTTAATAAAACCAGTGGAAGATTTAAAGAAACAGTGTTCCTGTGTCTACCTCTGTGTGCAGCTGAGTGAGCCGATCTACCACAGTGAGCATAAAAGCACGGTCGGCCACGGTTTTGTGCACCTCTAAAAAGAAGGACACCGCTGAACAGAGGCTAGACGAAGTCCAGAGTAACTATGCTGCCTCATTATAGTGAATAAATCCCTCTGGGGTTTCATCTGAATCACATCATTAGGAGATATAGATGGAAACCCCCATGTAAGTGCTCTGCATAGAGCACAGGATAAATGGGACCCAAAAAGTTATGTAAAATGTTCACAATAAAAGCGTTAACTCAATCCACAAAAAAGCCCCCACTCATGTCCGTCATCTGTCAATGGAAATATAGGGGGCTTACATGTTACTGGTAACACAAAGGCTTTGGAAAAGTGAAATGGCTCACGCCAAAAGAAATCCAGTGAATTCTGCACTCCCAAATCCAAATGCCCTCCTTCTTCTAAGCCATACAATGTGCCTATACCACATTTAGCGTTCACATGTTTGGCATTTCTGTAGTGATGAGAGTCCACTTAATTTATGGGGTGCATGTCTCCATAAGCACGAGTTGGGCACATTGTAGGGGCACTACAATGTACTGGGTACTACAACATGCACGGCACTACAATGGCAGATTTGCAATGGCAGAGTTCCAAGATGAAAACAATTGCTGAACAAAAATAACATAAAGGGTCATCTCAGTTTTGCCAGAAAACATCTTGATGATCCCCAAGACTTTTGGGAGAATACTCTGTGGACTGACGAGACAGAAGTTGACCTTTTTGGAAGGTATACTGTATGTCCCATTACATCTGGTGTAGTAACACCGCATTTCAGAAAAGGAACATCATACCAACATTAAAATATGGTGGTGGTAGTGTGATGATATGGGGCTTTTTTGCTGCTTCAGGGCCTGGAAGACTTGCTGTGGTAAATGGAACCATGAATTCTGCTGTCTACCAAAAAATCCTGAAGGAGAATGGGTTATGCAGCAGGACAATGATACAAAACACACAAGCAAGTCCACCTCTGAATGGCTTAAGAAAAACAAAATTAAGACTTTGGAGTAGCCTAGTCAAAGTCCTGACCTTAATCCGATTGAGTTGCTGTGGCATGACCTTAAAAGAGTGGTTCATGCTCAGAAACCCTCCAATGTGGCTGAATTACAACAATTCTGCAAAGAAGAGTGGGCCAAAATTCCTCCAGAGCGTTGTAAAAGACTCATTGCCAGTTATCGCAAATGCTTGATTCCAGTTGTTGCTGCTAAGGGTGGCCCAACCAGTTATAAGTAGAGATGAGCGGTGTTCGACTCGAACTATTCGCCAACTCAAATTCGAGCTGTTTTGGGCGGTGTTCGAGCCGTTCGGCGAACCTGAACGATTTGAAAAAAATTCGGCTGTTTGAGGTTATGTTCGATAACTGTTCGTGCACCAAAATCATAACTGGATTTTTTCTCAGTAATGCTGAAAATTAATGTTAATACGCAGTTTGAGTGTACAGAGTGGCGGGCGGAGGGGCAGGGGATGGATCTCTGCAGAAATGATGAAGATCTCCATTTTTTTTTCTCTTTCCCGCATTTACAGTGGGGAGGTGCAATCTGTCAGCCTATCAGCAGCGCACACACGGAGCGAACTGCTTTTTTTCACACAAAGCAAGGGCATGTGTCATTGGCAGTGTATGTCACATGTCCTTGCCCTATAAGACCCAGCCATTTTCCCCGTCGCCACCATTTTCTCACTGCTGCAGCAGCGTGTTAGACGGCACCGCTGTTGCTGTGTGCGCTATACTTTGCTAATTTGAAGCCAATTTTCGCACAAATCTACAGATAGCTTGGGAGTAGGGAATAGTTGTGATTTCAGTCCTTTTAAGGACTAGGTTACATCATTTCCTACGACTTTTATCAGGCAGGTCTGTGCTCTTAAATAGATAGGTTGGGATTAAAGACTAATTGTAATTGCAGTCCTTTTCAGGGCTAGGTTACATCAGTTCCTATCACTTTTATCAGGCAGGTCTGTGCTCTTAAATAGATAGGTTGGGAGTAAAGACTAATTGTAATTGCAGTCCTTTTCAGGGCTAGGTTACATCAGTTCCTAACACTTTTTGCCAGGCAGGTCTGTGCCAGTGCTGGGCAAGTTTTTCTCACAGCATTTGGCTAAATCTAGCAAAGCAAATCCTTTTTGTCCTCTTGCAGTGTGTGTTAGTCAGTGGAGAAGCCTATCTGTGTTGCAAGCTACACCACCTGTGTATAGAATACAAATTTTTTTACTGCACCTAGTGAAGTAAAACCTTTTGGGCATAGCATCATTCTATTAGTCCATCTATACTAACCTCCACCAGGTTGCAAATTCAAAATAATTTTTATCTGCATATAGCTCTGAAAAAATATTTGGGCTTCGGCTTGTAGCAGTGTGTGGGACTTGTTCTATTAGTCCATCTATACTAAACTCCAGCAGGTTGCAAATTCAATATAATTTTTTTCTGCATCTAGCTCTGAAAAAATATTTCGGCTTGTAGCAGTGTGTGGGACTTGTTTTATTAGTCCATCTATACTAACCTCCAGCAGGTTGCAAATTCAAAATAATTTTTATCTGCATCTAGCTCTGAAAAAATATTTGGGCTTCCGCTTGTAGCAGTGTGTGGGACTTGTTCTATTAGTCCATCTATACTAACCTCCATTAGGTTGCAAATTCAATATAATTTTTTTCTGCATCTAGCTCTGAAAAAATATTTCGGCTTGTAGCAGTGTGTGGGACTTGTTCTATTAGTCCATCTATGCTAACCTCCATCAGGTTGCAAATTCAATATAATTTTTTTCTGCATCTAGCTCTGAAAAAATATTTCGGCTTGTAGCAGTGTGTGGGACTTGTTCTATTAGTCCATCTATACTAACCTCCAGCAGGTTGCAAATTCAAAATAATTTTTATCTGCATCTAGCTCTGAAAAAATATTTGGGCTTCGGCTTGTAGCAGTGTGTGGCACTTGTTCTATTAGTCCATCTATACTAACCTCCAGCAGGTTGCAAATTCAATATAATTTTTTTCTGCATCTAGCTCTGAAAAATTATTTCGGCTTGTAGCAGTGTGTGGAACTTGTTCTATTAGTCCATCTATACTAACCTCCACCAGGTTGCAAATTCAATCTAATTTTTTTCTGCATCTAGCTCTGAAAAAATATTTCGGCTTGTAGCAGTGTGTGGGACTTGTTCTATTAGTCCATCTATACTAACCTCCATCAGGTTGCAAATTCAATATAATTTTTTTCTGCATCTAGCTCTGAAAAAATATTTCAGCTTGTAGCAGTGTGTGGGACTTGTTCTATTAGTCCATCTATACTAACCTCCATTAGGTTGCAAATTCAATATAATTTTTTTCTGCATCTAGCTCTGCAAAAATATTTCGGCTTGTAGCAGTGTGTGGGATTTGTTCTATTAGTCCATCTATACTAACCTCCACCAGGTTGCAAATTCAATATAATTTTTATCTACATCTAACCCAGCCAATACTTTTGGGCTAATACCACAGTTTGGCCACTCAGCTCTGCTCGGTTCCCATCCATTGTTGTGAATTAGTTAACCACCAAAATGAGTGGAAAAGGGCGTGCTGCTGGTGGAAAGGGGAATAGGCGTGTTGGGAAGGGAAAAAAAGGCTGTGCCCGTGGGGTAGGTGTTAAAGCAACAGTAACATCTGCAGAAGAAAGACCATCTTTCAGCCAAACAAAGATGTCTACTTCTTTTAGCGGACAATGTGATAAGATCCCTTTCTTACGGCCATGCCAATCGCTACAAATTCCAGATGAGGCACAAAAACAGCAGGTGCTTCAACGGATATCAAGTGCTCCTTTAAGTGGGCTCTCCTCCACCTCAACTTCAACATCACAAATACTCCAGTCTTCAGAGGTGTCACCCCAATCGCACTTGCTTCCTCACAGCTCCCAAGTCTCCAGCTGCCCATCTGAGTATGGGGTAGAACAGATGGTTGAGTCTGCAGAGCTGTTTACTCATACTATAGCCTGGGAATCAGAGGTCGGCTCCAGAGCTTCTGTGAATCCAGAGGAAATGATCTGCACTGATGCCCAGAATCTTTATGAGTCGGATCCAGGACCAGACGCAGAAGGTTCTGACCATAATGTAGACCCTCGTTCCCAAACTGTAACTCCTGTTGGTGGAGACAATGAGGAAGATGATGATGAGACTCAAATACCTGATTGGAGCGACAACTTTAGTTTTTTGTCAGGGCAGGAAGAGGTTGGCTCTGAGGACGACGGGTGTGATAACACACAGGGTGATGATGACGAGGTTGGAGATCCCACTTACTGTCAACCCACAGTCAGCCAAGAGATGAGTTCAGCAGAGGAGGTGGAGGAGGATGCTAGTGACGACGAGGTCAGGTTGCGCCTTCCTGGACAGAGACGTAGTACTGGAAGCACGTCAACAACTGCATCCTCAAACACAACTCTGCCTCTGACCACAAGTCGTGCTGACTCTTCAGGTCGCATGGGTGCTAAGCCTTGCATAGCCTGGGCATTTTTTCAGATCGATAAAGATGACCCAACTCGTGTTATCTGTAACATTTGTCAGCAAAAGCTAAGTAGAGGCCAAAAAATACATAGTTTGAGTACTTCATGCATGAACCGGAACATGGATATGAAGCATAAGTTGCAGTGGGAAGCTCACTGTGCTACAATGCGGCCCAGCCGGCCGGGCCAACCACCGTCTGCCACATCTTGTGCATCCGCTGCCTCTTCATCCTCGGTGACTGGGGGGACAGCAGTCACACCTGTTTTGGGACGCAGATCTGCCACCTCTTTACCCGCAACAGCGAGCGTGAATGGCAGGTCATCATTTTCTTTGGAGGTGGAAACACCAGCTGGTGTTTAGCGCTGTCCGACACGACATCGATAGCACCACCTTTGGATCAAGGCAACCTCACATGTCCGCGTGCATCTTCCTCACAGACCGGCAGTTTGCCGGGGACACCCTTCTCAACCCCGTCTAAGCACAACAGCCAGCCCTCGGTCCCTCAGATGTGGACAAGTAAAAGACCATTTCCTCCTAGCCATGAGAAAGCTAAGAAGTTGAATTTCACCATCTGCAAGCTCTTGGCTACAGAAATGTTTCCTTTCCGCCTGGTGGACACAGAGGATTTTCGAGACCTTATGTCCGTCGCAGTGCCCCAGTACCGGATGCCCAGTCGGCACTACTTCTCAAAGAAAGGTGTGCCAGCGCTCCACCAGCATGTCGCACACAACATCACCGCTTCTTTGAGAAACTCTGTGTGTGACAGGGTGCATTTCACCACAGACACTTGGACGAGTAGGCATGGACAGGGGCGTTACATGTCGCTGACTGGGCACTGTGTAACTATGGTGACAGCAGGACAAGGGGCTGCTGTCCAAGTCTTGCCGTCTCCACGAGTTGTGCGTCAATCCTCTTTATCTCAAAGTTCCTCCACTGCTTCTGCCTCCTCAACCTCCTCTCGGTCCTCCACCTGCACCCAAAGCCTGTCTGGTCATGCCACAAGCTTTCTAACTGCGCAGAAGGGATCCTGCACACCTCCTTACTATGCTGGCAGCAGGGCTCAACGTCATCAGGCGGTTTTTACTTTGAAATGTCTGGGAAATGTGAGTCACACAGCTGAGGAGTTGTGGTCAGCTCTGGAGAAACAGTTTCATGAATGGTTGTCTCCACTGGACCTGAAACCAGGGAAGGCCGTGTGCGACAATGCTGCAAACCTCGGTACGGCCCTTCGCCGGGGCAATGCCACACACGTGCCTTGTATGGCTCTCGTGTTGAACCTGGTTGTCCAGCAATTTTTAGCCCACTATCCCGGATTAGATGGCCTTCTGCAGAGGGCACGGTCGCTGTGTTCTCACTTCCGCCGTTCGCATCCCGCAGCTCAGCGACTTACATCTCTACAGAAGTCGTTGGGCCTGCCACTTCACCGGCTAAAATGCGATGTGCCTACCCGGTGGAATTCAACTCTGCACATGTTGCAGCGACTGTGGCAGCACCGACAAGCCCTGGTGCAATACGTTGTGACGTATAGCCTGGGCCAACGAGATCCAGAGGTGGGGCAAATCACGCTGGAGGAGTGGTCTCAGATCAGGGACCTATGCACCCTTCTGCACAGTTTTGAAATGGCGACGAAGATGTTTAGTGCTGACGATGCCATTATCAGCATGACTATTCCGGTGATTTACATGCTGGAGTACATGTTAAACAGAATTCGGAGTCAGGTGGTGGCACAAGAGGAGGTGGAGGAAGTAGAGGAGGAGGAGTTGTATGCGGAAGGGCTAACATCTCCAAGGTCCAGACGGTCGGCAGCACCAAGGCGGCAGGCATGTGAGGGTGGGGGAGATGGTTTTACCAGGGCGCATGGTAGCAGCCAAACTAGTGAGGAAGGTGCAGGAGCCCAGGAAGAAGTGGAGGATGAATTGATGGAAGACTCATCAGATGAGGGAGACCTTGATCACATTTCTGTTGTGCGAGGTTGGGGGGAGAGGAAGGAAGCATGATTGTTACCTCCCCACCAACACAACAGGGACTTGGTGCTCCTGGATGCGCAAGACACATGAGTGCCTTCTTGCTGCACTACCTGCAACATGACCCTTGAATTGTGAGAATTAGAAATAATCCTGACTACTGGGTTGCCACACTGTTAGATCCCCGGTACAAAAGTAAATTTGCAGAAATTATTCCTGCCATAGAAAGACATGCACGCATGCAGGAGTATCAGCAGAGACTGTTGCAGAATCTTACATGTGCTTTTCCCCAAAACACTAGTGGTGCACGTAGTGAATCTCACAGTTCCAACTTGCCAACCGTGGGACCGTCGAGTGTTCAGCACTCAAAACGTAACAGAAACACAGTATCTGCTGGTAACATCAATTTTGCGGAATCATTTCACCACTTTTTTAGCCCATCCTTTGCAGGGCCACAGGAGACAAGAAGTCTGACACATAGTCAACGCCTAGAGACGATGGTACAGGAGTATCTCCAAGTAAACATTGAAGCCATGACTGTGTCACTGGACCCTTGCTCTTTTTGGGCTTCCAATCTGGATAAATAGCCGGAGCTCGCCACTTACACCTTGGAGATCTTGTCATGCCCCGCAGCCAGCGTTCTGTCTGAACGTGTGTTCAGCGCTGCTAGTGGTGTGCTGACAGATAAGCGCACGCGGCTCTCCACTGATAATGTAGACAGACTCACGTTCATAAAGATGAACAAATCATGGATCCGAAATGACTTTTCTACCCCTCTGTCATCCTGGGGAGAGTAAAAGCTTGATGATTTGTTAAAATCACCTCACCAACCGTTTTAAGCTTTCAAATTTCTAATCATGTTTATCTGTATCTTGGCTGGAAAATAATTTGGGCCTTGTAGCAGTGTGCAGTACTGATTCTATTAGGCCATCTATACTAAACTCCACCAGATTTAAAATTACTAATCATGTTTATCTGTATCTTGGCTGGAAAATAATTTGGGCCTTGTAGCAGTGTGCAGTACTGATTCTATTAGGCCATCTATACTAAACTCCATCAGATTTAAAATTACTAATCATGTTTATCTGTATCTTGGCTGGAAAATAATTTGGGCTTTGTAGCAGTTTGCAGTACTGATTCTATTAGGCCATCTATACTAAGCTCCACCAGCTTTCAAATTAATAATAATTTTTAGCTGCATCTAGCCCGGAAAATAATTTTGGGGCTCCTAGATGCGCAAGACACATGAGTGCCTTCTTGCTGCACTACCTGCAACATGACCCTCAGATTGTCAGAATTCGAAGTAATCCTGACTACTGGGTTGCCACACTCTTAGATCCCCCACACTCTTCGATCAACCTTTTCATTTTAATAAAGAACAAAAAAATGGTCTTTTTTGAAATTATAAGCATTAGCAGGTTATTAGAAACTGAAATCAAACAGTTTTCAACTCAAAACTTTATTCTAGGTGAAGTTACATTTGCACATAGGACCCCTTGTTCGAAAGGAGCTTCTGAACTCTCTCGTCCATTGAATTTGTCAGGTTTTGGATGGTTTCTGCTTCAATTGTTTTGCATGAGGACAGAATACCCTCCCAGAGCTGTTGCTTAGATGTGAACTGCCTCCCGCCATCATAGACACTCCTTTTGATGATGCTCCAGAGGTTCTGAATGGGGATGAGGTCAGGGGAGCATGGGGGTCACACCATAAGTTTGTCACCTTTTATGCCCATATCAGCCAGAGATGCAGATGTGTTATGTGCAGCATGAGACGGTGCATTATCATGCATGAAAATGATCTTGCTGCGGAATACACGGTTCTTCTTCTTGAACCATGGCAGGAAGTGCTGTTTGAGAAACTCCACATACATTATGGAGTTCATCTTTACCCCTTCAGGGATCCTAAAGGGGCTGACAATCTCTCTCCCCATGATTCCAGCCCAAAACATTACTCCACCTCCTCCTTGTTGGCACCGTAGCCGTGTTTGCATGGGGTGTCCATCAACCAGCCATCCTCCACTCCATCCATCTGGACCATTGAGCGTTGCACGGCACTCATCGGTGAACAAAACAGTTTTGAAGTCAGTCTTCATGTATTGTTTGGCCCACTGGAGCCATTTCTGCTTGTGTGCAGTGGATAGAGGAGGTCGACAGGATGGCTTACGCACAGCTGCAAACCTCTGAAGGACTCTGCATTTTGTTGTTCGGGGGACGTTGGAGGCACCAGCAGCTTCAAAAACTTGTCTGCTGCTATGACAAGGCTTTTTTGCCGCTGCTCTTTTAACCTGACGTAATTGCCTGTAGGAAAGATTCCTCAAATTTCCCTTATCAGCACGCACACGTGTGTACTGTGAATCAGCTAAATACTTCTTGATTGTGCGATGATCAGGATGAAGTGTCTTGGCAATGTTGATTGTAGTCATGCCTTGACCTAAACACTCCACAATTTGTTGCTTCTCAGCAGCCGACACATCCTTTTTCTTTCCCATTTTGGCAGAAAATGTAGGCTGCTTAATAATGTGGGACAGCCTTCTTAAGTAGTCTTGCCTTTCATTGGACACACCTGCCAAACTAATTAGCACAGGTGTCTGCAATTGCTTACAGTGATATAAAGAGCCCTGACACACATCACCATCAATGAGTTTAACTGACAAACAAAAAAATTCTTACCTTATCACTCCTAAACACTTTTTGCATAATAATTTGGAACACAGTGTACATGTGCTTTTCCACAAAACACCAGTGGTTCACGTAGTGAATCTTACAGTTCTAACTTGCCAACCGTGGTCTGTATGGAGTTGTTCAATAGAGGGCCCAAAATTAAGATAACATAGACGGGAGAGGTCTCTATGAATACGAATTCCTAAGTATTTGATACCCTGTGAGGGCCAGGCAAAGGGAAAGTTGGATTGGATGGAATCCTGCATGGATTTGGGGAGGGAGACATCGATGGCCTCAGACTTCGCTGCATTTATTTTAAAATTTGACCATGTAACAAAGTGATCTATTTCAGCCATAACAGCAGGGATGGATATATGTGATTGAGTGATATATACTAGGACATCATCAGCAAATGCAGAGCACTTGTACTCGGTGCCTCCCACCTCAATCCACCTAATATTGGGGTTATGGCGAATTGATGAGAGCAGGTGCTCTGTCACTAGGATGTATAAGAGAGGGGACAGAGGACATCCCTGCCTTATCCCATTGGTGATTATGAAAGGTGATGAAAATGTTCCATTTATCTTCAGCCTAGGTGACGTATTGCGATACAGGGCCGTGATTTTGGCTATAAAAGGGTCCCCTAGACCCCTATCCCAAGCTTTTTAAGAGACTAATATATGGCGTGCCAGGAGACTCTATGGAATGCTTTCTCAGCATCCAACAAGAGTATCTAATTACAAATTTTTAACTGCATCTAGCCCAGGAAATACTTTGTGCATAGTAGCAGTGTCTGCTAGTCAGCGGATTATCCCAGCAGTTAAGCAAGCTACATCACCTGTAGTTTGGACACTTAATTTTTTCAAAGGAAATGGTTCGGGCCCCCGGGACACTCAGTGAAGAGCATCGGGGAGGCACCCCAAGGCATAGGGGCTGGGACTGGGGGTAGGACGCCTTGCGGTGGACCGCCAAGCTCGATCCTTATAAAAGCTTTTTAACTGCAGCAGCTTTAGTGGACGCTACTGGAGCTGGAATTACACGGCTGCTGGCATGAGACTTGCCCTCCAATAGATCCTTGTAAAAGGACTTAAAGTGTACTCATTCAAATTAGAGAGACAATTTAAATTAAAAAGATTAGACCTGCCTCCACCACAGGGGGGCTCGCTCGACCCACCAGCGGACAGGCACCAGTATTAGGAGAGGGGGGCTGGCCGTCAGGGTCCACCGCGGCTCTGGCACAAAGCCGGCGACACGGAGGTCGCACGGGCAGGAACGGACTGGCCGTGTCAGCTTCGCACTTTTTTGGTTTTAGAAGGGCATGACATGCCTATATCTGTGTCTCCCCCTCCTTTTACTCCTCCACCCATTTTCTTTTCGCATGACTATATGTACTTGTCACTTTTCCATGTGTTAGTTGTGTCTTCTGAGCAGTTTGTCAGCTTTTGGACACCTTTGAAGGTGTTTTCTATGTGTTTCTATGTGTTTTTGTTTGCCTGCCATTGGTTTTAACGGTGTTCGAAGGTGTTCAACGAACAGTTCGACGAACAGTTCGGCGAACATACGGGTGTTCGACGAACCGAACCGAACTCGAACACTACGGGGGTGGCTCAATACTAGTTATTAGGTTTAGAGCGGAATCACTTTTTCACACAAGGCCCTGTAGGTTTGGATTTCTTTTTCTCTTAATAAAGACCTTCATTTAAAAACTGCATTTTGTGTTCACTTGTGTTATCTTTGTCTAATATTTACATTTGTTTGGTGATCTAAAACATTTAAGTGTGACAAACATGTAAAAGAATAAGAAGTCAGGAAGGGGGGCAAACACTTTTTCACACCATTTTATATTGCTGTTTGTTTCAGGAAAAGCAAGTCAAACGAGTCAAAATTATCAATACACCTATAGATGCATTTCCAGAGGAGTTTAATTTCCAATAAGGGGTCCCTTGAGGCAGGGGCGTACATAGGAATCATGGGGCCCCATAGCAAAAGTTCTAATTGGGCCCCCCTCCCCAAACAAAAAATGTAAATCTCACAACTTTCCAGCCTTTACATAGTAATTTTCCTCCTGCTGAAGTCCTAGATTCCTCTTTCATTGCCCCATAAAGTGTGATGCCAACAAAGTGCCCCTAAAAACAGTATGATACCCCCATGGTGAATTCCTCCACATGCACAGAATAATGGCCCTACTGTACCCCTCCTCAACTCCCAGGGCAAAGTATGCTGACCCCAACACAGTGTGATCCCCCAACTGTGACCCCCACACAGACCTCCATGCAGTATAATGGGCCTACATACAGTATAATGGCCCCGCACAAATCTTCTCTCTCCACACAGTATAATGCACTCGCCATGGTCCTCCACACAGTATAATGCACTCCCCGTGGTCCTCCGCACAGTATATTGCACTCCCCATGGTCCTGTACGCAGTATAATGTAGCCCCCCATAGGGTAAAAATGCAGCCCCCACCATAGGATAAAAATGCAGCCCCCACCATAGGGTAAAAATGCAGCCCCCACCATAGGGTAAAATGCAGCCCCAGTCCTCCAGTATTATCAGTGCTCACTGATTTAAAAATAAACAAAAAAAATAAATACACACTTACTGCTCTCCTCGTTCCCCGCTGCTTCAGTCTCTGCAGCACGTCTCTCTCATCACCTCAGCAGCTGCCAGCTCCACTGTCTGAGACGGCGAGGCGCGTCATCATGCCGCTGCATCAGACGCAGAGGAGGAATGATGGGAGAGGCAGTGTCACATGATGCAGAGAAATATAGGTTTACAACACAGGACCCAGCCTGCCTCCTCATCCTTCACATATGCAAACATGCACACACACACAGTACGCAGACATGCGCACACACACAGTACGCAGACATGCACACACACGGTAAGCAGACATACACACACATGCACATGGTACACAGATATGCACACATACAATAAGCAGACACGTGCATACAGACATACATACATATTTGAACACATTCTTAAAAACACATAAAACAGACATAAATATACACACAGTCATACACATACGCACAGAATTATTTTTATTATGGGGTCTGGGGAAGCTGGCGACAAGCCTCACTCACCTGCCCCGGCCTGTGTCCCATCCAGCTCCTCAGGCATGTGTCAGTGCAGTGTTGCTAGCGTGTCACAGACATGGTCCTGCACCATCAGGGGGGCCCACTTGCCGTCGGGGCATGGGCCGCTTCCAGAGCATTTGTGTAGGACCTCTGGCACCTGACATGGCCGTGCCCAATGCGATGTGCCGCTGTGTCTGGTAGTAATGACGCGGCAGGGGCGATACGCAAGCACAATTATAGGCACAGTATCGCCCCTGCCGTGTCATTACTACCAGACACAGCCACACAGCGCACGGCCATGTCAGGTGAAATGCCAGCAATCAAGCAGCGCCAGAGGTCTTACACAAATGCCATGGAAGTGGTCCGGGCCACGACAGCGAGTGGGCCCCTCTGATGGTCCAGGGTCCCGGTACCTGCCTGGGTGCTGACGCCGACCCTGCATATGTGAATACATGGATGTACCCACAGATAAATACATGGGCATCACATACACATATGTACACAAATACATATGCATGACATATTACACACTTCTATACAAACATATTAGACATTATATATATATAACCACACATTGCACATGGATTTACCCTTTCTGTAGATGGCTGCACATGATGCAGGTTCTTCCATCTTCCCTATGCTGTAGCCTCCCCTCCTCCTTGGGCCCGACTGCAGAGCTCTCTTGGTGTAATTGCAGGGCAGGAGGGGGAGAGCAGAGCAGGGAAGGGGGCAGGGAGAGCAGTGGTCATACTGTAAGCTGGCTCTGTGCTCTGCTGGTGGGCAGAGCTTTCTCTCCTTCACTACACTGCAGCTGGTGAGTCATCCTCTGCCGCCCAGGATGCACAAGTTTTACAGAGCGGATTTCATCTCCCGACTCCCGGGCCCTGATGGCTCGCGGGCCCCATAGCGGCAGCGTGGTCTGCCTCTATGGACCGTATGCCATTGCCTTGAGGGGGGATTCTGCTGTTCTGGAACTTAGGAGCTCTGTATATGGAGTCCATAAACTATTTTAGGAAAATCTGTGCTCTAAGAGTCAAATAGTGCTCCATCCCTCCTGAGTTTCACCATGTGGCTA
The DNA here is from genome assembly GCF_046119375.1 of Phyllobates terribilis. NCBI lineage: Eukaryota > Metazoa > Chordata > Amphibia > Anura > Dendrobatidae > Phyllobates > Phyllobates terribilis. The sequence goes on from NW_027362761.1 coordinate 265,103,430, forward strand.
AGCAATACTGTACAGCCACATATGGGTTATTGCCATGTTCAACCAAAATTGTGTGACAAGCTTTGGTGCCATTTTTACTGATTTTCCCCTGTGAAAATATAAAATAATGTCTCTAAAACAATTTTTTTGTGGTAATAACATAATTATTTTTTCTTCATCACCCAGTGATATAAGGTTCTGTAACATACCTGTGGTGTCAATATGATCACTGCACCCTTAGATGAATTCATTGTAATTTGTAAAATGGGGTCACTTATGGGAGGCTTCTGCTGTTCTGGCACCTCAGGGTCTCTGCCAGTGTAACATGGCCCCCGCAAACCATAACAGCAAAATCTACACCATAATATGGCACTCCTTACCTTCTGAACTTTGCACTGAGCCACAAAAATAGTTTTTGACCACATATGGGGTACTGGTGTACACAGGAGAAATTGCGTAACACATAGAACCATTAGTTTTCTCTTGTTATCCTTGTGAAATTGAAAAAATTGAGGCTATAGCAACATCTTTATGAGAAAATGTAATTTTTACGGCTTAATGTTATAAAATTCTGTGAAGCACCTGCGGATTCAAGGTGCTCACAACACCTCTAGATAAATTCCTTGAGGGGCTTAGTTTCCAAAATGGGATCACTTGTGGGGAGTTTCCACTGTTTAGGCACATCAGAGGCTCTCCAAACACAATATGGGACCCACAGACCATTCCATCAAAGTCTGCTCTCAAAAACATCACACCTTCCTTTCGCAGCTCGGCAGTGTGCCCAAACAGTAGTTTCCCAACACACATGAGGTATCAGCGTACTCAGGAAAAAGAAAATTGCACAACAAATTCTTTGAGGGGTGTAGTTTTCAAAATGGGGTCACTTTTGGAGGATTTCCACTGTTTAGGCACATCAGGGGCTCTACAAATGTGACATGACATTCACTATCCCAGCTAATTTTGTGCTCCAAAAGTCAAATAGTGCTCCTTCCCTACCGAACCTTGCCATGTATCCAAACAGTAGTTTTACACCACATATGTGGTATCGGTGTACTCAGGAGAAATTGCATAACAAGATATATGGTGCATTTTCTCCTGTCACCCTGGTAAAAATAAAAGATTTGGGGCTAAAGCAACATTTTTGTGGGAAAAATTTCATTTTTCATTTTTACGGTTCAACGTTATAAAATTCTGTGTAGGACCTGTGGTTAAGTTGCTCACCCCACATTTATATAAATTCCTTGAGGGGTGTAGTTTCCAAAATGGGGTCACTTGTGGGGGGTTCCACTGTTTAGGCACATCAGGGACTCTGCAAACATTACACTGGGGAAAAAATGAGAGAGGCCTGTAATTGACATCATAGGTAGAGCCTCTTAAAGAAGAAGTTAAAGGTCTGTGAGAGCCAGAAATCTTACTTGTTTGTAATTGACCAAATACTTATTTTCCACCAAAATTTGAAAAAAAATTCTTTCCAAATCAGACAATGATTTTCAGGATTTGTTTTCTCATTTTGTCTCTCATAGTTGAGGTCTACCTATGATGTCAATTACAGGCCTTTCTCATCTTTTTAAGTGGGAGAACTTCCACAATTGGTGGCTGACTAAATACTTTTTTTCCCCACAGTCTATGGCATCCGCTATTGATTTGAAACATTTTTGCATTCTGAAAGTCAATTAGTATTCTTTCCCTTCTGAGCCCTGCCGTGCTCCCAAACAGTAGTTTTTCCAGCACATATGGGGGAATTGGTGTATTTAAGAGAAATTGTAAAAATGCAAAATTTGGGGCTAAAATAACATATTTGTGGGAAAAAGTAAAATTTTCATTTTTTTTCTTCCACATTGCTTTAATTCCTGTGAAGCACCTGAAGGGTTAATAAACGTAATAAATGGTGTAACTTTTGGGTATTTTCTGCCATATAGACTCCTCAACATCACTAAATGGGATGTGGTCTGTTAAAAAATTGGTTTTGTAAATTTTGTTGGAAAAATGAGAAATTGCTAATAAACTTTTAACTCTTCTAACTTCTTAACAAAAAAAAATCTGTTTTAAAAATTAAGCGGATGTAACTCTTTTGTGTGATATAACTCTCTGGTTTAAAGACATAAAAATAAAAATTTTGAAAATTGCAACATTTTCTCCAAAATTGTGATATCTTCACAAATCAGCAAAAAAAATATCGACCTAAATTTACCACTATCATGAAGTACAATGTGTCACAATAAAACAATATCAGAATCAGGGGGATCCATTGAAGCGTTCCAGAGATATTATCTCTTAAAATGACACTGGTCACAATTGGAAAAATTGGCCTGGTCAGGAAGGTGAAAACAGGCTTTGGGGCAAAGGAGTTAAAAGTTAGTTGTCATAAGGAAATGAACTATCATTTAAATCTGTTATTTGTGTTACAATGTTTTTTTTTCGTCACAAAAACCTAATTTAAACAATAGGATTTATTCTGATGATAGCTTTCCTTTAACCCAGAGGTGAATCTTGCATTTCAGGCAAAAATTCAGTTTAGCACCCTCTCCTATACATAAGTTTGAGTAGTCATACTATGACCACTCATATCTGATTTGCAAATTTACAGTCACGTGCTGCCAAGCTTATCTCAATGTTCATTGAAAAATGAAACCCCATGCTTTACCGAAAGAAGCAGGCAGTTAAGCTCCTTGTCATGTGACTGTATGGCTGCAGACATACGGCCATATTTCTCATGTGAGGATCGCATTGCAATCCTCAGACTGACCGTCGGCTCTCCTGACCTGAGCGTGAAATAGAAATACATCACGCTGTCATGCTCAGTTCAGGTGAGGTGCCAGGCCAGTCCGAGCACTGCAATGCGATCCTCGTGCGAGAAATACGGCCGTCTGTCTGCAGAATTGAATAATTCCACTGAGTATACTGGACACTGTTATGATTTGGCATGCTACTGTCACACAAGGTGAGTTAAGGAATAAGTGTACAACAACGGGAAGAGGGGGAAGGGAGCCCAACAACTAGGGAAAGGGGGAGTGGAGACCTCTAGCAGATCTAATATCGCTACCCTATGGTCCCTGTATAGGTTCTGCACCTATCGCCGAGCAGGACCCTAAACCCTGAATGTCCCTAGAGTTAGGCCTTAGATAGGGAAGGGATGGAGTGAGCACTAGTCAGGCCCCACTTCAAACTAAAGACAGCAAGGTAAACAAACAAAGGGGATACATTTAGCGCAAGAATGTGTCAATCAGTAGCAGAAGGTGGAGGTCGCTGCTGGGTCATAAAGGAAGAAGGATTAAACTATACTACAGAGATGAGAGAATCAAGAAGGCGTCTGCAATGCCAAATGCAGTGACCTTCTACAGCCGGATCCAGAGCGACTGTCTGTGACACCTGACGTTCATTGTCTCTATCACAAATGTTGACTGAACACATTGATAACTTTGAAAAATCTAAAAAAGTAAAAAAATTTAAAGACCAAGGGCCCAATTCATCAAGGTGTTTTTGTCAGAATACTGGAGTAAAATACTTTAAAATGTTGCAACATTTTTGTGCAATACAAAATTGTGCAAAAAAAATTGTGACTTTGGGTGATTTTACGCCAGTTTAGGCCAGCCCTGCCACAGAGGGATCGAAGGAATGAGATGTGGTGAAGCTCACTCAATAAGTTCATCAAAAGTTGTGGTGTAGCTTACGCCAGAAATGTTACTCCAGCCAGGGCCGAACTAGGACAAAAAAGCAGCCCTGCCACACAAACCCCACCAGCCCACATACTATAACACTCACCAACCCCGATCATTGGATTTTGCTATATTTTCTCGTGTCCCTCATCACTCCCTTAAAGGAGTTATTTGAAGAGCCACATGTGAATGGCGCAGCAGTGCGTATAATCCACCACATCTGCATTTACATAGTGCTCTTCAGAGCTCTGGTTCTCGGGATCATGGGGGTCCCAGCAGTCGGACCCCCAGTGATTGGAAAGTTCTCAGGATAGATTACTTGGGATAATCCATTTAAATGGGTTTTCCAATATTTATTTTTATTTTCCCATAGGAATATTGAAAATAATAAACAAATATTAACCCTCCCAAAGTCTAGTGTCGCCTCTCCAACAACAGGACTGAAGAAGTGGTACTGTGCAGTGTATATATATACAGGACAGGAGAAGTGGTACTGTGCAGTGTATGTATACCGGACAGGAGAAGCGGTATTGTGCAGTGTATATACAAGACAGGAGAATTGGTACTGTGCAGTGAATATAGGCAGGACAGGAGAAGTGGTACTGTGCAGTGAATATAGGCAGGACAGGGGAAGTGGTACTGTACAGTGTATATACAGGACAGAAGTGGTACTGCGCAGTGTATATACAGGACAGGAGAAGTGGTACTGTGCAGTGCGTATATACAGGACGGAAGTGGTACTGCACAGTCTATATATATGTATATATATATATATATATATATATATATATATATATATATATAGGATATAAGTGGTACCACACAGTGTATATATACAGGACAGAAGTGGTACTGTGCAGTGTGCATATGCAGGACCGGATAAGTGGTACTGTGCAGTGTGTTAACTTGTGGAACTGTTGAGAAATTATCTGTTTGTCTTGGTGGTAGGTTACTGTTGTGTAAAAAGAAAAAAAAAAAAGGGGAAGTTTGTGATTGGTTCATGCGATTAAGTGTGTGTGTGCAGGACTATTTGTTTTAGAATTTTCTAGTAGGAACACCTGTGCTTTGCTGACTGGAGGACTACAAGTACAGACCTATCTAGCGAGGTTGCTGAGCGTGCAGAGGCTGCATAAGTACAAACGAGGCAGATAAGTATATAGTTAAACGTAATATCATAGTTTAACACAAGAGCACAGTTTGGTGTTTTCCTTACTAGCTTTCTTTTAGTTTTTCTGCTTTTGCTTGTATTGTTTATCCTCCATTTAATATGTGCGCCATGTGCCATGGTACCAGGTGTTTGTCTTGTGAGATGTATATGTAGCACCCTGAGGATTCGGCTGCTACAGGGGTATTGCACCTCAGCCAGAGGTGTGATATTCCACTCCCGGGTAAGGATGGAGTGTGGAACTGAGCTCAGTTAGCTGCATGCACTACACACATCCCATTTCCGAGGAACAGACCGATGGTACTCCCACTAGAGAAATGTGCAGGTACGACAGTGTCTGTTCCTGGCTGGAGTGGGAGGGGGGTGGAACATCCCAGTAGTGTAGGGGCAGATAGGGGGAGCAGTCTGGGTAGTGCTAGGAGCTCATTGGGTGCTGGTCACCTGAGCTCACACATAGAGGGAGTATATAAGGTGGGAACCATCTTAGATCAGGGTCAGTCTGTCAGTCTTTTGTCAGAGCAGAGCAGAGGAAGAGAGCAGAGGAGAAGAGCAGCTCCAAGGCCCAGAGAGAGAGAGAGGAGAAAGAAAGACCCAGAGGGGGAGAAAGAAGGAACTCCAAGAGCCCAAATTAGACCAGAGGGTGAAGAGTTGGCAACAGGGTACCGGATCCCAAGCTGGCAGAGGCTACAGCACACCTTAGCCAGGAACCGGAGGTCGTGGGCAGGACCGATCTGCCACGATCACCCACTAAATCCACCCGGAAGGCAGACCAGGAATAGGGTCAGGGAACCCAGAGACAAGGGTTTACCACCAAGAGGCCCGAGGGAGCCGGACATAGGTGGATCCCTGGTGGGGAAGGCCAGAGAAGAGGACAGGACAGAAAGGGAGCTCAGGACCACGCTCCAGAATCACCTGGGGGTTGGCCGAGTCCAGGACCTGGTGGACGCAGCACGGCTCGGGTGGTCACTTAAGGCCGGAGTGACCAGAACAACTGCAGTAAGTAAACAAACCCTGAACTGCACAGCCCGACTCTGAGTCTCATTTCCATCCCCGCTGCACCACCACAACCCCCATCCTCTGCAACTGACCCCCTGAGGCTATACCCCTCCCGTTGGGGGTTATACTACCTGAGCTGCACATACATCACCAGCCTCAGCGGACCCTGCTGCAGCGGCGGCCGTATTGACCGCAATTCAACGGGTGGCGTAGTCGACACAAAAGAACATCTAGTAACATCATAAGGACTGCCACACACTGAGTTTGACACCCTGGGCACGGACCGGGTCACAGCCACTCGGAGACTACAACCCCCATCTGATCCGGCTCCGGGTATCCCCAACAACACTGGCCCAGGGGGCGCGTCATATACATGCCTTGAACAGCCGTTTGAGGGTGAATATGTCTGTGCTTGATGTCAGAGAGTTATGGGTTTGGGAGCCCTGATACTGTATCTAAATGTGCAGCTAGCAACACTCAGGAGCATTGCAAACCTGGAGAGGAGTTTAGAGCTCACTGAGCTTGCATAGGTTGGAGGTGGGGAAGATCAGGACCCAGAAGTAGGTACCTGTGTAAGAGTGAGCTGTGTGGACCTTGCTGCTTTATCAGCCAGAGGTCCCTGTTGCCTCTAAAGGAAAGGAACTTTTTGGTGAACTTGTTGGTGTGAGTCAGCAAAAAGAGGAGCTATAGAAGAGAGAGGAGAGAGATGGTGGAGCTGCACTCCAAGAGCTTGGTGTGTGCAGCATGCAGAGATCGTGATAGAGCTTTGCCTGAAGGAGAAGCTTTTCCTGTGATTCTGGCCAGAGAGAAGGGGCTACCTAGAAGGGAAAACCGTTTTTGGATGCAGAGCTGGATTCCTCCCCCGGGCATTTGAGAGACGTGAAAGACCCTCTGCTAGCCTTACAGACTGAAACCTCGCTCCTGTGACAAGTGCAGGACCCTCTCCTCAGACTCCAGCTTCATCAGATAGCAGTTTCCGGCCGGTAAGATCTGAACTCAGATATCCCCACAGGATCCTATTGGTACATGCAAATAGCAGGAATAGCTTGGCGCCAAACACCAGTTCTCAAAGACATTGGTTGTAGGCAGGTCTGGGGCAAACCTTAGTTAGAGACTCCTCCCCTGTGGTGAGATGGTGTATAGTTAGTATAACTGAATTGTAAACATAGAGATTGGTTAAGTTTGTTAACTCTTTCGCTACACCACTGTACGGGCCGCCTTGTGCACCCATCCATTTACATCATTCCTCTGGGTAGCGGTCGGTTACTGCTTTAGGCGGAACTACTGGGTAGGCAAATTATAGTTCTCTTGTTAGTACATCCTGGGCCTGCCGGTTGTGTAGTGTAAGGGTCCTAGCTATATTCAGCTAGGTGTGTGTGAGATTTATTGTTCCTTATTTGCATTGCCGGGTCAACCCAGTTCCAGTCTTTAGTAAAAAGGAGTTACCCCAACAAATTGACTCTAGTTGTAACGGGTCTGGGAGGCGGAACCTCTGAGCTACTATACAAGGGGGCGGTCCTTGTAAGGGAGCGGGTGGCGACCAGGCAGGCAGTCACAGCAGGTGACCGGGACAGTCTCTGGAAGAACGGGCAGGAGGTCACGGCAAGTGACCGGGGCAGTCTCTGGATGAACGGGCAGATGGTCACGGCAAGTGACCGGGGCAGTCTCTGGGTAAAGGGTTGGTACGACCTGTGGCGGCTGATGGTAGACGTGAGCTCCCAGGTGAGCAGGCGAGAGTCTCTGGATAAACGGGTGGTCACAGCATGTGACGGCGGAGCCTCCAGGAAGACCAACAGACAGGCGGCAGATGAGCGCTCCCAGGTGAGCGGGCAGGAGTCACTGGACAGGCAGGTGGTCACAGCACGTGACGGCGGAGCCTCCAGGTAGGCTAGCAGGCAGGTAGCAGATGTGCGCTCCCAGGTGAGCGGGCAAGCTGGTCCATAGACAGACTGACAGGAGTTGGAAGGCAGACCGTCGGACCTCAGGCAAGCAGGCAGGTAGCTGATGTGCGCTCCCAGGTGAGCGGGCAAGCTGGTCCTTAGACAGACTGACAGGAGTTGTAAGGCAGACCGTCGGACCTCAGGCTAGCAGGCAGGTAGCAGAATATCAGGCAGGAATAAGACAGCAAGCTGGCAGGAATCTGGCAGGTATCTGGCAGGTAACTGGCAACGGGACCTGAGGGCTGAAGCAGAGTAGAGAACAGTGCAACAACATTGCTCGGGCACCTCCATTTTGGAGGAGGTGCCTTATATATGGTGAAGTCCTCCGGCCATTGGCCGGGGACTCCTTAGGACGGCGCGCGCGGCCCCTTTAAGAGGGAGGGAGAGCGCGCGCGCGCGCCCTAAGCACAGTGGCCGGGAAGGAGCGCGCGCTGCCAGCAGAGCGGGAGGAGGACGCCGGGTACGGAGCAGAGAGGTGAGGGGAACAGCGTCCCTGCCTAGCAGAGGGCAGGGACGCCGGCGCTACAGTACCCCCCCTTTAGGCCCCCCCTTTTTTAGGCCAGACAGAAATTTAGCAAGGATAAGAGGGGCATGGATGTTCTCCCGGGGCTCCCACGTTCTCTCCTCAGGACCAAACCCCTTCCAATCTACTAGAAAAAAGGTCTTTCCTCTTACCCTTTTGGTGGCAAGAATGTTCTCTACCTCAAACTCGTCCTCAGCAGAAACCGGAGCAGGAGGCGTACCTGTAGACTTGGAAAAAGAGTTAAGTACCACAGGTTTGAGGAGAGATACATGGAAGGAGTTAGGGATCCGTAAGTTGGCCGGGAGTTTCAATTTATAGGCCACCGGGTTGATCTGACTGATGACCTCCAGAGGACCGATGAACCGAGCCCTAACTTGTAAGAAGGTATCTTGAGTCGGACATATTTAGATGAGAGCCAGACTTTATCTCCAGGACGAAATTGTGGAGGATCCAGGCGTTTTTTGTCAGCGTGTCTTTTCATCCGTTCGGACGACTGAAGGAGTGCGGATCGGGTACTCTCCCAAATGGAGGAAAATTTGCTAACGAGAGATTCCGCAGCCGGGTTGTCCACAGAGGTGGAGACAGGAAAAGGAATCCGAGGATGCTGACCGAAGACTACAAAAAACGGGGATTTGGAGGAGGATTCGCTCTCGTGATTGTTATAAGAGAACTCGGCCCATGGTAGGAGATCCACCCAGTCTGAATGATGGGCATTAACGAAGTGCCGGAGGTAACTGGTCAGGTTCTGATTGATCCGCTCCACTTGACCATTGGACTGTGGGTGGTAAGCGGAAGAGAAGTCCAGGGTGACGTCTAGCAGTTTACAAGTGGCTCTCCAGAAGCGTGAGGTGAACTGTACCCCACGATCCGACACGATGTGGAGGGGCAGGCCATGAAGACGAAAGATGTGACGAATAAAGTCTTTAGCTAGCTCGGGTGCAGACGGGAGGCCTGGCAGGGGAACGAAATGAGTCATCTTGGAGAAGCGGTCAGCGACCACCCAAATGACCGTACAACCGGCAGAGACTGGGAGGTCAGTTATAAAGTCCATTGCTATATGCTGCCAGGGGGCAGCAGGTACAGAAAGCGGAAGGAGGCGACCGGCTGGCAGATGTCTCGGAACCTTGTTGCGGGCGCAGGACACACAGGCAGAAACAAAGTCTATTACGTCCTTGTGCAGGGTAGGCCACCAGTAGTGCCGGGTAATAAACTGGAGGGTCTTTTTCTGACCGGCGTGGCCAGCCAGTTTAGACGAGTGACCCCAGTGAAGGATCTTCTCCCGATCAGGTACTGATACGAACGTCTTTCCGGGAGGGAGACGATTTAGACTCACGGGAGCCACCTGCATTACTCTGGCGGGATCGATGATGTGTTTCGGATCTTCCTCGAGATCAGACACCAGAAAGGATCGAGACAAGGCGTCCGCCTTGACGTTTTTGTCAGCCGGGCGAAAATGAAGAACAAAATCAAAGCGAGCAAAATACAAGGACCACCGGGCTTGGCGCGGGTTAAGTCTCTGGGCATGCTGGAGGTAAGCCAAGTTCTTGTGGTCAGTGTAAATTATTACCGGGTGAAGAGCCCCCTCGAGCAGGTAACGCCACTCCTCCAATGCCAGTTTGATGGCCAATAACTCTCGGCCTCCTATGGAATAATTGCGCTCTAAGGAGGAGAAGAGTTTAGAGAAGAAGCCGCAAGTTACCATCCTCCTGGAAGATGATTTTTGAGTAAGTACCGCTCCGGCTCCAGAGGAGGAGGCGTCAACTTCCAGGAAGAACTGCTTGTTGCCGTCCGGGCGATGCAGCACCGGGGCGGAAGAGAAGGCCTGTTTTAAGGAAAGAAAGGCCTCCTCTGCTTCGGGCGGCCACTCTTTGGGATTAGTACCCTTACGGGTGAGCGCGGAAATTGGGGCAGTCCGGGAAGAGAAGTGTGGTATGAAGAGGCGGTAGTAGTTGGCGAAGCCCAGGAACCGCTGAATGGCCTTCAACCCCTCCGGTCGAGGCCATTTCTCGATGGCAGACAGTTTCTCTGGATCCATTCGTAGGCCGGTCTGAGAAATAATGTAGCCCAAAAACGGAAGCGAGGTCTGCTCAAAGAGGCACTTCTCGTATTTAGCGAAGAGGTGATTCTGCCTGAGCCTGAGCAGGACCTGACGAACGTCCCTCCGGTGAGTCTGGAGATCCGGAGAGAAGACCAAGATGTCATCCAGGTACACCACTACGCAGGAGTAGAGAAGGTCCCGGAAGATGTCATTGACCAACTCTTGAAAGACGGCAGGAGCGTTACAGAGACCAAAGGGCATTACCAGATATTCATAGTGGCCATCCCGGGTGTTGAATGCCGTCTTCCATTCATCCCCCTGACGGATACGAACCAGGTTGTACGCCCCACGGAGGTCCAGTTTGGTGAAGATTCTAGCCCCCCTCAGACGATCAAATAACTCCGGAATGAGCGGAAGGGGGTACTTATTCTTCACCGTGATCTGGTTAAGGCCTCTATAGTCTATACAGGGACGGAGAGAGCCGTCCTTCTTTTTGACGAAAAAGAAGCCTGCTCCCGCTGGGGAGGTAGATTTCCGGATGAATCCCCTGGCCAGATTCTCCTCAATATATTCGGACATCGACCGGGTCTCAGCAGCGGATAATGGATAAATACGCCCACGGGGAGGAGTAGTACCGGGTAACAGGTCGATAGGGCAGTCGTATGGTCTATGAGGGGGTAGTGTCTCTGCCTCCTTTTTATTAAAGACATCAGCATAAGACCAATAAGGAATCGGAAGTCCAGGTAGATTAGCTGGGGTAGGAGAAGGACGGACGGGATGGACGGGAACCAGACAGGTCTTATGGCAGTCCTGTCCCCAGAGAAGGACCTCTCCGGTCTGCCAGTCAAGCACGGGTGCATGTCTCTGGAGCCAAGGTAGACCTAGCAAGAGGGCGTGAGAGAGTCCAGGCAGAACATGAAAGGAGATACTCTCAGAATGCAGCATTCCCACCTGCAGAGTAATGGATTCGGTGATGAGTTGGATGGGGCGTGGTAAGAGACCCCCATCCACGGCAGCAACAGACAAGGGTACAGCCAGAGGTTTGGTGGGGATGCGGTATTACTACCAGGGACTGTGAAATAAGATTCCCGACTGCTCCAGAGTCAAGTTGGGCTAGTTCGAAATAACGGTTCTCCCCGCAGACGATTGAGACTGACAGCAGCAGAGATGGAGAGGATTTATTCTTGTCTAGGTCGACCTCTCTGAGCGAACCTAGACACAGGCGTTTCCCGACCTCTCGGGCAGGCACGGATCCGGTGCTCCTTACTGCCACAGTAGAAGCAGCTCCCCTCGGCACGGCGTAAGTCCTGACGGGTTTTGACCATCTTGGTCTGGTCGACCTGCATAGGCTCAGGAGAGTGTACCTGGAGAGAGACGGAGGGAGTGACGGGTTTCTGAAAAGTAGGAGCTAGACGTGGAAACCTCCTCTCACGGGTGACCTCTTTGGCACGCTCCTGGAACCGTAGGTCAATCCGGGTGGCAAGAGTTATTAGGTCATTGAGAGTGGTAGGAATGTCCCGACCGGCAAGTTCATCTTTAATACGGCCGGACAGACCCTCCCAGAAGACGGATACCAGAGCGTCATTATCCCAGGCCAGCTCCGAGGCAAGGGTACGGAACCGTATGGCATATTGGCCCACGATGAGACTTCCCTGACGGAGGCGTAGCAGTGATGATGCGGATGAGGTCTTCCGTCCGGGTTCGTCGAAGACTTTCCGGAAAGCCGTGAGAAAGGCAGGCAAGTCGGACACCAGGGGGTCTCCTCTCTCCCATAGAGGATTTAGCCAGGCCAGGGCCTCCCCGGTGAGATGGGACATGATGAAGTCAATTTTGGCCCGGTCGGAGTTAAACTGGTGGGACAGGAGTTCAAAGTGCAGGGTGCACTGATTTATGAAGCCCCGAGCCTGGGCGGAGTCTCCTCCGAAGCGAGGAGGTGCAGAAAGCCGGGGTCCGGGGTAGGATACCATGGTATTAGTGGGCAGCGGAGCTGCCGGATTGCGAGTCATGGCACTGGCGGAGGTTGCTGGCGGAGCAGTCAGAGTGTCCAGGCGAGAATTGACATTCCGCAGGTGACCCAGGATGGACTCCTGTTGGGACCTCTGACGGGACAGTTCATGACACAGGTCCAAGAGCGAGGGAGCTTGGGTGCCACCGGGTTCCATGGCCCGAGCAAACTGTAACGGGTCTGGGAGGCGGAACCTCTGAGCTACTATACAAGGGGGCGGTCCTTGTAAGGGAGCGGGTGGCGACCAGGCAGGCAGTCACAGCAGGTGACCGGGACAGTCTCTGGAAGAACGGGCAGGAGGTCACGGCAAGTGACCGGGGCAGTCTCTGGATGAACGGGCAGATGGTCACGGCAAGTGACCGGGGCAGTCTCTGGGTAAAGGGTTGGTACGACCTGCGGCGGCTGATGGTAGACGTGAGCTCCCAGGTGAGCAGGCGAGAGTCTCTGGATAAACGGGTGGTCACAGCATGTGACGGCGGAGCCTCCAGGAAGACCAACAGACAGGCGGCAGATGAGCGCTCCCAGGTGAGCAGGCAGGAGTCACTGGACAGGCAGGTGGTCACAGCACGTGACGGCGGAGCCTCCAGGTAGGCTAGCAGGCAGGTAGCAGATGTGCGCTCCCAGGTGAGCGGGCAAGCTGGTCCATAGACAGACTGACAGGAGTTGGAAGGCAGACCGTCGGACCTCAGGCAAGCAGGCAGGTAGCTGATGTGCGCTCCCAGGTGAGCGGGCAAGCTGGTCCTTAGACAGACTGACAGGAGTTGTAAGGCAGACCGTCGGACCTCAGGCTAGCAGGCAGGTAGCAGAATATCAGGCAGGAATAAGACAGCAAGCTGGCAGGAATCTGGCAGGTATCTGGCAGGTAACTGGCAACGGGACCTGAGGGCTGAAGCAGAGTAGAGAACAGTGCAACAACATTGCTCGGGCACCTCCATTTTGGAGGAGGTGCCTTATATATGGTGAAGTCCTCCGGCCATTGGCCGGGGACTCCTTAGGATGGCGCGCGCGGCCCCTTTAAGAGGGAGGGAGAGCGCGTGCGCGCGCCCTAAGCACAGTGGCCGGGAAGGAGCGCGCGCTGCCAGCAGAGCGGGAGGAGGACGCCGGGCACGGAGCAGAGAGGTGAGGGGAACAGCGTCCCTGCCTAGCAGAGGGCAGGGACGCCGGCGCTACACTAGTATCCTTTGTCCTCGGTCCGCTGGGCTCTGTGAGAGACCCCCTCTGTGTGCGGCTTATAATTTGGCGTAGTCGGCAGGACACAGCGTTTCCTTGGACAAGGACATGGAGGGATCTGGTGTTGCCTGTAGGACCCTCACGTAGGCTGAAAGGTCAGGAAGTACTGATTGAGCCAATGTTTGACGAGTCGTCCCAGGCAAAGCCTTTGGTGGCCCGTGCACTAACGACGGTGAGAGATGGCTGCGTGCATATCCGTTTCATTAACGTGCTAGACAGCAAAGTTACTATACCCGGGGGTACATTACTGGCAGAAGTCTATGTGCTTGACAGAGAGACACTCCGAAGAACAGGGTTTAAACTCCTGCCTGATAGGAGGTCCGCCTGGACTTATGCTGTTGAGTTGACCAGGAAGGAAGACCTGACTGCTGAGTGGACGGCCGAATCATGATGGATCGGATGGGAGTGGATAGGAGGCAGGACACAGCGTTTCCTTGGACAAGGACATGGAGGGAGATGACACTGTAGCAGGGGTGGCCCCGGCCGAGGTTCTGAATCCACCTCCCGCTGTTTTAGCTTCGGCGGGATACCACTCGGCTGGCGCGCTATTACAGCATTTGCCGAAGTACGACGGTAAAAATATGTTGTTGCAAGATTGGACAGAAAGGGTGCGGAGTGTGATTAAAATATGCAATTTGATCCCGGGGTTGAGAGCAGAGATAGCATTGAATGCACTAGAGGGTGACACCAGGCGGACAGTAATGGTCAGGCCCGAGTCTGAACGAGACACCTTAGATAAGATACTTGCACTGCTGGAGGGAACCCACGGGTATAGGGGTGTCACAGTGACTCATGTGCGAAGTTCTTTTTTTAATCGCCGCAGCGTGAGGACGAGACTCTAATGCAATACTCCAATGCTTTGTAAGAAACGCTGAATGAAATTCAACGGCAGGACCCTGAAGCCATGGGAGCTTTCTGGAAAGTGGACAGGCTGTTGCGGGATCAGTTCGTTTCTGGGTTAGCCAATAAATTCTTACGGGACAAGTTGCGGGAGATGACCCGGACGACGGCCGATATAACCTTCTACCAGATCTACCTCGCCACAATAGAAAGAGAAAGAAGAGTCCACACCCGTGACCGAGAAAGTCGTAAATAGCGCGCAGGTAATGCAAGGTCGGACAGGATCCGAAGACTCGGATACCTTGAAGGATGTGGTGCAGGCTCTGCGGACAGAATTGAAGAATCTTCGACTATAGGTGTCCCAGATGAGGGCGAGATCTGTGCAACCCCAAGGGACGACCGCACCTTCCTGAGCTCCTCCGTCGGTCCCGACTTGGCCACGGAGATGGAACCAAGGGAGCGCTCCTGGTGCTCAAAGATCCAGGGGGCCCCTCTTCTGGAGTTGTCAACAATATGGCCATCTTGCCAGAGACTGCGATGCCAGGACCGTCTCAGATATTGTGGCTCCAGCGTTAAACCATCAACCGCTGCAGTAGCTGGGCGTCCTGCAGCGGCCCCCAATCAACCAAGCCCTTCACGTGGAGAATGTGACTTGTATTCCTGCTGTCCTGTGTTAGAGGCTGATTTTGAAGGACAGAAAGTAAGGTGTCTGGTGGACACTGGGTCTGAATACACCATCATGCCCCTTGAGGTCTTTGAGAATCGTTTCGGTCATATGATGGAGCCTGAAGACGGCAGCGTTGTTCGACTTACAGCAGCCAACAATGGACAATTGCTTGTGAAGGGAATTGTGTGGATGAGAGTGATGCTCTGTGGCAAAGACATCGGTACAAAAGGAGTGGTCTTGGTCGATCATTGCCCTAGGCGAGGAATGGACTTAACCTTGGGGATGAACGTATTACGAGATCTGGATCACCATCTGTTCGCTAAGGAAGGACCATGATAATGGCAACGTGCTACAGCTCAACGGCCAACCGAGAGGGTCCTTCAGCGGATGGTGAGAAGTTGTGGCTTTCATAGAAATACCCCGTCTAACCGACCGGTAGGTCTCATCAGGGTTCCCTTCCGTGCACCGGTGGTGATCGCACAGAACAGAGAACAACTTCTGGTGTTGCCTGTAGGACCCTCACGTAGGCTGAAAGGTCAGGAAGTACTGATTGAGCCAATGTTTGACGAGTCGTCCCAGGCAAAGCCTTTGGTGGCCCGTACACTAACGACGGTGAGAGATGGCTGCGTGCATATCCGTTTCATTAACGTGCTAGACAGCAAAGTTACTATACCTGGGGGTACATTACTGGCAGAAGTCTATGTGCTTGACAGAGAGACACTCCGAAGAACAGGGTTTGAACTCCTGCCTGATAGGAGGTCCGTCTGGACTTATGCTGTTGAGTTGACCAGGAAGGAAGACCTGACTGCTGAGTGGACGGCCGAATCATGATGGATCGGATGGGAGTGGATAGGAGGACCCTGACTCTTGCTCAACAGAGGCTCCTGGAAGAGACCCTATGGGAATTCCATGAGGCCTTCTCCCGCCATGGCGAAGATTTTGGGTGTTCTCTACCATCGAGCATGAGATTCCAACCGGGGACACGCCCCCAATTCGGGAACGTTATCGGCAGATGCCTCCGAAGATGTATCAAGAAGTAAAGAACATGGTAGCCAACATGCTGGACAATGAGGTCATACGAGCGAGCCAAAGCTTGTGGTCTTAGTACGTAAAAAGGATGGGTCCCTTTGATTCTGTGTCGACTATAGAAAATTGAATGCTCACACTGTACGGGATGCCTACCCTCTTCCCCGGATTGAAGAATCGCTATCAGCGCTGGGTCGAGCTAAGTGCTTCTCGTCCCTCGACTTGGCCATCGGATACTGGCAAGTCCCGGTGGCTGAGAAAGACAAGGGGAAGACGGCATTCATCCTACCCACTCTATATATTTAACATGATGCTGTTTGGTCTCTCCAATGCGCCGGGAACCTTTCAGCGACTAATGGAACATTGCTTTGGCGACCTCAACTTGGAGTCAGTGTTGGTCTACCTGGATGACATGGTGGTGTTTGGGACATCATTTGAGGATCATCTTCAGCAGCTTCGGCAGGTCCTTCAGCGACTTCGTGACCATGGGTTGAAGATAAAGCCTCAAAAATGTCAGTTGTTTCGACACTGTATCGAATACCTGGGTCATATGGTGACTCCCGAAGGAGTACGACCAGCTGTCAGTAAGGTTGAGGCTGTCCAGAAGTGGCCTCAGCCGAGGATGTTGCGAGAGGTGAGAGCCTTTTTGGGACTAGCGGGATACTATCGATGGCTCGTCCCCAAGTTTGCTCATATGGTTGGGCCCTTGAATTAACTCCTGAGAGGCACAACGCGAGAACCCAAGAATCACCCTATTCAGTGGAGCTCTCCATAACAGAAGGCCTTTGAGGAGGTGAAAGCCGCTCTAACCAGCGTACCGATCTTGGCCTACGCCCGATTTGATGCTCAATTCCTGCTTTACACCCATGGGAGCCTGCATAGTTTGGGAGCAGTGTTGTCGCAGATACAAGATGGCCGGGAGAGAGTGATCGCATATGGAAGCTGTTCCCTAAGAGAGACAGAGCGTAACCCTGTGAATTATAGTTCTTTCAGGCTATAACTGCTGACTTTGGGTTGGGCGATGACCGAACGATTTGCGGAGTACTTGACAGAGGCTGAAGTGATGGTCATGACGGATAATAATCCACTGGCCCACCTGGAGAATGCCAACCTGGGGGCACTGGAGCAGAGGTGGATGGCACGGCTGACTAAGTTCAACTACCACATCAAGTTCCAGTCAGGAAGGGAAAATGGAAACTCTGCTGCTCTTGAGTTCTGATGGAGCTACCTGCGCGGAATATCGATGATGAACTGGAGGACACCGAGACGCCTGACCTGGGCCGATTGCCCCCTTTCCGGAATGTGGTACATTCAAGTGGGGTGGCCTCCGGAATGCCTACAGTGCTCGGGAAAACTACTGCAGATTGGGAGCGTGCCCAAGATGAGAACAGAGATATAAGATGCGTGAAACGCTGGGTCAAAGGGAATATATGGCCCAGGCCAGAGGAGCGGGAGAGATTGTCCTTGGAAGGTGAAAAACTGCTGTGTCAATGGGATAAGCTGAAGATGGTGCAAGGTCTCTTATGTCGTCAGCTTTACTTACCCTCAGAGTTGCAGCACCGTCAACAGGTGGTGATTCCCATGGCGTTGGGTTCAGTTGCCGCTCGTGAGGCCAATGAGAAAGGGGCTCATTTCAGGAGCGAGAAGACATACAAGTGGCTACAGAGAATGGTACATTGCCCAGACCTAGAGAAGATGGTAGTTGAGGCATGTCGAAAATGCCGAGCATGTGGGCTGAGCAAAAGTCTGGAAGAGCGAGCTCCCATCC
This sequence comes from Phyllobates terribilis, assembly GCF_046119375.1. NCBI lineage: Eukaryota > Metazoa > Chordata > Amphibia > Anura > Dendrobatidae > Phyllobates > Phyllobates terribilis. The sequence goes on from NW_027362761.1 coordinate 265,121,263, forward strand.
AGACCATCTGTACGTCCGCTCAGTTGGAGTTACTCATGATAGACTATGTACAAATAGGGTACTCCAGTTACGGACACTCGTATTGTTTACTGATGACGGATCATTTCACTAAATACGCAGTGGCGGTACCTACCAGAGACCAGACCACAGAATCAGCCGCCGAGGCAGTATGTCGCCACTTCTTCCAGGTGTTCGGCTGTCCCCGGCGGATTCATTCTGATCAGGGAGCGTGCTTCCAGGGCGCCTTAATGAAAGAACTTTATCGCCTTTATGGTATTGAACAATCAAGGACGACTCCCTATCATCCGCAAGGCAATGGAGCATGTGAACGTTTTAACCGCACCCTCCTGCAAATGCTGCGGATCCAAGAGGATGATCAAAAAACGCGCTGGCCTGAGTACTTATCAGAACTGATGTGGGTCTATAACAATCGGGTCCATAACACGACAGGGTACTCGCCCAACATGCTGATGTTCGGGAGGGCAGGCAGGGAGATTGAAGATCTACACATGCCTGATCCCATGGCAGACCCTCCTAGGTCTACCACCGCCTGGGCCCAGGAGCATTGGCGGCACCTGAGAACGGTACACAGGGTGGTGGGTGAGCGGTTGAGACAGGTGACCCATCATGACTCGAGACCAGTACAGCGGGAAGTGTTTGCCCCAGGGGAAAGAGTGCTGGTTCGAGTAAAACAACGGTTGGGAAAGTTAGATGATCGGTGGGAGGCGGTGCCATATGTGGTAAAAAGGAGAGTAGGCGTCGATATCCCTGTGTATGAGGTGGAACCGATGTGAACTGGGGGGCCTACGGGAAATCTCCATCGCAACATGTTGCGACGGTGTCAGTTTGGGGAACCGACTACTGCGGCTGCGACTCCTGAACCTGAGCCAAGGGATGCTGATGAGTAGGTCACCTCCACTCCCTTGCAAATGGGGAGCCCTGCTGTTGTAATAATGCCCCCCAGAGAGACTGTTTCTCAACCTGTGGTTCCTCCCAGAGACAACATGCAAGAAGAGATGACTACCCCTGCTCAACCTGTGACTGCCCCCAGCATTAGGGCACCAGGGGAGTTGACAGCCCCAGTCCTGTGAAGGACCACTCAGACTACCACTGGTATTCCCCCACAACGCTATGCGCAAGACTACTTCATCTGGGAAGGTGTGTCGAGGACGCCAACCTCTAGTGGGGTGGCATGTAAGAGTGAGCTGTGTGGACATTGCTGCTTTATCAGCCTCCGGCCACCAGAGGTCCCTGTTGCCTCTAAAAGAAAGGAACTTTTTGGTGAACTTGTTGGTGTGAGACAGCAAAAAGAGGCGCTAGAGAAGAGAGAGAAGAGAGATGGTGAAGCTGCACTCCAAGAGCTTGGTGTGTGCAGCATGCAGAGATCGTGATAGCGCTTTGCCTGAAGGAGAAGCTTTTCCTGTGACTCTGGCCAGAGAGAAGGAGCTACCTTGAAGGGAAAACCGTTATTGGATGCAGAGCTGGATTCCTCCCCCGGGCATTTGAGAGACGTGAAAGACCCTCTGCTAGCCTTACAGGCTGAAACCATGCTCCTGTGACAAGTGCAGGACCCTCTCCTCAGACTCCAGCTTCATCAGAGAGCAGTTACCGCCCGGTAAAATCTGAGCTCAGATATCACCACAGGATCCTGTTGGTACATGCAAATAGCAGGAATAGTTTGGCACCAAACACCAGTTCTCAAAGACATTGGTTGTAGGTAGGTCTTGGGAAAACCTTAGTTAGAGACTCCCCCCTGTGGTGAGATGGTGTATAGTTAGTATAACTGAATTGAAAACATAGAGATTGGGTAAGTTTGTTAACTCTTTCGCTACACCACTGTACGGGCCGCCTTGTGCACCCATCCATTTACATCATTCCTCTGGGTAACGCTTGGTTACTGTATTAGGCAGAACCACTGGGTAGGCAAATTATAGTTCTGTTGTTAGTACATGCTGGGCCTGCCGGTTGTGTAGTGCAAGGGTCCTAGCTATATTCAGCTAGGTGTGTGTGAGATTTATTGTTGTTCCTTATTTGCATTGCCGGGTCAACCCAGTTCCAGTCTTTAGTAAAAAGGAGTTACCCCAACAAATTGACTCTAGTATCCTTTGTCCTCGGTCCGCTGTGCTCTGTGAGAGACCCCCTCGGTACGCGGCTTACACCTGGGTAACAGTTAGAAGAAGGGATAGGGGGAGAAGTGCCAGGGAGCCCAGTTCTGATCTGGCACAATCTAGAAATCAAGTAAATATGTCTGTTTGGCTGATATTATGAATGCAAGCCCAGGATTGGGATCACTGCAGCAGGACATTGCTCCTAGCAACCAGGAAGATGACTGCTGTAGGAAGAAGGGAAATAGGAGTGCAGCAAAGGCAAGACAGATGTTGGTGGTAGGGGACTCTATAATTAGGCGGATAGACAGAGTCATCTGTCGCCGAGACCGTGAATGCCGAACAGTGTGTTGTCTGCCAGGTGCTCGGGTTCGACATATTGCGGATCGGATAGACAGATTGCTGGGTGGGGCTGGGGAAAACCCAGCGGTCATGGTACACATCAGTACCAATGACAAAGTTAGAGGGAAGTGGAAGGTCCTTAAAAATGATTACAGGGAACTAGGAGAGAAGCTGAAGGCCAGGACCTCCAAGGTGCTGTTTTCAGAAATACTGCCGGTGCCACGTGCGTCACTAGATAGACAACGGGAGCTAAGAGAGATAAATAAGTGGCTTAGAAATTGGTGCAGGAAGAAAGGGTTTGGGTTAATATAGAACTGGGCTGACTTCGCTGTCGGCTACAGGCTCTACAGTAGGGACGGGCTGCACTTCAATGGGGAGGGTGCAGCTATGCTGGGGGAAAAATGGTCAGACGGATGGAGGAGCTTCTAAACTAGGATCTGGGGGGGATGGAGGGTATTAATGTTAATATGGGGATGGATAGAGTAGACAGAGAGAGTGGGAAATCAGGGGTTATAGAGGATCTAGGGGGGCTGGCATACGCAAGGAAAGTAGGGAGCTGAGTAGGAGTAACAAATGTGCTAATAGTATTAAATGTCTGCTGGCAAATGTAAGAAGTCTCGCAAACAAAATTAATGAACTGGAGACTCTAATGTCGGTCACGGAATATGATGTGGTGGGTATTACGGAAAATTGGCTGGATGAAAGCCATGACTGGGTGACAAACGTGAAAGGATATACTACATTTAGAAAGGACAAGAAAGACAAAAAAGGTGGAGGGTGTGTATTTTCGTAAGATCCAACTTAAAACCTCTGCTCAATGACAACATTGGGGAGAGCTGAAACAGTGTAGAGCCAGTCTGGGTTAATGTACAGTACAGATCAAAAGTTTGGACACACCTTCTCATTTAAAGATTTTTCTGTATTTTCATGACTATGAAAATTGTACATTCACACTGAAGGCATCAAAACTATGAATTATAACATATGCAATTATATACTTAACAAAAAAGTGTGAAGCAACTGAAAATATGTCTCATATTCTAGGTTCTTCAAAGTAGCCACCTTTTGCTTTGATGACTGCTTTGCACGCTCTTGGCATTCTCTTGATGAGCTTCAAGAGGTAGTCACCGGAAATGGTTTTCACTTCACAGGTGTGCCCTGTCAGGTTTAATAAGTGGGATTTCTTACCTTATAAATGGGGTTGGGACCATCAGTTGTGTTGTGCAGAAGTCTGGTGGATACACAGCTGACAGTCTGAATAGACTGTTAGAATTTGTATTATGGCAAGAAAAAAGCAGCTAAGTAAAGAAAAATGAGTGGCCATCATTACTTTAAGAAATGAAGGTCAATCAGTGCGAAAAATTGGGAAAACTTTGAAAGTGTCCCCAAGTGCAGTTGCAAAAACCATCAAGCGCTGCAAAAAAACTGGCTCACATGAGGACCGCCCCAGGAAAGGAAGACCAAGAGTCACCTCTGCTTCTGAGGATAAATTTATCCGAGTCACCAGCCTCAGAAATCGCAGGTAAACAGCAGCTCAGATTAGAGACCAGGTCAATGCCACACAGAGTTCTAGCAGCAGACACATCTCTACAACAACTGTTAAGAGGAGACTTTGTGCAGCAGGCCTTCATGGTAAAATAGCTGCTAGGAAACCACTGCTAAGGACAGGCAACAAGCAGAAGAGACTTGTTTGGGCTAAAGAACACAAGGAATGGACATTAGACCAGTGGAAATCTGTGCTTTGGTCTGATGAGTCCAAATTTGAGATCTTTGGTTCTAACCACCGTGTCTTTGTGCGACGCAGAAAAGGTGAACGGATGGACTCTACATGCCTGGTTCCCACCGTGAAGCATGGAGGAGGAGGTGTGATGGTGTGGGGGTGCTTTGCTGGTGACACTGTTGGGGATTTATTCAAAATTGAAGGCATACTGAACCAGCATGGCTACCACAGCATCTTGCAGCGGCATGCTATTCCATCCAGTTTGCGTTTAGTTGGACCATCATTTATTTTTCAACAGGACAATGACCCCAAACACACCTCCAGGCTGTGTAAGGGCTATTTGACCAAGAAGGAGAGTGATGGGGTGCTACGCCAGATGACCTGGCCTCCACAGTCACCAGATCTGAACCCAATCGAGATGGTTTAGGGTGAACTGGACCGCAGAGTGAAGGCAAAAGGGCCAACAAGTGCTAAGCATCTCTGGGAACTCCTTCAAGATTGTTGGAAGACAATTTCTGGTGACTACCTCTTGAAGCTCATCAAGAGAATGCCAAGAGTATGCAAAGCAGTCATCAAAGCAAAAGGTGGCTACTCTGAAGAACCTAGAACATAAGACATATTTTCAGTTGTTTCACACTTTTTTGTAAAGTCTATAATTCCACATGTGTTAATTCATAGTTTTGATGCCTTCAGTGTGAATGTACAATTTTCATAGTCATGAAAATACAGAAAAATCTTTAAATGAGAAGGTGTGTCCAAACTTTTGGTCTGTACTGTACATGGGGATGGCAATAATGGAAAACTTTTAATTGGAGTTTGTTACAAGCCTTCTAATATAGTAGAACTGGTAAAGGATGAAATGCTGCATCAAATTAAAAATGCAGCAAATAATAATAGGGTCCTTATGGGGGATTTTAAATATCAAGATATTCAATGGGATATAAAATCTTCCAGTTGTGCTAAAAGCTGCAAGCTCTTATCCACAGTTCAGGAAAATTACCTCTATCAGCTGGTAGATGAACCAACCAGGTGAGGTAATCTGGTGGAACTGGTCCTGTCAAATAGACCAGATACAATTTCAGATCTAGACGTCGGGGAGCATTTGGGAAACAATGACCATAATATGGTAAGTTTCAATGTAATAGTCAATAAAACATTTCAAAAAGGAAATGCAAAAAACTGGAACTTTAGGAAAGCTGATTTCAACAAATTAAGGGAAAAGCTTAATTGTGTAGACTGGGACCATGTCATGGCAACTGGGGATACCGAATGTATATAGGGCATGTTTAAGGAAATACTACTAGAATCCTGTAGAAAATGTATACCCTCTGGTAATAAAATGTCCAGGAATAAAAAGAAACTATTATGGATAAATAAGACAGTACAAAGTTTAATAATACAAAAACAAAGGGCATTCAAAATCTTGAAGGCTGAGAATACAGAAATAGCATTTCAGGATTATAAATACCTAAATAAGAAATGTAAAAAAGAAATCTAGCTAGCAAAATTATTTACAGAGCAACAAATCGCCAGCAACATTAAAATAAATCCCCAAAAAATATATACATACATCAATGCCAAAAAGAAAAAAACAGATGGTATCGGCCCCTTAAAAGCCGATAATACAAGATAATTATAGAGGACAAAGAAAAGGCTGAGATATTAAACAGGCACTTTCATCCGTCTGTTCCAGGGATCTTTCAACAGGGCAAAAATCAAAGTTCACCACCTGATATAAATAGTTTAACACAAAAAGAAGTATGCTTGCGTCTGAGCAAATTAAATATTGACAAATCCCCTGGCCCAGATGGTATTCATTTATGGATACTGAGGGAATTGAGCTCAGTAATTGACAAACCGCTGAATCTCATTTTCTTACACTCTCTTGTAACAGGGGTAATGCCACAGGATTGGAGGATAGCCGATGTGGTACCGATATTTAAGAAAAGTAAGAAGGTGGATCCAGGTAACTACCATTCAGTAAGTCTGATATTAGTAGTGTGCAAAGTTTTTGAGGGCATCACAATTGATGACCTGCAGAGTTATATCGCAGAGAATAATATAATAAATGATAATCAGCATGGATTCATGAAAAATAGGTCATGTTTAACCAACATGTTGGGGTTCTATGAGGAGGTAAGTGCAAATCTGGATGTTGGTAATGTGACTGATGTGATTTATCTGGACTTTGCAAAGGCATTTGATAGTGTACCACATAACAGCCTTATACTGAAGCTACAGAAGAAAGGACTTGTGGGAACCATATGTAGATGGGTAAGGAATTGGCTAAATGATAAGAAACAAAGAGTCGTCATAAATGGTACGTTCTCTAAATGGGATATAGTCAGCAGTGGGGTGCCACAGGGATCTATACTAGGACCGATTCTTTTTAACCTCTTTATTAATGACCTTGGGAATTTGATTAAGAGTAAAGTGTCAATTTTTGCTCACGACATCAAACTATGTAGGATATTAAAATATGATCTTGACATTACGATATTGCAGAACGATCTGGATAAGATGACTGAATGGGTAAACACTTGGCTGATGAGGTATAATGTAGATAAATGTAGAGTAATGCACATAGGAAGGAGTAATCCTATTGCTGCATATACATTAAATGTGAGTATACTCGGGACTGCAGAACAGGAGATGGACTTGAGTATTCTGGTTACAAGTAAACTGAGCAGCAGTACTCAATGTTAAGCAGCAGCCGCTAAAGCAAACAAGATTTTAGGATGTATAAAAAGAGAAATAAAATCCAGCGATCCCAATGTACTGTTGCCCCTTCATAAATCACTGGTGAGGCCATATCTGGAATATGGGATCCAGTTTTGGGCTCCACATTTTAAAAAGGATATTCAGAAATTAGAGTCACTTCAAAGGAGGGCAACTAGATTATTACAAGGGATGGAAGGCCTCTCATATGATGAGAGGGTGAAAGAGTTGAGCTTGTTTAGCTTAGAAAAACGACGCCTCAGTGGGGATCTCATTTACATGTATAAATATATGGGTGGTCAGTACAAAGGACTTATTCCTTCCAAAGATCATACTAAGGACCAGGGGGAACTCTTTACAGGTAGAAGAAAGGCGATTCCGGCACCTAAACAGGAAAAGGTTCTTTACAGTCGGAGCAGCTGTGAAAAAAGGTCTGGATGACTGCTTCGATTCACATAACATTGTGGTTACAGTAATTACATACATAACTAGTATCATAATTAGGTTTGATCCAGGGTTCTAGCACTGATCGCCTTTTCTCGAGGTCAAGAAGGAATTTTTCCCTGTGACGCAAATTGGCTGAATGTGTCCTGGGGTTTTTGCCTTCTTCTGGATCAACAGATTTAGGCATAGGGATTTTAGTAATACCATTATTAGAATCACAAGAGTAATACAAAATATAAAACTAATTAAAAAAATTATAACTATTTTTTAATTGTAATAGTGCGGCAATAATAAAAATGTTAATAATACATTTATGAGGCCTAGTCCCCCCAATTGGGGGAGAAAGGTTGAACTTGATGGACCTAGGTCTTTATTCAACCTACGTTACTATGTAAGGCTGCTAATCTTCTGAGATGTTGTAACAAACCAGTGCAGGTATATTAGGAGTTTAGCTTTACTGCATTTATTTATTACAATTGAAAATAAATGGAGGAGATACTATAGTTTCAAAGGAGGAGGATTGTGAACTCCAGTGGTCTCTCTGTTTTTGTGTTACTAGCTTTCATGTGTGCACTTGACAAGTTCCTATGAAACATTAAGTGCAGAGTCTCATTAACTCTCTTACACCTTCTGCATAAGGAGGCAATCAGTGGATGGCTGAGGCTCTACAATTCATACCACATCTGCTTTTCTCTCACACTCTTCCACCTTCAAGACTTACTGCTTTTATATCTAAGAGTTAATATTTTATTTTTAAATGTGGATTCGAACATAACCCTTGTTATTTTTTCCAACTCAATACTACATGAAAATGTACCCTGGTAGGTGCAAAAGCCCAATAAATAAATTAAATGAGTAAATTGTTGATCTGAGGAAACATTCTTTACATTACACTAGAAAAACTGCAATATGTGACCATGATGAGCCAAACTTTACTTAATACATTTGACTAGCTACAGTATTCTGCTATGGGTGCACTTAGTTCAGCTTAAGCCAGCAAATATCAATCTGCACTGATCTCTTACCGGAGGCCTCAGAAGTGTTCTAGACTCACTGAGGAGCCATTGTCTGACACCTGCAGATCATCACTTTGTCTAAGAAAAGAACAAGCAGATGATCTCTTCAGCCGTTTGCTACAGGAGACATAACTACTGTCTCTGTCCAATATGTCTCTCTCCTTGTCCTTATCTCCCTTCCTGGGAATGCTGTGCGTGAATATTTCATGTCTGTGATTGACAGTTCTGTATGACCAGTCTATGAGATGGCGCCCAGCTAAAGAATAACATGCTTTACTGGTCCCAGAGAGAAGGTGACTCATCTTCTATATAAAGTGCTTTACATCCTACATTTAATGATATTTTCTTACTTAGGTTTATTATGTCATCTGAGATATTTAAATATATCTAGGATATAGGGTTTAGTGCCATTCATTTTCCAACTTGGTTTCTTTTTATTTATATATGGATAACGGGAAAATTATACTTCCATTTTAGGTGAGTGGGGTACACAGCATTCACTGAGGCTTTTTGCTTTTGTATGGTAAAACAAACCACGTCAGTCCCTTGATAAATCGTACACTATAGTAGCGCTTGGTCTAGTTTTGAAAGTGAATATTACTATTCACTGACTTTATAGTAGCTCACGCAGGAATAGAGAGCAACAAAAGTCTTTCCATAATACAAACTGACTATATAAAGTATAGGTGTGAATAGACTTTTGAGTCCGAAAGAACTTCCCACCAATATATTCGAGATGTTGTATGATGTTTATATAATATCCCTCATAAAGAAAATATACTTTTTGCAGTGCCTGTATTCTGCCCAAGGGAATAATACATATGCACTTCTATATGAAAATTAATAAAAAATACATTTACTATATATGGGCACAGCCATGGAAAACAAAATGGCATTGCAATATATCAACCTATTCACGAGTGACTGTTGAGGAGTTAAAATATTAATGTAAGTGGTGTTCAACATAAGGAGCTACACCTTGACTGATTATGTTAACAGTTTCTCAACACCAACAAAACAAGCCACATTAATATCACTATTTTATTGCACTCCAGTTCTTATACACATATGTAGCACCCTGAGGATTCGGCTGCTACAGGGGTATTGCACCTCAACCCAGAGGTGTGATATTCCACTCCCAGGTAAGGATGGAGTGTGGAACTGAGCTAGTAGGCTGCATGCACTACACACATCCCATTTCCGGGGAACAGACCGATGGTACTCCCACTAGAGAAATGTGCAGGTACGACAGTGTCTGTTCCTGGCTGGAGTGGGAGGGGGGTGGAACATCCCAGTAGTGTAGGGGCAGATAGGGGGAGCAGCCTGGGTAAAGCTAGGAGCTCATTGGGTGCTGGTCACCTGAGCTCACACATAGAGGGAGTATATAAGGTGGGCACCATCTTAGATCAGGGTCAGTCAGTCAGTCAGTCAGTCTGTCTGAGAGCCTGAGAAGCAGAGCAGAGGAGAAGGAAGAGGGACCCAGAGGCGCAGAGGGGACCCCAAGAGCCCATAAGAGAGCTAATAGGGTGAAGGGTCGGCAACAGGGTACCGGATCCCAAGCTGGCAGAGGCTACAGCACACCTTAGCCAGGAACCGGAGGTCGTGGGCAGGATCTGCCACGATCACCCACTAAATCCACCCGGAAGGCAGACCAAGAATAGGGTCAGGGAGCCCAGAGGAGGCTTGACCAACAAGAGGCCCGAGGGAGCCGGACTTAGGTGGATCCCTGGTGGGAACGGCCAGAAGAAGGGAGAGACAGAAAGGAGCTCAGGACCACACTCCGGAGTTGCCTGGGAGTTGACCGAGTCCAGGACCTGGTGGACGCAGCACGGCTTGGGTGGTCACTGCTGTACACAGTGACCCGAGCAACACCAGTAAGTAAAACCCTGGAACTGCATTTTATGCCTCTGAGTCTCCTTGCTGCACCTTCACAACCACCATCCTCCACGGCTGACCCCCTGAGGCTATACCCCTCCCATTGGGGGTTATACTACCTAAGCTGCACACACATCACCAGCCTCAGTGGACCCTGCTGCAGCGGCGGCCGTATTGACCGCAATTCAACGGGTGGCGTAGTCGACACAAAAGAACATCTAGTAACATCATAAGGACTGCCACACACTGAGCTTGACACCCTGGGCACGGACCGGGTCACAGCCACTCGGAGACTACAACCCCCATCTGATCCGGCTCCGGGTATCCCCAACAACACTGGCCCAGGGGGCGCGTCAACTTTGGCGTAGTCGGCAGGATAACGTGCCCGCAACAACCGGGTACTGCGTGCCTGAAGAAAAGTTCACCGTTACCTCAAAAAGAAGTCTCCCGCCGGTTCCGGAGGGTCCCCGCCAACGGACCCCATCACAGGTCGTTTCCCGCCGGTTGTCCGCCATTTGCAGCTTTTTCCCGCCATCCATGGAGTTTCCCGCCACTGGGAGACGATTCCCGCCATTTCCAAAGATTTCCCGCCTTGGAAGAGCGGACGCCATTATGGGCGTGCCAGAGGGTGGCAAGAGGCCACCTCCCATCGTGGGCCAGGTCGAAGAATGGCGCCAAAAGCGGAAACCGCGCCCACCAACAGAGACTGTGATGCTGGAAGTGTCCATCAGCGTAAGAGAACTGCCCCTGGAACTGAAGTTGCCCCGGGACCACCCTCGATGTGGGCGGAGACAGAACAAGAGAACAAAGATGGGTGTCGCCTGGAGCAGTCTGGAGAGAGCGCACCCGGAGACAAGACGTCTGGAAGAGAGTCCAGAGAGAGCCTACCCGGAGATGGAGGGAGAGTCAGGCAGCACCGACCCAGTGGTCAGGAGCCTGTTGCAGGTCGCCACTCCAGAAGGCCTGCTGGAGATTCTAGCACAGCTCCCCCGAGACCGGGAGTGTGCACAGACCGCGTTGGAGGGCCTCGCACGGAGGATGGCCCGGGTGCAGCGGGAGACGTTGGCGGAGTGGAGCCGAGAGATGGCCCAGCAGACCGGCACCCGTCAGCGGAGCACGCCACCCGAGACGAGGAGACAGACCGCCTCTGAGGATGGCGCAGGAGGAATGAAGGCAGGAGACGGCGCCGAGAAGGGAGCTGAACGGACGGAGGCAGGTAAAAGGGACGTCTCTACCCCGAGCCGGGAAACCGCGTGCCTGCCCCAGCTCCCCGTCGCAGAGCCCGAAATTCCCCCTGCCGTGCCTGTCGCTGCATCGTCACTGCCGCCGACTAGGCCTCAACCGGAAACCGCGGCCGCGACCCCTGTGACGTCACACGCCTCGACCTCGAGCGTGGCCAAGCAGGAAATACCACCAGCCTGGTCGCAAGGCCTAGTACCTCCGGGCGCCGCAATACCAACAGCGCTCCCTACCTCCGCGGAGCCACCGGCCTGGCCGCAGGGCCGAGTAACCACGGGCGCCGCCGTTCTTACGGTGCCCTTTGCCTTTAGGGTGCCCCAAGCCTGGTCGCAAGGCCTGGTCGACCCGGGCGCCACTACCATCAACGCGCCCTCAACATCTAGAGTGCCGCACCTGGGTGAAAATCTATTTGCCCAGCATACGTGCCCGGATGGGCAGCCCTTTATATGGCCACCGGAGTTTCACCATCCCCGACTCCGGAAAGAGAGACCCCTAGACGAGCCCCTGATTCCGGCTCCAAAGCCTGTAAAGAGGACCTCGCCCCCGCTGGAGGAGGCACAGTTCGAGTGGGACCCCACCGGAGAAGACCTCATGGGGTTCACTCAGGAGACTCGGGCGGCCGCAGCAGAGCGTGCAGAGTGCTGCCGGCAGCAGCTCGAGGTCTTCGAGAGGGAGCGGAGAGAGAGGCGGGTCCGGGAACAGCAAGCGCAGATAAGGAGCGCGGAGCAGAAGAGCCGGACCAGGAGGAATCCCCGTGCAGCACATGGTCCCCCTTCCACCGGGACTGTGATAAAATTCAACATGCAGCACGGATGGGGCTTTATTAGAGACCATCAGACCCCCGGCGACGTCTTTGTAACCCGCAGAGACGTAGAAAGCCATCTGCCAGAGGGACACAGAGGTCGTGACCTGTATGTAGGGGACGAGGTCACCTTCACCCGGCACAAGTGTGCCAAAGGACCCTACGCCCTCCATGTGCATCGCCTGACGGAGGAGGAGCTGCGGTGTGAGGAGGAGCAAGAGGACCCGGACGGGTCTGAAGAATCTAAAGAAGGAGCAGGAGGACGCCGTCGTTGAAGTACGGTAGAGAGAGACTGTACATAGTTACCCGTCAGGGTATAAGAACTGTTCTAGTTAAAATATAGTCCCCGTTGGGACCAGCCAATTGAACTGATGCCCGTGTGTCCCTAGTTCCTAATACCTGGCCGAGGACTGAGAGCGGCCATATCCCCTTGTATATAGTTGCGCTTCCTAAAGCGCCCCCTACCGGTTTTATAGGAAACTGTTTTCTTCAAGAGACTGTCGCACTTTACCCGGTCACAAGTTGCACAGTGACCGGAGGAACCAGAAACAAGAATGTTATTTATATGAAAAGTTTATTGCTGATATATATATATGATGTTTTCTATGTTTATGTTTATGAAAAAAATTGTATGTTTTGGATGTTTATATTTTACAGCCCGAGGACGTGCTGTGATTTACCAGGGGGGACTGTAGCACCCTGAGGATTCGGCTGCTACAGGGGTATTGCACCTCAACCCAGAGGTGTGATATTCCACTCCCGGGTAAGGATGGAGTGTGGAACTGAGCTAGTAGGCTGCATGCACTACACACATCCCATTTCCGGGGAACAGACCGATGGTACTCCCACTAGAGAAATGTGCAGGTACGACAGTGTCTGTTCCTGGCTGGAGTGGGAGGGGGGTGGAACATCCCAGTAGTGTAGGGGCAGATAGGGGGAGCAGCCTGGGTAAAGCTAGGAGCTCATTGGGTGCTGGTCACCTGAGCTCACACATAGAGGGAGTATATAAGGTGGGCACCATCTTAGATCAGGGTCAGTCAGTCAGTCAGTCAGTCTGTCTGAGAGCCTGAGAAGCAGAGCAGAGGAGAAGGAAGAGGGACCCAGAGGCGCAGAGGGGACCCCAAGAGCCCATAAGAGAGCTAATAGGGTGAAGGGTCGGCAACAGGGTACCGGATCCCAAGCTGGCAGAGGCTACAGCACACCTTAGCCAGGAAACGGAGGTCGTGGGCAGGATCTGCCACGATCACCCACTAAATCCACCCGGAAGGCAGACCAAGAATAGGGTCAGGGAGCCCAGAGGAGGCTTGACCAACAAGAGGCCCGAGGGAGCCGGACTTAGGTGGATCCCTGGTGGGAACGGCCAGAAGAAGGGAGAGACAGAAAGGAGCTCAGGACCACACTCCGGAGTTGCCTGGGAGTTGACCGAGTCCAGGACCTGGTGGACGCAGCACGGCTTGGGTGGTCACTGCTGTACACAGTGACCCGAGCAACACCAGTAAGTAAAACCCTGGAACTGCATTTTATGCCTCTGAGTCTCCTTGCTGCACCTTCACAACCACCATCCTCCACGGCTGACCCCCTGAGGCTATACCCCTCCCGTTGGGGGTTATACTACCTAAGCTGCACACACATCACCAGCCTCAGTGGACCCTGCTGCAGCGGCGGCCGTATTGACCGCAATTCAACGGGTGGCGTAGTCGACACAAAAGAACATCTAGTAACATCATAAGGACTGCCACACACTGAGCTTGACACCCTGCGCACGGACCGGGTCACAGCCACTCGGAGACTACAACCCCCATCTGATCCGGCTCCGGGTATCCCCAACAACACTGGCCCAGGGGGCGCGTCACATACACATAATACATGCATATTCAATGACATTTTTGTGTGCACTTGCCTAGACAACCAATTTTTTGTTTTGTTCATTCACAGCTGTAACACCCATAACTTTTTTTTAAATCTTAGACTCCCTATATGAGGTCTTTTTTTTTTCTATAAAAAATATAGTTTTTTTAATTGTCATTTTTGCCCAAAACATACGTATTTGTATTAACTTATTAACTTTTTCATGGGTTTAATGGAGGAAAAAAAGCGATCATGCCATTTTTATGCTATTTACCAATTACTATTAATAAGATGTTCACTAAATTCTACATGTTGTTACAAATAAAGAGATACTAAATTTGTCCATATTGCTGATTTGTGATGACTATTTTTATAAAGTATATTAATAAGTGATTATTGTAATTTTTTTCATTATTTTTTAGTTTTTATTTCTCCCTAATATGGCGAGATGTATCTATATATTCCAATACAATATGAATATGCAGATAACGAAGAAAAATACCATTTAGATTTTTAAGCTGAGAAAATCCTCCTACACTTAGCAGTTCATCCTGTGGCTCAATACTAAAGTTTCTGCCTGCCATGCTAGTTTGTGAGTTTGAATCAAAGGAAAAGCCCAAACTTTAAGGAAAGAATTAACTATGTATGAAAGCATGTTCTATGCACAGACAAATGCTGGGGTTTATATTCCAATGTCCTGAGCCAGACTGACTGAGATGCATTCAGTGTGGCTGACCCCCTATAGGAACATTTACACTGACATTTTTATACCCATTCTTTTGTTCTGTTAGAATATAGAACACAGTCAGAAGTGTCTGTTTGACAGTAAAACGTGTACCTCTGCCTCTTTAAATAAATGTAATATTACAATTATGTTTTGGAAAGCAAGAAAATATGCTCCCGTTATTCAGCACCGCACAGTGTGTGCAGCAATCACACATCACTGGGCATTTAGACACTTTGGTAAAATGTGTTGTCTCATTAGAAATAACAATATTCAAAACAATTAAAAGATGCTCAGAGCCTGAACAGATCACACTTCCATCAGCATCACTCAGAGCATAAATGATGAGAAAAAAAACATTAATTACAAAGAATTAAAAGATCCAGCGACAGCTGAAAGTTTTGGTACAGAGTCAGGAAAAGCACATTTTCGGTGGCAGTGAGTGTCCTGGGACTTACCCCCTCCATATTTCCTCTCATCTTGTGGTAATAGGATACAGTAGCCAAGCAGTCTGTAGTAACACTGGCTAAATTGATTTCTATGTGGGAGGAGGATGTGTTTTAAAAGTGGTTAAGATGATGTTGCTGTTTTCTCGCCTTGTCTGTCCAAGCTAATAAGCAGAAGGTGAAAGTGGCTAATTTGGAATCACATCCAGATTTTCAATAAAGTATTTATGTGACCCAAAATTTAACTCATAATGTACAGATATATGAAATCTGTAATAACTGTATCAACCTAAGGTCATGTTCAAACGTTCACTATTTGATCAGTATTTTCCATCAGTAAGTATCTGTTTATAGGAGGATGCACCCATCAGTTATAATTCCACCAGCGGCACTAAAAACCCACTCTGACAAAACGCTAGCGGCAGGGCAGGCCAGGACCTCCAAGGCGTAGAGAGCCAATTCATGCCACGTGTCCAGCTTGGATACCCAATAATTATAAGGCACAGAGGAATCACGGAGGACGTTGGTACGGTCGGCAAGGTACTCCCTCATCATCTTTCGAAACTTTGCACTCCTTGTGAGAGTACCCCGCGCCTTAGGGCCTGTGCGATGGGAGGATCTGAGAAAACTGTCCCAGAACTTTGACAGTGTTCCCCTGCCTCTGCTGGATTGCATTTGTGTCTCTCTCGCCTGTACTCCTTGGTTGTCCAACGAACTGTGACCTCTGCCGCCAGCGTTTTCAGATGGGAATTTTTTAAATAATTCCATAACAAGAGCCTTCTCATACTGTACCATTTTATTAGACCTGTCCTGCAAGAGATTAAGAGACATAAAGTTCTCCCTGTAACGTGGGTCGAGAATCGTCACTGTGGCGCCCTGCTGCGCAGGGTGCCACAGAATCCAGAAGGGTGCACGGATGGATTTCTCCACAAGAGGCCCTCAGTACATGCAAACACCTCCACCTTCTACCTCATACAGGCAGAGGGAGCCCTGATAGGGATATATAAAGGGAAGGTGGAGCTAGGCAGCTCAGTCAGAGAATAGTTTCTAGTTAAGTCTAAAGTCAGTGTTCAGAGAGGAGCACGCAGGCTGCTGTGTGAGGCAAACTAGGCCTCCAGTAGCAATGAAGCCTAGTGAGGGCCCCGAGCGTGGCCGAAGGCGAGTGGAAGAAAGAGTGACAAAAAGGGGGCAGAGGAGCATACCAGGCTCACCCCAGTATATGTACCGGACACCGGGTCCGAGCCTACAGGGACCCTTTACACCCAGTAGGGATAATCGGAATCCCAGGAGGACTACAAGTCCCTGGCAAACCTGAAGCTAGACACATACAGGACCAGGAACCACGAAGGCCCCGACATCCAGGGAAAGTGGTTACCAAGCGGAGGTCCTACTTCAGAGCAACAGGTGGAGTAAAAACAAGACACATAAGCTAGGCACAGTTGCAGGCTGGCCAGGAGCTTACACAGAGGCAGGCACGGATCAGGAGGCCTTATACCCGCTCCCTAGGGAGAAGTCCAAAAGTGCGCCCTTCACCTAGATTACCCTGGACCGTATCTACCAGCTGTACCAGTAAAGGTAACGAAGCAAAACCCCCTGTCTCTGTCCGTTAATCCTGCTGCGTTCTCTACCTGCACAACAACGCCCAGCACACCATTCTACCATCTATCTATCTACACTGCCCTGAGGCCCACTCCACCTGTGGGGAGCTGTACCATCTTTAGCTGCCTTGTCACCTGCCTCAGAGGACTGCTGCAGCGCTGGTGACCTTCACCAGATACCACAGGTGGCGTCACAAATTTCTCCGAACTTTATTAATAATCGCTACCACCCTGGGCCAGCCACCGTGATATATATATATACTGTCCCCAAACAGTAAGGCCCACGGGGGCGTGACATCCCAACTGGCGTCATGAACAGGATTGCGTGCCCGTTGCCACCGGGTACTGTGCGCCTTAAAAGACTGTAAATCATACCGTGGTGAAGTTTTTCCTGCCAGTTGCCGCTGTTTCCCGCCATTATCTGCCATTTTCGGGTCACCACGCAGGAAGAAGATGGGCGTAACCACTGGAAGCGTGCGAAGTTGAGGACATGCCCCGCCCCTGACGTCGTACCAGGAAGCTTCAGGTCCTGGAAGGAGCCAGAGGACGCTCTGACGTCAGAAGCGAGCGACGCAAGGTCCTGAAAGAAGACCGTCGCCAGCGGAGCTGCGGCCTACCTAAAAGAAAAGTTCAGAAGGTAGGCTCCGGTTCACTAGGGGGGCGCAACGATGTCTGAGCCCAGCAGAGCGCCGGAATAACGGTTAACGGCCCTGATGTCCCACTTGCGCTCAACGCTGAGCAGGCTGAAGCGGGCGCTCCACCAGCAGGGCCTGTAACCCGTGTCATACCTATGGCCCTGCCGTATATCCCGGGAGTGAAGTGGTTCCCCCAGTATAACGGCAAACCGGACACCCTGTCCGGATTCAAGAGGAAGATATGCGGCATACTGGACATGTACTCTATGACTGGCAAGCAGAGAGCCGCTGTAGTATTGGGACAATTGACTGGTGCCTCTGAGCGAGAAGTTGAAACCTGGCCAGCCGCAGACCAAGAATCAGTGTCCACCATCTTTAAGAGACTGCAAACTGCATTTGAAAACCGCACTGAAACAGATCTCCGGATGAGGTTCTACCATTGTGTCCAAAAACCTGAGGACAATATCCGGGACTATGCCTAGCGCTTACAGGAGGCCCTGCGGTCCCTGAAACAGGTTAGTCCAGCCAGCATCCATGATGAAAATAAAGTGCTGACGGAACAGTTCATCCGGGGGTTAAAGTCCCAAGAAGAGAGCAGAACTGTACGGTGGTGGGCCTTAGACCATCCAGATGCCACCTTTGACACCCTTACGGACATGGCTATAAAGGGCCTGCAGCCCCTGGAAACCACAGACACTGCTATCCAGCGTTACCAGGGTGGGGCCACCCCAGTGCCTGCAGCACCCGCCGCTCCTTCACTAACCGCCGAAACAAGGATGCAAACAGTGCCCCCTAGCGAGCTGGACAGCTTACGCTCTGAAGTGCGCCAGTTAAGCAAAACCCTGGCCACTGTCATGAGCACCCTGCAGCTGCGGACGGAGCCTGAGCCGGAAGGAAGGATCATGCTAGCCGACAGCCCTGAGGATGTCCCCTGGATGAGAAGAAGAAGGAGGACAACACCACCCCGGAGGGGGGCAACGCCGCCCCGTGGAAGGACCAACGACCAACACCGCCCTCCAGAAGATTTCATCTGCTACCGCTGCCATAAAGCAGGCCACACCACGAGGAGGTGTCCTTTAAAAGAGAAAACCCTCGGGTCGAGGGCCGGCACCCAGGAGTAGACCAACCAGGCCAAACAAACTGGTACCGCCGGTTCGTGGGAGAAAGACCTTTCCTGTCCATTGTGCTGGTCGGCATCGCGACCCCTACCCTGCTGGACACAGGATCTCAGGTAACCATTATGCCTGATGTCCTCTACAAAAGGTTCTGGTCCATAGACGAACTGAGCCCGCCAGCTCCAAACCTTTCCGTGTATGCCTCCAATGGCTTTCCCCTTAACCTAGTCGGGGTTAAGAATGTGGCAGTAAAGGTGGGAAGAGTGGAACTGAAGGACCAGGGACTAATTGTATTAGAGACTAATCCTGATGATACAGACTTGTATATGGTACTTGGCACAAATATTGTTAGTAACTGTTTGGGAGAAGTGTTGTTCTTGCTCCAACAGATGGCTGACACCGCCAGACCAGGGCAGAGGAGGGTGCTCCAGAAAGAGATCCGAGGCCTTATGTACCAGCAACAGGTAAAACTATCAGGTGGTGAAATTGGTAATGTGCGGGTGACAGACCCGATAACCATTGTGATTCCCCCAATGAGTGAAATGCTGATTTGGTGTAGAGCAGCAATAGGTCTCAAAGGACGGAGCTACCAGGCGGTAGTAGAGCCCCTTAGCTCGGAGCATAGACCTACACTTTTGACGGCCAGAGGGATAGTGGATGTACGCAATGGGAGGGTGCTCGTGCAGCTCCTAAACTACGGGGAGGACGAGGTTAGATTACCACGCTACGCCACTGTTGCCAAACTGTACACAGTAGATAACAACTCCATACACACGGCGGAGTCCTTAACCTCACCAGACAAAGTGGAGGATAATGACCCGGGAACCCAGGTGGAGGATTGGTGTCAACAGCTCCATGTTGGGACAGACACCACTCTTGCCCATCAGAAGCAGGGTGTACTTCGGGTGGTTTAGGAATACGAGCAGGTATTCAGTAAACACCCACTTGTCTTTGGGAGGATTAAAGGGTTACAACACCACATCCCCACAGGTGACCATTCACCCATCAAAGAATGTTACAGGCCTATACCACCAGCACACTACCAGAAGGCGAAGGAGATGCTGCACGACATGAAGAAGGTAGGGGTAGTAAGGGATAGTTGTAGTCCTTGGGCAGCTCCCCTAGTTCTAGTCAGGAAAAAGGACGGAAGCATGAGAATGTGTGTAGATTACAGACAAGTAAATCGCATTGCACATAAAGATGCATACCCTTTACCACGTATAAAGGAATCCCTGGCTGCCTTAAAGTCTGCAAATTACTTCTCCACCCTTGACTTCACTAGTGTTTAATGGCAACTAGCTGTTGCTGAGGAGGATCGGGAGAAGACGGCCTTCACCACCCCGATGGGACTCTGAGAGTTCAACAGTATGCCGTTCGGACTCTGCAATGCCCCCAGAACGTTCCAGAGGTTGATGGAGTGCTGCCTGGGACACCGCAACTTCGAGACTGTACTACTATACCTGGATGACGTGATAGTGTACTCCAGAACATATGAGGACCACTTGAAGCACCTGGCAGAGGTATTTGAGTCACTATCCCGGTATGGGATGAAGCTGAAGCCCTCAAAGTGCCACCTGCTCAAGCGAAAGGTACAGTACCTGGGGTACATCGTCAGTCCAGAAGGAGTAGCACCAGACCCGGAGAAGGTCACTGCCATCCAGAAATGGCCGGAGCCGAAGAGCCTCAAGGAGGTACTTCAGTTCCTGGCACTAGTCGGGTATTACCGGAGGTTTGTGAAGGACTATACCAAGAAGGCGGCGCCTTTGCAAGATCTCCTGGTAGGACAGTCCGGGAGAGGCAGAAACCCCCTGTTCCAGTGGGGTAAGGAGCAAGCTGAATCATTTAAGGTGATGAAGGAGATCCTGACCGGCGAAGAGATCCTAGCCTACCCTGACTACAGCCAACCGTTCCTGCTGTACACAGATGCCAGCAACGAGGGATTAGGAGCTGTGTTAAGTCAGAAGCAGAATGGCCAAGAGAAGGTGATCTCCTATGCAAGCAGGAAGCTCCGCCCGACCGAGAGGATCCCAGAGAACTATAGCAGCTTCAAGTTGGAGTTCCTGGCCCTGGTCTGGGCCATCACCGAGTGGTTCAAGCACTACCTAGCCTCCAGTAAATTCACTGCCTTCACTGATAACAACCCCTTGACTCATCTTGAAACAGCCAAGCTAGGAGCCATGGAGCAATGATGGATGGCTCGGCTGTCAAACTACCAATTCACTATTAAGTACCAGGGGGGCCGCAAGAACGCCAACACCGATGCCCTGTCCAGTATGCCTCACCAGTCGGACACTGAAGAAGAAGTGGATGACCTGGAAGAGATTGAGCTACCTGCCTTTCACCGTAATGGAATGGTCCACGAGCAACGAGCCTCCAGGAGGCATCGCGGTAAGACGCTAAACCCTCTGCCTCACCACAGCTGGAAAGAGACTCAGGACAGCGACCCGGTTGTCAGGAGTATTAAAGAACTGATAACCCAGGAAGGTTCCTCCCTGGAGAAGGAAGCGTCTCTACAAGCCAAGGAACTGTGGGGTGAGAGAAGCCGGCTGTTCATCTCTAGGGAGAAGCTGTGCCGAAGGTACGTCAACCCGAGGACCCATGAGATGGTGTGGCAGATCGTAGTGCCCAGGACGGACATCCAGATGGTGTTGGAGGCCTACCACGATCAAGCGGGGCACTTTGGCTGGAAGAAGCTAGAAACCCTGCTAAAAGGTCGGTTTCACTGGGTTAGAATGCGGAGCTCCATAGAGAGATGGTGCCGAGACTGTGGACCGTGTAGCCTCAGAAGGAAAGCCTACAGCAGCCAGAAGGCACCCCTGCAACCCATAAAGATAACTCGACCCTTGGAGATCGTGGCCCTGGATCATGTCAAGCTGTCACCCAGCAGGTCAGGATACTCCTTTGCCCTGACCATGGTGGATCACTACTCCCGGTTCCTGGTGGTCGCCCCCGTCAAGGATCTGACGGCAGAAACTGCGGCAAAGACGTTTCAGGCATACTTCTGCAGGCCCCATGGATACCCAGAGCAGGTGCTGACAGATCAAGGCTCAGCCTTTGAGGCCGAATTGTTCAAAGAGTTCTGTCATCTGTACGGCTGTAAAAAGATCTGGACTACACCGTACCACCCCCAAACCAACGGTCTCTGTGAAAAGATGAATAACATCGTCATCGACCTGCTGAAGACCTTACCATTAGAGGAGAGAAATCAGTGGCCAGACCTACTACCTGACCTGGTAGATCTGTACAACTACATACCTGTGAGTTCCACCAATTGTACTCCAGCATATCTCATGCGAGCCAGACCCGGGAAGTTGCCCATGGACCTGGAGCTTGGTGTAGTAGAACCAGAAGCAGATATGTCCACTGAGGACTGGGACACGACCAGACAGGAGCAGTACAGAAGAGTACAGGCCTGTGTCGAAGACAGTCTAAACAGGGTAAGAGACAAGCAGGAAGCCCACTACAATAAAAGTGCACCAGGAGAACCCTTCACACCAGGAGAACTGGTCTTAAAGAGGAAAAGGAGAAACCACAAACTTGATGACCAGTGGGAGAGAGAACCCTACACTGTGTTAAAGTCAAGATTCGATAGCAAGAAGACCAGTCTAATTACCAAGGACGGAGGAAGAACAACTGCAATGGTATCAAGAGATCACCTGAAGTTGTGTCCAGGTCTGCTAAAGCCCCAGGAGGAAGTGCCTCTCACCGTACCGGAGGAGCCTGAAGAAGAAGTACTCCACACTGAATTAGGAAATTTCCCGCCTGATTGGCCCCAAATAGGAGGAGCAGTGATAATACCTGTGATCCCCTTCTTCCAACAGCCAGAAGACCCTCCACAGCAAGAAGAACCTATAAGTGCTCCAGAAGAGCCTGCTCAAGAAGAATCCCCAGAAGAAGGATCCCTGGTTGGAGCAGAGCAAGAAGGCCCAGCCAATGGTATACTTGCCAGTCCCATGGAGAGGTTAAGGCAGTATTACAACCTACCCACACATAGAACTGACAGGGTAACGAACACAGATACCATCCACACTCCCGTTCTACGTAGATCCACACGTAGCACCAGAGGCCAGGCCCCTGTTAGGTTTAGCGAATAAGCAGAAATACCTACAGTATAAATAGTTGCCCCTGGGGTATGTTATAATTGTGAAATTGCCATGTATTTAACTAATGTTTTGTTTTGCCTTGCTTATGGACAATATAGATGACATGGACACTTTTCTATTGTATTTAGTTACCTGTAAGGGTATATATAAAAAGACTCTGTGGCTGAGGACTGTGAGCAGCCCAAAAACTGTTCATGTACATACAGTGCTGGCCAAATGTATTGGCACCCCTGCAATTCTGTCAGATAATACTCAGTTTCTTCCTGAAAATGATTGCAATCACAAATTCTTTGGTATTATTCTCTTCATTTAATTTGTCTTCAATGAAAAAAACACAAAAAGAATTGCCCTAAAGCCAAATTGGATATAATTCCACACCAAACCTAAAAAAGGGGGTGGACAAAAGTATTGGCACCCTTTGAAAAATCATGTGATGCTTCTCTAATTCATGTAATTAACAGCACCTGTAACTTACCTGTGGCACCTAACAGGTGTTGGCAATAACTAAATCACACTTGCAGCCAGTTAACATGGATTAAAGTTGACTCAACCTCTGTCCTGTGTCCTTGTGTGTACCACATTGAGCATGGAGAAAAGAAAGAAGACCAAAGAATTGTCTGAGGACTTGAGAAACCAAATTGTGAGGAAGCATGAGCAATCTCAAGGCTACAAGTCCATCTCCAAAGACCTGAATGTTCCTGTGTCTTCCGTGCGCAGTGTCATCAAGAAGTTTAAAGCCCATGGCACTGTGGCTACCCTTCCTAGATGTGGACGGAAAAGAAAAATTGACGAGAGATTTCAACGCAAGATTGTGCGGATGGTGGATAAAGAACCTCGACTAACATCCAAACAAGTTCAAGCTGCCCTGCAGTCCTAGGGTACAACAGTGTCAACCCGTACTATCCGTCGGCGTCTGAATGAAAAGGGACCGTATGGTAGGATACCCAGGAAGACCCCACTTCTTACCCCGAGACATAAAAAAGCCAGGCTGGAGTTTGCCAAAACTTACCTGAGAAAGCCTAAAACGCTTTGGAAGAATGTTCTCTGGTCAGATGAGGCAAAAGTAGAGCTTTTTGGGAAAAAGCATAAACATAGAGTGTACAGGAAAAAAAAAGAGGCATTCAAAGAAAAGAACACGGTCCCTACAGTCAAACATGGCAGAGGTTCCCTGATGTTTTGGGGTTGCTTTGCTGCCTCTGGCACTGGACTGCTTGACCATGTGCATGGCATTATGAAGTCTGAAGACTACCAACAAATTTTGCAGCATAATATAGGGCCCAGTGTGAGAAAGCTGGGTCTCCCTCAGAGGTCATGGGTCTTCCAGCAGGACAATGACTCAAAACACACTTCCAAAAGCACTATAAAATGGTTTGAGAGAAAGCACTGGAGACTTCTAAGGTGGCCAGCAATGAGTCCAGACCTGAATCCCATAGAACACCTGTGGAGAGATCTCAAAATGGCAGTTTGGAGAAGGCACCCTTCAAATATCAGGGACCTGGAGCAGTTTGCCAAAGAAGAATGGTCTACAATTCCAGCAGAGCATTGTAAGAAACTCATTGATGGTTACCGGAAGCGGTTGTTCGCAGTTATTTTGGCTAAAGGTTGTGCAACCAAGTATTAGGCTGAGGGTGCCAATACTTTTGTCCGGCCCTTTTTTGGAGTTTTGTGTGAAATGATCAATGATTTGATTTTTGCTTCATTCTCTTTTGTGTTTTTCCTTGCAAGCAAATTAAATGAAGAGAATAATACCAAAGAATTTGTGATTGCAATCATTTTCAGGAAAAAACTGAGTATTATCTGATAGAATTGCAGGGGTGCCAATACTTTTGGCCAGCACTGTAATTGCACTCCCTGGAGTGCCTTGTTACTGACCACTGAACAAAAACCCGTTTGGCGTGGCGGAAGACCTGGTCCATCACCTGGATCACCTATGCCAGAGGTCCCCAACCGCCGGTCCGCGGACCAGGACCGGGCCGTTGGGGTTTTTCAGCCGGTCCGCGGGGAGAGGGGGCCCCTCCAGCCTCCAGCAGGGCCGCCATCAGGGCATGACTGCCCTGACTCCAGTATGGGGCCCGGCCGGTAGGAGCCCCCTCGGAGCCCCCCTCTTGTGCGTCTCTCTCCTCATGGGGCCCCCGGCCGCATGCTAAGCGCCGGGTCCGGGACATCTTAGCGCTGCGCTGCTGCGGCAGCACCTTCATGATTCCCCTGACTTCCGGTCATGTGACGGCGCCGTCACATGGCCGGAAGTCAGGAGAACCTGGTGTCAGCGATTTGGACGAGCGCCAGGATTCTGCAGGGATCGCATGGGGGTAAGTATAACAAGTTTTATTTTTTTTTAAATACAATTAACTAGGAGTGGGGGGAATGGGAGATGCACATGGGGGGAGGGGAGAGATGAGAGATGCACATGGGGGAGGGGAGAGATGAGAGATCCACATGGGGGGGAGGGGAGAGATGAGAGATGCACATGGGGGAGGGGAGAGATGAGAGATCCACATGGGGGGGAGGGGAGAGATGAGAGATGCACATGGGGGAGGGGAGAGATGAGAGATCCACATGGGGGGAGGGGAGAGATGAGAGATGCACATGGGGGGAGGGGAGAGATGAGAGATGCACATGGGAGGGAGGGGAGAGATGAGAGATGCACGGGGGGGTGAGAGATGCACGGGGGGGTGAGAGATGCACGGGGGGGATGAGAGATGCACGGGGGGGGGATGAGAGATGCACGGGGGGTGGATGAGAGATGCACGGGGGGGTGAGAGATGCACGGGGGGGTGAGAGATGCACGGGGGGGATGAGAGATGCACGGAGGGGATGAGAGATGCACGGGGGGTGGATGAGAGATGCACGGAGGGGGATGAGAGATGCACGGAGGGGGATGAGAGATGCACGGGGGTGAGCTGCACATGGGGGGGTGAGAGATGCACATGGGGGGGTTATGTTTACATAACTTTGTTGCCTTATGAAGGGCGGGGGGGGCCCCCAAAAATTTCTTGCACAGGGGCCCACTACAGTCTGTGTCCGCCCCTGGGATGAAGTAAATGCAGCTGAACAGCAGCTGTCAGGACAGCTGCCCTGTCCTGCTGCAGGGCGTGATGGGGCCTCAGTGATGCGGCTCCTGGCACAGCACATTATGTGGGGCTCCTGGCATAGCTCCTGGCGGGGACCTGGTCTACACTATATGATAAGTATGCACTAAACTCCAAATCCCTCCATTACCCCGCCCCCATATGACCAAAGCCCCGCCCACCCCACCCCCTCCTTGCTGGGCCATGGAAAAATGATCTTGCTTCAAGCCGGTCCCTGGTGCAAAAAAGGTTGGGGACCACTGACCTATGCCCTGCAGCCACGCCTAGGGCCTACGTTGAGGGTTTTGAGCGGGTCCCTCATGCTACTTATCTACTTTTGGTGAAAAGGACACCAGGTTATTGGACTTGCCGTAACCTTATTATTGTAAATATTGATGTAATTGTTATTATTGTTGTTTAACTTGTTTTTGCAAAAATGCTTCAGTCCAGGAGTACTGAGTTTTACTAGGGGGGAATGTGGCGCCCTGCTGCGCACGGCGCCACAGAACCCGGAAGGGTGCACAGACGGATTTCTCCACAAGAGGCCCTCACTGCATGCAAACACCTCCACCTTCCACCTCATACCAGCAGAGGGAGCCCTGATAGGGATATATAAAGGGAAGGTGGAACTAGGCAGCTCAGTCAGAGAATAGTTTCTAATTACAGTCAGTCTAAAGTCAGTGTTCAGAGAGGAGCACGCAGGCTGCTGTGTGAGGCAAGCTAGGCCTCCAGCAGCACTGAAGCCTAGTGAGGGCCCCGAGCATGGCCGAAGGCGAGTGGAAGAAAGAGTGACAAAAAGGGGGCAGAGGAGCATACCAGGCTCACCCCAGTATTTGTACCGGACACCGGGTCCGAGCCTACAGGGACCCTTTACACCCAGTAGGGATAATCGGAATCCCAGAAGGACTACAAGTCCCTGGCAACCCTGAAACTAGACACATACAGGACCAGGAACCATGAAGGCCCCGACGTCCAGGGAAAGTGGTTACCAAGTGGAGGTCCTACTTCAGAGCAACAGGTGGAGTAAAAACAAGACACATAAGCTAGGCACAGTTGCAGGCTGGCCAGGAGCTTGCACAGAGGCAGACACGGATTAGGAGGCCTTATACCCGCTCCCTGGGGAGAAGTCCAAAAGTGCGCCCTTCACCTAGAGTACCCTAGACCGTATCTATCAGCTGTACCAGTAAAGGTAACGAAGCAAAACCCCCTGTCTCTGTCCGTTAATCCTGCTGTGTTCTCTACCTGCACAACAACGCCCAGCACACCATTCTACCATCTATCTATCTACACTGCCCTGAGGCCCGCTCCACCTTTGCGGAGCTGTACCATCTTTAGCTGCCTTGTCACCTGCCTCAGAGGACTGCTGCAGCGCTGGTGACCTTCACCAGACACCACAGTTTCTCCGAACTTTATTAATAATCGCTACCCCTTTTGTGCACTGTCCGCCCTGGGCCAGCCACCGTGATATATATATATATATATACTGTCCCCAAACAGTAAGGCCAACTGGGGCGCGACATCACTAACCAGTAATGACTGTCACCCAAAATTTGGACAATGCGAGGGTCACGGGAAAGGCAGCGTAACATAAACTCAGCCATGTGTGCCAGACTGCAAGGAGGGAAGACTTCCGTGTCCTCACCAAGAGGACAACTGACCATGCTCTCCTCCTCATCCTCCGCCTCCCTGTCCTCAGGCCATCCACGCTGAACAGATGATATGACAGTTGTGCAGGTAGTACCGTCTATAGCGCAGGAAACTAGCTCCTGTACTTCCTCCTCCTCCTTCTCTTTCTCATTGTCACCCAATCCACATTGGGATAAGATGAGGCTGGGCTGTGTGTAATCACCCTGTATGGTTCCTTGCTCCATCTCATCGTGCTCCTCCTGCAATGCATCCTCTTTAATTGTGAGCAGAGAGCGTTTCAGAAGACAGAGAAACGTGATGGTGACGCTAATTATGACGTCATCGCTGCTCACCATCTTGGTGGAGTCCTCAAAGTTTTGGAGGATGGTACATATGTCTGACATCCATGTCCACTTCTGAGGTTTTATGTGTGGAGTCGTTACCTGAATACTGACTGCCTTGTTGATGCTGGTAGTCAACAACTGCCCTCTTCTGCTCACAAATCCTTCCCAACAACTGCAATGTAGAGTTCCAATGCGTGGGAACATTGCAGATCAGTCGGTGAGCCGGAATCTGCAAACGCTGCTGAAGCATGGCAAGGGCGGCGGAAGATGTAGCTGACTTTCTAAAATGGGCACACAGGTGGTGTACTTTGACAAGCAGATCCGATAGATCCGGGTAGGTTTTGACAAACTGCTGAACCACGAGGTTAAGCAAATGGGCCAGGCATTGTATGTGTGTGAGCTCGCCTTGTCTCAGAGCCTGCCACCAGGTTCCGGCCATTGTCACACATGACCATGCCTGACTGTGGGGTCAGCGATGTCAGCCACAGATCTGCCTGCTCTTTCACAGCTGTCCACAACTCTTCAGCGTTGTGCGGTTTTGTCACAGCATATTAGCTTCAGAACAGCCTGTTGCCGTTTGGCCGAGGCAGTGCTGCAGTGCTTGCAGCTTGCGACTGATGTGGTCATTTTGGAGATGGAGGCTGAAGAGGAGGTGAAGGAGGAGGTGCAGAAGCTGTAGAATGTGGGGGCAACCCTGATTGACACAGGGCCCGCAATCCTCGGCGTCGGGAGGACGTGTTCCGTCCCAAGGTCCCACTGGGTTCCGGCTTCCACTATATTAACCCAGTGTGCCGTCAGTGAGATGTACCATCCCTGCCCACAAGCACTCGTCCACGTGTCCGTGGTTAGGTGGACTTTCCCAGTAACTGCATTGTTGAGGGCAGTCTAATGTTGTGGGAGACGTGCTCGTGTAATGCGGAGACGGTACACCGGGAGAAATAGTGACGGCTGGGGACCGAGTACCGAGAGACGGCCGCTGCCATCAGGTTGTGGAAAGCTTCCGTCTCCACGAGCCTAAAAGGCAACATTTCGAGTGCAAGCATTAGCGAAATGTGTGAATTTAGTAGTGTGGCCTGTTGGGTGTTGGCTGCGTATTTGCGCTTACGTTCCAAGGACTGGGGTAGGGACAACTGAACAGTGTGCTGGGACAAGGACGTGGATGTGCTTGCTGATGGTGCTAGTTGAGAGTGTTCAACGACAGGTGCAGGGGGGGAGGCATCTTGGCAAGCACCAGGGACAGGGGATAGGTGTGCACGCACAACAGTGGAATAAGCAGTGGTGTCACCCACAGACACTGTTGCTGGACCCTGGGGTTCGACCCACTTATTCGGGTGCTTTGCTGCCATGTGCCAGATCATGTTGGTTGTGGTCAGACTGCTGGTTTTGCTACCCCTGCTGATGCTGGTCTGGCAGGTGGTGCAAATGGCCTTTTTGGGGTTATCTGCAGAGTCTTTAAAAAATAACCAGACTCGAGAAGACATAACAGTTGTACTGGTAACTTCCGTCGTGTTGGCATTACAAGGAACGCTTTCCCGCCTTGTGTCTGCAGCCTGTTTTCCTGCCTGTTGTGGTGCTATGCCTCCCTCCCCCTGTGTGCTGCTTTCCTCTCTCTGTATGTCCCTCTGCCAGGTTGGGTCAGTTACTACATCATCCACCACCTCGTCTTCCACTTTCGCACCCTGGTCCTCCTCCTGACTTTCTGGCAATTGTGTCTCATCATCATTATCCACCTCTTGTGACAGTAATTGCACTTTCCCACCGTCGCCTTCATGTGACCGTGGCAGCTCCAATATTTGGGCATCGCTACACGCGTTCTCCTCTTGACTCGCTTGAAGCTGGCCGGGCGAGAGGCCCGAATCTACAAATGGAAAAGTAAACTGCTCTTCTGAGTGTCCAAGTGTGGGATCAGTGTTCTCCGGGCACTCAGCATGATGGGAGGAAGGAGGATCAGGATGAGGAATATGCTGTCCAGACTCACGGCTACTGAGACTTGACCATGTGGAAGACAGGGTGGTGGTGGTGGCGGGAAAGTGACTGGAAGCATTATCTGCTATCCAACCACCAACCTTTTGACACTGCTCTGAGTTCAATAGTGGTGTAGTGTGATCCCCTAGTAATTGGGACAGGAAGATCGAGCGACAAGATGTGGGTGTTTGAACAAACCAAGGCCAACCATAAGACGCTAAATGAACCACGGTACCTGAACAAACACGTTGAGTCCCGGGTCCAGAAAAGCCTACTCATATCATCAATCAAAAAACAGGAGAACAAAAAATGAGTAATTAGGCAAAATAAGTAAAGTTTTATTAATAGATAAATTCAAGACATGAAGGTATACAAAATACTTAGAATGGGGGAATAAAGTGCGAGGTGCCAGAGAAAAGGGACGGAGGGGGGAGATTTTCTGGGAGGGCAAGAACAATCACAATAGTTTAAATATATGTATACATGACCAAAGGTAGATATGCATCAATAAAATCGACAGGAGAGAGTAACTGGGACAGTAAAAGAGGCTCACCCCCATGAAACAGCAAAAGTCTCCTAGTCAATGCTAGATAGAGAATGTATATACAACACAGATCCTGTTCAATGGCAGGGGATGAGGTCTCAAGTTAAGGGCAATTATAACTGCAAAAAACATGTCAATAAATAGAGGGTGGACTGCAGTAATGTCCCAGAGAGATTCCCAGACTCATGAGCCATAACACTGACCCATGAGGTCAGTAGAGGAGAGCCCACAGTTCCCAGATACCCCCAGGATGGCACATGTGGAGAAGAACGCGCCCCGACGCGCGTTTTGCCGATCTTTCTCAAGAGGCGCATTGAAGATGTGGGTGTTTGTTGTGGCACAATTTCAGCTTGCTCACGGCCACGTACCGGGCCACTGCATACACCATCACCATCACGTCCACTTCCCCATCCCTTGCCACACACCTTGCCCATTTTTAATGGAGGACAATATTTTCCTCGTACACGAGAAATGGCTGATTTTGGAACGCAGTTATATGTGATATTTCTGACAGAGAACCACAATTTTAAATAGCAGGTCTGTAATTTACTAATATTATTCCACACAGAGACCTAGTGTGAATAGCTTGACCGATACACTGCAATGAAATGAAAATGAAAGAAATGTCTGATTTTGGAACAGTCTTATAGGTGATATGTCTGACAGAGAACCACGGTTTTAAATAGCAGGCTTGTAATTTACTAATACTATTCTTCACAGACACCTAGTGTGAATAACTTGACCAACACACTGTAACAGAATGGAAATGGAAGAAATGTCTGATTTTGGAACAATCTTATAGGTGATATGTCTGACAGAGAACTACGGTTTTAAATAGCAGGCCTGTAATTTACGAATACTATTTTACACAGAGACCTAGTGTGAATAGCTTGACTGACACACGGCAACAGAATGGAAAAGGAGGCCAATATTTTCCTAGTTCAGTTTAAATTTCTGGATTTTTATCACTGAAATATGGAACAAATCTGGCTGTATTCTGTAGTGAGAACAAGCAAATGGAGCAGAAAAATGGTGTATTCTGGATTGATTTTAAAGCAAATAACCAGGATTAAGATAAAAAAAAATTTGCCCTGGCCCCTGATATCTAGGGCTATGTCTACAAATATCTGTAACTATTACAGCAGCAGACAGGACGTTCAATGGACCCTGTTGTGCTGTATCATACACTTCAGTCTGCCACATACACTGCCTGCCTAGCACTGATTATATGCAGCTGGATTAGTCCTCAGAAGGACTGTTAGTTCAGATGGATATATACACTGCACAAAAAATAAAGGGAACACTTAAACAACAGAATATAACTCCAAGTAAATCAAACTTCTGTGAAATCAAACTGTCCACTTAGGAAGCAACACTAATTGACAATCAATTTCACATGCAGTTGTGCAAATGGAATAGACAATAGATGGAAATTATTGGCAATTAACAAGACACCCTCAATAAAGGAGTGGTTCTGCAGGTGGGGACCACAGACCACATCTCAGTACCAATGCTTTCTGGCTGATGTTTTGGTCACTTTTGAATGTTGGTTGTGCTTTCACACTCGTGGTAGCATGCAACGGACTCTACAACCCACAGAAGTTGCTCAGGTAGTGCAGCTCATCCAGGATGGCACATCAATGCGAGCTGTGGCAAGAAGGTTTGCTGTGTCTGTCAGCATAGTGTCCAGAGGCTGGAGGCGCTACCAGGAGACAAGCCAGTACACCAGGAGATGTGGAGAAGGCCGTAGGAGGGCAACAACCCAGCAGCAGGACCGCTACCTCCGCCTTTGTGCAAGGAGAAACAGGAGGAGCACTGCCAGAGCCCTGCAAAATGACCTCCAGCAGGCCACAAATGTGCATGTGTCTGCACAAACGGTTAGAAACTGACTCCATGAGGGTGTTATGAGGGCCCGACGTCCACAGATGGGGGTTGTGCTCACAGCCCAACACCGTGCAGGACGCTTGGCATTTGCCACAGAACACCAGGATTGGCAAAGTAGCCACTGGCGCCCTGTGCTCTTCACAGATGAAAGCAGGTTCACACTGAGCACATGTGACAGACGTGACAGAGTCTGGAGACGCCGTGGAGAGTGATCTGCTGCCTGCAACATCCTTCAGCATGACCGGGTCAGTAATTGTGTGGGGTGGCATTTCTTTGGAGGGCTGCACAGCCCTCTATGTGCTCGCCAGAGGTAGCCTGACTGCCATTAGGTACCGAGATGAAATCCTCAGACCCCTTGTGAGACCATATGCTGGTGCGGTTAGCCCTGGGTTCCTCCTAATGCAGGACAATACCAGACCTCATGTGGCTGGAGTGTGTCAGCAGTTCCTACAAGATGAAGGCATTGAAGCTATGGACTGGCCCGCCCGTTCCCCTGACCTGAATCCGATCCACACACAATACTGAGCCTCATTTTGACTTGTTTAAAGGACATTACATCAAAGTTGGATCAGCCTGTAGTGTGTTTTTCCACTTTAATTTTGGAGGTGACTCCAAATCCAGGCCTCCACTGGTTAATAAATTAGATTTCCACTGATGATTTTTGTGTGATTTTGTTATCAGCACATTCAACTTTGTACAGAACAAAGTATTCAATGAGAATATTTCATTCATTCAGATCTAGGATGTGTTATTTGAGTGTTCCCTTTATTTTTTTGAGCAGTATATATATATATATATATATATATATATATATATATAGTACAGACCAAAAGTTTGGACACACCTTCTCATTTAAAGATTTTTCTGCATTTTAATGACTTTGAAAATTGTACATTCATACTGAAGGCATCAAAACTATGAATTAACACATGTGAATTATATACTTAACAAAAAAGTGTGAAACAACTGAAAATATGTCTTATATTCTAGGTTCTTCAAAGTAGCCACCTTTTGCTTTGATGACTGCTTTGCACACTCTTGGCATTCTCTTGATGAGCTTCAAGAGGTAGTCACCGGAAATGGTTTTCACTTCAAAGGTGTTCCCTGTCAAGTTTAATAAGTGGGATTTCTTGCCTTATAAATGGGGTTGGGACTATCAGTTGTGTTGTGCATAAGTCAGGTGGATACACAGCTGATAGTCCTACTGAATAGACTGTTAGGATTTGTATTATGGCAAGAAAAAAGCAGCTATGTAAAGAAAAACGAGTGGCCATCATTACTTTAAGAAATGAAGGTCAGTCAGTCCGAAAAATTGGGCAAACTTTGAAAGTGTCCCCAAGTGCAGTTGCAAAAACCATCAAGTGCTACAAAGAAACTGGCTCACATGAGGACCGTCCCAGGAAAGGAAGACCAAGAGTCACCTCTGCTTCTGAGGATAAGTTTATCCGAGTCACCAGCCTCAGAAATCGCAGGTTAACAGCAGCTCAGATTAGAGACCAGGTCAATGCCACACAGACTTCTAGCAGCAGATACATCTCTTCAACAACTGTTAAGAGGAGACTTTGTGCAGCAGGCCTTCATGGTAAAATAGCTGCTAGGAAACCACTGCTAAGGACAGGCAACAAGCAGAAGAGACTTATTTGGGCTAAAGAACACAAGGAATGGACATTAGACCAGTGGAAATTTGTGCTTTGGTCTGATGAGTCCAAATTTGAGATCTTTGGTTCCAACCACTGTGTCTTTGTGCGACTCAGAAAAGGTGAACGGATGGACTCTACGTGCCTGGTTCCCACCGTGAAGCATGGAGGAGGAGGTGTGATGGTGTCGGGGTGCTTTGCTGGTGACACTGTTGGGGATTTATTCAAAATTGAAGGCATACTGAACCAGCATGGCTACCACAGCATCTTGCAGCGGCATGCTATTCCATCCGGTTTGCGTTTAGTTGGACCGTCATTTATTTTTCAACAGGACAATGACTTCAAACACACCTCCAGGCTGTGTAAGGGCTATTTGACCAAGAGGGAGAGTGATGGGGTGCTACGCCAGATGACCTGGCCTCCACAGTCACCAGACCTGAACTCAGTCAGGGTGGTTTGGGGTTAGCTGGACCGCAGAGTGAAGGCAAAAGGGCCAACAAGTGCTAAGCATCTCTGGGAACTCCTTCAAGATTGTTGGAAGACTATTTCTGGTGACTACCTCTTGAAGCTCATCAAGAGAATGCCAAGAGTGTGCAAAGCAGTCATCAAAGCAAAAGTTTGGCTACTTTGAAGAACCTAGAATATAAGACATATTTTCAGTTGTTTCACAATTTTTTGTTAAGTATATAATTCCACATGTGTTAATTCAGAGTCTTGATGCCTTCAGTGTGAATGTACAATTTTTTAAGTCATGAAAATACAGAAAAATCTTTAATGAGAAGCTGTGTCCAAACTTTTGGTCTGTGCTGTATATATATATATATATATATATATATATTGCACGTTGTGGAATACCTATACTAACAGGACGTTCAATGGAGCCTCTTGCGCTATATGCATTGCAGTCTGCCACATACCCTGCTCCCTGCCTAACTCCTGCTATCACCACTGAATATATGCAGCTGGATTAATCCTCAGAAGGACTGTTAGTTCTGTTGGATATATATATATATATATATATATATATATTTTGTGGAATGCCTATACTAACTATAAAGAAGCAAATCTCTCCCTAATGCAGCATCACCTCTCCCTACTCTGCCTTTGACGAGCATATAGGTGCCAGGTCTTATATAGACCTGATGACGCTGTATGGCCAGCCAATCACTGTAATGCCCACAACCAACATGGCTACGGCATTACAGTACGTGACACGCAATCTATGCATGTTCATTGGCTCTCTACAGAGCCGCAAACATGCAGGGAGGGGACCCGAGTTCCCGCCCGAGCAACCCGGAAATACTCGCCAAGCGCCGAGCTCATCGAGTACAGTGATGCTCGGGCGAGTACTGAGCAGTGATGAGCAAATTAGCTCATCACTATTGATCGGTTAATTACATATTGACCTCAATGGGAATAAGATCATGAGGTGGTCTCTAAAGCACAACTGTGCCTAGACAATTTTATAGGTACCATCTTTTGTAAGGGGGGCTCCCAACTTTACTCTGACAGAGGATTGGCCCAAGGAGGCTTAGGAATGTCTGGCAACAGTTTAACGCTCCTCTCCACACTGATAGCACATGTATGCTTAACCAAAGTGGATAGTTTGCGGTTCAGAAAGAAATGCTCATTAGGCCGACAGCTACAGGTATTGAAGATTTATGGGCACCTTAAGAATGAGGGTATATATACAGTAGTATAGAACATTACTGGATATGCCAATTGAATACAGATTTAATTCTATTACAATTTTTTTATTTAATCCTTGAAACCCCTGTGTATTGCGGTGTCCGTCTTACAGTCTGAATTCAGCTTACCGGCGGGGGCGGCGGTGGTGGAGTGGGGACACAGGAGTTGTCTGGAGGTGTGACGTTGCGGGGTGATGCTACGAGACCCATCCCAGGCTGGAAGAAGGGGCTGCTCAGCGGTCCTTGGCGGTACTCTTTGGTGCTGGGGTTTCGCCGACATTTTGTGAGAGCCCGAAGCCCCCATACTTCCATGGTTTCATTGCGGTGGACTCCGGGAAAATGGCCGCCAGAGGCGGCGCATGTACAGATTTCAATCTCTGGAGACGAGATCTCGATCAGTGCAGGTGCCGCTCCCCAGTGGCCTTTTTTCCGGGTCCACTGCATAGAAAACATGGAAGTGCGGGGGCTCTGGTCTCTCACAAAATCTCAGCGGAGCCCCGCATTGCCAAGTATCGCCGAGGACCATCAAACACCACCTCCTTCCACCCAGGGACTCACAGCATCGTACCTCCGCACACCCCCTCCTCCAAGCGCAGGACCCGCAGCATAGCCCGCAGTATCACCTGACTCCTGCCACCTGCAAATTTGGGGGAAAAAAGTGCATCTTAATCCGAAAAATACGGTATGTCCCTCATTAAGGACAGTAGTTATTTTTTTATATCTTTATAGCTTCACTTTTTAAGAGTCATCAATAGACCTCTCTACCATTCAATGTCTTATATTAAGTCTTAAAATCTGTTGTTTTATTCATCTTATTCCAATAAAAGGTTCATGAGCATGAGGTAAATTATGCACAATCCCACACATCCAAAAATGGCAAATATAAGGAACAAACAAACCTTTTTACGATTGCTAGACTCATTATTGTGAATGTTTTTGCCACTAACCTTCATCCTTTCCTGGTCTTTCTGTGTGTATGACCTTTTTCTTTTCCTGTAGCATGTATGATATCCTGTAGCTGCTCTTTTACACACTGCACTGACATATTGTTTTGTAGCCACTTCCGGAGTTCACATTTATTAAATTCCTATCACTTTCTCACACTTTCCTTCTTCTATGCTCTTAGTGGCTTTCTGTCACTTCAGTGTCCCTTTCTCTCCCTCCCTTTCGCTCTCTATCCACGCAGTGGTTGCCTCCAGCTTTGACCTCGTGTCTCTGATGCCCAGAAATCAGGTTAGCGCTAATGCTGACACTGATTAATTGGGGACTTGTGTACCCAAAGGCCGGGTCTGCAGCCACATTCTCAGGGTCAGCTGGCAGGCAGTAGGGTCACATTACCCCCTATATTTGTAGGCTCTAAGGGATTCTGTCAGGATAGTTTAGGGAACACATAAGGGAAGCTGCCAGCCTCCAGGAGACAATGTTATCCTCTCAGCAGCAGTGAGAACAGAATTGTAATGGATGACAACAGAAAAGAGAGAAAAAACACTATGAAAATCAATGGATTCCTGCTTAAAAATATTATCATGCAGTCTCTGTGATCTAACTGGTGTATTATTGCAGTGAGAGGATGTGGACCAAGAGTATACGTGGTGCAGGTACAAGCTCCACATTCTGGATTCTACTGTAAGAGTTCACAAGAGTTTTTCCATATGTACGTCAGCGTTTATTCTGCACTAATATATCTGGAAAAGGAGCCGCAAACTGCCTTCCATTGTTTTCATTGTTCTATACACCATCATACATACAGCTGCGGAATTATCCGTCATGGATTTAAAAACCGTTTCAAAAATGTACATGCCATGAATTCAAGCAGTTTCCATTCGGATTCACCTAGAATCTTCAGTGGGTGCCAAATATGGATTAGGCCAATTAAACTGGGCTAATCCTCTCAAGGATCCATGGCTATTCAATCTGCAAATCCTTCTGATTTTTGCCACAGGTTGCAAGGTAAATACATGTCTGTGTTTTCCCCACAAATAATCCGCTGTGTAAACAATCCTTTATAATAGTGCAAAAGAAAAGAACTTTCATTTTGTTGTATATATAGGGCTAAAGTTAGTTGAGTTGTGTACAGAGGGGCTGAGAGGAGGGATCTACTGTGTCATGGTGGTAACTCGCACGGTTCCCCAGAGTCCCTCTACTCACCGTGTAGATTCTCCCCCCATCAGGCCATTCCGCTAATCGGTCTCATACAGCACTGCTGCATCTGCTTGCTGCATTCATTTAGACTTAGGAGGCCTCTGCAGGAATTTAACACTGCTAGGTCCTGCAGAGATTAGGTTTC
The DNA here is from genome assembly GCF_046119375.1 of Phyllobates terribilis. Taxonomy (NCBI): domain Eukaryota; kingdom Metazoa; phylum Chordata; class Amphibia; order Anura; family Dendrobatidae; genus Phyllobates; species Phyllobates terribilis. Next base: position 265,159,036 of record NW_027362761.1, read on the forward strand.
TCGGTGAGCAGGGTCTTTATTAGGCAGCTTCGCTGTAGGAGAGTTCAATGGAGGATTCTTGCAGGATGTGCCAGAGACCAGGAAAGGTTGCCATCTGCTGGCCAGACGAAATAGAGTGGAACCAAGTTATGCAAGAAGAGTTGAAGGGGAACAAATTCAGATGCTGGACCTGATCAGGTGACCTCCAGGAAAGATTTCCTGGATATAAAAGCCCAGTGCGCCAGGACACAGATAGATTTGGCACCAGGCTGCAGAGTGCAGCAGACGTGCTCCAGAGGGACTGCAGATCCAAGCTCCGCAGGCCCCAGCCAGAGGCCTGAGCTGCATCAGAGACAGGCACCACCTGAGAAGCTCTGGACTCCTCACACAAGCACCCTGAATCCTGCAACTGGGCCCAGAGTCAGGACCTGCGCCCAACACGGAGAAAGTTCCCGGAACCTGATGGCGCCTGTCAAGAGCCAAGGTCTGGATCCCTTTACCCCAAGCGTGAGACTACCGTCGATGGTCAAGCCGAGAAAGCTGAGCGAGGACTGTAACAGGAGAGACGTGCCAGCAACAGCGGAGGAATCGCGCAAGTGAACAGGGCCGTCACTTTCAATTTCCACTCACTGTATCGGGGACAGTTGGGATTAGGATTTCAGTTTGGGAGGGTGCCATTTGGTGCATGGGAGGCTAAATAGGAGCTGATAGACTTTATACGGAAGTGACTTGCGGCCTAGCGGGAATAACCGGTGACCGCCGCTAGGGCCATACAAAGATCACACTTTTGCAAAGAACTTTACCGTTATTTACTGATACAGTTTCTCATTGTTATTCCACTTTGCTGTTCATTATCCCTTTTACTAACCCCCCTTGTAGTATACTTGTTATACATATAAAGTGGTGATATACAGTGGGGGGAAAAAGTATTTAGTCAGCCACCAATTGTGCAAGTTCTCCCTCTTAAAAAGATGAGAGAGGCATGTAATTGACATCATAGGTAGACCTCAACTCAGAGAGACAAAATGAGAAAACAAATCCTGAAAATCACATTGTCTGATTTGGAAAGAATTTTTTTTCAAATTTTGGTGGAAAATAAGTATCTGGAGACTGGCTAGATCTGGAGACTGGCTAGGCCACTCCAGGACCTTGAAATGCTTCTGATGAAGCCACTCCTTCGTTGCCCTGGTGGTGTGCTTGGGATCATTGTCATGCTGAAAGACCCAGCTACGTTTCATCTTCAATGCCCTTGCTGATGGAAGTAGCTTTGCACTCAAAATCTCACAATACGTGGCCCCATTCATTATTTCATGTACACGGATCAGTCGTACTGGTCCATTGGCAGAGAAACAGCCCCAAAGCATGATGTTGCCACCCCCATGCTTCACAGTAGGTATGGTGTCCTTTGGATGCAACTCAGCATTCTTTCTTCTCCAAGCACGACAAGTTGTGTTTCTACCAAACAGTTCTACTTTGGTTTCATCTGACCATATGACATTCTCTCAATACTCTTCTGGATCATCCAAATGCTCTCTAGCAAGCTTCAGACGGGCCCAGACATGTAATGGCTTAAGCAGGGGGACACGTTTGGCACTGCAGGATCTGAGTCCCTGGTGGCATAGTGTGTTAGTGATGGTAGCCTGTGTAACGTTGGTCCCTGCTCTCTGCAGGTCATTCACTAGGTCCCCCCATGTGGTTCTTGGATTTTTGCTCACCGTTCTTGAGATCATTTTGACCCTACGGGGTGAGATCTTGTGTGGAGCCCCAGATCGAGGGAGATTATCAGTGGTCTTGTATGTCTTCCATTTTCTAATTATTGCTCCCACAGTTGATTTCTTCACACCAAGCTGCTTGCCTATTGCAGATTCAGTCTTCTCAGCTTGGTGCAGGGTTACAATTTTGTTTCTGGTGTCCTTCGACTGCTCTCTGGTCTTCACCATAGTGGAGTTTGGAGTGTGATTGTTTGAGGTTGCGGAAAGGTGTCTTTTAGACTGATAACAAGTTCAAACAAGTGCCAGTACTACAGGCAATGAGTGAAGGACAGAGGAGCCTCTTAAAGAAGAAGTTAAAGGTTTGTGAGAGCCAGAAATCTTGCTTGGTTGTAATTGACCAAATACTTATTTTTCACCAAAATTTAAAAAAAAAATCTTTCCAAATCAGACAATGTGATTTTCAGGATTTGTTTTCTCATTTTGTCTCTCATAGTTGAAGTCTACCTCTGATGTCAATTACAGGCCTCTCTCATCTTTTTAAATGGGAGAACTTGCACAATTGGTGGCTGACTAAATACTTTTTTCCCCACTGTATATATATCCCTGACTGTTCCCGTCTTGTGTCTGTGTGCATTGCATCCCGGCACCTGCATTGCATTTGGCGAAGTTGGCAGGATGCAACATTCTGATACAGAGATGGCGGCCGAATCCAGCAGATACATATACCCTTAGGGGCGATGCTCAGCCACCTGCCTAAGTTTACAGGGAGCAGTGTGTCGCTGTGGGACTGGGTAGAAAGACTTAAAAGTATTCTACGCTTGTATCCCCTGACCCCTCTCGCACAGGCTGAGCTGACCCTCCTAACCATTGATGGAGAGGCCCGGCAGACTGTGATGTACTGCCCACCTGGGGACCGCGATACAGTGGAAAAAGTGATAAAAAATTAGAAGACCTGCACGGTGATACCATGGACCTGGGGCACTTATGTCTGCGGTTATTTCAGTGGTTCCAAGGGGAAAATGAGACCATGAACCAATATGTTAACGCATTGCAGGAAGTGATGGCCCATATCGTCAAGAAGGCTCGAGATGAGAACCGAGGACTTGGGCCATTAGACGAAGTGTTACGTGACCAACTGATTGCTGGCCTGAAGGACCCCTCCCTGAAATGGATTCTAAAGGAGAGACTGCGCTTGAGTCCTGATCTGGGTTTCCTGGGGGTCGGGGCCGAAGCTAGGGTCCTGGAGAAAGAGGTCCTTGTTCTCAAGGCTGCAGTCCGGAGCTCTGAAGTGACTACTCCTGAATTAACCCAGAAAGAGTCCGACTGGGTACGGGAGATACGTCAAGAGATCCGGGATATTCGAGGTGAGCTGCACAATATTAAGGGGACAGCCACTGCCCTCTCCTTGACAGACCGCACAGCCCCACGTGGATTGAGATCAGAGCAAGAGAAGCATTCCTACCTTACTCCACCACATCGTGTACCCAGCCCGTCAGAGAAGACGGGGGCAACCATTAAAATAAGGCGCCCCACGGTCGTGGAGCATACAGTGGGGGTTCCGAGGCTCAGAGAGTGGAAGGGGGGAGCTCTGAGGACATTGTCTCCGACATGCCCATCATCTGGGCTGAATTTAATGGGCGACGGATATGTTGCTTAATGGACACAGGGTTCCAGATGACCACTATGCCTGAGGCATATTTTCAAAATCATTTCCCTGAAGCTGCTCGCTCCTGGAATGAACCCACTGTCTGGCTGGTGGTGGCTAATCAATTACCTATTCCAGTAGCGGGAGTAGTATGGATGACTGTCTGAGCGTGCGGAAAGGATCTCGGTCAAAAAGGGATAGTGTTGACCACGGGGTCTGGAGGCGGAGGACCGATTGTAACTTTGGGCATGAATGTGCTGAAGGAGGTTGGACAGTTCTTAGCCAAGGGCCCTGACAAAAACAATTGGACCCGCGCCACTCGTGATCCAGCCAGCAAGAAAGTATTCCAACATCTTGTGAGAGTCAACCAAATTCAGAAGCTGCCTGCTGCCTCCCAGTATCTTGGTAAAGTATTGATACTGCCCAAAGCCACATTGACACTGCCAGTGGGATAGACTGTACTCACTATTCCAGTACTGGCACATGTATCCCTAGAGGGGGTGGAAGTTCAGGTTTAGCCAATAGAGGGAGAAGAGGCGCCCTCCGGACTCTTGATTGCTCACACCCTAGCCACCGTGTGGCAGGGGTGGGTGCCCGTGCGTTGCATTAACCTAAGCGGAGCAAGTTTACAGTTATTACCCCGACAAGAGGTGGCTCAAGTTTGTATAATGCCAGAGTACCTCACCAGAGCTGACACTATAGGACTGACTCCTGTGAAAGGAGAACCATGGACCCTTAAGGTGTCACTCAACAGCCAAGAGAATGGAAGAGAACCACTGGCTGGACACCATCTCTTAGATCAAATGGAGGCTAACCTCACTGAGTTCTCAGCAAGCCAAGTCAGACAGGTTGAGCAGTTACTACAGCGGTATCAGGGGGTGTTTGCACAGTATGAAGATGACTTTGGGTGCACCCAGGACATTCAGCACAAAATACCTACAGGGAGTGCTGCTCCCATTCGAGAGAGGTATCGGCAGATCCCACCTCAGATTATCAGGAGGTGAAAGAACTGTTGGCTCACATGTTGCGAAATGGCGTGATACGCGAGAGTCAGAGTCCCTGGATAGCCCCTATCGTGTTGGTCCGAAAGAAGGACGGTACTTTGAGATTTTATGCAGACTACCAGAAACTAAAATAATGCACTGTGCGAGACTCTTATCCCTTACCCAGGATCAAAGAATCTCTATGAGCACTGGGAAGCGCCAAATTCTTTTCTTCCCTTGACCTGGCTAGTGGCTATTGACAAGTCCCGGTAGCTGAAAAGAACCGTCCGAAGATAGCATTTGTTCACCCTATGGGCTTGTTAGAGTTTAACCGGATGCCGTTTGGATTGACAAATTTGCCAGGGACCTTCCAAAGACTGATGGAAAGATGCCTGGGGGATCTTAACTTTGAAGCCACTTTGATATACTTAGATGATATAATTATCTATTCTGCAACATTTGAAGATCATCTCCACCGACTAGAACAAGTGTTAGAGAGACTTCAGAGACATGGATTGAAGATCAAGCCTCGCAAGTCTCATTTATTCAAGCGGGAGATTGAATATCTGGGACACGCTGTGTCCAGTGCAGGAGTGCACCCCACTGCAGAGAAAGTATCTGCAGTACAGAAGTGGCCCACACCCACCAACCTGAGGGAACTGAGGGTATTTCTGGGGCTCGTCAGATACTACCGCCGATTCGTGAAAGACTTTGCTAAGACTGTGGTACTGCTCAATGAGCTGCTGAGAGGAATGGCAGGGGGAGTCAAGCGACAACCTATTCAGTGGGGCCCACGACAAGAGGAAGCCTTCCGAGCATTAAAGATGGCACTAACAGATGCTCCTATTCTGTCCTGCGCTGATTTTTCACAGCCCTTCCTGTTGTACACTGACAGGAGCTTGCATGGTCTGGGAGCAGTGTTGGCACAAGTACAGGAAGGAAGAGAGTGGGTGATCACGTATGCTAGTCAGTCACTGTGGGTTACAGAGAAGACCCCAGACAACTACAGTTCGTTCAAACTGGAGCTACTGGCATTGGTGTGGGCCATGACCGAGAAATTTGCGGAGTACTTGTCGGGATCAGAAGTACAAGTGCGGACAGACAACAACCCCTTGGCCCACCTGGAGAATGTGAAGCTGGACGCTTTGCAAAACCGTTGGGTCACGAGGTTGTGTAATTATCAGTACAAGATTGCCTATCGGTCTAAGGCCCTGAACACATATGCAGACGCCTTGTCCCGAGTCACCCAAGAGGGGCCAAAGAGGGATTTAGACGAAGAGCTTGAAGGCGACGAGATCCCGGATTTCAGTCGGGTTGCCGCTGCTCAAATTCTAGGACGATCAAGAGACGAGTGTATACATCTACAACAGAACTGGCGAAACTGAGAGAGTGGGTCGCCCAGGAGGAAAAGCCCAATAAGGAGGCCAGGGCTGCTTCGCTCTCAACTACCCTGCAAATCTTGGGCCAGTGGAAAAGGCTCTTTCTGAAGAATGGCTTGCTATGCCGAAGGATCCAACTACCTCGAGAGTTCGATGTTACTTGGCAAGTATTGGTTCCAGAAGCGCTAGTAGTACAGGTGGCCAAAGAAGCTCATGAGAGGGGTGCTCACTTTGGTGTGGAGAAGACCTTCCGGTGGTTACAATGGCTGGTGTATTGGCCCCAACTACGGCAGGAAGTTGAGGAAGTTTGACGAAAATGTCACCAGTGTGAGCTAAGTAAGCCCCCGGAACAGAGGGTCCCTGTTCAGACCATCCGAACTTCTGCACCCTTGGAGGTCCTGATGATTGACTACCTGATGATCGGAACTTCTTACAATGGCTACGGGTACTTCTTGGTGATGACTGACCACTTCACCAAGTACGCAGAACTGGCGAAACTGAGAGAGTGGGTCGCCCTGGGGGAAAAGCCCAATAAGGAGGCCAGGGCTGCTTCGCTCTCAACTACCCTGCAAATCTTGGGCCAGTGGGAAAGGCTCTTTCTGAAGAATGGCTTGCTATGCCGAAGGATCCAACTACCTCGAGAGTTCGATGTTACCTGGCAAGTATTGGTTCCAGAAGCGCTAGTAGTACAGGTGGCCAAAGAAGCTCATGAGAGGGGTGCTCACTTTGGTGTGGAGAAGACCTTCCGGTGGTTACAATGGCTGGTGTATTGGCCCCAACTACGGCAGGAAGTTGAGGAAGTTTGACGAAAATGTCACCAGTGTGAGCTAAGTAAGCCCCCGGAACAGAGGGCCCCTGTTCAGACCATCCGAACTTCTGCACCCTTGGAGGTCCTGATGATTGACTACCTGATGATCGGAACTTCTTACAATGGCTACGGGTACTGCTTGGTGATGACTGACCACTTCACCAAGTACGCACGCAGTGGTGACCCCTACTCGAGACCAGACAGCAGAAGTTGCAGCTAAAGCCATCTGCCCAGATTTCATTTGAATATACGGGTGCCCGAAGCGAATACATTCTGACTAGGGGGCCTCCTTCCAGGGGCGAGTGATGGATGAGCTGTATCTTATCTATGGAATTGATATATCCCGAACCATGCCATATCACCCCCAGGGGGACGGAGCCTGCGAACGCTTAAACAGAACCCTGTTGCAGATGTTGCGAATTCTGGAAGAAGACAAGAAGATGTGTGGGGGTCGTGACGACAAATCACTCGTCCTCCAGTCACTCCAAATTCAAACTATGAGCATGGGTCAACCATTCAAAGAATGAGTCAGACAACAAGCTGGTTCAAACTCAGAGCACGCTCAAAAGACTACTACAGACAACGTTCTCAGCAATGTTCTGTGTTTATTCCTACATACACAAACCTAAATACACTACATAATGGGGAGGGGAAAGGGGTTGTCCGGGGCGGGGTAAGCCATGAAAGTCCAGTGTCTGGCCACTCCTGATTGGTCCACATCTCCTTATCTCAGTCTCTGGGCAGATATTGCAGCCGTCAGCTTATAATCTTGTTTCGTTTCTCTGAAATAAGTCTTGGCAACACTGGAACTGTCTTAGTTTAAGTTTCGATTTAAGTAATACGTAGCAAGGAAAGCTTATTGTTATGAGACACAAAATGGTGGTTAGTACATTAGCAAAAAAACGTATAAAAGTTACAAAAGTATAAAAGTTACAAAAAATATATATTCTCTTTTACCCCGACATTCCCCCCTAAACACTAAGCTTTCCCTTGCTTCGGGGCCTTTGAGACTGTCCATGTGTGGGGAGAGGGGAGGTGGATTTCTTCACCCAATCATCTTAGAAGCTGCCCCCTTATGGGACGCCCCCAGACAATCGAGCCCTATCCTGGGTGACACATGGAGTTCTCCCAACTGTCCCTAAACTAAATCTCTCAATTGGACTTTGTCATGGGGGGGGCTGGTCAGGCTTGTTCAAAGGAGTGTATTTCTCCATATCTTCTCTTGATTCAGAAAGGTCCCGGAGGTTGGGACAGCATTGGTTATAGCTTTCCTGTATAAGGGGACTATGCAGCACAGGACCACCAGGCCCAATACTAGTAGACCTCCCATTACTAGACAAACTTGTTGGAGGAATCCCTTGAGCCCTCCCAACCAACCTGAGAAGAAGGAGGTATCTACCCCTGTGTGGTAGCTGTCCACCCTGGGACAGACAGTAAGCATATGGAAAGGATATAGAAGAAGGTAGTCATCTTTTATAGACTTGTTCTGTCTCTCTTGCAGTGGGAGGCGTGAATCCAGGTGCTCTTGCCCTCAAGCTTCAGAGCCGTCGGGGTGGTGAGAAGCACAGTGTACGGTCCCTCGAACCGCGGCTGGAGGCAGTCTTTCCGGACAAACTTCTTCACATACACTAGATCGCCTGGGATGAAATCATGTACTGCATCACCTGTAGATTCTGGGAGAGAAGCAGATACTGGAGAGCGGGTGTTAGTCAATTCTCTAGACAAAACAATCACAAATTTTACCACTCTATCATGTGTTTCAGACAACTCTTGGGGCCTAATCTCTCCTATCTTGGGTGGGGTCCCAAACAAAATTTTATAGGGAGTCAGCCCATGTTTGGCCTGAGGAGTGTGTGTGATATGATACAATACTATGGGGAGTAGGTCGGGCCAGGGGAGGGGATGCTCTTAGGTCATTCTCAAGAGCTGGGTCTTGAGTGTGGAATTCATTCTCTCCACTTTGCCTGAACTGGCAGGATGGTATGGAGTGTGGAGGCCCAAATCTGTTCCCAACATGTTCCAGAGTTCTTCGTAGATATTTGCTGTGAAAGCTGGTCCTTGATCCGATTCTATGACTTGGGGAACTCCAAATCTGCAGGCAATTTCGGTGATCAGTTTCTTGGCTGTGACTTTAGCAGTCATGTTGACAACCGGGTAGGCCTCGGGCCAGGCTGAGAACATATCCACGGCTACCAAAACGTACTCCTATTTTACTGCTTTAGGCATTTGGATATGGTCGACTTGTATTCTCTGCCAAGGGTAGTCTGGTTTAGCCAGGTGTTGGAGAGGGACCCGTGCCGCACACGTTGGGTTGCAGGTAGCGCAGACAGAGCAGGATTTTGAGTACGCAGTCACAGTGGAAGAGATTCCGGGTGCAAAGTACAGTTTCTTGATACATGACAAGGCTTGATTCTTTCCTCTGTGTGTAGGCCCGTGAGCCCATGCTGCCACAGCTGAGTACATGCGTCTAGGCAAGCAAGGCTTCCCATCCACTTGGTAAAGAGTCGAGTTGACCTTTGAATCTTTGCGACCTGCCAGCACAGCTCCTGCCGCTTTCCATTGCTTGACTTCTTCAGTGGGGGGTCTTCCTTTGTTCCTCACACAATTTTTCTTCAGGCATCTTGACCCCCCTGGATTCCACTCGTGTCTCCGCTGGACTTGTATGGTCTTCCGCCGGCTGTTCTTTGGCTCTTGCTCTAGTGAGCGCCACAGCTATGGTTTGCAGGGTCTCCCCCATCTCTTCTTCCTTTTCCTGCCACTTTGATGACACATTCTCCACTGCTGCAGTCTTGGCTGCTTGGTCAGCTAGGTGGTTGCCCCTGGCTTCTCTGGATTCTAGTCTTCCATGAGCCTTGACCTTGATAACAGCAACCTGAATGGGTAGTTCCAGGGCCTTCATTAGGGCCTTAATCCATGAGACATGTTTCACTGGTGTACCTGCAGCTGTGATGAATCCTCTAGACTTCCACAAGAGTCCAGAATCATTGCAAATTCCATGTCCATACCTGGAATCGGTATATACATATTCGCCTTTGTTCCTGCTGCCAGGTGGCAGGCCTCTGTGAGAGCCACAAGTTCAGCTTCTTGTGCAGACATGTATGGTGGTAGAGCTTCAGCCTTGAGGACTGTTAGGTCCGTTGTGACAGCATATCCCGTGTGGAACTTCCCTTGAGGGTCTGCGAGCGGATGTGCCACCATATTCTCTGGAGCAGAAGTCTCTTCCTGCAAAATTTTTATACAATCATGAGGTTCCACCAATGGACCTTCACCCTCTTCACCTTCCCCCCTAGAAGGTTGAAGCAAAGTGGCAGGATTGATAGTCAGACATCTGGTAAATGTTATATTGGAGGGCAACAATAGGGAACACTGCAGCCGCAGGTGTCGTTGGTTGGTTAGATGTTTCGGAGATGTTTGTTGCAGAACAGCTGAGAGATCATGGCCGGCCTGTATAACTAGATCATGTCCAAGGACGATATCAGCTGACTTGTCAAGGAGGATGTGAGCAGCGTGGACCGCCTTAAGGCACGTGGGGGCAGTTCGGGCGACAGGGTCCAGGCGGGCTGAGTAGTAGCCCAAAGGCCGATACTTATAATCATAGCGTTGTGCTAGAACTCCAGAGGCATGACCTTCCGATTCCGAGACAAAAAGGTGAAATGGCTGAGTATAGTCTGGTAAGCCCAAGGCCGGGGCAGAGACAACAGCCTGTTTAAGGCGGTCAAAACATAGTCTGTGTTGATGAGAAACACGTGGATCTTCAGCATGAAGCCAAACTGAGCCTTCATCCTTGAGACAGTCGTACAGAGGTTGTATGGTCATCATCATGAGAGGGAAGGCTTTAAGAACACAGCGGTCTTCAGTCCCTTGTTCGGAATGAGGGTCCCGCAAAAGAAGCTCCATACCATGGTTTCCGAAGGTAATTGTTGCCTTCATCCGCTCTAAGAGATCGGCTCCCAACAGATTGACAGGGCAAGTTTCAGAGACCAAGAATCTTGTGAGTACTCCGGTGAACGGTCCTGCAGACACAGGGACTGTGAGTGGAGAGGAAATATGTTGGCCTTCCACCCCAACACAGGTGAGGGTATCCGGTGATAGGGATACAGAAGGAGGGAGCTGTGCAGAGGAAATGACAGATGTGGCCGCCCCAGTGTCCACCAGGAACTCCAGTGGTTGATGGTCCACCTGTAAAGTGACAGTCCCACAGGCGGCCGTGAGATGCGTAGCCGGGAAAGTGGACACTGGTTGACCGAGCCGTCATTGGCGTGGATGAGATGGTTCACGGGAAGGTCCATGGTTGTGTGGACCGTCACGGAACGACCGGTCATGGTACTGTCTGCGGGTTGGACAGTCTCTAAGGATGTGGTCAAGGCTACCACACTCCCAACACAACATTCGTCCTCCAGAATCACGAGATTGTCTTCTGTTTCTAGATGGTCCCTTGTCATCTCGTCTGTCTTGTTTTCTATATGTGGGAGGAGTATCATCACCTGTGCCTTTAACCATTACCCACTTGATTCCATGTTGGTTGCCAGGGGGTGGGTAGCTTTCTTGAGCTTGATATACCATGGCAGGAGCGGTTTTCTTCTTTGGCTTAGTATCCTTTTTCATTTTTAGCATTGATTTTTGGAAAGCTTTAACGATGTCCACCGCGTCGTTGAAAGAAGAAGAACGAATCTCGGGCCGTACTCTCAGGACTTCATCTCTGAGAGCGTCTTGTAGGCCATCTACTAGGGCCTGAACCAACAGGGCGGCCTGCGTCTTGACGTGAGGACTGTATCCGAGATCCTCAAAATGCATGCTGAGTCTTGCAGCATATCTTTCCACAGATTCATCAGGGTCTTGTTGAACATCTTGTACAGACCCAGCTTGATCTGACAAGCGATCCTGAGCCCAGGCCTTTAACTGTTTCATGTATTCTAGGCCGGATTCATACGTACTAAGAGATCCTGCTTTTGTGGAATCCATGGCCTTTTCGATAGTAGGCAAGAAATATTCCTTGGCCTTCACAGATGTGATACCTGCCAAATCAGCTCCGGTTGCACCATAAATGGCTCTGGTTGTGTCCAAGCGTCTAGCATACTGCATGGGAGATTTATCGGGATCAGGAAGCTTTGAGACCAGAGTGTCTACTTGTACTGGGGTAAAGGGTTGATATTTAATCATCCCTAAAGGTCCAGGAACTTGTTGAGGACCGGGCAGCGTCGCTTGTTCCTTGGTGGTGTTTGGGGTGGCCGCTAGGGAGGATTCTTCAGGCAACAGAACCGCATTGGGAATCGGTGTCGGGGAGGAGGTTGCCACTAGTAGCTCAAGGGCCAAAGGCATAGCAACATGAACTGCTGGACTACGGACACAGACAATGCGTATCGAGTCCAATCCATGAGGGAGGGTCTCTATGCCTTCCTTGAGGGCCAGTACGTGTTCCTCCATGCACGGCCCGAGTGGGTAGCTGAAAATTCCAGAAGATATGAGTGGTATCGCTAAAGTGCGTCTGGGCATATCCTGATGACTCAATTTTCCTGCATGAAGGAGTACTGAACGGATGGTAGATGCGAGAGTGGAACGTGACTCTTCAGGGTTCCGGGAGTCATAAATAGGACCCACTGCATGTATGATGACATCAGCCGGCAGTCTACCCGCACGGGTGACTAAGGTCTGGCCTGAAATTCTGGGGAGTTGAGGAGGATATCCCCAGGGTTGTGGGTGACTCCCATAGGAAACAGGGGAAGCGTCTCAGCATCGTGGACTGGAGCAGAGGGTGTCACATTAGCTTCAGATGGGTGCTCTGGGACTGCGGGCTTTTCCACCTGTGCTGGTGGCTGGTAATATGCACCGGACGGATCTAGTAGTGGATATAGGCCGGATTGGGGCTTTCCGGGCCTCCCACAACAAGTAAGAGGTGTAGCAAGATGGCCGTGGGAGGGAGGAGTTAGAGTGGAAGTGGGATTGTTCTTGGAGGCAGGAAAAGGTGTAGTAAGATGGCCGTTGGAGGGAGGAGGTGGAGTGGGATTGTTCTTGGAGGCAGGCTGGGCATCGTGCCATGGGCGGCCCGCCCCAGAGACACAGAAGAACTCCGCCCAAGGTGGGTTTTGCTCTCCACACACCCGACACGTCCACCCCTCCGGTGATTTGTTGTTGGCACCATTATAGGGCGGTGGCTGAGGGCTCGGTGTAGTGACAGGCATCAAAGGTGCAACGGCCATTTTGGGGGCACATAACAAATCACAGTCTGCAGCTTTCATGTATCCGAACAAAGGCTCGGCATTCTCTGTCCCCCCCACACCATCTACTTCTTTCCAGCCTTCAGACTTCAATCACTCGCTACTCTAAGATGTGCTTGAGCCTGGTGCAGAAGTCCTCACCCAGCTTTCCCAATTTCTGTGTAACACATTCTTTCTATACTGAAGGCTAAAGCCTGCCTGTACTGGATAAGCTTATCATGTTATACAAATTCCTAACATTCTTCTTGCCTTCTTGCCTTCCCGTAACTCCACTAATTGGCTTAACTCCCACAGCAGCATTCCGCAACTTACGAGATCTTTCAAATTTGAATATACGCAACATTTTCTTATAGAATGCAATGATCTGTCGCGACTCAGATCACTGGTGCAGTCCACAGGTCGCCACCCGTCAGTGTAGAGTACTCCTCAATACACTGATAAGACAGAGAGACCCCTCATCTATCCCTTTTTCCTAACCTTGAATGGCGACTTTACAGTACGACTCACCACGGCACCCTGACTGACAGCAGAACCCCTCCTTATGAGGTTTCTCTGTATAAGACGGAGAGTACACCTCAATCCGTCATGGACCCTGACAGCAGACCACCTCCTTATGAGGTTTCTCTGTATAAGACGAAGAGTACACCTCAATTCGTCACAGATTCTGACAGCACAACACCTCCTTATGAGGTTTCTCTATATAAGACGAAGAGTACACCTCAATTCGTCACAGATTCTTTCTCCCTTACACTACAATTCAGGAATGCTTTGAAACCTCGATTATCCATCACGGGAGGCAGCTATCTAAAGAGAGTTCAGTGACCGGAGGAGGAGGAGATGGTGTTCACACGAGCACGCGCAGGCATGCGACGTCACTCGTTTTAACACTTGCTGGTTCAGGACGTGGTGCGGGACGCCTGAGGTCTCACCACTCGACCGGTCACCCACCCAGATCCAACCTGACAACCCAACAGGAACCGCTGCGGCTGACACACAGGCAAGTGAGACATATAAAATACATCTCAACTTACCGTGTTCGATGGAGGTTGATCAGGCCTCAAATTCAGCCACCGCGGTCACCACCAGGGAAATCAGCGATATGGGTCTGGGAGGGCGGCGTACCGCTAGCCACGCCCCACGTTGGGCGCCATTTGTGGGGGTCGTGACGACAAATCACTCGTCCTCCAGTCACTCCAAATTCAAACTATGAGCATGGGTCAACCATTCAAAGAATGAGTCAGACAACAAGCTGGTTCAAACTCAGAGCACGCTCAAAAGACTACTACAGACAACGTTCTCAGCAATGTTCTGTGTTTATTCCTACATACACAAACCTAAATACACTACATAATGGGGAGGGGAAAGGGGTTGTCCGGGGCGGGGTAAGCCATGAAAGTCCAGTGTCTGGCCACTCCTGATTGGTCCACATCTCCTTATCTCAGTCTCTGGGCAGATATTGCAGCCGTCAGCTTATAATCTTGTTTCGTTTCTCTGAAATAAGTCTTGGCTACACTGGAACTGTCTTAGTTTAAGTTTCGATTTAAGTAATACGTAGCAAGGAAAGCTTATTGTTATGAGACACAAAATGGTGGTTAGTACATTAGCAAAAAAACGTATAAAAGTTACAAAAGTATAAAAGTTACAAAAAATATATATTCTCTTTTACCCCGACAGATGAAGTGGCCCGAATTTATGTCTGAGCTGGTGTGGGTGTATAATAATCGAGTTCATGCGACTACTGGCTACACCCCTTACATGTTGCTGTTTGGAAGGAATGGACGAGAAATCACTGAACTGGAGCTAGAATCAGAAGACCCCTGTCTGGGCATCAGCCCAAGTACCTGGATTCGGGAGCACCGACGCAGACTTCACATTGTGAGGTTGGTTGAACAGAAGTTCCGGGAAGTGAAACATTCAAGTTGGCCCCCAACCTCAGGTGTATCACTCCAGCCAGGAGACAGGGTTCTAGTGCGAGCCAAGCTCGGAGTAAGCTGGATCACCATTGGGAGGCAACACCTTATCGAGTGGTGAAGAAGGTCCACTCGGATAACCCAATCTACGAGGTCCGACCTGAAAGGGGTGACACCGCGACATATAGGGTGTTGCACTGTAACATGCTGTGGCCCTGCTCTTCTGGAGTGGAGGACTGTCACATGACTGAATCTCCAACTGAGTTGGCTGAGGCTCCACAAACAGGGGCTTTGAGGGATGAAGAAGGATGGGCTACAGCACCGTTGAGTCTGTCAGAGCTGGCAGTGCTACCCTCAAGTGGGACAGAGAATGAATCGGGAGGCGATTTGCAATCCCCAGTGATTCTTCAGGAACTCAAGAATCACCTCTGCAGGAGGAGCTCTGCAGGACTGGGTGGGCTAATTCCGGAATCCCCCCTAACCGGTTTGCCCAAGAAGAGTTTATCTGGTCTCAGATTCAACAGAAAACAGAACTCTTGTCTGAACTTGAAAACTCTTGTCTGAACTTGTGCTGCCTGAAAGCCTGGAAGGAGATGTCAATCCCACAAGAAGTCCACTCGCCCGAGGACTGGTGAGCAAAAAGGGGGGAGGAATGTAGTAGAGTTCAATGGAGGATTCTTGCAGAGTGTGCCAGATGAAATAGAGTGGAACCAAGTTATGCAAGAAGAGTTGAAGGGGAACAAATTCAGATGCTGGACCTGATCAGATGACCTCCAGGAAGGATTTCCTGGATATAAAAGCCCAGCACACCAGGACATAGAGATTTGGCACCAGGCTGCAGAGTAGAGCAGACGTGCTCCAGAGGGATCGCAGATCCCAGTGCCTCAGGCCCCAGCCAGGGGCCTGCGCTGCATCAGAGACAGGCACCACCTGAGAAGCTCTGGACTCCTCACAGAAGCGCCCTGAATCCTGCACCTGTGGCCCAGAGTCAGGACCTGCGCCCCACACGGAGTAAGTTCCCGGGACCTGACAGTGCCTGTCAAGAGTCGAGGTCTGGATCCTTTTACCTCAAGTGTAAGAGACTACCCTCAACAGTCAAGCCAAGAAAAGCTGAGAGAGGATTGTGACAGGAGAGACGCACCAACAACAGTGGAGGAATCACGCAAGTGAACAGGGCTGTCACTTCCAATTTCCACTCACGGTACCGGGGACAGTTGGGATTAGGATTTCGGGTTGGGAGGGGGCCGTTTGGTGCGTGGGAGGCTAAACAGGATCTGATAGACTTTATGCGGAAGAGACTTGCGGCCCAGCGAGAATAACCGGTGACCCCCGCTAGGGCCATACAAAGAGAACTCACGTGTTGACTCCCACGACTGGGTGCATCACACTTTTGGAAAAGAACTTTACCGTTATTTATGGAAACTGTTTCTCATTATTATTCCACTTTGCCGTTCATTATCCCTGTTACTAACCCCCCTTGCATAATACTTGTTATACATATAAAGTGGTTATATATATATATATATATCCTTGACTGTTCCCGTCTTGTGTCTCTGTGCGTTGCATCCCGGCACCTGCATTACACCACCTTCCAATCCCCACCTGAACATTGGTTCCTATTGCTATAGCATCTGTTCATGTGTTCCTCCATTGTGTGTATCTCAAGAATGACCCGGCCTGTTTATCCGTCCTACCTGACCTCTCCGTTCCTGACCCCGGCTACGCTTACTGACCCTGTGATGCTTGCCTCGTATCGTCTTGTCTTTGCCCTCCTGTACTACGTACCCATGCCTCTGACCATCCGGTCAGCTGCTGCAGTCCCGGGGACTTCCCTGGAGTGGTACCTGGAAACTATCTGTGGCCAAGCCTAACCTCACTACCAGAGACTCTATCAAAAACCAGGTAGTCGCTTAGTCATGCTCCTCTAACTTAAGCTCGACCCTTGGCTTGGCACAGTGGGTCCACACCCCCAGCGTTATAGTAGGTTCAGGCCATGGACCCTGCTGACACATCTTGATCCAGCGACCCCAAGATGACAGTATAAATGCTGTTCGAGAAAGTCAGCTCTCAAAGTAAGTGTCAGGACCAGTGGATGCAGGCCATCAGTGTTATGGCAACACAGATGCAGGGTCTGTCCACTGCTATTTCCTCTGCTAACATGTCCGGCCAGCCCCCATCTGGACTGTCAACCTCTAAGGGGGATCCACCTGTTGCGCTAGTTTCTGGTGGAACGGCTAAGCTCCAGCTTCCACTCTCATCCCGGTTTTATGGAGACCCTAAAGAGAGCCACAATTTCATTAACCAGTGTAAGATCCACTTTACACTCCATGCTTACCTCTTTCCAGTGGATCAGACTAAGATAATATTTATGGTCTCTTTGCTGTCTGGTCAGGCCCTGGGCAAATCCTATTTAGGAGCGTGGTGTTCCAGAGACCTGCGATGTTGAGAGGTTCCAGGAGATGTTTTGTGCCGTTTATGAGGTTCCAGGCCATACCTCATCTGCAGCCTCGCCTCTTTTAAATCTATTGCAGAGCATGGATTCTGTAGCCCAGTTTGCCTTGAGTATCTGTACCTTGGCATCAGTACTTAGGGTTGGCAGTAGAGACAACCCCAGGTGAGAGTGATTGCTCTCCAAAACTTATGTCTGAAGTTACCTTAACTTGGCAGGAGATGTCTCTCTCAGTTTCTGCCCATCTGGATTCCGGCTCTGCAGGCTACCTCATTGATCTGGATCTTGTCCGTCGACTTCAGCTCCTTATATAACAGCTAGATCATTCCCAGACTGTTGCCTTCATACAGGACAACCCCTGGCAGAACCTGTTTGTTTTTATACGCTGCCAGTTACGCTGTGGATCGGTGCGCTGCATACCGAGAGGATCTCCTTCTACCTGCTATCCAGATTGGTGAATTCTGTTCTTCTGGGCCTTCCATGGCTGCGTCTACATGTGCCGGTTATTGACTGGTCCTCTGGTCAGGTACCTCATTGGGGACTGCACTGTGCTTCCAACTGCCTGGCCAAGGTTATGTCCAAGGCGCCGCCTCCTGTGCCTTCAAACCTTGCTTTGTCTGGTTTTGGAATATTCACCTAAAGATACCTTCCTCCCTGAAGAGACAATTTGCATATTTCCCAGAGGAGCATTGCGGCTTACAAGTCTCCTCACCTTGACATGCTTAACATGTCACTCTCCGCAAGGAGAAACGTTACCCCTTGAGATTCTGGTTCTGGCTTTTATCCTAAGTCATGTGACAAGGCTTGTTAGAGAGTCGATATTGACTTTTAGGATTGCTACTTCCTATAGGTGGCACTAGAGTTCTAGTCCTCTTCCTCCCTGAAGAGACAATTTGCATATTTCTCAGAGGAGCATTGCAGCTTAAAAGTCTCATCACCTTGACATGTTTAACATGTCACTCTCTGCAACGAGAAACGTTACCCCTTGGTTGCCTCGCTCTTGAAACTAGTAGTCCTAAATCATTCTCCAAGGTCCGTACTCCTGCCCCTACATCCATTGCTGGAGGTCCTTCGGACGTGTCCGAGGTAAAAGACATTTTGGACTTCAAGAAGGTCTGAGGGAAGACCTTCTATTTGGTTGACAGGAGAGGTTTTGGTCATGAGGAGAGGTCTGAGAACATCCACGCCCCTGCCATTCTCGAGAAGTTCCTCCAATGGTCTGGCCAAGAAAGGAGGGGGTGTAAGGCTGGGGTACTGTCACGGGAATAACTAGCACGCGACCCTAGCGCCCCTCACTCACCGTGAGGTTTCTTTCCTTGTCAGGCCATTCCGCTAATTTGCCTATTGGAGCACTGCTGCATCTGCTTGCTGCATTCATTTAGATTTAGGAGGGCGTGGCCAGTCTCTGCAGGAATTTAATCCTGCTAGGTCCTGCAGAGATTAGGTTCCCCGGCCTATCCCATGTGACCAAGGCCTTTATTAGGAAGCTCCGCCTTCCAATGCTCGCCCTAAAGTTGGTTCTTTTTACTATAGCACCAGTTCAAACGTTCCTCCATTGAGTATATCTCGAGAATGATCCGGCCTGTTTACCTGTCCTGCCTGACCTCTCTGTTCCTTACCCCGGCTATGCTTATTAACCCTGTGATGCCTGCCCTGACTTCGGACCGTCTGGCCACATCTCGTCTTTGCCCTCCTGTACCACGTACCCATGCCTCTGACTCTCTGGTCAGCTGCTGCAGTCCCGGGGATTGCTGTGGAGTGGTACCTGGTGACTACTTGCGGCCAATCTTAACCTCACCACCAGAGGCTTTAGCGAAAACCAGGTAGTCGCTTAATCACGTCCCTCCAGGGTCAGCCCAGGCAGTGGATCCACCACCCACCAGAGACATGGTGTACTGCAGGATGGGATAGCTCAAAAGGGTGCTTCTACTCAATACTGGGGCCTGAAATCTTATGACCATGTGATATTTCAGTTTTTCTGTTTTAATAAATTTGAAAAAAATTCTACATTTCTGTTTTTTTTCAGTCAAGATGGGGTGCAGAGTGTACTTTAATGAGAAAGAAAAATGAACTTTTTAGAATTTACCAAATGGCTGCAATGAAACAAAGAGTGAAAAATTTAAAGGGGTCTGAATACTTTCCATACCCACTGTATACTGATGGTGGTTAAGAAGATGAATTCCTGTACTGATAGTAGTACTGGTGATGTATTCATGTACTTAAGGTGGTTCTGATGCTTTATTCATGTACTAATGGTAGTTCTGGTGCTGTATTCATGTACTGGTGATATTTCTGGTGTTGTATTCATGTACTAATGATGGGCCTCAATAAGAGAATATTTCTGTATGGGCACATATAAAAACCTGGGCTAGGTTATGGTGTTTACTTAGCGTCAAATAAAAATTGCTGTAGCGTGTTATTCTCACCGCATTATGTGTCGATTTTTCTTATCTTTCAAAGTTAGGAGATGTATGACGACACCTGCAGCTGTAACAACATTGGATGAACTTTACAGCAAGCTATAGTTGCAGCAATAGAGATCCCTACAGATCTGTAATAAAACTTTGTGTATGAAGCACAGCATAAAATGGTGGACATGCATGCCTTATAAGATAAGTCAGATCTGGTGGCTTTTTTCTTTTTTTCTGTACACAGTTGTCTGTGCACATGCCATACTATTAGTAGGAAGTACACAGTCAGATAAGTATTATGTCTAAGATTTTTATCAGTTTTACAAATGAAGACCTTTAGATTAGTCTTATGAGCTGTGAAGTACTACAGTGACCTTGTTTGTTTAGGGTTAGTAATACGTCTAGGTTACATTTTAATTTCTTACTTTTGAATGTACTAATATTGAATGTAGATTTGTTGGCTCAGCAGAGATTGATTGCAGCATGCTTACAGGGTGTCATTGGGATGAAAGGCAGAGCATTCATTGTTCACAGTTTAACCCCTTTTGGATAAGCCCCTGGGAGACGAAAGAGTAATGATCTCAGCAGAGAATGGAGTACAGTTATACTTTGCTCTCAGGGAATTCTGGGTTATTTGCTCTAATTGCGACAACCGTATAACAAAACCGCAACAAAGATCCCCCACTTAACCTAATTGAGTGCGAAGGTTTCCCAGGGACACAGGCTTCTTCCATAATATATACACTATTGACCCACAATTGGCGCCACAGGGATGCTAATTGTGCTCCTGCCGTCGGCCTGGCTGTGGCTCACATGTGTGTGTGCAGAAGGATGGTATTGACAGCGTTAGGTGGAAGGATGGAGACACGCGTCTTTCATGAATGTAGGACTGCGGCCCTTAATTCCCTATCATGTCCTCTACTTACTACTGGCTTCTCTATGTCACAGGGGAACAGAACGAGGAGACAGCTTGTCGTCGGTCTGTTAGATCACTGTGGTATCCCACAAAGGACTCAAGAGGAATAAGCAATGATCGTTAACCTTTTGTCAGCCAATGCATGAGGAAAGGCAATTCTAATCAATTATAGAATATAGTACGTATGGTGAAGTGTTCTGCTTACCTGTGCCACTTTTTCTCACCTTAAAATTATAGTTATGTTAGTTATGTATACATAAAAGCAATTTGCTTGTATACATAAATACATACAGTACAGACCAAAAGTTTGGACACACCTTCTCATTTAAAGATTTTTCTGTATTTTCATGACTATGAAAATTGTACATTCACACTGAAGGCATCAAAACTATGAATTAACACATGTGGAATTATAGACTTAACAAAAAAGTGTGAAACAACTGAAAATATGTCTTATATTCTAGGTTCTTCAAAGTAGCCACCTTTTGCTTTGATGATTGCTTTGCACACTCTTGGCATTCTCTTGATGAGCTTCAAGAGGTAGTCACCGGAAATGGTCTTCCAACAATCTTGAAGGAGTTCCCAGAGATGCTTAGCACTTGTTGGCCCTTTTGCCTTCACTCTGCGGTCCAGCTCATCCCAAACCATCTCGATTGGGTTCAGGTCTGGTGACTGTGGAGGCCAGGTCATCTGGTGTAGCACCCAATCACTCTCCTTCTTGGTCAAATAGCCCTTACACAGCCTGGAGGTGTGTTTGGGGTCATTGTCCTGTTGAAAAATAAATGATGGTCCAACTAAACGCAAACCGGATGCAATAGCATGCCGCTGCAAGATGCTGTGGTAGCCATGCTGGTTCAGTATGCCTTCAATTTTGAATAAATCCCCAACAGTGTCACCAGCAAAGCACCCCCACACCATCACACCTCCTCCACCATGCTTCACGGTGGGAACCAGGCATGTAGAGTCCATCCGTTCACCTTTTCTGCGTCGCACAAAGGCCCCGTGGTTGGAGCCAAAGATCTCAAATTTGGACTCATCAGACCAAAGCACAGATTTCCACTGGTCTAATGTCCATTCCTTGTGTTCTTTAGCCCAAACCAGTCTCTTCTGTTTGTAGCCTGTCCTTAGCAGTGGTTTCCTAGCAGCTATTTTACCATGCAGGCCTGCTGCACAAAGTTTCCTCTTAACAGTTGTTGAAGAGATGTGTCTGCTGCTAGAACTCTGTCTGGCATTGACCTGGTCTCTAATCTGAGCTGCTGTTAACTTGCAATTTCTGAGGCTGGTGACTCGGATAAACTTATCCTCAGAAGCAGAGGTGACTCTTGGTCTTCCTTTCCTGGGGCGTTCCTCATGTGAGCCAGTTTCTTTGTAGCACTTGATGGTTTTTGCAACTGCACTTGGGGACACTTTCAAAGTTTTCCAAATTTTTCGCAATGACTGACCTTCATTTCTTAAAGCAATGATGGCCACTCGTTTTTCTTTACTTAGCTGCTTTTTTCTTGCCATAATACAAATTCTAACAGTCTATTCAGTAGGACTTGCATATTCCCACTGCATTTTGGGGTAAGTGAAGAGTCTCCGCGAGCTCAAAGAACACTGGATTTTGGCTGTTGGAGCTGAAAAGAGGACATTTTGAAGCTTTTTTTTGAAGCTTTTTTCACTGTTTTCAGAACATTAACAGTAAGAACATGGAAGAGACCAGGAGCCATTTGGTGAGCTGCATATCCTGCTACATGTTCACAGACTTGCCAGTGGAAAAGCCAAACTTCACATGCCAGAAATGCAAGCTTGTGTCCCTGTTGGAGGAAAAGTTGCGAAATCTAGAAGAGAGGTTAGCTACCTTGAAAATCATTAAGGAAGGTGAAGAGTTCTTAGACAGAGCAGAATTATCTCTTCATGATTCAGAAAGAGAAGAAATTCGAACTGCACCTGACGAAACAGAGGAATGGAAGCATGTGACCCAGAGAAGCAGGAGGATCGAGAGGCAGTCAGCACCCATACTGCTCAGGAACCAGTACCAGGCTCTCACGCAGGAGAACCATGAAGAAATACAGCAAAATAAGACTTTGCCAGCAATGAATAACCTTGTAAGCCCTCAGAATCCTCCTGGATGGAGAAAGAAGAATGTTGTGAAGAAAAAACGGAGAGTGGTGGTCATGGGGGATTCCCTGTTAAGAGGAACAGAGGCTGCTATCTGCAGACCAGACATAACCTCAAGAGAAATGTGCTGTCTTCCAGGAGCAAAAATTAAAGATGTGTCTGACAGGATATCAAGACTCTTCAGACCTACAGATCACTACCCATTCCTGCTAATACATGTGGGGACAAATGACACCGCAAGAAAGGACCTGGAAACCATCTGCAGTGACTTTGAAGACTTAGGCAAGAAAGTGAAAGAATTGGGAGCGCAGGTGGTCTTCTCATCCATCCTCCCAGTGGATGGCCATGGAACAATGAGGTGGAATAAGATTCTACAGGTGAACAACTGGCTACGTCGATGGTGCCGTCAACAAGGATTTGGATTTCTGGATCACGGAATGAATTACCTATACGATGGACTACTTGCTAGAGATGGGGTGCACCTTACAAAGACTGGAAAACATGTATTTGGAAGTCGCCTTGCTACACTCATCAGGAGAGCTTTAAACTAGAACAATGTGGGAAGGGAAGCAAAAGGCCAGAAAAAGCCATACAGCTGACAAATACTATTGAGATCTCTGCTACTGGAAGTGGAAAGGAAGAACAAAGACAAAACAATTTAAATAATAAAAATATGGGAGGAAGAGAAACCAATCACAAACTAAAATGTTTTTATACAAATGCACAAAGCATGGGCAACAAACAAGGAGAATTGGAACTACTAATGCAGGAAAAGAAATATGATGTCATTGGAATCACTGAAACTTGGTGGGACGATACACATGATTGGAATAAAAGGCTAAAAGGATACAACTTATTTGCAAGAAACAGACTTGATAAACGAGGAGGAGGTGTCGCATTGTATGTTAGAAAAGCGTATATCTGCACAGAGATTGAAGCTTCAGAGACTGGGAGTTCTGTGGAAACTGTTTGGGTAAGAATACAAGGAGAGAACAACGGAAAGGACACCATTGTAGGCATTTACTACAGGCCACCTGGGCAAGCTGAAGATATAGATGAACTCTTTATGTATCAAATGACCAAGTTCTCAAAAAAATATGACGTAGTGGTCATGGGAGAGTTCAACTATCCAGACATTTGTTGGGAATCTCTTTCAAGTAAAACTAACAGGTCAAGCAAATTCTTATCCTCTCTTGCTGACAACTTTATCTTCCAAAAGGTAGGGGAGAAAACAAGGGGATCTGCTACTTTGGATCTAATCCTTATAAACAGGGATGAAATGGTTGAGGAGGTAAAGGTGGCTGGGACCCTAGGAGGCAGCGATCATGCTATTATAGAATTTTCGATAACTAGAGGAGGAAGACATGTGAAGACTCAAACTTCAAGGTTAGATTTTAGAAAGGCAGATTTTAAGAGACTCAGAAAGAGAATAGGAGGGATCCAATGGCTGGATGTCCTTAAGGACAAAAATGTCCAGGAAGGATGGGAAATTTTTAAAACTGAGATTCTCAAAGCACAATCGTTAACAATCCCGAAAAGTAGGAAGAATGGGAAGCATTTAAGGAAACCAGGATGGATGAACACAGAACTTAAACACATGCTAAAAAGAAAGAAAGAAATGTTTATTAAATGGAAAGAGGGAGGCATATCTAAAGAAGATTATAATGCAGTCTGCAGATCCTGTAGGGCACGTATCAGGTTAGCTAAAGCTGACAATGAATTAAGGCTTGCAAGAGATGTCAAAAGCAACAAAAAAGGATTTTGGGGGTATGTCAAAAGTAAAAGAAAAGTCAAAGATGCTATAGGATTTTTACAGGATGAAAATGGAGAAATGGTAAGAGAGGATGTTGAGAAGGCCGAACTTTTTAATTCCTATTTTGCATCTGTTTTCTCTCAGAAAGAAAATGTATCATCAACTGATCTTCACTGTCGTTTTAAAGGAATAGAAGAATCCAAGTTATCTGTAAACAGAAAGATTGTGAGGGAATATTTAGCTAACATAAATGAGTTCAAGTCTCCAGGTCCAGATGAATTACACCCCAGAGTACTGAAGGAGATCGTAGAAGAAATTTTAGAACCACTCTCCATAATCTTTGAAAATTCTTGGAGAACAGGAGAAGTCCCAGAAGACTGGAGAAGAGCAAATGTTGTTCCTATCTTCAAAAAGGGGAAGAAGGTGGACCCAGGGAACTATAGGCCGGTGAGTCTGACTTCTATACCAGGAAAGATCTTTGAACAAATTATTAAACAACATGTAGGTAAGTACATGGATAAGAATGAAGTGATTAACCAGAGTCAGCATGGGTTTGTAACTAACAAGTCATGTCAGACAAACTTAATTTCCTTCTATGACAGAATCACTGACTGGGTGGATCAGGGAAATGCTGTAGATATAGTATATCTTGACTTCAGCAAAGCATTTGACAAAGTATCTCACACCATCCTTATTGAAAAAATGACCAAGTATGCAATGGACCAGGCAACTGTTAGGTGGATTCATAACTGGCTTAGTGATCGGACTCAAAGGGTGGTTGTAAATGGCTTCACATCCAGCTGGATGAATGTCTCAAGTGGGGTACCACAGGGCTCCGTCCTGGGACCTGTATTGTTCAACATCTTTATCAATGATTTAGATGAAGGAATTGAGGGTAAACTGATTAAATTTGCTGATGACACAAAGCTAGGAGGGATAGCTAATACTAGAGAAGAGAGAGAGAGGATTCAAAAAGACCTAAATAAACTGGAGCAGTGGGCAGCAACCAACAGAATGGTTTTTAACAGGGAAAAATGCAAAGTACTACATCTGGGCAATAAAAATGAAAAAAGCATATACAGAATGGGAGGAATAGAGCTAAGCAACAGTACATGTGAAAAAGACTTAGGTATACTAATAGATCATAGACTGAACATGAGTCAACAGTGTGATGCAGCAGCAAAAAAGGCAAATACAATTCTGGGATGTATTAACAGAAGCATACAGTCTAGATCACGTGAAGTCATTATCGGACTTTACTCCTCTTTGGTCAGACCTCATCTGGAATACTGTGTACAGTTTTGGGCACCACATTTTAAAAAAGACATAGACAAACTGGAGCAAGTTCAGAGAAGAGCGACCAGAATGGTGACTGGTCTGCAAACCATGTCCTATGAGGAACGGTTGCAGGATTTGGGAATGTTTAGCTTGCAAAAAAGAAGACTGAGAGGAGACTTAATAGCTGTCTACAAATATGTCAAGGGCTGTCACATTGTAGAAGGATCATCTTTATTCTCATTTGCACAAGGAAAGACTAGAAGCAATGGGATGAAACTAAATGGGAGGAGACACAGATTAGATATTAGAAAAAAATTTTTGACAGTGAGGGTGATCAATGAGTGGAACAGGCTGCCACGAGAGGTGGTGAGTTCCCCTTCAATGGACGTCTTCAAACAGAGGCTGGACAGACATCTGTTTGAGATGATTTAGTGAATCCTGCTTTGAGCAGGGGGTTGGACCAGATGACCCAGGAGGTCCCTTCCAACTCTACATTCTATGATTCTATGATTCTATGATTCTATGACTATCAGCTGTCTATCCACCTGACTTCTGCACAACACAACTGATGGTCCCAACCCCATTTATAAGGCAAGAAATCCCACTTATTAAACCTGATAGGGCACACCTGTGAAGTGAAAATCATTTCCGGTGACTACCTCTTGATGCTCATCAATAGAATGCCAATAGTGTACAAAGCAGTCATCAAAGCAAAAGGTCAAAAGGTGGCTACTTTGAAGAACCTAGAATATAAGACATATTTTCAGTTGTTTCACACTTTTTTGTTAAGTATATAATTCCACATGTGTTAATTCATAGTTTTGATACCTTCAGTGTGAATGTACAATTTTCATAGTCATGAAAATACAGAAAAATCTTTAAATGAGAAGGTGTGTCCAAACTTTTGGTCTGTACTGTACATAA
The DNA here is from genome assembly GCF_046119375.1 of Phyllobates terribilis. Classification (NCBI taxonomy): domain Eukaryota; kingdom Metazoa; phylum Chordata; class Amphibia; order Anura; family Dendrobatidae; genus Phyllobates; species Phyllobates terribilis. The sequence goes on from NW_027362761.1 coordinate 265,185,498, forward strand.
CACATGTATGAACTTACATACACAATGTAAGGCAAGGTTTTCCTACCAATATTTTTCACAGAGGGTGACCTGCAGTATCCAGGATTTGCATCACAGTTAATGAAAATTGTACAAATCTTAATTCACTTTTTGTATTTTTGAAAACTGCATGTATTTTAGGTGAAGCGCAATTGTTTTGAAACTACAGCTTGTTATCTCTGCCTAGTCTTTGTGACATTTTCTCACACTGACTTCAATGAGTACTTTGGATCTTGGAACATCCAGTCAGTTGAAATATTGTGGCATCACAAGTGGATTTCAGTCACAGGTGTTTCTGTAAGGTAAGATTCTGTGGCATTAGCAATGGATTTTAGTCAGGTAAGCTAACTAATGACATATGAATCTCAGTGTTATATTCAGAATTGTCTGGATCTATAATGTCTTTTTGGTTTCTATGGGTTATAGTTTCCAATGTCGCAGCAGAAATATCATCAATTTATTTATAGAAGTTGTTCAGTCTTAAGCTCTATGTGACGACAGACTTGTAAATCCTCACATCGCGCGTACTCGAGGAGTGCCAGCGTCGGGAGCGATTTGCATACTTCTGGCCACATTCTGACTAGACTGTATCCGGCCTTGCTCAATACACTGGCATTGAGCAAGACCGTGCCCATCTAGCTGAGTGCTGTGTGATGTTTTATTGAATAGCACTCTGCCCAATATTATACTATGGGGCAGTGCAGATCTGCAATTTTTTTTCCTCATGCTAAATCGGCATGAGAAATCAATAGCAGCATTCTGCAAGTGTATCCGATAATTGGATCACCAATACAAGTCTATGAGTGCGAGTGAAATATCAGACTGTACTCGGATGTTATCCGAGTGCAGTCCGATGTGCGTGCACAGAGACAATAGAGAAGGAGAATTACGTTCTCCATCTTCTCTGCACCTGTGCTTTGATTCTCTCATGTGAGAGAATTGGATAACACTCAGATGACACTCAGATTATACTCTGACAGAGCTTGAGCCTGTTATGACTGCCAAAGCACACTCACACGGGTAACGTACAAACAAGGAGGACAAATATCTGAACCTGACAGGTCTCTGTTCAGACTAAGAAAAGCCCTTCTCTGTCTCTGGATTGTCCCTGCCTGCTCGCGGAGGTTCACAACATAAGATTACACAATGGCACCCCCACTTGATGGCGGCTTACCCTGAATGACCTTTGCAGCTTCTAGGATAGCTAGAGTAACAGTTCCCTAAGGAATAACACACAAAACAACTACAACAAACACAAACTACAGCAAAGAGATAAATCCAACAAAGTCTATCACCAGGAAACACCAGTAGGGGAAGGTATTTAAAGCTGCACCTGAAAGGTGATAGGACAGTCAAACAGAGTAAATGAAAAACACCTGTTACCCAAAACCGACAGAAACAAAGATAACAGAACTAAAACACCCAAAGAAAAGGTGTATCTGTTGTGGCTCCCGGAAAGAAACGCCGACCACAGAACACAGGTTAGAATCAAGAAGCATGACAGAGCCGAGTGTCATTAGTAAAATCGTCCTGATTCTCTCACATAAAAGAATATATGGCAATGTGAGCGAACCCTTAGAGAGAAGGGGAGGACTGAGTGATTTTTATGGAAGTGGAGTGCCATTCCATGCCATTCATTCCTGTGAATGAAATGTGTACCCACTGACAGGTTAAAAAGATAGCTTCATCAGAAGTGGTCTGAATGCTGATGCCTGTGTGAGCTTGTGAGAAGAGTCACTTCAGGAGATTGAGACAGAGAACTAGTAGATTGAGGAGTGTAAGGAACTCTGTGATGCGGTCACTGTGTGGATAAACTACAAACATGTGCAAGTTGCCCAGACCAAGGTTCTGCAGGAGAATTGTGGCAAAAAAGAGGTGACCTTTGGATGTCTTTGCTGAGCTGTGAAGAGATGACAGAGAAGTGGATGACAGAGTGGCGAGCAAGGTGTCTAAAATATTAGTAAAGAGGGCAAGTATAAGCAGCAGCTGATGTAACTATCAAATTGGTTGCCTTTTGTAATTTATTGTAAAGTCCAGCCTGTTGACTTATAAGACTGTATAACTGCCAAGCTCATAGTCTTAAAATTCTTCTACCACAACCCCATGACTACTCTACCACTAAGGGCCACTGCAATCTTAAAGGAAATCTGTCATCAGGTGTTTCCTACCTCATCTGAGAGCAGCATGATGTAGACAAAGAGACCCTGAATCTAGCAATGTATCACTTAGTTTACTGGGTGCAGCAGTTCTGACACAATCAGAGTTTTTAGATTTAGCAATGCAGCAGAGCTGAGAAGGCTGCCCCCCGCCCTCGCCAAGCTCTGTATCTGTAAGGACATAGCTATACAGTCATGGCCAAAAGTTTTGAGAATGACACCAAAATTATATTTTCACATGATCTGCTGGCCTCTGGTTTTTATTAGTGTTTGTCTGATGTTTATATCACATACAGAAATATAATTGCAATCATATTATGAGTACCAATAGGTTATATTGACAGTTAGAATGAGTTAATGCAGCAAGTCAATATTTGCAGTGTTGCCCCTTCTTCTTCAAGACCTCTGTAATTCTCCCTGGCATGCTCTCAATCAACTTTTGGACCAAATCCTGACTGATAGCAGTCCATTCTTGCATAATCAATGCTCGCATTTTGCCAGAATTTGTTGGTTTTTGTTTGTCCACCCGTCTCTTGATGATTGACCACAAGTTCTCAATTGGATTAAGATCTGGGGAGTTTCCAGGCCATTGACCCAAAATCTCTATGTTTTGTTCCATGAGCCATTTAGTTATCACCTTTGCTTTATGGTAAGGTGCTCCATCATGCTGGAAAAGGCATTGTTGGGCGCCAAACTGCTCTTGGACTGTTGGGAGAAGTTGCTCTTGGAGGACATTCTGGTACCATTCTTTATTCATGGCTGTGATTTTAGGCAAGACTGTGAGTGAGCCGATTCCCTTGGCTGAGAAGCAACCCCACACATGAATGGTTTCAGGATGCTTTACAGTTGGCATGAGACAAGACTGGTGGTAGCGCTCACCTCTTCTTCTCCGAATAAGCTGTTTTCCAGATGTCCCAAACAATCGAAAAGGGGATTCATCAGAGAAAATGACTTTGCCCCAGTCCTCAGCAGTCCAATCCCTGTACCTTTTGCAGAATATCAGTCGGTCCCTGATGTTTTTTCTGGAGAGAAGTGGCTTCTTTGCTGCCCTCCTTGAAACCAGCCCTTGCTCAAAGAGTCTCCGCCTCACAGTGCGTGCAGAAGCACTCACACCAGCCTGCTGCCATTCCTGAGCAAGCTCGGCACTGCTGGTAGTCAGATCCCGCAGCTGAAACAGTTTTAAAATACGGTCCTGGCGCTTGCTGGTCTTTCTTGGGCGCCCTCGGCCTTTTTGACAACAATGGAAGCACTCTCCTTGAAGTTCTTGATGATGCGATAGATTGTTGACTGAGGTGCAATCTTTGTAGCTGCGATACTCTTCCCTGTTAGGCCATTTTTGTGCAGTGCAATGATGGCTGCACGTGTTTCTTTAGAGATAACCATGGTTAACTGAAGAGAAACAATGATACCAAGAACCAGCCTCCTTTTAAAGTGTCCAGTGATGTCATTCTTACTTAATCATGACTGATTGATCGCCAGCCCTGTCCTCATCAACACCCACACCTGTGTTAATGGATCAATCACTAAAACGATGTTAGCTGCTCCTTTTAAAGCAGGACTGCAATGATGTTGAAATGTGTTTTGGGGGTTAAAGTTCATTTTCTGGGCAAATATTGACTTTGCAAGTACAGTAATTGCTGTTAAGCTGATCACTCTTTGACATTCAAGGTATATGCAAATTGCCATTACAAAAAATGAAGCAGTAAACTTTGGAAAAATTACTATTTGTCTCATTCTCAATACTTTTGGCCATGACTGTACACAGTGTGCTGCTTATCACAGGAGGGGACGGAGTTGGACAAGGTCTCACTGCTACTGTAGATTCTGTAGTCCAGACAGTGATAATCACCATGTGATAAAACCTTCATTAAAAGTAAAAAATAGCACACAGCCTGACATGTGACACATCGTTGAAATCTGTGTTTTAACGCCTACCTCGTGCTGTTTTCAGATTACATGGCAAAAAACTGCTGACAGATTCCCTTCAATATACTTAAAAGGGCATAGCACTATCATCCACAACTAATCCCTTACTGCTCCGGTATGTTGCTGTAATATCATAAATACATTTTAATCAGTTGAAGAGTTTTTCAGGACATACATTTACTTCACAACCACATGATATCTGTAGCTATTATTAGGACAGAAACTCATTTGAGTGAAGTGGTAATTGGGCATATAAAGTCTGGACAAATTGAATACTATGAACTTAATGTTCCTTTTTATAGAAATGTTGCTTACCAGTAATGGATCACTGTAAATACTGGATATCTGCACTGTATATCCTTTTTTTGTATATAGTTCATTCATTTTAGCTCCCAGTCTTAAAAAGTAACAGACATTCATATAATCTATATATTTAATTTACTCACTTACATATACAACCCCTGGCAAAAATTATGGAATCACTGGGCTCGGAGCATGTTTATTCAGTTGTTTAATGTTGCTGAAAAACGCAGATCACAGACTTGGCACAAAACTAAAGTCATTTCAAATGGCAACTTTAGGATTTTAAGAAACACTAAAAGAAATCAAGATTAAAAATGTGGTACTCAGTAAGGGTAATTTTTTTCAGACCAAGCAGAGAGAAAAAATTATGGAATCACTCAATTCTGAGGAAAAAATTATGGAATCACCCTGTAAATTTTCATTTCCAAAACTAACACCTGCATAAAATTAGATCTGCTCGTTAGTCTGCATCTAAAAAGGAGTGATCACATCTTGGAGAGCTGTTGAACCAAGTGGACTGACATGAATCATGGCTCCAACATGAGAGATGTCAATTGAAACAAAGGAGAGGATTATCAAACTCTTATAAGAAGGTAAATCAGCACGCAATGTTGCAAAAGATGTTGGTTGTTCACAGTCAGCTGTGTCTAAAATCTGGACCAGATACAAACAACATGGGAAGGTTGTTAAAGGCAAACATACTGGTAGACCAAGGAAGACATCAAAGCGTCAAGACCAGAAACTTAAAGCAATATGTCTCCAAAACAGGAAATCCACAATAAAACAAATAAGGAACCAGTGGGAGGAAACTGGAGTCAATGTCTGTGACTGAACTGTAAGAAACCGCCTAAAGGAAATGGGATTTACATACAGAAAAGCTAAACATAAGCCATCATTAACACCTAGACAGAAAAAAGCAAGGTTACAATGGGCTAAGGAAAAGCAATCGTGGATTCTGGATGACTGGATGAAAGTCATATGAATCGCGAATCTGCATTGGGCAAGGTGATGATGCTGGAACTTTTGTTTGGTGCTTTCCAATGAGATTTATAAAGATAACTGCATGAAGAAAACATGCAAATTTCCACAGTCATTGATGATATGGGGCTGCATGTCAGGTAAAGCCACTGGTGAGATGGCTGTCATTACATCTTCAATAAATGCCCAAGTTTACATTGATATTTTGGACAGTTTTCTTATCCCATCAATTGAAAGGATGTTTGGGGACGATTACATCATTTTTCAAGATGATAATGCATCCTGCCATAGAGCAAAAACTGTGAAAACATTCCTTGAAAGAAGACACATAAGGTCAATGTCATGGCCTGCAAATAGTCTGGATCTCAATCCAATAGAAAATCTCTGGTGGAAGTTGAAGAAAATGGTCCATGACAAGGCTCCAACCTGCAAAGCAGATTGATGAAGAGTACTGTCACTCATTAAGTCCATGCCTCAGAGACTGCAAGCTGTTATTAAAGCCAGAGGTGGTGCAACAAAATACTAGTGATGTATTGGAGTGTTCTTTTGTGTGTTTGTTTTTCATGATTTCATAATTTTTTCCTCAGAACTGAGTGATTCCATAATTTTTCCCTCTGCTTGGACAGAAAAAAATTACCCTTATTGAGTACCACATTTTTAATCTTGATTTCTTTTAGCTTTTCTTAAAGCACTAAAGTTGCCATTTGAAGTGACTTTAGTTTTGTGCCATGTCTGTGATCTGCTTTTTTTCAACAATATTAAACAACTGAATGAACATCCTCCGAGCCCGGTGATTCCAGAATTTTTGCCAGGGGTTGTAGCTCCATTAATTCTACAATACTTTACAGTCATTAATTATCATCATTGTCCCCATTGTGGCTCTCTAAGTTCCCTAGCAGTATGTGTTTGGAGTGTGGGAGGAAACCAGAGAACCTAGTGGAAACCCATGCAAACATACAAACTCCATGCAAATATTACCCTTGGTGGGATTTGACCCCAGCACTGCAAAGCCACACTGCTAACCACTGAGCCACCATACTGCTTGCACATTCCAAATGTACCATTAGAATTGCTTCTTGCACTCTTTCGGCTATCATTTTGGAGTGGTCAATCAGTAGCAAGAATAGAAATGTTTCCATGTTTTGAGAATGTTTACACATGTATGTTCCCTGTATGTATATTTCCTTTCCACAGGTCAAGTAAAAATCCAGCAGGAGACAGAGACACAATTCCCTGCTGCGGGATCTACTATCACGATTCTCCCCTGGACAACAATAGTGAAAAGGTCACAGTAATTGTACTAGGTTTGTGTATCTGGTCCGTATGACGCACACAGCTGCTTCTCCCTCATGCTGAGTGTCCCACTGGAGCAATTGCTATGGCCCACGCACACTGTAGTAACAATAGCCTGATGTAGTCTTTTTCCTTCTCTCCCAAGGTGCAGGTTGACATGTTTACCTGGTAACAGGAGCCAGAGAGGAAATCAGAAGAATCAAGAAAGTAGTAGTTCCCATGTTGTACTTGGCAAATATGAAAAATATATTTTAGAAAAACTATTCTATATTTTTGAACCATCTGGCTTAGTCTTTAGTTTCAACCATAATAGCATCAGAGTTTGTTGAATAAAAAGTGAAATTATTAATAGTATTATATTGAATGCGCTGTTTTACTCCCGTCATTGCAGATTTTCCGTATCTTATGCAGTATTATGAAATGCAGAATACCAAGCTTCAAAGTGTTGTCTAGTTTACAAAATACTAGCTGGCTACTAAGACAACTCTACTGAACGAGGAATTTCAAGTCAGGGTCCTCATTTATTAGCAAGTATAGGTTCCTAAGCTTACAAGAACCCCCCCCCACCTATAAAAAGTTTTAAGTTTATTAGATGCGTATTAAAACCAGGGTTTTTCATGTAAGTTTGGCATTGGTTGGACCCCTGAGTCTATCATCATTATTATATGATCAAGTAGGACCTCTTCCTCTGGAAGACTCTGGATAATTGATAATTTAATTTTTTTGCGCATCCTGAGGTTTGCACAAAAATGTTGCGACTTTAAGCATTTTCACACCAATTTCACCCACCTTCACCACTGTGCTGTCCTGGCATTTGGGGTCAAAAGTTCTGGCAAGCTCCTCCATAACATACAGCATCCAATAGAATAATCCTCCAGTGCTTCTATTGGACAAACAGACATCCAACCATAGTTTAACACAGTAAGTATCGATACCCTGGACAAAGCTGGAGAGGCGAAACAAGTAACATTAGACTTCTAGTTTTATGGAGTTTTAAATTATTTTAAAGTGCTGTTTAATCTATTTATGTGAGTAAAATACATTAGACTTAATAGATCAATTCCTATTGTTTTATACTATGGTTGGATGTCTGTTTGTCCTATAGAAGTAGCACGAGCGGATTATTCCACTGGATACTTTGCATTGTGGAGGAGCCAATGTCGATACAGGGTGGTTTAAATGGAGACATTAATCTTATGAGAACAGACTATAAGAACACTTGACTGTGGTCATGAGTGATACTGAAATCTAAATTATCTTACGTTTTGAACGGTTCTACATTGCATTTATTGTGATTTTTTTTTGAGAACTTTTAAAAGCTTTTTGCCTTGCTGTTGTGTACCTGCTCCATAAGAGATTATTTACATATTTCTTGAGTGTATTTTTGTACCATTTAGGTATATTTTGATTTATTGAATTGTTTATCTCCTGTGTACCTTAAAACATTTTCTGCTGCTATTTTTTCCCTGTATATAGGGAGGTGCCAAGCAGCCAAGTATCATTAGGTAGTGCGGTAGTCTACTAAGGAGTTGTGAGGTTTCCTTGTCCTGGTGTGGTCAGTTTCCTGAACCCGTAGTCCCTTGTCCTTGTGCAGCCAATCCTGAACCCAAATTCCCTTTTACTAGTGTGGCCAGTCCTGAACCCGAATTCCCTAGTCCTTGTGTGGCCAGTCCTGAATCCCATCTCCTGGTCTGTGTGCGGCTAGTCCCTGAATCAGTATCCGAGACCTGTGTGTCTGAAAGTGTGCCTATTTGAGTACCCTGTATATCCGGACTGCTACAACCAGTCTCTGAATCAGCCCTGTCTGAGTCTCTGTGGCAGTAACTGTTCTGCAGAGGATCCAAAACCTAATAGTCTGAACAGAGCCCGAGTCCGTGTCCATGTCTGCGTACCTAACCCCTGGGGTCAGCAGCTGCGGTACCAGGGACTGCCTAGGAGTGGTACCTGGCGGCTACCGGCGGCTCAATCCTGACTCCACCATCAGAAGCTCCAGTGGGCACCAGGTAGCCGCTTAGCTACGCCCCTCCTAGGTAAGCCTTGTCCCGAGGCACAGTGGGTCACAAACCATGTGTGCCACCTGCGTGTGTAACACAAAGCTAATACTGCCCCCAATTTTTAAGGAGGCATACATAGGCTTTTTCTGTTAGACTCCTTACGAAGCTGAGCATCTTTATTACACATGTAGTTTTCCCTAGAAGCTTTGCTTCTGGGTAAGAATATCTCTACTATATGGCACCCCATAGACCACCATATGAGATATAGAGCTGCCGGGGTCTCCAAATCTTGCTGTACAAGCTCCTGTGCCCTGCTCTACTGCATTCAGGAGGCCTTAGTGTACAACAAGAATGCTGAATGTTAGGTCATTCCAGAGCTGTGAAGTATCTAATTAAAATCCTAGATGGAATTCAGTATATAAGCTAAAAAGAAAATAAAAGAAATACTTTATTTAGTTTTGTAATTCTTGTCAGTCTTGTTGTACCATTATCAGCAAACATGGAGTTAAGTCCATGAACAGAAGAGAAGCCAAACTCCCTCCTCTCAATAATTGACAGGCGCTTCAGGAAATTTGGACATGCTAAACGCAGGCAATATCACATCCTTTCTACACAAATAAAACACGGGCTGGCCAAAGGCCACTTTAGTTGTCTTCCGCCCCCCTCCATGGTCCAGGCGCTGACTCCAACGCTCTCGGCCTGTCTCCACACAGGAAAGGACACTTTAGGACCAGCTTCCTGGTATTATGCCTTCTTAATAGGCTCTAGGTGTTACAGGACTGGGCGCGGCCGCTAAAAATATTCTCTGACACTTGAAAGAGTCCTTTATTGTTCTCTGAATTTGTGAAGGATCGCTTTCCTTATTGTTCTATGGGTCTTTGGGGGGTTGCAACGGAGACACTCGTATTGTGGATAAATTTAGGCACTGCGACTATATTGGTTTGTTGGCTGAATGCCCTGGTGCTTTCACTAATCAGAACAGGAAGAACACGGGTTTTGGATTGGCCGGCGAGCAATGCAAGCTACTCACAAACACTTCTGGCTACAAAAATGAACATTACACTGAATTCTTTTATGTTTACTGCCGCTATCTGGAATATCAAATCTGCAGGTTGAAAAATGTCTTATCTGAAAACAAACCACTGCATACCATTAAATGCAACTTCATTTTATATTTTATTAATTTTAGATTTGGGTCACAGATTAAAAAAACAAACACATTTTCAGAATGTATGTAAATCAGTTGGTATTCTCATAAATTAAAATACATTTATACTTTTGTACAGAGAAGGTTTAGTAAGTAAAGTACTTTCTATCTCTGAAACTGGTGGATGCAGTTTACAAATGTCCATACACAATAATGTCAGACAAAACCTGGCAATTTCAGCTTTATCTGGCCATTTAATGTGTATGCAGGCCTCCCACATTTTCCCTGAAGGTAGATGCCAAGGAAGAGAAGGATCAGGCAATTGAATGTTAACATTCTCAATCCTTTTGTTCTTAGGGAGGATAAGATATTGGCTCCTCTGTACCCAACAATGTCTACAGCCTCCACATACAAAACTTAGCTGAGCATGCACACATATGGATGGATCGGGAGAATTACCTTGGAGGGAGTCTCAATCCCTATTTTAGTGAAAATGTTTTAAATTTTCACTTCAATAGTAATTTAATGACAATAACATACATTACAACCTTATGCTGTGCATTTATCTTTCATGGACAGCAGGGTGGCTCAATGGTTAGCACTGCTTCCTTGCAGTGCTGGGGTCCTGGTTTCAAATCCCACAATGGACAACATCTGCAAGAAGTTTGTATGTTCTCCTTGTCGCGCCCCCAGGGGCCTTACTGTTTGGGGACAGTATATATATCACGGTGGCTGGCCCAAGGCGGACAGAGCACAAAAGGGGTAGCAATTACTACTAAAAGTTCAGGGAAATTTGTGATGCCACCTGTGGTGTCTGGTGAAGGTCACCAGCGCTGCAGCAGTCCTCTGAGGCAGGTGACAAGGCAGCTAAGGATGGTACAGCTCCCCACAGGTGGAGCGGGCCTCAGGGCAGTGTAGATAGATAGATGGTGGAATGGTGTGCTGGGCGTTGTAGTGCGGTGAGGATCGGTGATGCTGGTGAAGAAACAGACAGAGGCTGTTCGATGCAGTCTTCCAAGGTTTTACTTACAGTTCTTAGGCACTTCACAAATGCACTTTGCAAGTGAAGGCCTACCTCGTTGCGCTGCGTTCACCGGGCAGGGGTTCAGTCCTTTCTCAGCGAATTTAGGAATGCCTGGCGGAACCCCACTTTCATATGTACCTATCTTGACCTTTTCCACACTCGGTCCTTCTCACCGTGGTCCTACGCTGCTCACCTCACTCTCATTCCTGATCGGGTATGCTGAAGTCCTTCCTGTACGTCGGATCCGGGACCAACCTGACCCCCTGGGGTTTTGAGTGTAGCAAATGATCCCTCCTGATCACCTGGCAGGAGCGGGGCGTACGGGTGCTGTCCTGCACGCGCCGTACCCCCCTGGGATCCTTTAACTAGAATGGAGCCTGCTCCCTGCTCCCCTCCGGGGCCTCTATCCTGGGCCCTAACTTGTGGAGCAGAGCTCTGACTGAGCCTCTGCTCCCGGACAGTTCCTTTGAACAGCCCTCACTAGAACTGTCCACTGTACTGGACTGAACTGAACTCTCTAGACCTAATATGGCTTCCTATTATATACTTACTGTATATGTGCTCCGTGTATCTGTTTCCTCCACCCACACCCACTATTGGTTCCCCCTACCTTTGGGTTCCCCCCTACCCCAGTCAGGGCCAGGGCTCAGCAGAAAACTACATTGCGTCTTGCCCCTCCTGCTGGCCTGGAGCAGTGTTGTGTTGGATGTAGGTGGTTGGGGTTCCGTGCAGCACTCCCTCCTTACCTGAGAGAAGGCAGACACCACACCTTGGGGTGAGGTGCAGTATCTCTGTGGCGACTGAACCCTCAGGGGCACCACATCCTCATGTTTGCGTGGATTTCCTCCGGGTTCTCCTGTTTCCTCTCACAGTCCAAAGACATACTGATAGGGAATGTAGATTGTGAGCCCCAATGGGGACAGTGCCCATAATGTCTGTAAAGCGCCGTGGAATTAATGGCACTATATTAGTGAGTAAAATAAATTAAAAAAAATAGCCTCCTGTGTGTTTTGATGCCTCCCTCTCCTGAGCTGTGTATGTCTTCCTGTAACACTGACTATATGTTGTAAAGATGCAATAGACATAATCTCACTAGTAGGGACAGCTCAAATTTTTCCTATCCAGTCTTCTGGGTGTCCAATAACAAACAATGTTAAGACTCACACATTTTTGTGCAATCCACACATGCTGCTTTTCAAAAGGCCAAAGAAGTTTGCAGAGACAGGCCTCCCAAAGCCAAATATAGTCTACGCCAGCTCATAAGGGTAGAGCTTGTGTGCAGGCGCACAGGTGTAACTTCTGTGTCGGTTCCTGTCCCACCTTTTCCTGCTTTGGCAGCTAGGTTGTGCCGCGCCTTTGTTAGCGGGATGCGTGACAGCATCTGTCCTGGGGCTTCTGGCGCCACTAGATCAGTAAGATATGGGGTTAATTGTCTGTTTTTTAATTACTCCTTTCTGAGAGCATTGGGCCGTCCTGCCTGCTATTTAAACCCCATTGTCTCTGACTTCCACTGCCAGTCAATTAGTTTTTGCTATCTGACTTGTGCTCTATTCCTTGCTTCTGCTGCTTTTCTCATTCATCCAGTTTTCTGGCCTCTGAATGAATTGTGACCATCCTCTTGTCTTACGAATCTCTTCCTGACGTGACCTCTTTGCTCTGACACCGCTTTGCGACCCTTCCTGGCATTGGTTCGTTCCTTCAGACAGAAGCCCTTCGGTGGAAGCAATCCACTGGGTCCAGTGTTAAGACCAGATCCCTTTACACAGGTTAAAGATTGAAGATCGGAGTACCTCTGGAATTGGCCAGAAGGAGTGGCTTGTGCCAAGTCTATCCAAGGCAGCCTTTGTGAGCATGTGGCCTCTTACAGACGTGACACAAGGATGTGTCAAAATTCATTAAGAGGCGTGTGCTTTTTAAAAAACTGAGGATAAGACTGTCATATGAAGCCCCCTACAGTGTGCAAAAATGGAATGAAATGATCCTGCACTGATACTAAGGCCCCTCCAGTAATAAGTGTAATGGGTTTTGCCATACAAGTGAATGTATCAGAAATTTGATCAATGGAACAGATGCTGATGATTAGACTGATAGACACATTTTCATGTTAGGTTTCCATGTTCCTACTGTACCTTCTTGCCTTACAACATTTGTAGTCCTGTGCAGAGATTGATTTGTAGCTAGCTATGTGAAATGCATATGTCATAATGCAGCAAATCTAATAATATCTGTAACACTGGTCATTATTAATCATGACATGAAAAGGAGACGTTGTGGGCACTATGTCATGGGTCAAAACCAAAGAATGTTAATCAAATGTATAACCTTCGCTTCGCAGGAAAAAACAGAAGTTCTATAGGGTAATGTGACAGCAAACTAGAAAAGCAAATATTATATCACATGGGAACTTTCAAGACAAGAATAAGTGAGTTTAGCATTTCCTACTGGATGTTACTTCTAGAGTAAGATAAATAGCTGAAAAATCTGAAAAGGTTAATAAAACAATGAAGGTCAGAAGGGATATTACAAGGAAAGACAGAGATAGGACAGAGACGTGAGAATATCCGACTAAGCAGGCCGTCGTGAGAGGCACAGAGAAAACTGTACAAATATAGAGCTGTTCATATGGGATATCCTGCTGCTGTCGCTTTTCCTTGTTAGATAATTCATTCATTTTGCATTCAGTTGAGGCACCCATCATTTCATCACACAAATCATTACATTATACTCATTATAATTAGTCATAAACCAATAGGAGAAAATTGTTCTTTCAGTTTCCCAACATCTGAGCACGGTATTTGTAGATGTCTCAATACTAACAACATTTTAAAAGTTGCTATTTAGAGGAATAATGTCATCTGATTCGTGCTGCCCAAATCACGGACAGCATGACTCTGAGCCGGCTGCACAATTACAGCCAGTTATATTTTGCTCTGTAACGCTCGGTCTTTAAAGATCCAGCAGGGGACCATAGCCAAAGACCAGACTAGCCTGGCTCTGCTCCTGGCTGGCGTTTCCTAGCTTTGCTAAAGGTGATTAACAGGTCTATCCCGTGTGTGTACATAGGGAGAGACTTGTCAATCATCTGTAGAGGTTCTAGGAGAACCAACTGTGTGGGTGCGCATGACTAGTCTTGTTTCTGGCTATGGTCCTCTGCTGGATCTTTAAAGCCAAGACGCATCAGAGAAAAATATACCTGGCTGTAATCGTGCAGTCAGGCTTTGATTTATGCTGCTAGCGGTTTGATGAGCATGAATCGGCAGACAGATTCCCTTTAAACAGTGCCTGATATATTCAAGTGGCTTCAAGGTGAAATATAATTCTAAAAATAAATTTATTACTAGAAATGATCCATTAGGCAGACTATAAGGGAATATTCAGGAAGGACTGACATAGAAGATTCTGCAATTGAACCATTTATTTGACTATATTTCCAAAAACCATCTCAGTTTAGCAGCATCCCAACAATCTAATATTCATGGGAACATCCTGACCATGACAAAGTGTCTGATCCTTTGTTTCTTTGAGAGAAACAACCTATTTAATGACTTATTATTAGTGTTGAGCATTCCGATACTGAAATATCGGGTATCGGCCGATATTCGCAGTATCGGAATTCCGATACTTAATTCCGATACTTTTGCAATATCGTATACCAGAATCGGAAGTTCCCATAATGCAATGAGCCATTTTCATTTTATTCAGCCAATGAGGATCCTAAGAAGTGTGGGCACATCCTGTTAGGCATGTAGGCATCTTAACTAATGGCATGGCTGTGATTGGCTGCTGAAATGATGTCATGATGCACTATAAAAGCCGTCGCCGCCATTTTGAGCTCACTCTGCTGTGAATTCAGTTAGGGATAGGACGCTGTTGTTCTGAGGGACAGTTTTAGCTACCTATTTGGTCTATTCTGCTTTACCCAAGCTACTTTATAAATCGCTGTGCCTTGCAGTGCTAGTGCACAGTTCTCTGTGCTGTTCACCGCTGTCTGCAAGGTCTCTGTGTGTGAGTGCAGCTCACGCTGTAGTGTGTGCTTCAGCCACGTCTGGTTGTAGTGCACTCAGTGTGTGTCACTGCCTCATACATTGTCCTTTTTTGCCAATTCATAATTTTTCCTGATATCTCCTATTAGTGTGGTGGTTCCATCCGTATTCAGCTAAATTGGTTCCAAACACACTATATAGGAGTAGATAGAGAAATTTTTTTGGTCTTGCAGCGCTAGTGCACAGTGCTCTGCATCTGTACTGTTCACCGCTGTCTGCAAGGTCTGGTGTGTGAGTGCAGCTCACCCTGTAGTGTGTGCTTCAACCCCGTCTGGTTGTAGTGCACTCAGTGTGTGTCACTGCCTCATACATTGTCCTTTATTGCCAATTCATAATTTTTCCTGATATCTCCTATTAGTGTGGTGGTTCCATCCGTATTCAGCTAAATTGGTTCCAAACACACTATATAGGAGTAGATAGAGAAATTTTTTTGGTCTTGCAGCGCTAGTGCACAGTGCTCTGCATCTGTACTGTTCACCGCTGTCTGCAAGGTCTCTGTGTGTGAGTGCAGCTCACCCTGTAGTGTGTGCTTCAACCACGTCTGGTTGTAGTGCACTCAGTGTGTGTCACTGCCTCATACATTGTCCTTTTTTGCCAATTCATAATTTTTCCTGATTTCTCCTATTAGTGTGGTGGTTCCATCCGTATTCAGCTAAATTGGTTCCAAACACACTATATAGGAGTAGTTAGAGGAGCCTTTCTGCAGCATTGGGCCCTGCAGCCCCAGCCAGATTAGTATTAGCCTATTTTTTGTAGCCTCATCTATTGCATTGTAGGTTACCTTCCTACATTGTAATAGCTACAAAAAGTTTGTGATACTATCGGTATTACATCTTTAGGCACATCCAGTGTCTTTTTGTGACAAAAAAAAACTAAATAAAGTTCACCAAACACTCCACTTTACAGTTGTGTAGGCCACATTAGCTCATATTAAAGTCTAGTCCACACTTTATAAAATTAGTGTTTCTTATACGTGTTAGCAGCTGTTCAGGAATAAGCACACTAAGACCTTAGTACTTTTCTGCCTATCTTTATCAGTCTACCAAGATGAAGAAGGCAGGGAGTAAGGCATGTGGTCGTGGGCGTGGAGTTTCTGCAGGGAAAGGACATGAGGATTCTGTGCCTGCAGGGAGAGGACGTGGGGATTCTGTGCCTGCTGTGGGCACCAGTGACTCAGCATCCCCCAGTTTTACCAGGGAACAGTCCTTTATGCGCAGCTTTGTAGGAGCTAGCCGTACCCCACTGCTTCGGGAGGACCAAATTGAAGCCGTTGTCGGATGGATGGCAGCTAACTCATCGACTTCAATTAGTTCCAGATCCTCTCAGGTCCTGAGCACTGAAGAGCACCCATCTGTCTCTTCACCACCTGCCAAATTGCCCAGGCAGTCAGAGAGCGCTGGACAGGAGCCATCTCTACTTCTGTTCTCTGAATCTCTTGGCTTGGAAAGAGGGGGCCAGCCAAGCAGAATTCGAGAATTTGAAGAAGAGGTAGTATGCAGTGATGCGCAACCGTTTTGTCTCTCTGAATCTGAAGAGGCGGGTGGGCCAGTGCCTATGGTCAGCAGCACACCTCAGTACGCATCTGATGATGAGACTCAGGTGCCACTTTCTGGTGCATACTGTGCTGTCGAGACTACCCAGGAGAAGCAGTTGTTTGAAGAGGGTGGTGTAGATGATGAGGTCCTTGACCCATCATGGCGTGAGGGACAGGAAGGTGGTGGGAGCAGCTCTGAGGAAGAGATTCCCCGAACAGGCCAAAAAGGAGGGAGAGGGAGGGGGCAGACTTGGTTACCTGTAGCCTCCACTTCGGCACCCATTAGGAGCATGGCTCTTCCAAAATCCAAAGCGGGCGCTCCCAAGACTTGCAGTGCCTGGTTCTTTTTTGACACAGTTGCAGATGATATTTGCTTTGTCAAATGCAAGCTGTGTAATCAGAAGGTGAAAAGAGGGAAAAGTGTCAGCAACCTCAATACCACAAATATGTGGAAACATGTGCGGACCAAGCACGTGGTGGAGTTACAAAAACACACTGAAGACCTTGGCCAACCTACAGCGCCACCTACCACCTCTTCAGCTCGTGTTGTAGCCTCTTCCTCCAGCTCACACACAGCTGGTTCGGCTTCCTCACAGGATTGCCATGGAAGAATCTCTGGCACTGTTGTACAGAGACACAGTGTAATTCTACCCACAGCACCACTTTCCCAGTCATCCTCGCACTTCCAGGCCAGTCTACAGCCATCGTTAGCACAGGCATGGGAGAAAAGGCGCCCATACTCGGCAAACCACCCCCGAGCACAGGCTCTGAATGCTGGCATTGCTAAACTACTGGCCCTTGAAATGCTATCATTCAGGCTGGTGGAGACTGACACATTCTGTAACTTTATGGCATTGGCAGTCCCACAATACAACGTGCCCAGCCGCTTTTATTTCAGCAGGCAAGCTGTCCCTGCCCTGCAACATCATGTGGAGGGAAAAATTAAACATGCGCTACAAAACGTCGTCAGTAGCAAGGTCCACCTGACCACCGATGCGTGGACCAGTAAGCATGGACAGGGACGATACCTTTCCCTCACTGCCCATTGGGTAAATGTTGTGGAGCCGGGTACAGATCTTGAGAGTGGCGCTGTACGTGTTCTGCCAACTCCAAGGATTGCAGGACTCCTCCTCCTTGCATTGACTCCTCCTCATACTCCAGTTCCTCTGAATCAGCGCTGCAGGAGCCGTCACGGTTTACCTCCACATCGACCCGTGAACGGTTACCTGTTATGATGACCGATATGAGCACAGCCGTGGCCAAACGTCAACAGGCCGTATTAAAATTAATTTATTTGGAGAATCGAAGCCACACAGCGCAGGAGCTCTGGAATGCCATCAAGCAGCAGAGCGACGTGTGGTTTGTGCCAGTGAATCTCCAGCCAGGCATGGTAGTGTGTGACAATGGCCGAAATCTGGTGGCAGCTCTGGGCCTAAGCAACCTCACTCACATCCCATGTCTGGCACATGTGCTCAACTTGGTCGTGCAGAGTTTTTTGAGGGACTATCCGGATCTTGATGCACTGCTTCACAAGGTCCGCATAGAGTGCGCTCACTTGCGGCGTTCCAGCAACGCAAGATCACGCATTGCAGCTCTGCAGCGCCGATTACGTCTTCCGGAACATCGCATCATATGTGACCTACCCACCAGGTGGAATTCAACGTTACATATGTTGGAGAGGTTGTGTGAGCAGCAGGCAGCAGTAATGGAGTACCAGCTGCAGCAGGCGCAAACAAGTCGCAGTGCGCGCCGTTCACACTTCACCACCACTGAGTGGGCCTCTATGAAGGACATTTGCCACGTTTTGCGTGCCTTCGATTATTCCACGCGGATGGCGAGTGCAGATGATGCACTAGTCAGCATGACTATCCCCCTTATCTGCCTGCTTGAAAAAACACTGCAAGCACTAAGGGACAAGGTTTTGGAAGAGGTGGAGGATGAGGAGTCACAAATGCCATCTGCTTCTCTACAGTCTGCGCAACGTGGTTCCTCACAAAGGCCTAGGCAGGGGACACTTTGTGAGGAGGATGAGGAGGAGTCAATGGATGAGGAAGACATCTGTCCAGAGGAGGGAGGTACACAATGCTCTAGTAGTCAGTATCTAGAGCGAGGGTGGGGTGATGCAGAGCAGGCAGAGATCACGCCTCAAGCAGGGGACAGCGTTTCTTGGCCAGTTGGCAGTCTGCAGCACATGGTTGATTTCATGCTGCAGTGCCTGAGAAACGACCGCCGCATCGCCCACATTCTCAACACGGCTGATTATTGGGTGTCCACCCTCTTAGATCCTCGCTACCGGGACAACTTACAAAGCCTCATAACACCGTTGAACCGAGAGCGTAAAATGCGGGAGTACCAAGACGCACTGGTGCATTCCATCATGTTCTCCATTCCAACCGAGAGCAGTGCTGCTAGTGCTTTACAAAGCAGCTCAGTGCGTCGAGGCAGTGGAGGAAGCTCTGCACAAAGAGGGAGCAGAAGCAGCGCCTCAGCACAAGGCAAGACCAGTATGGCCGAAATGTGGCAAAGTTTTGTGTCCCCGCCGCCACAAATGTCTACACCATCACAGACGGCTCCAGTCAGCAGGAGGCAATGTTTCCGTCAGATGGTGACAGACTACATGTCTTGCCCTCTTAGTGTACTCCCAGACGGCTCTTCTCCCTTCAAGTTTTTGGTCTGTAAGCTGGATACATGGCCAGAGCTTAGTCAGTATGCATTGGAGGTGCTAGCTTGCCCTGCTGCTAGTGTATTATCGGAACGCGTCTTTAGTGCCGCAGGTGGTGTACTAACAGACCGTCGCATGCGACTATCCTCCGATAACGTTGACCGGCTTACTTTTCTCAAAATGAACAAGGCCTGGATCTCTCATGAATTTGCCAGTCCTCTTCCAGAATAAATAATTGGTTGGCAACAGTATCCAGGTCTCCTGTTGTGTTCATGTTTCTACCACCTGAACTGTAATCCCTGAGCTCCAACACCGCCAGTTGGCGCTCGGAAGTGCCGTCTGCACAGTCAACATTTGCTGCCGTGTTATTGGGGTTCAGTAACGTCAGCTGTTCCCCTGCTGTGCGGATGGCAATTTCTCCTGCTCTGTCCACATTCTCACTACTACAGATTTTAAAGTTGCTCCAATTACACCTCTGGCTCCTCTGTTTTCAGTATTTACCCTGGGCTCCAATACCGCTAGTTGCTGCTCAGAAGTGCCGTCTGCACAGTCAACGCTTGCTCCAGTGTTATTGGGGTTCAGTAACGTCAGCTGTTCCCCAGCTGTGTGTCCGGCAAATTCTTCTGCTTTGTCCACATCCACTGTACTACTGATTTAAAACTTGCTCCAATTACACCTCTGGCTCCTCTGTTTTTAGTATTTACCCTGGGCTCCAATACCGCTAGTTGCTGCTCAGAAGTGCCGTCTGCACAGTCAACGCTTGCTCCAGTGTTATTGGGGTTCAGTAACGTCAGCTGTTCCCCAGCTGTGTGTCCGGCAAATTCTCCTGCTTTGTCCACATCCACTGTACTACTGATTTAAAACTTGCTCCAATTACACCTCTGGCTCCTCTGTTTTTAGTATTTACCCTGGGCTCCAATACCGCTAGTTGCTGCTCAGAAGTGCCGTCTGCACAGTCAACGCTTGCTCCAGTGTTATTGGGGTTCAGTAACGTCAGCTGTTCCCCAGCTGTGTGTCCGGCAAATTCTCCTGCTTTGTCCACATCCACTGTACTACTGATTTAAAACTTGCTCCAATTACACCTCTGGCTCCTCTGTTTTCAGTATTTACCCTGGGCTCCAATACCGCTAGTTGCTGCTCAGAAGTGCCGTCTGCACAGTCAACGCTTGCTCCAGTGTTATTGGGGTTCAGTAACGTCAGCTGTTCCCCAGCTGTGTGTCCGGCAAATTCTCCTGCTTTGTCCACATCCACTGTACTACTGATTTAAAACTTGCTCCAATTACACCTCTGGCTCCTCTGTTTTTAGTATTTACCCTGGGCTCCAATACCGCTAGTTGCTGCTCAGAAGTGCCGTCTGCACAGTCAACGCTTGCTCCAGTGTTATTGGGGTTCAGTGACGTCAGCTGTTCCCCAGCTGTGTGTTCGGCAAATTCTCCTGCTCTGTCCACATTCACACTACTACAGATTTTAAAGTTGCTCCAATTACGCCTCTGGCTCCACTCTGTTTTTAGTATTTACCCTGGGTTCCAGCACCGCCAGCTGTTTCCTAGCAGTGTCTTTGGCACGGGTACTCCCTCCTGCCAAGCCTGGTTCCAGCACGCCAGCTGTTTCCGGGTAGTGTCAACGTCACTTTGCCTCCAATGCGTTGTCCTGTCGTGTTGCGGTCGGGTTAGCCGAGTCTATGGTGCCTGCAGTTTAGGTGACTCCTATGTGGGCTGCGGGATCTGGCAATGAGGGCTGGTTCCATAGTGCCAACAGGACAAGCACCCCCTGTAGGACTGTGGGTTTTGGTAACTGCGGCCGGCTCGCGGCCTTGAAACTTTTTTTTACATGGGTACCTTCTGCTACCCATCCGGGTTCCAGTACCGTCAGCTGGTTCTCGGCAGTGCCTTTGGATTAGGTGCCTCCTTCTCGGTATCCAAGTTCCACCAACGTCTGCTGGTCCTTGGTAGTGCTTTCTGGCACAGGTACCTCCTGCTTAGTAACCGAGTTCCAGTACCGTCAGCTGGTCTTCGGCAGTTCCATTGGCTCTTGTACCTTCTGCTACCCATCCGGGTTCCAGTACCGTCAGCTGGTCCTCGGTAGTTCCATTTGCTCTTGTACCTTCTACTACCCATCCGGGTTCCAGTACCGTCAGCTGGTTCTCGGCAGTGTCTTTGGCACGGGTACTCCCTCCTGCCCAGCCTGGTTCCAGCACGCCAGCTGTTTCCGGGTAGTGTCAACGTCACTTTGCCTCCAATGCGTTGTCCTGTCGTGTTGCGGTCGGGTTAGCCGACTCTATGGTGCCTGCAGTTTAGGTGACTCCTATGTGGGCTGCGGGATCTGGCAATGAGGGCTGGTTCCATAGTGCCAATAGGACAAGCACCCCCTGTAGGACTGTGGGTTTTGGTAACTGCGGCCGGCTCGCGGCCTTGAAACTATTTTTTACATGGGTACCTTCTGCTACCCATCCGGGTTCCAGTACCGTCAGCTGGTTCTCGGCAGTGCCTTTGGATTAGGTGCCTCCTTCTCGGTATCCAAGTTCCACCAACGTCTGCTGGTCCTTGGTAGTGCTTTCTGGCACAGGTACCTCCTGCTTAGTAACCGAGTTCCAGTACCGTCAGCTGGTCCTCGGTAGTTCCATTGGCTCTTGTACCTTCTGCTACCCATCCGGGTTCCAGTACCGTCAGCTGGTCCTCGGTAGTTCCTCAGCCTTCTTGTACCTTCTGCTACATTTCCAAGTTCAAGCTTTTTGAAATGGTTCTTGGTAATCACTCTGGATCTCCCTGACGAGGACCCTGAAGACGAGGACCCTGAAGACCAACCCGAAGAAGACGAGGACCCCGATGACGACGACCCTGAAGACGAGGACCCTGAAGACCACCCCGAAGAAGACGAGGACCCTGAAGACCACCCCGAAGAAGACGAGGACCCCGAAGACGAGGACCCAGAAGACCAACCCGAAGAAGACGAGGACCCCGAAGACGACGACCCCCGAAGACGACGACCCTGAAGACCACCCCGAAGAAGACCAAGAAGATGACTCTGAAGAAGTTGACCAAGAGGACAAAGAAGAGAAGACAAGCACCAAGATACAGAAGAACAAGAGACAGAAAACCAAGAAGCAGAAATACAAGAAGCTGCAGAACAAAAAGCGGAAGAACATTAAGCATAAGACTAAAAATCAGAGCAAAAGATAATATCTAAATTGTAAGCAGAAGATGACTAAGCAGTGTATGGGGGTGAGTCCGTTCCTCCTCGTGGTGCCCCTGGAAAAGACCTGCTGCTGCAGGCCAAACTGAACGCGGACAAATCCTGTTGTAAATCTTTTGTGACGGGCAGAACGAAAGGTGTAATGTCCAACCTTATTTGTGACAGGAATGCCTGTCACAAATAAGAATATGATGAAGAAGAAGAATATGAAGAAGATGAAGAAGTAGAATATGAAGAATATAAAAAAAAAGAATAATACGAAGAAGGTGAAAAAGAAGAAGATGAAGAAGGTGAAGAAGAAGTGGATGAAAAGATGCTGAGGATGATGAAGGAGAAAGTGTGGGAGAAGTAAAAAAGAAGGTGAAGAGCATGGAAGTAGTGAAACATAAATATCTGACAAAATATAAAAATACTTAACATAGTCAATATTTCCGTAACTCAGAACGTCTTAAAAAAAATATTAATTCCTGCTATTCCATTTGATTGGGCTAAACCTCTATGCCTTTATTGTCTCCCCCACCTCCCCCAATACATTCTACATTATTCTTAGTTGTTTTCCTTCATGTAGAATTAACCTACATGGAGAGAAAGGGTTTATTTTCATTCCGATATTTCTGTCCCATTGACTTGCATTGGTTTCCGGTATCGGAATCGGCGATATCCGATACTTTTTCGGTATCGGTCCGATCCAATCCGATCCGATATTTCCCGATATCGGAAGGTATCGCTCAACACTACTTATTATTTAAATCTCTATTTAAATGACATGTCTCTTAAAGGGGTGTACTGCCTACCAACAAATATTTCAAATGGCAGAAATGATTATAAAATAATAATAATAAATAATATTCAGTGGCTCTAACCCCTGTGGCTCCATGGCTGGGCATTCCATTGCTCTTCGCTCGCTCAGACAGGAATCAATGAAATCCTTTTCTTCTATCACCTGGCCATTGAGTGGTCGGGTGACTGAAGAATGGATTCTCATTGCTTCCTGTTATAGCAAAGACAACTGAAGTGGCCAGAACTGGAATCATGGAATTATAGTTGTGAGCATAACTCATTGTTATTTTATAGCCATCCTTGCCATTTGAAAAATGTGTTTGGAAATTGGAAAACCTCTATAACTTAAGTGTGTTTATTTGCAAATCTGTCAAACAAACAGTCATTAAGCCAACTGTAATGTTTAACAGATACATTGCTATATATTAATATGGTCAAAATTAGACACTTGTCCATCAAATTCAAACGAAAGATGGGAAATGATAAAGGGAATGGGGTATATGCACAACCATAATGCATGATTCAGTCCGCCCAAAAGAGCAAATCTTTCCTTCCAGATCCCAATTAATTATTGTTCCACTGGACATGAATCAGAAAATAACTTTACACATTTACACAATTATTTATGTTATTTTCTTCTAAAAAAGCATCTACAATAAACCCACCTAAAGTGTGACCAGCTCCTGAGGTAGACTATTTCACATGTTAAAAGTTCTTACAGAGGGAGTGTAACCTTTTCTTTTGACAGAATTTTACATGACACACCTTATGACCATACTTTTTGCATGGCCTTTTATGTACTTATACAAATTAATCATGTCCCCCTTTAGACGTCTCTTCTCAAGTTTCAGTAAATTAAATTCTTAATCTTTCCTCGTAATCATAGCTAAGATCCTCCATGCTCCCTATCAGTTTTGTGGCTTTTCTTTGAACTTTTTCTGAAACCATAGCATACTTTCTGTGAACTAGTGCCCAGAAATGAACTGCATGCTCCAGATGAGGTCGCACAAAAGCTTTGAAAAAATGGTAGTACTACATCCCTGTTCCATGAGTTCATACTTCTTTTAATACATGACAATATCTTGCTGACATTAGGAACCATTGATTAACCATCCTGTTAGTCTGTGATCTTCTAGTACATCTAGATCCTTCTGTTTTAGTGACTCTCCATGTTTACTCAACCAAAGAACATATGGTGTGTCCACATATTTTTAGTGACCATATGCAGAGCTTTACATTTCTCCACATTAAACCTCATCTGCAAAGTAGATGCCCATTCAGTTGGTCTTAGCCAATAACTTCCAGCGACTGCACTATACTACATGGTTTGTTATCATTTGGAAAGATAGAAACAACTATATTAACTGTATTAATCCTGTCTTCTATATCATTAATAAATTAGTTGAATAATAGCAGATCCAGCACTGAACCTTGGGGTATATCATTTATAATGATTCAGAGTAGCAGTCATTTATCACAACTCTCCGGGTGTGGTTGCTCTTTGAGCCAGTTTACGATCCAATTACAAACCTTACTTTCTAAGCCTATAGACCTTAATTTACCAATAGGGTTCTATGTGTGACAGTGTCAAATGCCCTTGCAACATCTAAAAACACTATATCCACAACCACTCTTCAGTCCAGGTTTCTATTCATCACTTCATGAAAACTAATCAGGTGAGTTTTGCAACTTCTGTTATGAGGACTGCCAAGCTGGGTATCACTTATAATATTATTTTCTATCAAATACTCATTTATATAATCCCATACATGCACTTCGGGCCTTTTTCCTACAGTAGATTAACTGGTCTATAATTACCAGTAAGACCTGGAACCATTTTTGTAAATGAGCACCAAATTGCTTGGAACAGTACCAGTGTAACGTAGCTGGGGCGAAAGCTGTGGACGAGGTGTTCGTCTCTTGCGCCCCGGCAAGTTACATGAAACTGGAGGTCCTTGCTGGGTGTGTGGAATTGTGCTATGAGGGCATTATGCCCATGCATGTATCCATTGTTGCAGGTTTGCCAGGACCAGATGTCTCACAGTTCAATGAAGGAGACCACCATTTAAAAATAAACTCTTTACTGAATAGCAACTTGATACGGGTTATATACAAGGGATAGAGGTTACATAGTCTTATGAATTTCACAAGGGAGTGAAGCGGCACCAGGTCTCGTCTTCAGCCTTACAATCTGTGACCTCTGACCAGAGTACAGAGCCTGACCGGCGCTGTGCTTACAGGATGTGCTCCCCAGAAGCAAAAGCTTCTACAGGTCCATTTAATGGACCCGTAGAAGCGCAGTTTGGTGCGCGAAACGGCCGTCGTCTTCATCTCACCTTCGCAACCCCTAGCCATCCGCTGTTCCTGAAATGTCCAGTCTGGATTAAAGGAGCCTGTGTCAGCGACTGTTGGTGAGTGCTGTCTTTCTGCTCGAATCTCCTTTGTGATAAATAGTCTTATGAATGTTTTCCTTTACAACTTAAAGCATTTTTCACACAGTTTCCTATTTGTATTATGTGGTGATACCTGCCTGCTTATTCTTGAAGCACTCGTTTTTTGTAATTGTTTTATTTTAGTATTTAATAAAGGTGTTTTAATTGGTCTTTATATACTCGTTTTTTTGGAAGTTTGTGAAATTATGGAAAATACCCATGTAGTTAAAATCCTCACCATACCTGTAGACAATTTCCCATTGGCTATAATTTCCAAAATGGAGTCACTTGAGGGGGAATTCTGCTCTTCTAGCACTTAGGGTCTCTGTATATGGAGTCCGCATACTATTCTAAGAAAATCTGCTCTCCAGGAGGCAAATAGAGCTCCTTCCCTCCCGAGTCTCGCAGTGTGGCTAAGCAGTACTGTACAGCCACATATGGGGTATTTCTACATTCAGCAGAAATTGTGTGTCAAATTTTGGTGCCATTTTTACCTACCGTATTTTTCAGACTATAAAACGCACCGGAGCATAAGACGCACCTAGATTTTAGAGGAGGAAAATAGAAAAAAAATGTAAGCAAAAAATGTGGTCATGATGCACTGTTAAGGGAGAGGGGGTCTGATGCTGATACTGTTATAGGGGTAATATCCCCCAATTCTGTTAAGATCCCCCATCCTGGAATATATGGCTCTCTCCTTCCTGTTATATGTGGCCCCCATCCCCATCCTGATATGCATGGCACCCCTCATTCACATCCTGGCATGCATGACACTCCAATCCCCAATACTGGTATGCATGGCACCCTTCATCCCCATCCTGATATGCATGACAACCCTCATCCCCATCCTGATATGATTGGCACCCCTCATCCCCATCCTGATATGCATGGCACCCCTTATCCCCATCCTGGTATGCATGGCACCCCTTGATCCCCCATCCTGGTATGCATGGCACCCCTTGATCCTCATCCTGTTATGCTTAGCACCCCTTGATTCCCATCCTGGTATGCTAGGCACCCCTCATCCTGGTATACATGGCAGCCCTCATCCTGGTATGCATGGCACCCCTCATCGTATGTATGGCACCCTTCTTCCAAGTATGCATGCCCCCCTCATCCTGGTATGCATGGCACCCCTTGATCCCCATCCTGGTTTGCTAGGCACCCCTCATCCTGGTATGCATGGCACCCCTCATCCTGGTATGCATGGCATCCCTCATCCTGGTATGCATGGCTCCCCCTCATCCTGGTATGCATAGCACCCCTCACCCAAGTAGGCATGCCCCCCTCATTCTGGTATGCATGGCACTCCTCATCCTGGTATGCATGGCCCCTCTCATCTTGGTATGCATGATACTCCTCATCCCTCTTCCTGGTATGCATGGCACCCCTCATCCTGGTATGTATGGCACCCTTCATCCCTCTTTCTGGTATGTATGGCACCCCTGATCCCCATCCTGATATGCATGGCACCCCTGATCCCCATCTTGGTATGCATGGCACCCCTGATCCCCATACTGGTATGCATGGCACCTGTGACATGCAGAAGTAGTGCTTTTGCAAAGTGTGACATGCAGATGTAGTGCTGGTGCTTTAAAAGCATCCAGCAATTAGAGGGGTTAACACAGTCACAGGAGAAGGGGAGTGTTTTATCAGAGCCCCAGGGGGATTGTGGGGAAGTTGTGTACTGTCTCGTTGGAGCTGAAGAGAAAGGTGGTGTGTGTGTTCTGTATCTCACTGAAGCGCCCCTGCAAGTGAAAAGAATTCAAATCAGGAGTGAAGCTAAGCACAGGTCAGGTAGAGTTCCTGAACTAGCAGTGCAGAGCATTGTCAGGCATAAAGATAAGGACTAGAAGAAATGGTGTCACAGGGATCATCTCCCTCAGCAAACCCTCCCCACCTCCATCTCACTGTGCTGTAAAGAATGCTGTGTTCATTAATGTGCCTTTGCATTAGAACTGTGCTGTCCTGTACTACTGGGAAGACTGTGAACTGCTGTGCTGCTAAGGAAACTGTACTGTTTGTCACTGGAGCCTGTTGCTCATAAGACTTAACTCGCACTGGCTGTGCGGCTTCTTATTAAATGCTACTGTTCTACCGTTTATGAGGACTCTTGTCAAGTGTGTCTGGTCAGCAAGTGAAACAACCTACGTGTCTATGCCTGAGGGTCAATACCCCTGTGCGTCTGAGAGAAGCTGCAGCACATTGTCTATGGTTGCCCTGAGTAACGGTTTCCCCATGATTCCAAAGAATTCATGTAACCTGTCTAGCCCCCATCTGAACCTAACGGCGTGTGTGTAACATTTGTGGCCCGTACGTGGAATCCTGAGTGGGAATTAGCGTGTACAGGGAGAAGAGAAAAAGTGTTTGGAAAAACACAGCAGCACAGCTCTGCTACACCAGTTAAAGGGGACCAGCCCTAAAGCCCTAAAGAAAAAGCAGCAATGGATGTCTGTTGGAATATGTTTAGTGCAACAACTCCATTCCTGTATATGTAAATGTTCTATTGCTAGGTTTGAATATTGTCTATAAAGTAAAAAAAAAAAACTCCCAGAGGCTCACACATGGAAAAGACCATGTGACTGTGTTCAGTTTCCTTTGTCTGTGTATAAGAGGAGAAGCAGCCTGCTGATGCTGCACAGAGACACTTAAGATACGTATATTCCTGATTCCACAAAGCCTATCATATCTGTACCTGTTTATAGCTAATTAAAACTTAGTTCTGTTGTCAACATGCTTTGAGAGTATCCTGAATGATCCCCTGCCAACAGGTTATGGGCTCAGCATGACACAGAACTCCAGCGTGACACAGAACCCCAGGAGTGACACAGAAGAGTAATACAGCAACAGAAGTCCAAAGCAAAAGCAGCACAGAGCAACAGAGAAGATGTCCACAAGCAGGGATCACTGCAAGTTCTCAGTGCAAAGTCTCACCAATCAGAATTATCAATCTTGAAAATTTAAGGTGAAAATGCTGCTCATAAGAGAAGGTACGTGGAAATATACGCAGGAACAAGTGCCTCATCCATTACCAGATGATTGGCTAGAGAAGGATCAGAAAGCACAAAGCAATATCTCCCTCAGTGTAGATGATGATCAGATTGTGCATATATGCAAATGTGCAACTGCAAAAGAGATGTGGGATGAATTACAGAAAGTACATGAAAGATCAAATCTCAGCAATAAGCTTTATCTTATGAGAAAACTGTATCAGTCTAAGCTAGGTGATGGACAGAATATGCAGGACTATATAAGAAACACCCTAGAGATTGTGGAGCGTCTCAGGGGCATTGGAGAAGAAATTAAAGACTTTCATGTTGCTGCACTACTATTAAGTGGTCTTCCAGAAAATTATGACACACTTGTCACTGCACTAGATGCACGGCCGGCTGATGAGTTCACACTAGAATATGTCAAAGGCAAGCTTGTAGATGAATTCAAGTGAAAAACACACAATGTAAGCAGCAGTAATGAATCTAGAGCATTAAAGACACAGGACTTTCCTAAAAATAAGAGCAATCTAAGGGAAACTCGTGAATGTTTTGTCTGTAGAAAGCCCGACCACCTTAAAGCAAACTGCAGAATTTGGAAAGCAAGAATGAGTCAGCTTAAAAAGCAGAACAGTGATCAAAAGGTGAAAACAGCTGTAGGAAAAGTCTGAATGTGTTGAAACTGCATTTAATACCAGTACAGGCTCATCTGCAAAGCAGATGTGGTGTATAGACTCTGGTGCTAGCAGCCACATGACGAATAACAAGGATTTGTTCACTGACCTTGATGAAAGCAAGTCAGAAAAGGTCATCTTAGCTAATGGTCAATATATGACTTCAGAAGGAGTAGGAGACGGCTACCTCCACTGTCCAGTTTCTTCAGCACAAAGCAGAAAGGTCCCAGTTAAACTGATTAAATTTGCTGATGACACAAAGCTAGGAGGGATAGCTAATACTAGAGAAGAGAGAGGGAAGATTCAAAAAGACCTAAATAAACTGGAGCAGTGGGCAGCAACCAACAGAATGGTTTTTAACAGGGAAAAATGCAAAGTACTACATCTGGGCAATAAAAATGAAAAAAGCATATACAGAATGGGAGGAATAGAGCTAAGCAACAGTACATGTGAAAAAGACTTAGGTATACTAATAGATCATAGACTGAACATGAGTCAACAGTGTGATGCAGCAGCAAAAAAGACAAATACAATTCTGGGATGTATTAACAGAAGCATACAGTCTAGATCACGTGAAGTCATTATCGGTCTTTACTCCTCTTTGGTCAGACCTCATCTGGAATACTGTGTACAGTTTTGGGCACCACATTTTAAAAAAGACATAGACAAACTGGAGCAAGTTCAGAGAAGAGCGACCAGAATGGTGACTGGTCTGCAAACCATGTCCTATGAGGAACGGTTGCAGGATTTGGGAATGTTTAGCTTGCAAAAAAGAAGACTGAGAGGAGACTTAATAGCTGTCTACAAATATGTCAAGGGCTGTCACATTGTAGAAGGATCATCTTTATTCTCATTTGCACAAGGAAAGACTAGAAGCAATGGGATGAAACTAAATGGGAGGAGACACAGATTAGATATTAGAAAAAACTTTTTGACAGTTAGGGTGATTAATGAGTGGAACAGGCTGCCACGAGAGGTGGTGAGTTCCCCTTCAATGGACGTCTTCAAACAGAGGCTGGACAGAAATCTGTCTGAGATGATTTAGTGAATCCTGCTTTGAGCAGGGGGTTGGACCAGATGACCCAGGAGGTCCCCTCCAACTCTATCATTCTATGATTCTATGATTCAGTAAAGAATGTTCTCTATGTTCCCAGTTTTGAAAGCAATCTTCTGTCAGTAAAGAAGCTTACGCAAAAAGGGAATGTAGTTACTTTTAAAGACAACAGCCGCATTATATCAAAGAAGGGTCACACTCTTGCAGAAGGAAAAATCCAAAATGAACTTTATCAGCTAAAATGCAAAGAAAGAGTGTACAGTGTTAGACAAGATCTGCATAAGAACTGTATCCATATATGGCACAGACGTCTTGGGCACAGAGACCAGAAGCAATAAGGAAGCTAGGTCAACTTGCAAATGGTGTGGAAATCAAGCAATGTAGTCAAATGATGAAGTGCACTAGCTGTCTAAAAGGGAAAATGTCCAGAAAATCCTTTCCTAAAGTAAGCACCACTAGATCTGCACAGCCACTGGATTTGATACACACAGATGTTTGCAGTCCATTGAGTGTTCAAACTCCAAGCAAGAAGAGATATTTTCTCACATTTTTTGATGACTACTCCAGATATACAGTCGCCTACCTACTTCACAGTAAGGATGAAGTTTCACAGAAACTTGAAGAATATCTTGCCGTGGTATTTAACAAATTTGGAAGAATGCCAAAAGCCCTGCGTGCAGATAATGGGACTGAATATACAAGTGGTAAGGTGCAAACCATTTTGAAAAGAATGGAATTGTGTTCCAGACTATCATCCCATACAACCCAGAACAGCATGGCATTGAAGAGAGAAAGAACTGCATTCTCTGTGAAAGTGGAAGAAGTATGTTGTTTGATGCGAATATACCTACAACGTATTGGGGAGAAGCCATCACGACAGCTTGCTATCTTCAAAACAGACTGCCAGGTAAAGCCACAAATAAAACTCCATATGAGCTATGGAACTGTGAGAAGCCTAACCTGAAGCACCTAACGATATTTGGAAGCAAAACGTTTGTGTATGTTGGGCCGTCCGAAGATCATCATAGAGACCCTCCAGTGCCACCTGGGAGAAAGTAATAGGAGAACTGTGAGCCGAGTTGATTGAGGTGAAAAAGTTGATTCGTTCCAGGCCAGAACCTGTATCCCTCAGACCCAGGAGTGGGTTCTAAAACAGAAGATACCCAGCTTGTGAAGCGTGCCGTTCATCAAATCAGAGTACGGTGTGTGTCCACTGTCTAAGATGTGGTGAGGAAGGACATTATGCCAAAGAGTGCTAATGGTCACGGTCGTTTGGGTTAAAAGGCAGGAGGTTGCCAGTGCGGGGCGACTAGTAACCATGGCATGGAGGAGGCCCCAGAAGCAAATCCAAATCTCACCAAACCTCCGAATGGCGCATGAGGTAAAACGGCTGCGTCAGTTCTATCCCCAAGTGTGTTCCCAACTACAACAGCTGCAAGGGAGACAGGGGCATCAGTTACTTAATGCCCAGTGCGGAGGTCAAACGATGTACTCCTGGGAGGAGGATTCCTCAGTCAGTAAAGATAGCCTCATCAGTCTAATCAGTGAAAGGTGCTTTATACAGTGCCAGCTAGATGGACTCCTAGTAAAAGCACTGTGGGACACAGGAACCAAAGTGAGCCTTTTAATTAAAGAATGGACGAAGCTCTACCTCAGTGAAGACGGTATCCTGTATCGTAAAGGAGGACAAAAGCGGCAGTTGGTACTACCCAGAGTATTCCATAGGTTGGTCTACAAAGAACTCCATGAAAACATGGGACACCTGGGAGTGGAAAGGACAACAAATTTGATCTGTGAACGTTTCTTCTGGCCATACATGCAGAGAGATATTGAGAGGTACGTGACCAGGGAGTGTGGGTGTCTGAAAGATAAACGTCCCAACACATCAAACTGAGCACCTATGGACAACATCCAAACTATGTATCCATTTGAGATGGTCTCAATAGACTTCCTACATCTCGAGACTTGCAAGTGTGGTTACGAATACATCTTGGTGGTGATGGACCATTTTACTCGATTTGCTCAAGCATATGCCACCACCAATAAATCGGGTCGAACAGCAGCAGAGAAGATCTTCAATGATTTTGCTTTGAGGTTTGGGTTCCCTACGAGGTTACACCACGACCAAGGAAGAGAATTTGAGAACCAGCTCTTTGCCAAACTAGGAAAGTAATGTAGAATTCAGAGATCCCACACAACGCCCTATCACCCAGGGGGTAATGGACAAGTGGAACGTTTTAACCGGACATTATTGTAGATAAAAGACTGGAAGACTGGAGTCTGAAAGACTGGAAGAGTTCTCTGTCAAAAGTGATGCATGCCTATAACTGTACAAAGAGTGATGCAACGGGTTACTCACCCTTTTTCCAATTGTATGGACAATCGCCAAGACTGCCAATCGACATCATGTTCGATACTCCGGTCAGAGACTTACAGAACGTATCCGGAGTACGTTCGGAAATGGAAGGAATGGATGGTAGAGGCATACAACATTGCGTCCAATGTGGTTACGCAAGGACAGAGCAAGAGTAAGGAGTACTATGATCGAAAATGTTATGTTATGGAGGAGAATTGGCACTGGGAAGCTGGGTGCTAGTCAAGAATGTACGTGAGAAAGGCGGTCCAGGAAAACTTTGTTCGTACTGGGAAGACAAGGTGTATGTGGTTGTAAGGAGGAAAGCTGATGACAGCCCAGTGTATGAAATCCGATTGGGAACGGGAGACAAGAAAATCAGAATAGTCCATCGGAATTTACTACTACCCTGTGATTATCTCCTACCACAACAAGACTTCCCAGAAGTAGACCGACATCGACGTCCGAGATCGACAGACTGAAGCTCCGGAGGTGGATAGGGACCTTGAAAGTTCCTATGGAGAAGAACACACCGTTGTATTTCTCGGACTGGCAAGGAGAGGGATGTACCATCCTCAGAAGAGTGAACTAAGTCCTGAGGCTCCAGAGTTCGTACCAAGGAGTACAGATGAAGTCCAATTCAGATCTGATGACCGAACACTGGTCCTTGAAGAGACCGATCGACACTCAGGAGGAGCGGAATTACCAGACCGTGCGGAAACAGATGACTCAGGAGTACATGAACTTACAGAGGCAGCTGCAAGAGCATCTGAGGAAGCACGGGAAATGAGTGGGGTGGAAGAAGCTCCTGTGACTGAAGAACCCGTGGTATCTGAGGAACAACCCACCAGGAGGATGTCGACTCGAGAAGTGAGGAGGCCCGTGTTGCTAACGTATGAGACACTTGGTGAACCGAGTCAAGTGCCAAGGACTGTCGACTGGAAGCAGGTATCTCTGCATGCAGACCAGGTAAGCACACTTGATTGGTATGCACCACCGAGAGGCAGTATGGAAGATGTTGCCTATTGGAAAGACTAGTTTTCATGTTTTGATTTTCCTTAAAAGACTTTGTAAAAACAAAAAACTGTTAAAGCATAGAGATAGAGAGCTGGTTGAAAACGTATGAAAAGCTCCAACTGAAGAGATGCTGATTTGTTTTAATTGTGTTGTTTATTTCTTACAGGCATCCTACAAGAAAAAGGTCATAAGATTAGGTCGTTATCAATGTTTATGAACATTATACCAATTTCACAATGGCAATTTGTATATAAAGTTATACATCTTTCACCACTATCTCAGAATTGGTCAGATTGACCAATTAAGACGAATGTCAAGGACGACATTCAAAACGGAGGGAAGAGTGTGACATGCAGAAGTAGTGCTTTTGCAAAGTGTGACATGCAGAAGTAGTGCTGGTGCTTTAAAAGCATCCAGCAATTAGAGGGGTTAACACAGTCACAGGAGAAGGGGAGTGTTTTATCAGAGCCCCAGGGGGATTGTGGGGAAGTTGTGTACTGTCTGGCTGGAGTAGAAGAGAAAGGTGGTATGTGTGTTCTGTATCTCACAGAAGCGCCCCTGCAAGTGAAAAGGATTCAAGTCAGGAGTGAAACTAAGCACAGGTCAGGTAGAGTTCCTGAACTAGCAGTGCAGAGTATTGTCAGGCATTAAGATAAGGACTGGAAGAAATGGTGTCACAGGGATCATCTCCCTCAACAAACTCCCCCTCCATCTCATTGTGCTGTAAAGAATGCTGTGTTCATTAATGTGCCTTTGCATTAGAACTGTGCTATCCTGTACTGCTGGAAAGACTGTGAACTGCTGTGCTGCTAAGGAAACTGTACTGTTTGACACTGGAGCCTGTTGCTCATAAGACTTAACTTGCACTGGATGTGTGGCTTCTTATGAAATACTACCATGGGGAGCAGTGAATATTCATTTTCTTTAGCAGCGGGGACAGTGTAGGCTGCAGCGGGTAGCTGCTGCCTCCTGTGCCCCGCTCCTCCATCGCTACTGTGGCGCCCCTGAGGGTTCAGTCGCCACAGAGGTACTGCACCTCACCCAGAGGTGTGGAATCTCCTTCTCTCAGGTAAGGAGGGAGTGCTTCCCGAAACCCCAACACCCACATTCAAAATTACACTGCTCCAGACCGGCTGGAAGGGCAAGATGCATGTGCGCAGCTGCTGAGCCCTGTCCCTGGCTGGAGTGGGGGGAACCCAAAGGTAGGGGGAACCAGTAGTGGGTGTGGGTGGAGGAAGCAGTTTAGGGGAGCACCATAGAATTAGGTATTTAAAGGGAAGCCATCTTAGGGTGGGAGTTCAGTTCAGTCAGTGAGAGGAGAGAGTGAAGACAGGCTGGGAGCAGAGTCTCCTTAGGAGCTCTGCCCCACAAGTAGGGCCCAGTCTTAGAGGCCCAGGAAGGGAGCAGAGGAGTAGGCTCTGCTTTAGTAAAGAGATCCCAGGGGGTACGGCGAGTGCAGGACGGCACCCATACGCCCCGAATCTGTCAGAAGACAGAGGGATCGTAGGCCGCAAGAAGGGGACCGGCCCCTGGACCAGCCGTGTTACTTCAAGTCTCGGCTGGGAAAACCGGAGGCTTCTGGCTTATATAGTCCAGTTGCCAAAGCCTCATTCTAATCTCCGTGAGGGTCAAGCAGGTCCGGGAACTCCAGTTAGACAGGAGGGACTTCAGAACACCCGAGCGGGACTGAGAATGGGGAAGCGCAGGGCAGAAGGAAGAAGACCCAGCGTGAAGACGGTCTAGTGAGGAACACAAGAAAGCGGGTTCCGTCAGGGCCCCCCAAACCACCTGAGGAAGAGCTGAACCCCCGTGAACGCAGCGCGACGTGAGAGACTGTAATCTGGACAGTGCAACCTGAGGAACTTAACAACTGTGAGTAAAGACTTGGATGACTGCACCGCACTGCCTCTGTCCATTATTTCCCCTGCGTCATCTTCCCCCCTGCACTACAACGCCCAGCACAACCAACAATATCTACACTGCCCTGGAGCTAGCTCTTCCTATGGAGAGCCACACCATCCCTGCAGAGGTAACATCAGCTTCAGAGGACTGCTCCACAACGGCGGCTCTCTTTAGCCGCATTCCACAGGTGGCATCACGAACACTTTACAAATCCCCCATAAATAATTCCCCTTTCTGTTGACCACCCTGGGCCACGAACCGGGCCAGCCACCGTGATATCCCCCACCAGCATCCATAGGCCCGGCTGCCGAGTACCCCACGGCCCTGGGGGCGCGTCACTACCGCTCCCCCCACACCCCGTATATATATACACCCCCCCCCAACATTCGGACTATAAGACGTACCCCCCATTTTCCTTCAAAATTTTGGAGGAAAAGAGTGCGTCTTATGGTCCGAAAACTACGGTATATATTTAAAAAGTTTATTGGGATTTGCCTTGATTTCCTTGTCTACCTGCCATCTATTTTCTATTTTAATTTCTGTTGTGTATACTTGTTACATATAAGAATACATTTTGCACTCTTATTGACCAATGTAGCCTTATAACTCTCCCATTTATTATTATTATCTTTATCACTATCTGAAAGAAGTTACTCCTAGTCAATGTCCTGAGACACAGCCTTCAACTTGGGAAAATTAGTTTTAAAATTATTTTTTTTGCCCTCTCCATCCAAGTATGTTTTTTTGCTTGATGTAAACAAAGTGAAATTAGGCTGTGGTTTCTTCTACCAAGATTTTCTCAAACAGTGACTTTTCCAACAAGCTCTTCATTGTTAAAAATGATCAGATCTAACAGAACATTGCCTTTTGTTGAGTCTTCCACAAATTGGGCCATTAAAATATCCTGCAACAAACTGAGTAATTTTCTTCCCTTTACAGCTGAAGTAGATACATGACCCCAGTCAATACCTTGGTAGTTAAAACCTCCTATATTCACTACAGTAGCTGCCTGTGTAGGGTGCACCATCTGATTATATAGCTGACCCTCCAACTCCTCAGTGAAGTTGGGGGATCAATAGTTGGCACCAATAATTACTTTCTTAGTGCTTAGCTCCTATGTAATTCCACCTACAAGGTTTCAACTTCCTCACAATCTTACTCCCCTGTTGCCTCTGTCATATTCACTTTCATATCACTCCTTATTTAGAGACATACTTCTCCTTTTCTATTGGACATGTTTTTCCGAAAGAGCATAAAACCAGGTAGACTTATAGCCCAATCATGTCCAATTATGTCTCAGCTACACCAACCACATCAATTTGTTCCTCCAGCACCAAGGCCTCAAGCTCTCCCATTTTGCTTGCTGGACTGCGATTTTCCCATGTTTACTTTTAGAAATGCTAATTCCTGAAATTTTCTGGGCACATTTGTCTTCACTATTAGTTTGTTCCTAGTCTAAATGCTCTGCCACCTCTGCTATAGTTCTCTTTCCCAGCAAGCAGACCCCCCTTCCATTTAGGTGCAGTTTATCTGCAGAATACTGATTGTACCCAATGAAATGTCAGCCCCATGCTCTAGGAACCCAAATCCCTCTGCTCTGCACTAAGACTTAAAGAAGTTGTCCACTACTTTTTAATAGACTCCCAATGTATTAACCTAGTTATTATAAGGCGTTTTGTAAATACCTTGCTGTGTCCTTCTTGCCTGTGAGCTGCGCAATCCTTAGCCACTTACAGGCATCACGTGACCCCCCATTGATGTCACGTCAAGTGAGGCGTGACATCAGTGACGCAATTCCCGCGGTGGCTGCTGGGTTGTGGGCGGGGTTACCCCGCGTGTCACATCTAGCATCCACACCCGCGCTTTCCCAATGGATGAGGAGAGGGAGAGCGCACGGTGGATGCTGGGTGTGATGCGCGGGGTAACCCCGCCCACAGCCCAGCATCCACCGTGGAACGCAGAAGAGAGAGACCCCCAGCTGCAGCTGGAACTTGACGTGACATCAGCGGATGTCAGAGCCGACTGCAGCCGAGGGTCACGTGGTGTCTGTGAGTGGCCCGCGATAGCGCCGCTCACAGGCAAGAATGACACAACAAGGTATTTACAAAACGTCTTATAATCACTGGGTTAATACATTGGGAGTCTCTTAAAAAGTAGTGGACAACTCCTTTAAAGGGACCCAGGCTGTCACCACAAAAATGGAGGCCAATCTACATGAATCTTGTTATAGAACAAGGGGAACGGAGTAGATTGATAGTTTTGTGAGATAGGATTTGGTATAATCTGTGTTTTCATCATTTAAGCCTCTGCTCTTTCTGGAATTTTTGGTCAACTGGGCAGTCTTATCAGTGTATATCTGTATACACTCTTATATAAAGAAAGCTGCAGCTCAGTCACTGGGCAGAAAATCCCAGAACGAGCAGATCTTTAAATGAGTAAAACATAGTTTGCATTCAAATTCTTGAATATCATTCTTAAGGATCCTCCACCTACCACTTATTCTGTCATTGGTTCCCAGGCAGACCATAACTGTTATGATCTGCAACATGTACTAAGTAAAGATAGGGGATAGCTGTCCCTACATTAAGACTAAGCTGAATCCCTACGATGTAGCGGGCTACCTGTTCCTAGTGAACAGACCCGCCTTAGTCCTCGGCTAGTCTGAACGAAGACCTATAGAATTAAGGGAGGGGTCCCTAAAAGAACTAAGGACTGGGACAAAAATGGGACACCTCCTAAACAGAAGTTGTTGTAGAACACAAAAGACAAACTGACAAAAATGTACTAGAGGTCCCAGAGGACCATGCGAACTGACAGAGATAGGCACCGAAGCACCAGGCTAGCAAAACAGTCAAACAACACTGAAGTCCAGCACAGCCAGGAGGGCGGAGCTGGAATATAAAGGCAGATGGTCACATGACCGCAAACCACAAGATAGAAAAAACTAATAGGAGGGTTCTAACAGTACCCCCTCTTTTATGAGGATCCTCCGAATCCTCCAGGCCCAGGCCTATCCGGAAACCTCCTGTGGAAAGCTTTAACAAGCATAGGAGCAGAGACATCATCCGTCCTTACCCAGGAGTTGTCTTTGGGACCG
Source organism: Phyllobates terribilis (assembly GCF_046119375.1). Classification (NCBI taxonomy): domain Eukaryota; kingdom Metazoa; phylum Chordata; class Amphibia; order Anura; family Dendrobatidae; genus Phyllobates; species Phyllobates terribilis. The sequence goes on from NW_027362761.1 coordinate 265,224,067, forward strand.
AAACCCTTCCAGGAGACAAGATACTGTAATCTCCCTCTATGCCATCTAGAATTCAAGATACGCGAAATTTCAAATTCGCCGTCTTCCACCACAGGAGGAACTGTGACAGTGGCGTCCCTATCAGATACGTCAGCCTTTTTCAACAAGGAAACATGAAACACAGGATTAATCTTCCAGGAAGTAGGGACATCCAACCTAACAGCAGACGGGTTAACAACCTGAAGCACTTTAAATGGACCCACAAACTTAGAACCCAGTTTTTTAGAGGGAATCCACAACCGCAAGTTCTTCGAGGACAACCAAACCATGTCACCCACAGTAAACAAAACCTCTTTACGTTTCCTGTCAAAATACTTCTTGGACTTCTTGTTAGGCTCTTGAAGGTTGCAACGTACATTAGTCCAAACTCTCTCCAAATCACGGGAAAAATTCTCCTCCTCCGGCACCGCCGACCCTAATTTGGAGAACGAATCAAAAGACGGATGTCTCCCAGTATAACAAGAAAAAGGAGAACACCCAGCAGAGGAGGATGTATGATTGTTAAGAGCAAATTCTGCGAGAGGCAGAAACTCAGACCACACCTCTTGATTGTCTGCCACAAAACAACGCAAATACTGTTCAACATCCTGGTTCTTTCTTTGAGTCTGTCCGTTAGACTCAGGATGATAACCAGACGAAAATGACAAATGGAATCCCAGCCTGTCACAAAAAGCACCCCAAAAGCGAGCCACAAACTGAGGTCTTCTATCAGAAACAATATCTGTGGGAACGCCATGGAGTTTCACAATCTCCTTAACAAATGCCTTAGCGAGTGTCTTGGCGCAGGGCAACTTAATGAATGGAACCAAGTGACACATCTTACTAAAACGGTCCACGACCACCCAGATGACAGTAAAACCCTCGGACACAGGAAGATCAGTAATAAAATCCATTGTGAGATGTGTCCAAGGCGCACTAGGAACTTCCAGAGGGCAAAGCAACCCCGCAGCAGGAGTATGTGAAGCCTTTGACCTAGCACACACAGTACACTGATGCACCCACTTGATGACTTCCTTCTGCCATCCAGGCCACCAAAAACTGCGACTGATAAGTCTCTTAGTTTCCGAAATTCCTGGATGACCTGCCAACCGAGACTCATGACACTCCACAAACAAATCTCTCCTAAAGGCTCTAGGCACGAGTGTTAGATGGAGCATCATCTTGAGCTTTCAGAATCCCATTCTCCAAAACGGAGTCCAAAGCCGCCACCACAACTCCTTTCTGTAAAATGCTCTCCTCCTCCTCGGCACCGACCGTAGGAGAGAATCTGCGAGATAAAGCATTGGCTTTAACATTATTAGTACCAGGGATATAGGTAACAGAAAAATGAAACTGAGAAAAAAAAAAGTGCCCACCTAGCTTGACGGGTATTCAAGCGCTTGGCAGCATCCAGATAGATCAGATGCTTATGATCTGTGAAAACCTGAATAGGAAATCTAGCGCCTTCCAAAAAATGACGACAATGTTCAAACGCAAGTTTAATAGCCAGCAACTCCCAATTTCCAACATCATAATTCAATTCGGTTTCTGAAAATTTCCTCGAAAAGAAGGCACAAGGATGTACTCCACCCTTGTTCTCCTGAGACAAAACTGCTCCGACCCCCACCGATGACGCATCGACCTCGACCAAAAAAGGCTTGGTCTCATCAGGCTGCATATGGATAGGGGCAGAACTATCCCTACAGTAAGACTAAGCTGAATTCCTACGATGTAGCAGGCTGCCTGTTCCTAGTGAACAGACCCGCCTTAGTCCTCGGCTAGTCTGAACGAAGACCTATAGAATTAAGGGAGGGGTCCCTAAAAGAACTAAGGACTGGGACAAAAATGGGACACCTCCTAAACAGAAGTTGTTGTAGAACACAAAAGACAAACTGACAAAAATGTACTAGAGGTCCCAGAGGACCAAGCGAACTGACAGAGATAGGCACCGAAGCACCAGGCTAACAAAACAGTCAAACACTGAAGTTCAGCATAGCCAGGAGGGCGGAGCTGGAATATAAAGGCAGATGGTCACATGACCGCAAACCACAAGATAGAAAAAACTAACAGGAGGGTTCTAACAATAACAGCTGGATGATCACAATCCAACTGCAATAATTTATCAACTTGTTCCACCATATCTTGAACCCTTGCATCAGGGAGACAGAAAACCATTCGGTTGAGCCGGTCTTGGGGAAAAGGTATTCTGTCTTCTTGAATATAGAATCCTCTGTAACAACCAGCTTTCTAAACCTCCATACATTACCCTCTGCCCAGCTATCAGCTGGGCTGTTCTCCTGGCTGTTAGGGAGAGAAGTGTCCACTAGGGTTTTCATTTCTGAGACTGACAGCCTTACATCATCCACTAATTTGACAATTTTGCTTGGAAGCATAGAAACAGGATCAGCCTTCCTTTTCTTAGACCTCTTTCCACTCCCCCTTACTTTATTAACCTAGTTTCTTACCTACTCCTCTTGACCCACTTCTCCACACTCCATGTCTACCCCACTAATTGCTTGCTCTGTGGGCAGCGTGCGCCTCTCCAGATTGTGAATGGCAGTGTTGCATTTTGCTCCTCCACAACTCTAGTAGGAGAGACTAAATTACTGTGGAGTGCCACCATATGACGTCACATGGAATGCACTAGGGTTACGCACTCAGACTGCAGACTGTGCACCATTATATGACTCAGTGCACATGGTAGTGTGTGTAAGGTTTCCTTAAAATTTAATTTTTATCAATTTGGCCTTCATTTTGACAATGAAATTGTAAAATTCATGCTTTCCTTACAGTTTAGACAATATATTCTGATACAGTATGTTCTTGTTTGTAGGTTTTTAATACAAAGAAAAGTCACTTAAAGTTTATCGTATGTTAAATAGATAATGTCAAAGTGGCAAATGTAAGTACAGTCTGAGGTTTTTCAGCAGACAGACAATCAACAAACCTGTATCATGTTTATGTCCTCATTACTTCTTATTCCATTCAAATCGTTAATGACCAGCAGTGACTTGTCTTGATTTTATTGTATAACCTGTACTGTTTCTAAAGAGCTCTCAATGTTTATATATATATTCGCCTTTACTGTGCCCTCTGGAAACAAAAGGGTTAATAGCATTTCTGAAATATTACGCTACTGTTATTGATCTTATCAAATGGTTACCCTACTAGTGAGAGCGCGTTTGACCACAGATTAGCAGCTTCTAATGCCTGACATCCTGGTGTCTGCTCTACCTCGGGCCCCCTCCTTTACAGTTCACTTTCTTCCATGCCTGGAGCATTGATCAGCTCATAAAATGAGGAAAAGGAGAGTAGGAGACAGAGGGACTGGCCCCGATCTGGAAGCTTTAGATATGAGGACTAGATGTCTGCCTTGTCCAGATTTTATCTACTACATGTATGGTTTCGCTGTCATTCCAAGCCAATAAAACTCTAATATGCGATACTTTCCAGGGCAGTCTACGTCTTATTTTTAAATGTACACATTAAAAGACAGTAACTATGAACAATAATACTAAATATGTCCCACATGGTTTTTCACAATGTTTCCTATTTTATTCTCATTTCTTGTCTTATTTTTTGCATGCTTATTTTTACATTTGTTTCATTTTATATACACTATAGTTTCAAATACAGAAACAAATGTTTCAGAATTTACTATTAAAAAGGTTATTACTCTTGAATAGATTTAGCGTATTTATTATTATTATTATTTATTTTTTTTTAGGTTATGATCAGTAACCATTATATTGTAATGTGAAGATTCCATATAATAAGATGTGGACTCAACGGGAATATAAAAAACGCATTAAAAAAAAAGTGAAAAATAAATATTTGAATGTTTTGCTATGTAAGTGGTGCAGGCTCTCAGTTTATTGGTTGATAATGGATTAATTTTATTCCTTAAACGGGTGAACCGAAGTCAAAGTATTTTTTTTACTATCTATTTAGTTCCATAATCTAAGCTGTTTTTTTATATACTTGCATTACAAATTCCCTACCATTCCCTAACTATACTATTTAACTACTTTTCTATTTTTTTCTCTACTTCCTCTCCGATCACCATTTATTTCAGTATCCCCAATGCATGCTGGGATACTCAAACGAAGCATCATTAGGGGGGCAGAGTCTGCGGTCCCTGTCACAGTCCCTGCCCCCTCCCTGAACCGAAGTCATGGGGGCAGAGTCTGCAGTCCCTGTCACAGCCCCTGCCCCCTCCCTGAACCGAAGTCATGGGGGCAGAGTCTGCAGTCTCTGTCACAGCCCTTGCCCCCCCTGAACCGAAGTGTCATCAGTGATGCATGTTTCAGGAACAGTCCCTGCTGGGTCCCCGTGTGTCTCCCTTGTGCAATGTCACCTCCGTTGTGCAATATCTCCCTCTGTGCCCTTTGTGATGAGCACAGAGTACGGTCTGCTGTCTATTTAGCTTAATAGTGATAAGCCGGCAGCAGAGTGGTGTCGCTGTGGACCACCCCTTTAAACAAGAATTCAGATGCTCATTTTTCACAGTCAGTATATGGACCACATGCGAGGACCGGTTACAAGTCTCCTGACCTGAACTAACAGACTCATAGGTATACATGAGGATGTTAGCTCGGGTTAGTAGACCAGCGGCCAGTCCTGACATTGCAGTCCGTATATGGACTGAATTTCATCAGAGTTTTAAATTAGATTTTCATCAGTATTTAGCCAGTATGTCAGATTTTACCATTAAAGATTCTCATATGAAAAAAAAAAAAAAAAAAATTGCTAAGCTCCTACTACCCATTACATGTTAAAAAAAGGTTGTATAATGATTGTACACAGATGGCATCTGAATGCTGTCTGAGACTTCTCCGAACTCATAGACATATTGGTGATTTTAATCTGTTACTTAGATAAAAAACGGACATGTCTCAATTTTTTTTGCAGACCACTCAGTCCCCAGAAAAACACAGACATATGAACCACATAGACTATAATTGGTATATATTCTATACGTAAAAAAACTGAAAGGTTCCCTTAATGTATGTAATTTGCATTGTGACATCTGGTGACAGATCCTCTTCAGATTTTATGCAAACACTTGCTCAAAGCCACCAATACTGATAAAATACCTAAAAAATCTGTACTCATTTAATTCCTGTCTTTCCATTACTTCTTCCGCTGGTGCTAGGCACCAATCTTCTTATTACCTGGAAGCAGTCATGACACCCTGTATATCTCTAGTGCTGTATGCCACTAAGACCAGTCATTGACTGCAGCAGTCACGTAGGGTATATGGGATTTCATGTGAGCACAATTACCTGGTGCTATAACACTCTCTAGCAGCATTACTATGTCAGTTGGCCTCTGGTTCCGATGATACAATATATGACATGTTGCCCACTAGGTTTAGAGTTGCACAACCTCAAAAGTTAAAAACAGTCTTCTACGATTAGTCATATTTTGAGTGGGAAAAAACACGTGGAGCATGTTTAAATCTACCAAGATGATGGGGGTTTTCCCTCCAAACACAATTATGACATATTTATAGCTTGTTTTGCTCTTTCTGTGAGTCCCATAGACTTGATTCACTTGGCTGATCAGGGGTCTAGGGGCTGTTATTTTTCCAATGGGCAAGGACTTTTTGGGTGCTTTCAGTGAAAATTTAAATAACTCCCCCACGTCAGGTGAATTGAATATCGCATCATTTGATGCTTTTTTGATGAAGCGCTATTCAAATCACCTGAATGCTGCACCCAATCACAGGATTTAGTGGCTGGTGAACAGTGATGGTATCACATCTGGTGCTGGCTGTATCCCAGCAGTGACAATAGATGTGCTTCATTGATTTAGTGATATTTCGTCTGTCCAAGCCCTCAGGCAACATTATATTTATACACAATGCTAATACATTTTACACACATTTACACATTACACATGCATATACATAGTGCAAACATGTACACAAGTATATATTTAAACAAGCACTTAGACAGACATAAAGCATGCATATACACAATTACATTTTTGTGATGCACTTGTTTAGATAACCAGATAATTTTTTTGTTCATTCTGTCATAGTTGTAAGAGCCATAACGTTTTTTTTTGTAAGATTCACTATATGATCTTTTGTTTTTTTGCTAGATAAGCTGTAGTTTTTTAAGTGCCATTTTGCCAAACACATATGTAATTGTTACACTTGTGTTAACTTTTTTTGTGGGTTTTAGAGAAGTGAAAAAAACACAACTTTTTTTTGCACCATTTGAAGATCACTGTAAATCTGTTGACTGCATTGTACAAGCTGTTATGATTATAGGGATAACTTAGATTATGATTAAAATATGTCCTCTATGTATCTCTATGTATCAATATAGTATGCCTGTAAAGAAGAATACTATATAAAGGGAATCTATCACCCCCTGGGACTTTTCAGACCGCTAATATGGGCATACTGGTGATAGAAATGTGAATCTATACTTACCTGTATGGCCCATATTAGAGGTCTGGTTGCTGTGTAATAGCAGAAATAATTTAATAAAAACGCTAAGCTTCGTGTCCCCTGGACGCCAAGAAATGCCCGCCTACTAGCCCTATTTCCATACTCACCCCAACTCGTGACGTGCAGTTCCCGTCCGGATCCCGCGCTTGCGCTGTTTCCTCTGTATGGTAAAGATGATAAGTCAACAAAAGTAAAGAGTTGATGGTCACGCGACCATCACCTGACCGCCGAAGTCAGCGGTCGCGTGACCATCAGGTGATTAAATGATGTCAACGCAGGTCCTGACAGTACACTGCGGGACGGCAAGGAGAGAGAACGTGGCCGGGAGCAGACCGGGGGCCGCCGGAGAGGTGAATATACAGGTTTTGTTTATTTTTAACTTTTTTATTTCTTTTTTTCACCGTGTGGTTGCCGGGATGAAGAGGAGTTGTAGTCTCCTCTTCATCCCGGGTACCACACGCACCGCGATTACGCTGCAAATTCGCAGCCATTGAATTTAATTGAAACACAGCAAATCCACATATACCTGCAGGTTTGCTGCGTTTCAATGTTCCTCAGTGGCCGCGAATTTGCAGCGTAATCGCGGTAGAAATGGTCATGCTGCGTTTTGCAACACAATGCAAATTCGGCGCGCAAATTAGCGCATCATGTGCACAGCACATCTGAATTCACATTGCTTTGCATGGCAGATTGTTTACAAGCGTTTTCGCTGTGTTTTCGCAGCCGTAAAAACGCCGCACAAACGCTACAAAAACGCTACGTGGGCACATGGCCTAACGCTTGGACATTTGCAAAACCCCCAAAAGATTGACAATTTTGGGTGGCGTCATGATTCACCCACTTGCTCAAACTGAATGCTCTCCCATGCTGCAAGCAGAGGCAGCTTTGCCTCTGAGCTATCGGTGAAGCAGAAGGGCTCTAAAACTGGCCGAGTTCAGCGTTCCGGCCATCTTGAGGACAGTGCATGCAAGTTCTAAAGCAAAGAACTTGAAAGTATGTGCTCCTTGTTTAGGAAACTGGCTACCTGTGGCAAACAGCACACGTAACAAATATGCTAGACAACATATTTTGCGACTCCTTTAAAATGTCCTGTTGCAGAGAAGTCCCTGATTTTGTCAAAGGTAGATCTATCTCCTTAGAAAACATAAGACATCATAAATATTAATATACATATTTTGAAAAGTATCAGTACAGCTGAATACAGAGCATGCATCCATTTCTGCACTTTTTAGACAGTCTGTAGAACACTATAGACATTAAACTAAAGTTAAGTAAAGGTGGTTTTAATGTTTATTGCAATTATTTAATGACGACACCCACAAATAAATACATGTTGTAACTAAGCCTTATATTTTACCCCTTGCTTTTTAAGGACCAAACCAAATCAAGCTCGACAGATAGGTGTGGTAATTTATATAGGTAATAGATGACTGCAATTAAGCAAATAGGACACATGTAATTCATATTCTGTGCATCATGTGGAAATTTACAAAGAGAAGCAGAATAGTATGCTATCAATAACCTACAAGCCGCATATGTGTTTAGTCATGTTATGCTGTGTACATGAGGCAGAATTTATTGTAGGTATTAGTAATTGCATCATTAGTAAGCAGAATATTTCCAAAGACTTAAATTCAACACATGCAATTTCACCTGATATTTCGCACACTATCATAACTAACATCTAGGTGTAATTTATGGAAAAGTGTGTTTAATACTAAAGATAAGAAGTTTAATAATGAGTGAAGTCATGGGATTCAATACTGTATATAATTATTAATATATTATTATTATTCCTTATCAAGGACCCATAAAATCGGAATAGTATTTAAAGGAACATTTAGGTTTGGCGTTATCATCTACTTTAGAAGGCCACAAACCCCGCAGCCATTATGAGGGTACACATACAAAACAGAGAGAAGTGATAAGCATCCTGTGAGTTTTATTTGCATGAAATAAGGTTGTTGATGAGACTATTTAGATTTATGCAGGATATCTGCCATGCTGTACTCATGCAGGTTACCACAATGGCAGGCCAAATGTCAAGGAAGAAATAGTAGTTTGCTTGCAGATGACATGGACAGCTTAAATCAGTAATCTATCCTATCATACTCCAATGTTTCCCAATCTAAAATGTTGCCTGATTTCAAGGGTCTTGGTTCCTTTTATATTGTGTTAATAAAATACAATTTGGCATAAGGGTCTATGGACTCCGACTCTGACCATATTATGCTAGTGAGGTGGAAAATATTCTCTAGACACTTGTTTGGTTTCTGTACAAGTCAACTTTTGTTTTCAGATAATCATGCAGTGTAAACAGGCTGACAATCACCAGTCAAATGAGCTAGATGCTCATTTTTGGTCTGAAATAATCTTTTGGTTTGCTTAAAAGATCATTATTCTTGGCAGCACATTGCTCTTTGTAAACATGACCAGTGCTGCCGAGAACAATAGCAGCTATGTGCGCAGGACAATCTATTGCTAGGCATGATTGAATATTAAAAAAATTTGAATTCGCATACAGTGGTATACATAAAAATCATGTGTCCCCATAGCAGAAGTTCTAATTGGGCCCCCCACTCCCCCAAAGAAAATAAAATAATATTCGGCAGATTCACAGAGGAGCATATGTCACAGCTTTGCAATCCTTACAAAGTAATTTTCCTACTATTGAAGCCCCTAGATTCCCCTTTCATTGCCCCCCATAAAATATGATGCCAACAAAAATGGCACAAAATACAGTAGGATACCCTCACAGTGAATTCCTCCACAGTACCCTCCACACGTACAGTATGATAACTCTACGGTAACCCCCTCGCCAAAGTATGGTTACACCAACTCAGTATGATGTCCCAACTGTGACTCCCAACACAACCCTCCACACAGTATGACAGCCCCAACACAACACTCCACATAATATGATGGCGCCAACACAACCCTCCACAGCATATGATGGCCCTTACTAGCCCTCCAATTAGTATAATGGCCCCCACACAGTGCTCTAAACAGCATAATGGCCCCTTGTGCTAGCACTAGCCCCCACAACTCACGGGCCCCATAGTGGCCACGTGGTCTACCGCTTTTGGTGGTATGCCACTGTTCTCAAGGTTTGTTAAATTTTCCCCAAGTGCCCTGAAAAGATGTGTGTAACACTCTGAAGTCTCCTAGGTCTATATCCAGCCCCTTTCTATCTCTTTAATGCAGACACAACTGTACTAATGTCAAAGTGACCTCAACAGATGGTAACCCGGTATTAACCCACAGCCCATTTCATAACACACTGCATTAACAGATTGTTCATGGTTTTTGTTTAAAAAGTAATGGTCCAAAAATTATCCTTCTTACCCATTTGTGATCAGACAGACTGGTCAGTATTGCTGTTAGGATATGTTCACATGACATTTTTTTCAGGTGGATTTGGAGTGAGCCCACTTCAAAATCCGTCTGAAAAAGCACTCGGAAAATGCTCAAAGGTATTTTCCTATTCATTTCTATGTATAAAAGTCTTGCTATTCAAATGTTCAGGCTTTAAGCTACTATTAACCTCTTTCGATTCCCAAAACTGGCATGTATTTAAAAGAAGTGAGCAGACCATTTTTCAGGTGTTTTCCATTTGGAAGACATTCCATATTACAATACCAGTCAATGGAAAGGTAAGATGCAAGAAGATGCCAATGCATCCTTTGGGGTGTTTTGTGAGTGTTTTCACCTAAAAAAGCTTCTGATTTCGTCATTGATTAATGGACTCCAAAACAAGCTCAAAAGATGGCCACAAAAAGGCTTATGAGCCTATGTGGTGTGTACAGTTCTCAAATTGGACAAGTCGAACAGATATGCAAAAACAGACATGCACAGATATATACCTATATTCTTTTAATTTGTTTTTTTTTTTCATTTATTTTCAACAAAATTCAGTCCTCTTCCCAAAAATGCAAAATACGAAATGCTAGGTAGGCACATTATTAACATGCCAGCTCCTCAACAAGGCGCTGTATTGGTATGGAGCGTACAGATGAAAAATTTGACTAGTAAGAAACATGCAAAAAAAATAGTTTTAGATGTAAGAGGTGTGGACAATAACTGTCTCTTTCCTATCCCTGAAGACACCAATCACGTTATGTGAATAAGTGTTATGCATGTTTTACACACACACACATATATATATATATATATATATATGTATAGTGTGATAAGTAATGTTAGTATAATGTAATCCATAGTGTATAGCTGTGTTACAGGTAATGTTTTTAATGTATAATGTGATAACGTAAGGTACTATAATGTTGCATAAAATGTAGGTGAAAGGTTATGTCTACCCAGCAACAGACTGCAGGGTCAGAGAGAGAGCTAATGTTGGGACTAGCCCACAGGGGGAGGGATTAGTGATAGGGAAAGGACTGCATTTCCTAGTTAGAGTCAGATAGGAGTTGGAGTCTGTAGGAGTAACAAGTGTGCAGTGCTGCGAAGGGGTGATACACAGCATAAAGAGACGTATGAATAGGGATAGTGAGTTCCTGAAGAGAATTACTGATGAAACAGAGTGGCCTACTAACTTAAAAGGGTCCTTTGATAGGATGACGTGCCACAACAAAACTGTGAGCTTGCTAGGGCTGAAGGTAATGGATCTAAAGAGGACTGAGAGCATGGGACTAGTGGGGGGTCCTTTGTGGTAGATACAGGGCGTCGATAGTAATAGGATGTGGAACCGCTGAGCGAGTAGAGAGAAACTCGCTGATCAGGACTGTAGTCTAGAAGCTGGGTTGTGATGCAGTAGGGCGAAACAGTGTGCTTCACTGGCCCTGGAGTAGACTACAATAGAAGGAAACAATGTGTGTGAAAATGCTTTTCATTGTGAAGAAAATGGGACTGTGTACCCGCTATCCCTCATATATAACCCCTATCAAGTTTAGTAAAGTCCACGTTTGAACAGAAGTCTCCTTTATTAATCTGTGGATTTCGTGGTCCTGGCCAGCCAATACCATTGGCTAAAGGCGGCCTGCACGGGCGCACAGACCTCACATTACCAACACCCCGCCAGGACCCATCTTTTCCTGTAAAATGCCAGGGGGTTATGAAGCAGCAGCTCTGCCATGGTTACTGCCGCGGTCACTTTACAGAGCCATGCACACTTTGTTAAGTAGATAGTTGCGGTGAATTGTCTAGATTTTAGGAAATTTTATTTTGTGTTTTAAACAATTACTCCCCTTTATTTTTCACAGACTGTTACTCTCATCTTCTTCAATACTGTAGTTACCTTACTATCCTAAAATGGCTGCTGTATTACCTGCTTAGACTTTTGTATGGGTTTTGATAGTCTCTTCTGATTGTTTGTGCAGTACCATGTGATGTGATAACTGCAAGGCATAATGGGAAGTCCGTGCGGTCACATCTGAGTTCATGTCAGCATCTGTGACTAATGCGATCTTCTTCAAAGTGTAAATCAGTGGCAGGCATTTTTGGCGATTTACGTAAATTGAATTTCAAATAGTTTGAATTAAAATCAGACTCTAATTTAATTTGCATTAAATCGATTTGATCATCTATAATATAATCGGCCAAGCGTCCCTCTGTCTGAAGCCTCTATAGACTGCGCATGCGCGACGTGCAGTCTGGCTCCAGACAGAAGAACGCTTGGAGCCGTTACAGGTAAGAGGAGTGTATGGCGCCGGAGATCGCGGTATGTGTAGGCACTGAACGCATACCGCGATCTCCGGCACCATACTTACATACTTACCTGAGCGGGAGGAGCGTTGCCAAGGCGCCTCTCTTCTGGTCGAAGACCGGGGGCGGAGTGAAGGCATCGGAATCGGCGCATGAGCACAGTGTTATCCGACGCCATTTTACTGAAGACACATTTACAGTGTGTCTTCAGCAAAATGGCGCCGGACAGCGCGGTGCTCCGGCGCCGCACTCCTCCCCCGGCCTCCGGCAGAACAGGACATAGCAGCGGTGGAGCACAGGGAAGAAAGGTGAGTATAAGTGTTTATTTTTTTGTATGTGTGCAGAAGATACCATGCATACCAGGATTAAGGGGATGAGGGGTACCATGCATACCAGGATTGGGGGATGAGGGGTACCATGCATATCAGGATTGGGAGATGAGGGGTACCATGCATACCAGGATTGGTGGGTGAGGGGACCATGCATACCAGGGTTGGGGGATGAGGGGACCATGCATACCAGGATTGGAGGTGAGTGGACCATGCATGCCAGGATTGAGGGATGAGGGGGCCATGTATACCAGGATTGGGGGATGAGGGGTACCATGCATACCAGGATTGGGGGATGAGGGGTACCATGCATACCAGGATTGGGGGATGAGGGGTACTATGCATACCAGGATTGGGGGATGAGGGGTACCATGCATACCAGTATTGGGGGATGAGGGGTACCATGTATACTAGGATAGGGGGGTGAGGGGGCCACACATACCAGGATTGGGGGATGAGGGGTACCATACATACCAGGATTGAGGGATGAGGGGGCCACACATACCAGGATTGGGGGGGTGAGGGGACCATGCATACCAGGAATGGGGGATGAGGGTACTATGCATACCAGGATTGGGGGATGAGGAGGCCACGCATACCAGGATTGGGGAGTGAGGGGTACCATAAATACCAGGATTGGGAGATGAGGGGTACCATGTATACCAGGATTGGGGGGTGAGGGGGCCACACATACCAGGATTGGGGGATGAGGGGGCCACACATACCAGGATTGGGGGATGAGGAGGCCACACATACCAGGATTGGGGGATGAGGGGCACCATACATACCATGAATGGAGGATGAGGGTACCATGCATACCAGGATTGGGGGATGAGGGGGCCACTCATACCAGGATTGAGGGATGAGGGGACCATGCATACCAGGAATGGGGGATGAGGGTACCATGCATACCAGGATTGGGGGATGAGGTGGCCACTCATACCAGGATTGAGGGATGAGGGGACCATGCATACCAGGAATGGGGGATGAGGGGTACCATGCATACCAGGGTTGGGGGATGAGGGGGCCACTCATACCACGATTGAGGGATGAGGGGTACCATACATACCAGGATTGGGAGATGAGGGGTACCATGTATGCCAGGATTGGGGGATGAGGGGTACCATGCATACCAGGATTGGGGGATGAGGAGTGCCATGCATACCAGGATTGGGGGATGAGGAGTGCCACGCATACCAGGATTGGGGGTGAGGGGTACCATTCATACCAGGATTGAGAGGTGAGGGGTACCATCATGCATACCAGGATAGGGATCTGGGGGGGCCATGCATACCAGGATTCGAATGAGGGGCCATGCATACCAGGATAGGGATGAGGGGTACCATGTATACCAGGATAGGGATGAGGGGTAAAATGCATACCAGGATGAGGGATGAGGGAACCATGCATACCAGGATGAGGGGTGCCATGCATGCCAGGATTGGGGATGAGGGGTGCCATGCATGCCAGGATTGGGGATGAGGGGTGCCATGCATGCCAGGATTGGGGATGAGGGGTGCCATGCATACCAGGATTGGGGATGAGGGGTGCCATGCATACCAGGATTGGGGTGAGGGCTGCCATGCATACAGGATTTGGGGTGAGGGGTGCCATGCATACCAGGATTGGAGGTGAGGGGTGCCATGCTTACCAGGATAGGGATGAGGGGTGCCATGCATACCAGGATAGGGATGAGGCATGCCATGCATACCAGGATAGGGATGAGGGGTGCCATGCATACCAGGATAGGGATGAGGAGTGCCATGCATACCAGGATTGGGGGTGAGGGGTGCCATGCATACCAGGATTGAGGGTGAGGGGTGCCATGCGTGCCAGGATAGGAATGAGGCGTGCCATGCATACCAGGATATGGATGAGGACAGCACATAACAGAATGGGGGAACAGGATTGGGGAGCACAAATACCAGGATGGGGGCAGCACAAATACCAGGATGGGAAACCATATACCAGTAAAAATGCTCGCCACCCGGACGTAGAACGGGCTCAATAGCTAGTCTATATATATTACTGCTCATTCCGTGCTCATAATGTATGCAGTCTACCTGTCTAAACAGGCCATTAAACAACCTCTGGTCTACAAACCAGCAGCTGTTGTACATTTGTTTAGTGCCATCAATCGGGTGGTGTAAACCCATCTTTAAGCTGCATTTACACTGAAAGATTATTATGAATTAGCATTCTCAAGAACGCGTGTTTCACAATAATCCTTCAGTGTAAACAGTCTGCTGCTCACCTTCTGAATAGGCAAAATGCAGGTGATATTTTCTTTTGCACAGAACTATGGCAGCCTATGGTAGTGTATTACAGTGCGCAGTGTTTACTGCGGATTGCCTGTGTAAATAGGAAAGTAACCGACCAATTGGTTAAGGTTTACTGATCGGCAGTCATTTAGTGCCGCCTGTCAGCCTATGTAAACGTACCCTTATTATTTTTTTGTAATCAGCTACATTCCTTGTCCATAGTTCCCCCAGACATCATTTGACAATTTTATCAGAAAGATAGTTGGCAGTGACAAAGCAATACTCTATAGACATGGCCATGGTAGTGTAAGGATGATGCACTGTGCTATCACATTCCTGCCCCTGAAGACACCAATCGTGTTATAGTGTGAATAATGTCTTGCGCCTTTTGTATATATATTTGTGTCATGTGAAGTATAATATTTAAAGTGTGTAGCAGTGTTATAAGTAATACAGGGAATGTTAGTAATGTATAATGTAGGATGTGATAATGTAAAGAACTATAGTGCATAGCAATGTAATACATAGTTTAAGACATAGCATTATAGGATAGGTTTTATAGATATGTAGCATAGGTAGTGGCTATAGGGTAAAATAGAATTAATGTTTAGGACTAGCCGTAATGGGAGGGGTTAGTGTTAGGGCAAGTGACTGCTTCCTGTTGGTTAGGAAGTTCGAGTTTGGAGCATGAACTGAGCAGAGCTGCCTAAAGGGTGATTCATAAAGAGAGGAGACTGAAGGCAATGGATAGTGAGATCCTGAAGAAAAGTGACTGAAGACACAGAGTGTCCTTCCAGAGACGAGTCCTAGGAGTGAACACTGAGTCATGAGACCTAGAGCTTGTAACGCAGAAAGTAACGGGCCTTAGCAGGACTGAGAGACGGAGAGCAGTGAAGGGTCCTGAGCTGTAGATCCAGGGTACCAGTAGTGAAAGAAAAAGGACACGGAACCGCTGAGCAAGTAAGGAGACTTGCTGATCAGGACTGTAGCGTTAAAGCTGGGTTGTGGAGAAGTAGGGAGAAACAGTGTCTGCAAAGCCCTGGAGTAGACTACAGAGGAAGGATACTGTGTGGAAAATGCTTCATACTGTAAAGGAAACATCCATAAGACTTTGTACCTGCCATCCCTTGTATATAATTCTTTTCAAGCAACCGTTCAGTAAAGATTTTATTTTTGAATGGTGGTCTCCCTCATTGTGGAACATCTGGTCTTGGCGAGCCCACACAAGCTATATGTGGCCTACATGGGCTTAAGGCCTTCGCAGTACAAGTCCACACACCCAGCCAGGACCCACACTTTCATGTAGACTAGAGTCTCACACGCGGCTACAGCCCTGCGTAGCGTTACAGTAGCAAATCTAGATTTTATGGTGAAGACTGCTCTCGGCAGTGGTGCCTGATCCATGGTAAATACTGCTTGCTCAGGCAGTCAATTTATGTCAATTCTTTCCAGCTTTTGTCACAGCTTCACGGTTATCTTGTCCCTTATGTTGGAAATTTCTTTGTTTACTGATTCTCTGTGTGACTACTATAATGTATTGCAATTTATTGGGTCTCATTATCCTGATGCTGCTGACCTGCTGTCTAAAGCGGGGTCACATTACCATCAATTCTGTCATGCGAGAGAATTGGGCCGATTATGCAAATGACACTCAGATCAAACTCTGTCAGAGTGTGAGCTGAG
Source organism: Phyllobates terribilis (assembly GCF_046119375.1). Classification (NCBI taxonomy): domain Eukaryota; kingdom Metazoa; phylum Chordata; class Amphibia; order Anura; family Dendrobatidae; genus Phyllobates; species Phyllobates terribilis. The sequence goes on from NW_027362761.1 coordinate 265,240,482, forward strand.
TGTCAGTGCACTGTGCTACAATTCTCTTGCATGAGAGAATGGCAGCACAGGTGCGGAGGAGAATGGGAAAGTAATTTCTCCATCTCCTCCATTGCCTACATCCGCAGTAATCGGACTGCACTCGGATGACATCCGAGCGCAATCCAAATGTTTCACACAAACCGATAGACTTGTATGGGTGCGTGTGATCCGATTCTCGGATGCACTCGCAGCATTCTTCGAATCGGCATGAGAAAATAATCGCAGATCTGCACTACCCCATAGTACAACATTAGGCAGAGTGCTATCTGATAAAACAGCTGATAAAAGCTACTTCTGAGGGAGTACTCTGCTCCATGGTCTGGGGCTGAAATTTGTAAGCTGCTAATGTACAGGTACTGTACCCCATGGTCTGTGGGTTAAATTTGTATACTGCTTCTGAGAGGGTATTCTGCCCCATGCTCTGTGGGTGAAATTTGTAAGCTGCTAATGTAGTGTCACGGGTGTGTCAGGTGTGACAGACAGTCGCTCTGGAGCCGGCTGCAGAAGGTCACTGCGCTTGGCATTGCAGACACCTTCTTGATCCTCTCATCTCTTTGGTATTGTTGTATCCTTCTTCCTTTAGGACCCAGCAGCTACCTCCACCTTCTGCTGCTGATTGACACACCCTTGCTTGGTAGTTAAAAACTCTCAGTTTCTCCAGAGAGGCGCCGGTGATAGTTCTATGTACCTCTGTGTTGGTTGGAGCACTAGCAGTTGGCTAATTTCTTCTCTGGTGCCCTTGGAGGACAGTTGGCGTTATCTCTCTGGTGTCTGCTCAAGCTAAGTGTTACACGTACGCCGCTAGGTTCAGATAGGGGCGAGACAGGTTACATGAACTCTTTGGAATCCTGGGGAAACCGTTACTCAGGGTGACCATAGACCATGTGCTGCAGCTTCTCTCAGACACACAGGGGTATTGACCCTCAGGCACAGACACGTAGGTTGTTTCACTTGCTGACCAGACACACTTGACAAGAGTCCTCATAAACGGTAGAACAGTAGCATTTAATAAGAAGCCACACAGCCAGTGCAAGTTAAGTCTTATGAGCAACAGGCTCCAGTGACAAACAGTACAGTTTCCTTAGCAGCACAGCAGTTCACAGTCTTCACAGTAGTAGAGGACAGCACAGTTCTAATGCAAAGGCACATTAATGAACACATCATTCTTTACAGCACAGTGAGATGGAGGAGTGGGGGAGGGTTTGCTGAGGGAGATGATCCCTGTGACACCATTTCTTCCAGTCCTTATCTTTCTGCCTGACAATACTCTGCACTGTTAGTTCAGGAACTCTACCCGACCTGTGCTTAGCTTCACTCCTCACTTGAATCCTTTTCACTAGGAGGGGCACTTCTGTGAGATTCAGAACACACACACCACCTTTCTCTTCCTCTCCAGCCAGACAGTAAACAACTTTACCACAATCTTCCTGGGGCTCTGCTAAAACACTCCCCTTTTCCTGTGACTGTGTTAACCCCTCTAGTTGCTGGATGCTTCTAGAGCACAATACTTCCTGTCTCATGTGCTTGTGTTACTTCTAATAGTTGCCGAATGCTTTTAAAGCAATATCACTACTTCTGCATGTCACACTTTGCAACAGCACTACTTCTGCATGTCACATAAGTGTATCCCCTTTGTTTATCTACCTTGTTGTCTTTAGTTTGTAGTGGGGCTTGCCTGGTGTTCACCCTGTCCTCTCCCTATCTAGGGCCAAGCTCTAGGGACATTCAGGGCTTAGGTTCCTGCTCGGCAATAGGTGTGGAACCTATATAGGGACGGTAGGGTAGGCAGGGTGATATTAGATATGCCTAGGGGTCTCCACTCCCCCTTTCCCTAGTGTTTGGGATTCCTTCCCCTCTTCCCTTTGTGTTGCACTTAGTCTTTCCCTCACCTTGCCTGACATGTAGGGATACTCTGCCCCATGCTTCGTGGTTGAAATTTTTAACTGGCCTGCCAGTAGCAAGCCTTGCTGCGGAAAACCAGCTGGACCCAGGATCATACTAACAGCTTTTCATCGGTGGCATTTATAACACACGCTACTGGAGCAGACATTTTTGAGCTGTGGGGGTACTGTGCCCCATTGTGTGAAATTTCACAGGGAAAGGTGAAAACATTCGCTCTGTGGGTGAAATTTATTATCAGCTTCTATGGGGGAAATTTGTAAACATGCTATGTGGGTGATTTTTTTTATAGGATCCTGTGGGGGTATTCTGGACCATGCTGTGTGAGTGAAATTTGTAAGCTGCCAATGTAGGGGTATTCTGCACCATGCTCTGTGGGTGAAATTTTTAATTGGATTGGCAATAGCAAGCCTAAGTCTCCATGAGGGCACTGTTAAAATTTTTATATTATTAATTTACTTCTTATTTTACCATGATTGCTATGGGGAAAAACCCCTTTAAGTCATTTTCCTATCCACATTTTTTTGCAGGGCAATTGTCCTGCTCTTACCCCCATTTAGCTTCCTTTTGCAGCCCCCTAGCCATGACTATGCGCATTTTACAGCCATTCTAAAGCGCCAAAGTACGAGTCCCCCATTGACTTCTATTGGGTTGTAGTCCGCGGTCAAGTTCGAGGTCAAGTGTGGACCTGAACCAAACTTTTTACTGTATGTCCGCTCATCTCTAGTAGCAGACTCTAATTTTAAACTCTCTGTCAATCCATATTTTCTATTTTTGAGCAGTTCTCTGGCACTGAGAAACAGAAGGATAGATTACGCTCTTTTATGAAGACAGAAGTGTTTTTGGGTTCAAATCTGTCCACAACAATAATCTTTTGCCCTATGTCTTATTTTTTTTACAATTACCCTGATAAAGTGACATATCAAAATCAAAGTTTTGAGCATCACTTCAGGTTAATTAGAACTTGATGGCTGATTCGTGCTGCCGTAACTGGGGGCAATGCTGTGGCATTACAGAGAAAAGAGTTGAAAGCGTGGTTCAAGATGAGGTGACTAGTCCAAGAGGCAGACTGTCGCCGTCTTTTTCAGATAGACTGACATGTTGACTACGATTTAATACCCGCCTAAAAAAGGTAGATACTGCCGAAAAAGAGGACAGACAGAGCACAAAGTGACTCAATAAGCTTCATAAACGTCAATGGCCCCCCCCTTCAGATTCGTCTGAATCACGTTTTTTAGGGCCTCACGTAAGCCCTGATGAAACCATTGACAAGTAGCAAAAACGAGATTTGAATCACGCCTAAGAGTTTGCTGTCTCTTTTGTTTTTTTCCTCCCCTTCTTCCAAGAGCCATAACTGTTTTATATTTCCATCAACATAGCCGTATGAGGACTTGTCTTTTGCGGGGCAAGTTTTACTTTTGAATGACATCATTGATTTTACTATATAGTGGACTGGAAAATGGGAAAAAACTTCAAAGTGCGTGAAATAGCAAAAAAAAGTGCAATTCCACAATTGTTTTTTGTGTTTTTTATTTACCGTGTTCACTATATGGTAAAACTGTCCTGGCAATATGACTCCACGGGTCAGTACGAGTATGCAGATACCAAACATGAATAGTTTATTTTTATTTAAGTGGTGAGAGAAAATTAAAAAATTTATATAAAAAAAAGTTTTTGCGTTTGCTGACATTTTCCGAGACCTATAGCTTTTCCCTGAGTGATGGCTTATTTTTTGCGCTCTGAGATGACTTTTTTATTTATATAATTTTGGGGTAGATACAATGTTTTGATCGCCCCTTATTGCATTTTATTGCAATCTGGCAGTGGCAAAAAAACCCATAATTCTGGCTTTTTGATTTTTTCTCTCCTTACGCTGTTTACAGATATGATTAATTTTTTTTATATTTGCATTGATCGGATATTTCTGAAGGTAGTGATACAAATATATGTCTATTTTTAATTTTTTGTTATTTTCAGTGAGGCAAAAGGAGTGTGATTTGAACTTTTCATATTTTTTAAAACTTTTTATTTAAAAGTTCCCTTACGAAACTTGAAGCTGCGATCATCCGATTGCCTGTGCTATACATAGCAGTGATTCAACATTGCTATGTATAGCAGAAATCACGATCTCCTATGAACGCCAGACATGAGCCGGCGTTCACAGTAGTATCATAATGACAGGCACAGGGGACTTCTGCAGACCACCGTCTGTAATGAAAACTCATCAGTGCTCTGCGATCACGTGACAGCGGCGCCGATGGGCAGCCGGAATGATGTGCTTCCCAACCGGGTCGCGTTAAATCCAGCTGTCAGAGATTGACAGCGGGATTTTACTGGTTAACAGCCTCGGATGGCGCTCCAATTCACCCACGGTTGTTAAAAGCTCATGACAGCTGTTTAAATCAGCTGTCATGTGTAGGGAAAGATGCAGGCTCAGAGCCTGCATCAAAGTCAGGGACACGACATATGACGTAGATGTATGTCATATGTCGTGGAGGGGTTAAAACATTACGCATCTAAATTTTAGAATTATTTTTCATATACTTAAAATTTGAAAATCTCTTTCAAACCCTTTGAAAATAAAAAACACACATTAGAAATGACACATATGAATTAACCTTGACACTCCACATCAGAGGACAATTACAGCTGTCCCTATGAATTGCTATTTATTCTTTCAAATATTTAAGTAAAAGCAAATAACATTCTGTTCAGTTTCTGTTCTCCCATTAATTATCAGTAAATCCACAAATCCCTCCCTTTCACATCAGCTACTTGTAGCACGAGCCTTCACAACACCTCTGCTGTTAAAGATTTATTAGCTCCCATCCCTGGCAGGCAAATGTTAGGCCAAGGAATTAATTTATGGTCTTGTGAAAATCCACTGTGCATCCCGCCCGGGCTCCACCACAAGGTCACAAGGAATAGCATGTTTCGCTTGCGTGCATTTCTTTCGGAAAGGCGCCAGCTCTCGGAGGGGATGCACAGGCTATGTTTAAGGTGTGTGAGTTAAGTATTTCATTAATATCTTAGTTTCACCCTTTTCTGCTCTTCCCTGATATTCCTCCTCCCACATGCTGTAAAGAAGAACTGAAAGATAAATTCACAGCTCATAAAGATAAAAGAGGTCAATCTGAAGTCCTTTGTTACAATGCTAGAACACTCTTTTTTTGTGGCAGGTGTTGCTGATGCATCTGCTTCTGTCCTGGAGGGGTAAAACAATTGTAATAACAGATCTTCGTAGCTTTAATACCACATGCATGGTTGCATAGAAAGGTCCCTATCTATTAAACCTGTCTTAGGCTTAGACTATAAGGCGACACGTTGCACGACACTGAAATCGCAGCAGCACATTGCAACATTGGAGGTGATAATTTCTTATTGTGCTGCATTGATAGCTGCAATTAAGACATAGAATCGCAAATGCTTCTACTCGTACGGCAGCAAGTAGCACAAATGTTTTTGTTATGTAAATTTTTTGAGAATTGCTGCCACACGACCCATGTCACTGTGTAGCCCCAGCCTATGACGAAAAAAAACTGCATATAGCGCTGTGGTCCCACATAGCGTTTAGGGCTTTCCTAAAAGTCGCTGTGAATTTCTGCAGCATTAGAAGCCTAAAATTGCATGGCTTATTAGTTCAGAGTAGGATAAAAAATGTAAGCAGAACTGATTGGTTCCTATTCTAAGATGTCAGAAATGTGTTTTAAATATTGCATTTTTTTTTTCTAAATCATTTTTCTTTCTTATTTATTCATTATGATTTTATGCACCAAACTCTTCTAAATGGCGCATACGGTTCATGAATTTTGGACAAAGTGAAAAATGCTGTTTGTTTTTGACTTCATTCTTTTTTTGTGACTTTTTAGCTCAAAAAGTCGCACATAATTTGTGGTAAAAAGTCTAGTGTGGATAAAAGCACTCCAGGGAAAGGGACTGGAATACATTTAGGACAAAAGTCCCAAATGATGATTCAGGCAAAAACATCTGAAAACCCTAAACTTTGCCCACAATGGCAAACATAAAATAAACAGACAGACATATATAATTTTGACTTAAAAAAGGCCCAAAATAAAAGATGAATATTACCCAACATGATATGTTGAACAAACAACATAAAAAGGGGTCAAACACTTAAATCTCAACAAAAAAACGAAATTCTCCACAATAATGAATTTAGCCCATTGTCTTTGGTAATGGATCATTGTGCATTTTGTTAACCTAGAAATTTGATTTATATTAGTCAAAAAATTATTCATTTGTGGCATCCTGTTTTCTTAACCCCTTAAGAACTATTTCGGGCTTGAGTGTTTTTATTTTCATATTTTAATAAGCTTTGTTATAAGTATTTGTAATGTCCCAGTACTGGACCTGAGGCTGAGAATAATGCATCGGAATACTTAGTATTCTAAAGCTTTATTGCCTGTCGGTATTACACTGACAGAAGCTTGGTAGGGGTGGGTAAACCCTACTATAATTCTTGGCCAGTGCTATAATTTGGCTAGCTTTTTGTGCTTTGCAAATCACCTTTGAGCACACTATAATCAGTTTGCCATTCCTATTGTAAAAGTGACAGGCCTTGTTGCTGTTAAACTGCCAGGATCAGAGCTCTCTCCTATACTGGAAGTTACGTCACCATCTATAATAATGAAGGTACACTGGATTGTATCCAAACATTAAGCAGCACTCCCTTGTGCCCACTTAATAAAAAAATGTCCACATTCTACCACATCAGAATAAAATGGCCCATGCTGTGCCACTAAATAAAAAAGGTGCCCTGCTTCGTGCCTCTGGCTATACCCACAGAATGAAAAAAAAAGATCTATCTAAGCAAAAATACTCCCCTGCCTATGTTCTCACATTGTTATCCATCTGCTAACTTGGTCTTTTCTGGCTAGGCTCCTATAGGGCCACCTGCATTGCGGTACACCTTGTAGTGGCACTACAATATTTAATTGTATCATCTTGATACAAGAAGCACTCCCATCAAAGTTTTTATCTTCTTAATATTTTGCAGTCATCATATTATATAGCACTGTGTACTTACAATTGCTCATTTTGTCTTTCTACCCAGATAATTCTTCTCTTTGTTCTGCTCTATGTAGAAACAGGAAGTCATACAAGGAAAATGTACTTCCTGTTGCTGCAAGGAGCTTAGAAGGATTCAGCTAGTCAGTTTCTAATCACGTGATGTCACAAACCTAATGGAAAGAGAAGAATCAACTGTGTAGAAAGGCAAAATGAGCAATTGTAAGTACACCGTGCTGTATAATATGATGATTGCAATATATTAAGATGATAAAAAATTTGATGGGAGGAGTGCTTCTTTAAGGGCACAGATTCAAGTGAATTCAGGGAAGCAGTAGCAGATTGACATTATGCCCAGTATTATAATCCAGCTCCTGCTTCACCAGCACACTACTGAAAGGAAACCGCCACAGATGAGTTAATCTTCCCCCCTTGCACAGGGCAAAATTACAAAGATTTAAATCTAAGATATCTCCTTTCAACTATTTTATTTTTCAAATTTTAACATTGGATTTGTGTCCTTATTGTTAGTATTGTTTGCCATCAATGTATGATTGGATTGGGATGGTCATCCTTGGCATTCACCAACCAATAAAACATTGAGGTCACACAGGCCATTCAATGCAAAGCTTTATTCTAAAAAAAAATGTCCAAAATAAGAAAAAGTGGGTCACATATTAAAAATGGCACTATCAGACAGACCTCTGAAGTAGATCTAGTGCTGAAAATTGTGCACATATTTGCACTATATTTTTAATGTCAGCAGGTTTATTTTGTGACATTTCTGTGGCAGTTTAGGCTTTGGTGGGAAAGTTCCAAATCTGAGTACAATGCTCCCTCAATTTTCACAATTGTGAAACACATGCACAGAAGTCCTTACACACAGAAGTCACAAAGAAAACATGTTTTCCAAAGGGAGAGCAGGACCTGTCGGCAGATCCCATCTACTGTATATTGCCAAGTTTTGCCAACTTTAATCTAATGTTTATGCCTGCATTTAGACAGTGTAGCCATGTACTGTATAGTATGCAGAGTCCAGAGCAGTAGGCTGTATCAGGGATGCATCTATCAGTGCTGCAGAATTAGGGGTTGTACATTTTTCTTATTATAAGAAGGTAAAGGGTCATTATTATAAAGGGTCACAGGAGAATTATTTTAGGAGGCACAGGGGGGATTATTATTTTAAGACAGCACAGGGAATATTATTTCTTTATTACCTGTAAGGTGGCAGAGGGGAACATTATTACTATGAGGAAATGCAGAGGAAGCATTATTACTGTATAGGGGCACAAAGGGGGCACTGTTATTGTCGGGGGCACAAAAAGAGCATACTAATACTATGCAGGGCATGCTAAAACTGGTAGTAACTCTATGTTGAGGACTATTTACAGTAAAAAGTTATTATTATTATAATTTTTTAACTGCTTTCTGCTCGGTCTCAACTTGATGGATGAACGCTCTGTAGGAAGATTGATCTTGTGTAAGCCTAGATAGGTAGATAGTCTTCTCTGCTGTTATTTTGATTGTATCAAGCCTTTGGGTTGCTGGTTTCCTGCTACGCCTTGTTCCTTCTATGCTTCCTACCATGATGTTCTTCTTCAGTGACTGTTCTCTTCTTATGATGCATCCAAAGTAGGCAAGTCCTAGCTTGGTGATACTTACTTCGAGTAACATGTCTGGCTTGATTTGTTCCATAATTGATTTGTTTGTTCTTCTTGCCATCTATGGTATTGATAACATACTACTCCAGCACCACAGTGCACACAGTGTACATCTCAATAAAAGAATGCCATCTTCATCGGGTGTCCAAATGACCAGCTTATTCTGATAGATATTAGTAGTACAGAGCAACAATATTCTTGTAGCACAGGTAGACAGTGGTACAATTTAGCACATATAGAGAGAAGATACAGTACGTCAAGTACAGGTAAAAAAAAAATAGTACAGTAGAAGTTGCATAGGTAGACAATGCTGTAAACATAGTACTGAAGAGAACAGTGAAGTACAGTAGAAATAGTGAAAAGTATAATACATGTAATGTATATAAATAATAATGCATTAAAACTAGTGGAGGATTGTAGTATTGGCGTCTCTGCCCCCTGACAGGCAGAGACGCCGTCCCTCTTACCGCCGCGCTCCCGGCCCGGCGTCTTCCAGCTCTCCTGCTGTTGCCAGTTACCCGTGGGAGTCACCTGCTCTCATACAAGGACAGGCCCAGAGTAGCACCTGGTCCCTCTGCTCGGTCCTTCCCTGGTTCACGGAGTCGATTGAGCCGCCGTGCGACCTTGGTCAGTCCGAGTTGATACCTAGTTACACCCCTCTGGTCCCTCCTTGCACCGCAGCACAGAGGTTCCACCACCCGGATCCGTAACAGTGATGAGAGAACAGTGCAGTACAATAAAGGAGGAGAGCAGTCCAACATGTAGTATAGAAAAGTACAGTACAGGTGAAGAGCAGTACATTTAGTACAGGTACAAAGCAGTTCAGTTCATGTAGATAAGTACAAATTAGAGCTGCACTGAAGCAATCATGCCATTGGTGAAACGTGCATCTGTACAGGGGCCCAAGAGGTAGGGGGGGGGGCAAAACAGGAGGGATTATGATTAGCTATTAAACTGTAAAGCTCCTATACACTGTATTTGCACAGGGGCTCTCTTCTGTCTGTGTCCGCCAGTGAGCAGTACAGTAAATATACTACAGATAGAGAGCAAAACTGAATTGGTGAAGAGCAGTATAGTACATGTAGTACTGGTAGAGACCAGTATAATGCAGGAGAATAGCAGTGCAGCACTTGTATTACAGGCAGAAAGAAGTGGAGTATATGTAGTAAATATAGATAATAGTGCAAGATATCTAGTGGAGTTTGAAAGAGCCATCAATAGAGAACAATTCAATACAGTACAGTATGATGTACTTTACTGAACAGAGATTAAAAACCTTACAACCTAGATGAAGGATGTCAAACTCAAATACACAGAGGGCCAAAATAAAAACTTGGACAAAGTCGCAGGCCAACCTTGATATTTATTAAGAAAATGTCTACAATTGAAGAAGTTTTTCCTTATCATCAAATATAATAATGAACTTTTCATATGGAAATAAACTTAAAAGGGTTGTTCCACGAACAATGTACATTTTAATTACTGGATCTTAAGAGTCAAATCACATGACCGAAACATTAGGTATTTCCTTGCGAGCAGGGGAATATATATAAATCATGGGGACCCATCTTAGAAGTACTAATTGGCCACCCCCCCCCCCATTTAATATTCGGTGGAGTCACAAACAATCATATCTCACAACTTTGCAGCCATTGCAAAGTAATTTCCTTCTATCGAAGACCCTAGATTGCCCTTTCATTGCCCCCATAAAGTATGATGCCAATGAAAGTGCCCCCAAACACAGTATGATACCCCCACTATAAATTTCTCCACAGTATCCTACACACACACATGATATGATAACCCTACTGTACCCCCTCTCAGCTCCCCCCGGAAAAGTATGGTGACCCCAACACAGAATGATGCCCCAACTGTGATCCCTACACGACCCTGCAAACAGTATAATGGGCCACAGATAGTCCTCTATACAGTATAATGGGCCCCACATAATCCTCTATACAGTATAATGGGCCCCACATAGGCTTCAATACAGTATAACGGGCCCCACATAGTTCTCCATACAGAATAATGGGTCCCACATAGTCCTCCGTACAGTATAATGGGCCCCACATAGTCCTCCATACAGTATAATGGGCCCCACACAGTCCTCTATACAGTATAATGGGCCCCACATGGTCTTCAATTGTCACGCCAGGTGTTAGTGCAACACATAGGGAAAAGGGAAAGGGAGCCCAGACACTAGGGAAAGGGGGGAAGTGGAGACCTCCTAGTCTGGTCTAGCGTCAACCTGTCTCAACTACCGTCCCTATATTGCCGCTTCAGCAATCGCCGCAAGCTTGCCTCACCCTACTTTCCCTGGCGTATGGCTATGGCTAGTGATGGAAGGAGATGAGCACTAGTCAACCTCCACTAAACACTATAGACAACAAGGGAAGACAAAACAGGGGGAAATTGCTTTGCTTTAGATGACTCCAAATATGCACACGGCCTCAAGCTCCAGAGAGGATGAAGCACTGCTCCTGCTAAGCTTCACAAGTAGAAATGAATATAGCCGACGACTCCCTCTCAGACACACCAGGTATATATACACCCAGGCCAGAGAACTAATTAGCAAGAGGGAGGTAGCCGCTCGGTCCTAAAGACAGCCTCTTATCTAAGAAGCTGTCTGCAATGCCAAACATAGAGATTTCCTGCAACCAACTGCAGGGTGACTGTCTGTCACCTCTGACACACCCGTGACATCAATACAGTATAATGGGCCCCACATAGTCCTCCATGCAGAATAATGGCCCCACATAGTCTTTCATACATTATAATGGGCCCCATATATTCCTCCATACAGTATAATGGGCCCCACATAGTCCTCAATACAGAATAATGGGCCCCACATAATCCTCCATGCAGATTAATGGCCCCACATAGTCTTCCATACGTTATAATGGGCCTCACATAGTCCTCCATACAGAATAATGGCCCCACGGCATCACATAGTCCTCCACGGCTTCCCTCTTCCATCATTGCTTTCAACAGTATAGGCATCCAGGATGCTGATACAATTGAATGTCCGATGCTGGGCGGGGAAGGGGAGAGCCAGTGCCGGCATCACATGCCAAATATATTCACCCTGCGGACCAAATTTGTCCCCCAGGCCATGTATGCCCTAAGCCATTCAATTTCTGTAGCTGTATCTTAAATTAATTACAGTTACAAAATTAAAAATAAGACCCAACCACTGGAGATAGAGGATGGGAAAGGACAAACGCAGAAAGGAACAGTAAATGAGACAGGCTTAGATGCTCTGGCTCAGTAGCATACGGCCCCTGGATACTACCTCATAATGAAAATGATTTCTGTGCTGCCTGGAACTTGTATCCATGTTGCCTTCAAATCATTTTTAACTGTCAAAACTGATCAAAAACTAGGCTATGTGTGATGGTAGATCTCTGATTTAACATTCATACAGTTGTTATTGTATACTAATATACAAGAGCCAAGTAAATCCAGTACAGTAAAATCCAGTGACTTACAGGTGACTAATTGGACTTGTTCACTGCCTTTCTCTTCTTCTGACAGAGATGGCTTCTCTTGACTGCAGAGCTTTGGTGCCAAGGCAACTTACTATCCTTCACAGTGCCATTCTTCAGCTACAACCGGTGCTGTGATTGTTCTGACCCAGGTGCCCCCATTACAGTACATTCAGTACTGCTCAATGCCCAAATGTTAGTGTCTGAGGAAATCAAAGACTGATGAAAGTGGAAGCATAACTTGAAGATGTTGGGTTCTGTAGTGATTCTTAGACCCTAAAATTAATTTAGACCCCAGAACTCAATGTTATTTAGACCTTGACATTAATTAGATGATATATCAGATCCTTAAATTAATCATACCCCAAAATGAATCAGACCTTAGATCATACTCCAAAATAAATAATAACTCAGACCATAAAATTAATCAGACAAGACCCCTAAGTTTAGAACTCAGATCCCTAAATTCAAACCCCAGGCCAGACCTGAATCAGATGTCAAAAGGAAACACACTACAGGCCCCTAAATGTAAGCCTCAAACCAGAAAAGAAAAACATATTTGGGCCCCAGATCAGGTGTTTTCTTATATACACTCCTCTTCGCTCCTAATCCAGGTGATGCCAGCTGCACGTTCAATCCTGAACCAGTGGGCGTCAGGAAATTATGTGCGCCTGCACACACTACCTTCAGATACTGGATGCTGTTAAGACCTTGAGACATTGCAAGCATAACACGTAATACAATACGTGACATATTTTAGAATATCTATTGAATTACAATAATCAATTGAACAAAAAAAAATCTGTTAGCATTTGTGTAAGTTTATGCCATTCTTGCCACAATAGTACATCCCTTGTTATTTGCCCATCTTCCAAATAATAAATGCAGATGTCCAATAAAATAAGTTAAACTTTACATTGCAGACAGAGCACAACGTAAATTTACAGAACAAAGACCATTACAGTATTTTCTCATACCTAGAATGCATGGTACAAAAAAGCTGAAGCAGCTGCCTATGATGCGGGGAATTCCCTGTTAAAGACTAAGACATAAACTAAGCATGAAGATTCTCTACTTCCTTTTATATTACTAGACTGTGTAATTTCCCTCAGGCATTATCTTTACCATCTGGATGGGTGTTTGCTACTTTTGTTCTCGACTTGTTCATTTAGCCATTCAGAAACAAGAATTTTGTTAAAAAATATCGCTTTCACTGTGAAGAAGCGATAAGAGGAAGCCAATCAAATTGTTTACTTTAATAAATAACATAAATTCTGTATTTTGGACCACTGCTAGTAAATTAACTACACGACAGAAGTTTTTTTTCTTGCATAAAACATTTTATACAGAGCCTTATTATGCTTGTAGTACAACAAAGGAAAACATTTTGGCTGGGGCAGTCACCTTAACTGTTCTAAAGTTTGGCTATCTTAAAGAGGTTGTCCCATAGAAATGAATGAAGAGAGCTGTGAACATATGACTTCCTCTTCATTCCATGAAAGCACATGCTGGGACCACCTTCTTGAGATAGATGCAGGTACCTGCAGTGGGTCCCAAACATATTGGACATTTATGGAGTACCTAATCGATATGCTAGAAATATAGATGCCATAAATGTCCCACATGGAACATCTTTTTAATCTGGCCATTCATATACTTTATTGTGCCCAGAAGCTGTCAATGTTTATAAGAAGTTCTGTCCACCCACAGGTTTATTTGTATGGGCCAATAATAGTCAAAGCAACCATTCATAAGAACGTCCACTCCTAATCATTGTCCCATTAAAACATGGCACTTACCAGCAAAAACACTTGTTCACTGGCTAATTGGATATTTTTTGTAAACCTAAAATCAACCCCCTGATGGCATTATGTCTTCCCGTATAAACCAGGGGATGTGCTGAAGACCATATGAAAATCGTATGGTGATTGAACAACTAAGGGCCTAAGAATAATAATTGGCATGTAGTTATTACCCACCTGCTTGTTTCGCCTGGCGCCGATCTCTGCTGGCATAGAGAGGTCACAGACCAATTCAGCGGGTTATGGTGATGTCAAGTCAACAGAGCAATGGATTCTCTTCCTCTCTACTCTGCTCACGGGGCAAGACTTCTGACTTCATGCTGATTGACAGCCGGCTCCCCACTGTCTAACTGCGGGGAGCCGGCTGTCATTGAGCATGATGTTGGCAGTCATGTCTCATTGACAGAGCAGCCCGGGTACAGCAGCTGCTGTAACCAAGCCCCCAGCCCTGACTGACACTGGCTCTGCATTGCAGCTGGCTGACAGTCAGGACCGGGGGCGTGGCTACAACAGTTGCTCTGTATACTCAGAGCGGTGACTGAACCGGAGCTGCCCCCGCCTGCGTGACTGAATTTGAATGCTGGCGGGAGGAGTAAAGTTCATTGTCTCCCCGCTGCATTCGGCTGCGTGCAGACACCGGGCGGCATAATAACACTGTTAACCAGCAGATTAACCGCATATTTGCAGGTTAACAGGGTTATTTCTGGTGACAGGTTCCCTTTAAGCAAAAGGATTTGTAGGATTCTGGTCCAGCGGTCAAGTTGGTAGTCTGTGGTAACCTTTCCAGAGCCATGTGAACCTCCTACTACCTGCTGCACCCCCCAGTGCTCTTTCTAATTAGTAAGATCTGAGACATCATTACGTTGTGGCGCAATCCTTGCATGACATTGTGCCGGGCGTACTAATCAAAAGAAGCGTCACTGATCTTGGAGGCAGTAGATTCACAAGGATCTGGTCCAGCGGCCACAGACTACTGACATGACAGATGGACCATATGAATCTTTTTGCTCATCTCTAGTGTCCATGTTCTCACACTGTGATGTGATCACAGTACAGTTTACTAGCATTAGAATTTATGCTTGCATTGCTAGTCATCACAATTGTGGGTAAATACTAATTGAAACCATCTAAAGGGTTAATTTGATTTAGTGTTACGTGCGCATTATCAAAAGTTCATCTTGGAAAAAGCCTTTTATCCTCAGGGACTCACCTACGCCCGCTCCCCAGGTGTTACAAAAACAGAACAATAAAACACTAAACACACACCTTCCCTCCCTGACCTGTGTCCCTTCGCACCTATCCGTCCCAGCACCGAGGTAATTGTCTGTTTAGTTCCATAAAACTCTGAGTAAACTCTTACTTTTATGTGTTTATATAGGCTAGAGTTATGGTTTGTAGGTGGAATAAAACAGGGAAGAGAGGTGATAAGAAGATATGACACCCCCATTATATAGCCGACTTATCTGTTACCCTGAACCCTGCTTCCAGCCAGAGTCATAAAGGAACCCCCCTCCCATTTTGTGCTTATCAATTGTGTAATTTGCAGCAGTGTGGAAAGAAGATATGGCTCTAGATGTGATGGTCATTTGCGGTTTCTATAGCAATACTTATTGTGGATGACTGGGCGCCAGCGTGTCTCTTGATAGTTACTCGAGTGAGAGGAGATGGCACCTTTGTCACAAGGAGGTGACTGATATGATCAAATGTTATCTTGCTATATCCATTAACTCATGTATTGTTTTATTGTCATATTCTCATTTATTTGTTTTAATGAACACATGACTGCACTGTACTCAATGACACGTGCATTACACAATGACTCTGACATCATTTACACATTGCAGAAGGCAACAATACTGTTTAAAGTGAACCTGTCATGCGATACATGCTGCCTAAACCCAGGGCTGCATGAATCACAGCCTGGCTGCAAACACATGTTTTAGGGAAAATATAGTTCGAAGTTCCAGCTGGGGACCATAACTAGAGACAAGACTAGTCCAGCAATGTCTCTGGCCGGCTTCTCCCCGCACCGCTCCAGGTGATTGACAAGCCTCCCCCATAGCGAGAGACCTGTCAGTCCTCTGGAGCGGCCCTTTGAGAAACTGGCAAGGGATAACACCGGACTAGTCTCATCTCTGGCTATGGTCCCCGGCTGGATCTTCTAACTATATATTCTCTGAGCATTTCAGAGAAAAATATACTTGGCTTCAATCGGGCCAAGTATATATATTCATGATGCCCATAATTTGGGCAGCATGAAACATGTGACAAATTCCATCTAACTATAGTAAACTGTATATAAAAAGCCACTGGCAAAGCACCCTGTCCCCACTGGGGTTAACCTTTGCTATATCTGTACCCACAAGGGATAAAGGAAGACAACCCCTTTTTTTAAATGAATGTGATAGGGAGTTCCTTTTACACTTTAATGGGGAGAACTATCATTTTTTTCTATGTCAGTTTTCTGGCATTACAGAGTCTGAAAATTTTAAAAAAAGGATATGTGCTCAAAATTTTTTTGAGTCTTTGTCCTTTTTGATCATCATTTTTAAAAAGTGAATGGTATTTGTAAACGATGATGTGGTCAACCACCGAGCAACAAATTTACCATAATGTATGCCAGAAAACTGTTCTAAAAATTGCAGCTGAAATATGGGGTGGATTTTTATTTTTTTCAGTATGAAAAATGCACCAAATTTACAGGTGTGTTTCTCTTAATTTGGTAAATCTTACTGTTGTGGACTTTTGGCTCAAGATTAGGGTAAGACATCCTATTACTATGCTTAATATGTTTAGGTTTGTTATGAAGCTTTCTAGTTATCCCTGAGCAGTATTTATTCCAGGACCCTGGTTTTGAAAGTTTGGGGTGCTAGACATTAACCCCTTTACAACCCAAGGTGGTTTGCACATTAATGACCAGGCCAATTTTTACAATTCTGACCACTGTCACTTTGTGAGGTAATTACTCTGGAACGCTTCAACGGATCCCCCTGATTCTGAGATTGTTTTTTCGTGACATATTGTACTTCATGATTGTGGTAAAATTTCTTCGATATCACTTGCGTTTATTTGTGAAAAAAACGTAAATTTGGCAAAAATTTTGAAAATTTTGCAATTTTCAAAATTTGAATTTTTATGCCCTTAAATCAGAGAGATATGTCACACAAAATAGTTAATAAATAACATTTCCCACATGTTTACTTTACATCAGCACAATTTTGGAACCAATTTTTTTTTTTGTTATGGAGCTGTAAGGGTTAAAAATTGACCAACGATTTCTCATTTTTCCAACAAAATTTACAAAACCATTTTTCTGGGGACCACATCACATTTGAAGTCACTTTGAGAGGTCTTTATGACAGAAAGTACCCAAAAGTGACACCATTCTAAAAACTGCACCCCTCAAGGTGCTCAAAACCACATTCAAGAACTTTATTAACCCTTCAGGTGCTTCACAGGAATTTTTGGAATGTGGAAGAAAAAAATGAACATTTAATTTTTTCACAAAAATGTTACTTTAGACCCATTTTTTTTATTTTTGCAGGGGTAACAGGAAAAAATGGACCCCATATGTGGGGAAAAACCACTGTTTGGGCGCATGGCAGGGCTCGGAAGGGAAGGAGCGCCATTTGAATTTTCGATTGTAAAATTTGCTTGAATAATTAGCGGACGCCATGTTGCGTTTGGAAAGCCCCTGATGTGCCTAAACAGTGGAAACCCCCCACAAGTGACCCCATTTTGGAAACTAGACCCCCCTGGGAACTTATCTAGATGGGTGGTGAGCATTTTGAACCCCCAGGTGCTTCACAAATTAATTCGTAAAAATGAAAAAGTATTTTTTTTTCCACTTTTTCATTTTTACGAATCAATTTGTGAAGCACCTGGGGGTTCCAAGTGCTCACTATGCATCTAGATAGGTGCCTTTGGGGGTCTAGTTTCCAAAATGGGGTCACTTGTGGGGAAGCTCCATTGTTTAGGCACACAGGGGCTCTCCAAACGTGACATGGTGTCCGCTAACAAATTGAATGGAAAATCGTCTCAAATTGTTAGCGGACACCATGTTGCGTTTGGAGAGCCCCTGTGTGCCTATGACTCGCCCCCTGGGCCGTGGGGCACTCGGAACCGGGCTTCAGGGCAATGCTGGGAGTAGTAGTGGCAACCCGATCCCGTGGCTCAGGGTGGTCAGACCAGTGGCAGTCTTCTATATGTTTTGCAATGTCCGACTACGCCACCCGTGGATTGCGGTCAGGGTTAACCGCTGCTGCAGTGCAGACCGCTGGGGCAGATGTAAATGTGCAGCACTGAATAGTACAACTCCCCACGGGAGGAGTATGGCCCCAGGGCAGTATATAGATGGATGATGGAGGGGATGATTCCGACCGCAATAGCCAGGAAACGGAGGCCTCTTAAACAGTTCAGGGTCTTTATTAGAACAGGTGAGACGACCTAAAAACAGTCCTGGCTAGGAGGGGGCCTGAATGTCTGAGAACAAGTGGGAAGCTGGCCCTGGTCAGGGTGAGGGTGAAGGCCTACAGTACTCTCTGTGCTCTTTCTGGCTATTTCCCTCCTTGTGGTGTAACAGCCCACGTTCCTGAGCTCAGCGTGTCTTTTCGCCCGTATGGCTTGCAACTTGGGTCCCTTTCTACTCTTGGCTTGGTACAGTTCTGCTGGTCCCTTCTGCTGTGGCGGAACCTCCGGGCTTCTTAAGCCAAGGAACATACAATCCCCTGCAGACTGGTTATTTGCTGTAGGACTTGGAATCCTGACAGCCTCGGACACCAAAGTCCGGTAGTTCAGTTTCTCTCTCAGCCAGGACAGGCTTCCCTCGCCTTCCGTCCCTGGCTCGTGGCTACTCTGCTGCCACTCGTCCTCCTCAGCCTCAGCTGAACTGGCTCTCCCTTCTCTGGGACACCTCTCACTCCAGAGACAGGTCGTCCAGAACTCCCTAACCCTGCCCCCAGTTCCAGCTTTTATAGGGGCAGCCTGCTCCCCCTACTGGCCTGGGACAGGAGGTGCTGCATGCTAATGGTCCCTGACCAGAGAACCTCCCCCTTGCTCTCAGACACAGCTTTATTATACATTTGTGACATCCAGGCCAGGGTGACACATTTCCCCCTAGTAAAATTTAGTACTCCGGGACTAAACAAGAAACAAGGGTAATATGCATGACCATAAAAACATTATTAGGCAAGTAAAAGCAAATGACGCACAGGTTGAGTTCTTAAGGTCACAGTGTGGTCTGTGACCGGGTGTCCATTTCACCAAAAACAACGGGGAGCTTTAACCAGGTGGGGGTCTGCCGTAGCCCCAAGTCCTTGACAGTCCTTGTTCATTCCGTTGGTTAGCTCCAAACATATTTACAGGAAAGTCTCGGTTACTCACAGTTCATAACCTGTTAGTCCATATATTGACTGAAAGAAACTGAGAAAACGCGTAGTTATTGGTCATGCAATTACATTTTATACAATTCAACATTTTGCAGGTTATTTACATTCGCTATCACACCCTACACTCTCCAGCGAGCTGGTATTTGCCCCTTAGTGCTCCGGGTTTACCTACGTAACCCACTGTCTGGTGGTGGTCTAACCTGGTTTTTCTCACTAGCGCTCGGGGTGCAATCACTGGCTAGACTTACAGGCAGGGCAGGCAGCTGTCTGCGGGTCCTCTGGCTTACTGCAGGCATGGCAGGCTCACTGTCAGCAGAGGGTTGATTCTCCTGGGCTGCTGGTTCAGGCTCTTCTGCCTCTGGAGCTGCTTGTTCTTCTTCACTTTCCCGCTCTGGTGTAGGTTGTTGCTGAGTCGGTTGCAGGAAATGCAGGATGGGTACCACTATGGCATCGTTTATCCGAGTCCAGGTCCGGGGGAACTCTCCGAGAATGGTGCTGATCATTTCTTCCTTGTCCTCTGCGGGTTCAAGGTCACTTTGATCGTCTTCTGCATTCCGTAGTTGCTCAGGGCACCTTTTTAGGTGGTCTCTGGAGACGTTACTAGTGGTTTCTCCTCCATCCTTAGTGACCATGCACACCTTCGGGTTGTCGTGATCAGACTGCAGTACTGTGTAGGGTTCCCTTTCCCACTGGTCGTCCAGCTTGTGTAGCCTTCTCTTTCACTTCAGGACCTGCTCACCAGGTTCTAGGGAACCAGCAGCGGCGTGTTGGTTGAAGAGCCTCTCTTGCTTTTCTCTCACCTGGGCCAGGCTCTTCTCCACACTCTCCTGTACCTTCTTGTACTGCAGTCGCCTTTCCGTATCCCAGTCCGCATCTGGGGAGGTGTCCTCGGGTGTTAGGACTCCCATCTCCAGGTCTATTGGCAGCTTACCTGGTCTGGCTCGCATCAGGTAAGCCGGGGTGCAGTTTGTAGCATTCACCGGGATATGGTTGTATAAGTCTATCAGGTCCAGCAGTTTTTCTGGCCACAGGCTGCGTTTCTCCAGGGGCAACGTCTTCAGGAGATCAATGACTATATTGTTCATTTTCTCACACATCCCGTTGGTTTGTGGGTGGTAAGGCGTTGTCCGAATCTTCTTACAGCCATAGAGGTTGCAAAACTCTTGGAAGATTTCAACCTCGAACGCTGGACCCTGGTCTGTCAGGACCTGTTCCGGATACCCGTGTGGGCGGCAGAAGTTTTGCTGGAAGGCTCTGGCCGCCGTTTGAGCTGTCAAGTCTTTTACCGGGACCACCACTAGAAATCGGGAATAGTGGTCCACGATTGTCAGGGCATAAACGTATCCCGACCGGCTTGGAGCCAATTTGACGTGGTCCAGAGCTACCAGCTCAAGAGGCTGCTTGGTGATGATGGGCCTCAAGGGTGTCTTCTGGCTGGTGCGGTCCTTCCTCCTTAGATTACAAGGGCCACAGTCTCTGCACCACTTCTCTACAGCCCCTCTCATACGGATCCAGAAGAACCATCCTCTTAGCAGGAACTCCAGTTTCTTCCAGCCGAAGTGCCCCGCTCTGTCATGGTAAGCCTCCAGGACCATAGCTGCATCTCGCCTTGGGACCACGACTTGCCAGGTCAGCTCGTGCGTCCGGTGGTTGATGAGTCTTCTGCACAGCTTACCTTCATAGAGGAACAGCCTGCTCTTCTCTTTCCATAGCTGCTTGGCTTCCTCTGGAGCATCCGGATCTAGACGGGCGTCTTCTCGGGTCAGCAGGTCTTTCACCATGCGGATTGCAGGGTCACTATCTTGGGTCTCGGCCCAGCTGTGGTGAGGTAGGGGATTGATCATGATGGTTGTTAAGTCTTCCTCCTTCACGCGGTGTGAGTATTGAGTGGCCCCATACCGGTGGAATGCAGGGAGCTCTACTTCCTCCAGTTCGTCCGGATCTTCTCCCTCATTGGGCAAGTGGGGCATTCTCAATAGGGCATCTGCATTAGCATTGGCTCGGCCTGCCCGGTACTTGATGGTGAAGTCATAATTTGCTAGCCGGGCCATCCACCGCTGCTCTAGGGCACCAAGTCTAGCATTGTCCAGATGTGTTAACGGATTGTTGTCCGTGTACACAGTGAACTTCGCAGAGGCCAGGTAATGCTTGAAACGCTCCGTTACGGCCCACACCACTGCCAAGAACTCTAGCTTGAAAGAGCTGTAATTCTCCGGGTTTCTCTCGGTGGGTCTCAGCTTCCGGCTGGCGTACGCGATCACCCTTTCTCTGCCCTGTTGGTTTTGTGATAGTACGGCTCCCAGCCCCACATTACTGGCGTCCGTGTGGAGGATAAAAGGCTGGCTATAATCGGGGTAGGCCAGGATCTCATCCCCTGTGAGGGCCATCTTCAACTGGCGGAAGGACTCCTCTTCCGGCTTGTCCCACTTGAAGGGTGGCTTTTGGCTTCTGGACTTAGACTGTCCTATCAGGAGGTCCTGCATAGGGGCTGCCATCTTAGTGAACCTGGAGATGAGCCTTCGGTAGTAGCCTACCAACCCAAGGAATTGCCTCACTTCTTTGATGTTAGAGGGGCTTGGCCAGCTCTTGATGGCTGTCACTTTGTCGGGGTCGGGGGCCACTCCCTCTGCACTCACCACATGTCCCAGGTACTGGACCTTCGGTTTCAACAGGTGACACTTTGAGGGTTTCACCTTCAGGCCATAGCCTGCCAGGGCTTCAAACACCTCGGCCAGGTGCTTTAGATGGTCCTCGTAAGTCTTCGAATAAACGATCACGTCGTCCAGGTAAAGGAGGACCGTCTCGAAGTTTCGGTGCCCTAGACAGCATTCCATCAACCTCTGGAAGGTCCCTGGTGCATTGCAGAGCCCGAAGGGCATACAATTGAACTCGCTCAGTCCCATCGGGGTGGTGAAGGCGGTCTTCTCCTTGTCAGCCTCTGCCACAGGAACCTGCCAGTACCCGCTAGTAAGATCCAAAGTAGAGAAGAAGTTAGCTGATTTTAGGGCTACTAAAGACTCCTCTATCCTAGGTAGCGGATACGCGTCTTTATGGGTGATACGATTGACCTTTCTATAGTCCACGCACATTCTCATTGTACCGTCTTTCTTTTTTACCAGAACCAAGGGGGCTGCCCAGGGGCTACAGCTATCCCTAATGACCCCAGCTTCTTTAATTTCTCTCAGCATGCCCTTTGCGTTCTGATAATGTGCAGGGGGTACAGGTCTGTGTCTCTCTTTTATTGGTGGGTGGCTCCCCGTGGGGATGTGGTGTTCTATCCCTCTTACTCTGCCGAAGTCTAGCAGGTGCTTACTAAAGATTCTCTCGTACTCCTGTACCACCCGGTAGACTCCTTGTTTTTGGTGCCGGGGAGTGGAGTCAGCACCCACATGGAGTTCCTGGCACCAGTCCTCCTTTTGTTTCTGGGAGCCATTACCCTCCGCCTGTGGAGATGGAGGCAAAGGTTCCACGGCCCTGATAGCTTTGTGTTCAACAGCAAACAGTTTGGCAAGTGTAACGTACCTGGGTAAGTGTACCTCCCTCTCCCCAATGTTGAGAATGCGAACGGGCACCCTCCCATGACGGACATCAACCTCCCCTCTGGCTGTCAAAATGGTGGGCCTGCTGTCTAAGTACACGGGTTCTACCATGGCTTGGTAGTCTCTGCCTCTCAACCCGATTGAAGTCCGACACCAGATCATCATTTCACTTTTGGGAGACATGGTAATGGGGAATAGGTTACTCATTCTTACGCTACCGATCTCACCACCAGACAGTTCTACCTGCTGCCGTCTCATCAGAGCCTTTATCTCTTTGTTGAGGACTCTCTGTTGGCTGGAACTAGCATTCATCGCCACCTGCTGCAAAATCATAATTACTTCTGAAAGACAGTTTTCAATCACGTTAGTACCCACAGTTATTTTAGGGTGACTCTCACGGCGATCAATGTCCACAATGATCACTCCCTGTGCCGGCAGTTCAACCTTACCAATCTTGATGGTCATCTCTCTGAACCCCACTTGCGGCACAGGTTGGCCATTGCTGGCGATGTTGCTTAAGTCATCATCTGGATAACGGGTTATATCCGCGTCATTCCAGTACCGCTTGAAAAGTACTTAGGGGATGGTAGTCACTTGAGACCCGGTGTCCAGCAGTGTACTCATGGGGATACCGTCCAGCACTACGGGTAAGACCGGGCGTCCCCCCACGTACTTATCACACCTATTAGACAGGCCTGGTGACCATATGCCTGGGGGTTGGCCCTCTGCCCCAGGTCGGGCCCATTTAAAGTACAGTACCTTGCTATGTGTCCTGGCTGACTGCAATGGCGGCAAATCGGCTGTCCATCCTCAGTGTAGTGGTCGGTGGGCCTCCCTCTGAACGGCGGGATCCTCCTTTGTCGACGCCACGGGACATCCTCCGGACTGGAAGCCAGCTTGATGGGTCCTGACGGGTCCACCTGTAACGACTGTACGGTCCTGGTCAATGCAGCAACACTTCTGGTTAGTTCCTGGACCTGATGGTGCAGGTCTGCAGGCGGGGATGGGCTTGAGACCTGCGCATCAGCCCCCACAAGGTCTGCAGGGTAGGGCGCCGCCCCCTGGTGGTAAGTAATGGCAGGGCGCCGGGAAGCTACAGCGCCACTTGGTGGGGGTTCTCGGAGCACCCGGATGGCCCTATCCTTGAACTGCGCAAAAGTCAAATCAGGGTTCTGTAGGGCCATGAGGCGCAGCTGGATCCTGTGGGCGCTGGACAGCAGACCTTCTATGAACTGGTCAGTTAACAGCTTATCGGTGTCCTGCACGCTACCAGGGTCAGCTTGTTTGATAGCTCTCAGGGCTTCTTGCAGGTTCAAGGCATAGTCTCTGATACTATCTTGGGCTCGCTGCTTACAGCCATAGAGCTGCATTTTAATTTCTGCTGAGGTACGGGTATCAAAGGTACTCCGCAGCCGGGTCAGAATGTCCTTTACAGTCCTTTTCTCTTCATCTGACCATGATTTCACTTCCCGCTGGGCTGCACCGGTTAGCTGCCCCGTCAGAATGCTCACTTTCTGTTCTTCTGTCAGGGGGTAAACTTTAAATAAACTGTGCAGTCTTTCTTTAAAGTCAGTTAATGTATGGGATTCCCCTGAGTACTGGGGCAGCCAGGCTGCTCCGGGGATGTAGGGCATGGAGAAGGGCATCACCGCTGCTGCAGCCACACTGGTGGTAGAAGGTCCCTCCGCGTCCGTCATCTTCCTCCCCCCTAGTTAAGCGTGGCCTACCTTCCGACGATCCTCTTCTGTAGGCTGCGGCTCCGCTGGTGCTGCTCCGGACAAGGACCTTGCGTCGCGTCCTGGTGACGTCAGCGTCGCTCTCTCTCCCTTCCAGGACCTTGCGCAGCGTCGGTGCGTAGGGCGGAGCTTCAGGTCTCGCGCGGTTTGGACGTCCACGCCCCTCTTCTTCCCGCGCGGCGTCCTGCAAATGGCGTCCGATGGCGGGAAAACGGCTGAAGATGGCGGGAAAACAGCTGAAGATGGCGGGAAACGGCTCCGGATGGCGAGAAACCTCTTTTTAAGGTACGTGTACAGTCTTTTTCAGGCACACAATACCCGTTTGTGGCGGGTTGGTCACAATCCTGCCAACTACGCCAAAGCTGACTCGCCCCCTGGGCCGTGGGGCACTCGGAACCGGGCTTCAGGGCAATGCTGGGAGTAGTAGTGGCAACCCGATCCCGTGGCTCAGGGTGGTCAGACCAGTGGCAGTCTTCTATATGTTTTGCAATGTCTGACTACGCCACCCGTGGATTGCGGTCAGGGTTATCCGCCGCTGCAGTGCAGACCGCTGGGGCAGATGTAAATGTGCAGCACTGAATAGTACAACTCCCCACGGGAGGAGTTTGGCCCCAGGGCAGTATATAGATGGATGATGGAGGGGATGATTCCGACGGCAATAGCCAGGAAACGGAGGCCTCTTAAACAGTTCAGGGTCTTTATTAGAACAGGTGAGATGACCTAAAAACAGTCCTGGCTAGGAGGGGGCCTGAATGTCTGAGAACAAGTGGGAAGCTGGCCCCTGTCAGGGTGAGGGTGAAGGCCTACAGTACTCTCTGCACTCTTTCTGGCTATTTCCCTCCTTGTGGTGTAACAGCCCACGTTCCTGAGCTCAGCGTGTCTTTTCGCCCGTATGGCTTGCAACTTGGGTCCCTTTCTACTCTTGGCTTGGTACAGTTCTGCTGGTCCCTTCTGCTGTGGCGGAACCTCCGGGCTTCTTAGGCCAAGGAACATACAATCCCCTGCAGACTGGTTATTTGCTGTAGGACTTGGAATCCTGACAGCCTCGGACACCAAAGTCCGGTAGTTCAGTTTCTCTCTCAGCCAGGACAGGCTTCCCTCGCCTTCCGTCCCTGGCTCGTGGCTACTCTGCTGCCACTCGTCCTCCTCAGCCTCAGCTGAACTGGCTCTCCCTTTTCTGGGACACCTCTCACTCCAGAGACAGGTCGTCCAGAACTCCCTAACCCTGCCCCCAGTTCCAGCTTTTATAGGGGCAGCCTGCTCCCCCTACTGGCCTGGGACAGTAGGTGCTGCATGCTAATGGTCCCTGACCAGAGAACCTCCCCCTTGCTCTCAGACACAGCTTTATTATACATTTGTGGCATCCAGGCCAGGGTGACACACCTAAACATTGGAGCTCCCCCACAAGTGACCCCATTTTAGAAACTAGACCCCCCAAGGCACCTATCTAGGTGCATAGTGAGCACTTGGAACCCCCAGGTGCTTCACAAATTGATTCGTAAAAATGAAAAAGTGGAAAAAAAACAGTTTTTTATTTTTACAGATTAATTTGTGAAGCACCTGGGGATTCCAAGTGCTCACTAAGCATCTAGATAGGTGTCTTGGGGGGTCTAGTTTCCAAAATAGGGTCACTTGTGGGGGGAGCTCGAATGTTTAGGCACACAGGGGCTCTCCAAACGCGACATGGTGTCCGCTAACAAATTGAATGGAAAATCGGCTCAAATTGTTAGCGGACACCATGTTGCGTTTGGAGAGCCCCTGTGTGCCTAAACATTGGAGCTCCCCCACAAGTGACCCCGTTTTTGAAACTAGACCCCCCAAGGCACCTATCTAGATGCATAGTGAGCACTTGGAACCCCCAGGTGCTTCACAAATTGATTCATAAAAATGAAAAAGTGGAAAAAAACAACACTTTTTTATTTTTACGGATTAATTTGTGAAGCACCTGGGGGTTCCAAGTGCTTACTATGCATCTATAAAGGTGCCTTTGGGGGTCTAGTCTCCAAAATGGGGTCATTTGTGGGGGAGCTCCAATGTTTAGGCACACAGGGGCTCTCCAAACGCGACATGGTGTCCCCTAACAAATTGGAACCATGTCGCGTTTGGAGAGCCCCTGTGTGTCTAAACATTGGAGCTCCCCCACAAGTGACCCCATTTTGGAAACTAGATTTTATCAAGGGGTATAGTGAACATTTTGAACCCAGAGGTACGACACAGAATTTGATAACATTAGGTAATCATATTGAATAAGTTGTCATTAGTCTTGAGCGCAAGTGCTCGCTACTTGAGTTTGCATCGGGTACTCAGGTATGCACCATGTACTGCGTGTGCTCGAGTGACATGCTCGAGTCCCTGCCCCGCATCTTTCACGGTTATTAGACACCCCAAAAAAAACATGCGGGGATCGCTCGTGCATGGCAGGCAATTCCCGCAAAGTTTTTTTGGCCGCGAAGCATATGGGGCGGAGACTCGAGCATGTCACTCAAATACCCACGATACTCAATGCATATCAGAGCACCTGATGCAAACTCAAGTAGCGAGCACTTGCGCTCAACACTAGTCGCCATATCGTCATCTTTTTTTCTTACATTTGAAAAAAATCCCAACCCCATCACAACCCTAACCCCAACCCCAGCCCTAACCCTAGCCCAACCCTAACCCTAGCACAACCCTAACCCTAGCACAACCCTAACCCGAGAGTTTATTTTTTACGCCGTTCCTCGTGCGGTATAAGTGATTAGACGACTTTATTCTTCGGGTCGGTGCGATTACAGCGATACCAGAATCATATGGGGTTTTTATGATTGACAGCTTTCACACACTAAAAGATGCATTTTTTGTAAAATCTAGTTTTTGCATCGCCATATTTTGAGAGCTATAATTTTTCCATATTCTGGGACAGAGTCATGTGACAGCTTGTTTTTTGCGGGATGAGTTGACGTTTTTATTGGTGCCATTTTCACGCACGTGACATTTTTTGATCGCTTTCTATTTCGATTTTTGGGAGGCAGAATAAACAAAAACCACCAATTCAGGAATTGTTTTTTTTTGTTTTTTTCCATTCTGTTCCGCGTGTGGTAAAAATGATAAGGCAGCTTTATTCTTCGGGTCAGTACGTTTACAGCGGTACCACATTTATATCGTTTTTCTATGTTTTGGCGCTTTTACACAATAAAAGCTATTTTATACAAAAAATTATTTTTTTGCATCGCTTTATTCTGAGAGCTATAACTTTTTGATTTTTCAGATGATGGAGCTGTATGGTGGCTTATTTTTTGCGGGACAAGATGACGTTTTCAGCGGTACCATTTTTATTTATATTCGTCTTTTTGATTGCGTGTTATTCTATTTTTTGTTTGGCAGTATGATGATAAAGCATTGTTTTTTGCTTTGTTTTTTTTTTTTTTTTTTACCGTGTCCACTGAAGGGGTTAACTAGTGGGACTGTTTTATAGGTCAGGTCGTTCCGGACGCGGCGATACCAAATATGTGTACTTTTATTGTTTGTTTGCTTTTTTTTTCAGAATAATATTTATTGATGGGTACATTATATTTTTATTTTTGGTGGATTATTTTTTTAATTTTTTTTAAAATATTTTTACAATTTTTTTTTTTTCACTTTCTGGGAGTTTTTACACTTTTTTACTTTGTCCCACTCTGTGACTTTCACTTTTTTTATTCTGATCGCCTGCATAGCATAGGGATGGCTCCATCCCTGTGCCATGCAGGCAGTCAGCACTGCACAGTGAGAACATTGTTTGGTCGTGCACTGCACATGACCAAACAATGTTACTGCTGCATGGTGACCCGGATGTTGTCATGACGACATCGGGTCATCATGGCAACACCCGGGAAGCCGCGGCAGACAGCGCTGGAGGCCTGAAGAGGAGGTGAGTATCCCGATCACCTCCCCTTGCTACCGCAATGCTGCGATCGACTTCGATCGCAGCATTGCGGGGGTTAATGTGCTGGGAGCGGTCCGGAACCGCTCCCTGCACATAGTACCGGGTGTCAGCTGTGACAATCAGCTGACACCCGGCGGCGATTGCGCCCGCACAGCCTGTGTGCGCGTGCGATCGCGATGACGTACTAATACGGGTCAGGCTCTTAAAGCCCAGGGCACAGACGCGTATTAGTACGTCATGGGCTTTAAAGGGGTTAAACCAGCAGTTTGCGTTTTGTAAGCCAACAAACCAGTGTGTAACGGGTCTGGGAGGCGGAACCTCTGGGCTACAATACAAGGGGGCGGTCCTTGTAAGGGAGCGGGTGGCGACCAGGCAGGTAGTCACAGGAGGTGACCAGGACAGTCTCTGGGTGTACGGGCAGGAGGACACGGCAAGTGATCAGGGCAGTCTCTGGATAAAGGGGTAGGTACGACCTGTGATGGCTGAACCTCCAGGTAGGCTAGCAAGGCAGATGAAGAATGTGTGCTCCCAGGTGAGCAAGCGAGAGTCTCTGGAATAGCAGGTGGTCACAGCACGTGACGGCGGAGCCTCCAGGTAGGCAAGCAGGCAGGTAACGGAGAAGCGCTCCCAGGTGAGCGGGCAAGAGTCTCAGGAATAGCTGGTGGTCACAGCACGTGACAGCGGAGCCTCCGGGCAGGCAAGCAGGCAGGTAGCGGAGAAGCGCTCCCAGGTGAGCGGGCAAGAGTCTGGAGTAGCTGGTGGTCACAGCACGTGACAGCGGAGCCTCCGGGCAGGCAAGCAGGCAGGTAGCGGAGAAGCGCTCCCAGGTGAGCGGGCAAGAGTGTGGAGTAGCTGGTGGTCACAGCATGTGACAGCGGAGCCTCCGGGCTGGCAAGCAGGCAGGTAACGGAGAAGCGCTCCCAGGTGAGCGGGCAAGCTGGTCCATAGACAGACTGACCGGAGTTGTAAGGCAGACCGTCGGACCTCAGGCAAGCAGGCAGGTAGCTGAGGTGCGCTCCCAGGTGAGCGGGCAGGCTGGTCCTTAGACAGACTGACAGGAGTAGTAAGGCAGACCGTCGGACCTCAGACTAGCAGACAGGTAGCAAGTAATCAGGCAGGAATCTGACAGGTAACTGGCAGGTAACTGGCAACGGGACCTGAGGGCTGAAGCACAGGTGAGACACAGGTGCAAACAACATTGCTCGGGCACCTCCATTTTGGAGGAGGTGCCTTATATATGATGAAGTCCTCCGGCCATTGGCCGGGGACTCCTTAGGACGGCGCGCGCGGCCCCTTTAAGAGGAGGGGAGCGCGCGCGCGCGCGCCCTAAGCACAGGGGCCGGGAAGGAGCGCGCGCTGAGAGCAGAGCGGGAGGAGGACGCCGGGAAGGAGCGCGCGCTGACAGCAGAGCGGGAGAGGGACGCCGGGCACGGGGCAGAGCGGTGAGGGGAGCAGCGTCCCTGCCTAGCAGAGGGCAGGGACGCCGGCACTACAGTACCCCCCCCTTTAGGCCCCCCCTTTTTTAGGCCAGACAGAAATTTAGCTAGGATGAGAGGGGCATGGATGTTCTCCCGGGGCTCCCACGTTCTCTCCTCAGGACCAAACCCCTTCCAATCTACCAGAAAAAAGGTCTTTCCTCTTACCCTTTTGGTGGCAAGAATGTTCTCTACCTCAAACTCGTCCTCAGCAGAAACCGGAGCAGGAGGCGTACCTGTAGACTTGGAAAAAGAGTTAAGTACCACAGGTTTGAGGAGAGATACATGGAAGGAGTTAGGGATCCGTAAGTTGGCCGGGAGTTTCAATTTATAGGCCACCGGGTTGATCTGACTGGTGACCTCCAGAGGTCCGATGAACCGAGGCCCTAACTTGTAAGAGGGTATCTTGAGTCGAACATATTTAGATGAGAGCCAGACCTTATCTCCTGGACGAAATTGAGGAGGATCCAGGCGTTTTTTGTCAGCGTGTCTTTTCATCCGCTCGGACGACTGAAGGAGTGCGGATCGGGTACTCTCCCAAATGGAGGAAAATTTGCTAACGAGAGATTCCGCAGCCGGGTTGTCCACCGAGGTGGAGACAGGAAAAGGAAACCGAGGATGCTGACCAAAGATTACAAAAAACGGGGATTTGGAGGAGGATTCGCTCTCGTGATTATTGTAAGAGAACTCGGCCCATGGTAGGAGATCCACCCAGTCAGAATGGTGGGCATTAACGAAGTGCCGGAGGTAACTGGTCAGGTTCTGATTGATCCGCTCCACTTGACCATTGGACTGTGGGTGGTAAGCGGAAGAGAAGTCCAGGGTGACGTCTAGTAGTTTACAAGTGGCTCTCCAGAAGCGTGAGGTGAACTGTACCCCACGATCCGACACGATGTGGAGGGGCAGGCCATGAAGACGGAAGATGTGACGAATAAAGTCTCTAGCTAGCTCGGGTGCAGACGGGAGGCCTGGCAGGGGAACGAAATGAGCCATCTTGGAGAAGCGGTCAGCGACCACCCAAATGACCGTACAACCGGCAGAGAGTGGGAGGTCAGTTATGAAGTCCATTGCAATATGCTGCCAGGGGGCAGCAGGTACTGGGAGCGGAAGGAGGCGACCGGCTGGCAGATGTCTCGGAACCTTGTTGCGGGCGCAGGACACACAGGCAGAAACAAAGTCTATTACATCCTTGTGCAGGGTAGGCCACCAGTAGTGCCGGGAAATAAGCTGGAGGGTCTTCTTCTGACCAGCGTGGCCAGCCAGTTTAGACGAGTGACCCCAGTGAAGGATCTTCTCCCGATCAGGTACTGATACGAACGTCTTTCCGGGAGGGAGACGATTTAGACTCACGGGAGCCACCTGCATTACTCTGGCGGGATCGATGATGTGTTTCGGATCTTCCTCGAGATCAGATACCAGAAAGGATCGAGACAAGGCGTCCGCCTTGACGTTTTTGTCAGCCGGGCGAAAATGAAGGACAAAATCAAAACGAGCAAAAAACAAGGACCACCGGGCTTGGCGCGGGTTAAGTCTCTGGGCATGCTGGAGGTAAACCAAGTTCTTGTGGTCAGTGTAAATTATTACCGGGTGAAGAGCCCCCTCAAGCAGGTAACGCCACTCCTCCAATGCCAGTTTGATGGCCAATAACTCTCGATCTCCTATGGAATAATTGCGCTCTGAGGAGGAGAAGAGTTTAGAGAAGAAGCCGCAAGTTACCATCCTCCCGGAAGAAGATTTTTGAGTAAGTACCGCTCCAGCTCCAGAGGAGGAGGCGTCCACTTCCAGGAAGAACTGCTTGTTGCCGTCCGGGCGATGCAGCACCGGGGCGGAAGAGAAGGCCTGTTTTAAGGAAAGAAAGGCTTCTTCTGCTTCGGGCGGCCACTCTTTGGGATTAGTACCCTTACGGGTGAGCGCGGAAATTGGGGCAGTTCGGGAAGAGAAGTGTGGTATGAAGAGGCGGTAGTAGTTGGCGAAGCCCAGGAACCGCTGAATGGCCTTCAACCCCTCCGGTCGGGGCCATTTCTCGATGGCAGACAGTTTCTCTGGATCCATTCGTAGGCCGGTCTGAGAAATAATGTAGCCCAAAAACGGAAGCGAGGTCTGCTCAAAGAGGCACTTCTCGTATTTAGCGAAGAGGTGATTCTGCCTGAGCCTGAGCAGGACCTGACGAACGTCCCTCCGGTGAGTCTGGAGATCCGGAGAGAAGACCAAGATGTCGTCCAGGTACACCACTACGCAGGAGTAGAGAAGGTCCCGGAAGATGTCATTGACCAACTCTTGAAAGACGGCAGGAGCGTTACAGAGACCAAAGGGCATTACCAGGTATTCATAGTGGCCGTCCCGGGTGTTGAATGCCGTCTTCCATTCATCCCCTTGACGGATACGAACCAGGTTGTACGCCCCACGGAGGTCTAGTTTGGTGAAGATTCTAGCCCCCCTCAGACGATCAAATAATTCTGGAATGAGCGGAAGGGGGTACTTATTCTTCACCGTGATCTGGTTTAGGCCTCTATAGTCTATACAGGGACGGAGAGAGCCGTCCTTCTTTTTGACGAAAAAGAAGCCTGCTCCCGCCGGGGAGGTAGATTTCCGGATGAATCCCCTGGCCAGATTCTCCTCAATATATTCGGACATCGACCGGGTCTCAGCAGCGGATAAAGGATAAATACGCCCACGGGGAGGAGTAGTACCGGGTAACAGGTCGATGGGACAGTCGTATGGTCTATGAGGGGGTAATGTCTCTGCCTCCTTTTTATTAAAGACATCAGCATAAGACCAATAAGGAATTGGAAGTCCAGGTAGATTAGCTGGGGTAGGAGAGGGACGGACGGGATGGACGGGAACCAGGCAGGTCTTATGACAGTCTTGTCCCCAGCGAAGGACTTCTCCGGTTTGCCAGTCAAGCACGGGTGCATGTTTCTGGAGCCAAGGCAGACCTAGCAAGAGGGCGTGAGAGAGTCCAGGCAGAACATGAAAGGAGATACTTTCAGAATGCAGCATTCCCACCTGCAGAGTAATGGATTCGGTGATGAGTTGGATGGGGCGTGGTAAGAGCCCCCCATCCACGGCAGCCACAGACAAGGGTACAGCCAGAGGTTTGGTGGGGATGCGGTATTTCTCTACCAGGGACTGTGAAATAAGATTCCCGGCTGCTCCAGAGTCCAGTTGGGCTAGTTCGAAATAACGGTTCTCCCCGTAGACGATTGAAACTGACAACAGCAGGGATGGAGAGGATTTATTCTTGTCTAGGTGGACCTCTCTGAGCGAACCTAGACACAGGCGTTTCCCGACCTCTCCGGGCAGGCACGGATCCGGTGCTCCTTACTGCCACAGTAGAAGCAGGTCCCCTCGGCACGGCGTAAGTCCTGACGGGTCTTGACCATCTTGGTCTGGTCGACCTGCATAGGCTCAGGAGGGTGTACCTGGTTAGAGACAGAAGGAGTGACGGGTTTCTGAAAAGTAGGAGCTAGACGTGGTAACCTCCTCTCACGGGTGACCTCTCTGGCACGCTCCTGGAACCGTAGGTCAATCCGGGTGGCAAGAGTTATTAAGTCATCGAGAGTGGTAGGAATGTCCCGACCGGCAAGTTCATCTTTAATACGGCCGGACAGACCCTCCCAGAAGACGGAAACCAGAGCGTCGTTATCCCAGGCCAGCTCCGAGGCAAGGGTACGGAACCGTATGGCATATTGGCCCACGGTGAGACTCTCCTGACGGAGGCGTAGCAACGATGATGCAGATGAGGTCTTCCGTCCGGGTTCGTCGAAGACTTTCCGGAAAGCCGTGAGAAAAGCAGGCAAGTTGGACACCAGGTGGTCTCCTCTCTCCCATAGAGGATTTAGCCAGGCCAGGGCCTCCCCGGTGAGATGGGACATGATGAAGGCAATTTTGGCCCGGTCGGAGTTAAACTGGTGGGACAAAAGTTTAAAGTGCAGGGTGCACTGATTTAAGAAGCCCCGAGCCTGGACGGAGTCGCCTCCGAAGCGAGGAGGTGCAGAAAGCCGGGGTCCGGGGTAGGATACCATGGTATTAGTGGGCAGCGGAGCTGCCGGATTGCAAGATATGGCACTGGCGGAGGTTGTTGGTGGATCAGACAGAGTGTTCAGGCGAGTATTGACATTCCGCAGGTGACCCAGGATGGACTCCTGTTGGGACCTCTGACGGGACAGTTCAAGACAGAGGTCCGAGAGCGAGGGAGCTTGGGTGCCACCGGGTTCCATGGCCCGAGCAAACTGTAACGGGTCTGGGAGGCGGAACCTCTGGGCTACAATACAAGGGGGCGGTCCTTGTAAGGGAGCGGGTGGCGACCAGGCAGGTAGTCACAGGAGGTGACCAGGACAGTCTCTGGGTGTACGGGCAGGAGGACACGGCAAGTGATCAGGGCAGTCTCTGGATAAAGGGGTAGGTATGACCTGTGATGGCTGAACCTCCAGGTAGGCTAGCAAGGCAGATGAAGAATGTGTGCTCCCAGGTGAGCAAGCGAGAGTCTCTGGAATAGCAGGTGGTCACAGCACGTGACGGCGGAGCCTCCAGGTAGGCAAGCAGGCAGGTAACGGAGAAGCGCTCCCAGGTGAGCGGGCAAGAGTCTCAGGAATAGCTGGTGGTCACAGCACGTGACAGCGGAGCCTCCGGGCAGGCAAGCAGGCAGGTAGCGGAGAAGCGCTCCCAGGTGAGCGGGCAAGAGTCTGGAGTAGCTGGTGGTCACAGCACGTGACAGCGGAGCCTCCGGGCAGGCAAGCAGGCAGGTAGCGGAGAAGCGCTCCCAGGTGAGCGGGCAAGAGTGTGGAGTAGCTGGTGGTCACAGCACGTGACAGCGGAGCCTCCGGGCTGGCAAGCAGGCAGGTAACGGAGAAGCGCTCTCAGGTGAGCGGGCAAGCTGGTCCATAGACAGACTGACCGGAGTTGTAAGGCAGACCGTCGGACCTCAGGCAAGCAGGCAGGTAGCTGAGGTGCGCTCCCAGGTGAGCGGGCAGGCTGGTCCTTAGACAGACTGACAGGAGTAGTAAGGCAGACCGTCGGACCTCAGACTAGCAGACAGGTAGCAAGTAATCAGGCAGGAATCTGACAGGTAACTGGCAGGTAACTGGCAACGGGACCTGAGGGCTGAAGCACAGGTGAGACACAGGTGCAAACAACATTGCTCGGGCACCTCCATTTTGGAGGAGGTGCCTTATATATGATGAAGTCCTCCGGCCATTGGCCGGGGACTCCTTAGGACGGCGCGCGCGGCCCCTTTAAGAGGAGGGGAGCGCGCGCGCGCGCGCCCTAAGCACAGGGGCCGGGAAGGAGCACGCGCTGAGAGCAGAGCGGGAGGAGGACGCCGGGAAGGAGCGCGCGCTGACAGCAGAGCGGGAGAGGGACGCCGGGCACGGGGCAGAGCGGTGAGGGGAGCAGCGTCCCTGCCTAGCAGAGGGCAGGGACGCCGGCACTACACAGTGCTTTTTACATGACTGAATTTTGATTCAGCAATGGGACCCGTTCAAATAAAAGGAGTTCTGTCAGCACAAAATGACTAACAAACAAAGTAGCACACTGCAACGCTAAGTATGCTAACATGAAATATATTAAATTTAAATAGCATTACTGCTCTAGAAGATAGAAATAAATGGGAAATCTTAGTGCATAAATTGGCCAATTCATGTGTACCTGGTAGCCACGTTAAGGCGTTTCCCGTCATACCAGGAACCTGCCTGTGTGAACTCCTCTCTAAGAGACAAAAGTCTGCTTGTGTGGGAATGCAAGATCCTGCTGCAATTAAAACCACCTGTGGCCTAGAGGCGGAGTGCTCAGTCAAAGCTTATACATAGAAACAGAAAAAACTGACCGGCACTTCCAAAACAAGAAATAGGTGTGTACAGGTGCTTACTAAGAGCAGCTACCTCCATATATAATCAGCAGAGGAGGAAAATCCAGCAAGACGATCTCCAATAAAAGCTATATTTATTTAGTTAATTTAAAATATTCCATATCGCCAAATAGATGCGTTTTTTTAGGTCAAAACCATCCTAAACATGGGAGAACAGCAGACGCGTTTCGGAAATTAATCCTTAGTCATTGTATAGGGCTATGTAAAACCGCATCTATTTGGCGATATGAAATATTTTAAATTAACTAAATAAATATGGCTTTTATTGGAGATTGTCTTGCTGGATTTTCCTCCTTTGCTGATTATTCCTCTACGCGACTCCGTGGATCCGTGCACACGATCTTAAAAAAAAGGGTGAGCTGACTTCTTTTTTATACCACCTCCATATATAACTAACAAACAAAGCAGTACACTGCAACGCCAAGTATGCGAACATGAAATATATGAAATTTGAATAGCATTATTGCTCAAGAAAATAGGAATAAATGAGAAATCTTAGCACATAAATCATCATATATTTCATGTTCGCATACTTAGCTTTGCAGTGTGCTAATTTGTTTTAATTGCAGCAGGATCTTGCATTCCCACACACAAGCAGACTTTTGTCTCTTAGAGAGGAGTTCACACAGGCAGGTTCCTGGTATGACGAGAAACGCCTTAACGTGGCTACCAGGTACACATGAATTGGTCAATTTATGCGCTAAGATTTCTCATTTATTTCTATTTTGTAGCGCAGTAATGCTATTCAAATTTCATATATTTCATGTTCACATACTTAGCGTTGCAGTGTGCTACTTTGTTTGTTAGTTATAAATGGAGGTAGCTGCTCCTAGTAAGCACCTGTACACACCTATTTCTTGTTTTGGAAGTGCCGGTCACTTTTTTCTGTTTCTAGCACAAAATGACTGTCCAAATCAAGCACTCGGTACACTCTTGACTCTGACACTAGTCACTACTCACGGACAAACTGTAAGGCTGGGTAGTCAAAAGGTCCGGGGTCAGATACCAAGAGGGCTCGTCATAAACAAAGGAGTAAGGCAAGGCGTAGTCAGGTCACAGTGACGGGCGAACCCGTAACTGTTCAGGTTCGGCTAATTGAGCCGAATGCCGAACAGTTTATTAAAAGTTCGGGTTCGGGTACCAGAACAGTACCTGAACCCCAAACCCGAACACGGACCCTATTTATGTCAATGGGGGAGCCAAAAATACCTGGTTTCACTCTCTGTCTTTGAGTGACAGCGCAGGAAACACAGGCTCTGATCGGCGGTAATAGCGTTACCGCGGTCAGAACTCCGTGAGATCATGCTGACAGGTGTCAGTGTATTGCCGGCAATTGAACAGAGCGGTCACATTTTACAATGTGGCCATTCTGTTCATGGGATCATCGTGGGACCCTCGATATTTGGACTGCGGTGGACAGGTGAGGATGAGGTTGGTTTATTATTTTACCTTTATTACAGGTCATCATGGGCTTAACTGTAAGGTGAGTATATGGTGTTTTTTTTATTTTTTGCAGGGGCGGAGAACATCGGGGACAAGGTGTAGGTGAGTATAATGTGTTTTATTTTTATTTGAATATTTTTTTTATTAATTTTTACATTTTTTTTTTACTTTGAGCACAGGCATGACCAAACAATGTTACTGCTGCATGGTGACCCGGATGTTGTCATGACGACATCGGGTCATCATGGCAACACCCGGGAAGCCGCGGCAGACAGCGCTGGAGGCCTGAAGAGGAGGTGAGTATCCCGATCACCTCCCCTTGCTACCGCAATGCTGCGATCGACTTCGATCGCAGCATTGCGGGGGTTAATGTGCTGGGAGCGGTCCGGAACGGTCCGGTCCGGAACCGCTCCCTGCACATAGTACCGGGTGTCAGCTGTGACAATCAGCTGACACCCGGCGGCGATTGCGCCCGCACAGCCTGTGTGCGCGTGCGATCGCGATGACGTACTAATACGGGTCAGGCTCTTAAAGCCCAGGGCACAGACGCGTATTAGTACGTCATGGGCTTTAAAGGGGTTAAACCAGCAGTTTGCGTTTTGTAAGCCAACAAACCAGTGTGTAACGGGTCTGGGAGGCGGAACCTCTGGGCTACAATACAAGGGGGCGGTCCTTGTAAGGGAGCGGGTGGCGACCAGGCAGGTAGTCACAGGAGGTGACCAGGACAGTCTCTGGGTGTACGGGCAGGAGGACACGGCAAGTGATCAGGGCAGTCTCTGGATAAAGGGGTAGGTACGACCTGTGATGGCTGAACCTCCAGGTAGGCTAGCAAGGCAGATGAAGAATGTGTGCTCCCAGGTGAGCAAGCGAGAGTCTCTGGAATAGCAGGTGGTCACAGCACGTGACGGCGGAGCCTCCAGGTAGGCAAGCAGGCAGGTAACGGAGAAGCGCTCCCAGGTGAGCGGGCAAGAGTCTCAGGAATAGCTGGTGGTCACAGCACGTGACAGCGGAGCCTCCGGGCAGGCAAGCAGGCAGGTAGCGGAGAAGCGCTCCCAGGTGAGCGGGCAAGAGTCTGGAGTAGCTGGTGGTCACAGCACGTGACAGCGGAGCCTCCGGGCAGGCAAGCAGGCAGGTAGCGGAGAAGCGCTCCCAGGTGAGCGGGCAAGAGTGTGGAGTAGCTGGTGGTCACAGCACGTGACAGCGGAGCCTCCGGGCTGGCAAGCAGGCAGGTAACGGAGAAGCGCTCCCAGGTGAGCGGGCAAGCTGGTCCATAGACAGACTGACCGGAGTTGTAAGGCAGACCGTCGGACCTCAGGCAAGCAGGCAGGTAGCTGAGGTGCGCTCCCAGGTGAGCGGGCAGGCTGGTCCTTAGACAGACTGACAGGAGTAGTAAGGCAGACCGTCGGACCTCAGACTAGCAGACAGGTAGCAAGTAATCAGGCAGGAATCTGACAGGTAACTGGCAGGTAACTGGCAACGGGACCTGAGGGCTGAAGCACAGGTGAGACACAGGTGCAAACAACATTGCTCGGGCACCTCCATTTTGGAGGAGGTGCCTTATATATGATGAAGTCCTCCGGCCATTGGCCGGGGACTCCTTAGGACGGCGCGCGCGGCCCCTTTAAGAGGAGGGGAGCGCGCGCGCGCGCGCCCTAAGCACAGGGGCCGGGAAGGAGCGCGCGCTGAGAGCAGAGCGGGAGGAGGACGCCGGGAAGGAGCGCGCGCTGACAGCAGAGCGGGAGAGGGACGCCGGGCACGGGGCAGAGCGGTGAGGGGAGCAGCGTCCCTGCCTAGCAGAGGGCAGGGACGCCGGCACTACAGTACCCCCCCCTTTAGGCCCCCCCTTTTTTAGGCCAGACAGAAATTTAGCTAGGATGAGAGGGGCATGGATGTTCTCCCGGGGCTCCCACGTTCTCTCCTCAGGACCAAACCCCTTCCAATCTACCAGAAAAAAGGTCTTTCCTCTTACCCTTTTGGTGGCAAGAATGTTCTCTACCTCAAACTCGTCCTCAGCAGAAACCGGAGCAGGAGGCGTACCTGTAGACTTGGAAAAAGAGTTAAGTACCACAGGTTTGAGGAGAGATACATGGAAGGAGTTAGGGATCCGTAAGTTGGCCGGGAGTTTCAATTTATAGGCCACCGGGTTGATCTGACTGGTGACCTCCAGAGGTCCGATGAACCGAGGCCCTAACTTGTAAGAGGGTATCTTGAGTCGAACATATTTAGATGAGAGCCAGACCTTATCTCCTGGACGAAATTGAGGAGGATCCAGGCGTTTTTTGTCAGCGTGTCTTTTCATCCGCTCGGACGACTGAAGGAGTGCGGATCGGGTACTCTCCCAAATGGAGGAAAATTTGCTAACGAGAGATTCCGCAGCCGGGTTGTCCACCGAGGTGGAGACAGGAAAAGGAAACCGAGGATGCTGACCAAAGATTACAAAAAACGGGGATTTGGAGGAGGATTCGCTCTCGTGATTATTGTAAGAGAACTCGGCCCATGGTAGGAGATCCACCCAGTCAGAATGGTGGGCATTAACGAAGTGCCGGAGGTAACTGGTCAGGTTCTGATTGATCCGCTCCACTTGACCATTGGACTGTGGGTGGTAAGCGGAAGAGAAGTCCAGGGTGACGTCTAGTAGTTTACAAGTGGCTCTCCAGAAGCGTGAGGTGAACTGTACCCCACGATCCGACACGATGTGGAGGGGCAGGCCATGAAGACGGAAGATGTGACGAATAAAGTCTCTAGCTAGCTCGGGTGCAGACGGGAGGCCTGGCAGGGGAACGAAATGAGCCATCTTGGAGAAGCGGTCAGCGACCACCCAAATGACCGTACAACCGGCAGAGAGTGGGAGGTCAGTTATGAAGTCCATTGCAATATGCTGCCAGGGGGCAGCAGGTACTGGGAGCGGAAGGAGGCGACCGGCTGGCAGATGTCTCGGAACCTTGTTGCGGGCGCAGGACACACAGGCAGAAACAAAGTCTATTACATCCTTGTGCAGGGTAGGCCACCAGTAGTGCCGGGAAATAAGCTGGAGGGTCTTCTTCTGACCAGCGTGGCCAGCCAGTTTAGACGAGTGACCCCAGTGAAGGATCTTCTCCCGATCAGGTACTGATACGAACGTCTTTCCGGGAGGGAGACGATTTAGACTCACGGGAGCCACCTGCATTACTCTGGCGGGATCGATGATGTGTTTCGGATCTTCCTCGAGATCAGATACCAGAAAGGATCGAGACAAGGCGTCCGCCTTGACGTTTTTGTCAGCCGGGCGAAAATGAAGGACAAAATCAAAACGAGCAAAAAACAAGGACCACCGGGCTTGGCGCGGGTTAAGTCTCTGGGCATGCTGGAGGTAAACCAAGTTCTTGTGGTCAGTGTAAATTATTACCGGGTGAAGAGCCCCCTCAAGCAGGTAACGCCACTCCTCCAATGCCAGTTTGATGGCCAATAACTCTCGATCTCCTATGGAATAATTGCGCTCTGAGGAGGAGAAGAGTTTAGAGAAGAAGCCGCAAGTTACCATCCTCCCGGAAGAAGATTTTTGAGTAAGTACCGCTCCAGCTCCAGAGGAGGAGGCGTCCACTTCCAGGAAGAACTGCTTGTTGCCGTCCGGGCGATGCAGCACCGGGGCGGAAGAGAAGGCCTGTTTTAAGGAAAGAAAGGCTTCTTCTGCTTCGGGCGGCCACTCTTTGGGATTAGTACCCTTACGGGTGAGCGCGGAAATTGGGGCAGTTCGGGAAGAGAAGTGTGGTATGAAGAGGCGGTAGTAGTTGGCGAAGCCCAGGAACCGCTGAATGGCCTTCAACCCCTCCGGTCGGGGCCATTTCTCGATGGCAGACAGTTTCTCTGGATCCATTCGTAGGCCGGTCTGAGAAATAATGTAGCCCAAAAACGGAAGCGAGGTCTGCTCAAAGAGGCACTTCTCGTATTTAGCGAAGAGGTGATTCTGCCTGAGCCTGAGCAGGACCTGACGAACGTCCCTCCGGTGAGTCTGGAGATCCGGAGAGAAGACCAAGATGTCGTCCAGGTACACCACTACGCAGGAGTAGAGAAGGTCCCGGAAGATGTCATTGACCAACTCTTGAAAGACGGCAGGAGCGTTACAGAGACCAAAGGGCATTACCAGGTATTCATAGTGGCCGTCCCGGGTGTTGAATGCCGTCTTCCATTCATCCCCTTGACGGATACGAACCAGGTTGTACGCCCCACGGAGGTCTAGTTTGGTGAAGATTCTAGCCCCCCTCAGACGATCAAATAATTCTGGAATGAGCGGAAGGGGGTACTTATTCTTCACCGTGATCTGGTTTAGGCCTCTATAGTCTATACAGGGACGGAGAGAGCCGTCCTTCTTTTTGACGAAAAAGAAGCCTGCTCCCGCCGGGGAGGTAGATTTCCGGATGAATCCCCTGGCCAGATTCTCCTCAATATATTCGGACATCGACCGGGTCTCAGCAGCGGATAAAGGATAAATACGCCCACGGGGAGGAGTAGTACCGGGTAACAGGTCGATGGGACAGTCGTATGGTCTATGAGGGGGTAATGTCTCTGCCTCCTTTTTATTAAAGACATCAGCATAAGACCAATAAGGAATTGGAAGTCCAGGTAGATTAGCTGGGGTAGGAGAGGGACGGACGGGATGGACGGGAACCAGGCAGGTCTTATGACAGTCTTGTCCCCAGCGAAGGACTTCTCCGGTTTGCCAGTCAAGCACGGGTGCATGTTTCTGGAGCCAAGGCAGACCTAGCAAGAGGGCGTGAGAGAGTCCAGGCAGAACATGAAAGGAGATACTTTCAGAATGCAGCATTCCCACCTGCAGAGTAATGGATTCGGTGATGAGTTGGATGGGGCGTGGTAAGAGCCCCCCATCCACGGCAGCCACAGACAAGGGTACAGCCAGAGGTTTGGTGGGGATGCGGTATTTCTCTACCAGGGACTGTGAAATAAGATTCCCGGCTGCTCCAGAGTCCAGTTGGGCTAGTTCGAAATAACGGTTCTCCCCGTAGACGATTGAAACTGACAACAGCAGGGATGGAGAGGATTTATTCTTGTCTAGGTGGACCTCTCTGAGCGAACCTAGACACAGGCGTTTCCCGACCTCTCCGGGCAGGCACGGATCCGGTGCTCCTTACTGCCACAGTAGAAGCAGGTCCCCTCGGCACGGCGTAAGTCCTGACGGGTCTTGACCATCTTGGTCTGGTCGACCTGCATAGGCTCAGGAGGGTGTACCTGGTTAGAGACAGAAGGAGTGACGGGTTTCTGAAAAGTAGGAGCTAGACGTGGTAACCTCCTCTCACGGGTGACCTCTCTGGCACGCTCCTGGAACCGTAGGTCAATCCGGGTGGCAAGAGTTATTAAGTCATCGAGAGTGGTAGGAATGTCCCGACCGGCAAGTTCATCTTTAATACGGCCGGACAGACCCTCCCAGAAGACGGAAACCAGAGCGTCGTTATCCCAGGCCAGCTCCGAGGCAAGGGTACGGAACCGTATGGCATATTGGCCCACGGTGAGACTCTCCTGACGGAGGCGTAGCAACGATGATGCAGATGAGGTCTTCCGTCCGGGTTCGTCGAAGACTTTCCGGAAAGCCGTGAGAAAAGCAGGCAAGTTGGACACCAGGTGGTCTCCTCTCTCCCATAGAGGATTTAGCCAGGCCAGGGCCTCCCCGGTGAGATGGGACATGATGAAGGCAATTTTGGCCCGGTCGGAGTTAAACTGGTGGGACAAAAGTTTAAAGTGCAGGGTGCACTGATTTAAGAAGCCCCGAGCCTGGACGGAGTCGCCTCCGAAGCGAGGAGGTGCAGAAAGCCGGGGTCCGGGGTAGGATACCATGGTATTAGTGGGCAGCGGAGCTGCCGGATTGCAAGATATGGCACTGGCGGAGGTTGTTGGTGGATCAGACAGAGTGTTCAGGCGAGTATTGACATTCCGCAGGTGACCCAGGATGGACTCCTGTTGGGACCTCTGACGGGACAGTTCAAGA
Organism: Phyllobates terribilis; assembly: GCF_046119375.1. Lineage (NCBI taxonomy): Eukaryota > Metazoa > Chordata > Amphibia > Anura > Dendrobatidae > Phyllobates > Phyllobates terribilis. Next base: position 265,283,705 of record NW_027362761.1, read on the forward strand.
CAGAGGTCCGAGAGCGAGGGAGCTTGGGTGCCACCGGGTTCCATGGCCCGAGCAAACTGTAACGGGTCTGGGAGGCGGAACCTCTGGGCTACAATACAAGGGGGCGGTCCTTGTAAGGGAGCGGGTGGCGACCAGGCAGGTAGTCACAGGAGGTGACCAGGACAGTCTCTGGGTGTACGGGCAGGAGGACACGGCAAGTGATCAGGGCAGTCTCTGGATAAAGGGGTAGGTACGACCTGTGATGGCTGAACCTCCAGGTAGGCTAGCAAGGCAGATGAAGAATGTGTGCTCCCAGGTGAGCAAGCGAGAGTCTCTGGAATAGCAGGTGGTCACAGCACGTGACGGCGGAGCCTCCAGGTAGGCAAGCAGGCAGGTAACGGAGAAGCGATCCCAGGTGAGCGGGCAAGAGTCTCAGGAATAGCTGGTGGTCACAGCACGTGACAGCGGAGCCTCCGGGCAGGCAAGCAGGCAGGTAGCGGAGAAGCGCTCCCAGGTGAGCGGGCAAGAGTCTGGAGTAGCTGGTGGTCACAGCACGTGACAGCGGAGCCTCCGGGCAGGCAAGCAGGCAGGTAGCGGAGAAGCGCTCCCAGGTGAGCGGGCAAGAGTGTGGAGTAGCTGGTGGTCACAGCACGTGACAGCGGAGCCTCCGGGCTGGCAAGCAGGCAGGTAACGGAGAAGCGCTCCCAGGTGAGCGGGCAAGCTGGTCCATAGACAGACTGACCGGAGTTGTAAGGCAGACCGTCGGACCTCAGGCAAGCAGGCAGGTAGCTGAGGTGCGCTCCCAGGTGAGCGGGCAGGCTGGTCCTTAGACAGACTGACAGGAGTAGTAAGGCAGACCGTCGGACCTCAGACTAGCAGACAGGTAGCAAGTAATCAGGCAGGAATCTGACAGGTAACTGGCAGGTAACTGGCAACGGGACCTGAGGGCTGAAGCACAGGTGAGACACAGGTGCAAACAACATTGCTCGGGCACCTCCATTTTGGAGGAGGTGCCTTATATATGATGAAGTCCTCCGGCCATTGGCCGGGGACTCCTTAGGACGGCGCGCGCGGCCCCTTTAAGAGGAGGGGAGCGCGCGCGCGCGCGCCCTAAGCACAGGGGCCGGGAAGGAGCACGCGCTGAGAGCAGAGCGGGAGGAGGACGCCGGGAAGGAGCGCGCGCTGACAGCAGAGCGGGAGAGGGACGCCGGGCACGGGGCAGAGCGGTGAGGGGAGCAGCGTCCCTGCCTAGCAGAGGGCAGGGACGCCGGCACTACACAGTGCTTTTTACATGACTGAATTTTGATTCAGCAATGGGACCCGTTCAAATAAAAGGAGTTCTGTCAGCACAAAATGACTAACAAACAAAGTAGCACACTGCAACGCTAAGTATGCTAACATGAAATATATTAAATTTAAATAGCATTACTGCTCTAGAAGATAGAAATAAATGGGAAATCTTAGTGCATAAATTGGCCAATTCATGTGTACCTGGTAGCCACGTTAAGGCGTTTCCCGTCATACCAGGAACCTGCCTGTGTGAACTCCTCTCTAAGAGACAAAAGTCTGCTTGTGTGGGAATGCAAGATCCTGCTGCAATTAAAACCACCTGTGGCCTAGAGGCGGAGTGCTCAGTCAAAGCTTATACATAGAAACAGAAAAAACTGACCGGCACTTCCAAAACAAGAAATAGGTGTGTACAGGTGCTTACTAAGAGCAGCTACCTCCATATATAATCAGCAGAGGAGGAAAATCCAGCAAGACGATCTCCAATAAAAGCTATATTTATTTAGTTAATTTAAAATATTCCATATCGCCAAATAGATGCGTTTTTTTAGGTCAAAACCATCCTAAACATGGGAGAACAGCAGACGCGTTTCGGAAATTAATCCTTAGTCATTGTATAGGGCTATGTAAAACCGCATCTATTTGGCGATATGAAATATTTTAAATTAACTAAATAAATATGGCTTTTATTGGAGATTGTCTTGCTGGATTTTCCTCCTTTGCTGATTATTCCTCTACGCGACTCCGTGGATCCGTGCACACGATCTTAAAAAAAAGGGTGAGCTGACTTCTTTTTTATACCACCTCCATATATAACTAACAAACAAAGCAGTACACTGCAACGCCAAGTATGCGAACATGAAATATATGAAATTTGAATAGCATTATTGCTCAAGAAAATAGGAATAAATGAGAAATCTTAGCACATAAATCATCATATATTTCATGTTCGCATACTTAGCTTTGCAGTGTGCTAATTTGTTTTAATTGCAGCAGGATCTTGCATTCCCACACACAAGCAGACTTTTGTCTCTTAGAGAGGAGTTCACACAGGCAGGTTCCTGGTATGACGAGAAACGCCTTAACGTGGCTACCAGGTACACATGAATTGGTCAATTTATGCGCTAAGATTTCTCATTTATTTCTATTTTGTAGCGCAGTAATGCTATTCAAATTTCATATATTTCATGTTCACATACTTAGCGTTGCAGTGTGCTACTTTGTTTGTTAGTTATAAATGGAGGTAGCTGCTCCTAGTAAGCACCTGTACACACCTATTTCTTGTTTTGGAAGTGCCGGTCACTTTTTTCTGTTTCTAGCACAAAATGACTGTCCAAATCAAGCACTCGGTACACTCTTGACTCTGACACTAGTCACTACTCACGGACAAACTGTAAGGCTGGGTAGTCAAAAGGTCCGGGGTCAGATACCAAGAGGGCTCGTCATAAACAAAGGAGTAAGGCAAGGCGTAGTCAGGTCACAGTGACGGGCGAACCCGTAACTGTTCAGGTTCGGCTAATTGAGCCGAATGCCGAACAGTTTATTAAAAGTTCGGGTTCGGGTACCAGAACAGTACCCGAACCCCAAACCCGAACACGGACCCTATTTATGTCAATGGGGGAGCCAAAAATACCTGGTTTCACTCTCTGTCTTTGAGTGACAGCGCAGGAAACACAGGCTCTGATCGGCGGTAATAGCGTTACCGCGGTCAGAACTCCGTGAGATCATGCTGACAGGTGTCAGTGTATTGCCGGCAATTGAACAGAGCGGTCACATTTTACAATGTGGCCATTCTGTTCATGGGATCATCGTGGGACCCTCGATATTTGGACTGCGGTGGACAGGTGAGGATGAGGTTGGTTTATTATTTTACCTTTATTACAGGTCATCATGGGCTTAACTGTAAGGTGAGTATATGGTGTTTTTTTTATTTTTTGCAGGGGCGGAGAACATCGGGGACAAGGTGTAGGTGAGTATAATGTGTTTTATTTTTATTTGAATATTTTTTTTATTAATTTTTACATTTTTTTTTTACTTTGAGCACAGGCACCGCTGGTGAGAGGCTACTGCTCCCATCCCATCCTGTGACACCTGCCAGCATGATCTCACAGCGCTCTGACCGCGGTAATGCTATTACCGCCAATCAGAGCCTGTGTTTCCTGCGCTGTCACGCAAGTGACAGCTCGAGAAACACCCGAACCCAAACAGTAGGTGTTCAGTACGGACCCCGAACTTTACTGTTCGGGTTTGCCCATCACAAGTCACAGTCTGAGGTCAGAATTTCAGGAAGGTAGAAAAAGGAGTAAAGCAAAACAGATGGTCAAAGGCAAGGTCCAAGATTTGGCAACAAAGATCAAAATAAAGAAACACAGAGTACAGAACAAGCACACACCACTTGAGCTAAGCTACAACTGGTAGTAAATGGACACAGAGAGCCAGCTAAATAGCCAGATAATTACTCAGAACAGGAGACACGTGTATGAAGGTCTGGTCCGAAACGCGCTTTGGGGTTTGACGCCATGCTTGTCAGCCCACCATCCACACTGGTATGTATTCTATCATTATGCTACCTATCAGCACTCAATACTGACATACATCTACCATTATAGCTTAGTATGCAGCATTGAATTTTGTGATACTTAACAGGTTAAAGATCTTTCTTTGGATCATAAAATTTTATGCCTACATTATCAATACTATGAATCCTTATTGACTCATTGTTATATATATGAAGATCTAATCTTGTGTTCATCCTTATTTATTATTTTTTGGATGTGAAGTTCATTACACATGATCTATCAAAGATATAGACTCCAACCTACAACTATCTAAACTATTGAGTCACTTTCTTTTTGTTTCCACTTTATATACGACTTCATAATTGATTGCTGCTAGCACGCTGCACTTTGTTTATGATATTATATCATGTATGTTATTTACACTGGATTTATGCTGTCTTTTATTATCACATTACTTCTAGTGATGAGCGAGCATGCTCGCTCCTGCTCTGTACTCGCCCGAGCATCTAACTGTTCGAGATGCTCGGCGCTCGGTGAGTACTTCCGGGATGTTCGGGCGTGAGCTTGAGTCACCGCCCCGCATATTTGGTGCTGTTTTAACAGCAAATAAACATGCGGGGATTGCCAGCCACTCACTGTAATGCTGCAGCCATGTTGGTTGTGGCATTACAGTGATTGGCTGGCCACATAGAGTCATCGGGTCTATATCAGACCCTATGCTCGTCACAGTCTACCCTTCAGACAGGCAGAGTAGGGAGAGCTGCTGCTGAGCTATTGAGAGAATTGGTGGTTTATTAGTGAGGTATTAGGTATTCCATAGCTATATATACACATTTGAACTAACAGTCCTTTTAATGACTAATCCAGCTACATATATTATTAATCCTGGTGATAGCAGGAGTTAGACAGGCAGAGTTTGTGGAGATTGTATACAGCAGAATAGGGTCCATTGCATCTTCTGTCTGCTACTGTTACGGATATCCATAGCCCTAGATATTAGGGCTAATTTTTTTTTTTGCTCTTAATCCTGATTATTTATATGTCTAAGGCCACTGCCTAAAACTGTGGCCATCAGAAGTGATCAGATATTTCTCCGGGAATATTCGTCACATTTTTCGGAGCATGCCAAATATTACACTCCAGTTAAAGTTTCCCAGTTGTGTGTTGTTCAACCTATCCACACTTGGTCACTGATCAATACCACATTTCTAACACCACTGCCTAAAACCGTGGTCATCAGACGTGATCCGATATTACTATGGCAATAATCGGCACATTTTTTGGAGCGTGCCAAATATTACACTCCAGTTAAAGTCTGCTAGTTGTGTGTTGTTCAACCTATTCACACTGGGTCGCTGACCAATACCACATCTATGAGGCCACTGCCTAAAATCGTGGTCATCAGACATGATCTGTTATTATTGTGGTAATAATCGTCACATTTTTTGGAAGCATGTCAAATATTACACTCCAGTTAAAATGGGCAAGGCGCGTGGCAAGGGATGGGTAAGTGGACGTGATGCTGATGGTGCACGCGGAGGCCAAGGCCATGGGCAAGATGAAACTGTGTCTGCTGAGGAAGCACAACAAACACCCACATCATGTCAAACTACCTTCCTGTCCCAATTTCTAGGGGGCTGCAGAACACCGCTCTTGAAGCCAGAGCAGTGTGAAAAGGTTGTTGGTAGGATATCAGATAATGCTTCCAGTCAGTTTGCCACAACCATCACCCTGTCTTCCACACGGTCCAGCCTCAGTAGCTGTGAGTCTGGACCACATATTCCTCACCCTGATCCTCCTTCCTCCCACCATGCTGAGTGCCCGGAGATAAGTGATTCCACACTTGGACACTCCGAAGAGCTGTTCACTTTCAGATTTAGAGATTTGGGCCTCTCGTCTCTAGCGGGAAAAGAGGATATCGCATGTAGCGATGCCCAAATATTTGAGCAGCCACGGTCACACGAAGGCTACGGTGGGAACATTGCAATTACTGTCGCAAGAGGTGGATGATGATGATGAGACACAATTGCCAGCAAGTCAGGAGGAGGCCCAAGGTGCGTACGTGGAAGACGAGGTGGTGGACGATGAAGTCACTGACCCAGCCGGGCAAGGTGACATACATAGCGAGGACAGCAGCACACAGGGGGATGGAGGCATAGCACCACAACAGGCAGGTACAAGCAGTGGGGTGGCCACAGAGACAAGGTGGTCAACGATTCCCCAGAACATCAAAATGAGGGAAGTTGCCAGTACAACTGTTAGGTCTTCCAGAGTCTGGCTCTTTTTAAAGACTGTCCAGATAACCCCAAAAAAGCTATTTGCAACATCTGCCATGCCAGCATTAGCTGAGGCAGCACAACTACCAGCCTGACCACCACCAGCATGCTCAGGCACATGACAGCAAAGCACTCAACTAGTTAGGCCGAATGCCAGGGTCCAGAAACAGTGTCTGCGGGTGACACCACTGCCTGTACCGCTGTTGTGCGTGCACGCCAATCCCCTGTCCATTGCGCAGGCAAAGATGCCTCTCGCCCTACACCTGTCGTTGCACACTTGCAACCTCCACCATCAGCAACCATGTCCACATCCTTGTCCCAGCACAGCATTCAGTTGTCCCTACCCCAGTCCTTTGTAAGCAAGCGCATATACGCAGCCAACCACCCACAGGCCACAGCAATAAACAGCCATATTTCTAGAATGCTTGCATTTGAAATGTTGCTTTTTAGGCTAGTGGAGACGGAATCTTTCAGCAACCTCATGGCGGTGGCCATCCCTCGGTCACCAGCTGCCTCTTTTTCTACCGGTGTGCCGTCCCCGCCTTACACAGGCATGTGTCCCAGAACATTACCTGTGCCATCAACAACGCAGTTACTGAGAAAGTCCACCTAACCACGGACACATGGACAAGTGCTTGTGGCCAGGGACAGTACATCTCGCTGACAGCACACTGGGTTGATATAGTGGAACCTGGGACCCAGTCAGACCCTGGGATGGAACATGCCCTCCCGATGCTGAGGATTGCAGGCCCTTGGTCAATTAGGCATGCCCCCACATTCTACAGCTCCAGCAGCTTCTCCCCTCCTCCTCCTCTTCAGCCTCTATCGCCGAAATGAATGACCACATCAGTCGCAAGCTGGAAGCACTGCAGCACTGCCTTGGCCAAGCGGCAACAGGCTGTGCTGAAGCTAATATGCTTAGGGGGCAAACCGCACGCCACTACAGAGTTGTTGAAAGATGTAACAGAGCAGGCAGATCTGTGGCTGTCACCGCTGAACCTACAGCCAGGCATGGTTGTGTGTGACAATGGGCAGAACCTGGTGGCGGCTATGAAGCTAGGCAAGCTTGGACACGTACCATGCCTGGCCTATGTGCTCAACCTAGTGGTTCAGCGGTTTCTCAAAACCTACCCAGATCTGCCTGAGCTGCTTGTCAAAGTACGCCGTGTGTCTGCCCATTTCAGAAAGTCAGCTACACCTTCCACCGCCCTCGCCGTGTTTCAGCAGCGTTTGCAGCTGCCAGCTCACCGACAAAGGTGTGCGATGTCACCACGCATTGGAACTCAACCTTGCATATGTTGGGACAGATATATGAGCAGCAGAGAGCAGTTGTTGAGTACCAGCTTCAACACGCCCATCGGTATTCAGGTCAGCCTCCGCACATAAGAGCTGACGAGGGGGCATGGATGTCTGATGTCTGTGCAGTCCTCCAAAACTTTGAGGACTCCACCAAGATGGTGAGCGGCGATGATGCCATAGTTAGTATCACCATCCCGCTTCTTTGTCTACTGAAATGCTCACTGCTCACAATTAAAGAGGAGGCATTGCAGGCAGAGCATGATGAGATGGAACAAGGAACTATGCAGGGTGATGCCGCACAGTCCAGCCTCATGTCATCCCAACGCGGATTGAGTGATAATGAGGAGGAGGAAGAGGAGGAGGAACAGGGGCTGTTTTCCTGTGCTACAGATGGTACTACCCACACAACAGTCATACCGTTTGTTCAGCGTGGATGGCCTGAGAAGAAGGAGAGCAAGAAGGAGGACCAGGAGGAGGATGAGGAGGAGGAGAGCATGGACAGTCGTCCTCTTGGTCAGGACAGGGAAGACTTGGCTGTTGGCAGTCTGGCACACATGGCTGACTTTATGTTCCGCCGCCTTTCCTGTGACCCTCGCGCTGTACGCATTTTGGGCAACAGCAATTATTGGTTGGTCACACTTCTAGACCCACGCTACAAGAACTTTGGATTTCTCATTCCCGTGGCGGAGAGGTCATTGAGGAATTCTTAAAAAAATTCCCATCTGAAAACGCTGGCGGCAGAGGTCACAGTTCATAGGACAACCAAGAAGTACAGGAGAGGGAGACACACATACGATGGAGCAGAAGCAGGGGAACACTGTCAAAGGTGATGGACAGTTTTCTCAGACCCTCCTAGCGCACAGGCCTTGATGCGCGGGGTACTCTGACAAGGAGGGAAATGTTTTGGAAGATGCTGAAGGAGTCCCTTTCTGACCGTACCAACGTCCTCCGTGTCTTATAACTATTGGGTATCCAAGCTGGACACGTGGCATGAACTGGCTCTCTATGCCTTGGAGGTCCTGGCCTTCCCTGACGCTAGCGTATTGTCAGAGCAGGTTTTTAGTGCTGCCGGGTGTCATGGTACATAGTTTTCCCTGTCCTGCATTTCTGTATAAAATGTCATGATGTGATGTAAGTACCTATGGCCTTTCCCAGATCTTTGTTCCTCAACCATAATTTAACTTGGGCTTGTGTCAACACCGCTAGAGGACTCCCCATTGTTCTCTTAAGCAGGGGGAGAACTCACAGTACACATCTTTATAGACACATCGGAGCCATGCCATGGACTAAACCATCGACTAGGAGGGGGGAGACCTCTCCTCCCCTACCCTTGGGCTGTTCCCGGTAGCCCAAGACAATGGACTTATGCGTGACCAGTGTTGTGTTGGGAGATCTCTGGAGGAAGAAGAGTGGGGGCTCTTAGCTGCGGCAAGACCTCACGCCCGTTGGTGATTGTGGACTTATTATGGACCTTAGGAATAACATGGATTTTTGATTTGGTATGCTGCCCACCTTAATAAACCCCGTTGGATCGTTCTTAGTCCGGTGGTCTCTTCTTGCTCTGCCGCATACCTCGTCACACCGGGGTCATTATAACTGATAGCTGCATCCACCTGTCAACTGAAAATGCTGACAGACTGACTTGTCAAAATGAACAAGGGCTGGATTGGGCCAGAATTCTCAACACCACTGGATGATAGCAGCGGAACATAAAGTCAAATCCAGTGTTTTTTTTGGAGGGTCTATTCCCATGCACCCCTTCACACCCAGACATGGGTATGCGCTTCCTGATTTTGTCTATTTTCTGTTGTACTCCTCCTCCTTCTCCTCATCCTCCTCTACATTGCTAATTAGTAGTGATGAGCGAGCACTAAAATGCTCGGGTGCTTGTTGCTCGGGTCGAGCAAACCGTAATGCTCGGGTGATCGACCCGAGCAAAGAGCCCGATGTAAGTCTGTGGGAAACTCGCGCATTTTTCTGGTGGTCTTCCCCAGAGGTCTGGAGGGAGCCTAAAAATTACCCTAATCAATGGGAACAGTGCTCAAATGACATGGGAACAGCATGGGGAAGACCCCTGGAAGCATCTCTGACTCCCAGGTCACTACTGTGAACAATGTTGTCAGGATATTATGCCATTTTTACAGACTTTTTATTGGAAAAATTGTTAAGGAACTTTCTTTCCAGGGTAAGGACTAGCATATAATGTAAAATAAATAACCCCCCCCCAAAAAAAGTGCTCCTCCACACCTTGGCCTATGTTCACACGTAGTGTTTTTGATGTGTTTTTTGCACTTTTGCATTTCTTTCAACGGTGATAAATACATTCACCAGTAAATGTCATTTTAACATTTTACTACCTTATCTGGCCATGTGGTATGTGAGACATGATCAGACATATCCTGTTTCATTTATGAAGGAGGGACTCTGAAAGTCACAAAGCCTATGTTTATAGGGCCATCAGCCAGCCCTTAATATTGTTAAAGGGCCAGCAGTTAGCCCTCACTATTGTTAGAGGGCCATCAGCTGGCTATGTTTTTTTGCTCCCAATATTAAGGAACGGGTTCCCTATACTGTTATTGCAGTGACTTTGTGGCACCCCAGGGGTCTGGTTACCACAGTAATAGAAATATTACGTCTGAGAGCAAGTGGGAGGTTTCCTGGTCAGGAGCCCTTAAACATGCAACACCTCCTGTCCCAGACCAGATAGGGGAGGAACCTGCCCTATATAAACTGGATCTGGGGCAGGGTTAGTGGAGTTAGAGCCTGGAGTTAGTTCCAGACACAGGGAAAGTAACAGCTAGGAGCTCTGTAGGAGCCAGGAGCTGAAGACCAGGGACTTGAGCTAAGCAGAGTTCGTCCTGGCTGAAGACTCTACGACCGGACACCGTAGTCCGAGGCTGTGAGGACTTATATATCCAGCAGCAGAAACCAGCCGGCAGGGGATTTCAGGTCCTCTGGCCATAGGAAGCCCGGAGGCTCAGTCGCACACAAGGGACCGGTACCGCCATCGAGGAGGGGAAGCTACCAGAGGGTCCAAGTCACCAGCCATACGGGTTAGCACCACACAGTATACTCAGGGACGTGGGCTACTTCCACTCGCTTACAACAAGGTAGCCTGGAAGAGTGCAGACAGATGGGGAGGCCTACAGCTCCACCTGGCCAGGGGAACTCCTGTTTGTTCACAGACTGACCAGGCCCCTTATACTAGCCAGTACTCCCGGGAGGGTCTGCCTTATCATCATCAGTAAAGACCCTGAAATGCACTGCAAAGACTCTGGGTCGTTCTTGCTTTGCCCGTGCACCATCACCCCCATCATCCACACTCACTGCCCTGAGGCTATACTCCTCCCGTGGGGAGATGTCCCATCCTCTGCTGCGCACACCACACCAGCCTCAGCGGTCTGCCTCGCAGCGGCGGTACACCCTGACCGCAATCCACGGGTGGGGTAGTCGGACAATTAACCTAAAACCTATAAAAGGTGTAATGCACACGCCCAGACTGGCTGGCGTGTGCGTGTTTAGTGGTTCCACTGTGCCATGAACCGGAGAGTGCCTGGAGGGACGGAACTAAGTATCTGCCCGATCCGACCAAGGTCGCACGACGGCATACGATGCCAGTGCACCAGGGAGGAACCGAGCAGACGGACCAGGGTCTACTCCAGGTCAGACTCCGGACACGGCTGTTGACCCACACTGGGGAATACAGGAACAGGCAGACTAGAGCGCAGGCTGGGTAGGGTCCAGTACAGACTGGGAGACAAATTCGGAGCCGCAGATGCGGTAAACAAACAGAGTAAAGCGAAACCGCAGGTGCGGTAGTCAAGGCCGAGCAGAGCAGAACCGCAGACGCGGTAGACAAGGCAGAGCAGAACCGCAGACGCGGTAGACAAGGCTGGGCAGAGCAAAACCGCAGACGCGGTAGACAAGGCTGAGCAGAGCAAAACCGCATACGCGGTAGACAAAGCTGAGCAAAGCGAAACCGCAGATGCAGTGGACAGGGCTGAGCAAAGCGAAACCTCAGACGCGGTGGACAGGGCTGAGCAAAGTGAAACCGCAGACGCGGTGGACAGGGCTGAGCAAAGCGAAACCGCGGACGCGGTGGACAGGGCTGAGCAAAGTGAAACCGCAGACGCGGTGGACAGGGCTGAGCAAAGCGAAACCGCAGACGCGGTGGACAGGGCTGAGCAAAGCGAAACCGCAGACGCAGTGGACAGGGCTGAGCAAAGCGAAACCGCAGACGCGGTGGACAGGGCTGAGCAAAGCGAAACTGCAGACGTGATGGACAGGGCTGAGCAAAGCGAAACCGCAGACATGGTGGACAGGGCTGAGCAAAGCGAAACCGCAGACGCGGTGGACAGGGCTGAGCAAAGCGAAACCGCAGACGCGGTGGACAGGGCTGAGCAAAGCGAAACCGCAGACGCGGTGGACAGGGCTGAGCAGGCAAGAACCACCGAAGCGGCATGCAAGGCAGAGCGGAGGGGACAGGGCTCTGTTCACACGGAACATACTGGAAGGGAAAGGCAGAACCAGGTACACACAGGATACTTGCAATGAAGTAGCGAGTGGACTCTAAACTCACAAATGGGAGTACAGAGACAACGAGTAGGAGATAGGTACGGGATCAGATTCTGCAAGAAAAGGGAAGGTACGGACATGGAGAAAAACAGGTAACAGGCTAGGAGAGTATACAGACAAGAACAGGCAAGATACAGGAACAGGTCTAGGTATGCGGCCCCTAGAAGGCGGAAAGAACAGGCTAGGAGCGTGTTCACACGGGCCTGGAAATACAGCCTCCAGGATAGGCAGAAGACAACAGGCTAGAGAGCGTGTACAGACTGCAGGTTAGAGTACACAAGTAGGACACAGTACAGGCACGGGAACAGATACTGCAAGACAGGTAACATACACAGGACCTGGCATGTCAGAGACAAGAAGCCAACTGACAGGGCAAGATGCTCAGGCATGGGTTAATTGGAGCAGCTGGTTTAAATACCAGGTGACAGACAGCAATAGGCCGAGGACGCACAAGGGGTGTGCCTGCAGCAGGTACAAAAAGCAGGAAGTGATCGGGCGCCGCCCTTAAGCAGCAGAAACAGAAGCAAACAGACAGCATGGAGGGAAGCCAGAGAGAAATTCTGGATTGGAGATCAAGTGCGCGCTCTTGCACAGTGGGAGATGGACCACTATGCAAGGACGCCGCCAGGTATGTTACAGTACCCCCCCCCCTTACGCCCCCTCTTCTTCAGGCCTGCCAGAATCTTCCGCAGGGAATTCGCGGGCCAATCCCTCCCTTCAAGGAGATCACTTCCACTGTCCACAGGAATAACTGGTCTCATCTGGTTAGCTAGGATGCTACCTCCTATCCAGCCATCCTCTGCAACAGACGAAACGGGTGGAGTACCAGGAACAGCACACAAGGAAGTCTCTCTCCACATATTTTCAGGTGGCACCCCAGAGGGTACAGAAGACAACTGGAAGTCCTCCTCCGGGTTGGAGGGGGGCAGAGACTCGGGGGTAACCTCCGCTTCGGAGTACACTTGTTCAGACTCACTGGATGAAGCAGGCGAGGTATCAGGTACCGAGTATAGGAGAGTCTCTGTCCATTCGCTATCAAGTAGCACCCCGAAGGGTTCAGGAGACACCTGGAGGTCCTCTGCCGGGTCAGAGGAGTGCAGAGACTCGGGGGTAACCTCTGCTTCAGAAAACACTAGGACGGACTCACTGGACGAAGCAGGCGAGGTATCGGGTGCCGAGTATAGGAAAGTCTCTGTCCATTCACCACCAGGTGGCACCCCGAAGGGTTCTGGAGACAACTGGAAGTCCTCCGCCTGGTCGGAGGGGTGTAGAGACTCGGGAATAACCTCTGCTTCGGAGTACACTAGGTTAGACTCACTAGGCGAAGCGAGCGAGGTATCAGATCCAGGATATAGGAAGGTCTCTGTCCATTCACCACCAGGTGGCACCCCGAAGGGTTCTGGAGACAACTGGAGGTCCTCCGCCTGGTCGGAGGGGTGTAGAGACTCGGGAGTAACCTCTGCTTCGGAGTACACTAGGTTGGACTCACTGGACGAAGCGAGCGAGGTATCAGGTACAGAGTAAAGGAGAGTCTCTGTCCTTTTGCTACCAGGTAGCACCCCGAAGGGCTCAGGAGACAACTGGAGGTCCTCTGCCAGGTCGGAGGGGTGAAGAGACTCATGGGTAACCTCTGCTTCGGAGTACACTAGGTCGGACTCACTGGATGAAGCAGCCGAGGTATCAGGTACCGAGTATAGTAAAGTCTCTGTCCATTCACTACCAGGTAGCACCCCGAAGGGTTCAGGAGACAACTGGAGATCCTCCGCCTGATCGGAGGGGTGTAGAGACTCGGGGGTAACCTCTGCTTCGGAGAACACTAGGTCGGACTCACTGGACGAAGCGGGCGAGGTATCAGGTGCAGAGTATAGGGAAGTCTCTCTCCAATTGTCATCAAGTGGTATCCCGGGGGATTCAGGAGGCAACAGGGGGTCCTCCGGTGTGGATTCTGGGTGGGCAGCAGTCTCTTCGGGCAGGGGAACTGTTGCGCTACCCACGCACATTACCCGTCGGGGCTGCTCCGGGATACTGGGAAGTAAAGCTTCGGCAGGGACTTCAGGGTTAGGGTCCTCGAAGACCACACAAAAGGCCACCAGGAAGGCCTGCAGGTCAAGGACGACAGGATCCCATGCTTCCCATAGGGGGTGACCCATTTCAAGGCATCACCCGCTAGGTAGTCAATCATAAAGGCCACTTTAGCCCAATCGGAAGGAAAATAGAGAGGGTAGGCCTTAAAGTGCAGCATGCATTGCTCCACAAATGCACGACTTTGTTTTGGATCCCCAAAGTACTGTGGCGGATCCGCAGGAACGAGTGCAGAAAGCTCCATCTGGACGGGTGTGAAATTTGCCTGGAACTCAGCTAGTAGCAAAAAAATAAATAAATAAATAAATTTCTTCTAGATGCACGTATTCACTGGAAAACGTCTCAGAGAGCAAAGGCCGTGGGGCTCAACGGGAACCATGGCCTGAGCATGCTGTAATGCACACGCCCGGACTGGCTGGCGTGTGCGTGTTTAGTGGTTCCACTGTGCCATGAACCGGAGAGTGCCTGGAGGGGCGTAACTAAGTATCTGCCCGATCCGACCAAGGTCGCACGACGGCATACGACACCAGTGCACCAGGGAGGAACCAAGCAGAGGGACCAGGGTCTACTCCAGGTCAGACTCCGGACACGGCTGTTGACCCACACCGGGGAATACAGGAACAGGCAGACTAGAGCGCAGGCTGGGTAGGGTCCAGTACAGACTGGGAGACAAATTCAGAGCCGCAGATGCGGTAAACAAACAGAGTAAGGCGAAACCACAGACGCGGTGGACAGGGCTGAGCAAAGCGAAACCGCAGACGCGGTGGACAGGGCTGAGCAAAGCGAAACCGCATATGTGGTGGACAGGGCTGAGCAAAGCGAAACCGCAGACGAGGTGGACAGGGCTGAGCAAAGCGAAACCGCAGACGCGGTAGACAGGGCTGAGCAAAGCGAAACCGTAGACGCGGTGGACAGGGCTGAGCAAAGAGAAACCGCAGACGCGGTGGACAGGGCTGAGCAGGCAAGAACCGCAGAAGCGGCAAGCAAGGCAGAGCGGAGGGGACAGGGATCTGTTCACACGGAACAGACTGGAAAGGAAAGGCAGAACCAGGTACACACAGGATACTTGCAATGAAGTAGCGAGTGGACTCTAAACTCACAAACGGGAGTACAGAGACGAGTAGGAGATAGGTACGGGATCTGTTTCTGCAAGAAAAGGGAAGGTACGGACATGGAGAAAAACAGGTAACAGGCTAGGAGAGTATACAGACAAGAACAGGCAAGATACAGGAACAGGTCTAGGTATGTGGCCCCTAGAAGGCGGAAAGAACAGGCTAGGAGCGTGTTCACACGGGCCTGGAAATACAGCCTCCAGGATAGGCAGAAGACAACAGGCTAGAGAGCGTGTACAGACTGCAGGTTAGAGTACACAGGTAGGACACAGTACAGACACGGGAACAGATACTGCAAGACAGGTAACATACACAGGGCCTGGCATGTCAGAGACAAGAAGCCAACTGACAGGGCAAGATGTTCAGGCATGGGTTAATTGGAGCAGCTGGTTTAAATACCAGGTGACAGACAGCAATAGGCTGAGGACGCACAAGGGGTGTGCCTGCAGCAGGTACAAAAAGCAGGAAGTGATCGGGCGCCGCCCTTAAGCAGCAGAAACAGAAGCAAACAGACAGCAAGGAGGTAAGCCAGAGAGACATTCTGGATTGGAGATCAAGTGCGCGCTCTTGCACAGTGGGAGATGGACCACTATGCAAGGACGCCGCCAGGTATGTTACAAAAGGCTGCCACTGGTCTGACCACCCTGAGCCACGGGACCGGGTTGCCACTACTACTCCCAGCATTGCCCTGAAGTCCGGTCTCGAGTGCCCCACGGCCCAGGGGTCGAGTCAGGTTTTTGACGTAGTCGGCAGGATTGTGACCATCCCGCCACAAACGGGTATTGCGTGCCTGAAAAAGACTGTACACGTACCTGAAGAAGAGTTCTTCCGCCATCTTCCGTCAGTTCCCGCCATTTTCAGCGGTTGCAGTAAATGCAGGATGGGTACCACTATGGCATCGTTTATCCGAGTCCAGGTCCGGGGGAACTCTCCGAGAATGGTGCTGATCATTTCTTCCTTGTCCTCTGCGGGTTCAAGGTCACTTTGATCGTCTTCTGCATTCCGTAGTTGCTCAGGGCACCTTTTTAGGTGGTCTCTGGAGACGTTACTAGTGGTTTCTCCTCCATCCTTAGTGACCATGCACACCTTCGGGTTGTCGTGATCAGACTGCAGTACTGTGTAGGGTTCCCTTTCCCACTGGTCGTCCAGCTTGTGTAGCCTTCTCTTTCACTTCAGGACCTGCTCACCAGGTTCTAGGGGACCAGCAGCGGCGTGTTGGTTGAAGAGCCTCTCTTGCTTTTCTCTCACCTGGGCCAGGCTCTTCTCCACACTCTCCTGTACCTTCTTGTACTGCAGTCGCCTTTCCGTATCCCAGTCCGCATCTGGGGAGGTGTCCTCGGGTGTTAGGACTCCCATCTCCAGGTCTATTGGCAGCTTACCTGGTCTGGCTCGCATCAGGTAAGCCGGGGTGCAGTTTGTAGCATTCACCGGGATATGGTTGTATAAGTCTATCAGGTCCAGCAGTTTTTCTGGCCACAGGCTGCGTTTCTCCAGGGGCAACGTCTTCAGGAGATCAATGACTATATTGTTCATTTTCTCACACATCCCGTTGGTTTGTGGGTGGTAAGGCGTTGTCCGAATCTTCTTACAGCCATAGAGGTTGCAAAACTCTTGGAAGATTTCAACCTCGAACGCTGGACCCTGGTCTGTCAGGACCTGTTCCGGATACCCGTGTGGGCGGCAGAAGTTTTGCTGGAAGGCTCTGGCCGCCGTTTGAGCTGTCAAGTCTTTTACCGGGACCACCACTAGAAATCGGGAATAGTGGTCCACGATTGTCAGGGCATAAACGTATCCCGACCGGCTTGGAGCCAATTTGACGTGGTCCAGAGCTACCAGCTCAAGAGGCTGCTTGGTGATGATGGGCCTCAAGGGTGTCTTCTGGCTGGTGCGGTCCTTCCTCCTTAGATTACAAGGGCCACAGTCTCTGCACCACTTCTCTACAGCCCCTCTCATACGGATCCAGAAGAACCATCCTCTTAGCAGGAACTCCAGTTTCTTCCAGCCGAAGTGCCCCGCTCTGTCATGGTAAGCCTCCAGGACCATAGCTGCATCTCGCCTTGGGACCACGACTTGCCAGGTCAGCTCGTGCGTCCGGTGGTTGATGAGTCTTCTGCACAGCTTACCTTCATAGAGGAACAGCCTGCTCTTCTCTTTCCATAGCTGCTTGGCTTCCTCTGGAGCATCCGGATCTAGACGGGCGTCTTCTCGGGTCAGCAGGTCTTTCACCATGCGGATTGCAGGGTCACTATCTTGGGTCTCGGCCCAGCTGTGGTGAGGTAGGGGATTGATCATGATGGTTGTTAAGTCTTCCTCCTTCACGCGGTGTGAGTATTGAGTGGCCCCATACCGGTGGAATGCAGGGAGCTCTACTTCCTACAGTTCGTCCGGATCTTCTCCCTCATTGGGCAAGTGGGGCATTCTCAATAGGGCATCTGCATTAGCATTGGCTCGGCCTGCCCGGTACTTGATGGTGAAGTCATAATTTGCTAGCCGGGCCATCCACCACTGCTCTAGGGCACCAAGTCTAGCATTGTCCAGATGCGTTAACGGATTGTTGTCCGTGTACACAGTGAACTTCGCAGAGGCCAGGTAATGCTTGAAACGCTCCGTTACGGCCCACACCACTGCCAAGAACTCTAGCTTGAAAGAGCTGTAATTCTCCGGGTTTCTCTCGGTGGGTCTCAGCTTCCGGCTGGCGTACGCGATCACCCTTTCTCTGCCCTGTTGGTTTTGTGATAGTACGGCTCCCAGCCCCACATTACTGGCGTCCGTGTGGAGGATAAAAGGCTGGCTATAATCGGGGTAGGCCAGGATCTCATCCCCTGTGAGGGCCATCTTCAACTGGCGGAAGGACTCCTCTTCCGGCTTGTCCCACTTGAAGGGTGGCTTTTGGCTTCTGGACTTAGACTGTCCTATCAGGAGGTCCTGCATAGGGGCTGCCATCTTAGTGAACCTGGAGATGAGCCTTCGGTAGTAGCCTACCAACCCAAGGAATTGCCTCACTTCTTTGATGTTAGAGGGGCTTGGCCAGCTCTTGATGGCTGTCACTTTGTCGGGGTCGGGGGCCACTCCCTCTGCACTCACCACATGTCCCAGGTACTGGACCTTCGGTTTCAACAGGTGACACTTTGAGGGTTTCACCTTCAGGCCATAGCCTGCCAGGGCTTCAAACACCTCGGCCAGGTGCTTTAGATGGTCCTCGTAAGTCTTCGAATAAACGATCACGTCGTCCAGGTAAAGGAGGACCGTCTCGAAGTTTCGGTGCCCTAGACAGCATTCCATCAACCTCTGGAAGGTCCCTGGTGCATTGCAGAGCCCGAAGGGCATACAATTGAACTCGCTCAGTCCCATCCGGGTGGTGAAGGCGGTCTTCTCCTTGTCAGCCTCTGCCACAGGAACCTGCCAGTACCCGCTAGTAAGATCCAAAGTAGAGAAGAAGTTAGCTGATTTTAGGGCTACTAAAGACTCCTCTATCCTAGGTAGCGGATACGCGTCTTTATGGGTGATACGATTGACCTTTCTATAGTCCACGCACATTCTCATTGTACCGTCTTTCTTTTTTACCAGAACCAAGGGGGCTGCCCAGGGGCTACAGCTATCCCTAATGACCCCAGCTTCTTTAATTTCTCTCAGCATGCCCTTTGCGTTCTGATAATGTGCAGGGGGTACAGGTCTGTGTCTCTCTTTTATTGGTGGGTGGCTCCCCGTGGGGATGTGGTGTTCTATCCCTCTTACTCTGCCGAAGTCTAGCGGGTGCTTACTAAAGATTCTCTCGTACTCCTGTACCACCCGGTAGACTCCTTGTTTTTGGTGCCGGGGAGTGGAGTCAGCACCCACATGGAGTTCCTGGCACCAGTCCTCCTTTTGTTTCTGGGAGCCATTACCCTCCGCCTGTGGAGATGGAGGCAAAGGTTCCACGGCCCTGATAGCTTTGTGTTCAACAGCAAACAGTTTGGCAAGTGTAACGTACCTGGGTAAGTGTACCTCCCTCTCCCCAATGTTGAGAATGCGAACGGGCACCCTCCCATGACGGACATCAACCTCCCCTCTGGCTGTCAAAATGGTGGGCCTGCTGTCTAAGTACACGGGTTCTACCATGGCTTGGTAGTCTCTGCCTCTCAACCCGATTGAAGTCCGACACCAGATCATCATTTCACTTTTGGGAGGCATGGTAATGGGGAATAGGTTACTCATTCTTACGCTACCGATCTCACCACCAGACAGTTCTACCTGCTGCCGTCTCATCAGAGCCTTTATCTCTTTGTTGAGGACTCTCTGTTGGCTGGAACTAGCATTCATCGCCACCTGCTTCAAAATCATAATTACTTCTGAAAGACAGTTTTCAATCACGTTAGTACCCACAGTTATTTTAGGGTGACTCTCACGGCGATCAATGTCCACAATGATCACTCCCTGTGCCGGCAGTTCAACCTTACCAATCTTGATGGTCATCTCTCTGAACCCCACTTGCGGCACAGGTTGGCCATTGCTGGCGATGTTGCTTAAGTCATCATCTGGATAACGGGTTATATCCGCGTCATTCCAGTACCGCTTGAAAAGTACTTAGGGGATGGTAGTCACTTGAGACCCGGTGTCCAGCAGTGCACTCATGGGGATACCGTCCAGCACTACGGGTAAGACCGGGCGTCCCCCCACGTACTTATCACACCTATTAGACAGGCCTGGTGACCATATGCCTGGGGGTTGGCCCTCTGCCCCAGGTCGGGCCCATTTAAAGTACAGTACCTTGCTATGTGTCCTGGCTGACTGCAATGGCGGCAAATCGGCTGTCCATCCTCAGTGTAGTGGTCGGTGGGCCTCCCTCTGAACGGCGGGATCCTCCTTTGTCGACGCCACGGGACATCCTCCGGACTGGAAGCCAGCTTGATGGGTCCTGACGGGTCCACCTGTAACGACTGTACGGTCCTGGTCAATGCAGCAACACTTCTGGTTAGTTCCTGGACCTGATGGTGCAGGTCTGCAGGCGGGGATGGGCTTGAGACCTGCGCATCAGCCCCCACAAGGTCTGCAGGGTAGGGCACCGCCCCCTGGTGGTAAGTAATGGCAGGGCGCCGGGAAGCTACAGCGCCACTTGGTGGGGGTTCTCGGAGCACCCGGATGGCCCTATCCTTGAACTGCGCAAAAGTCAAATCAGGGTTCTGTAGGGCCATGAGGCGCAGCTGGATCCTGTGGGCGCTGGACAGCAGACCTTCTATGAACTGGTCAGTTAACAGCTTATCGGTGTCCTGCACGCTACCAGGGTCAGCTTGTTTGATAGCTCTCAGGGCTTCTTGCAGGTTCAAGGCATAGTCTCTGATACTATCTTGGGCTCGCTGCTTACAGCCATAGAGCTGCATTTTAATTTCTGCTGAGGTACGGGTATCAAAGGTACTCCGCAGCCGGGTCAGAATGTCCTTTACAGTCCTTTTCTCTTCATCTGACCATGATTTCACTTCCCGCTGGGCTGCACCGGTTAGCTGCCCCGTCAGAATGCTCACTTTCTGTTCTTCTGTCAGGGGGTAAACTTTAAATAAACTGTGCAGTCTTTCTTTAAAGTCAGTTAATGTATGGGATTCCCCTGAGTACTGGGGCAGCCAGGCTGCTCCGGGGATGTAGGGCATGGAGAAGGGCATCACCGCTGCTGCAGCCACACTGGTGGTAGAAGGTCCCTCCGCGTCCGTCATCTTCCTCCCCCCTAGTTAAGCGTGGCCTACCTTCCGACGATCCTCTTCTGTAGGCTGCGGCTCCGCTGGTGCTGCTCCGGACAAGGACCTTGCGTCGCGTCCTGGTGACGTCAGCGTCGCTCTCTCTCCCTTCCAGGACCTTGCGCAGCGTCGGTGCGTAGGGCGGAGCTTCAGGTCTCGCACGGTTTGGACGTCCACGCCCCTCTTCTTCCCGCGCGGCGTCCTGCAAATGGCGTCCGATGGCGGGAAAACGGCTGAAGATGGCGGGAAAACAGCTGAAGATGGCGGGAAACGGCTCCGGATGGCGGGAAACCTCTTTTTAAGGTACGTGTACAGTCTTTTTCAGGCACACAATACCCGTTTGTGGCGGGTTGGTCACAATCCTGCCGACTACGCCAAAGCTGACTCGCCCCCTGGGCCGTGGGGCACTCGGAACCGGGCTTCAGGGCAATGCTGGGAGTAGTAGTGGCAACCCGATCCCGTGGCTCAGGGTGGTCAGACCAGTGGCAGTCTTCTATATGTTTTGCAATGTCTGACTACGCCACCCGTGGATTGCGGTCAGGGTTATCCGCCGCTGCAGTGCAGACCGCTGGGGCAGATGTAAATGTGCAGCACTGAATAGTACAACTCCCCACGGGAGGAGTTTGGCCCCAGGGCAGTATATAGATGGATGATGGAGGGGATGATTCCGACCGCAATAGCCAGGAAACGGAGGCCTCTTAAACAGTTCAGGGTCTTTATTAGAACAGGTGAGATGACCTAAAAACAGTCCTGGCTAGGAGGGGGCCTGAATGTCTGAGAACAAGTGGGAAGCTGGCCCTGGTCAGGGTGAGGGTGAAGGCCTACAGTACTCTCTGCACTCTTTCTGGCTATTTCCCTCCTTGTGGTGTAACAGCCCACGTTCCTGAGCTCAGCGTGTCTTTTCGCCCGTATGGCTTGCAACTTGGGTCCCTTTCTACTCTTGGCTTGGTACAGTTCTGCTGGTCCCTTCTGCTGTGGCGGAACCTCCGGGCTTCTTAGGCCAAGGAACATACAATCCCCTGCAGACTGGTTATTTGCTGTAGGACTTGGAATCCTGACAGCCTCGGACACCAAAGTCCGGTAGTTCAGTTTCTCTCTCAGCCAGGACAGGCTTCCCTCGCCTTCCGTCCCTGGCTCGTGGCTACTCTGCTGCCACTCGTCCTCCTCAGCCTCAGCTGAACTGGCTCTCCCTTCTCTGGGACACCTCTCACTCCAGAGACAGGTCGTCCAGAACTCCCTAACCCTGCCCCCAGTTCCAGCTTTTATAGGGGCAGCCTGCTCCCCCTACTGGCCTGGGACAGTAGGTGCTGCATGCTAATGGTCCCTGACCAGAGAACCTCCCCCTTGCTCTCAGACACAGCTTTATTATACATTTGTGGCATCCAGGCCAGGGTGACACACCTAAACATTGGAGCTCCCCCACAAGTGACCCCATTTTAGAAACTAGACCCCCCAAGGCACCTATCTAGGTGCATAGTGAGCACTTGGAACCCCCAGGTGCTTCACAAATTGATTCGTAAAAATGAAAAAGTGGAAAAAAAACAGTTTTTTATTTTTACAGATTAATTTGTGAAGCACCTGGGGATTCCAAGTGCTCACTAAGCATCTAGATAGGTGTCTTGGGGGGTCTAGTTTCCAAAATAGGGTCACTTGTGGGGGGAGCTCGAATGTTTAGGCACACAGGGGCTCTCCAAACGCGACATGGTGTCCGCTAACAAATTGAATGGAAAATCGGCTCAAATTGTTAGCGGACACCATGTTGCGTTTGGAGAGCCCCTGTGTGCCTAAACATTGGAGCTCCCCCACAAGTGACCCCGTTTTTGAAACTAGACCCCCCAAGGCACCTATCTAGATGCATAGTGAGCACTTGGAACCCCCAGGTGCTTCACAAATTGATTCATAAAAATGAAAAAGTGGAAAAAAACAACACTTTTTTATTTTTACGGATTAATTTGTGAAGCACCTGGGGGTTCCAAGTGCTTACTATGCATCTATAAAGGTGCCTTTGGGGGTCTAGTCTCCAAAATGGGGTCATTTGTGGGGGAGCTCCAATGTTTAGGCACACAGGGGCTCTCCAAACGCGACATGGTGTCCCCTAACAAATTGGAACCATGTCGCGTTTGGAGAGCCCCTGTGTGTCTAAACATTGGAGCTCCCCCACAAGTGACCCCATTTTGGAAACTAGATTTTATCAAGGGGTATAGTGAACATTTTGAACCCAGAGGTACGACACAGAATTTGATAACATTAGGTAATCATATTGAATAAGTTGTCATTAGTCTTGAGCGCAAGTGCTCGCTACTTGAGTTTGCATCGGGTACTCAGGTATGCACCATGTACTGCGTGTGCTCGAGTGACATGCTCGAGTCCCTGCCCCGCATCTTTCACGGTTATTAGACACCCCAAAAAAAACATGCGGGGATCGCTCGTGCATGGCAGGCAATCCCCGCAAAGTTTTTTTGGCCGCGAAGCATATGGGGCGGAGACTCGAGCATGTCACTCAAATACCCACGATACTCAATGCATATCAGAGCACCTGATGCAAACTCAAGTAGCGAGCACTTGCGCTCAACACTAGTCGCCATATCGTCATCTTTTTTTCTTACATTTGAAAAAAATCCCAACCCCATCACAACCCTAACCCCAACCCCAGCCCTAACCCTAGCCCAACCCTAACCCTAGCACAACCCTAACCCTAGCACAACCCTAACCCGAGAGTTTATTTTTTACGCCGTTCCTCGTGCGGTATAAGTGATTAGACGACTT
Source organism: Phyllobates terribilis (assembly GCF_046119375.1). Taxonomy (NCBI): domain Eukaryota; kingdom Metazoa; phylum Chordata; class Amphibia; order Anura; family Dendrobatidae; genus Phyllobates; species Phyllobates terribilis. Next base: position 265,307,305 of record NW_027362761.1, read on the forward strand.
TATTCTTCGGGTCGGTGCGATTACAGCGATACCAGAATCATATGGGGTTTTTATGATTGACAGCTTTCACACACTAAAAGATGCATTTTTTGTAAAATCTAGTTTTTGCATCGCCATATTTTGAGAGCTATAATTTTTCCATATTCTGGGACAGAGTCATGTGACAGCTTGTTTTTTGCGGGATGAGTTGACGTTTTTATTGGTGCCATTTTCACGCACGTGACATTTTTTGATCGCTTTCTATTTCGATTTTTGGGAGGCAGAATAAACAAAAACCACCAATTCAGGAATTGTTTTTTTTTGTTTTTTTTCATTCTGTTCCGCGTGTGGTAAAAATGATAAGGCAGCTTTATTCTTCGGGTCAGTACGTTTACAGCGGTACCACATTTATATCGTTTTTCTATGTTTTGGCGCTTTTACACAATAAAAGCTATTTTATACAAAAAATTATTTTTTTGCATCGCTTTATTCTGAGAGCTATAACTTTTTGATTTTTCAGATGATGGAGCTGTATGGTGGCTTGTTTTTTGCGGGACAAGATGACGTTTTCAGCGGTACCATTTTTATTTATATTCGTCTTTTTGATTGCGTGTTATTCTATTTTTTGTTTGGCAGTATGATGATAAAGCATTGTTTTTTGCTTCGTTTTTTTTTTTTTTTTTTACCGTGTTCACTGAAGGGGTTAACTAGTGGGACTGTTTTATAGGTCAGGTCGTTCCGGACGCGGCGATACCAAATATGTGTACTTTTATTGTTTGTTTGCTTTTTTTTTCACAATAATATTTATTGATGGGTACATTATATTTTTATTTTTGGTGGATTATTTTTTTAATTTTTTTTTAAATATTTTTACAATTTTTTTTTTTCACTTTCTGGGAGTTTTTACACTTTTTTACTTTGTCCCACTCTGTGACTTTCACTTTTTTTATTCTGATCGCCTGCATAGCATAGGGATGGCTCCATCCCTGTGCCATGCAGGCAGTCAGCACTGCACAGTGAGAACATTGTTTGGTCGTGCACTGCACATGACCAAACAATGTTACTGCTGCATGGTGACCCGGATGTTGTCATGACTACATCGGGTCATCATGGCAACACCCGGGAAGCCGCGGCAGACAGCGCTGGAGGCCTGAAGAGGAGGTGAGTATCCCGATCACCTCCCCTTGCTACCGCAATGCTGCGATCGACTTCGATCGCAGCATTGCGGGGGTTAATGTGCCGGGAGCGGTCCGGAACCGCTCCCTGCACATAGTACCGGGTGTCAGCTGTGACAATCAGCTGACACCCGGCGGCGATTGCGCCCGCACAGCCTGTGTGCGCGTGCGATCGCGATGACGTACTAATACGGGTCAGGCTCTTAAAGCCCAGGGCACAGACGCGTATTAGTACGTCATGGGCTTTAAAGGGGTTAAACCAGCAGTTTGCATTTTGTAAGCCAACAAACCAGTGTGTAACGAGTCTGGGAGGCGGAACCTCTGGGCTACAATACAAGGGGGCGGTCCTTGTAAGGGAGCGGGTGGCGACCAGGCAGGTAGTCACAGGAGGTGACCAGGACAGTCTCTGGGTGTACGGGCAGGAGGACACGGCAAGTGATCAGGGCAGTCTCTGGATAAAGGGGTAGGTACGACCTGTGATGGCTGAACCTCCAGGTAGGCTAGCAAGGCAGATGAAGAATGTGTGCTCCCAGGTGAGCAAGCGAGAGTCTCTGGAATAGCAGGTGGTCACAGCACGTGACGGTGGAGCCTCCAGGTAGGCAAGCAGGCAGGTAACGGAGAAGCGCTCCCAGGTGAGCGGGCAAGAGTCTCAGGAATAGCTGGTGGTCACAGCACGTGACAGCGGAGCCTCCGGGCAGGCAAGCAGGCAGGTAGCGGAGAAGCGCTCCCAGGTGAGCGGGCAAGAGTCTGGAGTAGCTGGTGGTCACAGCACGTGACAGCGGAGCCTCCGGGCATGCAAGCAGGCAGGTAGCGGAGAAGCGCTCCCAGGTGAGCGGGCAAGAGTGTGGAGTAGCTGGTGGTCACAGCACGTGACAGCGGAGCCTCCGGGCTGGCAAGCAGGCAGGTAACGGAGAAGCGCTCCCAGGTGAGCGGGCAAGCTGGTCCATAGACAGACTGACCGGAGTTGTAAGGCAGACCGTCGGACCTCAGGCAAGCAGGCAGGTAGCTGAGGTGCGCTCCCAGGTGAGCGGGCAGGCTGGTCCTTAGACAGACTGACAGGAGTAGTAAGGCAGACCGTCGGACCTCAGACTAGCAGACAGGTAGCAAGTAATCAGGCAGGAATCTGACAGGTAACTGGCAGGTAACTGGCAACGGGACCTGAGGGCTGAAGCACAGGTGAGACACAGGTGCAAACAACATTGCTCGGGCACCTCCATTTTGGAGGAGGTGCCTTATATATGATGAAGTCCTCCGGCCATTGGCCGGGGACTCCTTAGGACGGCGCGCGCGGCCCCTTTAAGAGGAGGGGAGCGCGCGCGCGCCCTAAGCACAGGGGCCGGGAAGGAGCGCGCGCTGAGAGCAGAGCGGGAGGAGGACGCCGGGAAGGAGCGCGCGCTGACAGCAGAGCGGGAGAGGGACGCCGGGCACGGGGCAGAGCGGTGAGGGGAGCAGCGTCCCTGCCTAGCAGAGGGCAGGGACGCCGGCACTACAGTACCCCCCCCTTTAGGCCCCCCCTTTTTTAGGCCAGACAGAAATTTAGCTAGGATGAGAGGGGCATGGATGTTCTCCCGGGGCTCCCACGTTCTCTCCTCAGGACCAAACCCCTTCCAATCTACCAGAAAAAAGGTCTTTCCTCTTACCCTTTTGGTGGCAAGAATGTTCTCTACCTCAAACTCGTCCTCAGCAGAAACCGGAGCAGGAGGCGTACCTGTAGACTTGGAAAAAGAGTTAAGTACCACAGGTTTGAGGAGAGATACATGGAAGGAGTTAGGGATCCGTAAGTTGGCCGGGAGTTTCAATTTATAGGCCACCGGGTTGATCTGACTGGTGACCTCCAGAGGTCCGATGAACCGAGGCCCTAACTTGTAAGAGGGTATCTTGAGTCGAACATATTTAGATGAGAGCCAGACCTTATCTCCTGGACGAAATTGAGGAGGATCCAGGCGTTTTTTGTCAGCGTGTCTTTTCATCCGCTCGGACGACTGAAGGAGTGCGGATCGGGTACTCTCCCAAATGGAGGAAAATTTGCTAACGAGAGATTCCGCAGCCGGGTTGTCCACCGAGGTGGAGACAGGAAAAGGAAACCGAGGATGCTGACCAAAGACTACAAAAAATGGGGATTTGGAGGAGGATTCGCTCTCGTGATTATTGTAAGAGAACTCGGCCCATGGTAGGAGATCCACCCAGTCAGAATGGTGGGCATTAACGAAGTGCCGGAGGTAACTGGTCAGGTTCTGATTGATCCGCTCCACTTGACCATTGGACTGTGGGTGGTAAGCGGAAGAGAAGTCCAGGGTGACGTCTAGTAGTTTACAAGTGGCTCTCCAGAAGCGTGAGGTGAACTGTACCCCACGATCCGACACGATGTGGAGGGGCAGGCCATGAAGACGGAAGATGTGACGAATAAAGTCTCTAGCTAGCTCGGGTGCAGACGGGAGGCCTGGCAGGGGAACGAAATGAGCCATCTTGGAGAAGCGGTCAGCGACCACCCAAATGACCGTACAACCGGCAGAGAGTGGGAGGTCAGTTATGAAGTCCATTGCAATATGCTGCCAGGGGGCAGCAGGTACTGGGAGCGGAAGGAGGCGACCGGCTGGCAGATGTCTCGGAACCTTGTTGCGGGCGCAGGACACACAGGCAGAAACAAAGTCTATTACATCCTTGTGCAGGGTAGGCCACCAGTAGTGCCGGGAAATAAGCTGGAGGGTCTTCTTCTGACCAGCGTGGCCAGCCAGTTTAGACGAGTGACCCCAGTGAAGGATCTTCTCCCGATCAGGTACTGATACGAACGTCTTTCCGGGAGGGAGACGATTTAGACTCACGGGAGCCACCTGCATTACTCTGGCGGGATCGATGATGTGTTTCGGATCTTCCTCGAGATCAGATACCAGAAAGGATCGAGACAAGGCGTCCGCCTTGACGTTTTTGTCAGCCGGGCGAAAATGAAGGACAAAATCAAAACGAGCAAAAAACAAGGACCACCGGGCTTGGCGCGGGTTAAGTCTCTGGGCATGCTGGAGGTAAGCCAAGTTCTTGTGGTCAGTGTAAATTATTACCGGGTGAAGAGCCCCCTCAAGCAGGTAACGCCACTCCTCCAATGCCAGTTTGATGGCCAATAACTCTCGATCTCCTATGGAATAATTGCGCTCTGAGGAGGAGAAGAGTTTAGAGAAGAAGCCGCAAGTTACCATCCTCCCGGAAGAAGATTTTTGAGTAAGTACCGCTCCAGCTCCAGAGGAGGAGGCGTCCACTTCCAGGAAGAACTGCTTGTTGCCGTCCGGGCGATGCAGCACCGGGGCGGAAGAGAAGGCCTGTTTTAAGGAAAGAAAGGCTTCTTCTGCTTCGGGCGGCCACTCTTTGGGATTAGTACCCTTACGGGTGAGCGCGGAAATTGGGGCAGTTCGGGAAGAGAAGTGTGGTATGAAGAGGCGGTAGTAGTTGGCGAAGCCCAGGAACCGCTGAATGGCCTTCAACCCCTCCGGTCGGGGCCATTTCTCGATGGCAGACAGTTTCTCTGGATCCATTCGTAGGCCGGTCTGAGAAATAATGTAGCCCAAAAACGGAAGCGAGGTCTGCTCAAAGAGGCACTTCTCGTATTTAGCGAAGAGGTGATTCTGCCTGAGCCTGAGCAGGACCTGACGAACGTCCCTCCGGTGAGTCTGGAGATCCGGAGAGAAGACCAAGATGTCGTCCAGGTACACCACTACGCAGGAGTAGAGAAGGTCCCGGAAGATGTCATTGACCAACTCTTGAAAGACGGCAGGAGCGTTACAGAGACCAAAGGGCATTACCAGGTATTCATAGTGGCCGTCCCGGGTGTTGAATGCCGTCTTCCATTCATCCCCTTGACGGATACGAACCAGGTTGTACGCCCCACGGAGGTCTAGTTTGGTGAAGATTCTAGCCCCCCTCAGACGATCAAATAATTCTGGAATGAGCGGAAGGGGGTACTTATTCTTCACCGTGATCTGGTTTAGGCCTGTATAGTCTATACAGGGACGGAGAGAGCCGTCCTTCTTTTTGACGAAAAAGAAGCCTGCTCCCGCCGGGGAGGTAGATTTCCGGATGAATCCCCTGGCCAGATTCTCCTCAATATATTCGGACATCGACCGGGTCTCAGCAGCGGATAAAGGATAAATACGCCCACGGGGAGGAGTAGTACCGGGTAACAGGTCGATGGGACAGTCGTATGGTCTATGAGGGGGTAATGTCTCTGCCTCCTTTTTATTAAAGACATCAGCATAAGACCAATAAGGAATTGGAAGTCCAGGTAGATTAGCTGGGGTAGGAGAGGGACGGACGGGATGGACGGGAACCAGGCAGGTCTTATGACAGTCTTGTCCCCAGCGAAGGACTTCTCCGGTTTGCCAGTCAAGCACGGGTGCATGTTTCTGGAGCCAAGGCAGACCTAGCAAGAGGGCATGAGAGAGTCCAGGCAGAACATGAAAGTAGATACTTTCAGAATGCAGCATTCCCACCTGCAGAGTAATGGATTCGGTGATGAGTTGGATGGGGCGTGGTAAGAGCCCCCCATCCACGGCAGCCACAGACAATGGTACAGCCAGAGGTTTGGTGGGGATGCGGTATTTCTCTACCAGGGACTGTGAAATAAGATTCCCGGCTGCTCCAGAGTCCAGTTGGGCTAGTTCGAAATAACGGTTCTCCCCGTAGACGATTGAAACTGACAACAACAGGGATGGAGAGGATTTATTCTTGTCTAGGTGGACCTCTCTGAGCGAACCTAGACACAGGCGTTTCCCGACCTCTCCGGGCAGGCACGGATCCGGTGCTCCTTACTGCCACAGTAGAAGCAGGTCCCCTCGGCACGGCGTAAGTCCTGACGGGTCTTGACCATCTTGGTCTGGTCGACCTGCATAGGCTCAGGAGGGTGTACCTGGTTAGAGACAGAAGGAGTGACGGGTTTCTGAAAAGTAGGAGCTAGACGTGGTAACCTCCTCTCACGGGTGACCTCTCTGGCACGCTCCTGGAACCGTAGGTCAATCCGGGTGGCAAGAGTTATTAAGTCATCGGGAGTGGTAGGAATGTCCCGACCGGCAAGTTCATCTTTAATACGGCCGGACAGACCCTCCCAGAAGACGGAAACCAGAGCGTCGTTATCCCAGGCCAGCTCCGAGGCAAGGGTACGGAACCGTATGGCATATTGGCCCACGGTGAGACTCTCCTGACGGAAGCGTAGCAACGATGATGCAGATGAGGTCTTCCGTCCGGGTTCGTCGAAGACTTTCCGGAAAGCCGTGAGAAAAGCAGGCAAGTTGGACACCAGGGGGTCTCCTCTCTCCCATAGAGGATTTAGCCAGGCCAGGGCCTCCCCGGTGAGATGGGACATGATGAAGGCAATTTTGGCCCGGTCGGAGTTAAACTGGTGGGACAAAAGTTTAAAGTGCAGGGTGCACTGATTTAAGAAGCCCCGAGCCTGGACGGAGTCGCCTCCGAAGCGAGGAGGTGCAGAAAGCCGGGGTCCGGGGTAGGATACCATGGTATTAGTGGGCAGTGGAGCTGCCGGATTGCAAGATATGGCACTGGCGGAGGTTGTTGGTGGATCAGACAGAGTGTTCAGGCGAGTATTGACATTCCGCAGGTGACCCAGGATGGACTCCTGTTGGGACCTCTGACGGGACAGTTCAAGACAGAGGTCCGAGAGCGAGGGAGCTTGGGTGCCACCGGGTTCCATGGCCCGAGCAAACTGTAACGGGTCTGGGAGGCGGAACCTCTGGGCTACAATACAAGGGGGCGGTCCTTGTAAGGGAGCGGGTGGCGACCAGGCAGGTAGTCACAGGAGGTGACCAGGACAGTCTCTGGGTGTACGGGCAGGAGGACACGGCAAGTGATCAGGGCAGTCTCTGGATAAAGGGGTAGGTACGACCTGTGATGGCTGAACCTCCAGGTAGGCTAGCAAGGCAGATGAAGAATGTGTGCTCCCAGGTGAGCAAGCGAGAGTCTCTGGAATAGCAGGTGGTCACAGCACGTGACGGCGGAGCCTCCAGGTAGGCAAGCAGGCAGGTAACGGAGAAGCGCTCCCAGGTGAGTGGGCAAGAGTCTCTGGAATAGCTGGTGGTCACAGCACGTGACAGCGGAGCCTCCGGGCAGGCAAGCAGGCAGGTAGCGGAGAAGCGCTCCCAGGTGAGCGGGCAAGAGTGTGGAGTAGCTGGTGGTCACAGCACGTGACAGCGGAGCCTCCGGGCTGGCAAGCAGGCAGGTAACGGAGAAGCGCTCCCAGGTGAGCGGGCAAGCTGGTCCATAGACAGACTGACCGGAGTTGTAAGGCAGACCGTCGGACCTCAGGCAAGCAGGCAGGTAGCTGAGGTGCGCTCCCAGGTGAGCGGGCAGGCTGGTCCTTAGACAGACTGACAGGAGTAGTAAGGCAGACCGTCGGACCTCAGACTAGCAGACAGGTAGCAAGTAATCAGGCAGGAATCTGACAGGTAACTGGCAGGTAACTGGCAATGGGACCTGAGGGCTGAAGCACAGGTGAGACACAGGTGCAAACAACATTGCTCGGGCACCTCCATTTTGGAGGAGGTGCCTTATATATGATGAAGTCCTCCGGCCATTGGCCGGGGACTCCTTAGGACGGTGCGCGCGGCCCCTTTAAGAGGAGGGGAGCGCGCGCGCGCGCGCCCTAAGCACAGGGGCCGGGAAGGAGCGCGCGCTGAGAGCAGAGCGGGAGGAGGACGCCGGGAAGGAGCGCGCGCTGACAGCAGAGCGGGAGAGGGACGCCGGGCACGGGGCAGAGCGGTGAGGGGAGCAGCGTCCCTGCCTAGCAGAGGGCAGGGACGCCGGCACTACACAGTGCTTTTTACATGACTGAATTTTGATTCAGCAATGGGACCCGTTCAAATAAAAGGAGTTCTGTCAGCACAAAATGACTAACAAACAAAGTAGCACACTGCAACGCTAAGTATGCTAACATGAAATATATTAAATTTAAATAGCATTACTGCTCTAGAAGATAGAAATAAATGGGAAATCTTAGTGCATAAATTGGCCAATTCATGTGTACCTGGTAGCCACGTTAAGGCGTTTCCCGTCATACCAGGAACCTGCCTGTGTGAACTCCTCTCTAAGAGACAAAAGTCTGCTTGTGTGGGAATGCAAGATCCTGCTGCAATTAAAACCACCTGTGGCCTAGAGGCGGAGTGCTCAGTCAAAGCTTATACATAGAAACAGAAAAAACTGACCGGCACTTCCAAAACAACAAATAGGTGTGTACAGGTGCTTACTAAGAGCAGCTACCTCCATATATAATCAGCAGAGGAGGAAAATCCAGCAAGACGATCTCCAATAAAAGCTATATTTATTTAGTTAATTTAAAATATTCCATATCGCCAAATAGATGTGTTTTTTTAGGTCAAAACCATCCCAAACATGGGAGAACAGCAGACGCGTTTCGGAAATTAATCCTTAGTCATTGTATAGGGCTATGTAAAACCGCATCTATTTGGCGATATGAAATATTTTAAATTAACTAAATAAATATGGCTTTTATTGGAGATGGTCTTGCTGGATTTTCCTCCTTTGCTGATTATTCCTCTACGCGACTCCGTGGATCCGTGCACACGATCTTAAAAAAAAGGGTGAGCTGACTTCTTTTTTATACCACCTCCATATATAACTAACAAACAAAGCAGTACACTGCAACGCCAAGTATGCGAACATGAAATATATGAAATTTGAATAGCATTATTGCTCAAGAAAATAGGAATAAATGAGAAATCTTAGCACATAAATCATCATATATTTCATGTTCGCATACTTAGCTTTGCAGTGTGCTAATTTGTTTTAATTGCAGCAGGATCTTGCATTCCCACACACAAGCAGACTTTTGTCTCTTAGAGAGGAGTTCACACAGGCAGGTTCCTGGTATGACGAGAAACGCCTTAACGTGGCTACCAGGTACACATGAATTGGTCAATTTATGCGCTAAGATTTCTCATTTATTTCTATTTTGTAGCGCAGTAATGCTATTCAAATTTCATATATTTCATGTTCACATACTTAGCGTTGCAGTGTGCTACTTTGTTTGTTAGTTATAAATGGAGGTAGCTGCTCCTAGTAAGCACCTGTACACACCTATTTCTTGTTTTGGAAGTGCCGGTCACTTTTTTCTGTTTCTAGCACAAAATGACTGTCCAAATCAAGCACTCGGTACACTCTTGACTCTGACACTAGTCACTACTCACGGACAAACTGTAAGGCTGGGTAGTCAAAAGGTCCGGGGTCAGATACCAAGAGGGCTCGTCATAAACAAAGGAGTAAGGCAAGGCGTAGTCAGGTCACAGTGACGGGCGAACCCGTAACTGTTCAGGTTCGGCTAATTGAGCCGAATGCCGAACAGTTTATTAAAAGTTCGGGTTCGGGTACCAGAACAGTACCCGAACCCCAAACCCGAACACGGACCCTATTTATGTCAATGGGGGAGCCAAAAATACCTGGTTTCACTCTCTGTCTTTGAGTGACAGCGCAGGAAACACAGGCTCTGATCGGAGGTAATAGCGTTACCGCGGTCAGAACTTCGTGAGATCATGCTGACAGGTGTCAGTGTATTGCCGGCAATTGAACAGAGCGGTCACATTTTACAATGTGGCCATTCTGTTCATGGGATCATCGTGGGACCCTCGATATTTGGACTGCGGTGGACAGGTGAGGATGAGGTTGGTTTATTATTTTACCTTTATTACAGGTCATCATGGGCTTAACTGTAAGGTGAGTATATGGTGTTTTTTTTATTTTTTGCAGGGGCGGAGAACATCGGGGACAAGGTGTAGGTGAGTATAATGTGTTTTATTTTTATTTGAATATTTTTTTTATTAATTTTTACATTTTTTTTTTACTTTGAGCACAGGCACCGCTGGTGAGAGGCTACTGCTCCCATCCCATCCTGTGACACCTGCCAGCATGATCTCACAGCGCTCTGACCGCGGTAATGCTATTACCGCCAATCAGAGCCTGTGTTTCCTGCGCTGTCACGCAAGTGACAGCTCGAGAAACACCCGAACCCAAACAGTAGGTGTTCAGTACGGACCCCGAACTTTACTGTTCGGGTTTGCCCATCACAAGTCACAGTCTGAGGTCAGAATTTCAGGAAGGTAGAAAAAGGAGTAAAGCAAAACAGATGGTCAAAGGCAAGGTCCAAGATTTGGCAACAAAGATCAAAATAAAGAAACACAGAGTACAGAACAAGCACACACCACTTGAGCTAAGCTACAACTGGTAGTAAATGGAGACAGAGAGCCAGCTAAATAGCCAGATAATTACTCAGAACAGGAGACACGTGTATGAAGGTCTGGTCCGAAACGCGCTTTGGGGTTTGACGCCATGCTTGTCAGCCCACCATCCACACTGGTATGTATTCTATCATTATGCTACCTATCAGCACTCAATACTGACATACATCTACCATTATAGCTTAGTATGCAGCATTGAATTTTGTGATACTTAACAGGTTAAAGATCTTTCTTTGGATCATAAAATTTTATGCCTACATTATCAATACTATGAATCCTTATTGACTCATTGTTATATATATGAAGATCTAATCTTGTGTTCATCCTTATTTATTATTTTTTGGATGTGAAGTTCATTACACATGATCTATCAAAGATATAGACTCCAACCTACAACTATCTAAACTATTGAGTCACTTTCTTTTTGTTTCCACTTTATATACGACTTCATAATTGATTGCTGCTAGCACGCTGCACTTTGTTTATGATATTATATCATGTATGTTATTTACACTGGATTTATGCTGTCTTTTATTATCACATTACTTCTAGTGATGAGCGAGCATGCTCGCTCCTGCTCTGTACTCGCCCGAGCATCTAACTGTTCGAGATGCTCGGCGCTCGGTGAGTACTTCCGGGATGTTCGGGCGTGAGCTTGAGTCACCGCCCCGCATATTTGGTGCTGTTTTAACAGCAAATAAACATGCGGGGATTGCCAGCCACTCACTGTAATGCTGCAGCCATGTTGGTTGTGGCATTACAGTGATTGGCTGGCCACATAGAGTCATCGGGTCTATATCAGACCCTATGCTCGTCACAGTCTACCCTTCAGACAGGCAGAGTAGGGAGAGCTGCTGCTGAGCTATTGAGAGAATTGGTGGTTTATTAGTGAGGTATTAGGTATTCCATAGCTATATATACACATCTGAACTAACAGTCCTTTTAATGACTAATCCAGCTACATATATTATTAATCCTGGTGATAGCAGGAGTTAGACAGGCAGAGTTTGTGGAGATTGTATACAGCAGAATAGGGTCCATTGCATCTTCTGTCTGCTACTGTTACGGATATCCATAGCCCTAGATATTAGGGCTAATTTTTTTTTTTGCTCTTAATCCTGATTATTTATGTGTCTAAGGCCACTGCCTAAAACTGTGGCCATCAGAAGTGATCAGATATTTCTCCGGGAATATTCGTCACATTTTTCGGAGCATGCCAAATATTACACTCCAGTTAAAGTTTCCCAGTTGTGTGTTGTTCAACCTATCCACACTTGGTCACTGATCAATACCACATTTCTAACACCACTGCCTAAAACCGTGGTCATCAGACGTGATCCGATATTACTATGGCAATAATCGGCACATTTTTTGGAGCGTGCCAAATATTACACTCCAGTTAAAGTCTGCTAGTTGTGTGTTGTTCAACCTATTCACACTGGGTCGCTGACCAATACCACATCTATGAGGCCACTGCCTAAAATCGTGGTCATCAGACATGATCTGTTATTATTGTGGTAATAATCGTCACATTTTTTGGAAGCATGTCAAATATTACACTCCAGTTAAAATGGGCAAGGCGCGTGGCAAGGGATGGGTAAGTGGACGTGATGCTGATGGTGCACGCGGAGGCCAAGGCCATGGGCAAGATGAAACTGTGTCTGCTGAGGAAGCACAACAAACACCCACATCATGTCAAACTACCTTCCTGTCCCAATTTCTAGGGGGCTGCAGAACACCGCTCTTGAAGCCAGAGCAGTGTGAAAAGGTTGTTGGTAGGATAACAGATAATGCTTCCAGTCAGTTTGCCACAACCATCACCCTGTCTTCCACACGGTCCAGCCTCAGTAGCTGTGAGTCTGGACCACATATTCCTCACCCTGATCCTCCTTCCTCCCACCATGCTGAGTGCCCGGAGATAAGTGATTCCACACTTGGACACTCCGAAGAGCTGTTCACTTTCAGATTTAGAGATTTGGGCCTCTCGTCTCTAGCGGGAAAAGAGGATATCGCATGCAGCGATGCCCAAATATTTGAGCAGCCACGGTCACACGAAGGCTACGGTGGGAACATTGCAATTACTGTCGCAAGAGGTGGATGATGATGATGAGACACAATTGCCAGCAAGTCAGGAGGAGGCCCAAGGTGCGTACGTGGAAGACGAGGTGGTGGACGATGAAGTCACTGACCCAGCCGGGCAAGGTGACATACATAGCGAGGACAGCAGCACACAGGGGGATGGAGGCGTAGCACCACAACAGGCAGGTACAAGCAGTGGGGTGGCCACAGAGACAAGGTGGTCAACGATTCCCCAGAACATCAAAATGAGGGAAGTTGCCAGTACAACTGTTAGGTCTTCCAGAGTCTGTCTCTTTTTAAAGACTGTCCAGATAACCCCAAAAAAGCTATTTGCAACATCTGCCATGCCAGCATTAGCTGAGGCAGCACAACTACCAGCCTGACCACCACCAGCATGCTCAGGCACATGACAGCAAAGCACTCAACTAGTTAGGCCGAATGCCAGGGTCCAGAAACAGTGTCTGCGGGTGACACCACTGCCTGTACCGCTGTTGTGCGTGCACGCCAATCCCCTGTCCATTGCGCAGGCAAAGATGCCTCTCGCCCTACACCTGTCGTTGCACACTTGCAACCTCCACCATCAGCAACCATGTCCACATCCTTGTCCCAGCACAGCATTCAGTTGTCCCTACCCCAGTCCTTTGTAAGCAAGCGCATATACGCAGCCAACCACCCACAGGCCACAGCAATAAACAGCCATATTTCTAGAATGCTTGCATTTGAAATGTTGCTTTTTAGGCTAGTGGAGACGGAATCTTTCAGCAACCTCATGGCGGTGGCCATCCCTCGGTCACCAGCTGCCTCTTTTTCTACCGGTGTGCCGTCCCCGCCTTACACAGGCATGTGTCCCAGAACATTACCTGTGCCATCAACAACGCAGTTACTGAGAAAGTCCACCTAACCACGGACACATGGACAAGTGCTTGTGGCCAGGGACAGTACATCTCGCTGACAGCACACTGGGTTGATATAGTGGAACCTGGGACCCAGTCAGACCCTGGGATGGAACATGCCCTCCCGATGCTGAGGATTGCAGGCCCTTGGTCAATTAGGCATGCCCCCACATTCTACAGCTCCAGCAGCTTCTCCCCTCCTCCTCCTCTTCAGCCTCTATCGCCGAAATGAATGACCACATCAGTCGCAAGCTGGAAGCACTGCAGCACTGCCTTGGCCAAGCGGCAACAGGCTGTGCTGAAGCTAATATGCTTAGGGGGCAAACCGCACGCCACTACAGAGTTGTTGAAAGATGTAACAGAGCAGGCAGATCTGTGGCTGTCACCGCTGAACCTACAGCCAGGCATGGTTGTGTGTGACAATGGGCAGAACCTGGTGGCGGCTATGAAGCTAGGCAAGCTTGGACACGTACCATGCCTGGCCTATGTGCTCAACCTAGTGGTTCAGCGGTTTCTCAAAACCTACCCAGATCTGCCTGAGCTGCTTGTCAAAGTACGCCGTGTGTCTGCCCATTTCAGAAAGTCAGCTACACCTTCCACCGCCCTCGCCGTGTTTCAGCAGCGTTTGCAGCTGCCAGCTCACCGACAAAGGTGTGCGATGTCACCACGCATTGGAACTCAACCTTGCATATGTTGGGACAGATATATGAGCAGCAGAGAGCAGTTGTTGAGTACCAGCTTCAACACGCCCATCGGTATTCAGGTCAGCCTCCGCACATAAGAGCTGACGAGGGGGCATGGATGTCTGATGTCTGTGCCGTCCTCCAAAACTTTGAGGACTCCACCAAGATGGTGAGCGGCGATGATGCCATAGTTAGTATCACCATCCCGCTTCTTTGTCTACTGAAATGCTCACTGCTCACAATTAAAGAGGAGGCATTGCAGGCAGAGCATGATGAGATGGAACAAGGAACTATGCAGGGTGATGCCGCACAGTCCAGCCTCATGTCATCCCAACGCGGATTGAGTGATAATGAGGAGGAGGAAGAGGAGGAGGAACAGGGGCTGTTTTCCTGTGCTACAGATGGTACTACCCACACAACAGTCATACCGTTTGTTCAGCGTGGATGGCCTGAGAAGAAGGAGAGCAAGAAGGAGGACCAGGAGGAGGATGAGGAGGAGGAGAGCATGGACAGTCGTCCTCTTGGTCAGGACAGGGAAGACTTGGCTGTTGGCAGTCTGGCACACATGGCTGACTTTATGTTCCGCCGCCTTTCCTGTGACCCTCGCGCTGTACGCATTTTGGGCAACAGCAATTATTGGTTGGTCACACTTCTAGACCCACGCTACAAGAACTTTGGATTTCTCATTCCCGTGGCGGAGAGGTCATTGAGGAATTCTTAAAAAAATTCCCATCTGAAAACGCTGGCGGCAGAGGTCACAGTTCATAGGACAACCAAGAAGTACAGGAGAGGGAGACACACATACGATGGAGCAGAAGCAGGGGAACACTGTCAAAGGTGATGGACAGTTTTCTCAGACCCTCCTAGCGCACAGGCCTTGATGCGCGGGGTACTCTGACAAGGAGGGAAATGTTTTGGAAGATGCTGAAGGAGTCCCTTTCTGACCGTACCAACGTCCTCCGTGTCTTATAACTATTGGGTATCCAAGCTGGACACGTGGCATGAACTGGCTCTCTATGCCTTGGAGGTCCTGGCCTTCCCTGACGCTAGCGTATTGTCAGAGCAGGTTTTTAGTGCTGCCGGGTGTCATGGTACATAGTTTTCCCTGTCCTGCATTTCTGTATAAAATGTCATGATGTGATGTAAGTACCTATGGCCTTTCCCTTTCTTTGTTCCTCAACCATAATTTAACTTGGGCTTGTGTCAACACCGCTAGAGGACTCCCCATTGTTCTCTTAAGCAGGGGGAGAACTCACAGTACACATCTTTATAGACACATCGGAGCCATGCCATGGACTAAACCATCGACTAGGAGGGGGGAGACCTCTCCTCCCCTACCCTTGGGCTGTTCCCGGTAGCCCAAGACAATGGACTTATGCGTGACCAGTGTTGTGTTGGGAGATCTCTGGAGGAAGAAGAGCGGGGGCTCTTAGCTGCGGCAAGACCTCACGCCCGTTGGTGATTGTGGACTTATTATGGACCTTAGGAATAACATGGATTTTTGATTTGGTATGCTGCCCACCTTAATAAACCCCGTTGGATCGTTCTTAGTCCGGTGGTCTCTTCTTGCTCTGCCGCATACCTCGTCACACCGGGGTCATTATAACTGATAGCTGCATCCGCCTGTCAACTGAAAATGCTGACAGACTGACTTGTCAAAATGAACAAGGGCTGGATTGGGCCAGAATTCTCAACACCACTGGATGATAGCAGCGGAACATAAAGTCAAATCCAGTGTTTTTTTTGGAGGGTCTATTCCCATGCACCCCTTCACACCCAGACATGGGTATGCGCTTCCTGATTTTGTCTATTTTCTGTTGTACTCCTCCTCCTTCTCCTCATCCTCCTCTACATTGCTAATTAGTAGTGATGAGCGAGCACTAAAATGCTCGGGTGCTTGTTGCTCGGGTCGAGCAAACCGTAATGCTCGGGTGATCGACCCGAGCAAAGAGCCCGATGTAAGTCTGTGGGAAACTCGCGCATTTTTCTGGTGGTCTTCCCCAGAGGTCTGGAGGGAGCCTAAAAATTACCCTAATCAATGGGAACAGTGCTCAAATGACATGGGAACAGCATGGGGAAGACCCCTGGAAGCATCTCTGACTCCCAGGTCACTACTGTGAACAATGTTGTCAGGATATTATGCCATTTTTACAGACTTTTTATTGGAAAAATTGTTAAGGAACTTTCTTTCCAGGGTAAGGACTAGCATATAATGTAAAATAAATAACCCCCCCCAAAAAAAGTGCTCCTCCACACCTTGGCCTATGTTCACACGTAGTGTTTTTGATGTGTTTTTTTGCACTTTTGCATTTCTTTCAACGGTGATAAATACATTCACCAGTAAATGTCATTTTAACATTTTACTACCTTATCTGGCCATGTGGTATGTGAGACATGATCAGACATATCCTGTTTCATTTATGAAGGAGGGACTCTGAAAGTCACAAAGCCTATGTTTATAGGGCCATCAGCCAGCCCTTAATATTGTTAAAGGGCCAGCAGTTAGCCCTCACTATTGTTAGAGGGCCATCAGCTGGCTATGTTTTTTTGCTCCCAATATTAAGGAACGGGTTCCCTATACTGTTATTGCAGTGACTTTGTCGCACCCCAGGGGTCTGGTTACCACAGTAATAGAAATATTACGTCTGAGAGCAAGTGGGAGGTTTCCTGGTCAGGAGCCCTTAAACATGCAACACCTCCTGTCCCAGACCAGATAGGGGAGGAACCTGCCCTATATAAACTGGATCTGGGGCAGGGTTAGTGGAGTTAGAGCCTGGAGTTAGTTCCAGACACAGGGAAAGTAACAGCTAGGAGCTCTGTAGGAGCCAGGAGCTGAAGACCAGGGACTTGAGCTAAGCAGAGTTCGTCCTGGCTGAAGACTCTACGACCGGACACCGTAGTCCGAGGCTGTGAGGACTTATATATCCAGCAGCAGAAACCAGCCGGCAGGGGATTTCAGGTCCTCTGGCCATAGGAAGCCCGGAGGCTCAGTCGCACACAAGGGACCGGTACCGCCATCGAGGAGGGGAAGCTACCAGAGGGTCCAAGTCACCAGCCATACGGGTTAGCACCACACAGTATACTCAGGGACGTGGGCTACTTCCACTCGCTTACAACAAGGTAGCCTGGAAGAGTGCAGACAGATGGGGAGGCCTACAGCTCCACCTGGCCAGGGGAACTCCTGTTTGTTCACAGACTGACCAGGCCCCTTATGCTAGCCAGTACTCCCGGGAGGGTCTGCCTTATCATCATCAGTAAAGACCCTGAAATGCACTGCAAAGACTCTGAGTCGTTCTTGCTTTGCCCGTGCACCATCACCCCCATCATCCACACTCACTGCCCTGAGGCTATACTCCTCCCGTGGGGAGTTGTCCCATCCTCTGCTGCGCACACCACACCAGCCTCAGCGGTCTGCCTCGCAGCGGCGGTACACCCTGACCGCAATCCACGGGTGGGGTAGTCGGACAATTAACCTAAAACCTATACAAGGTGTAATGCACACGCCCAGACTGGCTGGCGTGTGCGTGTTTAGTGGTTCCACTGTGCCATGAACCGGAGAGTGCCTGGAGGGACGGAACTAAGTATCTGCCCGATCCGACCAAGGTCGCACGACGGCATACGATGCCAGTGCACCAGGGAGGAACCGAGCAGACGGACCAGGGTCTACTCCAGGTCAGACTCCGGACACGGCTGTTGACCCACACTGGGGAATACAGGAACAGGCAGACTAGAGCGCAGGCTGGGTAGGGTCCAGTACAGACTGGGAGACAAATTCGGAGCCGCAGATGCGGTAAACAAACAGAGTAAAGCGAAACCGCAGGTGCGGTAGTCAAGGCCGAGCAGAGCAGAACCGCAGACGCGGTAGACAAAGCAGAGCAGAACCGCAGACGCGGTAGACAAGGCTGGGCAGAGCAAAACCGCAGACGCGGTAGACAAGGCTGAGCAGAGCAAAACCGCATACGCGGTAGACAAAGCTGAGCAAAGCGAAACCGCAGATGCAGTGGACAGGGCTGAGCAAAGCGAAACCTCAGACGCGGTGGACAGGGCTGAGCAAAGTGAAACCGCAGACGCGGTGGACAGGGCTGAGCAAAGCGAAACCGCGGACGCGGTGGACAGGGCTGAGCAAAGTGAAACCGCAGACGCGGTGGACAGGGCTGAGCAAAGCGAAACCGCAGATGCGGTGGACAGGGCTGAGCAAAGCGAAACCGCAGACGCAGTGGACAGGGCTGAGCAAAGCGAAACCGCAGACGCGGTGGACAGGGCTGAGCAAAGCGAAACTGCAGACGCGATGGACAGGGCTGAGCAAAGCGAAACCGCAGACACGGTGGACAGGGCTGAGCAAAGCGAAACCGCAGACGCGGTGGACAGGGCTGAGCAAAGCGAAACCGCAGACGCGGTGGACAGGGCTGAGCAAAGCGAAACCGCAGACGCGATGGACAGGGCTGAGCAGGCAAGAACCACCGAAGCGGCATGCAAGGCAGAGCGGAGGGGACAGGGCTCTGTTCACACGGAACAGACTGGAAGGGAAAGGCAGAACCAGGTACACACAGGATACTTGCAATGAAGTAGCGAGTGGACTCTAAACTCACAAATGGGAGTACAGAGACAACGAGTAGGAGATAGGTACGGGATCAGATTCTGCAAGAAAAGGAAAGGTACGGACATGGAGAAAAACAGGTAACAGGCTAGGAGAGTATACAGACAAGAACAGGCAAGATACAGGAACAGGTCTAGGTATGCGGCCCCTAGAAGGCGGAAAGAACAGGCTAGGAGCGTGTTCACACGGGCCTGGAAATACAGCCTCCAGGATAGGCAGAAGACAACAGGCTAGAGAGCGTGTACAGACTGCAGGTTAGAGTACACAAGTAGGACACAGTACAGGCACGTGAACAGATACTGCAAGACAGGTAACATACACAGGACCTGGCATGTCAGAGACAAGAAGCCAACTGACAGGGCAAGATGCTCAGGCATGGGTTAATTGGAGCAGCTGGTTTAAATACCAGGTGACAGACAGCAATAGGCCGAGGACGCACAAGGGGTGTGCCTGCAGCAGGTACAAAAGGCAGGAAGTGATCGGGCGCCGCCCTTAAGCAGCAGAAACAGAAGCAAACAGACAGCATGGAGGGAAGCCAGAGAGAAATTCTGGATTGGAGATCAAGTGCGCGCTCTTGCACAGTGGGAGATGGACCACTATGCAAGGACGCCGCCAGGTATGTTACAGTACCCCCCCCCCTTACGCCCCCTCTTCTTCAGGCCTGCCAGAATCTTCCGCAGGGAATTCGCGGGCCAATCCCTCCCTTCAAGGAGATCACTTCCACTGTCCACAGGAATAACTGGTCTCATCTGGTTAGCTAGGATGCTACCTCCTATCCAGCCATCCTCTGCAACAGACGAAACGGGTGGAGTACCAGGAACAGCACACAAGGAAGTCTCTCTCCACATATTTTCAGGTGGCACCCCAGAGGGTACAGAAGACAACTGGAAGTCCTCCTCCGGGTTGGAGGGGGGCAGAGACTCGGGGGTAACCTCCGCTTCGGAGTACACTTGTTCAGACTCACTGGATGAAGCAGGCGAGGTATCAGGTACCGAGTATAGGAGAGTCTCTGTCCATTCGCTATCAAGTAGCACCCCGAAGGGTTCAGGAGACACCTGGAGGTCCTCTGCCGGGTCAGAGGAGTGCAGAGACTCGGGGGTAACCTCTGCTTCAGAAAACACTAGGACGGACTCACTGGACGAAGCAGGCGAGGTATCGGGTGCCGAGTATAGGAAAGTCTCTGTCCATTCACCACCAGGTGGCACCCCGAAGGGTTCTGGAGACAACTGGAAGTCCTCCGCCTGGTCGGAGGGGTGTAGAGACTCGGGAATAACCTCTGCTTCGGAG
The DNA here is from genome assembly GCF_046119375.1 of Phyllobates terribilis. Taxonomy (NCBI): domain Eukaryota; kingdom Metazoa; phylum Chordata; class Amphibia; order Anura; family Dendrobatidae; genus Phyllobates; species Phyllobates terribilis. Next base: position 265,327,243 of record NW_027362761.1, read on the forward strand.
TACACTAGGTTAGACTCACTAGGCGAAGCGAGCGAGGTATCAGATCCAGGATATAGGAAGGTCTCTGTCCATTCACCACCAGGTGGCACCCCGAAGGGTTCTGGAGACAACTGGAGGTCCTGCGCCTGGTCGGAGGGGTGTAGAGACTCGGGAGTAACCTCTGCTTCGGAGTACACTAGGTTGGACTCACTGGACGAAGCGAGCGAGGTATCAGGTACAGAGTAAAGGAGAGTCTCTGTCCTTTTGCTACCAGGTAGCACCCTGAAGGGCTCAGGAGACAACTGGAGGTCCTCTGCCAGGTCGGAGGGGTGAAGAGACTCATGGGTAACCTCTGCTTCGGAGTACACTAGGTCGGACTCACTGGATGAAGCAGCCGAGGTATCAGGTACCGAGTATAGTAAAGTCTCTGTCCATTCGCTACCAGGTAGCACCCCGAAGGGTTCAGGAGACAACTGGAGATCCTCCGCCTGATCGGAGGGGTGTAGAGACTCGGGGGTAACCTCTGCTTCGGAGAACACTAGGTCGGACTCACTGGACGAAGCGGGCGAGGTATCAGGTGCAGAGTATAGGGAAGTCTCTCTCCAATTGTCATCAAGTGGTATCCCGGGGGATTCAGGAGGCAACAGGGGGTCCTCCGGTGTGGATTCTGGGTGGGCAGCAGTCTCTTCGGGCAGGGGAACTGTTGCGCTACCCACGCACATTACCCGTCGGGGCTGCTCCGGGATACTGGGAAGTAAAGCTTCGGCAGGGACTTCAGGGTTAGGGTCCTCGAAGACCACACAAAAGGCCACCAGGAAGGCCTGCAGGTCAAGGACGACAGGATCCCATGCTTCCCATAGGGGGTGACCCATTTCAAGGCATCACCCGCTAGGTAGTCAATCATAAAGGCCACTTTAGCCCAATCGGAAGGAAAATAGAGAGGGTAGGCCTTAAAGTGCAGCATGCATTGCTCCACAAATGCACGACTTTGTTTTGGATCCCCAAAGTACTGTGGCGGATCCGCAGGAACGAGTGCAGAAAGCTCCATCTGGACGGGTGTGAAATTTGCCTGGAACTCAGCTAGTAGCAAAAAAATAAATAAATAAATAAATTTCTTCTTGATGCACGTATTCGCTGGAAAACGTCTCAGAGAGCAAAGGCCGTGGGGCTCAACGGGAACCATGGCCTGAGCATGCTGTAATGCACACGCCCGGACTGGCTGGCGTGTGCGTGTTTAGTGGTTCCACTGTGCCATGAACCGGAGAGTGCCTGGAGGGGCGTAACTAAGTATCTGCCCGATCCGACCAAGGTCGCACGACGGCATACGACACCAGTGCACCAGGGAGGAACCAAGCAGAGGGACCAGGGTCTACTCCAGGTCAGACTCCGGACACGGCTGTTGACCCACACCGGGGAATACAGGAACAGGCAGACTAGAGCGCAGGCTGGGTAGGGTCCAGTACAGACTGGGAGACAAATTCGGAGCCGCAGATGCGGTAAACAAACAGAGTAAGGCGAAACCACAGACGCGGTGGACAGGGCTGAGCAAAGCGAAACCGCAGACGCGGTGGACAGGGCTGAGCAAAGCGAAACCGCATATGTGGTGGACAGGGCTGAGCAAAGCGAAACCGCAGACGAGGTGGACAGGGCTGAGCAAAGCAAAACCGCAGACGCGGTAGACAGGGCTGAGCAAAGCGAAACCGTAGACGCGGTGGACAGGGCTGAGCAAAGCGAAACCGCAGACGCGGTGGACAGGGCTGAGCAGGCAAGAACCGCAGAAGCGGCAAGCAAGGCAGAGCGGAGGGGACAGGGCTCTGTTCACACGGAACAGACTGGAAGGGAAAGGCAGAACCAGGTACACACAGGATACTTGCAATGAAGTAGCGAGTGGACTCTAAACTCACAAACGGGAGTACAGAGACGAGTAGGAGATAGGTACGGGATCTGATTCTGCAAGAAAAGGGAAGGTACGGACATGGAGAAAAACAGGTAACAGGCTAGGAGAGTATACAGACAAGAACAGGCAAGATACAGGAACAGGTCTAGGTATGTGGCCCCTAGAAGGCGGAAAGAACAGGCTAGGAGCGTGTTCACACGGGCCTGGAAATACAGCCTCCAAGATAGGCAGAAGACAACAGGCTAGAGAGCGTGTACAGACTGCAGGTTAGAGTACACAGGTAGGACACAGTACAGACACGGGAACAGATACTGCAAGACAGGTAACATACACAGGGCCTGGCATGTCAGAGACAAGAAGCCAACTGACAGGGCAAGATGTTCAGGCATGGGTTAATTGGAGCAGCTGGTTTAAATACCAGGTGACAGACAGCAATAGGCTGAGGACGCACAAGGGGTGTGCCTGCAGCAGGTACAAAAAGCAGGAAGTGATCGGGCGCCGCCCTTAAGCAGCAGAAACAGAAGCAAACAGACAGCAAGGAGGTAAGCCAGAGAGACATTCTGGATTGGAGATCAAGTGCGCGCTCTTGCACAGTGGGAGATGGACCACTATGCAAGGACGCCGCCAGGTATGTTACAAAAGGCTGCCACTGGTCTGACCACCCTGAGCCACGGGACCGGGTTGCCACTACTACTCCCAGCATTGCCCTGAAGTCCGGTCTCGAGTGCCCCACGGCCCAGGGGTCGAGTCAGGTTTTTGACGTAGTCGGCAGGATTGTGACCATCCCGCCACAAACGGGTATTGCGTGCCTGAAAAAGACTGTACACGTACCTGAAGAAGAGTTCTTCCGCCATCTTCCGTCAGTTCCCGCCATTTTCAGCCGTCTCCCGCCATTTTCCGTCATTTCCCGCCATCTTCAGCCGTTCTCCCGCCATCGGACGCCATCTTCGGGACGCCGCGCGGGAAGAAGAGGGGCGTAGACGTTCAAACCGCGCGAGACCCGAAGCTCTGCCCCACGCACCGACGCTGCGCAAGGTCCTAGAAGGGAGAGAGAGTGATGCTGACGTCACCAGGACGCGACGCAAGGTCCTCGTTCGGAGCAGCACCAGCGGAGCCGCGGCCTACAGAAGAGGATCGTCGGAAGGTATGCCACGCTTAACTAGGGGGGAGGAAGATGACGGACGTGGAGGGACCTTCTTCCACCCTCGCCGCTGCAGCAGTGGTGATGCCATTTACAATGCCTTACATCCCTGGAGCGGCCTGACTGCCCCAATACTCAGGGGAGTCGCATACCCTAAGCGACTTTAAAGAGAAACTGTACAGCCTATTTAAAGTGTACCCCCTGACAGAGGGACAAAAAGTGAGCATATTGGTAGGCCAGCTAACCGGCGCAGCCCAATGTGAAGTAAAGTACTGGTCAGTCAGGGACAAGGAGACTGTGAAGGAGATCTTAGCCCGTCTGAAGGACACTTTTGATACCCGTACCTCAGCAGAGATCAAAATGAGATTTTATGGGTGCAAGCAGCGGGCCCAAGACAGTATAAGAGACTATGCTTTGAATTTGCAGGAGGCCCTGGGAGCCATTAAACAGGCAGACCCTGACAGTGTGCGGAAGGCAGATGAACTGTTAGCTGAACAATTGATTGAGGGTCTGCTGTCCAACGCCCACCGAACCCAGTTACGTGCAATGGCCTTGCAGAACCCTGGGTTAGACTTTGCAAAGTTCAAAGACAAGGCCATCCGGGTGCTCCGAGAACCGGCATCAGGTAGCGCTGTAACCCACCGGTGCCCTGCTATTACCTATCACCAGGAGGCGGCGCCCTTGTCTGCAGAGCCTGTGGGAGCTGGTGCGCAGGCTTTGGATAAAGACCCGGCTGCAGACCTGCACCATCAGGTCCAAGAACTGACCAAAAGCGTTGCCGCATTAACCAGGACTCTGCAGTCGTTACAGGTATCCTCTCCAGGAAGGATCAAGCTGGCCACCAGTCTGGAGGACGTCCCGTGGCGTCGACAGAGGAGGATCCCATCGTCCAGAGGAAGACCCAGCGACAGATACAGCGAGGACGGACAACCCATCTGCCGCCGCTGCAATCAACCCGGACATATGGCAAGGTACTGTCATTTAAACGGGCACAACCTGGGGCAGAGGGCCAATCCCCAGGCATAAGATCATCAGGCCCATCGAACTGGCATGATAAATACGTAGGGGGACGTCCAGTCTTGCCTGTGGTACTGGATGGAATTCCTATGAGTGCCCTACTAGACACCGGGTCACAGGTAACTACCATCCCTTATGTGCTCTTTAAGCGGTACTGGAATGACTCGGACATAACCCGCTACCCAGATGACGACCTGAGTATCATCGCCAGCAATTGTCAGCCCGTGCCGCAGGTGGGATTCAAAGAGGTGACCATTAAAATCGGTAAAGTTGAACTGGCGGCGCAAGGACTGATTATTGTGGACATTGACCATCGTGAGAGTCACCCTAAAATAACCTTGGGTACTAACGTGATTGAAAATTGTCTTGCAGAGATAATTGTTATATTACAGCAGGTTGATATGAACACCAGTTCCAGCCAGCAGCGTGTCCTACAAAAGGAGATCCGGGCACTGATGAAACGGCAACAGGTGGAGCTATCTGGTGGTGAGATTGATAGCGTGAGAATGTGTGACCCGTTCCCTATTGCCATGCCCCCGAAAAGTGAGATGATGATATGGTGCCGGGCAGCTATTGGTCTAAGAGGTAGAGACTACCAAGCAATGGTCGAACCAATCTACTCGGACAGTAGGTCCACCATTTTGACAGCACGGGGGTGGTCGATGTACTCCATGGGAGGGTGCCCGTCCGCATCATAAATATCGGGGAGAGAGAAGTATACCTGCCCCGGTATGCCACGCTAGCCAAATTGTTCACCATAAACCAAAATTCTGTAAAGGCCGTAGAACCCTTGCCTCCATCTCAAACAGAGGAAGGTAACGGCTCTAAGAAACAAATGGAGGACTGGTGTCAGCAGCTGCATTTGGGTACTGACTCCACTCCCTCACACCAAAAACAGGGAGTCTACCGGGTGGTTCAGGAGTACGAAAGAGTCTTTAGTAAACACCCGCTAGACTTCGGGTGAGTAAAAGGGGTAGAACATCACATCCCCACAGGAGACCATCCACCCATAAAGGAAAGATACCGACCTGTACCCTCTGCACACTATCAGCATGCAAAGGGGATGTTGCGAGACATGAAGGAGGCTGGGGTAATCAGGGACAGCTGTAGCCCCTGGGCAGTTCCACTAGTTCTAGTGAAAAAAGAAAGACAACACCATGAGAATGTGTGTAGACTACAGAAAGGTCAATCGAATCACACACAAAGATGTGTACCCTTTACCTAGGATAGAAGAATCTTTAGCTGCATTAAAATCTGCTAACATCTTCTCCACTTTGGATCTTACTAGTGGGTACTGGCAGGTTCCTGTAGCAGAGGCGGACAAGGAGAAGACTGCGTTCACCACCCCGATGGGTCTCAGCGAATTCAACTGTATGTCGTTCGGGCTCTGCAACGCACCAGGAACCTTCCAGCGGTTGATGGAATGCTGTCTGGGACACCGGAATTTCGAGACGGTCCTGTTATACCTGGACGATGTCATCGTTTATTCCAAGACCTACGAGGACCATCTGAAACACCTGGCAGAAGTGTTTGACGCCCTGGCAAGCTACGGCCTAAAGGTGAAACCCTCCAAGTGTCATCTACTGAAACCAAAAGTAAAAAAGATCTACTGCGCTGGTAAGCTTACTCTAAAATGGTAACATCCTGTCTCTTAATAATTAGTCCCTTCTTTACTCACAGCTGACCGTTTCAGCAGAGCTAGCCAGAGGCGTCCATACTCCTGTGATTACTCTTCCACCACCTAACTGCCCTCCAGGTAATTAGAACCTCCATATACTAAAAAAGGAATCCGCCAACTTATCCTAAGCTTACCAAAGTATATATATACCCCTCACAGGTACTCGTACGTCCCGGACTTACCGAGAACAACCAACTAGGAAAATCTGGTATCCCGATCATATTTCTCCAAGGAACCCCTACTTCTTCTGTGAATTTTAACCCTGTATTTTAACTATATATTTTAAACAATTCTTTGTATAAATAAATTCTTCGTTTTATCATTAACCCTCTCGTGTCATTTTAGAGTAAGTTTACCAGCGCAGTAGATCTTTTTTACATTTAGGTTTTATTCTTATGTGGTATATGGTGCCCCTTACTACTTGCTGCAGGTAAACTAAACTATACCCACCAGCGCCCTTAATAACCCCCATGAAACCAAAAGTACTGTACCTGGGACACGTGGTGAGTGCTGACGGAGTGGCTCCCGACCCCTATAAGATCACCGTGATTAAGGACTGGCCAAGACCCTCCAGCATAAAGGAAGTGCGGCAGTTCCTCGGGTTGGTAGGCTACTACCGAAGATTCATTCCCGGTTTCACCAGAATGGCAGCTCCTATGCAGGACCTCCTGATAGGCCAGTCCAGGAAGGCCAAAAAACAGAAGCCACCCTTCAGGTGGGAAAAACTGGAAGAGGAGTCCTTCCGCCAGCTGAAGATGGCCCTCACGGGGGATGAAATCCTGGCGTACCCTGACTACGGCCAGCCCTTTATCCTTCACACGGACGCAAGCAACATCGGGCTAGGGGCCGTACTGTCCCAGATCCAGCAGGGGAGAGAACGGGTAATCGCTTATGCCAGCTGAAAACTACGGCCCACAGAGAGAAACCCTGAGAATTATAGCTCATTCAAGCTAGAGTTCCTGTCAGTGGTGTGGGCAGTGACGGAACGTTTCAAGCATTACCTTGCCTCCTCCAAGTTCACCGTGTACACGGACAACAACCCGTTGACACATCTGGACACAGCAAAACTTGGTGCTCTGGAGCAGAGATGGATGGCCCGCCTGTCCAGCTATGAATTCACCATCAAATACCGGGCGGGACGCTCAAATGCCAACGTGGATGCCCTGTCCAGAATGCCGAACTTACCGGACGGAGTGGAAGATCCAGAGGAACTGGAAGAAATCGAACTCCCTGCGTTCCACCGTCATGGGATTACCCAGTATTCCCACCGTGTAAGGGACAGGCACTCTGCTACGTTCAATCCCTTACCCCACTACAGCAGGGCAGAGACTCAAGACAGTGACCCCGCAGTCCGTCTGGTGAAGGAAATGCTGACACAGGCTGATGCCCCCCTTGACCCAGACGCCCCGGAGGAGACCAAACAGCTGTGGAAGGAGAAGAGTAAACTGTTTCTCTACAAGGGGAAGCTGTGCCAGAGAACTGTCAACTCCCAGACACATGAGCTGACCTGGCAGGTAGTGGTCCCGAGACGGGACGCGGCTATGGTCCTGGAGGCATACCACGACGGAGCAGGGCACTTCGGATGGAAGAAGCTGGAGTTCCTGTTGCGTGACCGGTTCTTCTGGGTAAACATGAGAGAGGCCATTGAGTGATGGTGCAGAGACTGCGGCCCGTGCAACCTGAGGAGGAAGGACCGTGCCAGCCAGAAGACCCCCCTGCAGCCCATCATCACGAAGCAACCACTAGAACTGGTAGCCCTGGACCATGTGAAGCTGGCTCCGAGTAGGTCCGGGTACGTCTACGCCCTCACCATCGTAGACCACTACTCCCGGTTCCTGGTGGTGGTCCCTGTCAAGGACTTAATGGCTCAAACAGCAGCTAGAGCCTTCCAGCAGCACTTCTGCCGTCCACACGGGTATCCGGAGCAAGTGTTGACTGACCAAGGTCCAGCCTTCGAAGCGGAGGTCTTCCAGGAGTTCTGCAACTTGTATGGCTGCAAGAAGATAAGGACAACGCCTTACCACCCCCAAACCAACGGGCTGTGTGAGAAAATGAACAATATCGTCATTGATCTCCTCAAGACGTTGCCCCTGGAAGAACGCAGCCTGTGGCCGGAGAAGCTGCCAGACCTGATTGACTTGTACAACCATATCCCGGTGAATGCTACAAATTGCACCCCGGCTTACCTGATGCGCGCAAGACCAGGTAAGCTGCCAATTGACCTGGAGATGGGAGTCCTGACACCCGAGGACACCTCACCAGAAGCAGACTGGGACAAGGAACGACAGCAGCAGTACCGGAAAGTACAGGAGACCGTGGAGCGAAGTCTGTCTCAAGCAAGAGGAAGGCACGAGAGGACTTATAGCCAACATGCTCTCGCTGTTCCCCTGGCACCTGGAGAGCAGGTCTTGAAGAGGAAGAGACGGCTCCACAAGTTGGATGACCAGTGGGAGAAGGACCCGTACACCGTACTGCCTTCACGCCATGAGAATCCAAAAGTCTGTATAATCAGTAAGGATGGAGGAGTGACCACAGCCACTGTCTCCAGAGACCACCTGAAGAAGTGTCCCGAGCAGCTACAAGGTGCTGAAGAAGACCAGGATATCCTTCAACCCGCAGAGGAAAAGGAAGAAATGATCAGTACCGTACTCGGAGACTTTCCCCGGTCCTGGACTCAAATCAACAATGCAGTCGTGGTACCCGTCCTCACCTTTCTCCAGCCAGCCCAGGAGGCAGAAGGATCCAGACAAGCAGCCCAGGAGAATCAACCCTCTGCTAGTAGTGAGCCTGTCATGCCCCTAGTAAGCCAAAGAGTACGCAGAAAGCTGCCAGGCCTACCCGCAACACCTCCTACACCCTGTAGTGCAGAACCAGATAGGGGGTTACGTAGGTCCACCAGGAGCACTAGAGGACAAATGCCCGCTCGCTGGAGAATCTAAAATGTAATGTGAATTTGCCTGTAAATTGTCAATGTTGAAAATGGTTTATGTTTTTGCTGCCTGTTTATTGATTATGTTTCTCTAGTTACCCTGCAGTTTTATTTGGACTGACAGGTTATGGACGCTGAGTAACTGGAACTACATTGTAAATAGTTGCACTTGGTGCCTCTGGCGAAGATGGCCACGGAAGAAAAACCTGTCTGGCGTGGTCCCGTGTGGTCCAAAGTAGTTCGCTTCGCCTTGCAGCCACGCCCAGGGCCAACGTTTGGGGTTTGCTTTGGACAGGTCCCCTACTCTGTTCTAAGACTTCACCTTGGGTGATATGGACACCCGGTTACGGGAATGCCGTGACCATCAAGACAAAATGTACTTTTTCCTGTTATTGTTTATACCCTGTTATATTATGTTTCAAAAATGTGTTTAGTCCCGGAGTACTAAATTTCACTAGGGGGGAATGTGGCACCCCAGGGGTCTGGTTACCACAGTAATAGAAATATTATGTCTGAGAGCAAGTGGGAAGTTTCCTGGTCAGGAGCCCTTAAACATGCAACACCTCCTGTCCCAGACCAGATAGGGGAGGAACCTGCCCTATATAAACTGGATCTGGGGCGGGGTTAGTGGAGTTAGAGCCTGGAGTTAGTTCCAGACACAGGGAAAGTAACAGCTAGGAGCTCTGTAGGAGCCAGGAGCTGAAGACCAGGGACTTGAGCTAAGCAGAGTTCGTCCTGGCTGAAGACACTACGACCGGACACAGGAGTCCGAGGCTGTGAGGACTTATATATCCAGCAGCAGAAACCAGCCGGCAGGGGATTTCAGGTCCTCTGGCCATAGGAAGCCCGGAGGCTCAGTCGCACACAAGGGACCGGTACCGCCATCGAGGAGCGGAAGCTACCAGAGGGTCCAAGTCACCAGCCATACGGGTGAGCACCTCACGGTATACTCAGGGACGTGGGCTACTTCCACTCGCTTACAGCAAGGTAGCCAGGAAGAGTGCAGACAGATGGGGAGGCCTACAACTCCACCTGGCCAGGGGAACTCCTGTTTGTTCACAGACTGACCAGGCCCCTTATGCTAGCCAGTACTCCCGGGAGGGTCTGCCTTATCATCATCAGTAAAGACCCTGAAATGCACTGCAAAGACTCTGAGTCGTTCCTGCTTCGCCCGTGCACCATCCTCTGCTGCGCACACCACACCAGCCTCAGCGGTCTGCCTCGCAGCGGCGGTACACCCTGACCGCAATCCACGGGTGGCGTAGTCGGACAATTAACCTAAAACCTATAAAAGGCTGCCACTGGTCTGACAACCCTGAGCCACGGGACCGGGTCGCCACTACTACTCCCAGCATTGCCCTGAAGTCCGGTCTCGAGTGCCCCACGGCCCAGGGGGCGAGTCAACTTCAAGGCCTTCCCAAAATTTGGAAAAACCCAAATACCCCATTAAAGAGACATAGAGGGCCTGATTAAAAAAAAACCTTCCCATTATTAAGTACAGTGACTGCAAGGGCTTGCAAAAAATTGGATGCACTCCAATACCCCTTTGAAGAGACACACAGGAGGTCCTCAATAAAAAAATTGTTACTGTTGTTAAGGATTGGGTCTCCTATACTGGTAATGCCCATGCAGTGACTGCAAGGGCTGGTAAAAAATTGGACGCACTCCAATAGCCCTTTGAAGAGACGTAGAGGAGATCCTGATTAAAAAAATTGTTACCATTGTTAAGGAATGGGTCTCCTATGCTGATAATGCCCAGAACATACTGTATAAAATACAGAATGTTAGAGGTAGGCCTCTAAAAAAGTTTCTTACCGGCATCATAAACACCCTTACAAAATAATTATGTGGGTGTTGCATCACGATCACCCTGGTGATATGGTGGTGGAGAATGAGGAGAAGGAGGAGGACAACAAAAAATTGAAAAAAACAGCAAGCGTATACCCATGTCTGGGTGTGAAGAGGTGCATGGGAATAGACCCCCCCCAAAAAAGCCACTGGATTTCACTTTATGTTCCGCTGCTATCATCCAGTGGTGTTGAGATGTTGAGAAGTCTGGCCCAATCCAGCCCTTGTTCATTTTTCTAAGAGTCAGCCTGTCAGCATTTTTAGTTGACAGGCAGATGTCTTCAGCATTTTCCAAAACTTTTCCCTCCTTGTCAGAGTACCCCGCGCATCAGGGCCTGGGCTCTGGGAGGGTCTGAGAAAACTGTCCCACACCTTTGACAGTGTTCCCCTGCCTCTGCTGCATCGTATTTGTGTCTCCCTCGCCTGTACTCCTTGGTTGTCCAAGAAACTGTGACCTCTATCGCCAGCGTTTTCAGATGGGATTTTTTTAATAATTCTGCAACAAGGGCCTTCTGGTACTGCAACATTTTACTAGACCTCTCCGCCACAGGAAGGAGAGATAGAAAGTTCTCCTTATAGCGTTGGTTTAGAAGTGTGACCAACCAGTAATTACTGTCGGCCAAAATGCGTACAACACAAGGGTCACGGGAAGGGCAGAGGAACATAAAGTCAGCCATGTGTGTCAGACTGCCACCAGCCAAGTCTTCCCTGTCCTGACCAAGAGGACGACTGTCCATGCTCTCCTCCTCCTCCTTATTCTCCCTTTCCCCAGGCCATCCACGCTGAACAGACGATATGAATGTGGTGTGAGTAGTACCATCTGTAGTGCAGGAAACCAGTTCCTGTTACTCCTCCTCCACCTCTTCCTACTCCTCCTCCTCATTAGCACCCAATCCGCAGTGGAATGAGATGAGGCTGGGCTGGGTGGCATCACCCTGTATGGTTCCTTGCTCCATCTCATTGGGCTGCACCTGCAATTCCTCCTCTTTAATTGTGAGCAGCGAGCATTTCAGAAAACAGAGAAGCCGGATGGTGATGCTAATTATGGCGTCATCACCGCTCACCATCTTGGAGGAGTCCTCAAAGTTTTGGAGGATGACTCAGATGTCTGACCTCCATGCCCACTCCTCAGTTCTTATGTGCAGAGGCTGACCTGAATGCCGACGGGCGTGTTGAAGCTGGTACTCAATAACTGCCCTCGGTTGCTCACAAATCTTTTCCAACATCTGCAAGGTTGAGTTCCAATGCGTGGGGACATCCCACACCAGCCGGTGAGCTGGAAGCTGCAAATGCTGCTGAAACACGGTGAGGGTGGCGGAAGCTGTAGCTGACTTTCTGAAATGGGCAGACACATGGCGTACTTTGATAAGCAGCTCTGGCAAATCCTGGGTAGGTTTTGAGAAACGGCTGAACCACTAGGTTGAGCACATGGGCCAGGCATGGTACGTGTGTGAGGTTGCCTAGCTTCAGAGCCACCACCAGGTTCAGGCCATTGTCACACACGACCATGCATGGCTGTAGGTTCAGTGCTATTACAGCTGTCAACAACTCTTCATAGGTGTGCGGTTTCCCCTAAGCATATGAGCTTCAGCAGTGCCTGTTGCTGCTTGGCCGAGGCAGTGCTGCAGTGCTTCCAGCTTGCGACTGATGTGGCAATTTCGGAGATGGAGGCTGAGGAGGAGGAGGTGCAGGAGCTGTAGAATGTGCAGGCAAACCTGATTGACCCAGGGCCAGCCATACTCGACGTCGGGAGAACGTGTTCCGTCCCAAGGTCTGACTGGGTCCTGGCTTCCACTATATTAACCCAGTGTGCCGTCAGCAAGATGTACCATCCCTGGCCACAAGCACTTGTCCTTGTGTCTTTGGTTAGGTGGACCTTCCCAGGAATTGAGGGCGCGGCTAATGTTCTGGGACATGTGCTTGTGTAATGCGGGGATGGCACACCGGGAGAAATAGTGGCGGCTGAGGACCGAGTACCGAGGGACGGCCACCACCATATGGTTGTGGGGAGATTCCTTCTCCACGAGCCTAAAAGGCAACATTTCAAGCGCAAGCATTCGAGAAATGTGTGAGTTTAGTAGTGTGGCCTGTGGGGTGTTGGCTGCATATTTGCGCTTGCGTTTCAAGGACTGGGGTAGGGACAACTGAATGCTGCACTAGGACAAGGACGTGGAGGGTGATGGTTGCAAGTGTGCAATGACAGGTGTAGGGCGGGAGGCATCTTTGCCTGCGCCATGGACAGGGGATTGACGTGCATGCACAACAGTGGAACAGGCACTGGTGTCACCCGTTGACACTGTTTCTGGACCCTGGCATTCAGCCTAACTAGTTGAGTGCTTTGCTGTCATGTGCCTGAGCATGCTGGTGGTGGTCAGGCTGGTAGTTTTGCTGCCCCAGCTGATGCTGGCATGCCAGATGTTGCAAATGGCCTTTTTGGGGTTATCTGGACAGTCTTTAAAAAAGAGCCAGACTCTGGAAGACCTAACAGTTGTACTGGCAACTTCCCTCGTTTTGATGTTTCGGGGAACTGTTGACCACCTTGTCTCTGTAGCCACCCCACTGCTTGTTCCTGCCTGTTGTGGTGCTACGCATCCCTCCCCCTGTGTGCTGCTGTCCTCGCTATGTATGTCACCTTGCCCGGCTGGGTCAGTGACTTCATCGTCCACCACCTCGTCTTCCACGTACGCACCCTTGGCCTCCTCCTGACTTGGTGGCAATTGTGTCTCATCATCACCATCCACCTCTTGTGACAGTTTCCCACCGTCGACTTTGTGTGACTGTGGCTGCTCAAATATTTGGGCAAAGCTGAAAAAGCAAGTGCGAGCGAGGCGACCTACAAACCTGGATCAGTTACACCAGTTTTGTCAGGAGGAATGGGCCCAAATTCCTACCTACTATTGTGAGAAGCTTGTGGAAGGATATACCAAACGTTTGACCCAAGTCATTCAGTTTAAAGGCAATGGTACCAAATACTAATGAAATGTATGTAAACTTTTGACTTTGCAGTAAGTAATAAAAATGCCTTAAAACATTCTCTCTCTCTCTCATTTTTATGGCATTTGGCAAATATTAAAAATTATGGTAATCCTAATTGACCTAAAGCAGGAAAGGTTTATTCTAATTTCATGTCAGATATTGAGAAAAACATGCATATGTGTCTTTTTATATAGTGTATGTAAACTTCTGGTTTCAACTGTATATATATAGCTGTGGAATACCTGACTAAAACCACCAATCCTGTCCCTCACTCAACAACAGCTCTCCCTATTCTGCCTGTTTCCGGGTGTACACTGTGACGATCATAGCGGCACCAGGTCTTATATAGAGCTGATGACGCTATGCAGTCAACCAATCACTGTAATGCCACAACCAACATGGCTACGGCATTACAGTGAGTGGCAAGCAATCCCTGCATGTTAATTGACTGTCTAAAGAGCAGTAAACATGTGAAGAGGGGACCCGAGCTCCCGCCCGAGCATCCCAGAAATACTCACCGAGCCCCAAGCATCTCGAGCAGTGAGATACTCGGGTGAGTACTGAGTAGTGACGAGCATGCTCGCTCATCAGTACTAATTACTTCTATGTCATATATTTTTATTTTGCTTGAGAAAGCCTTCTGTGCCATCACATGCCTGATATTTTGCAATAAAGGCTATTTTTATTTAAATGAATGTGCCTTTATCCAAGTATTATGTGACCTTCTCTCAGAATTTTTTTGTCAGTTGTCTGGCTCCTGTAAAAGAAGAGCTGTCAATCAAGGAATAGGGCGCTAGAGATAGATGTAAAACAAGTAGGTAGGAAGGTCTCTGAACTACACTAAACCTAGAGTACACCAAGCACCTCACTAGAATTTCATTGATTTATTGCAAACACAGCAACAATTTCGAAACTAGACGTACAATTTTTATTAGGACTGTATCCCCTACAAGGTGCTTTTCTTGATTTTGAACAGGCATTTTTTTGCTGACAGATTGCCTTTATGGTGTCCATACACCTCAAAGGGAACCTGTCACCAGGTTTTCCCAATATACACTATGGCCACCACCTTTAATTCCTTTTTTACAGTATTCCAGTAAGCTGTATATAAATCCCCAGCCCCCTCTGCACAGCCCAATAATCCATTTTATAATCCCCCCCATACAGCGTGGTCCAGTCTGATGGGTGTCGCTGGTCCTGCTTCGGCGCCTCTTCTCTTGTTGCAATCGCTGTCCTCCTGTTTGCTTCACATGGATGCCTGACCTACGTCATCTACACACTGTTTCCCCTCGTGATCTTGTACAGGCGTATTTCACTCTGCCCTGCTGAAGGCAGAGCAGAGTAATATAATGCGCATGTACTGGCTTTGCTTTCCGGTCATCGGCTTTCTGTGACCTCTCTCGGCGCATGCACATTACAGTACCTTGCAAGGGCTGAGCAGGGCAGAGCGAAGTATGCCTGCACAGCAGAGCGATTGGGGGACACTGTGTGGATGACGTAAGACGTGCCATCCAAATGAAGCAGAGAAGGAGGACGGAGATTGCGATGAGAGAGGAGGAGCCAAAGCGATGTCCATCGGCCTGGACTGCATCGTATAGGGGGATTATAAAAGGTATCTTGGGCTATGCAGAGGGGGGTTGGGAGCTTATATACATCTATCTATAATACTGTAAAATAGGCATTAAAGATGGTGGCTGTAGTTTATATTGGGAAAACCTGGTGACAATTTCCTTTTAAATAGCTGTCAGCTGAGCAACTAATAACTTTATTTTCCGATCTCCATATCTATGCACACTCAGTTCTGCTGAGAGTGCATGTGTTGTGCATAGGTAGAGTGGACTGGAGATGCCTCTGGCGGTGGATTTTTCTTGAAGAATAAAAGAATTGGCACTCATAAACATTTTATGGTCGACCTGCCAAGTTGAAATTGGCACGTTCGGCTGACCATATAGTAATGTGTATGGACTCCTCCAGTGTCTTGTACCATAGAGAGTCGTGATCAACCTATAATAGATCTTTATTCCCTTATAACTTGAGAATACACCCATACATATCTATACCATAAGTAGTAAATAAATATGAAATTAAGCACTGTATCTCCACTTTCTGAACACTGTCAACATTTTTCATCCATGCTCCTGGTTATCTTTCAGTACCAGCTAGGGCATTCCTCCCTATAACCTTCTTTTGATCTCAGTCAATAAATGAACTTTCTCCTCTCACTGTTTTAAATAGACTGTTTAATCTCAGTTTACTTCAACTTTGATTTACTACACAGTGATTACGAATGATGCCTTCAAGGCGGAACAAGCGAAACATTTTCGCAGCATCATATTTAAAGCAATAATGTTGAAGATTTATGGGTACCCCTTTCACCTCTTCACTTGACTGCCAAAAATATTTATAAAGCATTACAAGCAAGCAGGCAGATCACGTTTAACATCAAAACCAGTTGGCAATGCCATTATCCTTCACTGTTCAGTGTCTGAAACTGAGTTAACACCAAAGGGGCTTGGCATTTGCAGAATAATTTTAAAATTTAGCATTTTTAGCGCTTCTTATTTTTAAAAAATGTCCTCTTATATTTAATAATGGCATAAAAAATTAAGTAAACACCACTTTTTGTAATAGAAATAAATTTGAAATGCTGCGGTGATAACTTTTTCAATATATCTTTAAACAATGTGAAGTTTGTTTTTTGGATAAAAACTACTATATACCCTGCATGGATGAATATTTAACCCTTTCCTGCTGCAGTCAGTTTTTATTTTTCCATTCTTGCTCTTTTGTTTTTTTTCCTCTACCTCCTTCCACGATTCTTTTTTTATTTTTCATTCAAAAAAACAGTATGAGGTCTTTTTTTTGAGTTGTAGTTTTTAATAACAACATTCATTTTACCATATAATGTACCTAAAAACAGGAGATTAATTCCAAATGTGTAGAAATAATGAAGAAAAGACAACCCCAATATTGATTTTTTGGGCTTTGCTTTCATGGTGTCTATTGCGTAGTAAAATGACCTGGCAACATGATTCTTCAGGTAAGTACGAGTATGTCAATGCCAAACACAAAAAGGGGAGAGAACGGGCACCACCCTATAATCCTGCTGATCTAGCCCCTATTCAAACACTATTGGATGCGCAGGTTTACACCATGATTGGGTTTTCATTCATGCATTATTAAGCCCTATTTTTTGGATTGTGCTAGCAGTATACTGCTCTTACTTTTGTTATTTATACTAATACATACAGTTAGGCCAGGACTTTCTTTAACAGAAACATGGGACAGGAACATGTGAAAGGATTAACTGGTGTTCATCCTAGCATTGTGGGCATCTAGCTGTGCATACAGTTCTTTTATTATTATATTGATGGCTGGACCGTACAATACTAGCAATTGCTACCATCCATCTTTTCGTGTGTAACACCTGCACCGGGAACTGTTAGAACCGTTGCTGGTATACTGGGACTTACAGACACTAAGAAGAGCTATGCAGCTGCTGTTAAACAGGGACCTACAGACATTAATCGTTTTTCCCCTGAGCTGCAGTGGACTACAATTCCCAGGGACCCTTGTTTCAGTCAGATGACACAGCCTGGAAGGATAGAAGGAGAGAGAGTGGATTGGAGGAGGAGGGACTTGGGGGAGGGAGCTGGGCAGAAAGTGAAAGTAAAAGTTGAGAGGGAAAGGAGCGTGGCAGCCTGTTGTGAAAGACAGAGCGCTGTGGATTTGTATTCCTCTATGCTGCAGAGTGTTGCCATCCCCTCTGATATACCCGCGCTGCTGGAAAGAGCGCGGCCTTGTCACCCTGTGAAGCAAGTGACATCAAGGACTCGGAGAGTCCTGCCGGCACTCCCACCATATAAAGGGCTGAATCCTGCCCCCCCCAGCTTGTGTCCAGGGAAACATACGACCATTTGAGATGCACCGTGAGTGCCCTTCTGAGACTTGTGGTTCTACCAGCGCTATTTACAGTGCGTACACTACAACCTAGACTATTGACATTAATATTCATCTAAGTGCACCAACGGTTCTAATTTGCGCGCCAAAATCCGCAGAAACTGGGCCCCAACGTTTGGACTGAGTTAAAGCCAAAAGGGGAAACTTGCTACGTAATATTTGCAGGGTCGGGGTAGAATTAGATTGTGATATGTATATGACTTTTATAGAGCACCGTTACTTGTATTGTATGTTATTTCTTTAAATCCACCTCATTTCTGCTGCATAGCAATAAACCTGTTAAACAGTTTTACTCCTGTTCCGGGTGAGTGTGTACTGAGCTGTGGCAGGGGCTTCCCGAATCAGTCCCTGGCAGAAGATAACAGTCCTTCTGCAGTCCCTGAGAGAGCTCCAATCAAGATTCGGGTGGAGGCACTGCGCCCTAGAGAGGTGAGACCCCCCATAACACCCAGCGTACCGTGGTAGCCCTAAAGGGGTGTTACACGTGTTTCCCCTATTTCCTCATAGATTGCAAGCAGGGCCCTCACTCCTCTTGATATCAGTTGATTTATGTGATTATTGATATTCTGTAATGTCTTTTATTATCTGTACACGTCCCCTCTAAAGTGTAAAGTCCTGTGGAATATGTTGGCTCTATAGAAATAAAATTATTATTATTATTTGCCGATAACTGTTGCTTTGTGTTCCTGCAAGCTCCCTGTCCATGGCCCCACTTTCCAATATGGAAGCATTGTGGGGATGTTTTACTATATGGGGGACTAGGGTTATATCATACTGTGTGGGGGCAGTGGGGTCATCAAATTATTATACATCATGTGTGTGGGGGCACAATACTGTGTGGGATACATCATACTGGAGGGGGCTGTGGGGATCAAATACTGTGTGGGGACCATCACACTGTGTGGAAGGATCTGCTGCTATCAATGTCAGCCGGAAACACTCACTTGCGGAGCTGGCCATCTTCTGATAGTGGCTGAGCCTTGATTCTACACATCCGCCTCCTATTCAAATCAATAGTAGAAGGATATGCAGTACCCTGCCGCCACCTAAGACAGTTTACTGGTGAGGGTGCCAGGTGTCGGAGCCCAACTGATCAGACATTGATGACCTATCCTAAGGATAGGTCATCAGTGCTAAAGTAGTGGACAACCTCTTTAAGGTACAAAAGTTAAATAATAGGAACAGTATGATTTACTGCTTTTTGTGAAGTTTATTAAAAGCAGTAAACTATATGGTTTTTATTAGCAGCTACAAATAAGAATACGTGCTACGATAAGCAATACAATTAATATTAATATAAAATAATAATATATTAATAATAATATTGAGAAGAATTGTTTTTAATCTGTTGGTTCAGCCCAACAGTGCACAACAATCACGATCTCTCATGTAGCTCCACAGGAAAATTAATGCCTTAAAAGACAATATTCTAGTTATCTACAGCCAATACTTGAAGAAGTGTCGGGGGCTTTCTGTGGTATTAAAATAAGGGGACCCCACGTCATTTTTTTTTGGTCCCCCATTTTAATAGCCAGTAGAGGCTATGTATTCAGCTGGGGCTGCTATTAGTAGCCTGGGAAGTTCAGAGGGTATTACCCCCTTCCCAGGCTTCAAACATCTGCCACAGCTTTCTTCTTAACCTCCGCTAGAGACTAGAATTATGGGGGACCCCACGCCAATTTTTTTTTTTTTTAATAAATCCTTTATTTCAACACTAATTGACAAGTACAGTAACCAACACTGTCACTGTACTTATTATATATGTGACTGACATGTTTCTATCTATCTAATCTATGTGTCATGCTTTATTCTTTCTGTTCTAAATTGTCGGGTACCGATGTATGCCGCTGATTAATTGCCGACTTTTCATGTTTCACTGTGAGCACTGTTCCCATCGATTTGGGCAATCACTGTAATGCCAGAACCAACATGGCTGCGGCATTACAGTGAGTGGCAGGCAATCACTGCATGTTGATTGGCGCTCTAAATAGCGCCAAACATGCAGTACGGGGACCCGAGCAGTGGCGAGCATGCTCGCTCATCACTAGTTATAATGACAAAATTGCGATAAAACAACATGTCTGCGCTTTATAAAGAGAGGGACATGTGATTTTAGCAGCCAATGGCACAAGCCCTTGTGTCTGGGCATTGTGGATGGTTCCTGCGCCCTGATTGGCTAGCCATGATTTGCACACATAAATTTAGGAAGAAAAAAAAGCTTACAAGCACGCCGCTGCTCTGAGCTCATATGAGCTCTCCCCAGCCCCTCCCCTCATCAAACATGTCCCCCTGCTCATCATATACCACCACTATCTTAGCAAAAGTAATAAAAATAATTTAGTTGCAATGCAATAATTTCCCGCACTTTTACCAATTTTTGCCGTTTTTAAGAAAAATTTCTCGTGTTTCCGATCCATGCTGTGCCATGTTCGTGCCGAATTTGAAATTGGCGATCTTTTTTCGCTTCTCACTAATTGATCGAATCAATATTCGCTTCTCACTAATGTTGATGATCTCCTGACTTTAGGTTCACCTGATTTTTCTGTTGCTTCTTCAGTGGTTGAAGAACCTAACCAAACTTCTACATCCTTTTTCTTGTTTTTTTTGAAATTGTGACTGAGATTGTTGTTGCTTCAGCTGGACTACTCTTGGATGATGTCATGAAACTTGAGCAACACCAAATTCTCATCAATCATTACATCTCTGCTTATTGTGACCTTGTTCTTTTCCGGGTGCAGGATTCTATATCCTTTCTGGGTTTCACTGAAGCCCACCAGGATACCCTCTTTTGCATGAGATTCCCACTTGCTACATTTTTCTTTGGGAATATGCACAAATACTTACTTCTGAATATTTGTATGTGTTGTAGTTCAGGCTTCTTGCTGTTCCATTGCTCAGATGGAATTTTCTCAGTAGCTTTACCTGTTAGTATGTTTTGAAGATAGCAAGCTATCATGATTGCTTCACCCCAATATGTGGTTGGCAAATCTGCGTCAAATAGCATACTTCTTCCACTTTCACAAAGTGTCCGTTTCCTTCTTTCGGCTACACCATTTTGTTCAGGGTTGTATGGTACAGTGGTCTAAAACACAATTCCATTTTTCCTTAAAACGCTTTGTGTCTCATTACTTGAATATTCTGTTTCATCATCTGCATGCAGAATTTTTGGCATTCTCCCAAATTTGTTGTATATTTCAGCGAGATATATTTCAAGTTTCTCTGGAACTTCATCTTTGCTGTGAAGCAAAAAGACAACTGTATATCTTGAATAATCTACAATACCTGTGAGAAAATATCTCTTCTTTCCTGGAGTCTAAGTACTCATTGAACCATTGAAAAACATCTGTGGATTAAGTCCAGAAGCTGTTCTGATTTTTTAGTAATATTCTTAGGAAAGAATTTTCTTGACATTTTCCCTTTAAGACAACTAGTACATTTAATTGTCTGATTACACAAATGGACTGTAATACCATCGGCAAGTTGTTTTTGAATTAAGTTTCTTATTGCTTCTGGGTCACTATGTGCAAGACGCCTGTGCCATACATGGATACAATTGTTGTGCTGTTCATGTTTAGCAGTGTATACACGTTCCTTGCATTTTAGCTTGTACAACTCATCTTTGATTTTCCTTCTGCTATTGTGTGACCTTCTTTTGACATGATACATCTGTCATCTTTAAATGTAACTTAATTTTCTTGTCTTTTGAGTTTATTCACAGATAACAGATTGCTTTCAAAATTAGGGACATAAAGCACGTCCTTTAGTGGGATCTTTATAGTTTGTGTTGGGGACACTTGACAATTAATGTATCCATCTCCTAGTCCCTCTGAATACATAAACTGAACATTAGCCAAGATCACTTTCTCTGACTTACTTTGGCCAAGGTTAGAGAAGAAGCTTCTGTCATTAGTCATATGACTAGTTGCCCCAGAGTCAATACACCATGCATGCTTTGATGTACTTGCATTACCAGTAAATGGAGCTTCAGGGCTTGAAGTGTCATATTCTTCAGTAATGGCACTTTCAACCCTTTGATGATTATTTTGCTTTTACAGCTGATTCATTCTAGCTTTCCAGACTCTGCAGTCAGCCTTTAGATGCCCTGATTTCTTGCAGACAAAACACTCACGTGTTTCCTTCAAATGACTTTTATTTTTGGGTAGATGTTGGGTTTATAAAGCGTATTCTCCTTGGGATACCCCACTGCTGCTTACACTTTCTGTCTTTTGCTTATACTCATCTAGAAGCTTTCCTCTGAGGTACTCCAATGTAAGCTCATAATCTGGGCGCGCATCTAGTGCAGTTACAAGTGTGTCATAGCTTTCTGGTAGACCGTTTAGTAGTAGTGCAGCAACATGGAAATCCTTTAGATCTTCCCCAATGCCCTGCGGGTGCTCCACAATTTCCAGAGTATTTCTTATGTAATCCTGCATATCTTGCCCCTTATTTAGCTTAGACTGATACAGGTTTTTCATAAAATAGAGCTTATTGCTGAGACATCCTTTCATGAACTTTCTGCAGCTGTTCACACATTTCTTTTACAGTTTCACATTTACATACAGTACAGACCAAAAGTTTGGACACACCTCATTTAAAGATTTTTCTGTATTTTCATGACTATGAAAATTGTACATTCACACTGAAGGCATCAAAACTATGAATTAACACATGTGGAATTAGATACTTAGCAAAAAAGTGTGAAACAACTGAAAATATGTCTTATATTCTAGGTTCTTCAAAGTAGCCACCTTTTGCTTTGATGACTGCTTTGCACACTCTTGGCATTCTCTTGATGAGCTTCAAGAGGTAGTCGCCGGAAATGGTTTTCACTTCACAGGTGTGCCCTGTCAGGTTTAATAAGTGGGATTTCTTGCCTTATAAATGGGGTTGGGACCATCAGTTGTGTTGTGCAGAAGTCAGGTGGATACACAGCTGATAGTCCTACTGAATAGACTGTTAGAATTTGTATTATGGAAAGAAAAAAGCAGCTAAGTAAAGAAAAACGAGTGGCCATCATTACTTTAAGAAATGAAGGTCAGTCAGTCTGAAAAATTGGGAAAACTTTGAAAGTGTCCCTAAGTGCAGTTGCAAAAACCATCAAGTGCTACAAAGAAACTGGCTCACATGAGGACTGCCCCAGGAAAGGAAGACCAAGAGTCACCTCTGCTTCTGAGGATAAGTTTATCCGAGTCACCAGCCTCAGAAATCGCAGGTTAACAGCAGCTCAGATTCGGGACCAGGTCAATGCCACACAGAGTTCTAGCAGCAGACACATCTCTTCAACAACTGTTAAGAGGAAACTTTGTGCAGCAGGCCTTCATGGTAAAATAGCTGCTAGGAAATCACTGCTAAGGACATGCAACAAGCAGAAGAGACTTGTTTGGGCTAAAGAACACGAGGAATGGACATTAGACCAGTGGAAATCTGTGCTTTGGTCTTATGAGTCCAAATTTGAGATCTTTGGTTCCAACCACTGTGTCTTTGTGCAATGCAGAAAAGGTGAACGGATGGACTCTACATGCCTGGTTCCCACCGTGAAGCATGGAGGAGGAGGTGTGATGGTGTGGGGGTGCTTTGCTGGTGACACTGTTGGGGATTTATTCAAAATTGAAGGCATACTGAACAAGCATGGCTACAACAGCATCTTGCAGCGCAATGCTATTCCATCCGATTTGCGTTTAGTTGGACCATCATTTATTTTTCAACAGGATAATGACCCCAAACACACCTCCAGGCTGTGTAAGGGCTATTTGACCAAGAAGGAGAGTGATGGGGTGCTACGCCAGATGACCTGGCCTCCACAGTCACCAGACCTGAACCCAATTGAGATGGTTTGGGGTGAGCTGGACCGCAGAGTGAAGGCAAAAGGGCCAACAAGTGCTAAGCATCTCTAGGAACTCCTTCAAGATTATTGGAAGACCATTTCCGGTGACTATCTCTTGAAGCTCATCAAGAGAATGCCAAGAGTGTGCAAAGCAGTCATCAAAGCAAAAGGTGGCTACTTTGAAGAACCTAGAATATAAGACATATTTTCAGTTGTTTCACACTTTTTTGTTAAGTATATAATTCCAAATGTGTTAATTCATAGTTTTGATGCCTTCAGTGTGAATGTACAATTTTCATAGTCATGAAAATACAGAAAAATCTTTAAATGAGAATGTGTGACCAAACTTTTGGTCTGTACTGTACATGCACAATCTGATCATCATCTAAACTGAGGGAGATAGTGCTTTGTGCTTTTTGATCCTTTTCTACCCAATCTTCTGGTAGTGGGTCAGGTCTAGACTCCTGTGTGTATTTCACATACCTTCTCTTATCAGCAGCATCTTTATCTTGAATTTCCAGGATTGGTAGTTCTGGTTAGTCAGATTTTGCCCTTTGAACTTCACAGAGTTGCTGTTGACGGCCATCTTTGTTTCTTCTTCTTAGTACACTGTTGTTCTCTCTCCTCTGGTCTGTTCTTTTTCTCTTTGGGTTTCTGGATCCCTGGGTCTCTGGGCCCATAATCTGTTAGCATCGGATTAATCTCTGTACTGTCCAGCTGATGAACAGTGAATATATATTTATTCAGGAACAACGATAACACAGCTCACAACTGGTATTTCTTAGCTTAGGATCTTAGCATTTTGTCTGTCAGCTTGCAAAGTGAAAGTAAAATGTGCTCCATCTACACAAACACTGAGCAGGAACTTCCTGGTTTCCTTTTTTTTAATAATGCTTTACTGGCAATATAACACTATTGCTGGAGACAGAAAAACATGCACTATTAAACAGTAGTAAATAGTAGTTGATGCAATATATACAATAATAACCATTATTCCAACAGAGAGATTACCCCACTGATCATAAGAGCTTACACTCTAGAAGAGAGAAAGAGGTCCCGACTGTATAACTCCCAACCGTCCCAGATTAAGCAGGACTGTCCCGTCACGTCACATTTTATCCCGGCCTCAGATACTCACCTCCCCGACGTCTTCATCGCTCTGTAGCTCCTCCTTCTCGGGGGGCAGGATGTTTCTCTCTGCATAAATTAAATTATATTTTCACTTATTCTCCCTCCAGTGATCGAGTCTCACAAGGACTCATTTTTGCGTCTCAATGTTCGCAAGCTGCAGCTCTACCAATGAGCCACAGCTTCTAATGATACACATAGGAGAATTTAATAATCTTGACCTCTATTGCCGGCAGTCAACCCAGAAGCAGATTAGACATGTCCATACAGATACATTGTATACATAACAAAGTATTTCTATGGTCCCTGTATACTGAGATGAAGTAAAAATAATAAGAAATTACAAAAATATTATTTTCTCTATTTTAGTGGGTCTCTCCTGGTCTCGAGCCCACAAACTTAACATTACAGTCAAGAGCCTAGGCTACTGAGCAACAAACTCTAGTGATGCAATGGAGAGAATTTTGTGCACTTGATCTGTATTTCAGGCTCTGATTCCACAGACATATAATACTGGTACATTGTACACAGCAGTGTATTTCTCTGTATTTTTATTCTAGAGGGAGAATAAGAGATTTTTTCATCCTGTAAAATTATTAAAAAATAATAATGAAAAACACTTGACAATGAAAATAAAAAAGTAATTTTAATACGTTTTAAAAAAATAATAAACATCACAAATCAGCAAATAACATGGAAATACTATATTTGGTGACCCTATAGATGTAATGATCCTCACAACACAGTGATCAGATTATTTACGGGAATTGGTAAATGACGTGAAAAAATGGCATGATTGATATTTTTTCTCAATTAAACCCATAAAATAATGTAATAAAACTGTAATGCTGATTCACACGTAGCGTAAATGCTGTGTTCTTTCTGCTGGTATCCTAACCACACAACATAATAACAATCTTCTTTGATTATGGCGTGTTTGCTGCGTTTCTTTTATGCGTTTTTCCCCTTATTTGATGCGATTTTGGGGCAGAAATGAAGAAGAGTTTTTAACGCTTTTTTATTAGTACATTAGTAAAAGCTTTGATTCTGGGCTTAAAAATGCAGAAGCATTTTTGTTTTCATGTGTTTTTTTCAGAAGAAGTCTATAGAGAAAAAATGCACCAAAACCGCAGAGTCCAGCAGCATTTTTATATGCACCGGGGGTGGAGATTTCATGAAATCACATTTGCTTAAAAATTTAGACCTTGTTCACATGTAGAGTAAATGCTGCATATTTTCTGCTGCTTTTGTTTGCACAGAAATTTTGCTATTTAACTGTCCAAGCAAACTGGATGTGATTTCATAAGAACTGCGCCCCCTGTGGTCTAAAAACGCCACTGAACTGTGCGGTTTTGGTGCTTTATTTCTCGCTCTTGTCTTCTATGTGGAGCCTAAAAAAACACATGTAAAAGCTGCTTTTACTTTTTTAAGTGCAAAATCAAAACTTCTCTGTACTATAAAAAACCCTTTAAAAATGCGGCTTCACATCTGCACCAGAAATGCATCAAATAAGGGGGAGAAGATCGTTATTGAGTAGTTTGGTGCTGATCCTGTAGAAGACAAAAAATATAGTATTTATGCAATGTGTGAACACGGACTTATAGACACAAAAAAGCCTGATGTCGTATAGTGAAGCTACATAAAGATTTGAAGGTTCTAGCGGCTCCGACTGTGAATGAATGAGAAAAATATAAATCCACAGGTCCCAACTAGAGATGAGCAGGGCACATATATGATGTTGTGCTGCCTGGACTAATCAAAAGCCATGCCGGGGATACCGGAAGGTAGGAGATTCACAGCCTACTGTCGAGCTGCCAGGTGGAAGACTACCTCTTGAAGCTCATCAAGAGAATGCCAAGACTGATCAAAGCAGTCATCAATGCAAAAGGTGGCTGCTTTGAAGAACCTAGAATATAAGACATATTTTCAGTTGTTTCACACTTTTTTGTTAAGTATATAATTCCACATGTGTTAATTCATAGTTTTGATGCCTTCAGTGTGAATGTACAATTTTCATAGTCATGAAAATACAGAAAAATCTTTAAATGAGAAGGTGTGTCCAAACTTTTGGTCTGTACTGTACATGCCTCGACTATAAGAATGGTAGACCATTCGGAAAAATAGTATAAACCCAAAGAGAAAAAACCAAACACATTGGTCATAAAGCAATATGAAACTCAGTGTATTAGTTAACAAACCTTTATTCACAGTCAATGGTTCATGGTGGCACTGTAAACCAATAGTGCACACACACTTATAAAAACATAGTTTAAAAAAACAATTTATACATATGTATAAGATATAAGTAGTGTAAGGCAGCGCTAGTCATCATGCTGGGAGACACTCGCTGCACCAGGTCAATTAAAGCACACCAGCGACGTTTTCTGGTATTTCACAATCCAGCAGTTTATTACTCTTCATAACTGCTTATAACCGAGTCCAACTCAGTGGCTCGCCGACATATTACACATATAGTGTCCAGGAGCCTTTCAAGTGGCAGACAGGCCCACTTGGCTCCAGTTACAGCCTTCAGCAAAGTCACTTATATCAATGACCATATAACGCAGTGTTTTACCTTTGCCGGGTTTTAGCTGCTTCAGTCAGATTTGTTCTGCCACCGCTGTGGCTTTACGGCTCCCCAGATGGGGGTCTCCAGCCCTCGTACCTTCAAAAGCTACTGGTATGTTTACACACCTAACATCCAGCCTCTGCCTTCCAGGACTCTTGTCTTCCAAGCCTCTTGCCGCTTACACATAAGGATCCAGCCTCTGCCTTTCAGGCTTCACCAGGCTTCACTAGTCCTCACTAGGCCTCACACTCTTGTGGTGTCCCACACAGGGAACAGGCCTCACACCTTTCACACCCTGTCTCAAAACTACCAGGGTTTATATATCTTCCAGTGCGCACACAGGACCTGTGCTGATGTCACAGTCATGTGATCAGACCTTCTGTGTGCACAGGACCTGTGCTGATGTCACAGCCATGTGATCAGACCTTATGTGTGCACAGGACCTGTGCTGATGTCACAGTCATGTGACCAGTCACCTGAGGGGGAGGTACATGGTCAGCCAAAACACACCCTGGACCATTACAGTAATGCCGCAAGCCGCTGAATTATATATCCTCCCCCTCTGTTCAAACTTGTGGGGTTGAACACATAATATACACAATCACATTATAACCCACAGTTCACACCGAGACCATGTACTTGACAATTGTGCTGCTCAGCCCCTGGAACATTAGTCAGACCTCCCCCGTTCCCAGTGGTCAGTGGTCAGTCATAACCTTGTCAGACCTTCCCTCTGGTCAATACAACAGAATGACTCACACCCCCTGGTATCTAAGGTCCGGTTAGACTCCGTACTGTCCCGTACTCTATTGGGTCATTTTTATGGGCATCTCAAACCTGAGTTACTGGAGGTCTCACTACCTCTAAACCCACGCCCACTACTCTCAGGACATCTTGAAAGGTCCCTAACTTCAGCTGTAGCTGATCTGTTATTTAGGGGGCCCTTTCTCTGTCTGGTCTCACAATTTCTAGACGGCTGCCATCTTCTGCTGCTCAGATGATGCTGTCTATCCACTCGCAGTCTAGCAAGATTCAACTGTTCTACCTCTCGCAGGTAGGTCACTCGGTACTCCATCAGCATGCGTATATGTGACACCCCAGGGGTCTGGTTGCCACAGTAATAGAGATATTATGTCTGAGAGCAAGTGGGAGGTTTCTCTGGTCAGGAGCCCTAAGCATGCAACACGGCCCACCCAGACCTGGGAGGGGAGGAATCTGCCCTTATAAACTGGGTCTGGGGCGGGATTAGTGAGTGAAGCTGCAGACACAGGAAAAGATACATCAGGAGCTCTGTAGGAGCAGCAGCTGAAGGCCAGGGGCGGTGAGCAGAGATATAGCTCGCCCTGGCTGAAGTTACTAAAACCGGACACAGGAGTCCGAGGCTGTGGGGACTGATATATACCCAGCAGCAGAAACCAACCGGCAGGGGATTCCAGGTCCTCTGGCCATAGAAGCCCGGAGGCTCAGTCACAAAGAAGGGACCAGCGCCGCCATCCAGGAGCGGAGGCTAACAGAAGGCCCCAAGTCACCAGCCATACGGGTGAGCACCACACGGTATACTCAGGGACGTGGGCTACTTGTAACCGCTGACAGCAAGGTAGCCAGGAAGAGTGCAGATAAACGGGGAGGCCTACAGCTCCACCTGGCCAGGGGAACTCCTGCTTGCTCGCAGACTGACCAGGCCCCTTATACTAGCCAGTACTCCCGGGAGGGTCTGCCTTGTACCATCAGTAAAGACCCTGAACTGCACCTCACGTCTCTGTGATTCCTTGCTGCACCAGCACCATTAGCACTGGGACCCTCACACCATGACTCCCATCATCTCTCACATTAGCTGCCCTGAGGCAATACTTCTCCCGTGGGGAGTTATCCCATACTCGGCTGCGCAAACAACATCAGCCTCAGCGGTCGGCTGCGCAGCGGCGGTCCCCACTGACCACAATCCACGGGTGGCGTAGTCGGACATTTGCTATACATTAAGACTGCCACTGGTTTGACCACCCTGGGCACGGACCGGGTCACCGCCACATGGAGACTACAACCCCCAGCATTCTACAACAGGCCCGGTTCCGGGTTCCCCTGCACAACACAGGCCCAGGGGGCGCGTCAACTTTGGCGTAGTCGGCAGGATTTCGTGCCCGCAACCACCGGGTACTGCGTGCCTGAAAAAGAGACTTTTATACTTACCTGTGGTGAAGTTTCCCGCCGTCCGGAGCCAATTCCCGCCATCAGACGCCATCTTGGACCGTTTCCCGCCGTCTTCTGCCTTCTTCCCGCCATCCGCAGCTGCTTCCCGCCTTCGGACGCCATCTTCGGGACGCCGCACGGGAAGAAGAGGGGCGTGGACGCCGAAAGCGCGCGAGATCCGAAGCTCCGCCCCACGCTCCGCCCCACGCTCTGACGCTGCGCAAGGTCCTGGAAGGGAGGAAGAGCGACGCTGACGTCATCGGAGCGCGACGCCAGGTCCTCAACCCCGATGATCGACTGCGGAGCCGCGGCCTACGGAAGAAGAGCATCGCAAGGTAGGCCACGGTCCACCAGGGGGGAGGAGGATGCCGGATACCGAGGGGAGCTCCACTGCCACAGCCACCGCCAGCGCAACCGCTGCAGCAGTCATGCCATTCACCATGCCCTATATCCCGGGGGCAACCTGGCTACCCCAGTACTCAGGGGAGTCACATACTCTAAATGACTTTAGAGAAAGACTGGATAGCCTCTTCCAGGTGTACCCCCTCACAGAAGAGCAAAAAGTGAGCATCCTGGTGGCTCAATTAATCGGGGCAGCCCAAAGGGAGGTAAAGTCCTGGCCACCTGGGAGGAAGAGGACTGTCAGAGAAATACTAGCCCGGCTGAAAGACACATTTGATACCCGCACCTCAGCCGAAATAAAGCTCAGATTTTACGGGTGTAAACAGCGGGCACATGAGAGTATAAGAGACTATGCTCTAAACCTACAAGAGGCCCTGAGAGCCATTAAGAAGGCAGACCCTGACAGCGTGGGAAATGAAGATAAGCTGTTGACTGAACAATTTATTGAGGGTCTACTGTGCAATGCCCACCGAACCCAGTTGCGGGCAATGGCCTTACAGGACCCTGACCTGGACTTTGCACAGTTCAAGGACAGAGCCATCCGGGTGCTCCGAGAACCGGCACCAGGTGGCGCTGTGACCCACAGGCGCCCTGCTATCACTTACCACCAGGAGACGGCGCCCTTGTCTGCAGGGCCTGTGGGAGCTGATGCGCAGGCTTTAAACAGTGACCAGGCTACAGACCTGCACCATCAGGTCCAAGAGCTGACTAAGAGCGTTGCCGCGCTAACCAGAACTGTGCAGTCTTTACAGGTCTCTTCTCCAGGAAAGATCCAGCTGGCATCCGGACCGGAGGACGTCCCGTGGCGCCGACTGAGGAGGACCCCACCGGCCAGTGGAAGACCCAGCGACAGATACAACGAGGACGGACGACCCATCTGCCGCCGCTGCAATCAACCCGGACATGTGGCAAGGTACTGTCATTTAAACGGGCACAACCTGGGGTAGAGGGCCAACCCCCAGGCATAAGACCATCAGGCCCATCAAATTGGCGTGATAAATACGTAGGGGGACGTCCAATCTTGCCTGTGGTACTGGATGGCATTCCTATGAGTGCCCTACTAGACACTGGGTGACCACCATCCCGTACGTGCTCTTTAAGCAGTATTGGAATGACTCGGACATAACCCGCTACCCAGATGACGACCTGAGTATCATCGCCAGCAATGGTCAGCCCGTGCCGCAGGTGGGATTCAAAGAGGTGACCATTAAGATCGGTAAAGTCGAACTGGCGGCACAAGGACTGATTATAGTGGACATAGACCGTCATGAGAGTCACCCTAGAATAACCTTGGGAACTAATGTGATTGAAAATTGTCTTGCAGAGGTGATTCTCATTTTACAGCAGGTTGCCAAGAACGCCAGTTCCGGCCAGCAGCGTGTGCTCCAAAAAGAGATCCGGGCACTGATGAAGCGGCAACAGGTGGAACTATCTGGTGGTGAGATAGGTAGCATGAGAATGTGTGACCCTTTCCCTATTGCCATGCCCCCAAAAAGTGAGATGATGATTTGGTGCCGGGCAGCTATTGGTCTAAGAGGTAGAGACTACCAAGCAATGGTAGAACCTGTCTACTCAGACAGTAGGCCCACCATTTTGACCGCACGGGGGGTGGTCGATGTACGCCATGGGAGGGTGCCCGTTCGCATCATAAATATCGGGGAGAGAGAAGTATACCTGCCCCGGTATGCCACGCTAGCCAAATTGTTCACCATAAACCAGAATTCTGTACAGGCCGTGGAACCCTTGCCTCCATCTCAACCAGAGGAAGGTAACGGCTCTAAGAAACCAATGGAGGACTGGTGTCTGCAACTGCATTTGGGTACTGACTCCACTCCCTCACACCAGAAACAGGGAGTCTATCGGGTGGTTCGAGAGTACGAGAGAGTGTTTAGTAAACACCTGCTAGACTTCGGGCGAGTAAAGGAGGTAGAACACCACATCCCCATGGGAGACCATCCTCCCATAAAGGAGAGATACCGACCCGTACCCCCGGCACACTACCAACACGCCAAGGGGATGCTTAGAGACATGAAGGAGGCTGGGGTAATCAGGGACAGCTGTAGCCCCTGGGCAGCTCCACTAGTCTTAGTGAAAAAGAAAGACAAGACCATGAGAATGTGTGTAGACTACAGGAAGGTCAACCGTATCACACACAAAGATGCGTACCCGTTACCAAGGATAGAAGAGTCCTTAGCTGCATTAAAATCTGCTAACTTCTTCTCTACTTTGGATCTCACTAGCGGGTACTGGCAGGTTCCTGTAGCAGAGGCGGACAGGGAGAAGACCGCATTCACCACCCCGATGGGTCTCAGCGAATTTAACTGTATGCCGTTCGGGCTCTGCAACGCACCAGGAACCTTCCAAGGGTTGATGGAATGCTGTCTGGGACACCGGAACTTCAAGACGGTCCTGTTATACCTGGACGATGTCATCGTCTATTCCAAGACCTACGAGGACCACCTGAAACACCTGGCAGAAGTGTTCGAAGCTCTGGCAAACTACGGCCTAAAGGTGAAACCCTCCAAGTGTCACCTCCTGAAACCAAAGGTGCAATACCTGGGACACGTGGTGAGTGCTGACGGAGTGGCTCCTGACCCTGATAAGATCACCGTGATTAAGGACTGGCCAAGACCCTCCAGCATAAAGGAAGTGCGGCAGTTCCTCGGGTTGGTAGGCTACTACCGAAGATTCATTCCCGGTTTCACCAAAATGGCAGCCCCTATGCAGGACCTCCTGATAGGTCAATCTCGGAAAGCCAAAAACGAGAAGCCGCCCTTCAGGTGGGAAAAGCTGGAAGAGGAGTCCTTCTGCCAGCTGAAGATGGCCCTCACGGGGGATGAAATCCTGGCATATCCAGACTACAGCCAGCCCTTTATCCTCCACACGGACGCAAGCAACATCGGGCTAGGAGCCGTACTGTCCCAGATCCAGCAAGGGAAAGAACGGGTAATCGCTTACGCCAGCCGAAAGCTACGGCCCACGGAGAGGAACCCTGAGAATTATAGCTCATTCAAGCTGGAGTTCCTGGCAGTAGTGTGGGCAGTGACCGAACGTTTCAAGCATTATCTTGCCTCCTCCAAATTCACCGTGTACACGGATAACAACCCGTTGACACACCTGGACACTGCAAGGCTCGGTGCCCTGGAACAGAGATGGATGGCCCGCCTGTCCAACTTTGAATTCACCATCAAATACCGGGCAGGACGCTCAAATGCCAATGCGGATGCCCTGTCTAGAATGCCGAACTTACCGGACGTAGGGGAAGATCCAGAAGATCTGGAAGAAGTTGAGCTCCCTGCGTTCCACCGTCATGGGATTACCCTGTATTCCCACTGTGTGAAGGACAGGCGCTCCGTGACGTTCAATCCCTTGCCCCACTACAACTGGGCGGAGACGCAAGACAGTGATCCCGCAGTCCATTTGGTGAAGGAAATGCTGACCCAGTCCGATGCCCGTCTTGACCCAGATGCTCCGGAGGAGACCAAGCAACTGTGGAAGGAGAAAAGTAAGCTGTTCCTCTACAGGGAGAAGCTGTGCCGGAGAATGGTTAACTCTCGAACACATGAGTTGACCTGGCAGGTAGTGGTCCCAAGACGAGACGCGGCTATGGTTCTGGAGGCATACCACAACGGAGCAGGGCATTTCGGATGGAAGAAGCTGGAGTTCTTGTTGCGTGAATGGTTCTACTGGGTAGGCATGAGAGGAGCCATCGAGAGGTGGTGCAGAGACTGTGGCCCGTGCCACCTGAGAAGAAAAGACCGAGCCAGCCAGAAGACTCCCCTGCAGCCCATCATCACCAGACAGCCACTGGAACTGGTAGCCCTGGACCATGTGAAACTGGCTCCAAGCAGATCTGGGTATGTCTACGCCCTCACAATCGTAAATCATTACTCCCGGTTCCTGGTGGTGGTCCCTGTCAAGGACTTAACGGCTCAAACAGCAGCTAGAGCCTTCCAGCAGCACTTCTGCCGTCCACACAGGTACCCGGACCAAGTGTTGACAGACCAAGGACCAGCCTTCGAAGCGGAGGTCTTCCAGGAGTTCTGCAACCTGTATGGCTGCAAGAAGATAAGAACAACGCCCTATCACCCTCAAACCAATGGACTCTGCGAGAAGATGAACCAGGTGGTGATAGATATGCTAAAAACGTTGCCCCTGGAAGAACGCAGTCTGTGGCCTGAGAAACTGCCCGATCTGGTGGACCTGTATAACCACATCCCTGTAGGTTCCACCAACTGTACCCCGGCTTACCTAATGAGAGCAAGACCTGGTAAGCTGCCTATTGACCTGGATATGGGAGTCCTGACGCCTGAGGACACCTCGCCAGAGGCAGACTGGGATACAGAACAGCAGCAGCAGTATCGGAAAGTACAGGAGAGCGTCGAGCGAAGTCTGTCTCAAGCTAGAGAAAGGCAAGAGAAGGCTTATAACCAGTATGCTCCCGCTGTTCCCCTGGTACCTGGAGAGCAGGTCTTGAAGAGGAAGAGGCGGCTCCACAAGTTGGACGACCAGTGGGAGAAGGACCCGTACACCGTACTGCCATCAAGCCATGAGAACCCAAAAATCTGCGTAATCAGTAAGGATGGAGGAGAAACCACAGCCATTGTCTCCAGAGACCACCTGAAGAAGTGTCCCGAGCAGCTGCAAAGCCCTGAAGAAGATTAAGAAAACCCTCAACCCGCAGAGGAAAGGGAAGAAATGATCAGTACCGTACTTGGAGACTTCCCCCGGTCTTGGACACAAGTAAACGGCGCTGTCGTGGTACCCGTCCTCACCTTTCTCCAGCCAGCCCCGCAAGTGTTACAACTTTCCTGTTAGGTTTTTTTTAGTTTGCTGGTCACATGACCAGTTTTGCCTATTTAATCCGGCTCAGCCCTCCTGGCATTGCTGGACTTCATTTGTATTTACTGCTGTTGAGCTAGCTTGGTGCTCTGTTGCCGATCTCTGTTAGTTTTGCTAGGTCTTCTGACCTCTTTACTTTTTGTTGTGTGTTTGTCTTTGACTGCTACGATTTCTGCTAGGAGGTGTCCAACTTTTCCCAGTCCCTAGTTCTTGTAGGGATTCCTCCTTCACATCTATAGGTCTTCGTACAGACTAGCCGAGGACTTTAGCGGGTCTGATCGCAGGATCAGGTTCCCCGTTACATCGTAGGGATCTAGTTTAGTTCTATTGTAAGGACAGATCTCCTGTCTTTCCTTAGTCTCTGTAGCAGATCATAACAGTAAGTCCAGCCATAAAAAAAAAAAAAAAAAATTTCTCTAAGGAAAGACCTCCAGTTTTCCATCATGGTCTCGGTGCAAGATTTGGCTCAACGCTTGCAGGGACTCTCTCTGGAGGTGGCCAAGCTCCAACAACACGTGAGTAGCTGTTCTGGAGCGCATTTTGTGGAACCAAAGGTACGTCTGCCTGATCTATTTTTTGGCGAACAACAAGATTTTTTTTCTTTTAAAAATGCTTGTCTATTATATTTTCGTTTGAGACCCGGATCCTCTGGTGATGAATCACAGCGCATAGGGTTCATAATGTCACTTTTGCGCAAAGATCCTCAGGGATGGACCTTCTCTCTCCAACCTAGTGATCCGTGCTTTAGATCAGTGGATAGTTTTTTTTCTGCTTTGGGTTTATTGTACGATGATCCTGATCGTGTCTCATCTGCTGAGTCTGAATTAAGACGTTTGAGGCAGGGATCAGGTAATGTGGAAAAATATTGTTCTCACTTCCGTCGGTGGTCTGCCCAGGTGGGGTGGAACGATTCAGCTTTGAAAAGCTTGTTTCTTGCAGGGCTAGGTGAAAGGGTTAAGGATTTACTGATTGCTTATCCCACACCTGGAAACTTGCAGGAGGCAATGCAATTAGCTATACGGGTGGACAGGAGACTGTGTGCAAGGGTTAATGAGAGCAAATCCTCTGCTATGTCAGCTTCGAGTCCTGAGAGGTTCAGTGCTGACAATGGTGAGCCGATGGAAATTGGGGCGATGACACCCCACTCTCAGGAAAAAGACCGCCGACTTTCTGAAGGCTTGTGTTTCTATTGCGGAAATTCTGGTCATTTGATTAAGAGCTGTGTGCTTCGTATGAAGAAAGAAAAAAAATGGTCAGTCATGCCCGTATTGCCTGTTTAAATTCTAAGGGAGTATTCCTATCTGCCACTACTGCTGCTCAGGATGAATTAATTGAATTTCGGGTATTTGTGGATTGTGGATCTACTCTGAATGTGATTGATGGGGGATTCTTGGAAAAACTTAGATTAGAACCTAAAACTTTGTCATCCCCTATTGCTGTGGTTTCTGTCGATGGCTCTCCCTTGAAGAGTGTTACTCACAAGGTCTGTGAATTTCCCCTCACTATTAATGGTATTCATCAAGAGAATTTGGATTTGGTGGTATTGGATAATTTGCCTTCTCCAGTAATATTGGGGTTACCCTGGTTAAAATTGCACAATCCTGTACTGGATTGGTCTACCAATGAAATTAAGTCCTGGAGCCCTAAGTGTTATGACAAGTGTTGTAACGGGCGCATTGCTGCTGTGGATAGAGCGGAATTGCCTGTACCTATTCAGGATTTTTGGAGAGTTTTTTCTGAGGAGGAGTCGCAGGTTTTGCCTCCCCATAGAGACTATGATTGTACCATTGAATTTGTCCCTGGAGCGACTCTTCCTAAGAGTCGTTTATTTAATCTTACTATTCCTGAGAGAAAGGCTTTGGAGGAATACATACAGACAAGCTTGGCCGCTGGTCACATTAGGCCTTCCAAGTCTCCTGTGGCTGTTGGATTTTTTTTTGTAAAAAAAAAAGATGGCGGTTTACGTCCTTGTCTGAACTTTCGTGAGATTAATAAAATTACTGTACGCAATCCTTACCCACTGCCATTGATTCCTGATTTATTTAACCAGTTAGTGGGGGCCAAGTGGTTCTCTAAAATTGATCTCCGGGGGGCATACAATTTGTTGCGCATGAAGGAGGGTGATGAATGGAAGACTGCTTTTAACACTCCTGTGGGTCATTTTGAGAATCTGGTTATGCCTTTTGGTCTCACCAATGCTCCAGCATTTTTTCAGAATCTTATTAATGATATCCTTAGACCTTTAATCGGCAAAAATGTGGTTGTGTATTTGGATGACATTTTGATTTATTCGCCTGATCTGGAGTCTCATTGGCGGAGCGTACGTGAGGTATTACAGTTATTAATGGACAATTCGCTTTTTGCTAAGCTGGAGAAATGTGAGTTCGCTGTACAGAGAATTAGTTTTTTGGGCTACATTATCTCCAGTGAAGGTTTTGAGATGGACCCGGTGAAGGTTCAGGCTGTACAGGAATGGCCTAGGCCTATTAGTTTGAAATCGATACAGAGGTTTTTGGGTTTCGCCAATTATTACAGAAAATTCATAAAAAATTTTTCTATTATTGTCAAACCGCTGACCGATCTCACCAGGAAAGGTGCTAATGCGGTTCAGTGGACTTCTGAGGCCATTGAAGCTTTTGTGTTTTTAAAGGAGAGGTTCATCTCTGCTCCCATCCTTATGCAGCCTGATGTGACTAAGCCGTTTTTGGTTGAGGTTGATGCTTCTTCGGTGGGGGTTGGTGCGGTGTTGTCTCAGGAAAACAAGGATGGAGTACATCCCTGTGCCTTTTTTTCAAAAAAAATTTCCGAGACTGAACTTAATTACGATATTGGTAATCGGAAATTGCTGGCGATTAAACTCGCATTTGAACACTGGCGTGTAGCGCCGGCGTCCCTGCCCTCTGCTAGGCAGGGACGCTGTTCCCCTCACCCCTCTGCTCCGAGCCCAGCGTCCTCCTCCCGCTCTGCTGGCAGCGCGCGCTCCTTTCTGGCCACTGTGCTTAGGGCGCGCGCGCGCGCGCTCCCTCCCTCTTAAAGGGGCCGCGCGCGCCGTCCTAAGGAGTCCCCGGCCAATGGCCGGAGGACTTCACCATATATAAGGCACCTCCTCCAAAATGGAGGTGCCCGAGCAATGTTGTTGCACTGTTCACTACTCTGCTTCAGCCCTCAGGTCCCGTTGCCAGTTACCTGCCAGAAACCTGCCAGTTTGCTGTCTGTTTCCTGCCTGACATTCCTCCTACCTGCTTGCTAGCCTGAGGTCCGACGGTCTGCCTTCCTACTCCTGTCAGTCTGTCTATGGACCAGCTTGCCCGCTCACCTGGGAGCGCACATCTGCTACCTGCCTGCTAGCCTACCTGGAGGCTCCGCCGTAACGTGCTGTGACCACCTGCCATTCCAGAGACTCCTGCCCGCTCACCTAGGTGCGCTCATCTGCTGCCTGTCTGTTGGCCTACCTGGAGGCTCCGCCGTCACGTGCTGTGATCACCTGCCATTCCAGAGACTCCTGCCCGCTCACCTGGGAGCGCTCATATGCTGCCTGTCTGTTGGTCTACCTGGAGGCTCCGCCGTCACATGCTGTGACCTCCCGTTTATCCAGAGACTCTCGCTTGCTCACCTGGGAGCACACATCTACCATCTGCTTGCTAGCCTACCTGGAGGCTCAGCCATCACAGGTCGTACCTACCCTTTAACCAGAGACTGCCCCGGTCACTTGCCGTGACCTCCTGCCCGTTCATCCAGAGACTGCCCCGGTCACTTGCCGTGACCTCCTGCCCGTTCACCCAGAGACTGCCCCGGTCACTTGCTGTGACCTCCTGCCCATTTACCCAGAGACTGTCCCGGTCACTTGCCGTGACCACCTGCCCGTTTACCCAGAGACTGTCCCGGTCACCTGCTGTGACTACCTGCCCGTCTTCCCTGGTCACCACCCGCTTCCTTACAAGGACCGCCCCCTTGTATAGTAGCTCAGAGGTTCCGCCTCCTAGACCCGTTACAGTTTGTTCGGGCCATGGAACCCGGTGGTACTCAAGCTCCCTCGCTCTCGGACCTATGTCATGAACTGTCCCGTCAGAGGTCCCAACAGGAGTCCATCCTGGGTCACCTGCGGAATGTCAACTCACGCCTGGACACTCTGACTGCTCCACCCGCAACCACCGCTAGAGTCATGACTCGCAACCCGGCAGCGCCGCTGCCCACCAATACCATGGTATCCTGCTCCGGACCCCGGATTTCTGCACCTCCTCGCTTCGGAGGCGACTCCGCTCAGGCTCGGGGCTTCATAAACCAGTGCACCCTGCACTTTGAACTCCTGTCCCACCAGTTTAATTCCGACCGGGCCAAAGTAGCCTTCATCATGTCCCATCTCACGGGGGAGGCACTGGCTTGGCTGAATCCTCTATGGGAGAGAGGAGACCCCCTGGTGTCCGACTTGCCTGCCTTTCTCACGGCTTTCCGGAAAGTCTTCGACGAACCCGGACGGAAGACCTCATCCGCATCGTCTCTGCTACGCCTCCGTCAGGGAAGTCTCACCGTGGGCCAATATGCCATACGGTTCCGTACCCTTGCCTCGGAGCTGGCCTGGGATAACGACGCTCTGGTATCTGTCTTCTGGGAGGGTCTGTCCGGCCGTATTAAAGATGAACTCGCCGGTCGGG
Source organism: Phyllobates terribilis (assembly GCF_046119375.1). Lineage (NCBI taxonomy): Eukaryota > Metazoa > Chordata > Amphibia > Anura > Dendrobatidae > Phyllobates > Phyllobates terribilis. The sequence continues at coordinate 265,366,272 of NW_027362761.1, forward strand.
ACATTCCAACCACTCTCGATGATTTAATAACTCTTGCCACCCGGATTGACCTACGGTTCCAGGAGCGTGCCAAAGAGGTCACCCGTGAGAGGAGGTTTCCACGTCTAGCTCCTTCCTTCCAGAAACCCGTCACTCCCTCCGTTTCTCCCCAGGTACACCTTCCTGAGCCTATGCAGGTCGACCAGACCAAGATGGTCAAAACCCGTCAGGACTTACGCCGTGCCGAGGGGAGCTGCTTCTACTGTGGCAGTAAGGAGCACCGGATCCGTACCTGCCCGGAGAGGTCGGGAAACGCCTGTGTCTAGGTTCGCTCAGAGAGGTCGACCTAGACAAGAATAAATCCTCTCCATCTCTGCTGCTGTCAGTCTCAATCATCTGCGGGGAGAACCGTTATTGCGAACTAGCCCAACTTGACTCTGGAGCAGCCGGGAATCTTATTTCACAGTCTCTGGTAGAGAAATACCGCATCCCCACCAAACCTCTGGCCGTACCCTTGTCTGTTGCTGCCGTGGATGGGGGCCTCTTACCACGTCCCATCCAACTCATCACCAAATCCATAACTCTGCAGGTGGGAATGCTGCATTCTGAGAGCATCTCTTTTCATGTTCTGCCTGGACTCTCTCACGCCCTCTTACTAGGTCTACCTTGGCTCCAGAGACATGCACCCGTGCTTGACTGGCAGACCGGAGAAGTCCTTCGCTGGGGACAGGACTGTCATAAGACTTGTTTGGTTCCTGTTCATCCCGCCCGTCCTTCTCCTACCCCAACTAATCTACCTGGACTTCCGATTCCCTATTGGTCATTTGCTGATGTCTTTAATAAAAAGGAGGCAGAGACATTACCCCCTCATAGACCATACGACTGTCCTATCGACCTGTTACCCAGTACTACGCCTCCCCGTGGGCGTATTTACCCATTGTCCGCTGCTGAGACCCGGTCGATGTCCGAATATATTGAGGAGAATTTGGCCAGGGGATTCATCCGGAAATCTACCTCCCCGACGGGAGCAGGCTTCTTTTTCGTAAAAAAGAAGGACGGCTCTCTCCGTCCCTGTATAGACTATAGAGGCCTTAACCAGATCACGGTGAAGAATAAGTACCCCCTTCCACTCATTCCAGAATTATCTGATCGTCTGAGGGGGGCTAGAATCTTCACCAAACTGGACCTCCGTGGGGCGTAAAACCTGGTCCGTATCCGTCAAGGGGATGAATGGAAGACTGCATTCAACACCCGGGACGGCCACTATGAATATCTGGTAATGCCCTTTGGTCTCTGTAACGCTCCTGCCGTCTTTCAAGAGTTGGTCAATGACATCTTCCGGGACCTTCTCTACTCCTGCGTAGTGGTGTACCTGGACGACATCTTGGTCTTCTCTCCAGATCTCCAGACTCACCGGAGGGATGTTCGTCAGGTCCTGCTCAGGCTCAGGCAGAATCACCTCTTCGCTAAATATGAGAAGTGCCTCTTTGAGCAGACCTCGCTTCCGTTTTTGGGCTACATTATTTCTCAGACCGGCCTACGAATGGATCCAGAGAAACTGTCTGCCATCGAGAAATGGCCTCGACCGGAGGGGTTGAAGGCCATTCAGCGGTTCCTGGGCTTCGCCAACTACTACTGCCTCTTCATACCGCACTTCTCTTCCCGGACTGCCCCAATTTCCGCGCTCACCCGTAAGGGCACTAATCCCAGAGAGTGGCCGCCTGAAGCAGAGGAGGCCTTTCTTTCCTTAAAACAGGCCTTCTCTTCCGCCCCGGTGCTGCATCGCCCAGATGGCAACAAGCAGTTCTTCCTGGAGGTTGACGCCTCCTCCTCTGGAGCCGGAGCGGTACTTACCCAAAAATCATCTTCCGGGAGAATGGTAACTTGTGGCTTCTTCTCCAAACTCTTCTCCTCTTATTCCATAGGAGATCGAGAGTTATTGGCCATCAAGCTGGCATTGGAGGAGTGGCGTTACCTGCTCGAAGGGGCTCTTCACCCGGTAATAATTTACACTGACCTCAAGAACTTGGCTTACCTCCAGCATGCCCAGAGACTTAACCCGCGCCAAGCTCGGTGGTCCTTGTTTTTTGCTCGCTTTGATTTTATTCTTCATTTTCGCCCGGCTGACAAAAACATCAAGGCGGACGCCTTGTCCCGTTCCTTTCTGGTGTCTGATCTCGAGGAGGAACCGAAACACATCATCGATCCCGCCAGAGTAATGCAGGTGGCTCCCGTGAGTCTAAACCGTCTCCCTCCCGGTAAGACGTTCGTATCAGTACCTGATCGGGAGAAGATCCTACACTGGGGTCACTCGTCTAAACTAGCTGGCCACGCCGGTCAGAAAAAGACCCTCCAGCTTATTACCCGGCACTACTGGTGGCCTACCCTGCACAAGGACGTAATAGACTTTGTTTCTGCCTGTGTGTCCTGCGCCCGCAACAAGGTTCCGAGACATCTGCCAGCCGGTCGCCTCCTTCCGCTCCCAGTACCTGCTGCCCCCTGGCAGCATATAGCAATGGACTTTATAACTGATCTCCCCGTCTCTGCCGGTTGTACGGTCATTTGGGTGGTCGCTGACCGCTTTTCCAAGATGGCTCATTTCGTTCCCCTGCCAGGCCTCCCGTCTGCACCCGAGCTGGCTAAAGACTTTATCCGCCACATCTTCCGTCTTCATGGACTGCCCCTCCACATAGTGTCGGATCGTGGGGTACAGTTCACCTCACGTTTCTGGAGAGCCACTTGTAAACTGCTAGACGTCACCCTGGACTTCTCCTCCGCTTACCACCCACAGTCTAATGGTCAAGTGGAGCGGATCAATCAGAACCTGACCAGTTACCTCCGGCACTTCGTTAATGCCCACCATTCAGACTGGGTGGATCTCCTGCCATGGGCCGAATTTTCTTACAACAATCACGAGAGCGAATCTTCCTCCAAATTCCCGTTTTTTGTTGTCTTCGGTCAGCATCCTCGGATCCCATTTCCCGTCTCCACCTCGGTGGACAGTCCGGCTGCGGAATCTCTTGTTAACAAATTTTCCTCCATATGGGAGAGTACCCGGTCCGCACTCCTTCTGTCATCCGAGCGTATGAAAAGACATGCTGACAAAAAACGTCTGGATCCTCCTCAATTCCGTCCAGGGGATAAGGTCTGGCTCTCGTCCAAGTATGTCCGGCTCAAGATTCCTTCCTATAAGTTAGGGCCTCGGTTCATCGGTCCTCTGGAGGTCATCAGTCAGATCAATCCGGTGGCCTATAAATTGAAACTCCCGGCCAACTTGCGGATCCCTAACTCCTTCCATGTATCTCTCCTCAAACCTGTGGTACTTAACTATTTTTCCAAGTCTACAGGTACGCCTCCTGCTCCGGTTTCCGCTGAAAACGAATTTGAGGTAGAGAACATTCTGGCCACCAAAAGGGTAAGAGGGAAGACCTTTTTTCTAGTAGATTGGAAGGGGTTTGGTCCTGAAGAGAGAACGTGGGAGCCCAGGGAGAACATCCATGCCCCTCTCATCCTAGCTAAATTTCTCTCTGGCCTAAAAAAGGGGGGGCCTAAAGGGGGGGTACTGTAGCATCGGCGTCCCTGCCCTCTGCTAGGCAGGGACGCTGTTCCCCTCACCCCTCTGCTCTGAGCCCGGTGTCCTCCCCCCGCTCTGCTGGCAGCGCGCGCTCCTTCCCGGCCACTGTGCTTAGGGCGCGCGCGCTCCCTCCCTCTTAAAGGGGCCGCGCGCGCCGTCCTAAGGAGTCCCCGGCCAATGGCCGGAGGACTTCACCATATATAAGGCACCTCCTCCAAAATGGAGGTGCCCGAGCAATGTTGTTGCACTGTTCACTACTCTGCTTCAGCCCTCAGGTCCCGTTGCCAGTTACCTGCCAGTTACCTGCCAGAAACCTGCCAGTTTGCTGTCTGTTTCCTGCCTGACATTCTTCCTACCTGCTTGCTAGCCTGAGGTCCGACGGTCTGCCTTCCTACTCCTGTCAGTCTGTCTATGGACCAGCTTGCCCGCTCACCTGGGAGCTCACATCTGCTACCTGCCTGCTAGCCTACCTGGAGGCTCCGCCGTCACGCGCTGTGACCACCTGCCATTCCAGAGACTCCTGCCCGCTCACCTGGGTGCGCTCATCTGCTGCCTGTCTGTTGGCCTACCTGGAGGCTCCGCCGTCACGTGCTGTGACCACCTGCCATTCCAGAGACTCCTGCCCGCTCACCTGGGAGTGCTCATCTGCTGCCTGTCTGTTGGCCTACCTGGAGGCTCCGCCGTCACATGCTGTGACCTCCCGTTTATCCAGAGACTCTCGCTTGCTCACCTGGGAGCACACATCTACCATCTGCTTGCTAGCCTACCTGGAGGCTCAGCCATCACAGGTCGTACCTACCCTTTACCCAGAGACTGCCCCGGTCACTTGCCGTGACCTCCTGCCCGTTCATCCAGAGACTGTCCCGGTCACTTGCCGTGACCTCCTGCCCGTTCACCCAGAGACTGCCCCGGTCACTTGCTGTGACCTCCTGCCCATTTACCCAGAGACTGTCCCGGTCACTTGCCGTGACCACCTGCCCGTTTACACAGAGACTGTCCCGCTCACCTGCTGTGACTACCTGCCCGTCTTCCCTGGTCACCACCCGCTTCCTTACAAGGACCGCCCCCTTGTATAGTAGCTCAGAGGTTCCGCCTCCCAGACCCGTTACAGGCGTCACCTCTTGGAAGGTGCTGATTTTCCCATTCAGGTTTTCACTGATCATAAAAATCTGATCTATCTTGATGCTGCCAAGCGCTTGAATGCCCGTCAGGCTAGGTGGGCACTTTTTTTCTCGCGGTTTAATTTTTCCCTTACTTACATCCCGGGTACCAAGAATGTTAAAGCGGATGCTTTGTCTCGCAGCTTTTCTCCCATGGTCGGTGTTGAGGAGGAAGAGGAGACCATTTTACAAGAAGGTGTTGTGATTGCTGCTTTGGACTCCGTTTTGGAGGATGAGATTCTTAAAGCACAGGAGAATGCCCCATCTAACACTCCCCATGGGAGGTTGTTTGTGCCTAGGACCTTTAGGAGAGATTTGTTTGTTGAGTGTCATGAGTCTCGGTTGGCAGGTCATTCAGGAATTTCTGAGACCAAGAGACTTGTGGGTCGCAGTTTTTGGTGGCCTGGATGGCAGAAGAAAGTCATTAAGTGGGTGCGCCAATGTACTGTGTGTGCTAGATCCAAGTCTCGCATGCTCCTGCTGCGGGGTTGCTTTGCCCTCTGGAGGTTCCTAGTGCACCTTGGACACATCTGGCTATGGACTTTATTACTGACCTTCCTCCCTCTGAAGGTTTCACGGTCATCTGGGTGGTCGTGGACCGTTTTAGCAAGATGTGTCACTTGGTTCTGTAACGGGTCTGGGAGGCGGAACCTCTGGGCTACTATACAAGGGAGCGGTCCTTGTAAAGGAGCGGGTGGCGACCAGGCAGGCAGTCACAGCAGGTGACCGGGACAGTCTCTGGGTGTACGGGCAGGAGGTCACGGCAAGTGATCAGGACAGTCTCTGGAAGAACGGGCTGGAGGTCACGGCAAGTGACCGGGGCAGTCTCTGGAAGAACGGGCTGGAGGTCACGGCAAGTGACCGGGGCAGTCTCTAGGTAAAGGGTAGGTACTGTTATGTTCTGCTACTAAAGCTAAGGAAAGAGAGGAGATCTGTCCCTACTATAAGACTCAGCTGAATCCCTACGATGTAACAGGGAACCTGATCCTGCGATCAGACCTGCTAAAGTCCTAATCTAGTCTGTACGAAGACCTATAGATGTGGGGAGGGAATCCCTACAAGTACTAAGGACTGGGAGGAATATGGGACACCTCCTAACAGAAATAGTAGCAGACAGACGAACAAACAAAATAGATAGAACATAGAGGTCCGAAGACCAAGCAAACTAACAGAGTTAGATACAGAGCACAGGCTAGCTAGAAAGTAGATATACAATGAAGTCCAGCAAAGCCAGAAGGGCGGAGCAGGATTAAATAGGCCAACAAAGTCATGTGACCAGCAAAGGAAAAAAAACCTAACAGCAAGGTTCTAACAGTACCCCCCCTTCTAAGAGGATCCTCCGGATCCCCTAGGACCAGGCTTATCAGGAAATCTCCTGTGAAACGCTCTGATAAGTCTGGACGCGGAAACATCATCTGACCTCACCCAAGAGTTATCCTCGGGTCCGAAACCTTTCCAGGCCACAAGATACTGCAAACTACCTCTATACCGTCTAGAGTCAAGGATGCGAGAAATTTCATATTCCCCGTCCTCCACCACCGGAGGAACAGAGGCAGAGGCGTCACCATCCGACACAACAGCTTTTTTTAACAGAGAGACATGAAAGACCGGATTAATTCTCCAGGAGGTAGGAACCTCCAACCTAACAGCAGATTGGTTGACAATCTGAAGCACCTTAAAGGGCCCTACAAACTTGGGACCCAATTTCTTAGAAGGAATCCTCAACCGCAGATTCCTAGAGGACAACCAAACCATGTCACCAACAGCGAACAAAACCTCCTGTCGTTTCCTATCAAAGTAGTCTTTAGATTTTCTGTTGGCCTCCTGAAGATTACCACGCACATCCGTCCAAACTCTTTCCAAATCACCGGAAAAATTCTCCTCCTCAGGCACGGCAGATCCCAACTTGGAGAACGACCCAAACGACGGATGTCTCCCAGAACAACAAAAAAAAGGCGAACAACCAGCAGAAGAAGATGTATGATTGTTCAGAGCAAATTCGGCAAGTGGCAGAAATTCAGACCACCCCTCTTGATTGTCTGCCACAAAACAACGCAAGAACTGCTCAACATCCTGGTTTTTCCTTTCTGTCTGGCCATTAGATTCAGGATGATATCCGGACGAAAACGACAAATGAATTCCCAACCTGTCACAAAAGGCACGCCAAAAACGAGCCACGAACTGAGGACCCCTATCAGAAACAATGTCAGTAGGAACGCCATGAAGTCTGACAATTTCCTTGACAAAGGCCTTAGCGAGAGTTTTAGCGCAGGGCAGTTTGACGAAGGGAACCAAGTGACACATCTTGCTAAAACGGTCCACGACCACCCAGATGACAGTAAAACCCTCAGAGGGGGGAAGGTCAGTTATAAAGTCCATAGCCAAATGTGTCCAAGGAGCACTGGGGACCTCCAAAGGACATAGCAACCCCGCAGCAGGAGTATGTGAGGACTTAGATCTAGCACATATAGTACATTGGCGCACCCCCTTAATGACTTCCTTCTGCCATCCAGGCCACCAAAAACTGCGACCCACCAGTCTCTTGGTCTCAGAGATTCCGGGATGACCTGCCAACCGAGATTCGTGACACTCAACAAACAAATCTCTCCTAAAGGTCCCAGGCACAAACAACCTCCCATGAGGAGTGTTAGATGGGGCATTCTCCTGAGCTTTAAGAATCTCATCTTCCAAAACGGAGTCTAAAGCAGCTATCACAACACCTTCTTGTAAAATGTTTTCCTCTTTCTCAGCACCGACTATGGGAGAAAAACTGCGAGATAAGGCATCCGCCTTAACATTCTTAGTACCAGGGATGTAAGTAACGGAGAAATTAAACCGCGAGAAAAACAGTGCCCACCTAGCCTGACGGGCATTCAGGCGCTTGGCAGCATCAAGATATATCAGATTTTTATGATCCGTAAGAACCTGAACGGGAAATTCCGCACCTTCCAAGAAGTGGCGCCAGTGTTCAAATGCGAGTTTAATAGCCAATAATTCCCGATTACCAATATCGTAATTCAGTTCAGTCTCCGAAAATTTTTTTGAAAAAAAGGCACAGGGATGTAATCCATCCCCGTTATCCTGAGACAATACTGCGCCAACTCCCACAGAGGAAGCATCAACCTCAACCAAAAACGGCCTAGTAACATCAGGCTGTATAAGGATGGGAGCAGAGGTGAACCTCTCCTTGAGATACACAAAAGCTTCAATGGCCTCAGAAGACCACTGAACCGCATCAGCACCTTTCCTGGTGAGATCAGTCAGAGGTTTGACAATACTAGAAAAATTTTTTATGAATTTTCTGTAGTAATTGGCGAAACCCAAAAACCTCTGTATCGATTTCAAACCAATAGGCCTAGGCCATTCCTGCACAGCCTGAACCTTAACCGGATCCATCTCAAAACCTTTGCTGGAGATAATGTAGCCCAAAAAACTAATTCTCTGTACAGCGAACTCACATTTCTCCAGCTTAGCAAAAAGCGAATTGTCCATTAATAACTGTAATACCTCACGCACGCTCCGCCAATGAGACTCCAGATCTGGCGAATAAATCAAAATGTCATCCAAATACACAACCACATTTTTACCGATCAAAGGTCTAAGGATGTCATTAATCAGATTCTGAAAAAATGCAGGAGCATTAGTAAGACCAAAAGGCATAACCAGATTCTCAAAATGACCCACAGGAGTGTTAAAAGCAGTCTTCCATTCATCACCCTCCTTCATGCGCAACAGATTGTATGCCCCCTTAAGGTCAATTTTAGAGAACCACTTGGCCCCCAATAACTGGTTAAACAGATCAGGAATCAATGGCAGTGGGTAAGGATTGCGTACCGTAATTTTGTTAATCTCACGAAAATCCAGACAAGGACGTAAACCGCCATCCTTTTTTTTTACAAAAAAAAATCCAACCGCCACAGGAGACTTAGAGGGCCTAATGTGACCGGCGGCCAAACTTGTCTGTATGTATTCCTCCAAAGCCTTCCTCTCAGGAATGGTAAGGTTAAATAAACGACTTTTAGGAAGAGTCGCTCCAGGGACAAATTCAATAGAACAATCATAGTCTCTATGGGGAGGCAAAACCTGCGATTCCTTCTCAGAAAAAACTCTCCAAAAATCCTGAATAGGAACAGGCAATTCTCCCCTATCCAAAGCTGCAATACGCCCATTACAACACTTGTCATAACATTTATGGCTCCAGGATTTAATTTCACTGGTAGACCAATCCAGTACAGGATTGTGAAATTTTAACCAGGGCAAACCCAATATTACTGGAGAAGGCAAGTTATTCAACACTACCAAATCCAATTTCTCATGGTGAACACCATTAATAGTGAGAGGAAATTCACTGACCTTGAGAGTAATATTCTTCAAAGGGGAGCCATCCACAGAAACCACAGCAATCGTGGAAGCAGCTAAAAATATACCCTTGGAATTTAAACAGGCAATACGGGCGTGACTGACCATTTTTTTTTCTTTCTTCATCCGAAGCTCACAGCCTTTAATCAAATGACCAGATTTTCCACAATAGAAGCACAAGCCTTCCGAAAAACGACGGTCTTTTTCTTGAGAGCGAGGTGCCACCGATCCAATCTCCATCGGTTCACCACTGTTAGTACACACATTATCATAACCAGAAACTGACATAGCAGAGGATTTGCTCTCATTAACCCTAGCACGCAGTCTTCTATCCACCCGTATAGCTAATTGCATAGCCTGTTGCAAATCCTCAGGTGTAGGATAAGCAATTAGCAGGTCTTTAACCCTTTCACTGAGCCCAGCAAGAAATAGACTTTTCAGAGCAGAATCGTTCCACCCTGTTTGAGTGGACCAACGACGAAAATGTGTACAATATTTTTCCACATTACCCGATCCTTGTTTTAGACGTCTCAACTCAGTCTCAGCTGATGCGACACGGTCAGGATCATCATATAATAGTCCCAAAGCAGAAAAAAAACTATCCACTGATCTGAAGCATGAATCACTAGGTTGCAAAGAAAAGGCCCACTCCTGAGGCTCTTTGCGCAAAAGTGACATTATGAACCCTACGCGCTGGGATTCATCCCCAGAGGACTTAGGTCTCAAACGAAAATACAATAAGCAAGCATTTTTAAATGAAAAAAATTCTCGGTGTTCACCAAAAAATAAATCCGGCAAACATACCTTAGGCTCCAAGAAATGTGCTCCAGGACAGTTACTCACGTGCTGACGGAGTTCGGCCACCTCCAGAGAGAGTCCCTGCAGGCGATGAGCCAAATCCTGAACCGACACCATGATGGAACAGAAAAATCTTTCCTTAGAGAATTTGCAGGCTGGACTTACTGTTATGTTCTGCTACTAAAGCTAAGGAAAGAGAGGAGATCTGTCCCTACTATAAGACTCAGCTGAATCCCTACGATGTAACAGGGAACCTGATCCTGCGATCAGACCTGCTAAAGTCCTAATCTAGTCTGTACGAAGACCTATAGATGTGGGGAGGGAATCCCTACAAGTACTAAGGACTGGGAGGAATATGGGACACCTCCTAACAGAAATAGTAGCAGACAGACGAACAAACAAAATAGATAGAACATAGAGGTCCGAAGACCAAGCAAACTAACAGAGTTAGATACAGAGCACAGGCTAGCTAGAAAGTAGATATACAATGAAGTCCAGCAAAGCCAGAAGGGCGGAGCAGGATTAAATAGGCCAACAAAGTCATGTGACCAGCAAAGGAAAAAAAACCTAACAGCAAGGTTCTAACAGGTACGACCTGTGATGGCTGAACCTCCAGGTAGGCTAGCAAGGCAGATGGAGGATGTGTGCTCCCAGGTGAGCAAGCGAGAGTCTCTGGAATAGCAGGTGGTCACAGCACGTGACGGCGGAGCCTCCAGGTAGGCAAGCAGGCAGGTAGCGGAGAAGTGCTCCCAGGTGAGCGGGCAAGAGTCTCTGGAATAGCTGGTGGTCCCAGCACGTGACAGCGGAACCCCCGGGCAGGCAAGCAGGCAGGTAGTGGAGAAGCGCTCCCAGGTGAGCGGGCAAGAGTCTGGAATAGCTGGTGGTCACAGCACGTGACAGCGGAGCCTCCGGGCAGGCAAGCAGGCAGGTAGCGGAGAAGCGCTCCCAGGTGAGCGGGCAAGCTGGTCCATAGGCAGACTGACCGGAGTTGTAAGGCAGACCGTCGGACCTCAGGCAAGCAGGCAGGTAGCTGATGTGCGCTCCCAGGTGAGCGGGCAAGTTGGTCCTTAGACAGACTGACCGGAGTTGTAAGGCAGACCGTCAGACCTCAGGCAGGCAGGCAGGTAACAGGAAATCAGGCAGGATTAGGACAGCAAGCTGGCAGGAATCTGGCAGGTAACTGGCAACGGGACCTGAGGGCTGAAGCAGAGTAGAACGGTGCAACAACATTGCTCGGGCACCTCCATTTTGGAGGAGGTGCCTTATATATGGTAAAGTCCTCCGGCCATTGGCCGGGGACTCCTTAGGACGGCGCGCGCGGCCCCTTTAAGAGGGAGGGAGGGCGCGCGCGCGCGCCCTAAGCAGAGTGTCCGGGAAGGAGCGCGCGCTGCCAGCAGAGCGGGAGAGGGACGCCGGGCACGGAGCAGAGCGGTGAGGGGAACAGCGTCCCTGCCTAGCAGAGGGCAGGGACACCGGCACTACAGTACCCCCCCTTTAGGCCCCCCCTTTTTTAGGCCAGATAGAAATTTAGCTAGGATGAGAGGGGCATGGATGTTCTCCCGGGGCTCCCACGTTCTCTCCTCAGGACCAAACCCCTTCCAATCTACCAGAAAAAAGGTCTTTCCTCTTACCCTTTTGGTGGCAAGAATGTTCTCTACCTCAAACTCGTCCTCAGCAGAAACCGGAGCAGGAGGCGTACCTGTAGACTTGGAAAAAGAGTTAAGCACCACGGGTTTGAGGAGAGATACATGGAAGGAGTTAGGGATCCGTAAGTTGGCCGGGAGTTTCAATTTATAGGCCACCGGGTTGATCTGACTGATGACCTCCAGAGGACCGATGAACCGAGGCCCTAACTTGTAAGAAGGTATCTTGAGTCGAACATATTTAGATGAGAGCCAGACTTTATCTCCTGGACGAAATTGTGGAGGATCCAGGCGTTTTTTGTCAGCGTGTCTTTTCATACGCTCGGATGACAGAAGGAGTGCGGACCGGGTACTCTCCCATATGGAGGAAAATTTGCTAACGAGAGATTCCACAGCCGGGTTGTCCACAGAGGTGGAGACAGGAAAAGGAATCCGAGGATGCTGACCAAAGACTACAAAAAACGGGGATTTGGAGGAGGATTCGCTCTCGTGATTATTATAAGAGAACTCGGCCCATGGTAGGAGATCCACCCAGTCAGAATGGTGGGCATTAACAAAGTGCCGGAGGTAACTGGTCAGGTTCTGATTGATCCGCTCCACTTGACCATTGGACTGTGGGTGGTAAGCGGAAGAGAAGTCCAGGGTGACGTCTAGTAGTTTACAAGTGGCTCTCCAGAAACGTGAGGTGAACTGTACCCCACGATCCGACACGATGTGGAGGGGCAGGCCATGAAGACGGAAGATGTGGCGGATAAAGTCTTTAGCCAGCTCGGGTGCAGACGGAAGGCCTGGCAGGGGAATAAAGTGAGCCATCTTGGAAAAGCGGTCAGCGACCACCCAAATGACCGTACAACCGGCAGAGATGGGGAGATCAGTTATAAAGTCCATTGCTATATGCTGCCAGGGGGCAGCAGGTACAGGAAGCGGAAGGAGGCGTCCGGCTGGCAGATGTCTCGGGACTTTGTTGCGGGCGCAGGACACACAGGCAGAAGCAAAGTCTATTATGTCCTTGTGCAGGGTAGGCCACCAATAGTGCCGGGCAATAAGCTGGAGGGTCTTTTTCTGACCGGCGTGGCCAGCTAGTTTAGACGAATGGCCCCAGTGTAGGATCTTCTCCCGATCAGGTACTGAAACAAACGTCTTACCGGGAGGGAGACGATTTAGACTCACGGGAGCCACCTGCATTACTCTGGCGGGATCGATGATATGTTTAGGTTCTTCCTCGAGATCGGACACCAGAAAGGATCGGGACAAGGCGTCTGCTTTGACGTTTTTGTCAGCCGGGCGAAAATGAAGAACAAAATCAAAGCGAGCAAAAAACAAGGACCACCGGGCTTGGCGCGGGTTAAGTCTCTGGGCATGCTGGAGGTAAGCCAAGTTCTTGTGGTCAGTGTAAATTATTACCGGATGAAGAGCCCCCTCGAGTAGGTAACGCCACTCCTCCAACGCCAGCTTGATGGCCAATAACTCTCGGTCTCCTATGGAATAGTTGCGCTCAGAAGAGGAGAAGAGTTTGGAGAAGAAGCCACAAGTTACCATTCTCCCGGAAGATGATTTTTGAGTAAGTACCGCTCCGGCTCCAGAGGAGGAGGCGTCAACTTCCAGGAAGAACTGCTTGTTGCCGTCCGGGCGATGCAGCACCGGGGCGGAAGAGAAGGCCTGTTTTAGGGAAAGAAAGGCCTCCTCTGCTTCGGGCGGCCACTCTTTGGGATTAGTACCCTTACGGGTGAGCGCGGAAATTGGGGCAGTCCGGGAAGAGAAGTGCGGGATGAAGAGGCGGTAATAGTTGGCGAAGCCCAGGAACCGTTGAATAGCCTTCAACCCCTCTGGTCGGGGCCATTTCTCGATGGCAGACAGTTTCTCAGGATCCATTTGTAGGCCGGTCTGAGAGATAATGTAGCCCAGAAACGGAAGCGAGGTCTGCTCAAAGAGGCACTTCTCATATTTAGCGGAGAGATGGTTCTGCCTGAGCCTGAGCAGGACCTGACGAACATCCCTCCGGTGAGTCTGGAGATCCGGAGAGAAGACCAAGATGTCGTCCAGGTACACCACTACGCAGGAGTAGAGAAGGTCCCGGAAGATGTCATTGACCAACTCTTGAAAGACGGCAGGAGCGTTACAGAGGCCAAAGGGCATTACCAGATATTCATAGTGGCCGTCTCGGGTGTTGAATGCTGTCTTCCATTCATCCCCCTGACGGATACGAACCAGGTTGTACGCCCCACGGAGGTCCAGTTTGGTGAAGATTCTAGCCCCCCTCAGACGATCAAATAACTCCGGAATGAGCGGAAGGGGGTACTTATTCTTCACCATGATCTGGTTAAGGCCTCTATAGTCTATACAGGGACGGAGAGAGCCGTCCTTCTTTTTGACGAAAAAGAAGCCTGCTCCCGCCGGGGAGGTAGATTTCCGGATGAATCCCCTGGCCAGATTCTCCTCAATATATTCGGACATCGACCGGGTCTCAGCAGCGGATAATGGATAAATACGCCCACGGGGAGGAGAAGTACCAGGTAACAGGTCGATAGGGCAGTCGTATGGTCTATGAGGGGGTAGTGTCTCTGCCTCCTTTTTATTAAAGACATCAGCATAAGACCAATAAGGAATCGGAAGTCCAGGTAGATTAGCTGGGGTAGGAGAAGGACGGACGGGATGAACGGGAACCAGACAGGTCTTATGGCAGCCCTGTCCCCAGCGAAGGACTTCTCCGGTCTGCCAGTCAAGAACGGGTGCATGTCTCTGGAGCCAAGGTAGGCCTAGCAAGAGGGCGTGAGAGAGTCCAGGCAGAACATGGAAGGAGATACTTTCAGAATGCAGCATTCCCACCTGCAGAGTAATGGATTCGGTGATGAGTTGGATGGGGCGTGGTAAGAGCCCCCCATCCACGGCAGCAACAGACAAGGGTACAACCAGAGGTTTGGTGGGGATGCGGTATTTCTCTACCAGGGACTGTGAAATAAGATTCCCGGCTGCTCCAGAGTCCAGTTGGGCTAGTTCGAAATAACGGTTCTCCCCGTAGACGATTGAAACTGACAACAACAGGGATGGAGAGGATTTATTCTTGTCTAGGTGGACCTCTCTGAGCGAACCTAGACACAGGCGTTTCCCGACCTCTCCGGGCAGGCACGGATCCGGTGCTCCTTACTGCCACAGTAGAAGCAGGTCCCCTCGGCACAGCGTAAGTCCTGACGGGTCTTGACCATCTTGGTCTGGTCGACCTGCATAGGCTCAGGAGGGTGTACCTGGTTAGAGACAGAAGGAGTGACGGGTTTCTGAAAAGTAGGAGCTAGACGTGGTAACCTCCTCTCACGGGTGACCTCTCTGGCACGCTCCTGGAACCGTAGGTCAATCCGGGTGGCAAGAGTTATTAAGTCATCGAGAGTGGTAGGAATGTCCCGACCGGCAAGTTCATCTTTAATACGGCCGGACAGACCCTCCCAGAAGACGGAAACCAGAGCGTCGTTATCCCAGGCCAGCTCTGAGGCAAGGGTACGGAACCGTATGGCATATTGGCCCACGGTGAGACTTTCCTGACGGAGGCGTAGCAACGATGATGCGGATGAGGTCTTCCGTCCGGGTTCGTCGAAGACTTTCCGGAAGGCCGTGAGAAAAGCAGGCAAGTTGGACACCAGGGGGTCTCCTCTCTCCCATAGAGGATTTAGCCAGGCCAGGGCCTCCCCGGTGAGATGGGACATGATGAATGCAATTTTGGCTCGGTCGGAGTTAAACTGGTGGGACAATAGTTCAAACTGCAGGGTGCACTGATTTATGAAGCCCCGAGCCTGGGCTGAGTCGCCTCCGAAGCGAGGAGGTGCAGAAAGCCGAGGTCCGGGGTAGGATATCATGGTGTTAGTGGACAGCGGAGCTGCCGGATTGCGAGACATGGCACTGGCGGAGGTTGTTGGTGGAACAGTCAGAGTGTCCAGGCGAGTATTGACATTCCGCAGGTGACCCAGGATGGACTCCTGTTGGGACCTTTGACGGGACAGTTCATGACACAGGTCCGAGAGCGAGGGAGCTTGGGTGCCACCGGGTTCCATGGCCCGA
Source organism: Phyllobates terribilis (assembly GCF_046119375.1). Classification (NCBI taxonomy): domain Eukaryota; kingdom Metazoa; phylum Chordata; class Amphibia; order Anura; family Dendrobatidae; genus Phyllobates; species Phyllobates terribilis. The sequence goes on from NW_027362761.1 coordinate 265,381,832, forward strand.
GCAAACTGTAACGGGTCTGGGAGGCGGAACCTCTGGGCTACTATACAAGGGAGCGGTCCTTGTAAGGGAGCGGGTGGCGACCAGTCAGGCAGTCACAGCAGGTGACCGGGACAGTCTCTGGGTGTACGGGCAGGAGGTCACGGCAAGTGATCAGGGCAGTCTCTGGAAGAACGTGCTGGAGGTCACGGCAAGTGACCGGGGCAGTCTCTGGAAGAACGGGCTGGAGGTCACGGCAAGTGACCGGGGCAGTCTCTAGGTAAAGGGTAGGTACGACCTGTGATGGCTGAACCTCCAGGTAGGCTAGCAAGGCAGATGGAGGATGTGTGCTCCCAGGTGAGCAAGCGAGAGTCTCTGGAATAGCAGGTGGTCACAGCACGTGACGGCGGAGCTTCCAGGTAGGCAAGCAGGCAGGTAGCGGAGAAGCGCTCCCAGGTGAGCGGGCAAGAGTCTCTGGAATAGCTGGTGGTCCCAGCACGTGACAGCGGAACCCCCGGGCAGGCAAGCAGGCAGGTAGTGGAGAAGCGCTCCCAGGTGAGCGGGCAAGAGTCTGGAATAGCTGGTGGTCACAGCACGTGACAGCGGAGCCTCCAGGCAGGCAAGCAGGCAGGTAGCGGAGAAGCGCTCCCAGGTGAGCGGGCAAGCTGGTCCATAGACAGACTGACCGGAGTTGTAAGGCAGACCGTCGGACCTCAGGCAAGCAGGCAGGTAGCTGATATGCGCTCCCAGGTGAGCGGGCAAGTTGGTCCTTAGACAGAATGACCGGAGTTGTAAGGCAGACCGTCGGACCTCAGGCAGGCAGGCAGGTAGCAGGAAATCAGGCAGGATTAGGACAGCAAGCTGGCAGGAATCTGGCAGGTAACTGGCAGGTAACTGGCAACGGGACCTGAGGGCTGAAGCAGAGTAGAACGGTGCAACAACATTGCTCGGGCACCTCCATTTTGGAGGAGGTGCCTTATATATGGTAAAGTCCTCCGGCCATTGGCCGGGGACTCCTTAGGACGGCGCGCGCGGCCCCTTTAAGAGGGAGGGAGGGCGCGCGCGCCCTAAGCACAGTGGCCGGGAAGGAGCGCGCGCTGCCAGCAGAGCGGGAGAGGGACGCCGGGCACGGAGCAGAGCGGTGAGGGGAACAGCGTCCCTGCCTAGCAGAGGGCAGGGACGCCGGCACTACAGGTTCCCTTTATCAAACTGCCTTGCGCTAAGACACTCGCTAAGGCCTTTGTCAAGGAGATTGTCAGACTACATGGTGTTCCTACTGACATTGTTTCTGATAGGGGACCTCAGTTCGTGGCTCGTTTTTGGCGTGCCTTTTGTGACAGGTTGGGAGTCCATTTGTCGTTTTCATCCGGATATCATCCTGAGTCTAATGGCCAGACAGAAAGGAAGAACCAGGATGTTGAGCAGTTCTTGCGTTGTTTTGTGGCAGACAATCAAGAGGGGTGGTCTGAGTTTCTGCCACTTGCTGAATTTGCTCTTAACAACCATACATCCTCTTCTGCTGGGTGTTCATCTTTTTTTTGTTGTTCTGGGAGACATCTGTCTTTTGGGTCATTCTCCAAATTGGTTTCGGCTGTGCCTGAGGAGGAGAGTTTTTCCGGTGATTTGGAGAGAGTTTGGACGGATGTGCATGGTAATCTTCAGGAGGCTAACAAAAAATCTAAGAGGTACTTTGATAGGAAACGGCAAGAGGTTTTGTTTGCTGTTGGTGACATGGTTTGGTTGTCCTCTAAGAATCTGCGATTGAGGATTCCTTCTAAAAAATTGGGTCCCAAGTTCGTAGGGTGCTTCAGATAGTTAACCAATCTGCTGTTAGGCTGGAGGTTCCTACGTCCTGGAGGATTAATCCGGTGTTTCATGTTTCTCTGTTGAAAAAAGCTGATGTGTCGGATGGTGACGCCTCTGCCACTGTTCCTCCGGTGGTGGAGGACGGGGAATATGAAATTTCCCACATCCTAAATTCTAGACGGTATAGAGGGAGTTTGCAGTATCTCGTCGCTTGGAAGGGTTTCGGACCTGAGGATAACTCATGGGTGAGGGCGGATGATGTTTCTGCTTCCAGACTTGTCTGAGCATTTCACAGGAGGTTTCCTGGTAAGCCTGGGCCTAGGGGATCCGGAGGATCCTCTTAGAAGAGGGGGTACTGTTACAACTCTCCTGTTAGGTTTTTTTTAGTTTGCTGGTCACATGACCAGTTTTGCCTATTTAATCCGGCTCCGCCCTCCTGGCATTGCTGGACTTCATTTGTATTTACTACTGTTGAGCTAGCTTGGTGCTCTGTTGCCGTTCTCTGTTAGTTTTGCTAGGTCTTCTGACCTCTTTACTTTTTGTTGTGTGTTTGTCTTTGACTGCTACGATTTCTGCTAGGAGGTGTCCAACTTTTCCCAGTCCCTAGTTCTTGTAGGGATTCCTCCCTCACATCTATAGGTCTTCGTACAGACTAGCCGAGGACTTTAGCGGGTCTGATCGCAGGATCAGGTTCCCCGTTACATCGTAGGGATCTAGTTTAGTTCTATTGTAGGGACAGATCTCCTGTCTTTCCTTAGTCTCTGTAGCAGATCATAACAGCAAGTGCCTACAGAGGAACCGGTAGAGCTGGAAGAGCAGCCGGCCCAAGAGGCAGAAGAGTCCACACCAGCAGTACAGGAGGATCAACCCTCTGCTAGTAGTGAGCCTGCCGTGCCCCTAGTGAGCCAAAGAGAGCGCAGACAGCTGCCCAGCTTACCCATAACACCTCCTACACCCTGTAGTGCAGAACCAGTTAGTGAGCTCCGTAGGTCCACTAGAGTCACTAGAGGTCAGATGCCCGCTCGCTGGAGAATCTAAACTAATGCACTGTGAATTTATCTGTTAACTGTTTATGGTTTATGTTTGTTGCCTGTTATTAATTATGTTTCTCAGTTACCCTGCAGATTTTTATGGACTAACAGGTTATGGACGCTGGATAACCGGAACAGTTTTGTAGATAGTTGCACCTTGGTGCCTCTTGCGAAGACGGCCGCGAAAGAGAAAACCTGTCTGGCGTGGCCTCCTTGCGGCCCAAAGTAGTTAATCTACCCTTGCAGCCACGCCCAAGGCCAACGCAAGGGGTTTGCTTTGGACAGGTCCCCTACTTCGCTTAAAGTTTCACCTTGGGTGACATGGACACCCTCTTGTTTCAAAAACTTCACCTTGGGTGATATGGACACCCGGTTGCGGACACGCCGTGACCTTTAAAGAACTAAAGCTTCTTGTAAATATGTTATTGTATTATTGTTATACCCTGTATTTATGTTTCTTTAAAAAAATGTGTTTAGTCCCGGAGTACTAAAATTCACTAGGGGGGAATGTGACACCCCAGGGGTCTGGTTGCCACAGTAATAGAGATATTATGTCTGAGAGCAAGTGGGAGGTTTCTCTGGTCAGGAGCCCTAAGCATGCAACACGGCCCACCCAGACCTGGGAGGGGAGGAATCTGCCCTTATAAACTGGGTCTGGGGCGGGATTAGTGAATGAAGCTGCAGACACAGGAAAAGATACATCAGGAGCTCTGTAGGAGCAGCAGCTGAAGGCCAGGGGCTGTGAGCAGAGATATAGTTACTAAAACCGGACACAGGAGTCCGAGGCTGTGGGGACTGATATATACCCAGCAGCAGAAACCAACCGGCAGGGGATTCCAGGTCCTCTGGCCATAGAAGCCTGGAGGCTCAGTCACAAAGAAGGGACCAGCGCCGCCATCCAGGAGCGGAGGCTAACAGAAGGCCCCAAGTCACCAGCCATACGGGTGAGCACCACACGGTATACTCAGGGACGTGGGCTACTTGTAACCGCTGACAGCAAGGTAGCCAGGAAGAGTGCAGATAAACGGGGAGGCCTACAACTCCACCTGGCCAGGGGAACTCCTGCTTGCTCGCAGACTGACCAGGCCCCTTATACTAGCCAGTACTCCCGGGAGGGTCTGCCTTGTACCATCAGTAAAGACCCTGAACTGCACCTCACGTCTCTGTAATTCCTTGCTGCACCAGCACCATTAGCACTGGGACCCTCACACCATCACTCCCATCATCTCTCACATTAGCTGCCCTGAGGCAATACTTCTCCCGTGGGGAGTTATCCCATACTCGGCTGCGCAAACAACATCAGCCTCAGCGGTCGGCAGCGCAGCGGCGGTCCCCACTGACCGCAATCCACGGGTGGCGTAGTCGGACATTTGCTATACATTAAGACTGCCACTGGTTTGACCACCCTGGGCACGGACCGGGTCACCGCCACACGGAGACTACAACCCCCAGCATTCTACAACAGGCCCGGTTCCGGGTTCCCCTGCACAACACAGGCCCAGGGGGCGCGTCATATGTATGCAAGACTTTCTTCCGTTCCTACAGCGGAGAATGACACCATGCCGTCTTCATCTGGTATCCAGTGCTGACGATCACGTGGACTGCTTACTTTCATCACACCAGACTTCTTTACCATCATCTGCATGGCTCGGCCATTTCTCCCAATAAGCTTTCTTACCAGAGCCTGAGGCACCCGGATGACCTCTTCATGCAGACTTTGAGCTTTTCTCATAAGCTCCAGTTGTCTAACGGCTTGTTCCATCTTCAACCGGAGAAACCGCTTCGTGCGAATACAGCGCCAGTGCATGTCACTTAGGATAGCCACCCTCTTCACTGTGACTTCGGTTGTGGACAGGACCAGCAGCTGTTTAGCTTCTGAGGTCGAGTACACCTTACAGGCTCCCACGGCCTTCTTAAACTCTTCATGCACGGACTCACTTGTGCATTCTTCTCTCAAATCCTCGGGTACATCTACAAGGCACTTGTACCGAGAGGTTTCTGTCTCACCAGTGGTCTCCAAACGATCATCTAGCTCAGGTTTCAGGGGCAACTGACTTTCAGCTTCTTCACCCTGTATGCTTCCCCTGAGCTGACTCACAGCTACAAATTCAAGAATTTTCGTCTTGACCACTTCCATCTCATACTTATCTTCTATTAACACACTCTTAGCTCTCCTCAGGTCCACCTTCTCATGGTATAAAGGAGTAAGTGCAACTTTTTTTGCTTTTCCTTCTCCAAGGAGGCCTCGTTCACTGAGTGATACTTTGCCAGGCGACCTTTGAGCTCGAAAACTTCTTCCTCTAGCTCAGCTACTCGCCTCTCAGCAGCCCATCTCTGAAGCTCTTCCTGCTTCAACTGCTCCTTTAACAGTAGAGTTCTCTCAGACCTCTCTGTCTCCCATGCGCCCACTCGGCTCTCAACAGCCAGTCTCTCAAGCTTCTCTTGCTTCAAATGGACTTGTAGCAACTCCTTGAGCTCCTTGATCTCGGCTCCTACATCCACCGAATCATCCGAGCTCGCATTATTCGAGTAGGTATTTGTTTCATACCTCCCATCTCCAGTGGCCAACTCCTGGCCCTGGTCTGTGGCTTCTCCGATAGACTCCTCCATCTTTTCCCGCTCAGCTTCCATCTTGCTGATTCTTTCCTTAAGTCATGTCTCTGACCTCTGGGGATTATCACAGAACGTCTTCAGCTCCTTCACCTGAGCTTCCAGGCCTAGGGTCTTTCTGTGGAGATCACCATTTTCATCACGGGTGTCCTGCAGAGTGGTCTCAACCACTTGGCGCTTGTGCTCTGCATCCTCTAGTTTTTCTTTAACCCTGAGGAGATCCTCATAGTCTCTCTTAATTTGTTGCAGTTCTCCACTGCGTTCACCATATTCCTTCTTGGATTCACACAGCTCCCGGTTGAACTGTTCGCGCAGTCGTTCTAGGTTTTGTTCACGCCCAGAAACTTCATCCTGCAGCGCCTCCTTCTCAAGCTTCAACTGCAAAACCTCCTCCTTGGTTTTGCGGCGGTCCTCCTTAATTTCCTGGAACATTTCCTTCCATTGGTTAATTTCCTCGTTGCTTCCCTCCAGGTCACGCTGTAAGTTCCTCACAACCTGGTATATTTTCTGCCGTTCAGACTCCAGGCTCCGCTGGTCTGAGGATACGTTCTCCAGGTTTTCCCATAGTTGCTGCACATCACTCTGACACTGCTGCCTGATAGGCTCCAGCTTTGGGTCATGACTGGCCACCTCCTCTTTCAGGGCTGTCAGATCCTGATCCTTCTGTCTCAGTACTGTACCGGAGGTTGCTACTGGCAACGTCAACTCCTCTTCTGCCTCTAAAGGAGGATCCACACTTGAAACAAAGGCACACAGTACTACATTTTCTTTATTTTCACTTGCAGCAAAGACTACAGGAGCAACCTTTTTGTGGCCCTTGCTCCATCGACGACGAGAGAGGGACTGTCTCCACTCGTCTAGCCCCTCCAGACTGGACTCTCTTTCTACTTTCATAGTGTCACCATCAGTTGTGGGGTCTGTGTCCCTCCCCATGGTTTTGTGGACTAACAGGTCACCTCCCACTTTGACGTCAACCCCTTCTACTGGAGCTACCCCATTATCAACGGTCAAATTGTCGTTTTTAGGCGGTACCAACCCACAACCAGTAACAAATTTTGGTTTTCTATACTCCATGCTCTTTTGAAAATCCGCCCCCTTTTGAGACTCCGCCCACTTTTGGGCACCCACACCTGTAGGGGGATTTTTACAACAAAAATCAGCAATAGTTTTAGGACTCAGTTCACAACATCTATTACCACCTCCCCGGGCACTCTGGGACAATACTGGTGCCCCCGGAGAGTTCACAGAATGGTCCACTGCCGCCATTCTATACGGTGCCCACAGCTCCTGCCGTTCCTGCACCATGTCCTGCAGACGTTTCTCAAATACCTGCTGCGATTTTAACCGGCACTTTAATTGCTCAATAGCTTCAGTTTCATTTGCTGCTCCGTTCACAGCCATCGCGGTATACTAGTCACACTAGACACTTCACACCACTCTCCCTGGAAAAATTTTCGTGGCCCCGCCGAGCCACAGCGAACCAGGTTTGAGTGCGAGGACAATTTTCGTAACCCCGCCGAGTTACAGCAAACCAGGTTTGAGTGCGAGGACAATTTTTGTAACCCTGCCGAGTTACAGCCAGATGCTTTAATATTCGTGACCCCGCCGAGCCACAGCAAGATGCTTGTATCCACACTCGTCGTCCTGTGCCGTTACCCCTAGCAACCAGGCTGAAGTTGCCCCTAGCAACCGGGCTGCAGTTGCCCCTAGCAACCGGGCTGCAGTTGCCCCTAGCAACTGGCCTGCAGTTGCCCGCATTCTCCAACCACTTGTAAGGCAGCGCTAGTCATCATGCTGGTGGACACTCGCTGCACCGGGTCAATTAAAGCACACCAGCCACGTTTTCCGGTATTTCACAATCCAGCAGTTTATTACTCTTCATAACTGCTTATAACCGAGTCCAACTCAGTGGCTCACCGACATATTACACATATAGTGTCCAGGAGCCTTTCAAGTGGCAGACAGGCCCACTTGGCTCCAGTTACAGCCTTCAGCAAAGTCACTTATATCAATGTCCATATAACGCAGTGTTTTACCTTTGCCGGGTTTTAGCTGCTTCAGTCAGATTTGTTCTGCCACCGCTGTGGCTTTACAGCTTCCTAGATGGGGGTCTCCAGCCCTCGTACCTTCATCCAGCCTCTGCCTTCCAGGACTCTTGTCTTCCAAGCCTCTTGCCCTCCAAGACTACTGGCATCGCTTACACATAAGGATCCAGCCTCTGCCTTTCAGGCTTCACCAGGCTTCACTAGGCCTCACTAGGCCTCACACTCTTGTGGTGTTCCACACAGGGAACAGGCCTCACGCCTTTCACACCCTGTCTCCAAACTATCAGGGTTTATATATCTTCCAGTGCGCACACAGGACCTGTCCTGATGTCACAGTCATGTGATCAGACCTTCTGTGTGCACAGGACCTGTGCTGATGTCACAGTCATGTGATCAGACCTTCTGTGTGCACAGGACCTGTGCTGATGTCATAGTCATGTGACCAGTCACCTGAGGGGGAGGTACATGGTCAGCCAAAACACACCCTGGACCATTACAGTAATGCCGCAAGCCGCTGAATTACAGTAGCAATTATCTATCAAAGACCTGACCACAAAACAATAGATATGTCTATATACAGATATTATTCATATAATGATTAATACTGTCAGTCTTTACTGTTATAGCTTATATCACCATGACAGTTGCAGTATGTCTCTATCAATATCACCTATATCACCATGCCAAGTTGCAGAGGGACATCCTCAAGATGTTAATGGCACAAATGTGACCCGGTATATACACATATATGCATTTCATGAGGTAGTGCTACCTAAGCTAATCTAGTTGGTGCATAGTAGTAAAGTGTATATTGTATCAAGCCTAGTGTGTGACTAGCACCTATTCATGTCACATATTGCTAAGCACCTAAGTAGTGAGGATATGGTATCAGACTAGAATTGGCATAGTATAAATAAGCCCAACATGGTGAGGAAGAAAATGATCAAAATCTTAATACCTGGTGGTCCGTCGTTCTGTGTGTTGCATTCCGACCCCGACGCGTTTTTCAGAACTATCACTTTGCTTGGACAGTTAAACAGCAGCAGAATTTATGCTACATGTGAACAGAGTCTAAATTTCCAAGCAAAGTGGATGTGATTTTGTGAAAACTCTGCCCTCGGTGTATCTAAAGACACTGCTGAACTCTTTTGTTTTGGTGCTTTTTCAGTCCTTGTGGAGCCTGAAAAATCAGCAAGGGAAAAAAAAAACTACGTTGCAGAATCAAAGCTTTTCTGTACTATTAAAAAAGCATTTAAAACGCGGATTCATATCTACACCAAAATCCATCAAATATGGGGGAAAACACATAAAAGAAACCCAGCAAACTCTCAAGAGAAGATTGTTATTGCGTCGTATGGTGCAGATGTGGCGCCCCTGAGGGTTCAGTCGCCACAGAGGTATTACATCTCATCCAGAGGTGTGGTACCTCACTCTCAGGTAAGGAAGGAGTATAGCTCAGGACCCTAACACCTGCATTCATTACACCACATTTCCGGGGGACAGGGCGAGATTGCTCCTACGGGAGAGTATAGTCCCTGGTCCCTGGCTGGAGTGGGGGGGGACCACCTAGAGAGGGGGAGCCATGTAGTGGATGGGGTGGAGGAAGTAGATCCTGGGAACACATGACGGAGAGAGTATAAATAGGAAACCATCTTAGATCAGAGTGAGTTCAGTCAGAGGAGCAGAAGTGACAGGAGCCGAGGCTCTGCATGAGCTCTGCTCCAGAGGCGGGCCTAGCCAGTGAGGCCCAAGTCTGAGAGGAGTGGGAGCAGGAAAGGCTCCAGGAGTAGAAGAGAAGGGATCCTAGGGGTACGGGCAGCGCTGGAGGCCACCCGTACGCCCGAATCTACAAGACAGTGGAAGGATCAAGCCGCAGAGGGGACCGGCCCCTCAACTAGCACGGATATTTTAAGTCCATCTAGCAACCGGAGGTGGCTGTACTTTCAGGGTGCAGTTGCCCACTACCACAGTTAACAATCGCCAAAAAGGTGGCCACATAGGGCCCAGGGGACTGCAGGTCGCTCACCAAGACCCGAGGCCACCGGCATGGGACACTGACTGTGAGGCGCAGGGCAGGAGGGTGAGAGCCAGCGCAAGAAGACGGCTAAGGAAGGCACATAGAAAGGGGTCCTGTTAAGTGCTTTGGAAATACCTGAGGGTGGACTGAACCCCACTCTGAGTAAGCGCAGAACGACGTGGGAAGTTATGATCTGCAGTTATAACTTGGAAAGCAACAACTGTGAGTAAAGACCCTGGGACTGCACTATACTGACTCTGTGGTTATTACTGACACCCTGCACAACCACCATCATCCACACACACTGCCCTGAAGCTAACTCTTCCTGTGGGGAGTTATACCACCCTTGCTGCAATACCACCAGCTTCAGAGGACTGTTCCGCAGCGGCAGTCTCCATTGGCCGCATTCCACAGGTGGCATAGTCGGACGTTATAAAAACCCATATATACAAATTACCCTTGGATTGACCGCCCTGGGTCACGGACCGGGTCACCGCCACAGTGACTTCAACCCCCAGCATCTACCAGCCCGGCACCGGGTACCCCACGGACCAGGGGGCGCGTCACAGACACCTGTAGAAAAAATGCAGAAAAAAAAGCAGTAGAAAAAACACAGCATTTACGCTGTGTTACATTTTTATTACTATTTATGGGTTTAATAGAGAAAAAATATCAATCACGCCATTTTCTTATACCATTTACCGATGTCTGTAAATAATCTGATTGCTATATTGTGCAGGTCGTTACGATTACAGGGACACCAAATACGTCTGTGTTATTTGCTGATTTGTGACGTCCTATTCAAATCAATAGGAGGTAGATGTACAGTACCCTGCCGCGGCCACTATCAGAAGATGGAGCAGCTTCGCAATTGAGCAGTTCCGACCACCACCGAGAGCAGCTGATCCTAAGGATAGGTCATCAATGATAAAGTAGTGGACAACATTTTAAGAACTTTACTGGGTGATGAATTCCTAAATGTTTTATTAGTCTGTATGGAACAATTTCACATTATTGTTTTTTTACTTACATTCTATATCAACTACATATTATAAACAGCATGTTATGTCACTTTATATATACAGTAAAATATAAAGGATCTTAAAAAATTAATTGGTAAACTTATACTTTCATTAAAGGGAGACTATCAGTCTGAATTGACAATATAAAGCACATAGGCCCTAATTCATCAGAGTAATTTAGCCAGAAATTTTGCAAAAACAAGAACAAAAAAAATTAGTGATCAATATAGACACCTTTCTTTATGATGACACTCAACAGCCTTCCATCCATAGATTCTGTCAGTTGCTTGATCTGTTTTCGATCAACATTGCGTGCAGCAGCCACCACAGCCTCCCAGACACTGTTCCGAGAGGTGTACTGTTTTCCCTCCCTGTAGATCTCACATTTTATGATGGACCTCAGGTTCTCTATGGGGATCAGATCAGGTGAACAGCCACACTGTGGAGTAGTTGGATGCATGTGATGGAGCATTGCCCTGCATGAAAATCATGTTTTTCTTGAACGATACCGACTTTTTCCTGTACCACTGCTTGAAGAAGTTGTCTTTCAGAAACTGGCAGTAGGTCTGGGAGTTGAGCTTCACTCCCTCCTCAACCCGAAAAGGTCCCACAAGTTCATCTTTGATGATAACAGTCCATACCAGTACCCCACCTCCACCTTGCTGGCGTCTGAGTCGGAGTGGAGCTCTCTGCCCTTTACTGATCCAGCCTCTGGCCCATCCATCTGGCCCATCAAGAGTCACTCTCATTTCATCAGTCCATAAAACCTTTGAAAAATCAGTCTTAAGATATTTCTTGGCCCATTCTTGACATTTTATCTTATGTTTCTTGTTCAAAGGTGGTCGTTTTTCAGCCTTCCTTACCTTGGGCATGTCCCTGAGTATCGCACACCTTGTGCTTTTTGTTACTCCAGTAACATTGCAGCTTTGAAATATGGCAAAACTGGTGGCGAATGGCATCTTGGCAGCTTCACTCTTGATTTTCCTCAATTCATGGGCAGTTGTTTTGCGCCTTTTTTGGCCAACATGCTTCTTGCGACCCTGTTGGCTATTTGCCATGAAACGCTTGATTGTTCGGTGATCACGCTTCAAAAGTTTGGAAATTTCAAGACTGCTGCATCCCTCTGCAAGACATCTCACAATTTTGGACTTATCAGAGCCCGTCAAATCTCTCTTCTGACCCATTTTGTCAAAAGGAAAGGAAGTTGCCTAATAATTAAGCACACCTTATATAGGGTGTTGATGTCATTAGTCAACACCCCTCCTCATTACAGAGATGCACATCACCAGATTTACTTAATTGGGAGTTGGCTCTCAAGCCTATGCAGCTTGGACTAGGACAACATGTATAAAAAGTATCATGTGATCAAAATACTCATTTGCCTAATAATTCTGCACAGTGTAGTCTGGATTCTGGATATTGCTGGATCTTCAAAGTATATGTCTTCTGAAAGGCCCGAGCATTTCAGAGCTTATGGTTTAGGCAGCATCAATCAATTGCCTGCTTTAAACTTTCAATTCCTGCAAGGTGAAGTTTAAAGTTGACAAGGTGAGATTTTTACAGCGGCTACATACCCTGTGTGCTTAATTTTTACTGTCATTTTGGGCTGACACGCTCCCTTTAAATACTATGGAAAAGTGATTACAATTCAGGATCGTGCACAATCATTTTTAAATTGTACAGCGGATATATAAAATCACAGACCAGTTGCTACAAATGCAGTGGACTGCTCATTTTTGTGCAATACGAGAAAATATCCAGTATGTTAGCCATCCTGCATTATGTAAAATGGATTCTTGTATATACGTGTGTGTGTGTGTGTGTGTGTGTGTGTATATATATATATATATGTGTATATATATATATATATATATATATATATATATAATTAAAAAAACTTATACAATAAACTATATTTTTTTTCATGTCATACATCCTGGCATTACCTCAGGTGTAAAACCACAAGAAACTATTTGAACCCTTACATAAAATATCCATTGTAATTAGCAGGAGGACCTCTTCATGAACTAAGAAATTGCTGCTGGCATATTACCCCTTGACCAGAGGACCCTGCAGTTCCTCGACAATTTGTGACAATTTGTTTTCTTTCTAGAGTCAAATGTCCACACACTCTTCTAACCCCAAATGAAAACCCTCTTGGGTCCCATAAAAAACTTGTCTGTGAAAATAAAACTGACTCCCCAGACTACCTCTGTGTGTGTTCTCTTTTACTGGCCTATTAGCTTATTAAAACAGGGCTCCCCTCTCGCTGCCCCCTCCCTTCTGTTGGACATGAGTATCCATTAGGCAGCTGTTGACAGTTGTTAGACCTATCAGCAGCTCTGGAGAGCCTGTTTGTTCTGGGGAGGTAGATGTAAGACACCTAGTAAATGCCATGGCCTGTGGTTTGATGTGTAACTTGGGTGGGAAGCAGACCAGGGACAGGGGGGACCCGAGGTGGACATTGCAGTCCGAGGTCTTGGAAGTGTTTCTGGATGTGGCTGTTTGATATTAGTAAAGTGATTCCCTTGGTGCACATTGTACAACACTCTAGGTCAGGGGTTTGTTCCAATTCATCTTTTTAGTTATTGTGTGCCTATACGGAACTGCACTCCATGACTGTGGTACTTCATTAACATGACAGAACGTTTCTTAGCGTTGGGCAAACCACAGAAGTTATAATAGAAGATGCACAAGTTCCTCAGTATACATGTTCTTTTATCATTCCATGCTCAACATAAACAAGGACACTTCCTTTATTTATTCCCTTCCTACCGATGCCAATTTTCATTTTTGCTTTTACCTCCTCTTCTTCCATGAGCCATAACTTTTCTTTTTCCATTGACAGAGCTGTATCAGGGCTTAATTTTGTTGGACAAGTTGTAGTTTTGACTATCACCATTGATTTCACCATATAATGTACTGAAAAATGGGGGGGGGGGGGTGGAATCAAAGTGAAATGTTGAAAAAAAAAAAAACACAATTCTGTCCTTTTTTTTTTGATTTCGCCTACATAAGTTTCAATGTGCATCAAAAATGACATGATTTTTCAGGTCAGTACAATTTCAGTACTACTTATGTAGTATTTTCTTTATATTTTGGAAATTTTAAAAAAAATTCTTATTTTCTTGGTGAAAAAAATTGTTTGTGTTACCATACCCTTTTTCTTTTTCGTTGATGGAGCGGTATGATAACTTCTTTTTTGCATGGTGAGCTGTAGTTTTTATAAATACCAATTTTTCATCAATGTTTTAATTCATTTTGATGTTTTGATTATTTGACAGCATGCATGATAGATTAATTTTGTATGTTGATAGATGGGATAAGGCTGTACCAAACATGTTTATTTTTAATAGTTCCAAAGGAAACTTTTCAGATTGGGAAAAGGGAGTTATTAAAATGATTTTTTTGTTGTTATTATTATTATTATTATTATTATTAATAATATATATATTTTTCAAATAATTTTTTTCTTATTTTTGTTAATCTATCTTTTTATTTATTTATAGGTCCCTGACCCTGTCCCCATCTACCCTATTGTCTCTAGCAACAATTCCTGCACAAGGGTGCTTGAACCTATGTATAGAATTCACTTTAGCTAAGGATACTGGGATACACATATTTAGCTATAACTAGAAAGAGGATTATTTTGGCATATAAAGATTGGGGAGCCTAGTGGATAGTGAGAGATTGCTCTAGATCAAAGATGTTAAAGTCAAATACACAGAGGGCCAAAATTAAAAAACCTGGACAAATTCATGGACTACCTTGATATATATTAACAAAAATGTCTACAATTGAGGAAATTTTTCCTTATTATCAAATATAATGATAAACCATTTCCTATGGAAACAAACTTAAAGGGGTTGTCCCACGAACAAAGTACATTTTAATTAATAGATCTTAGAATAAAATCAACACAATCACAAATTGAGCATACTGAAATAATCTATAATATAACCGGGGATGCGTGTCACTGTCTGAAGCCTTTATAGACTGTGCATGCGCGATGCGCAGTCTGGCTCCAGACAGAAGCACGCATCCAGCTGTTACAGGTAAGAGGAGTGTATGGCGCCGGAGATCGTGGTATGCGTAGGCACTGAATGCATACCGCTATCTCCGGCGCCATACTTAAATACTTACCTGACCGGGAGGAGCGTTGCCACGGCGCCTCTCTTTGCCAGAGACCGGGGCAGGAGTGAGGCGTCGGATTGGCACATGCGCTACATTTGCAGTGTGTCTTCAGCAAAATGGCGCCGGACAGTGCGGTGCTCCGGTGCCGGACTCCTCCCCCGGCCTCCGGCAGAACAGGACACGGCAGCGCTGGAGCACAGGGAAGAAAGGTGAGTATAAGTGTTTATTTTTTTGTATGTGTGTACAGCATGAAAGGGATGAGGGGGCCACACATACCAGGATTGTGGGATGAGGGGTACCACACATACCAGGATTGGGGGGTGAGGGGAACATGCATACCAGGATGGGGGTGAGGGGTACCACACATACCAGGATTGGGGGGTGAGGGGTATCACACATACCAGGATTGGGGGGTGAGGGGACCATGCATACCAGGATTGGGGGGTGAGGGGTACCATGCCTACCAGGATTGGGGGGTGAGTTGACCATGCATTCCAGGATTGGAGTGTGAGGGGACCATGCATACCAGGATTGGGGGGTGAGGGGTACCACACATACCAGGATTGGGGGGTGAGGAGACCATGCATACCAGGATGAGGGGTACCATTCATACCAGGATTGGGGGGTGAGGGGACCATGCATACCAGGATTGGGGGGTGAGGGGTGCCATGCATACCAGAATAGGGATGAGGGGCACCATACATACCAGGATAGGAATGCGGGGCACCATGCATACCAGGATGAGGGATAGGGTGCCATGCATACCAGGATGAGGGGTACCATGCATACCAGGATAAGGATTAGGGGTGCCATGCATACTAGGATGAGGGATTGGGTGCAATGCATACCAGGTTTCTGGGATGAGGAGGTCATTCACACCAGAATTGGGATGAATGGTGCCCTGCATACCAGGGTGAGGGGTACCATGCATACCAGAATATGGACGAGGGGTACCATACATACCAGGATAGGGATGAGGGGTAGCATGTATACCAGGATTGGGGATGAGGGCCCATGCATACCAGGATAGGGATGAGGATTGCCATGCATACCAGGATGGGGGTGAGGGAGCCATACATACCAGGATTGGGGATGACGGAGCCATGCATACTAGGATTGGGGATGAGGGGTGCCATGAATACCATGATTGGGGATAAAGGGTGCCATGTATACCAGGATTGGGGATGAGGTTTACCATGTATACCAGGATTGGGGATGAGGGGTGCCATGCATACCAGGATTGGGGATGAGGGCGCCATGCATACCAGGATTGGGGATGAAGGGTGCCATGCATACCGGGATTGGGGATGAGGGATGCCATACATACCAGGATTGGGGATGAGGGAGCCATGGATGCCAGGATTGGGGATGAGGGGTGCCATGCATACCAGGATTGGGGATGAGGGGTGCCATGCATACCAGGATTGGGGATGAGGGAGCCATGCATACCAGGATTGGGGATGAGGGAGCAATGCATACCAGGATTGGGGATGAGGGAACCATGCATACCAGGATTGGGGATGAGGGGTGCCATGCATACCAGGATTGGGGATGAGGGAGCCATGCATACCGGGATTGGGGATAAGGGAGCCATGCATACCGGGATGGAGGATGAGTGAGCCATGCATACCGGGATTGGGGATGAGGGTTGCCATGCATACCGGGATTGGGGATGAGGGGTGCCATGCATACTGGGATTGGGGGTGAGCGGTGCCATGCATACCGGGATTGGGGTTGAGGGGTGCCATGTATACCGGGATGAGGGATACCACACATACCAGTATAGGGATGAGGAGTACCATGCATACCAGGATTGAGGGGTGAGGGGTGCCATGCATACCAGAATAGGGATGAGGTGTACCATGCATACCAGGATAGGAATGCGGGGCACCATGCATATCAGGATGAGGGATGGGGTGCCAATTCATACCAGGATGAGGGGTACCATTCATACCAGGATAAGGATGAGGGGTGTCATGCATACTAGGATGAGGGATTGGGTGCCATGCATACCAGGTTTCTGGGATGAGGAGGTCATACATACCAGATTTGGGATGAGGGGTGCCATGCATACCAGGATGAGGGGTACCATACATACCATAATAGGGATGAGGGGTGGCATGTATACCAGGATTGGGGATGAGGGGCCCATGCATACCAGGATAGGGATTAGGAGTGCCATGCATACCAGGATGGGGGTGAGGGAGCCATACATACCAGGATTGGGGATGACGGAGCCATGCATACCAGGATTGGGGATGAGGGGTGCCATGCATACCAAGATTCGGGGTGAGGGGTGCCATGCATACCAGGATTAGGGGTGAGGGGTGCCATGCATACCAGGATAGGGATGAGGGGTGCCATGCATACCAAGATTCGGGGTGAGGGGTGCCATGCATACCAGGATTGGGGGTGAGGGGTGCCATGCATACCAGGATAGGGATGAGGGGTGCCATGCATACCAGGATAAGATGTTGGGGACAGGATGGGGGCAGCACAAATACCAGGAGGGAGGCAGCACATACCAGCATGGGAATCCATATACCAATAAAAATGCTCGCCACCCGGGCGTAGAACGGGTTCAATAGCTAGTATAATATGTTATGTAAGGGCAGTAAAAGCATATGGCCCAGTGGCCTAATTTAAATATGTAACAACAAAGGATAAAAACCTTGAATAATACAGATATTAAAGTATGATGTCAACAAAAGTGACAGCTAAACACAGTAAGATAGCCCCACAGTGAATTTCTCCACAGTGCTCTCCACATGGACAGTATGATGACCCTACTGAAACTCCCTCTCTTCCCCCTCAGCAAAGTATGGTAACTCCATCACAGTATGATTCCCACAGAGCCCTCCACACAGTACAATGGGCCCCACATAGTCCTCCATACAGTATAATGGCCCCACCTAGTCCTCCAAACAGTATAATGGCCCCACGTAGTCCTCCATACAGTATAATGGGCCCCACATAGTCCTCCATACAGTATAATGGGCCCTTCATTGCCTTCCATACACTATAATGGCCCCTCATAGTCCTCCATACAGTATAATGGGTCCTGTATTGCCTTCCATACAGTATAATGGCCCCACATAGTCCTCCATGGGGCCTGCATTGCCTTCCATACACTATAATGGCCCCTCATAGTCCTCCATACAGTATAATGGGGCCTGCATTGCCTTTCATACAGTTTAATTGCCCCATGTAGTGCTCCATATGGTATAATTTGCCCTGCATTGCCTTTCATACAGTATAATAGCCCCACATAGTCCTCCATACAGTATAATGGCTCCACATTAAAAAAAATTAATAAATACTCACTTCTCTCCAGTCCCCCTCTGCTCTGGGATCAGAAGTGAGTGCTCTAAACCTCTGCACTGCTCAGCACAGCAGGTGCATTGTTGTAGTGATGCCATCACACTCACTGTGCTGAGATGTCAGATGCAGAAGGAGAATGATGGTGGAGGGAGCATCAGCAGGATGTACATACAGTTGAATGTGCGATGCTGAGTGGGAGGCCCGAATTTGAAATGCCGAATAAATTCGCTCAACACTATTTGCAATGCTCTTTCTACCACTGAGCCAAGTGATTGGCTGTAGAGGGGCAGGACGTAAGTAGGCATATACGGCTTATTTTTCAATTTAAATTACAATCAGCTGTGGCTCTATTTTTATTGAAAGCGGACAACTCATTTAAGGATCACTGGCATCCATGAATTGCTGCTGTAGTTGTAGCTGGTGTAGCCACAGTAAGGGTGTGACAGAGACTGTCATGTACCTGCCCCTGAAGACAACAATTGTAAAATGACATGTGGTTTCATTGTGGTTTAAGATGTTATGTAAAATGTGAAATACATAGAATGTTATAAGTACTGATGCTGCTGTGTGGATACTGTATTGGTAATAATGCGTAAGGTAACTCTGTACACCCAGCTCAAGTTTAGGGAGCGAATAAGATATAAGTTAGTATTTAGAAAAAAAAAAACAGGCAATGTGAACTGAGGTCTAAGATGGTAGACATGCAAGAAATAGGAGCATGTTCACACTAGCAAAAAAGAAACAAAAAAAAAGTATACAAGCCGTCCCACATTCTGTGCAATTTAAGGGTGTGGCATCCCCTTTGTTGAGCTGACTGGTATATATGTAGCTTACCACGGGCCTGGGTGGTCTGGAGTTGGGACCCGGTCCTATTTGTCTACCCTTTTATATGCATTACTTCAACTTTGATATACAGTAAGGTTTTTAATATAGGTAGTATAGGTACCGTCCCAATTTAGGGTCACCTTGCCGCTGGTGGGACGGCTTGTATACTTTTTTTGATCAAAAATAGTTCACTAAGTACCCTATATTTATTATGCAACTTTGCTTTACATTTATATATAATGATGGTAGGGTATGAGATATATTTTTGTCTTTTGTCTTTTGTAGGTTAAGTTAGTATTTAGGTAGAGATAGATAGGAACTTTAGGACCCAGAGTAGTTACAGAGAGATTAAGAAAGGCAGTGGTGGGCCGGTTAGTGTGTTAGTATAAGTATTGTTAGTATAGTGTCAATGTAGGAAATTAATGCAAGCTGTGCGCTGGAATGTAGGTGAAAGGTTAGATTGTCTCAGCAACAGACTGCAGGAACAGATACAGTTAAATGTTTGGGACCAGCCCAGCATGGGAGAGGTGAAGGGCAAGCAAAAAGAGGAAGCTTTTTCTGGCTTTAGTCAGACAATGTTAGTATGTGAGTTTCTTGTCAAATTCAGCTTGAAGTGGCAGTGGGCTGGAGGCATGAGGAGCACATAGCATTCTGACAGCATGAGGTCGTACCAAATTTCCTGCGGGCATTCCTGTAATGTACGGGGCCTATGGCCCAAAATAGGCACTGAGAAGTGTGTCTTATTCCCTTTCTATATAGAGGAAGCTGAATTGGGAAACGCGTGAGGGAAATGTAGCGGATCTTGGGAGTGCTGTGTGACCGGACAAGGAATCCCTGGGGCTGACAAGGGGATCAAGCATAGGGATTGTCCAAGCTGAAAATAATCAGAGGCTTGAAATGTACTGTGTTTATGAAACTGGAACTGGAGGGTGCTGTGCCCAATACTATGTGGTAAAGACTGTTGTATCTGAACTATCCAGCAAAGTTGAACTTGTTATAATGAACTGGGTGTCCTCTGATATGTGATATGTTTGTGGCTGAACCAGGACCAAAGGATGTGGATGCAGAGCGGCCTCTGGCCTGAAAGTGAGTACACTGCATTGTACACAGCACAGCATTGATGGACTAGGACATTGTTTATTTGTGGGGTACCAGGGTGTGGAGAAGCAGCATCTTGCCCATAGATACTGCCTTGGGAACCTTACACCACACACCCCATACTGACTGACAGCAGCTCAGCATTAGGTCTGGCTGTCAGTCAGTGCCAGGGCGTGGCTACAGCCGCTGCTCTCTATACACAGAGCGGTGACTGAACCATCGCCGATCTAAGTGCTGGCACAAGGCAGGTCTAGAAAGCTTTTAACCTGCAGATTAATAGCGATTTTTCATGTGACAGGTTCACTTTAATGAAAAATTAATGTTCATACAAGACGACTTTTTCAATTTTCAGAACACATTTAATTTTACTGATGCCAGGTACAGTAGATGGCAGAAGATGTAATTCTACATTACGAGAACTAAATAAATATGTTAGGTATTATGGTACCAAAATAGCTATATACACTTTCTGCTGAAAAATGAAAAGAAAAATGCCGTTCACCAGTGTCAGATATGTCTTTTCAATCATGATGTCATTACCTGCCTTCTGCTTAATTCCTTGCCTTGTTTGACACCCGGAAACTTGACATCAGGCATTTGCATGTTCAGCTCAATGTAATAAATAAACACAAGTTTCCTTTGGAACTATTAAAAGTATAATCCTTTGAACACCTTTGCGCGTTAATAACCCATCCTACGCACTTAATCCTTTTGCTGACATCTTGTCCCTAGGGGCATTATGACAGTTTTTTGGCAATTATTTTCGCTACACTTTTTGTTCCTGGGACTATGCTAATCAGCAGTGGTACAGCTTGTCCTTTCAGGCCCCTGATCGAAGATCATATTTAATCCTTTCCAAGCTGCAGGGCCACCATATTTACCATCAATTCTGAGAGTTAGGTGTGAACTTTTTTTTTTCCCCACCATAGAACAGAACTCATTACCATAATTGGTTAATTAGTCTTCATTTTGTTACTGTCAGTTAGTATTAGTCCACTGATACATTAATAAAAGTAATAGATGAGTATATAAATCTTTGATTGGTGTCCATAATAGCAAGTGTATTTGGTTAGTTTACCCTTTAGTAGTATTGTCTTTGTCTTTTCCATTCAACACCTCCTGGTTAAGCTTTCTAATTAAAGGTGTTATATTTTGCCAACAATAATGAATCTTAAAGACATTACTAATATTATTTCTGCCAGTGTGAACAAGTCTCAACAGGTCCAGAAACATACAAACGCTGCATGCCCACTATGCGTTTTTCAAGAGTTTTTGCCGCGGAATTTCCGCAGCGAAAACACTTAAAAAACGCTTGGTAATACGTGCCCCATGGTCCCCAATGATAATCCGCATGTGCTGTGCACATGCTGCGGAAATTTCCGCTGCGGATTATCATTGCGGAAAAATACGCAGCATGTCCATTAATTTTGCGGACATGCAGTGTAATTGCCGCCATTGACTTGCATTGAATCGCATAATATCCGTATGAGCACATGTGCACAATCAGATATTATGCGATTCAATATGCGGATGGTACCTGGGTCTGGAGAAGAGGAGACTCTCATCCAGACCCAGGTACCATAGAACCTGTTAAAAAAAGAATTTAAAATAAAAAATAAAGATTATACTTACCTTCCGATGGCCCCCGGTGTTTTCTCCGCTATGTCCGGTCTGTTGTATGGGTCGCGGTGGTGTGAAAGGACCTGCCATGACGTCATTTAGTCATGTGACAGGTCACGCGACCGCCGACGTCAGCTGATGTCGAAGTGGAGGTCTGTGCCCGTTACTGATCCAGCCACGAGCTCATTCATCTGGTCCATCAAGAGTCACTCCCATCTTATCAGTCCATAACATTTTTCAACTTCTGTGTCTTGCTCAGTGGTGGTTGGGTTTCAGCCTTCCTTACCTGGGCCATGTCTCTGAGCACTGGACACCATGTACTTCTGGGCACCACAAGGAGGTTGCAGTTCTGCAATATGACAGCACTGGAAGATAATGGGTTCCTGGTCGCTTTATGTTTGATTCTTCTTAAATCTTTGGCAGTTAATGTGCGTCTTTTTTCTCAACATGGTTTTTGTGACCCTGTTCACTATTTGCAATAAAATATCGATGGTTCTTCGTTCACGCCTAAATTTCTTAGCAATTTCCAGAGTGCTGCATCCCTCTATAAGACTTAACAATTTTTAACATTTCCGAGTCGGATAAATCTTATTTTTGTCCCATTTTCCCTAAGGAAAACAAGCTGCCTTATAATTCTGCACACCTTGATAGTGAATGTTGATATCCTTAAGCCTCACTCCCCTGTCTATACAAATTGTAACATACCTGGTGGCGTTCTTGCATAGTGCTCCATCCCCCACTATGCAAGATCGCAAACTTGATCACCAGTCCAGTCTGCTAGCCTGGCTTCTTTCCATGCTGTCTGCTTGCCTCTGTTCTGGCTGCTTAAGGGCGGCGCCCGATCTCTTCCTGCTTCTTGTAGCTGCTGTGGGCACACCCCTAATGCGTCCTCAGCCTATTGCTGTCCGTCACTGAATATTTAAACCAGCTTCACCTGGAAACTGGTGCCTGAGCAACATGTTCATTCAGTGTGCTCTTTCACTCTGAATGTGCCAGGTCCTATTCTGTGTTTTCTGGCCTGCCTGTCTGCCTTCCTGGAGGCTGTATTTCCAGGCCTGTCTGAACACGCTCCTAGCCTGTTCGTCCCGCCCTCTGGGGGCCGCATACCCAGACTTGCTCCTGTATCTCGCTGCAGTAACAGTTCCTGTCTGAACTGTCTCCTAACCTGCTTCCTGTTTTTCTCTATGTCCATACCTTCCCTTTCTCCTGCATTATCTGAACCAGCACTTGGCTTTACCTTGGCTCGTTCCTGTGTTTGTTGCAGTAACAGTTCCTGTCTGAACTGTCTCCTAACCTGCTTCCTGTTTCTCTCTATGTCCGTACCTTCCCTTTCTCCTGCATTGTCTGAACCAGCACTTGGCTTTACCTTGGCTCGTTCCTGTATTTGTTGCAGTAACAGTTCCTGTCTGAACTGTCTCCTAACCTGCTTCCAGTTTCTCTCTATGTCCGTACCTTCCCTTTCTCCTGCATTGTCTGAACCAGCACTTGGCTTTACCTTGGCTCGTTCCTGTATTTTGTTGCAGTAACAGTTCCTGTCTGAACTGTCTCCTAACCTGTTTCCTGTTTTTCTCTATGTCCATACCTCCCCTTTTTCTGCAGAGTCTGAACCTGCTCCTAACTCCTACTCGTTGTCGCTGTACTTCCGTTTCTGAGTTTTGAGTCCACTTGCTACTTCGTTGCAAGTATCTTGTTCTGCCTTTCCCTTCCAGTCTGTTCCATGTGAACAGAGCCCTGTTCCCTCTGCTCTGCCTTGCTCACCGCTCCGACAGTTCTTGCCTGCTCTGCCTTGCTCGCCGCTCTGGCGGTTCCTGCCTGCTCTGCTTTGCTCACCGCTCCGGTGGTTCCTGCCTGCTCTGCCTTTGCTCACCGCTCCAGGCGGTCTCGCTCTGCTCTGCCTTTGCTCACTGCTCCAGGCGGTCTCGCTCTGCTCTGCCTTTGCTCACCGCTCCAGGCGGTCTCGCTCTGCTCTGCCTTTGCTCACCGCTCCAGGCGGTCTCGCTCTGCCCTGTCTTTGCTCACCGCTCCGGCAGCCTTGCTCTGCTCTGCTTGTCTACCGTATCTGCAGTTCTGTTCCTGAGTCCCAGTCTGTACTGGACCATATCCAGTCTGTGCTCCAACCTGCTAGTGCCTCCCTGTCGGCACTCCGGCCGTGCTTGCCAGTACCCCCTGCCTGCATACCAGTCGTGCTTACCAGTGCCTGCCTGTCTGCATACCAGCCGTGCCTGCCTATAGCCACCAGTCAGTGTGCCAGCCTAACCTGTCTGTTCCTGTATTCCCCAGTGTGGGTCAACAGCTGTGTCCGGGGTCTGACCTGGAGTCGCACCTGGTCCCTCTGCTCGGTTCCTCCCTGGTGCACAGGCGTCGTATGCCGTCGTGCGACCTTGGTCGGATCGGGTAGATACTTAGTTACGCCCCTCCAGGCACTCTCCGGTTCATGGTCCAGTGGAATCACTAAACACGCACACGCCAGTCAGTCTGGGCGTGTGCATAACACAAATACACATTTCCTGATCTGATTCATCCAATAATCATTCAAGTTTATACAGCTTGGAATTGGAAAATCTACCTAAAAATGATGATATGGTCAAAATCCTCACTTGTAATAATTCTACACATAGTGTAGACAATTGTTGGCACAATAAACATTATATCTCCTAAATAGCCATAATGATGATATGTCATCGCTCCCCTTTCAAATTTGATGCTGTGTATAAACATAGATCTGGCTGCCATGTTTACCAAGAGTTTAGCCCAAGTTTACATGGCAACATCAAGGCCTTAAAACAACCGCCCATTGATATATGCAAGCCAATTGGTGGTTGTTTAATGGCCGATCACAACTCTTTGCGTACTGAATGATTGTTAAAACAATCATTCTCTGAGCACAGAATATCATGATATCATGTGTCCTATTCATATGCTATGTTGCCCATAATGATGATTTTTAAGCCTTCTGGCCTTTTTAGACAAGCCAATAGTTGGGAATTAGCGTTCATGTCCTGCTTACCCAGAACAATGTACTGGCAATAGCAATGATTTTTAATACTCACTTGGACTGATAATTGGGTTTGAATGTCCTTTCTCTGATTATTGGGCCAGTATAAATGGGCCTTTAGTGCATGGAGAGCTAATTTCTATGAGAAGGATAGGGTGATTTTAAAGTACAGACCACTAAAGCACCAGTGAGAGAAAGGTTACGGTGATTGAGATTGCCAAATATAAGTGAGAACATAGAGAATCCCTTTAAACGCATCGTAATAAACAGTTTATTGAATAGTACTGTCTAGATGCTCATTTATTAAATTTAGTGCTGCAATATTATAAATAAAATACTTCAATGTTTTATGGAAGGAAATTTAGATACCTAGATACAATGAGTCCCCAATAAATGCAATTTACCCAATGTAAATTAACAGACATGTTCCTACAGTGTGATAACTGAGATTTTGTGATAGGGAATAACATTATTAAGAAATGTTTTGCTTTAAGAAGCAAAATTCTAATATTTATAGTCATTTGAAACCTTTTTTAATGTGCTTTCTTTCATAGGATATTAATCACCTATCCGCAGGACTCTCAATAAGCATGGGGTCCTGATTCCCGTTTCTCTTTACGGTGTTTCATAATGAATGGAGAGGCATATTTGAACATTACCGCTGCTGCTGTTCATTTTTCTTGGACTAGTGAAGACAACTGGTGGCTGTTTCCCTCAGTGCATAGATGAATGGAGCAGCGCCAGTCATTCTTGGCCATGCCTTATTACATGAAATGACTGTGGGATTGAAGTTCTTATTCATAGCTTTGGTGGGCATCCAAGCATTCAGGTCTCCAGTCATCAGACCTTTATCACCCATTTAAGGCTAGGGCTCTACAGTTACTTTTGGGAGGGCAGCAGTAAAATCACTCCTACCACAATATTTATCAATTAGGAGAAAGTTGTAGATGACAAACATAAGGAATACTTGTGTTATAAAATTCTTGGTAATTTTTTACACATCAATAGGGACAACCTTCATTTTAACCATGACATGACCAGAAGTTGTCATAGAGTCTTAGCTCCAATTGTTTAAAGGGATTTTTCCCAAGAACAAAGTACATTTTTATTAACAGATCTTAGATAAAAATAAGTTCCACAATTGAATGTGTTAAAAAATATGTTCCTGTGCTGAGATAATCTTATAAATGTGCCCCTGTGCCCAGGAGATGTGATATGATCAGACCATGTTCCTGCACGGTCAGACACAGCCATTACACAGCACACAGCAGGGGCACATTTATAAGATTATCTCAGCACAGGAACATTTTTTTTTAACAGATCCAATTGTGGAACTTATTATTATTCCAAGATCTATTGATTAAAGTGTACTTTGTTCATGGGACAACCCCTTTAAAGACAACGTAACAAATATCCAGGCGTTATTAACCATCATAAATATTCCTATTTAAAATTACATTTTTGACATTGATTAAAACACTGAATCTCCTTAGTAAGTTTAATATATTAAATACAATAGCACTTTGTAGTTTAAAGAAGCTTATGACTATCCTTATATTAATGCAATGTGATTTAATCTCTCATTATACATTAATATAATTTATAATCCTTATATCCACCAGGCCTGCAAATGTTTAATTGTAGCTTCATTTGGAAAACAACATAAAAGTTGAAATGAATTTGTGCCTCTAATAAAAAGCAGCTCAGTACTCTAGTCTACAAAAAAGTCACAACTTCCTATCTCAATATCCTGAAGGTGGCAGGGTAAGGCCTACAAATACCACAGGTTGCTGAGATCTTTGCATTATTCAGATCATACTTGCCTTAAACATATTATGTTCTTCTGTAAAACAATGAGGAGAATAAAAATAATGTTCCACAGCTAGACAAGTGTTTTTTTATGTTGATGAAAAATAATGTTTTCTTAGTTAACTTAAATGTAGTCACTTTAACATGCCAGAACAATGTGTCATTTTTAAGTGCTTTTACAGAACAGCACAATTACAGTACTTTCCAATTGTCAATAATTTGTCACATTCAGCAATTCTGGGTGTCATATGAGTGTAACATTTAGGGGTTTGCATGTTAGTGTTACCTTCTTCTGTCCTGTCACTGCACGATACTAAGGTGGACATAAGTGGGGTCAGAGGACTGTGTCCTCCAGTGATTCATCGCACTAAAGGGTTTTATGTTGGAGCCTCCTAGTTAAAGGCGTCTGGGACTTTAATATTGATGGCCTATCCTTAGGATAGGGCATCAATGTCTGATTGGTGGGGGTGCGACACCCGACACCCCCGTCAATCAGCTATTCCCAGCTGACCTCAATTACTTTGTTTCTCATGTGTTCCTGAATTTCTTTGGATCACAGCATGATGTCTAGCTTTTGAGGAACTTTTGGTCTACTTCGCTTTGTCAGGCAGGTTCTATTTAAGTGATTTCTTGATTGAGAACAGATGTGGCAGTAATCAGGCCTGTGTGTGGCTAGGGAAATTGAACTCAGCTCCATAAAGATGTGATAAACCACAGTTACTTTATGTTTTAAGATGGGGGGCATATCACTTTTTCACACAGGACCCTGTAGATTTGGATTTCTTTTTCCCTTAATAATAAAGACCTTCATTTAAAAACTGCATTTTGTGTTTACTTGTGTTGTCCTTGTTTAATATTTAAATTTGTTTTGGGATCTGAAACATTTAAGTGTGACAAACATGCAAAAGAATAAGAAATCAGGAAGGGGGCAAACACTTTTTCACACCACTATATATGCCATAGAACTATTGTGCAATATAGTATGATGCTCTGTCTGAGAAACACTAATTTAGAAGTATGCTAAAAAGTTTAAGGCCCCTTAACACATCTGTGTTTCCAGTATGTGTGGTATACATTTTTTTATGGATACCACATGTACCCATTGTAGCCCATGGTGCTGCTCACATGTCTGTGTTTTTATACAGACAGTGTGGCCGTGTAAACCAAGCGGAGACATGTCCATTTTTTACCAGCAGCATGGATGACAAGGGCCAATACAACTCTATGGGTCCGTATAAAACATGTTTAACATTGCAAAGTATAGGAGAAGCTTTGTGATTTGTTTTTCTTTTGCCATACCGGAAAAACACTGATGACACACTGATCCAAAACACTGAAGACACCAGTACTGTTATTTCTGGACGTGTAGCCTTAGAAACTTTTTCCAAGAGTGTTCAGCTAAGACCTTGTAAACATGTTGAGCACTTGGTGAGTTTTTTTAACTCAGTATTTGTAAGCCAAAACCCGGTGTTGGTAAAAAATGCAGAAGTGGTGATGTGTTTCTATAAGGCTGGTTTCACATGTCCGTATACTTCCGGTCCCGGAAAAAACGGTACCGGAGATATCCGCGTCCCGTGTGTCCGTGTGTGTCACACGTGTGGCAACCGTGTGCGCCCGTGTGCTGTATCAGGATCACACGTACCAGCGACTGGGAATCAGCGCTACAGTTAGCGCTGTTCCCAAGAGCCGGGTGCTGAACATTGCCCTCATCATGGTTCCCTGCCGGTGCTGCGATGAGCACCAGCAGGGACAATGATAAGGGTAGTAGTAGTCTTCTCCCGCAGTGTCCCTGTGTAAAAATAAGAATAAAATAATAAAATCCATATACTCACCTGTCCTAAATGTCCCCCGCTGTAATCCTCTGACCGCTGACACCTATGAGCCAGTCAGAATGAGCCGCCCCAGCGAGCGGCTCTAGAGCTGCGCTCAGTGAGTGACAGGACACCGCTACTGAGCTCAGCTCTGGAGTCGCTCGCTGGAGCGGCTCATTCTCCCCTATGTCAGCGGTCAGAGGATTACAGCGCTGGACACTTAGGACAGGTGAGTATATGGATTTTATTATTTTGTTCTTATTTTTACACAGGAACACTGTGGGAGCAGACACTACTACCCTCTTTATTGTCCCTGCTGGTGCTGATCACAGAGCTGGCAGAAACTATGATGAGGGCAGTGTTCAGCATCCAGCGATTGGGAACAGTGCTAACTGTAGCGCTGATTCCCAGGCGCCGGTACATGTCACACTGATGACACACGGATGTTATCCGTGTGTGTTCAGCGTGAGACACTTTTGCAGACCTTGCATCCGCAAAAAAATGGACATGTCAGTGTGTGGAGCACACGGACACATGGTCCGTGAAAACACACTGACGTGCGCAGACCCATAGTTATGAATGGATCTACGTGTGTATGTGTCTCCAGTGAGGCCCTTAGGTTAAGGCCTCACTATCAGTATTCGGTCAGAATTTTTCCTCAGTATTTGTAAACCAAAACCAGGTGAGGAACAATCAGGGGAAAAGTATAATAGAAACACGTCACCACTTCTGCATTTATCACCCTCTCCTGATTTTGGCTTACAAATACGGAGGTAAAGAACTGACCAAATACTGAGCGTGTGAACGTGGCCTAAAGCTGCCTGTAATAACAAATAATTGTTGTTTCAGGTATGATAATGGTGGTTTGAAAATAATATTAGTATACAATGCTAACATATATTGTGCAGATAATATAGTGTAGAGCAGTCAAATGGTACCGCCAGACAACGTCCAAATAATACACCACATAATACCCAAATGATAATATTATACAAAGCCTAATTTACAATTCTGTACATATCCCAAATGATGCCACCCTACAATGCCTATTGTGAACATTCAGGAATGCACTTCTGGACTATTAATGAAAAGTGGGATATTGTTGCCATGGCACATGCTTTTCTTAAGATGTTTTTACTGCTTCCCTGGCAAAGAACAATGTATGTTATATTCCCCTTTCCTGGGCAGGCAGCAACTTTGCCTGCAAAAACTTGTAGAGAAGTGACCGCCTGGGATTAAGCATATTTAACAAGCACTTGACCACAAACCAGTAAGTCTTGTCTCTGGCTGAGGGAATATTAGTCATACTTGATCCCAGGCAGCCTGTCTCCATGCTTGTCTCTGCAGTGGAAGAGATTACTGACTGCATAATATCCTATACACACAGCAAATAAAACAATGTGTAACTACCCTGTAACTAGAGATGAGCGTTGTTCTACTCGAACTGTTCGCCAATCTCAAATTCGAGCTGTTTTGGGCGGTGTTCGAGCCGTTCGGCGAACACGAACAATTTGATAAAAATTCGGCTGTTCGAGGTTATGTTCGATAACTGTTCGTGCACCAAAATCATAACTGGATTTTTTCTCAGTAATGATGAAAATTAATGTTAATACGCAGTTTGAGTGTACAGCGGGGTGGGGGGAGGGGCAGGGGATGGATCTCTGCAGGAACAATGAAGATCTCCATTTTTTTTTCTCTTTCCCGCATTTGCAGTGGGGAGGTGCAATCTGTCAGCCTATCAGCAGCGCACACACGGAGCGAAGTGCTTTTTTTCACACAAGCAAGGGCATGTGTCATTGGCAGTGTATGTCACATGTCCTTGCCCTATAAGACCAAGCCATTTTCCCCGTCGCCACCATTTTCTCACTGCTGCAGCTGCGTGTTAGACGGCACCGCTGTTGCTGTGTGCGCTATACCTTGTTAATTTCAAGACAATTTTCGCACAAATATACAGATAGCTTGGGAGTAGGGAATAGTTGTGATTGCAGTCCTTTTAAGGACTAGGTTACAGCATTTCCTACGACTTTTATCAGGGAGGTCTGTGCTCTTAAATAGATAGGTTGTGGGAGTAAAGACTAATTGTAATTGGAGTCCTTTTCAGGACTAGGTTACATCAGTTCCTATCAGTTTTTGCCAGGCAGGTCTGTGCCAGTGCTGTGCAAGTTTTTTTCACAGCATTTGGCTGAATCTAGCAAAGCTAATCCTTTTTGGCCTATTGCAGAGTGTGTTAGTCAGTGGAGTAGCCTATCTGTGCTGCAAGATATACCACCTGTGTATAGAATACCAATTTTTTTACTGCACCTAGTGAAGTAAAATCTTTTGGGCATAGCATCATTCTATTAGTCCATCTATACTGACCTCCATCAGGTTGCAAATTAAAACTAATTTTTATCTGCATCTACAGTACCTCTGAAAAAATATTTGGGCTTCTAGCTGTGTGTGGGACTTGTTGTATTAGTCCATCTATACTGACCTCCATCAGGTTGCAAACTGAATATATTTTTTTCTGCATCTACCTCTGAAAAAATATTTGGGCTTCTAGCTGTGTGTGGGTCTTGTTCTATTAATCCATCTATACTGACCTCCATCAGGTTGCAAACTGAATATAATTTTTTTCTGCATCTAGCTCTGAAAAAATATTTGGCCTTCTAGCAGTGTGTCGGACTTTCTCTATTAGTCCATCTATACTGACCTCCATCAGGTTGCAAATTAAAAATAATTTGTATCTGCATCTACAGTACCTCTGAAAAAATATTTGGGCTTCTAGCTGTGTGTGGGACTTGTTGTATTAGTCCATCTATACTGACCTCCATCAGGTTGCAAACTGAATATATTTTTTTCTGCATCTACCTCTGAAAAAATATTTGGGCTTCTAGCTGTGTGTGGGACTTGTTGTATTAGTCCATCTATACTGACCTCCATCAGGTTGCAAATTAAAAATAATTTGTATCTGCATCTACAGTACCTCTGAAAAAATATTTGGGCTTCTAGCTGTGTGTGGGACTTGTTGTATTAGTCCATCTATACTGACCTCCATCAGGTTGCAAATTAAAACTAATTTTTATCTGCATCTACAGTACCTCTGAAAAAATATTTGGGCTTCTAGCTGTGTGTGGGACTTGTTGTATTAATCCATCTATACTGACCTCCATCAGGTTGCAAACTGAGTATATTTTTTTCTGCATCTACCTCTGAAAAAATATTGGGCTTCTAGCTGTGTGTGGGTCTTGTTCTATTAATCCATCTATACTGACCTCCATCAGGTTGCAAACTGAATATAATTTTTTTCTGCATCTAGCTCTGAAAAAATATTTGGCCTTCTAGCAGTGTGTCGGACTTTCTCTATTAGTCCATCTATACTGACCTCCATCAGGTTGCAAATTAAAAATAATTTGTATCTGCATCTACAGTACCTCTGAAAAAATATTTGGGCTTCTAGCTGTGTGTGGGACTTGTTGTATTAGTCCATCTATACTGACCTCCATCAGGTTGCAAACTGAATATATTTTTTCTGCATCTACCTCTGAAAAAATATTTGGGCTTCTAGCTGTGTGTGGGACTTGTTGTATTAGTCCATCTATACTGACCTCCATCAGGTTGCAAACTGAATATATTTTTTCTGCATCTACCTCTGAAAAAATATTTGGGCTTCTAGCTGTGTGTGGGACTTGTTGTATTAGTCCATCTATACTGACCTCCATCAGGTTGCAAATTAAAAATAATTTGTATCTGCATCTACAGTACCTCTGAAAAAATATTTGGGCTTCTAGCTGTGTGTGGGACTTGTTGTATTAGTCCATCTATACTGACCTCCATCAGGTTGCAAATTAAAAATAATTTTTATCTGCATCTACAGTACCTCTGAAAAAATATTTGGGCTTCTAGCTGTGTGTGGGACTTGTTGTATTAGTCCATCTATACTGACCTCCATCAGGTAGCAAACTGAATATATTTTTTTCTGCATCTACCTCTGAAAAAATATTGGGCTTCTAGCTGTGTGTGGGTCTTGTTCTATTAATCCATCTATACTGACCTCCATCAGGTTGCAAACTGAATATAATTTTTTTCTGCATCTAGCTCTGAAAAAATATTTGGCCTTCTAGCAGTGTGTCGGACTTTCTCTATTAGTCCATCTATACTGACCTCCATCAGGTTGCAAATTAAAAATAATTTTTATCTGCATCTACAGTACCTCTGAAAAAATATTTGGGCTTCTAGCTGTGTGTGGGACTTGTTGTATTAGTCCATCTATACTGACCTCCATCAGGTTGCAAATTAAAAATAATTTGTATCTGCATCTACAGTACCTCTGAAAAAATATTTGGGCTTCTAGCTGTGTGTGGGACTTGTTGTATTAGTCCATCTATACTGACCTCCATCAGGTTGCAAACTGAATATATTTTTTTCTGCATCTACCTCTGAAAAAATATTGGGCTTCTAGCTGTGTGTGGGACTTGTTGTATTAGTTCATCTATACTGACCTCCATCAGGTTGCAAACTGAATATATTTTTTTCTGCATCTACCTCTGAAAAAATATTGGGCTTCTAGCTGTGTGTGGGTCTTGTTCTATTAATCCATCTATACAGACCTCCATCAGGTTGCAAACTGAATATAATTTTTTTCTGCATCTACCTCTGAAAAAATATTTGGCCTTGTAGCAGTGTGTCGGACTTTCTCTATTAGTCCATCTATACTGACCTCCATCAGGTTGCAAACTGAATATATTTTTTTCTGCATCTAACCCAGCCAATAGTTTTGGCCTAATACCACAGTTTGGCCACTCAGCTCTGCTCGGTTACCATCCATTGTTTTTTTGTGCAAACAACTCCAGAGTTGTGAATTAGTTAACCACCAAAATGAGTGGAAAAAGGCCTGCTGCTGGTGGAAAGGGGAATAGGCGTGTTGGGAAGGGGAAAAAAGGTTGTGTCCGTGGGGTAGGTGTTAAAGCAACAGTAACATCTGCAGAAGAAAGACCATCTTCCAGCCAAACTAAAATGTCTACTTCTTTTAGCGGACAATGTGATAAGATCCCTTTCTTACGGCCACGCCAATCGCTACAAATTCCAGATGAGGCACAAAAACAGCAGGTGCTTCAACGGATATCAAGTGCTCCTTTAAGTGGGCTCTCCTCCACATCAACTTCAACATCACAAATACTCCAGTCCTCAAAGGTGTCACCCAAATCGCACTTGCTTCCTCACAGCTCCCAAATCTCCAGCTGCCCGTCTGAGTATGAGGTAGAACAGATGGTTGAGTCTGCAGAGCTGTTTACTCATACTATAGCCTGGGAATCAGAGGTCGACTCCAGCGCTTCTGTGAATCCAGACGAGGAAATGATCTGCACTGATGCCCAGAATCTTTATGAGTCGGATCCAGGACCAGACGCAGAAGGTTCTGACCATAATGTAGACCCTCATTCCCAAACTGTAACTCCTGTTGGTGGAGACAATGAGGAAGACGATGATAAGACTCAAATACCTGATTGGAGCGACAACTTTAGTTTTTTGTCAGGGCAGGAACAGGTTGGCTCTGAGGACGACGGGTGTGATAACACACAGGGTGATGATGATGAGGTTGGAGATCCCACTTACTGTCAACCCACAGTCAGCCAAGAGATGAGGTCAGCAGAGGAGGTGGAGGAAGATGCTAGTGACGCCTTCCTGGACAGAGACGTAGTACTGGAAGCACGTCAACAACTGCATCCTCAAACACAACTCTGCCTCTCACCACAAGTCGTGGTGGCTCTTCAGGTCGCATGGGTGCTAAGCCTTGCATAGCCTGGGCATTTTTTCAGATCGATAAAGATGACCCAACTCGTGTTATCTGTAACATTTGTCAGCAAAAGCTAAGTAGAGGCCAAAAAATACATAGTTTGAGTACTTCATGCATGAACCGGCACATGGACATGAAGCATAAGTTGCAGTGGGAAGCTCAGTGTGCTACAATGCGGCCTAGCCGGCCGGGCCAACCACCGTCTGCCATATCTTGTGCATCCGCGGCCTCTTCATCCTCTGTGACTGGGGGGACAGCAGTCACACCTGTTTTGGGGCGCAGACCTGCCACCTCTTTACCCGCAACAGCCAGCGTGATTGGCAGGTCATCATTTTCTTTGGAGGTGGTAACAGCAGCTGGTGTTGAGCACTGTCCGACATCGATAGCACCACCTTTGGATCAAGGCAACCTAACATGTCCGCCTGCATCTTCCTCACAGACCGGCAGTTTGCCGGGGACACCCTTATCAACCCCGTCTAAGCACAATAGCCAGCCCTCGGTCCCTCAGATGTGGACAAGTAAAAGACCATTTCCTCCTAGCCATGAGAAAGCTAAGAGGTTGAATTTCACCATCTGCAAGCTCTTGGCTACAGAAATGCTGCCTTTCCGCCTGGTGGACACAGAGGATTTTCGAGACCTTATGTCCGTCGCAGTGCCCCAGTACCAGATGCCCAGTCGGCACTACTTCTCAAAGAAAGGTGTGCCTGCGCTCCACCAGCATGTCGCACACAACATCACCGCTTCTTTGAGAAACTCTGTGTGTGACAGGGTGCATTTCACCACAGACACTTGGACGAGTAGGCATGGACAGGGGCGTTACATGTCGCTGACTGGGCACTGGGTAACTATGGTGACAGCAGGACAAGGGGCTGCTGTCCAAGTCTTGCCGTCCCCACGAGTTGTGCGTCAATCCTCTTTATGTCAAAGTTCCTCCACTGCTTCTGCCTCCTCAACCTCCTCTCGGTCTTCCACCTGCACCCAAAGCCTGTCTGGTCATGCCACAAGCTTTCTAACTGCGCAGAAGGGATCCTGCACACCTCCTTACTATGCTGGCAGTAGGGCTCAACGTCATCAGGCGGTTTTTACATTGAAATGTCTGGGAAATGTGAGTCACACAGCTGAGGAGTTGTGGTCAGCTCTGGAGAACCAATTTCATGAATGGTTGTCTCCACTGGACCTGAAACCAGGGAAGGCCGTGTGCGACAATGCTGCAAACCTGGGTGCGGCCCTTCGCCGGGGCAATGTCACACACGTGCCTTGTATGGCTCACGTGTTGAACCTGGTTGTCCAGCAATTTTTAGCCCACTATCCCAGACTAGATGGCCTTCTGCAGAGGGCATGGTCGCTGTGTGCTCACTTCCGCCGTTCGCATCCCGCAGCTCAGCGACTTACATCTCTACAGAAGTCGTTGGGCCTGCCACTTCACCGGCTAAAATGCGATGTGCCTACCCGGTGGAATTCAACTCTGCACATGTTGCAGCGACTGTGGCAGCACCGACAAGCCCTGGTGCAATACGTTCTGACGTATAGCCTGGGCCAACGAGATTCAGAGGTGGGGCAAATCACGCTGGAGGAGTGGTCTCAGATCAGGGACCTATGCACCCTTCTGCACAGTTTTGAAATGGTGACGAAGATGTTTAGTGCTGACGATGCCATTATCAGCATGACTATTCCGGTGATTTACATGCTGGAGCACATGTTAAACAGAATTCGGAGTCAGGTGGTGGCACAAGAGGAGGTGGAGGAAGTAGAGGAGGAGGAGTTGTATGCGGAAGGGCTAACATCTGCAAGGTCCAGACGGTCGGCAGCACCAAGGCGGCAGGCATGTGAGGGTGGGGGAGATGGTTTTACCAGGGTGCATGGTAGCAGCCAAACTAGTGAGGAAGGTGCAGGAGCCCAGGAAGAAGTGGAGGACGAACTGATGGAAGACTCATCAGATGAGGGAGACCTTGATCACATTTCTGTTGTGCGAGGTTGGGGGGAGAGGACAGAGGAAGGAAGCATGATTGTTACCTCGCCACCAACACAACAGGGACTTGGTGCTCCTGGATGCGCAACACACATGAGTGCCTTCTTGCTGCACTACCTGCAACATGACCCTCGAATTGTGAGAATTAGAAATAATCCTGACTACTGGGTTGCCACACTGTTAGATCCCCGGTACAAAAGTAAATTTGCAGAAATTATTCCTGCCATAGAAAGGGATGCACGCATGCAGGAGTATCAGCAGAGACTGTTGCAGAATCTTACATGTGCTTTTCCACAAAATACCAGTGGTGCACGTAGTGAATCTCACAGTTCCAACTTGCCAACCGTGGGACCGTCAAGTGTTCAGCACTCAAACCGTAACAGAACCACAGTATCTGGTGGTAACATCAATTTTGCGGAATCATTTCACCACTTTTTTAGCCCATCCTTTGCAAGGCCACAGGAGACAAGAAGTCTGACACATAGTCAACACCTAGAGACGATGGTACAGGAGTATCTCCAAGTAAACATTGAAGCCACGACTGTGTCACTGGACCCTTGCTCTTTTTGGGCTTCCAATCTGGATAAATGGCCGGAGCTAGCCACTTACGCCTTGGAGATCTTGTCATGCCCCGCAGCCAGCGTTCTGTCTGAACGTGTGTTCAGCGCTGCTGGTGGTGTGCTGACAGATAAGCGCACGCGGCTCTCCACTGATAATGTAGACAGACTCACGTTCATAAAGATGAACAAATCATGGATCCGAAACGACTTTTCTACCCCTGTGTCATCCTGGGGAGAGTAAAAGCTTGATGATTGTTTAAAATCACCCTACCAACCGTTTTAAGCTTTCAAATTACTAATCATGTTTATCTGTATCTTGACTGGAAAATAATTTGGGCTTTGTAGCAGTGTGCAGCACTGATCCTATTAGGCCATCTATAATAAGCTCCACCAGATTTAAAATTAAAAATAATTTTTAGCTGCATCTAGCCCGGAAAATAATTTTGGGGCTCCGAGATGCGCAAGACACATAAGTGCCTTCTTGCTGCACTACCTGCAGCATGACCCTCATATTGTCAGAATTCGAAGTAATCATGACTACTGGGTTGCCACACTCTTAGATCCCCCAAACTTTTCGATCAACCTTTTCATTTTAATAAAGACCAAAAAAATGGTCATTTTTGAAATTATAAGCATTAGCAGGTTGTTAGAAACTGAAATCAAACAGTTTTCAACTCAAAACTTTATTCTAGGTGATGTTACATTTTCACATAGGACCCCTTGTTCGAAAGGAGCTTCTGAACTCTCTCGCCCATTGAATTTGTCAGGTTTTGGATGGTTTCTGCTTCAATTGTTTTGCATGAGGACAGAATACCCTCCCAGAGCTGTTGCTTAGATGTGAACTGCCTCCCTCCATCATAGACACTCCTTTTAATGATGCTCCAAAGGTTCTGAATGGGGTAGAGGTCAGGGGAGCATGGGGGTCACACCATAAGTTTGTTCCCTTTTATGCCCATATCAGCCAGAGATGCAGATGTTTTATGTGCAGCATGAGATGGTGCATTATCATGCAGAAAAATGATCTTGCTGTGAAATACACGGTTCTTCTTCTTGAACCATGGCAGGAAGTGCTGTTTGAGAAAATCCACATACATTATGGAGTTCATCTTTAGCGCCTTCAGGGATCCTAAAGGGGCCGACAATCTCTCTCCCCATGATTCCAGCCCAAAACATTACTCCACCTCCTCCTTGTTGGCGCTGTAGCCGTGTTTGCGTGGGGTGTCCATCAACCAGCCATCCTCCACTCCATCCATCTGGACCATCGAGCGCTGCACGGCACTCATCCGTGAACAAAACAGTTTTGAAATCAGTCTTCATGTAATGTTTGGCCCACTGGAGCCGTTTCTGCTTGTGTGAAGTGGATAGAGGAGGTCGACAGGATGGCGTATGCACAGCTGCAAACCTCTGAAGGACCCTGCATCTTGTTGTTCGGGGGACGTTGGAGGCACAAGCAGCTTCAAAAACTTGTCTGCTGCTATGACAAGGCTTTTTTGCCGCTGCTCTTTCAACCTGACGTAATTGCCTGTAGGAAAGAGTCCTCAATTTGCCCTTATCAGCACGCACACGTGTGTACTGTGAATCAGCTACATACTTCTTGATTGCCAAGACACTTCATCCTGATCATCGCACAATGTTGATAGTAGTCATGCCTTGACCTAAACACTCCACAATTTGTTGCTTCTCAGCAGCCGACACATCCTTTTTCTTTCCCATTTTGGCAGAAAATGTAGGCTGCTGAATAATGTGAGAGAGCCTTCTTAAGTAGTCCTGCCTTTCATTGGACACACCTGACAAACTAATTAGCACTGGTGTCTGCAATTGCTTACAGTGATATAAAGAGCCCTGACACACATCACCATCAATGAGTTTAACTGACAAACAAACAAATTCTTCCCTTATCACTCCTAAACACTTTTTGCATAATAATTTGGAACACAGTGTACATGTGCTTTTCCACAAAACACCAGTGGTTCACGTAGTGAATCTTACAGTTCTAACTTGCCAACCGTGGTCTGTATGGAGTTGTTCAATAAAGGGCCCAAAATTAAGATAACATAGATGGGAGAGGTCTCTATGAATAGGAATTCCTAAGTATTTGATACCCAGTGAGGGCCAGGCAAAGGGAAAGTTGGACTGGATGGAATCCTATATGGATTTGGGGAGGGAGACATCGAGGGCCTCAGACTTCGCTGCATTGATTTTAAAATTTGACCATGTAACAAAGTGATCTATTTCAGCCATAACAGCATGGATGGATATATGTGATTGAGTGATATATACTAGGACATCATCAGCAAATAGAGAGCACTTGTACTCGGTGCCTCCCACCTCAATCCACCTAATATTGGGGTTATGGCGAATTGATGAGAGCAGGTGCTCCGTCACTAGGATGTATAAGAGAGGGGACAGAGAACATCCCTGCCTTGTCCCATTGGTGATTGTGAAAGGTGATGAAAATGTTCTGACGCGCCCCCTGGGCCTTGGGACACCCGGAGCCGGACCCTTTTTGGTGGATGCTGGTGGTTGTAGTCTCCGTGGCGGCAACCCGGTTCCGTGGCTCAGGGCGGTCAAACCAGTGGCAGAACTATTTATGTGGTTTTGATGTTTAAATGTCCGACTACGCCACCCGTGGATTGCGGTCAGAGTGAACCGCCGCTCCAGGGCAGACCGCTGAGGCTGGTGTTGTGGGTGCAGCAGAGCGTAGCATAACTCCCCACGGGAGGAGTATAGCCTCAGGGCAGTGTATGCGGAGGATGGGGGTGATGGTGCAGGGCAGCAGCAGTAATGACACGGAGTCAGTGATGCAGTCCAGGGCCTTTACTCACAGTTCTTATTATCCAGACCACGTCTGCAGGTAACGGCTGCCCACGTCGTACTGTGCTCACCAGGTGAGGGGCTCAGACAACTCCCAGATAACTTTGGAGCACTTCACAGGACCCCCTTTGTGTGTCCTTTGTCTGGCCTTTCTTACCAACCCTTCTGTCCGGCTGCCTCGGGCCTCCTCTTGGTAAACTTGGCGCCAGTTTCCCTGACCCTATGTGGTGCCTTCCTAGCGGGTGTAGCGAGGGGCTGCGCCACATAAAATGTCACAGCCTCCTGTTTCTAGCTGAGGGTCGTTTCCTGCCTCCACTAGTTTCGGGGACCGGTCTCCCCCTTTGGCCTGACCCCTCCACGCAGGTGGATTCTGGCGTGCGGTGGCGACTCGCCCGTCCGCACCCCTGAGATCCCTTCGTTCCTCGTTCCTGGAGCCTTCTCCGCTCCTCTTCCTTCCTTCTCCCTCTTCCAGGCCTGGGCCTCTGTTACTAGGCCCGCCTCCGGAGCAGAGCTCATGCAGAGCCCCTGCTCCCTGCCACTTCTGCTCAGACTTCTCTGCACTGAACTAAGATGGTGCCCACCTTTTATACTCCCTTCTCAATGCACCCAGGAACTGCTTCCTCCCTGCTCCTGCACTACAGGGTTCCCCTTCCTCAGTGTTCCCTCCCCCCACTCCAGCCAGGGACAGGGACTGTCGTGCCCATCTCAGGGGCATATTGGTCGCCCTGCCCCACGGCAATGTGGTGTAATGCATGCAGGTGTCGGGTCCTGATCCACACTACATCCTTACCTGAGAGTGAGATATCACACCTCTGGGTGAGGTGCAATACCTCTGTAGCAACCGAGCCCTCAGGGTGCTACAGTTCCATTTATCTTCAGCCTAGGTGACGTATTGCGATACAGGGCAGTGATTTTGGCTATAAAAGGGTCCCCTAGACCCCTACCCCAAGCTTTTTAAGAGAATCATATATGGCGTGCCAGGAGACTCTATGGAATGCTTTCTCAGCATCCAACGAGAGTATCTAATTACAAATTTTTAACTGCATCTAGCCCAGGAAATACTTTGTGCCTAGTAGCAGTGTCTGCTAGTCAGCGGATTATCCCGGCTGTTAAGCAAGCTACACCACCTGTAGTTTGGACACTTCATTTTTTCAAAGGAAATGCTTCGGGACCACGGGATACTCAGTGAAGAGCATCAGGAGGCACCCCAAGGCATAGGGGCTGGGACTGGCAGTAGGATGCCTTGCGGTGGACAGCCGAGCTCGATCCTTATAAAAGCTTTTTAACT
Source organism: Phyllobates terribilis (assembly GCF_046119375.1). Taxonomy (NCBI): domain Eukaryota; kingdom Metazoa; phylum Chordata; class Amphibia; order Anura; family Dendrobatidae; genus Phyllobates; species Phyllobates terribilis. Next base: position 265,422,356 of record NW_027362761.1, read on the forward strand.
GCAGCAGCTTTAGTGGACGCTACTGGAGCTGGAATTACGCGGCTGCTGGCATGAGACTTGCCCTCCAATAGATCCTTGTAAATGGATTTAAAGTGTATTCATTCAAATTAGAGAGACAATTTAAATTAAAAAGCTTAGAGCTGCCTCCACCACAGGGGGGCTCGCTCGACCCACCAGCGGACAGGCACCAGTATTGGGAGAGGGGGGCTGGCCATCAGGGTTCACCGCGGCTCTGGCACAAACCCGGCGACACGGAGGTGGCACGGGCAGGAGCGGACTGGCCGTGTCGGCTTCTCACTTTTTGGATTTTAGAAGGGCATGACATGCCTATATCTGTGTCTCCCCCTCCTTTTACTCCTCCACCTCTTTTATTTTCGCATGACTATATGTACTTGTCACTTTTCCATGTGTTAGTTATGTCTTCTGAGCAGTTTGTCAGCTTTTGGACACCTTTGAAGGTGTTTTCTATGTGTTTCTATGTGTTTTTGTTTGCCTGCCATTGTTTTTAACGGTGTTCGAAGGTGTTCGTCGAACAGTTCGACGAACAGTTCGGCGAACACACGGGTGTTCGACGAGCCGAACCGAACTCGAACACTACGGGGGTGGCTCAACACTACCTGTAACTCTGGTGCTCTCCCCTATTCTTACCTTTACCTCATGTGAAAATGGAAGGTCTGAAAATAACTCAATACAAAAAAATGCAGGATTTTATGAAAAAAGCAGTTTTTTGTGGCATTTTTACTGCTGTTTCTTATTGATTTTTTTGCATTAAAAATATTTGCAAACTGTAATATATGACTGTGAGATAAGACAAAAAAAGACAAAATACGCAGAACTTTCAGATCTTTCCTCATCTAATACAGTAAAAGTGAGCCATGTTTCAAGTATTTCATGAATGTATTTGATGAATAAAGAAGACCACTTTTAACTCACTGTATCTGCTGGAGTATTGTGGTTGTTTTTTGTGTTTTTGCTTTGTTGGTTTTCTATGGGGCTGCTGGCACTGAAAGGACCACTGTGGATTTATAACTACCTTGACATACCACATAATGATGTGCTGCAGTTTTCTACATTTTTTACGAGTGCGTTTGTGTTTTTTCTCACCATTTTAGTGTATTTTTTGTGTAATTTGCCTTAGGCTGAGGTCACATGCAATTCTTCAATAATACTTATGGCCAATTCTGCATGTAACACGTGCAAATTTGGCCAAAAATTTAAGGCAATTCTGCTTTGAAAATCCCAGCTTATTTTCTTGCACCAAATCTGATGCAAGTACATATACTTTTAAGGTGTGGTACTTTACTCTTGTGTTTTCCCCTAGGCTTCCTTATAAATAAAAATAATGATAAAACAAACACATGAAAATTATGGAATTTTTTACACGCTCAAAAAACATAAAAACAACTGTCTCATTCACACGTCGATATTTGATCAGAATTTTGCATCAGGGTTTGCATATCAAATTGAGATTTTCTGTGTTTTGGAGACACTTCTGGTTTTGGCATACAAATACTGATAAAAAAATGCTGATGTGTGAATAAAGCCTTTAGAAAGCCTAAGTAGAGTATTTTTTTTTCTTATGACTTGATATCAATTTTATCCAAATAATCTGCCCTGGAGCTGCTTTTGTTAATTGACCAGAATTTAATGATAATTTTTTAGCATCAATTAATTTATTCAGATTCAGGTTCAGACAGATGCATACAAATTTCAAAGTTAATGTTTACTTAGTGTTAATTTTTGAAAATTGGACAGGCACATCCAAGGATGAAATTTGTGAGCTAAAACTCTACAACTGATTAGATGAGAAAATTATTGTGCCGTTGTTATGTTATTATATCCCTATTACTACTGTGCTATGTTATTATTGTTGTATTAGGTATAATGGCAACTTTATGTAAATTAAACTTTCACTTTCAAGTATTCTAATTCCTCTATCGTTTTTAATTCTCCATTCATTGTTAGTAAATAATTCCTTTAAATAAGCTAGCGGTAGATTTTATCAATCTGGAGTCCAGGCTGTTTGCTGAAAGAGGATGGCCCAGATCAGATACAGCAAACACTTTGCTGTGGGAAGTTTCATGCTGGATTTAAATGTACCGATCATGTCTGTTAGGCTATGTGCCCACGTAGCGTTCTTGCAGCGTTTATGCGGCGTTTTTACGGCCGCAAAAGCGCTTGTAAAACTGTCTGCCATGCAAAGCAATGTGAATTCGGATGTGCTGTGCACGTGATGTGACGCGCCCCCTGGGCCATGGGGTACTCGGTAGCCGGGCCGGTCGGTGCTGTGGGATGTCACGGTGGCAGTGACCCGGTCCGTGACCCAGGACGGTCAATTAAAGGGAAAGTAAAAGGGGAATAAAGTTTTTAGAGATAATGTTTGTGATGCCACCTGTGGTATGCGGCTATATGGGGCCGTCGCTGCGGTGCAGATCCCCTGGAGCTGATGGTGACGCAGCAGAGTTGGTTCAGCTCTCCATAGGCAGAGCTAAGCTCCGGGGCAGTGTAGATGATTTGAAGAGTAGATGTTGTCGGCTGGGACAGTGTCATGCAGGGCTGAGGGTGCAGGTAATGAACAGACTACACATTAATGGGGGTTTCCTCTTAGCTTTACTTGATGTTTGGCAAAGCAGACCGGGGCATGGGTACTAGCTGGTAGTGGAGGTCCGGGCGGCCTGGAAGCAAGTTGGGGGTCCACCTTGCCAGGTGGAGTTGTAGGCCTTCCCTCTGCGCTATTCTCTTTGGCCCTGCTGCTTGAAGCTATGCTGTGGCCCTCGTCCCTGAGTAAAATGTCTTTTTCCTCACCTGTATGGCAGGCAGCTCAGGCCTTCCTCAAGTGTCGCTCCCACGTGTCGGTGCTGGGCCCTATGGTGCTGCTGTGCCACCGGGCGTCTGGTGGGGTCAGGAGACCTGCAGTCTCCTGCCCTCCGGATTTAGCTGCTGGGCCTTCAGTGCCCCACAACCACGGACTCCGGTGTCCGGTTCACTTGCTTTCTCTCCTCTGGGGCGAGCTTATTCACAGCTCCCTTCCCCAGGTCCTTCCTCGTCGCTGCCTGACTCCATCTTCACTTCAACTCACTCTTACTAACCCCACCTCCAGATTCCAGTTGCTAAGGGGAGGAGCTCCCCTTTCTGGTCTGGAGCCAGGAAAGTGTTGTATGCTGGTAAACCTGATTAGGGGACCCCTCCTTGCTTCCAGGCATGGCATCACCCCTTGTGAGGGAGGCAATGCCACTGTGGCAACCGGACCCCTGGGGTGCCACAGATGTGCTAATTGGAGCACTGAATTTGCATTGCGTTGCAAAACGCAGCATTACCTTTTCTACCACGATTACACCGCAAATTCGAGGCCATTGAGGAACATTGAAACGCAGCAAACCTACAGGTATATGTGGATTTGTTGCGTTTCAATTAATTTCAATGGCTGCGAATTCACGGCGTAATCGCGGTGTTTGTGGTACCCAGGATGAAGAGGAGACTACAACTCCTCTTCATCCCAGCTACCACGCGGTGAAAAAAAGAAATAAAAAAGTTAAAAATAAAAAACCCTGTATATTCACCTCTCCGGTCTCCTCTTGGAGGCAGCGATCCTCTCTCCTCGGCGTCCCGCGGTGTACTGGCAGGACCTGCGGTGACGTCATTTAATTTGCTGACGGTCACGTGACAGCTGACTTCAGCGGTCAGGTGATGGTCGAGTGACCATCAGCTGACTAAATGACGTCACCGCAGGTCCTGCCAGTACAGCGTGGGACGTCGAGGAGAGAGGATCGCCGCCTGGAGGACACCGGAGAGGTGAGTATACAGTTTTTTTTTATTTTTAACTTTTTAATTCTTTTTTTTTTACTATAGATGCAGCATTTAAAGCATCTAAGTTGGTCACACAATATAAATCCATGCCAGTTGCATGGATTTATATTGTGTGACCAACTTGTCAAGCACTTTTCCAAGTGATGCTAAAAATCGCTGGGAAAAGCGCTTGAAAAGACACATGTGAAAACGCATGTAAAAACGCTGAAAAAAACGCTTCTCCCTGGCAGAAAAAAATGCATGTAAATCTGCATGCGTTTTTTCTGCCAGGGAGAGGCAAAAACGCTCTGCATCAAATCTGCATACCCTTAAACACCGCTGATCAACTAAATGCAAGCTGATTGGCCGTCACTTAATTGCCTTGTTAGACAGGCCAAAAAAAAAATCTATGCGTACAAAACAATCGTTAATATGATCGATATGTGCCCTTAGACCATCTTGTTATCTATAACACATGACCTGTTTACACAGGACGATGTGCTGTCGATAGGTATTATTTTTAAGCATGCATAAAAATCTAGTGAACAAATGTTTTACTTGTTTGTTGCATGTTTGTTGGCTTCTTAAACGGTCCAATAGTTGGGAACGAGTATTCCCAAGCATGCCTACTCATTAATTCTTGACCTGCCTTCATGAATCAGGTGAACTAATTTTAGCAAACCGGGCTTTACACAAACATTTGCAACTTTTTGCTATTTTATGTCAGTTTTGTAAAAGTGGATGTCAAAGTTGCCATGGTTAGCTATGTAAATGAGCTGCAAGTCACATTTATTAATTGCTTTTAACTTTTTAAAAAATTGCAAGAAAAAAAGGTTATAATTCAGCTGAAAGTGGAGAAACAGTTTTAGACAAGTTTAACCCCTTCACACTTGACAACATTGGGATTTTTCATTTCATAAACTTTTGAATTTCACCTTTGATTTTACCATATAGAGTGCTGGAAAACGGGAAAAAAATTCCAAGTGCGGAGAAATAGCAAAAAAAAAAAAAATGCAATTCCACAATTGTTTTTTTTTTTTTTTACCATGCTCACTAAATGCTAAAACTGACCTGCCATTATGATTCTCCACGTCATTGTGAGTTCATAGATACCAAACATGTAGAGGTTATTTTTTATTTAAGTGGTGAAAAAAAATGTAAAGTTTGTAAAAAAACAAACAAAAAAAAAAGGCGCCATTTTCCGAGACCTGTAGAGTCTTCATTTTTCGGGATCTGGGGCTGGATGTTTTGATCACCTGTTATTGCATTTTATTGCAATGTTTCGGCGACCAAAAAATCCCTACTTCTGACATTTTGATTTTTTTTTCTGATTACGCTGTTTACTGATCGGATTAATTTCATTATATTTTGACAGATCGGTCCTTTCTGAACTCAGGGATACTAAATACGTGTATTTTTGATTTTCTTTTATTGTTTTATATTGAACGGGGAAAATGGGGGTGATTTGAACTTTTGTATTTTTAATATCTTTTTTAATTTTTTTTTCTACTTTTTATTTGCTTCAATAGTCCCCTTAAGAGACTTTAAGCTGGGATTACTTGTGCTACACATAGCAGGGCTTCAACCTTGCTATGTGTAGCAAAAATCATCTCCCACGGGCCGGCGTTCATAGAAGATCTGCAATGACAATCACGGGGGTCTTCTGCAGACCGGTTGTCATGCCAACCCATTGGCACCCCACGATCATGTGACAACTGCGCCAATTGGCAGTGTTTGTGACGCGCTTCCTGTAAGTGTGAATTAAATGCCGCTGTCAGAGATTGACAGGCATTTACCATGTTAACAACCGCAGGTGGATCGCGAATCCACCTGCGGCTATTAGGGACATATGACAGCTGATCAAATCATCTGTCATGTGTCGGAAAAGATTCGGGCTCAGCACCAGAGCCTGCATCAAATGCCGGGACACGACCTATGACGTACCTATATGTCATAGGTCGTGAAGGGATTAAAGATGCGACAAATTTACTGAACACTTTGATAAATTTTGAGCAAATAATAGCAACACAGCCACAAAAAAGTGACATTAAAAATGCCCCTGATAATACCTTTACACACTTTGTATAATACAATAAAATACTCCAGGGAAAATGTACTAATTGTTTTTAACTTGAACCCCTTCAGGACCGATATTTACGTCATCAGCCGTGTCCCTACCTTTGACGTGCGCTTGATTCTGAGCTCACATCTTTTCCCTATTTAATCAGCCATCAAGTACCACCAACAGCCGCTGTCAATCACTGACAGCGGCCTTTAACACATGCAGACAGAAAGGATGTCATTGATCCCGCTCTTAGGCGCGTCCATCACTTAATTGCGGGGTGCTGATGGGTTGTCATGACAGGCGTGGGTCTGTTGACAACCCCATGCCTGTCATAACGATCCTCCTGAGAGCGCGGGTCTGTAACGAGAAACAAAAATCAAAACACCAGAAGTACAGTTTTTTGGTCAGTCAACATTGCAATTAAATGTAATAAAAGGTGATCAAAACATTGCATCTACCCCAAAATGGTATCAGTAAAATGTCAGCTCAGGGCGCAAAAAAATAAGCCCTCACACAGCCCGAAGTCCCAACAAATGAGAACATTGCTGGTCTCGGAAATTTGCAACAAAAGCAAAAAATTTTTTTTTACAAATTTCAGAAGGTTTTTTTACCACTTAAATAAAAAAAAACTATACATGTTTGGTATTTGTATACTCATAGTGACCTGGAGAATCATATTGTCAGTTTTACCATATATTTAACATGCTAATAAAAAAAAAACCCCAAACCATTGTAGAATTGCATTTTGTTTGCAATTTCACCTCTTTTGGAATTTTTTCCCGTTTTCTAGTACGCTATGTGGCAGAATGAATGGTGTCATTCAAAAGTACAAAAAGAAAACTGCATACAGCTATGTGGTTGGAAAAATAACAAAGTTATGGTTCTTGGAAGACGGGCAGGAAAATACGAAAACAAAAAATTGCCTGGGGATGAAGGGGTTAAGACAGTGTAAACGTAGATCAGATGGCTTTAAAACGGGCCAAAAAATTATCACAATGTTTTGGGCCGTTTGAATAAATTTGGTGCATCTTTATACACTATTGTCGAACTTCACCCCATCTATTTGTTGACTTACTTTGAGCTACTAATTTGTGCCACATTTTTTGTCATATTTTGGGCTAAGCACCTTTCATGTCACACATTTTCTATTATTGAGAAAATCTCGTCACTCAAAAGGAATACTTATTCAAAGAAATTTTAATAGCAGTCCATAAAACGTTTCAATCAACATGACCTTCATCAGTGTACCAATTGCTGGGAGTGATAGGGTAAATAGGGAAGTGAGGACGCAGTGTCTCAGGTATACAGTAGCATGTGGCCAGGGAATGCTTATAATTGCAGCTTTAACGCGGTGTCCGTGGCTAGTTACCGGTGGACTGCTATTAAGATTTCTTTGAATAAGTATTCCTTTTGAGTGCCAAGGTTTTTTCAATATTACTACGGTGTTGGACCCTACTCGTGCAACTTGGTCCAGTAGTGCTGCGATTTTGTTTTTTACACATTTTTTACCCCTTGTGAGACAACAAAGATGTCTAAAATACCTAATACATTTGGAGCACTGCAGGAACAACAGTTTTATGGTATAAATTGAGCCACCATAGCAGTTTTATGTGTTACAAAATTAACTTTAAAATAAAAAAGGTATTTTGATTGATAATACCATTCATTAACAAGATTGGTCAGGGGTGTTATCTATGAAATTTCACATTTTAACCAATTCAATAATAGGTTCTTTCCTCCTTTTTAAAAAAGAATCTCCATCCAAATTACAAATTTGTCCATTTATTGTATCATCACATCAGCATTTAACACAGCATTAGGAAATCACATCTAAAAAAATGTATTGCAGAAATTACTGCTACTGCAATTACTTTTCAGTTTTTATACTTTGGGATGAGGCTGTTTCTGTAGCATTTGCATAAATTTCCACAAGCCCGCATTCAGTCTGCTACATGTCAACACCTTAATAGCTACAATTGTTGTTAACTATAACTAACATTTCTTTCAATTCTACAGGTACTGTTTTTTTCTGTCATGTTATTTTTGCTCAAGTGTCAGCGGAAAGTGCAGCAATGTTTGTTTCCTATTATTTTTTGTTTAATATATTTCTTTTTCTGCAAACGCATTGACATCAGCTTCCAAAGGTTTTTTTTTTAATGTTTCATCCATTGGTATCAGTGATCAAAAAGAAATGTTAGAGCCTGTAAATTCCCATCAAGACAGATGGGAATTGATGCACTTTGACACGAATATAATCCATTTATATATGCAGCATAATATTTTTTTTAAAACAAATGAAGGTGTAATCCAAGTTTTACAAATTTGGACTATAGTTAAAGAGAACCTTTCACCAAATTATTCACGTTGAACTGGACACAGGATGTAATAGTCACTGCAGAGCAGAATAATTTTTTTTTTTTTTATTTCTCTACTATGTTGTGGAGATATTGGCAATCAAAGTATTTGGCCCCTAATGAGTTAATTCTCAAGTGGGCATTATCAGAGAGTTTTCACTGGAGCCATGTAAGTCTTCTCCCTGCATGATGCTGACCAATGATAAACAGGCAGCAACACTCAAAAGAAATAGCAAAATGTCCCCACCGTAGCTTACGGCATGTTTCTCAGTGTGTGGGATGTAAGGATACAGTTCTGATCTACTAATCTAATCTCCTGCATGAGTCAGTGTTGGGTGAGGGGCAGCACAGTTGTGTTTAGCTGTGTCACATTACAAACCCTTCTATCAGTTATCCTCCTTTTATAGCACTGTCTCCTGTTTTTTTTGTTTGCTTAATTTTGCCTCTCCATTGCGAAGATATTAGCAATCAAAATATTTGGCATCTAATGAGATCATTTTCCTTAAATTCAAGTGGCTGTTAACAAGAAATTTTTACTGGGGGCGTGTACTTCTTCTACCTGTATGATGTTGACCAATCATAGGCAGGCAGCAACACTTAAGGGAAAAGAAGAACACGCCCTCATAATAGCTAAGCGCAGGTTTCTCAGTCTCAGAGATGCAATGATACAGCCCTGATCTCCCGGTCTAACCTGCTAACCAGTCTAACCAGTAGCCTCTCCCCCCACACTGCCTGACAGAAGATGTGTCAATATCACACTTATATCTGCGGTGCTCAACTTGAATTGATTTTCAGTGAGAGCTGTCATTATGTCTCACACAGGACTGGTCCAGAACAGCCAGGTTACTCCTGTGTGAGCCATAATGACTGACCTGATCTCACTACAGTGTGACCATAAGTTGCCTGACAACAGAAGACATAAGTGTAATTACTTACACATCTTCAGATGGCATGGGGAGAGGGCTGTATAACAAAGGTGATAGTGCTATAAGAGGAGGAGAGCTGGTAGAAAGGTTTGTAATATGACACAGCTAAACTCAGCTGCACTGACCCTCCTCCTACACTGTCTCATGCAGAAGGTTAGACCAGGAGATCAGAGCTGTGTCATTACATCTCACACACTGAGAAATCTTATGTTAGCTATGGTGAGGGCATGTTCTTCTCTTCTTTAAATGTTGCCTGTCTGCTTATGATTGATCAATGTCATGCAGGGCATCATACAGGGGTTCATGCCATCAGTGAAAACTTTCTGATAATACCCGTTTGGACTTAAAGGGGTTGTCCAGTACTTTTAAAAATATGCCAATGTGTTTTAATGCTAAATAGAAGCTTCTTTCTAATTACCTCTTGGTGCTGCTTCTGTCTGTGAGCGGCGCTATCGGAGGCCGCTCACAGGCAGCACGTGACCCCCGGCTGCAGCCGGCTCTGACATCCGCTGACGTCATGACAAGTCCAGGCTGCATCCGAGGGTCCCTCTTCCGCATTCCACCAGTGGCTGCTGGGTTGTGGGCGGGGTTACCCTGCGTGTCACACCCGGCATCCATTGCGCGCTCTTCCTGTCCCCATTCATTGTGAAAGCGCGCGGTGGATGCTGGGTGTTACGCGAGTAATAACCCCGCTCACAACCCAGCAGCTACCGCGGGGACCCCAGCACTGAGTTACGCCTCACTTGATGTGACGTCAGCGGGGGAATCACGTGCTGCCTGTGAGTGGCCTCCGATAGCGCCGCTCACAGGCAGAAACAGCTCCAGGAGGTAATTAGAAAGAAGCTTCTATTTATCATTATAACACATTGGCGTATTTTTAAAAGTACTGGACAACCCTTTTAACAAAAATTAACTCATTAGGTGCCAAATACTTTGATTGCTAATATCTCCACAATGGAGAGGGGAAATTAAACAAACAAGAAAAAAGTTGTATTGCACTCTGCAGCCACTATTACATTGCGTGTCCAGTTCAAGACAAAAATTTGGTGAAAGACGTATTCAAACGATTAGTGTATAACATTTATTTTTCATGAAATGAAAAATTATGCAATTTTCTAATAAATGTTTCCTATCATGTCATTGTGAGTTTCAAGATTTCTGCTTGCTATAGATCAGCAGGAGCCTCCATTGTTTTATTTCATTGAATAAAATTCTCTACTGGTCGGGTGATTTATACACAAATGAACTGCTAATGCTCTTATATTATATCTGGATTTTGCCCTGGTCCTTCTGTTCTTACAAAAGCCAGCCAAATGGGTTCAATATAAGTGTATGTGGTGTACACTTCCATCTGATAGATTATTGACCTTACAGCCCCACTTTAGGTGATGTTTAATTTTTTCGATAAAAAAAAATAAAAAAAACAAACAAAATAACTTATTCCGATTGGTAATAGTTTTTTTTTCTCTAACTTATATATCAGAAGAGCCGAAGGTAAACAATTCTAAGCTTGAACATATATGTACTCAGATGAATAAATAATGAACACATGCATTTTTCATCAATCATTATCTTTTTTTTAGAATTGAGGAGTGTGTGATTGACCAAATAAAAAATCAATTGACATCAGTTTTTTAACCAGTTTAAAAGTGTTTCAGAACCATCAACCTGTCCTTATCTGTTTAATCTGGTCTCTGCAATAATTCTACTTGTACATGAAGTTCTCAACTTGTTCACCTTTCCTTTCTTCTCTTTACAAGATAAAGGGAAAAATATTTCTGAGTGAACACGTGAGCATGTCAGATCTATATCATTTCATGCTACTCAAGGAATCTCAGAGACACTTCTCAGGCATTTTAAAATAAGGCTATGATTTTCGAGGTAGTGAAGAACCTTTGAATATAGCATACTTGTATTTTAATGATGGTAAAATCAGACAGAATGTTACTTATAACCACTTCTGTTTTTTATGAGCACCAATATAAATTTTTATTCTTAAAGAGAACCTGTTATGTCCCAAAACACTATTAAACTGAAGATATGGTGTTAATAGTGTTCTAGTGTTCTAAAACCATGCAGCCAACTGCACTAAAAGTCCGGCTGCCGGGAGGAAATGAACTTCATTCCTCAGAGCTGCCTCCGGCTTTCAGTCATAGAGGTGGGCTGGCACGGCTTCAGTCTCCACTCGTTCAGTCAATTGTGAGCAGTGTCTGTAACCCCACAACCAACACTGACAGCTGGTTTTGTACTGATGCACTGTAGAGCCGCCTGTCAATCAGTGCCGGGGGGCGTGGTTAAAGACGCCGCTCACTATGTACTGAGTGGAGACTGAAGCCGCGCCGGCTGTGCCTCTATGACTAAAAGCCCCAGGCTGCCGAGAACAATAAAGTTAATTTCCTCCTGGTAGCTGCGCTTTTAGTGTGTTGGCCGCACGGCTTTAAACCCTATTAACCTGTAGGTTATTTCCATATCTGCAGGTTTATAGCGTTTGGGACATAACTTGTTCCCTTTAAAGGGGTTGTCAATTTTTCTATTATGCCAGTGCAAGGGATGCTAATAAACAGCTGTTCTTCTTCTGGCAAACTCTGTATGTCAATATTTTTTTGGACAGCTATTCATCTGATTGGCTGCCATGTAATACTATATTTCCCCTATAATGACAATTGCAGGGAAAATATTTGTATCATGGCTCGAATCTGAGGCTCGATACTGTGACCTCTGGCTGATTGGTCGGTTCACCTCTCTGTTGGACCATGGCCTGTGTTGTCTCTGTCTAACTGCTGATAATGCTCTTTTCTTTCTTTTGCTTTGCTGTGTTGCCTCTTTGCATGTGTTTTTACTTCCTCAATTGTTTTTTTTTATCATATCTTAGGGGGGGTATTTATACTCTCCTGGCACATGCAGTCTGTGCTGGTTATATTCCAAGTTACATGGATGTTTGGAGTCCCAGCAACCCAGTTAAGGATTATCTTGCTGAGATTTTCTCTATTGTTTCTCCTCTGGTTTGCTTGTGTGTCCCCCTTCCCAGCACTCTTCCCATTTAGTTACATTAAGTATCTGGGGATTTCCACGTATACCGAAGATCTTTTTGGGTTCCTTTCTTTTTCTTCTGTCTTTCAAGCATGACTGTGTGCAAACATCCTTAGCCCTGTGCCTCACTCTCTGTCTGTGTGCACGACGTTCTGCTGTTGTTGTTTTGGGATTACACTCTGTGTATAGTTCAGGGTGCAGCTAAGGACACTTAGGGTCAGCGACATTTAGTGGAGGCGCCATTGTGTAATTTTAGGGTGCCAACCTCCGCGGTCAGGCAGGGACAAATCAGGGTCAAGTTAGGGATTTGCCTAGTCTGCATAGGAACCTGTGGTGTGCTGGTTGAACATCTCCCCTGGTTTGTTCATCCCCGTGCGAGTATTAGGGTTTAGTCGTAACAATTTGGCTGACCATAATTGCCCCCATAGTCTTGCCTAATGGATCAGTGTCTTTCATAATAAAGAGGTAAAGGGATTTTTATCTGATTAGACTCGCATGCTGCGAGTGCATCTGAATCTGATCGCATTCACCCATTTAAGTCTATGTGTGCATATGAAACATAGGACTGCATTCTGATGACAATGGGGAAGATGGAGAAATTAAGTTCTCGTCTTCTCCACACCTGTGCTTCGCTTGTCTCATGCGAGAGAATCGGATCACACTGAGATGACACTCGGATCAATCTCTGACGGAGTTTGAGCCGACTGTCATTAGCATAATTTACCCGATTCTCTGGCATGAGCGAATATACAGTACATCAGTGTTAGCAAGCCCTTATATATATCCTAAAGTTTTAAATTGATCTCCAGAATGTTTTTTTCAGTATTCCAGTGGTTTTCCGTAACACTTAGATATATAGGTAAGAATAGCAAAAGGATGAATTATTTCTTGAATCTCTACCACTTTTGTTTAAAAATAGTTGCATATTATTTGTAACGTATTAAAGTGTTTTAATATCAGCATCAAGGAATAAAGTAAAACAAGTACAAATACTAATTTAGTTTTAAGATACTTCATCCTATCCAGCAACGGCAAGGTTAACACTCTGGAAGTAGACTGATCTATGCATGCTGCCTTAACTCTGTTTAGACCTGTAGATCAAAGCAATTATGAGCCATTACAAGCCCTTAAAAAGGCCTTTGCTTTTACAGACATGTGCTAAAGATCACTTTTATAAATTCTTCCCGCCTGGTAATCACTTCATCTCCCTCTCCTTCTTTTACTTAAATATCCGTTCGATTGAATATTTAACATGTTATAATGTAAAGCCTGCCGTGTTAAAGTCCAGCAGTTTAGTGGTGTCGCCTGCAGTAAATGTAGATTGTATTGTTAACTTTAGTTTTCCCACCTTGTGTCTGTAGTCTCTCAATAAACAATAAACTGCAACTTAAAGTTTTATATTAGTGAAGTTTTAGCCTTGCTCCCATTAAGCAGCGCCACTTGTATCAGTAGGCTATGTTAGGTATTGCGTCTCAGCCGGATTTGCTTGAATAACACAACATAATTTCTAAAATGATCCACATGATTACCTTTAAAAATAAACAAAGCACAGATCCATATTACTACCTGTATCTATCTATCTATCTATCTATCTATCTATCTATTTATCTATCTATCTATCTATCTATCTATCTATCTATCTATCTATCTACCTATCTATCTATCTACCTATCTATATGCATTAATTGTCGTAAGGGTACATAACATTTTAATAAAATGATCGTATACATAACCTTACACACCCATAGATACCCTCTCCCTAATAAAATAAAACCTTTCTATCTTGCAGTTACCCAAATGAATACATTGCATTAAATATAATACACTAGGGTATATATAGCTTTTTCCAGTAATAATCATTTACCAGTATTAGACATGTAAAAATATTTGGGATTTGGCCATTCATTCCTCTATTGATCTTGAAAACTAATAGGAAAATCAACTTCTGTAGGTCTCAATGGCTCTTTTTTGATTTCAGTGGATAGATAACTTCATGCAGCCACTGCTGAAATCCATGACCAGAAACGTTCTAATTTTTAAGATTTATACCTGATATTTGATCAATTAATTCTTAATTGTGGGAAATCCCTAAAGCTTCTAAAACATCACGATAGAATAATATTCACACCTTGTCATGTGCTGCTTAAAATTGTGTGTACAACACTTATCCAGGGTTATCAGACAATATTGATTTATATTACGCATACAAATAGAAAATAAGATTGTTTAAACGACAGTATCTGGTTGTTAAATAGGAATTCCCAGATGCCTCTCTTCTATAATCTGATTGTCTATCGCACTCTGTACTTCTCTTATATGCAGTATACGTATTTCTATGTAGTTTAGTCTCTAGCTTTGTTCCCTTCATCCTCCGTATTGATTCCTACTTTTCATCCTGCATGTTATTTCTCTATACGCTATCAATCCCAGCACAGCATCACATGACTAGCTAGAGCCTGAACCATCTCTGCCTGCTTTGGTAACACTGTGATTATCTTTCCTTCTATATTCTCCTAAATAAACTATTAGATTAAAAGTATATAGTAAAGGATGCTGAACTGTAACGTCGTACATTATAACTGTGTAAGGCTATGTGCCCACGATGCAGAAATGCTCCGGATTTTTCCTAAGCGTTTCTGCATCTCCCTGGCAGAAAAAAACGCATGCGGATTGTACATGCGGATTGTACATGCGTTTTTTCTGCCAGGTAGAAGCGTTTGTGAAGTGTTTTTAGCATGCGATTTCGCATGTGGGTTATCAAGCGCTTTTCCTAGCGATTTTAGCATCACTTGGAAAGTGCTTGACAACTTGGTCACACTATATAAATCCATGCAGCCGGCATGGTTTTATGTTGTGTGACCAAGTTCAGATGCTGCAAATGCAGCATCAATAGTAAAAAAAAAACAAAAAAAACATTATACTCACCTTCAGATGGCCCCCCGTCTCCTTAGCGATGCATCCGGTATCTTCGGTGGCTCCTGGTGCTCTAAAAAGGACCTTCCACGATGTCATTTAGTCATGTAATGGTCACGCGACCATCACCTGACCGCTGACGTCAGCGGTCGCGTGACCGTCACATGACTAAATGATGTCACGGAAGGTCCTTGCAGACCACCGCCGGAAGCCAAGGAGACAACAGCGCCACTCAGAGGAGACTGGGGGGCGCCGGAAAGGTGAGTATAAGGTTTTTTTTTATTTTAATTCTTTATTAACTACAGGTACTATGGTACCCGGGTCTGGAGGAGAGTCTCCTCTTCTCCAGACCCGGGTACCATCCGTGCATTGAACTGCATGATATCCGCATATGCATGTGTAGTCATGCAGTCTAAAGCAAGTCAATGGCGGCTAAAACACCGCGATTCCGCAAAATAAATGGTAATGCTGCAGATTTTTCCGCAATGATAATCAGCAGTGCAAATTTCCGCAGCATGTGCACAGCATTATCATTGGGGAACATTGCAGACCTTCTACCAAGCATTTTTTAAGCGTTTCTGCGGCGGAATTGCCGCTGCGGAAACGCTTAAAAAACGCATAGTGGGCACACAGCCTCACTGGCACTGTGCAGTCATCATCAATATCTTTGATAAGAGCTTCTGTCCTCCCTTGTGGAGAAAGTCAAAAGTACATTCCATGCAATTGTATCAAACAGGAACTTTTCTATTAACACAATGAATTAAAAACTGAAACCTGGAGTGCTGCTTTAAAGGCATATGGAGTTCAAATGAAGTAACAATATTTCTGCACACTTTTTTTTAGAAAAGTTCAAAGCACTGAGAAATATTTATTTCATCAAGTTAAAATCCATACAATATCCTCACAGTTTCCATGTTTTGAACCACATTACCTGGCTCTTATTCTTAATTACTAAGAGTCTGATATTGGGGCTCAAAAACATAAAACTTTAGGATACTGTTTAATGTGCTAACTTGATTGAATAAAGATTTCTCAGCGCTTTTAACATTTTTAGAAAGTATACTGGAATGTCACATAACATACCTATACCACAGCAGTAGTCACTGTGAAGGGAGCCATTGCTTGTGTAGCATCATGCCATTTACATACACACTTGGTCAAAATTGTTGGTACCCCTTGTTTAATGTGACCCACAATTGTCACAGAAATAACTTAAATCTGGCAAAAGTAATAAATTAAAAATCTATGAAAATGAACAAATGAAAGTCAGACATTGCTTTTCAACCCTGCTTCCACAGAATTTAAAAAAAAATTAAACTCATGAAATAGGCCTGGACAGAAATGATGATACTCTTAGCTTAATATTTTGTTGAACAACCTTTTGAGGCAATCACTGCAATCAAACGATTCCTGTAACTATCAATGAGACTTCTGCACCTCTCGACAGGTATTTTGGCCCACTCCTCATGAGCAAACTACTCCAGTTGTCTCGTGTTTGAAGGTTGCCTTTTCCAGACGTCATGTTTCAGCTCTTTCCAAAGATGCTCAATAGGATTTAGGTCAGGGCTCATAGAAGGCCACTTCAGAATAGTCTAATGTTTTCCTCTTAGCCATTCTTGGGTGCTTTTAGCTGTGTGTTTTGGGTCATTATCCTGTTGCAAGACCCATGACCTGCGACTGGGACCAAGCTTTCTGACACTGGGCAACACATTTCTCTCTAGAATCCCTTGATAGTCTTGAGATTTCATTGTACCCTGCACAGATTCAAGACACCCTGTGCCAGATGCAGCAAAGCAGCCCCAGAACATAACAGAGCCTCCTCCATGTTTCACAGTAGGGACAGTGTTCTTTTCTTGATATGCTTAATTTTTCCGTCTGTGAACATAGAGCTGATGTGCCTTGCCAAAAACTTCAATTTGTGTCTCATCTGTCCATAGGACATTCTCTCAGAGGTTTGGTGGTTTGTCAACATGTTGTTTGGAAAATTCCAGTTAGGCTTTTTTATGATTTTTTTCAACAATGGTGTTCTCCTTGGTCGTCTCCCATGAAGTCCACTTAGGATCAAACAACGACGGATGGTGCGATCTGACACTGATCTTCCTTGAGCTTGAAGTTCACCTTTAATCTCATTAGAAGTTATCCTGGGCTCTTTTGTTACCATTCATATTATCCATCTCTTTGATTTGTCATCAATTTTCCTCCCGTGGCCACATCCAGGGAGGTTGGCTACAGTCCCATGGATCTTACATTTCTGAATAATATGTGCAACTGTAGTCACAGGAACATCAAGCTGCTTGGAGATGGTCTTGTTACCTTTACCTTTAACATGCTTGTCTATAATTTTTTTTCTAATCTCCTGAGACAACTCTTTCCTTTGCTTCCTCTGGTCCATGTTGAGTGTGGTACACACCATGTCACAAAACAGCACAGTGATAAATACAGGCTCACTGACTAATTACAAGATTGTAGACACCTGTGATGCTAATTAGTGGACACAACTTTATTAAACATGTCCCTTTTGTCACATTATTTTCAGGGGTACCATCTTTTCTGTCCAGGCCTATTTCATTAGTTTAATGTTTTTTAAAATTCTGTGGAAGCAGGGTTGAAAAGCAATGTCTGACTTTCATTTGTTCATTTTCATAGATTTTTAATTTATTATTACTTTTGTCTGATTCAAGTTATTTCTGTGACTATTGTGGGTTTTTCCTTCATTAAACGAGGGGTACCAACCATTTTGACCACGTGTGTATGGTAAACCTTAGGTGCACATATCATTTGCACACATAAGCAACAACAATACCAAAAAAGGTGTACACTGTTACCATGAAAGCAGCTGCCTCCAACCATGGGTTTGGGACTGAGCTAATGTCTTCCATGGTTCACAATTATTACAAGAGGACTATTAAAAGAAGGGTGCTCGATGGTTAGCTGTAACAAAGACACTGACCCATATATTATTCTTACATGGGGCTCCCCTATTGTGTAAGTCCACCACTGTTCTAAAACCTGTTCTGACCAATATAGAAGATTTCTTTTTAGTTCATGAAAAAAATGGAAATCTGAGTGATTTTCTTTGTCTTTTGTTCTACACATAGGAATTTATGTGGGTAACTGCAAATGTGGATGTTTGTAGGGAAGGTAATAACACCTAATAAACAGTAATTGTGGTAGCAGTCATCCGAAGCAAAACTTACAAGTTTTATAGCAGAATATTAATATTACAAGAAATGTTGAAAAATATGTCTTGATTATAGTTCTCCTTTCCTTTACTATATGGTTGCAGCTTACTACAACAACATAATGAGTCTTTTCTTCCCGCACAGAGCGTTTAATCATTATTAGTATGTCCAGTGGCCAAATTATCGTGAAAGCAGACGGCAGCTACTACAATGTTTATTTATCATTTTTACTAATATTAATAATATTTTACAAAAATGTTTTGGTGCCAAAAAATGTTAAAATAATATTGAAGAAAAACCTTGTTAGTTCTTGTTATCCCAACATGAATCATTTTTTTGTTAAAAAGGCGTTTATGCGCCTAAAAAAATAAAAAAACAAACAGAACAACAAGCCTGTGTGTTTCTGTTATTCAAAAGTGGGTACCAGTAGCAAGTAAATGTAATAATTGATGGAAAGAATTTAACATATTTACAGTGAAAGTATTAAAAGGGCAATTATGGTTTCAGTTAATAGAAACGGTGCTTTATATAATGAAACGTTAAACAATTTTTCAAAATACTTTCTGTATCAACCCCTCGCAATTTTGAAGCTCTCTACTTGGTGCCGTCCAACAGTATATTTCATTGTTCGAATCCAATGGATAAAAATTGGCTCTGGTCATGTAATGATTACAAATGTGCACAAGTTGTTATGATCATAGGACACATCCTCGGCCATTATTAGGCTATGTCTGTGTCAGTACATGACAATAGAAAGAGGGGGAGACTCCAAGCGCAATACGGTCTTATCTGGTGGAGAAATTGGTCTAGGCTAGAGGTAATGGAATTGCTCATCCTTTGGGGTTGTTTTAACCCACAACTGAGCAATCAAGGTGTGACAGCTTCTGCAGAACTCTCAGGTCGAGAATTCCTGCCGTGTAGAACAATTAGTGGAGGATAGGAGTAGTAGTTTGCTCTGCTATGCTAGATTCAAGAAATCCAGAGGATGTGATGAGGGATTAGATGAAGGATGAGGGATTGTGGTTCTTCTGATGAAGAAATTAGTTCAACTTCAAAATGCGTTGAGAATAAACTGCACGATCTAATCCCTCATCACGTCTTCTTGAGTACATGACAATAGACAGATTTTTATTCCCTGGAAGGAAATAAATGTTGCTATAGAATAACATGAAGCAAAAATCTTGATATCTATTAGAAATTGATACAGAAAAAAATACTGGAAAAATGCATAATTTTTCCTTCTACAAATAAAAATCAAATTTGCTAAAACCACAATACTCTTTAAAAGAGAAACTGTCAACAGGTTTTACTGTGTAATCAGTGCAGCATGATGTAGGGATAGAGTGCCTGATTTCAGTGATGTATCACTTACTAGGCTGTGTGTTGCTATTTCAATAAAGTCAGTGTTTTATCAGCAGGAGATTATCACTACAGGACTAGGTGTTCCACCACTGATTAGCAACTTTCTGCCAATGCACAGTGTACACAGAATTCTGCCAATCAGTGATATTGACGGTGGTATACAGGGCTCAGCATCCTGAGCACTGCTAGATCTGCAGCAGGGAAAACAGTGATTGTATCAAAATGACAGCAAACAGCCTAGTAAGTGACACATCAATGGAATCAGGGTCTCAGCCCCTAAATCATATTGCTCTCAGATTACATGGCAGAAAGCTGCTGACGGATTCCTTTTAAATATTTGCAAAAGAGAAACTTAAAGGAGTTCTCCTTTGTTCTGAAGTAGGAGAAATCCACTCCAATGCCTCCTAGATTCCCGATTGCTAGGTGTTGGTACACTCGTGCTTTATTGGCAGTACAGATCAGTGTCCAAGAAAGTGCCGCTGACCGGAAATGCGCGCTCTCCTATGCTGCTATATCAGGGTGTTTTGCTTCTGGAGCATTAGGAGAACGCGGTTGCCCATAAGTTAGCGGGATTTAGAGCTAACAGTGATTTCCAATGGCAATGCCTGCCCATCAAATTCAGCAAAAGTGACGAACTTCCTTATGCAACTTAAAGAAAGATCCAGGTTCACGGAGTAAAATTCTTCATTAGTGAATCATGTCAGCAAGATAGTGAGGTTAAAAACATGTCAAGATAACGACATGTGCACAGTCCATGACTGGGTGGTCTAGGACCAGCCCAGCTGTCAACGCGTTTCTGATGTTTCCACCCTTTGTCATGACATTTCTTATGCCAGACCGGTGTAACATTTCTTGTAAGGCACCTGGAGGTGCACGACACTGATAAGATGCGCCACATTCTTTAACTGGCATGCGCTTCTTAATGAATTCTGCACATCTTATTCCTGCATATGAAATGCCAGTCCTAATGAATCAGTGTCCAAGTGTACAGAGCGCTTATATATATATATATATATATTCATAGAAAGTTTTCTAAAATCTTAATTTTAGAGAAAAATGTGCAACCCATTTACAAGAAGAACATATGTTTGGAGTGCACGACAAGACATAGATGTATTCTTTTCCAGACAGCCTCAAAAGCAATGGAATTAAATAATTTCCTTTACCCTTCATATACCAAACTAAAAAGTCATATGTATGGGGGACTCGGGAGTAATAACATGCTAAATGAGAGATATTTTTATTATTCATGGCAATGTCCAGTGGATACCCTACAAAAACCCTCAACAGGTTGGTTTTTGCTCTTCTATGAATAACTGTTAGCAGTAAGTGAATTTCTAGACAGCCAATACTGACTTGGTAATATTGGATGCCATAGGTTACCTTCAATAGAAAATCCAGCTTGATGTTTTTGGGTTTGTCCAAAGGACTGATCATCTGAACTACCAGTAGTCATTATTTTCCCCTGTTTACTAGTGATCTGTACTTGTTTCTTTGTGATCTCTGACCTCTGTATCCTGAATTCTTTTTTTCCTATTTGCTGCTCCTCCTTCCTATGTGATATACTCCTCTCTGATGCAATATTTGCTATTCCCTTTTTCCTTTCTATTTGCAGCATTTGTCAAGTGCTCAGGAGATAAAATAAATTGATGTCATTCTTTTGTTCTTAATGAACCATAATTTCGTAGCAATATTAAGTTACATGCTGAAGGAACCTGCAGCTAGCGATTGCAACTGCTCAACAGGATTCGTTCTCCGCAGATACAACGCTGGATTCGTCTATCAACACCTAGTTATTGCAGCAGCATATTGTTTTTATGCTATTTAAGTCATTTTTTTTAAGTTCTCGCCCCCTAATCTATCATTGCACATGCTCTCATTTAAATGGCTGTCCAATAATGAACTGACAATAAAAGGACAACACAAACAACAAATCCTAAATGGGTTGTCCAAGATTATAAAAATGTGGAGACCTGTTGATTTTGCCTTTTATATCTGACATAGTAGTTCCGCTCTTATTTTCTTGGGGTGGACAACATTATAAAAACATTTCTGTTTTCTTCTTCATAAACATTGCTACAACTGTCTGTGGGTTGTGTCTGCCGCTCAGCTTTATTGATATGAATAGGTCTAAGCTAGAAACACATAACCTGTGGACAGATAGGATACTGTTTTTGGAGGACCGCAGCCATGTTTTTATAGCTTTGGACTTACCCTCTAAATGCTTTTACAGGAACTATACAATAGATGACCATACAACCTGGAATCCTATGACCACAATGGCATCTTCATGGCGCTACTAAACATCAGGGCTGGTAATTCTTTCAATGCTACTTAAAGGGAACTTGTCACCAGAAAAAACAATATTAACCTGCAGATATGCGGTTAATCTGCAGGTTAATAGCGTTACTATAATAAATCCTATAAAGAGAAGGAAATACCACAAATTTGAAAAAATAAATCCAAATACCTCAAACTCTGAATGCAAACCACAAAAGAAAGGTATAAAGGGACTACAATATTATCAAGTGTAATTCATATATTTTATTACATTCAAATACAGACAAATAAAAACAGACAACAAGACAAACAATTAAAAATGTATAAAACATAAATAAAATTCAGCTCAGGAGGGGGGAGGGGGATACTCACAATAAATATTGCACATGGATCTCCTATATAAGAGTATATATATTTATTATATGTGCCAGCCAAATTTGATTAACAGACTTGGAGTGGTGTGAAGGGGCCGGGGTATGTCTCCAATCTTACCTTTATTATCATGGTCTCCTTTGTTTGTTATATTATCTATGTAACCCCTTGTTTTGGGGCTTAGACATGACTTGATTCTCTGCAGCCAAAACCTCTTTTCTGATGGTTCCATTCTTCAAGCAGCGTTTAATTATTGTATCCTTTTTTCTATGGTATTTATACACCTGGTAATCAATTTACATATATATATTTATTGCACAATCACTTTATGTTAATTTATATATATTGATTTTTTGGTATTCTTTGGTGTTCTCTATAATATATATATTTATTTTTATTTTTTGCTGCTATTTAGAGGTGAATCATGTATATTTAATTACTATATATTCAATTACTGTTAATCAAATTTGGCTGGCACATATAATAAATATATATACTTTTTTATATAGGAGATCCATGTGCAACATTTATTGTGAGCATTTGTGGCATTTTTGGCACTTTTTTGTCAGCAGCATTCGGCTACATGCAGATGCCGGGCAGGCTAGTAACCTGCAGATTAACCCCATATCTACAGGTTTATAGCATTTATTCTGGTGACAGGTTCCCTTTAAAGCACATAATAATAATAGAACATATGGACTAGGGAGTAGGAGACATTCCCTTTAAGTAAAATAAAAACTACTAATGCATTGACCAATAATGTAAGTTACTGTTATTTCAATAGGAAGGTTTGAACATTTAATGCAAATTTTAAAAAATGTACAAATACAAAAAAAATGTAGAGTAAACCTCCTTTCAAAAATGATTTTGATACGAGTTTACAGCTGCTTGTGTGCAGAGGTCTTATAATGCAAATCCTGTTCTGTGTGTTCTGGTTCTGATACCAGATCCAAACCAGCCCTATCTTCCACCATATTTTGTATTTCCAGTATGCTATTAAAAAGCTAACAAGCTTCAAAAACTTAGCGATGCAGTAGTATCGCATTGAATTTTGCTGTGATGACGCACTTTTCTAGAGTTGATGAATTCTTTGCCTTTTTATATAACACATAAGACTCTTGTTAAAGCAGAAAGCATGCGAAGGCTTGTCTCGTATATTTTAATAAAATTTCCGTAAAAATAAATGATCGTTTTTCTACTGGAGAAAGTTGCATCGTAATAGTGATGAGCCGAAAGAAGACACATATTCATGAAGCAATGTAGTGCTAGAGTATGTGAACAAGTAAAGACAGAGTGGGAAGCAGGGCTAGGTCAGAGGTGACGCTTCAGCACATGCTGAGGCCTATCTGATTCTGCTATGAACAGGGGTTCCCTGGCAAACGAGGAGCCAGCCGTGCCAGAGAAAGAGAGCAGAGCTGTCACCACTGTGCCAGCGCCTCCCACCACAAAAAAGCAAACAGTGATTCACTGCTGAAACACACGCAGAGCCTGGAAATGCTGCAGGAATCTGAGGTCTGCAACTCACTAAACCGGATCTTACACAGAGTGAACTGGCAGGTAAGGTAATAAGGGTCATATGATGCAAACAAGGCCTCTGGATATATGCTACCTGGTAACACAACAGCCCCTGCCGATGTATACAATCGGATCAGAGAGGAACACGTCATAAGACTTTTCTCGGGATTTCGGAACGATAAAGCATAAAAATGTCCACACTTTTTCTTCCTCCATTCTCCTGTACGTGCATTAGCATTAAAATTCTATATCAAGCGGAAACGCTTAATGACCTTTAATAAAAAGCAGCTGTACACTCAGATGAACGGATGTACTTTAGGGTTATTGTTTTATTTTGCAGACTGCGGCTCATGTACGGAACTTAAGATCTGTAGAATTTCTCTTTCACATTTTCCTCTAGGAAAGTTGTTACTCTAGCTGGAGACATATGAAAGAAAACAGTCCAAGGTATAACCGGCGTGTTTCCTTCACAATATGCTCAGTTACTAAGTGGTGAATGCACTTATAGTCGAAGAAGTCAAATAAAGCAATTCAAAGAAATGCAAAAGTGTGTGCCATATGGCACTGTTTGTGTTTGCATCCATGATTTTTAGAAAGTGCATGAATTTCACCCTATTTTATCAAACAGACATGTCCACCCTTACATTTTATTGAAATTGGCTAACGGCTCCATTTTCTCTTGCTGTAAATCCTATATTGCAACGATCTAGAAAAAAACTCAAGTATCAGCAATTCACATCACTACCACAGGGTGGCCACAAATAGACACACATAGCAAATACATCTTGTGACAGAGTATTATGAAATCATGTTTGTTTGCTTGTTTGTTTTTAAGCTGATAACCTTTTGCCACAAAATTCAGGATACACTATGTTGAGTCCTGAGCAAAAGTTAGAAAGGACATATCTGTATGTTTACATATTTGCTCTTTGCAAAAAGAAAAATTTTCCCCACTGAGTGCTTCTTGCATTTAATTTTGACACAAAGGATTGACAACTTTATTTTTTATATTTTTCTGGACAGCATATGAAAAAACACAAATAGCTATTGCAGTTTTTAATGTGATCAATAAATTTCACTTTTTATATCTTTGGCTACCACTGGAGGATTTTTTTGTTTTTCTGCTATTTGTCTCCACGTCCGAGACTGGGACGGCTCTGTGCGCTGCCTAGCAGATGAAGACTGCTAATCAACGTTTGGTGAGCTGACTATTCCTTTACCCAGTATTCCCCTCTGTTTTTTGTAGATACCTATTGCCAACTGCGTCAAGAGAAGGGAAAAGAAAGCGCTGCTTGTCATGGGAGCGGGGACAAGTAAGAAGAATCAGTTTTTTTTTAATTGATATGTGAAGAGGGCCAAAATGAGGGATATTATTAATATATTGGGTCCAAATTTGGGGACATTATTCCAGGGCCACCTTCAGGACATTACTGCCCTTACTGGCTGATGGGGACCGGTGAGAAGGGGGCCCCCCTTCTCACTATGCCCCAGGGGCAGGATTCGGCTGTTTGCTCCTTAACATTCAGTTGAAATTTATTGTTGTGCAGGGCCCGCTGGATGGGGGCAGGATGGACACACATGTGGCCATGATGGGAGGACATATGGGAGCAGGATGGAGACACATGGGGCCAGGATAGGAGACATTATTACAGGAAGGTACCAGGATGTAGGCATTATTACTGTAGGGGCTAATTAAGCTATATTATTACTGCTGTGATGTATTTTATTTTTGAGGATACTGTTTTCGGTGGGAGGTCCTGTTACTGTGCAGGGCGACACTTTCACTTTGTTTATTCATCTGGCATAGTGTAGAAGTTGGGGAAAAATTGGGGAATGTGCTCTAGATAACTGTGTTATTTTCTGCAGAGATGAGTCCTGGCTGGAAGAAGTGTTGGCGATCTTACACTGGATGAAGAAGCAAAATGAAGATGAATATCTTCAACTAGAGACGTCACTGGTGAGTCAGTGTGTTACTCATGCACTTACACTAAACACTATATAGTATATACAGAGCTCCTGTGTATAATGTCACCAATGATCCCTGTATTATCTGTACACTATACACTATATACAGAGCTTCTGTGTACAATGTCACCGGTGATCCCTGTATTAACTATACACTATTCACTATATACAGAGCTTCTGTGTATAATGTCACTGGTGAGTCACTATTACTTGTACACTGACACTATACACTGTATACTATGTACAGAGCTACTGTGTATTATGGCACTTATGGCAATATTAGTATTGTGCTTTTCTATTAATGATCAGTATTGTAGTATTAAGTCACTATGTGGTGGTAATATGTAGTTTGGTCATGGTGTGGTGGTATTTTGTCCCTTGTATGTGGTATTATTCGGTCACTATGTGGTGGTAATATGTGATCTGGTCATGGTGTGGCGATATTTGTAACCTCGCATGTGGTATTATTCGGTCACAATGTGGTTGTAATATGTGGTCTGGTCATGGTGTGGTGGTATTTGTTCCTTGTATGTGATATTATTCGTTTACTATGTGGTGGTAATATGTGGTCTGTTCATGGTGTGCTGGTATTTGTTCCTTGTATGTGGTATTATTCAGTCACTATGTGGTGGTAATATACGGTCTGGTCATGATGTGACCGTATTTGTTCCTTGTATGTGATATTATGTGGTCACTATGTGGTGGTAATATGTGATCCGGCCATGGTGTGATGGTATTTGTCCCTTATTTGTGGTATTATTTGTCATTTTAAAAATATGTATGTGACACATTTGCTTAAAGAAAAGAAAAATAAACCTAAAAAGAGTATTTGATATTTTAACAAATGTTTAATAGGTTCGAGTAGGGCCCAGCCAAAAGAGTCTACCTTGTTGTGGTGGCGGCTTAACAAATCTTTTGGTCAAAACAAAAGCTGATAGCTATGTATGTGATATGGTGTTCAATGGGAGCTGTTAATGTGTGAGGATGTGGTGCATAAATGGAGTTTTTCCAAGAGTGGGCGGTGGGACTGTGGAAGGTTTGCCAGGTGGAGCCTGGGTGGAGTCTCAAGGGGGCCTGAAAATTTGGCCAGTATGAGGCCCTGAAATTCCTGGTGGCAGCCCTGATTATTACTATAAAGGGACCATAATATGGGACATCATTACTACATTATGCCAGAGTAGGGGACATTATTACTGTATGGGGGACAGTATGGGTGACATCATTACTATACCGGGACCAGAATGGGGAACATAATTACTACAGTACCTTGAAAAAATATTCATACCACATGAACTTTTCCACATTTTTTCACGTTACACCGACAAACTTAAATGCATTTTTTATTTGCATTTTATGTGATATACAACACAAAGTTGCAAGTATTTGTGAAGTGTAAAGGAAATGGTACGTGGTTTTATAAATATTTTAAAAATCTAAATCTGAAAATTGTGATGTGCATTTGTATGAGTCAATACATTGTAAGGTGACCTTTTGCTACAATTCCTGCTGCATGTCTTTTGGGGTATGTCTCTACCAGCTTAGCACATCAAGAGGCTGAAATGTTTGCTCATTCTTCTTTGCAAACTAGCTTTAGCTCAGTGAGATTGGATGATGAGCATCTGTGAACAGCAATTTTCAATTGTTGCCACAGATTCTCAATGGGATTTAGGTCTGGACTGTCCAATTTACACAAATGAATATGCTCTGATCTAAACCATTCCACTGTATGTCTGGCAGTATGTTTAGGGTCGTTGTCCTGCTTTAAGGTGAACCTATGCCCCAGTCTCAGATCTTTTGCAGCCTCGTTCAGGTTTTCCTCCAGGACTGCCCTGTATTTAAAGGTAATATGTCAGCAGGTTTTTGTTACCTCATCTGAGAGCAGCATGATGTTGGCAAAGTGAACCTGAATCCAATGATGCATCACTTAGTTTACCGGGTGCAGCCATTCTGACACAATCAGAGCTTTTAGATATAGAATGAACTAGGCTCTCAGTATACATAGACAGTGAGGTGCTTAGCTACCAGACTAGTCCGGCAATGCTAAAGGGGTTGTCCACTACTAGGACAACCGCTTCTTGATCTAAATGTTTAGCCCTGATAAAATAAAAAAGCTTATACTCACCGAGTCACCTCCCGTGCAGGCGCGGTTCCAGTGGTGTCAGCACTCGCGTTCCCGGGGCTCTCATGTGGTTGTTATGACACATGAGCCCAATCAACGCTGGTGTCACTGTCTCCACCTTTGTATGGTAAAATAATTAACAGGAAGTGAGAGAGCAGGCACAGCCCTCACTTCCTGTTAATTACTTAACCATATAAAGGCGCCGGGCTCACGTGTCATAACAACCGCATGGGAGACCCGAGAACACGAGTGCCAACACGACTGGAATGATGACGGCACGGGAAGTAAGTATAAGCTTTTTTATTTTATCAAGGCCAAGCATGGGATGTGAGAAGGGGTTGTCCAAGTAGTGGACAACTTCTTTAATCTCTTAGTGATAAATCCTTCACAGTTAGTAAACAGCAGCATGCACTTTGACAAGTGACACGTCCCTGTATTCTGTGCATCAGCCTCTATCTCCTGCTGTATTCAGATTACAAAGCAAAAACCTGCTAACAGATTCCCTTTTACTTTATACATCTTCCATCAAATCTGACCAGCTTCCCTGTCCCTGCTGAAGAAAGAAAAACCACAGCATGTTGCTGCCTACACCATGTTTGATGGTGGGGATGGTGTTTTCTGGGTGATGTGCAGTGTTAGTCTTCTGCCATGCATAACGTTTTACATTTAGCCCAAAAAAATTTTAGTTTGGTCTCATCTGACCAGAGCACCTTCTTCCTTATGTTAGCTGTGTCCCCTACATAACTTTTAGAAAACTGCAAACGGGACTTCTTATGGCTTGTTTTCAGAAATGGCTTTCTTCTTTCCACTCTTCCAGAAAACGCAGATTTATGGAATATACGACTAAGGCAATGTTTACATGTTCAGTATTTGGTCAGTATTTTACATCAGGATTTGTAAACCAAAATCAGGAGTGGAACAATCAGAGGAAAATTATAATAGAAACACGTCACCACTTCTGTATTTATCACCAACTCCTGGTTTTGGTTTACAAATACTGATGTAAAATACTCACAAAACACTGAACATGTGATCATGGCCTCATGGTTGCCTATGGAAAGATTCTCTCACCTGAGCTGTGGATCTCTGTAGCTCCTCCAGGGTGACCATGGGCCACTTGGCTGCTTCTCTAATTAGTGTTCTCCTTTCCTGGGTTGTCAGTTTAGGTGGATGTCCATGTCTTGATAGATTTGCAGTTGTGCAATACTCCTTCTATTTTTGGAAGATGGATTAAACAGTGCTCCGTGAGATGTTTAGAGCATGACCTATTTTTTTTTATTTATAAACTAACCCTACTTTATTCTTCTCCACAATTTTATCACTGACCTGTCTGGTGTGCTCCTTGGTTTTCATGATGCTGTTTGATCCCTAAAATTCTTATACAAACCTCTGGCGACTTCAGAGAACAGCTTTAGTTATATTGAGAGTAAATTACACACAGGTGGACTCAATTTACTAATTATGTAACTTCTACGGACAATTGGTCACTCAAGTTTTTATTTAGGGGTATAAGACTATAGGTGACTGAATTCAAATGCATGTCACAATTTTCAGATTTATATTTTGAAATAATTAGAAAACCATGTATCATTTCCTTTACACTTCACAAATACTTGCTGTACTGGTATATCACATAAAATCCCAATAAAATAAATTTAAGTTTGTGGGTCTATCAATGTGGAAAAGTTCACTGGGTATGAGTACCTTTTCAAGGCTCAGTATATGGAGGCTAGAAAGGTGGACAGTATGACTATATTGGAGTAGGAATGGGGAATAATATTATTGTATGAGGGCTCAAATAGAGGACATTATTATTGTATGGGGGCCAGAATGGGGGACATTATTACTGTATGAGGGCTAGAATGAGGGATATTATTAATGTATGGAGGCCAGAATCAGGGATATTTTTACTGCATTGGGGTCAGATTTAGCAGATTTAGGGATATTATTACTGTAAAAGGGTCAGAAAGAGGGACGCTATTACTATATGGGGACCAGAATAGAGGATATTATTGTATGGGGTCTGAAATGCAGAACATTATTACTGTATGGGGTCCAGTATGAGGGATATAATTACTGTATGTGGGCAAGAATGAAAGATATTGGGGCCAGAATGGGGGATATTACTACTCCATAATAGCCAGCATAGAGCACATTATTAGTGTGTTTGGTTCAAAATGGGGGATATTATTAATGTATGGGGGCCAGAGCAGGGGGATTATTACTGCACTGAGGCTAGAATGGGGAATATTATTACTGTATTGGAGCCAGAATGGAGGAAATTATTACTGTATGGAGTCCAAAATAGGGGACATTTTTGCCATATTGAGACCAGAATGGGGGACTTTGTTATAGTATTTTGTCCAGAATGGGGGACATTATTACTCCACTGGGGACAGAATATTTACTCTGTGAGGGCCTTTATTTATATATTGGGGCAAGAATGGGAGAAATTATTATTGTATGAGAGCCAGAATCAAGGACTTTAATATAATATTGAGGTCAGAATGGGGGACATTAATACTATATTTGGGACATTATTACAGTATGGATGCCAATTGAGGGGCATTATTGCATTATGTAGCCAAGATGGGGAACATTATTACTGTATAGGAGCTGAAATGGGGGACATTATTACTGTATTGGGGACAGAATGGAAGACATTTTAATGCTATATTGGGGCAGAATGGGAAACATTTTTACTATATTGGGGTGGCCAGAATGGAGGACATTATTACAGTATTGTGGCCAGAATAGGGGACATTATTACTGTATAGGGTTCAGAATGGAACATATTACTTTATGAGGATCAGATTGAGGGACATTATTACTCAACTGGAACCAGAATGGGGACGTATTTACTCTGTGGGAGTCATTTGGACATAATATCTATATTGGTGCAAGATTGGGAAACAATATTATTTTATAAGGGCCAGAATGGGGGACATTTTTATAATATTGACACCAGATTCGAGGCCATTAATCCTATATTGTGAAAAGAATGGGGGACATTATTATTTTATTGGAGATTTTTTTTTATTTCCACTAGAGATAAAATACTTAATAGTTTAACTCCTCCCTGTCCTGTGATATACTATCTCTCAGTGGCAGAGATGCACTTAATGCAAACCACTGTAATTGTACATCACAGTTATGGTGTGGGCAGTGATGATGAGATTTTGATCTGAGTCACTGATCAAAATTACACATATACTGTAAATCTATGAGGCTGTGACAATCAAGAACAGCACAAGAATGACATACAGTGCAATCTGTGTGCTGTCTGTGATTAACATGTAATGGATAGAAAAAGGTTTGCAGTTTTTTTTTCTCATACCTGAGAAATCACTGATGAAACACTGATGGTAAAAACTGAAACACGGACCAAATACTGATGTAACTCAGATCCAAAGCACTGATGAACAACGGTCTATGTTTTCAAGTATGAGAAAAATCATGGACGTCTGAATAAGGCCTTAGGTGCATACCTATGGAAGCATTATAGACAATGGATTATATTTACCCTGTGTAGAGAAATCAAAAACCTCATTGACAGCAGCCAAGGCGTGTAAGTGTGTGTTTTTCTGTGTGTGGCACTCATACTCGATATGGAATAAATTGAAGATGTTTAAAAAAATTTACTTCCATTTTTCATTATTTGCATATCATTAACATGTCTATCAAACCTGAAATTTACATATTTCCACGACTCCCTTCTTGGTATTACACTCATCAGCATTGAAATTGAAAATAGGTTTTAACAGGTTTAAATAGTAAAACTATAATCATCGAGTTTATGAAGGATCCTCACCCATATTATAAATGGCAATCCAATGAACCTATTGGTTGTCACTCTTTTGGCTTCAGCTAAATTAAACATTATGATGCATGGTTGTCAACTCTACTGAATTAACTTTTCTTAACAGCACAATTTTAATTTTTGGCAAATTAAATGTATTAAATGTGTTTTATGATATAGTGTGCCACCTACGGGGAATTGTGAAGAGACAGGTTGAGCATCACTCTCCACCTAGCATCCAGGCTCTAAAAGAAGTCATTCTTGAAGAAAGGAAAAAGATACCTGTTGCAATATGTCACCAACTTGCTCATTTCATGCCTAGAAGATTTTGTGCTGTCCTTAAAAATCATGTATGTCATGCAAAATATTAGATGTAGTAGTTGTTGATATGGAGTGTATTGATGTTATTTTTTCACTAATTGGCATAAAACTGAAGATTTTATAATGATAGTTATATTATTAACCTTACTTTCATGTTATGGGTTAAAAAATGCTTTATAAAACTCTGTTTTGTCATAATTTTGGAAATTGTTCTTATATTTAGTGAGATATTGATTAAAATCTTACTTTTTAAAAGGGGCATACTCTTTTATGCTGAGCACTGTGTATATATACATCTTAACTATAATTTTTATATCAATAATTGTCACACAATAATATAAAGCACATTTAATTTAGCCAAAATAATTATTATTATCCTCCTTGCCTCCCACAGCCAGTTTTCCTTTTTATGTGAGAAAAATATTAAGATTTGGGAGTTCTCAGTGGTTGATATCTTTTAATGGCTAACGAAAAAGATGGTAACAAATTGCAAGCTTTAAAGACTATGCAGGTCTCTTCATCAGCCATAGGGACTGTAAGATGCACTTTTTTCCTCCAAAATTTTGGAGAAAAGTGGGGGGTGCGTCTTATAGTCTGGATGTACACTTCGGCTGTGGATGGTGGTGGGTGTGGAAGGAGCGGCAGCAGCGGAGGAGCGGGGCACAGGAGGCAGAAGCTGCCTACTGCGGCTAACACTGTGCCGGCTTGGCGTGTGGA
Organism: Phyllobates terribilis; assembly: GCF_046119375.1. NCBI lineage: Eukaryota > Metazoa > Chordata > Amphibia > Anura > Dendrobatidae > Phyllobates > Phyllobates terribilis. The sequence goes on from NW_027362761.1 coordinate 265,455,062, forward strand.
GTGCTGAATATTCTTTCTCCTTAATAACGTGCACAGTGTCAGCCACAGCCGCTGCTCCTGCAGTGGCTCGACTATCATGTGCGTTCGCTATTAAAGAGCATGAACGGTGTGGCGAGTAGTGAATATTCATGCTCTTTAATAGCGGGCACATATGATAGCCAAGCTGCGGCAGGAAGCCAGCGGCTGACACTGGGCGCACTATTAAGGAGAAGGAATATTCCCTACTCCCCATGCCCATAGTCCGGGTGTGGGGAGCAGTGAATCTTCTGGCAGCTGACCTCAGCATGTGAGGGTGCATGGCAGTAACATCATGCTCAGCTAACAGTTCTGGCAGCAGAACAGGACACAGCGCTGGAGCAGAGTGTAGGTGAGTTAGATCCTTTATTTTTTTATGTGTGCAGCGTGATGGGGATGGGGGTGCTTTGCATACCAGGATGGGGGTGCCATGTGTACCAGGATGGAGGTGCCATGCGTACCAGAATGGAGGTGCCATGCGTACCAGGATGGGGATGCCATGCATACCAGGATGGGGGTGCCTTGCATACCAGGATGGGGGTGCCTTGCATACCAGGATAGGGTGCCATGTATACAAGTATGGGGTGCCATGCATACCAGGATGGGGATGGGGGTGCTATGCATACCAGGATGGGGAAGGGGTGCAATGCACACCTGGATTGTGGGCCATGCTTACCAGGATGGGGATATGGGTGCCATGCATACCAAGACAGAGGACCATTTAAACAAGGATGAGGATGGGGGTGCCATGCATACAAGGATGGGGGTGCAATGCATACCAGTATGGGAATGGGGGTTACATGCATATAAGGATGGGGATGGGGGTGCCATGCATACCAGAATGGGGATGGGAGTGCCATGCATACCTGGATTGGGGGCCATGCATACCAGGATGGGAATGGGGGTGCCATGCATACCAAGATGGGGTGCCATGGATACCAGGATGGGGGTGCTTTGCATACCAGAATGGGGGTGCCTTGCATGCCAGTATGGGGGTGCCGTGCATAACAGGATGGGGATGCCTTGTATACCAGGATGGGGGTGCCATGAATATCAGGATGGGAGTGACTTGCATACCAGGATGCGGGTGCCATGCACACCAGGATGGCGGTGCCATGCATACCAGGATGGGGGTGCCTTGCATACCAAGATGAGGGTGCAATGCATACCAGGATGGGGATGGGGGTGCCATGCATACCAGGATGGGGATGGGGTTGCCATGCATACCAAGATGGGGGACCATGTATACTAGGATGGGGATAGGGGCCATGTATAACAGGAAAGGGGGCCATATATAACAGGATGGGGGATATTAGTACAGAATTGGGGGACATTACCCCGATAACAGTATCAGTGCATACTCCCTCCCCCATAACAGTGTATCATGACCTCATTTTTTGCTATTTTCCTCCTCTAAAACCTAGGTGCGTGTTATGGTCCGAAAAATATGGTATATCTTTTATCCATTATTTTTATATACCATTATATAGATCATTTTTATGTTTACATTTTTTCTTCCCTTTCTTCCAAGAGCTAACATCTCTTTATTTTTTCATATGTCATATGAGAACTTTACAAGATGAGTTCTAGCCTTGAATGTGACAATATCCATTTTACCATATAACATACTGAAAACGGAAAAAAAAAACACGTGGGATGAAATGGTGAAAAATAATGTAATTCTGCAATTGTTCTTTGGGCTTTGTTTTTTATTTTATTCATAGTATGGTAAAAATGACCAGGAAGAGAAAGGGAACCTGTCACTTTGGAAAATTACATGAGATATTTGGTCGATCTGCAGGTAAATAGCATTATAATGCTGCCTGGCTGCCTTACTGAATGTGCTGCTACCAGGTAAAATTAACTTACTTCTTCCCCGGAGCCACCAGGTTTGAGTTATGGAGGCGTGCACGGAGCAGCTACAGTCACCACTCACAGCACCGCTTACCAATCAGTGAATGGCAGCTGTAAGCACGCCTCGGCACTTTGACAGCTCTGTAGTGCATCTGCCAGGGTAACCCATTAGTGCCCCATAATTGCATGGCAGGATTGGGAAATAAAACTGATGTGTGCACATACGCTCCATTTAAATGCTATGTGTGGAGTGAGCGCAGCTCCTAAGCCCCCTCCACACCACTGAAACCAGCGGTACCGACATGTCTCCAAAAGTTCTTAGGAGCACTTTTTGAACACAACAACGCCAGGCCACATGTTGCTCATTCTACGGTGATCAGCCTGTGTGTACTAAACGTACTACAATGGCCTTCAGTGTCTCTGGATTTGTCTCCGATCGAGCACATGCTCATACTTGATACTGAATAAATCGAGATGGTTTAAAAATTGTATTTCAATTTTTAATCATTTGGATATCATTAACATGTATATTCTTCCTGTGATCTCCATAATTCCACGACTTTTCCTTCTTGGTGTTACACTTCTCAACATTGAAAATTAAATATTGGTCTGGTTTAAACAGCAAGACTATAAAAACATAAAAATGTATGTGTGTGTATATACCCGTATTTATTTCTATGTCTATCAATTTTTCACTCTCGTTCTGTCTCTCTCTATATATCTATATATAATATATGTGGAAAAGACTGTATAAATACCAATCTTGAGTTTATTTGCTAGCTTTGCTACCCATGCTGTACGTTGCTGATACATAGCTGTCATAGCAGCGCTAGATCTATTTTGATCACATCTATAAGTGACATGGCCTACGGTTTGTAACTAGGCCGATTTCACTGGCTAAGCTGACAGCTCACTTGTTGCCAAAGGGAAATGTGCCCCTGCTGCTACTAGTTTGTGTTTCTGCATTTGGAAATCATGACTGCCAATTAAAACGCACCAGGTTTCCTGCAGGGATTCTGTGTTTCACTTTGTTTATTTGTTTTCTTGAATCTTCCTCATGTCTCTTTTTTTCTCTCCTTGGGTGACTGAAGGCTGTAGCTTTGGTCACCTCACCAAGAGAGAAGCAGCAAAGACTTCGGGCAAGTAGATGCCAGGCCACAGGGGCAGTCATTTTTCATCTGTGTAAGTGCTATTCTGGGGGCCTCAATAGCTACACTTTATTTTTTGACATTTGCCTGTAGAGGATTGTATTTCTTTAGAAACCGGTTGAATTACATTGGTTTTTTGGTGTCCTCATGGTTTGAACCACTTAAAGCCCAGACTGTTATTAATTTTTGGTGGATTGCAAGGAAATTTTGTCTCCATCAAGCTGTAAATGATGATATATTATGGGATGAGAGATATATCAAAATGGCCATCAAAGCAGGTCTGTATGAAAAACTGCTCAGAGTGATATCATTTCCATTCTGTTAAATTAAAGGGACATGGATTTCCAAGTTTGGAACCACCAGAGCTACAAGTTGACATACAATGTACCCATACAATATTTTGTCCCCAATTCATCATTGTTGTTTCTCCATTTTTCTAGAGTAATTTGCTCCTTTTTAATGGCTTTAGTATTTCCACTTACACGGTTTGCGCCAATTATTAAATTGTCTTTCTTTTCTAAGTCTTTTTTCTTTTATTTTTTCTCGACAACTTTTCTTATCCAGATGTTTTAAACATATTCAAGAAGTGCGAGTTTTACCAAATGTTGCATTTATTTGGCACATCACAGTCATGTCCAGCCCTGTGGAGCAAGGTTTCTGATGGAGTTTTTAATTTCATGCATTTTTAGACAAATGTGTGACTTTTTAGAGAATTTGTGGCTTTTGGTGCCAAAAAGTCACATAAACTAGTATAAAAATAAAGAAAGTTTTAATTTTGTACAAAATTAATAACTTCAATAAATTGCAAATGATTAATCGGGGTCATAATGTTCTAAAGACTCAAAATAGTGTGTATAATCAGTGCATTATATTTAAGGAGCTCTCACATTGATTGGTAGCTGAGTCACAAAAGTTTAACTCCTTCCCACATTAGGACATGAATTAACATCCTGGGAAGGGTGTCTGCATATGTTGAGCTCCATCCATATGCAGTTGATAGTGGCTATATTGCAGAGCTGGCATCTGTCTTTACAGAGGGGGATCTAGGTTTTCTGGCACCCGGGGCAAAAATTCAGTTTGGTGTCTCCCTTCTATTTTCAGCTTAAGTGGTTTGAGTAGTTGTCATGTGACTGCTCATAAGCGATTTGCATACTTATAGTCACGTGTTGACTAGCTACTCTTCATAATTCTTTCATTGTTTAATGAAATACTGCTGCTTCATTGAGAGAATTAAGTATGAAAATCGCAAATGAATGGTCATGTGATGAACGCTGTAACTGGCAATCAGAGATGAATCCTGACAGAGCATATATTACATGGTTACGAGTGGGCATGCTAGAATGCTTAATTTTATTATTAAAGGGGTTGTCCAGGCTTGTGAGGAAAGTCTGCAGTCACTCTATGTGACTGCAGATTTCTGAATCCTCACATACTGCACACTGAACCACCATCAGTACATGAATACATCACCAGAATAACCATCAGTACAGAAAAACATCACCCGAACCATGATCAGTAAAGGAATACATCACCAAAATCACCATTAGTATAGAAATACATCTATGGAACCACCATCCGTACATGAATGCATCACCAAACTTAGTGCAGTGAGCATTTATAATGTCTGGTCAGCTCCATATACAATTGTATAGAATGAACCTAAAATTCCCAGTATGTCCTTAATAATGGTAAGGAGATATTGGAAGTTGCTGTTACCAGCCATCACCAGACAGTGGACCATACAGAAACCACAGTACTGCAAATAAACATTTACATCCAGGTACCTTATAGATGACATCTTCTCTGATTGGAGTCATTCTATTTCTTTTCTTCACCATTTTGACCAGATGCCATGACGACTCTTCACAGCCAAAGCTCTTCTCTGCAGACTTCCATGTTCCATCCCGACATGGTGCCCTTAAAAATAACAGCATGATTATATTGCTCCTGAATAGAAATATCTGCCCTATGCTTGGTCCCTGAATAATTGCTCCTCACTGTGCTCTCTTCATAAAATATGACCCCACACTGTCCCTTTTATGGCACAAATCTTGAAAGACGTGATTACAATTGTTAACTGGGAGGCGGCGTGTTACATTTTCTTTGAGTCGGTTGTCAGCTTCACAGCCACCTGAGAAAATGTCCGATTCTCATTCCCAGGGGCTGCAAAATGCAGTCGCCTGGGAGACACCTCGGTCCACAACATCAGGCGGCCTTAAGGCTCCTCCTTGCAGGCTGCAGCTGGGCAAATGCCCCACCTGCCCCCCATATAGGCTCCTGACCTCTAACAGACGCAGGAGCGGAGCTCTGGCCACTACTGTTAACAATTTGGATGCCTCTGTCAATCTCTGATAGAATTAAATAGAATGTGCACTGATGCGCACATTTTGGCTCCCATCCATGCCCCTCTGATGCAATTGCAGGAGACCAATAGGTTGCCATGAAAGTCGGAGTTTTGCTGAAGCCCACTGTTGCTGCCATCTTGGTATTTAAGGACTACAAAGTAATGTAAAAAATAAAAAAGTTTATTGCTGCATCCACAAAATACTGATCTATCAAAATATAGGTTTACTTAACCCCTATAGTAAACACCATAAAGAGAAAAAATCAGAATGCCATAATTTAGGTGTTTTTTTTTGTCACAACAGAACATTTTCTGTTTCATATTTGCCGGATTTTTAGTTTCATAATGCACCAAATATTTTCTTCTGGTGAAAGGTCTGGATTGTAGGCGGCCAGTTCATCCTCTGAACTCTTCTTCTGCAAAGTCATTCAGTTGTGATGGATGCAGTATGCAGTTTAGCATTGACTTGTTGAAATATGCAAGGTCTTCACTGAAATAGACATTGTCTGGATGGGAGCTTATGTTGTTCTAAAAGCTCTAAATAACGCTTAAAAATAATTGTGCCTTTCAAAATTTGTAAGCTGCTCATAATGTAGGCACTAATGCAACCCCATATAATCAGAGATGCCGGCTTTTGAACTATACATTGATAACAAGTTGGATCGACCCTCTCTCCTCTTGAGTTCAAAAGACACGATGTTAGTGGTTTCCATAAAAAAAATAACGTTTTGATTCATCTGACCACAGAATAGTTTTACATATTGCCTCAGTCCATTTTAAATGTGCTTTGGCCCAAAAAACACTACAGAATTCCTGGATTGTGTTGATATATGGCTTATTCTTTGCATGATAGATCTTTAACTAGCATTTATAGTTTGCACGGTGAAGTGTGTTCACATCCAATATTGACACCGGACTTGTCCCCATGGATTTGTCCAGAATCTCAGAATCATTTTCGTGAAATTGTTCCGCAATTTGTAGATGCAGTTGTTCACAGATTGGTGAAGTTGTGACCATCTTTGCGTCTGAGAGACTCTGCCTCTCTAACATGATCTTTTATACACTGTCTTCTGACTTAATCAAAAATTGTTCCTGCAGCTTTTTTAAATTAGTGTCTCTTACTTTTCCAGCCTGTTGTGCCATCAATTTATAAATGAGTTAATTTTTTTAAATAAATTGGAAAAACAAATTAATGAATATTTGGTGTTACTTTTGCTGCGCTGTTTGTAAGCTTAACTTTTCTTTCTGAACTTTAGTGGAAACTATGTTATCTTTGCTATCTGTACAGATAATTGACCAATTTATCTTGTTTGTTTCTGCTCCTAATGTTGTAGTTTTGCAATTTATGCTATTATAAGTCTGTTGTGGGCCCCCAGAGGGGATAGCTTTCAAGAGATATGCACACGTTGAAAACATTTCTAGAACTACTGGTTAGCCAGTTTCCAACAGAGGCTCCTGCTTTCATGTCCTTTCATGTCCTTTGCTTTGCTTTGGTCAACCCATCAAACATGAGTACAATGTGTCTGGCAGTTTTCATGGTCATGTAATTGCTGTTAGAGTAGTTTATCTTGTTATTGCAAATAATTAGTATTTCATCAGAGCCTTGGTGTCTTCCACATCACATGGGAAAAGAGTAAAATGTGACTTTTGACCTTGCTTGTTTTGGTGGTAACTAGTGTTGAGCGAGCACTAAAATGCTCGGGTGCTCGAAGCTCAGGCCGAGCTCACCGTGATACTCGGGTGCTCGACCCGAGCAACGAGCCTAATGTTAGTCTATGGGAGACCCGAGCATTTTTGCAGCGGCACCCCCGGCAGTCTGTAGAAAGCCTAGAAAGTGCCCAGAACGATAGTGACAGTGTTCAAATGACATGGGGACAGCATGGGGATCGCCCCAGGAAGAATTTCTGACCCCCAGGTCACTGCTGTCAACAACGTGGTCAGAGGTATTAAGCCACTTTTACAGGCTCACAAGAAAACGTTCAAAAATGAAACTGAAAGTGCTTTCCTGTGAAATATGTTAAGGAACATCCTTTCCAGGGTAAAGACTTGTGTATAAGGTAAAATAAATAACCAAAAACAAAAATACTCCTCCACACCTTGGGCTATGTTCACAAGTAGCATTTTTTATGTGTTTTTGCACTTTTGTATTGCTTTCAACCGTGACAAATGCATTCACCGGGAAATGTCATTTTAACATTTTACAACCTTATGTGGCCATGTGCTGTGTGACACATGCATACAGTGCTGAAAAGACATGGGAACAGCATGGGGAAGACCCCTGGAAGCATCTCTGACACACAGGTCACTGCCTAAAAGTGTGCCCATCAGAAGTGATCCTTGCCGCATCAGAAGACGCAGACTTGCAACTATCCCCGTGCAAGTCCTTGTCCCAGGGCAGTGTTCAATTGTACCTCCCCCATTCCTTGCAATGCAAGCGCAAGTATGCAGCCTGCCACCCATCAACCCCCAGGCTGCAATACCATACTGCTTGCTTGCTTGCACTTGAAATTGGGCCTTTTAGGCATGTGGAGGCGGAATCTAGCCACCACGTCATGGCTGCGTTGGCGGCCTGGTATCCATGTTCAGTCCCCAGCCGCCCAGCGGCCGGGTGTCCACGCTTGGTCCCCAGCCTACAGGGGGCGGCCGGGTGTCCATACTCGGTCCCCAGCCGCCCCGCGGCCGGGTGCCCACACACGGTCCCCACCCGCCTGGGGGCGGCCGGGTGTCCATAAACGGTCCCCAGCCCCCCTATTTGAAGGACAGCCTAACCACAAACACGTGGACAAGTGAATGTGGCCAGGGATGGTCCATCTCACTGACGCCTTCACACTGGGTTAATATTGTGGAAGCCGGGACACAGTTGGACACTGGGATGCAACACGTCCTCCAGTCATAGAGGATTGCGGGTCCTGGGTCAATCAGGCTTCAACACAAAGTTCAGAAGGTAGACAGAAGCAGTGGTCGGCATCCTACACAACGAGTAAATTATTCATGATCATGAGGCCATCCATCTCCTTAGCTTTCTGTTCCTTGGAGTGCAAGCGCATGTATGTAGTAGCGGCTAGGCCTGAGGTGGTCAGCGTTTTGGCGCATATCCTACCTCCTCCGAGGATTGCTGGATTTTTTCCTGCTACTATCCCAGTTCTATGACTCCCATTAAAACAAAGCTTCAGGTGATGAATGATGGATGAGGTGGTGGCAAAGGACAAAGAGCAGGAGGAATAGGGACCATTCACATCAATATCAGGATAGTCAACCACACATGTCTTGTAGGATATGTTTATTTCTGTACCAAAAGGAGCGTTCGGCTGCACAGTTATAGGGCCTACAGTGAGTGCAAAGCCTACCAAAAATTTCGAGGCACTCCAATGCCCCTTGGAAGTGACATGGAGGTCAAAGGGCCTTAACGTAACAGTTTTTTCCATTTATAGCAACTGGGTCTCCTGTACATTGTTGGCCTAAGCAGTGAATGGAAGGCTTTCCAAAAATTATGAGGAACTGCAATGCCCCTTGAAACAAACGTGGATTACAGCGTACTAAAAATCTTCTACCCATTATTGGGGAGTGGGTCTCCCTTAGTGTTCGCCTATGCATTGAAAAGCAAAAGCTGACTAAAATTAGGAGGATATGCATTGCCCGTTGGAAGAGTCGTGGAGGTTAGAGTTAATTAAAAACAACATTTCAATGCCCCTTGGAAGAGCTGTGGAGTTCAGAGTGGTTTAACAAGACGGTTTTAATGCCCCTTGGAAGAAACGTGGAGTTCAGAGTGATTTAACAAGACGGTTTTAATGCCCCTTGGAAGAGACATGGAGGTCACAGTAGCTTAACAAGACAGTTTTAATGCCCCTTGGAAGAGTGGTGGAGGTCGCAGTGGAATAAAAAGACAATATCAATGCTCCTTGGAAGAGTGGTGGAGGTCACAGTAGCTTAACAAGATGGTTTTAATGCCCCTTGAAAGAGCTGTGGAGTTCAGAGTGGTTTAAAAAGACGATTATAATGCCCCTTGGAAGAGTGGTGTAGGTCACAGTAGCTTAACAAGACGGTTTTAATGCCCCTTGAAAGAGCTGTGGAGTTCAGAGTGGTTTAACAAGACGGTTTTAATGCCCCTTGGAAGAGACATGGAGGTCACCGTAGCTTAACAAGACGATTTTAATGCCCCTTGGAAGAGACGTGGAGGTCACAGTAGCTTAACAAGATGGTTTTAATGCCCCTTGGAAGAGTGGTGGAGGTCTCAGTAGATTAACAAGACGGTTTTAATGCCCCTTGGAAGAGCTGTGGAGTTCAGAGTGGTTTAACAAGATGGTTTTAATGCCCCTTGGAAGAGTAGTGAAGGTCGCAGTAGCGTAACAAGACGGTTTTAATGCCCCTTGGAAGAGTGGTGGAGGTCGCAGTGGAATAAAAAGACAATATCAATGCCCCTTGAAAGAGACGTGGAGGTCACAGTAGCTTAACAAGATGGTTTTAATGCCCCTTGGAAGAGTGGTGTAAATCACAGTAGCTTAACAAGACGATTTTAATGCCCCTTGGAAAAGACGTGGAGTTCAGAGTGATTTAACAAGACAGTTTTAATGCCCCTTGGAAGAGACGTGGAGGTCACAGTAGCTTAACAAGACAGTTTTAATGCCCCTTGGAAGAGTGGTGGAGGTCGCAGTGGAATAAAAAGACAATATCAATGCCCATTGGAAGAGTGGTGGAGGTCACAGTAGCTTAACAAGACAGTTTTAATGCCCCTTGGAAGAGTGGTGGAGGTCGCAGTGGAATAAAAAGACAATATCAATGCCCCTTGGAAGAGACGTGGAGGTCACAGTAGCTTAACAAGACGATTTTAATGCCCCTTGGAAGAGACGTGGAGTTCAGAGTGGTTTAACAAGACGGTTTTAATGCCCCTTGGAATAGACGTGGAGGTCACAGTAGCTTAACAAGACAGTTTTAATGCCCCTTGGGAGAGTGGTGGAGGTCGCAGTGGAATAAAAAGACAGTATCAATGCCCCTTAGAAGAGACGTGGAGGTCATAGTAGCTTAATAAGACGGTTTTAATGCCCCTTGGAAGAGTGGTGGAGGTCACAGTAGCTTAACAAGACAGTTTTAATGCCCCTTTGAAGAGCTGTGGAGTTCAGAGTGGTTTAACAAGACGGTTTTAATGCCCCTTGGAAGAGACGTGGAGGTCACAGTAGCTTAACAAGACGATTTTAATGCCCCTTGGAAGAGACGTGGAGTTCAGAGTGATTTAACAAGACGGTTTTAATGCCCCTTGGAAGAGACGTGTAGGTCACTGTAGCTTAACAAGACGGTTTTAATGCCCCTTGGAAGAGCTGTGGTGTTCAGAGTGGTTTAACAAGACGGTTTTAATGCCCCTTGGAAGAGACGTGGAGGTCACAGTAGCTTAACAAGACGGTTTTAATGACCCTTGGAAGAGCTGTGGAGTTCAGAGTAGTTTAACAAGATGGTTTTAATGCCCCTTGGAAGAGTGGTGGAGGTCGCAGTAGCTTAACAAGACGGTTTTAATGTCCCTTGGAAGAGTGGTGGAGGTCGCAGTGGAATAAAAAGGCAATATCAATGCACCTTGGAAGAGTGGTGTAGGTCACAGTAGCTTAACAAGACAGTTTTAATGCCCCTTGGAAGAGCTGTGGAGTTCAGAGTGGTTTAACAAGACGGTTTTCATGCCCCTTACAAGAGCCATGCAGTACAGCATATTAAAAACATTATTCCCATTATTGGGGAGTGGGTATTCCATAGTCTTTGCCTATGCCTTCCAAGCAAAAGCTGCCAAAAATTAGGACAGAGCAACTTGCAATGCCCCTTACAAGAGCCATGCAGTACAGCATATTCAAAACATTATTCCCATTATTAGGGAGTGGGTCTCTCATTTTCTTTGCCTATGCCTTCCAAGCAAAAGGTGCCAAAAATTAGGATGGAGGAATTTGCAATGCTGGCAACATGGACCACAGTCACCTTGGTGGTATAGTGGTGGTGGAGGCTGAGGATAAGGAGAAGAGCAAAAAAGAGCCGAAATGAGGAAGCGTATACCCATGTGTGGGTGTGAAGCGGTGCATGGGAATACACCTCCCAAAATAACACAGTGGATTTGACTTTATGTTACTCTGCTGTCATTTGGTGGTGATGAGAAGTCTGGCCCAATCCAGCCCTTGTTCATTTTGATAAGGGTCAGCTTGTCAGCATTGTCAGTTGACAGGTGAGTGCGCTTATCAGTTATAATTCCCCCAGCGGCACTAAAAACGCTCTCCGATAACACGCTAGCGGCATGGCAGGCCAGGACCTCCAAGTCGTGCAGAGCGAGTTCATTCCAAGTGTCCAGCTTGGATACCCAATAATTAAAAGGCACAGAGGAATCACGGAGGACGCTGGTACGGTCGGCAAGGTACTCCCTCACCATCTTTTGAAACTTTCCACTCCTTGTGAGAGTACACCGTGCCTCAGGGCCTGTAAGCTGGGCGGGTCTCAGAAAAATGTCCCAGAACGTTGACAGTGTTCCCCTGCCTCTGCTGGATTGAAGTTGCGTCTCTCTCGCCTGAACGCCTTGGTTGGGCAACAAACTGTGACCTCTGCCGCTAGCGTGTTCAGATTGGAATTTTTTTAACAGTTCTGGTACTGCCCCATTTTTGTAGACCTCTCCACCTCAGGAATAAGAGAGTGAAAGTTCTCCTTGTAGCGGGGGTCTAAAAGTGTCACCAACCAGTAATGACTGTCACCCAACATTTTGACAATGCGAGGGTGACGGTTAAGGCAGCGTAACATAAAGTCAGCAATGCGTTCCAGACTGGTAATGGGCAAGACTTCCGTGTCCTCACCAAGATGACGACTGACCATGCTCTCCTCCTCCTCCTCCTCCCCTGTCCTCAGGCCACCCATGCTGAACCGACGGTATGACAGTTTTACAGGTACTACCATCTACAGCGCATGATAACAGCTCCTGTTCTTCCACCTCCTCCTCTCCCTCATTGTCCCCCAATGCACGTTGGGATGAGATGAGGCTGGGCTGTGTGTAATCGCCCGTTACGGCTTCTTGATCCATCTCATCATACTCTGGCTGCAATGCCTCCTCTTTAATTCTCTGCAGAGAGCATTGCAAAAGACAGACCAGTGGGATGCTGACGCTAATGATGGCTTCATCGCCACTCACCATCTTGGTGGACTCCTCAAAGTTTGTCAGGATGGTACATATGTCAGACATCCAGGTCCACTCCTGAGGTCTTATGTGTGGAGTCTGACCTGAATATCGACGGCCTTGTTGCAGATGGTACTCCACAACTGCTCTCTTCTGCTCACAAATCCTTTGCAACATGTGGAGGGTAGAGTTCCAACGTGTGGGGACATCACACACCAGTCGGTGTGTCGGAAGCTGCAAACGCTGCTGCAACACAGCAAGGGCGGCAGAAGCTGTAGCCGACTTCCGAAAATGAGCTGACAGGCGGCGTACTTTGACGAGGAGACCTGGCAACTCGGGGTACGATTTAAGAAACCGCTGAACCACGAGGTTAAGCACATGAGCCAGGCATGGTACGTGTGTGATCTCGCCTCGCCTCAGAGTCGCCACCAGGTTACGGCCATTGTCACACACGACCATGCCTGGATGTAGGTTCAGCGGTCTCAGCCACAGATCTGCCTGCTCTTTCACAGTTGTCCACAACTCACAAGCAGTGTGAGGTTTATCACCTAAGCTTATGAGTTTCAGCACAGCCTGTTGCCGCTTGGCTGAGGCAGTACTGCAGTGCTTCCAGCTTGTAACTGATGTGGTGATATCTGAGATGGAGGTTGAACATGAGGAGGAGGAGGAGGAGGATGTGCAGGAGCTGTACACTGTGGGGGCAACTCTGACTGACATAGGGTCCGTAATCCTCGGTGTGGGGAGGATGTGTTCCGTCCCAAGGTCTGACTGGGTCCTGGCTTCCACTATGTTTACCCAGCGTGCCATCAGGGAGATGTACCGTCCCTGGCCACAAGCACTCATCCACGTGTCCGTTGTCAGGTGGACTCTCCCAGTAACTGCGTTGTTGAGGGCACGGCAGATGTTTTGGGACACATACTTGTGTAGTGCGGGGATGGCACACCGGGCAAAATAGTGTCGGCTGGGGACCGAGTACCGAGGGACGGCCACCGCCATAAGGTTGTGGAAGGATTCCGTCTCCACCAGCCTAAAAGGCAGCATTTCCAACGCAAGCAGTCGTGAAATGTGCGAAATTAGGACTATGGCCTGTGGGGCGTTGGCTGCAAATTTGCGCTTTCGTTCAAAGGTCTGGGATATGGACAATTGAACGCTGCGGTTGGACGTGGACGCGGATGTTGATGCTGTTTCTTGAGAAACTGCCATAACAAGTGAAGACTGAGAGGAGGGGGCATCTTTGCATGCAGTATGGACAGGGAATTGCCTTGCACGCACAACAGGGGGTTCTCTTGCATGCACACCAGCGGACGAAGCAGTGGTGACACCCGCTGACATTGGTCGTGGACCCTGGGGTTCGCCCCACAAAGTCGGGTGCTTTGCTGACATGTGCCTGATCATGCTGGTGGTGGTCAGGCTGGTAGTTTTGTCACCCCTGCTGATGCTGGCATGGCAGGTGGTACAAATGGCCTTTTTGAGGTTATCAGGAGAGTCTTTAAAAAAATTCCAGACTCTGGAAGACCTACCGGTTGTACTGGCAACGTCCCTCATTTTGGTGTTACGGGGAACTGTTGCCCGCCTTCTGTGTGCGGCCACCACACTGCTTCTTCCTGCCTGTTGGGGTACTCTGCCTCCCTCCCCCTGTGTGCTGCTGGCCTCGCTTTGCGTGTCCTCCTGCCACGTTGGGTCAGTTACTAGATCATCCACCACCTCCTCATCTTCCACTTGCGCACCACGATCCTCCTCCTCACTTCGTGACAATTGTGTATCGTCATCGTCCACTTCTTGTGACAAATTGCCAGCGTCGACTTCCTGTGGCCGTGGCTGTTCAAATATTTGGGCATTGCTACATGGGATCTCTTCTTCCACCACTTCAAGCGGAGCAGGCAAGGGGCACAAATATGGAAATGGACCAGTGAGCAGCACTTCAGAGTGTCCAACTGTGGGATCAGTTGCTGTCTGACGACACTCAGCATGGTGGGAGGAAGGAGCATCAGGGTGAGGAGGAGTATGCGGTCGAGACTCACGGCTACTAAAACTTGACCGTGTGGAAGACAGACCAGAGGTGGTGGTGCCCAGGTAACTGGAAGTATTATCTGCCATCCAATTAATAACCTGCTCACACTGATCAGTTCGCAATATTGGTGTTGTAGTGTGCTTCCCTAGTAATTCGGTCAAGAAGTAGGAGCGAGAAGATGTGGCTGTTGGTTGTGGCACATTTTCACCTTGGCCACGGCCCCGTCCTCTACACGCACCATCACCAGAACGTCCTGTTCCACGTCCCTTGCCACGCGCCTTGCCCATTGTAAATGAAGTAAAATAGCTTACACTCGCACTATCAATGGAAAAAGGGTAATAAAGAGGAGATTAGAACAGTGAAAGAGGAAAACCACAGTTCTATTTCTCTGGCCTACACCAGAATCTTTTAAACAGATATACAGTTATATGAAAAAGTTTGGGCACCCCTATTAATCTTAAGCTTAATGTTTTATAAAAATTGGTGTTTTTGCAACAGCTATTTCAGTTTGATATATGTAATAACTGTTGGACACAGTAATGTTTCTGCCTTGAAATGAGGTTTATTGTACTAACAGAAAATGTGCAATCTGCATTCAAACAAAATTTGACAGGTGCATAAGTATGGGCACCTCACCAGAAAAGTGACATTAATATTTAGTAGATCCTCCTTTTGCAAAAATAACAGCCTCTAGTCGCTTCCTGTAGCTTTTAATGATTTCCTGGATCCTGGATGAAGGTATTTTTAACCATTCCTCTTTACAAAACAATTCCAGTTCAGTTAAGTTTGATGGTCGTCGAGCATGGACAGCCCTCTTCAAATGATCCCACAGATGTTCAATGATATTCAGGTCTGGGGACTGGGATGGCCATTCCAGAACATTGTAATTGTTCCTCTGCATGAATGCCTGAGTAGATTTGGAGAGGTGTTTTGGATCATTGTCTTGCTGAAAGATCCATCCCCTGCGTAACTTCAACTTTGTCACTGATTCTTGAACATTATTGTCAAGAATCTGCTGATACTGAGTGGAATCCATGCGTCCCTCAACTTTAACAAGATTCCCGGTGCCGGCATTGGCCACAGAGCCCCAAAGCATAATGGAACCTCCACCAAATTTTACTGTGGGTAGCAAGTGTTTTTCTTGGAATGCTGTGTTTTTTTGCCGCCATGCATAACGCCTTTTTGTATGACCAAACAACTCAATCTTGGTTTCATCAGTCCACAGGACCTTCTTCCAAAAAGAAATTGGCTTCTCCAAATGTGCTTTTGCATACCTCAGCCGACTCTGTTTGTGGCGTGCTTGCAGAAACGGCTTCTTTCACATCACTCTCCCATACAGCTTCTCCTTGTGAAAAGTGCGTTGTATAGTTGACCGATGCACAATGACACCATCTGCAGCAAGTTGATGCTGCAGCTCTCTGGAGGTGGTCTGAGGATTGTCCTTGACTGATCTCACCATTCTTCTTCTCTGCCTTTCTGATGTTTTTCTTGGCCTGCCACTTCTGGCCTTAACAAGAACTGTCCCTGTGTTCTTCCATTTCCTTACTATGTTCCTCCCAGTGGAAACTGACAGGTTAAATCTCTGAGACAGCTTTTTGTATCCTTCCCCTGAACAACTATGTTGAATAATCTTTGTTTTCAGATCATTTGACAGTTGTTTTGAGGAGCCCATGATGCCACTCTTCAGAGGAGATTCAAACAGGAGAACAACTTGCAAGTGGCCACTTTAAGTAGCTTTTCTCATGATTGCATACACCTGGCTATGAAGTTCAAAGCTCAATGAGGTTACAAAACCAAAAAAAGTGCTTTAGTAAGTCAGTAAAAAGTAGGTAGGAGTATTTAAAACAAGAAAATGATAAGGGTGCCCATACTTATGCACCTGTCAAATTTTGTTTGAATGCAGATTGCACATTTTCTGTTAGTACAATAAACCTCATTTCAAGGCAGAAACATTACTGTGTCCAACAGTTATTACATATATCAAACTGAAATAGCTGTTGCAAAAACACCAATTTTTATAAAACATTAAGCTTAAGATTAATAGGGATGCCCAAACTTTTTCATATAACTGTATTTGTGTCTGAACACTGAGCGAGACACTCAAACTGTTTTTTTTATGTAAAAAAGGCCAAAAGCTGGATAATACAGCGATTTGAACCGTGGAACTGCAAAACCAAACTTCTAGTTATCTGGCCTACACCAGAATAGTTTAAACAGATATATTGGTGTCTGAACAGTCACAGACACACTCAGTTTTTTTTTTTGGGGGGGGGATACCAAAAGGTTAATAAGACGTGTATTTGTCTAGCAATTTGACCAGCAGGAGCACACAGGACTGTAATGCACTGTTTGTTGGTATAACCACTGCATCTCCTATACAGCCTGCCTGCCTGCCTGCCTGATATCTGGGATGGATATTAGTCCTGAGTAGGACTGTTTGTTTGATTTGGCAGCCTTTAGAGACCCTACACTGCCTATTTCGCCCTATATATCTCTCCCTAACTCAGCAGCACTCTCCCTACACTGTCTGATCCCGGGCGAGTGTGTCCAAGATGGCGGCGCCCGGTTTTAAATACTCGAGGTGACGCTGTGCGGCCAGCCAATCACTGTAATGCCCACAAACAACATGGCTGCGGCATTACAGTGACTGGCTGGCAATCCCTGCATGTTCATTGGCTCTGTAAAGAGTGCCAAGCGTGCAGGGTGGAGACCCGAGCTCCCGCCCGAGTAACCCGTAAATGCTTGGTGCTCGCCGAACATCCCGAGTAGCGAGATGCTCGAGCGAGTAACGAGCAGTGTCGAGCATGCTCGCTCAACACTAGTGATAACACTTCAATTTCTGCCATTGCTTCAAAGATATTAGTATCTTCATGGCTAATAATAGAAGATAAGGTATCAAGAGTCTAGTCACTTGAGCCTCTAGGGGTTACAGGCACAAGATATTTCACAGAAGGTGGCCAGTTCAAGAGTCCCTTTATTTTATTGAGTTTACACATGCTTAATGTAATTTTCACACAGAATCTATAATTTAATTTGGTATGACTAATTGTTCAGTGAGAGAAAGTGCAATGCATATGTCCCCACAAGACACCATACAAGGGACTATATGGTGCAAAATTTTTCTTTGTGGGATAGACTACCTCACAGATTCAAAGAAGAATCTTGAGTATTACCATAAAATATATACTAACTGTCCAGGCATCTTATACTATTCCAGTTCTGTGTCATTAATGTAGGCACTGTAGACCAAAAGACCATCATAATATCATATGAGTCATTTCAGTAGTTGGCCTTCTTTGATTTTGTATCAAAAAGCCTAGAGTACTTTTCTCCAGTCCATTGTGAGGACTTAGTTGTCTCAGCAAACAAGAAAACAGAAATCAACATAAAACCCTAGCTGCCCTTGACAGATGCTAAAAGTGACTAATGTGGAGACACAAGAAATATAGGATCTGATAAATCATTTGCAATTTTTTTTGTAAGTCACTTTTCCTCTTTGTTTTGTGGCATTCATTTCTGTTTTTAAAAATATTCTTAAAAATAGCGTATGCTGTTCATGAATTTTGCTCAAAGTCAAACAAGGTCCTTATTTTTCTCTTTGACCTTTTTTGCCATCTTTTAGCCCAAAGAGTAACACATATCACAAAATGGTGCAAAAATTAGCAAAAAAAAATCTGGCGTACATAAAATTATTTCTTATTGAAACGTCGCAAATTAATCAGGCGAAAACATCTAGAAACCCTTAACTTTGTCCACAATGGTGAACATAAAGAAAAGGTGAAGACATTAAATAGACCTTAAAAATGGTGCAAATTCAAAGAAGAATTAGGTACAAATGAAATACAGGCAAAAAACAAAAACTACACCAAAAAAAAAGAGGCAAATAAAATTATGAATTGGCTCCATAGTGTTTGATCCATTTAGTATTTGAATTATGAATACAGAAAAATTGTAGATTGGTATATTCATAAATATTATTCGATTTTCTTATAACTGATAAAATGACACACCTTCAACAGTGACAAAATCATTAGCATAATTATCCCATGTTATGTATTGAAAGATAGCTTCAGGCAACTATCAGTGGATCACCGAAATGTAACTTTGGATTACACATGTCATCTTTATTATTAAATGTGTGATGGGGTACCCCTCTGAACCAGAAGACAACTTGTCCTACTCCCTTCAAGATTGTGGTAAACTGATGCATTGTGTCACACAGATTATCACCAAAGTATTGACATCAGACAAGTACAGTTAAAATAATTTTAGTGGCAATACCTATCCAACAGTTAACACCATTTGAAACTTCTCGAGATACTGTTCTAATTTTTTTTATTTATGAAAATAACATTTTGTTTTCTAAAGCTCATTTTATTTAAACCTAGCAACTGAAACAAGACACTTTCATAATCATAACGATAAAATTAATTCATTTTATCATTGATTGTAATAGTAATCCAGTGTTGTTTCATATTTTAACCCCTTCAGCCTTGAGCCTGTTTTCACCTTTCTGACCAGGCCAAATTTTACAATTCTGACCAGTGTCAATTCATGTGATAATAACTCTGGAACGCTTCAACATGTTCCAGTGATTCTGAGACTGCTTTTTAGTGACATGTTGAACTTCATGGTAGTGATAAATTTTGGTTGGTAGGATTTTTATTTATTTATGCAAATATCAAAAATTTGACAATGTGAAAATTTTGCAATTTTCAAACTTTGAATTTTTATGCCCTTAAGCCAAATAGTTATACCACATAAAATAGATAATAAATAACATTGACCACATGTCTACTTCACATCAGCATCATTTGAAACATATTTTTTTTTGTTAGGAAAGTAGGAGAGTTAAAAATTATTGAGCAATTTTTTTTTTTTACAACAAAATTTACAAAACTAATTTTGTCAGGAACCACATCACATTTGAAGTGACTTTGAGGGTCCTATGTGACAGAAAATACCTAAAAGTGACACTATTTAAAAAACTGCATCCCTCAAAGTGCTCAAAACCACAGTCAAGAAGTTTATCAACTCTTTCGGTGCTTTGCAGGAATTAAAGCAATGGGGAAGGAATAAATGAATATGTTTTTTTCCCACAAAAAATGTAGCTTTAGTTCCAAATTTTTCATTTTTACAAGGGTAACAGAAGAAAATAGACCATACAATTTGTTTTGCAATTTCTCCTGAGTACACAAATACCCCATATGTGGTGGAAGACTACTGTTTAGGTTCACCATGGCAGGGCTTGGAAGACAAGGAGCACCATTTGACTTTTGAGCGCCAAATTAGCTGGTATAGATAGCGGACACCATGTCGCATTTGCAGAACCCCTGATGTATCTAAACAGTGAAAAAAAAACACAAGTGACCCCATTTTGGAAACTACACCCCTCAAGGAACTTATCTAGAGTAAGGATGAGCTCCTTGAACCCACAGATGCTTCACAGAATTTTATAACTTTGAGGCATGAAAATGAAATAATAGAATTTTTCTGCAAAACTGTTGCTTTAGCCCTATTTATGTCATTCTACATCAACTAAGGAATGTGTTCCTCAGACTCTCAGACCTGTGAGGTCATCACAACACTGGACACAGGACAATAAAACCTTCACACTCCTTATCTATTAACTGCTAAAATATTTATAGCCAGAACTGTTTATCTCTTCCATAATAACTCTGCTTTTCATCACCTGTCTTACCTATTGCATTTTTTTTTCTTGTGTGTCTTATTGTGTATAAATATGTGACTCTTCAGATTTTGTCTTATACTATGCCTGATGAAGAGACCTGAGTAGTCTCGAAAGCTTGCAATTTGTTACCATCTTTTCAGTTAGCCATTAAAAGGTATCAACCACTGAGGACTCTCAAATCTAAATATATTGCTTTAGCCCCAAATTTTTCATTTTCACAAAGGTAAAAAGAAAAAATGAACAGTTCAATTTGTTGTGCAATTTCTCCTGAGTACACCGATACCCAATATGTGGGCAAAAACTACTGATTAGGCATGCGGCAGGGCATGGAAGGGAAAGGGCACCAATTGAATTCTGAAGCTCAATTTTGGCTGGAATAGATTGCTGGTGCCATGTCCCATTTGAAGAGCCCCTGACATGCAAAAACAGCAGAAACCCCCACAGGTGACCTCATTTTGGAAACTATACCTCTTTAGGAATTCATCTAGGGGTGTAGTGAACATTTTTAACACTAAGGCGATTTACAGAATTGTATAACATTGGTCTGAGAATATGGAAAATTACCATTTTTTCCACTAAAATGTTGCTTTGGTCCCAAGTTTATAATTTTCAGAAGGGATAATAGAAAAGGAATGGTACAATTTGTAAGCAATTTCTCCTGAGTACGCCAATACTTCATATGTGGTCGAAAACTACTTTTGAGGCACAGAGCAAAGCTCAGAAGAGAAGAAGCGCCATATTGGAGTTCAGGTTTTGATGGAATGGCTTGAGGATGCCATGTCACGTTGGCAGAGCCCCTGAAGTGCCAGAACAGCAGAATCCCTCTATAAGTGACCCAATTTTACAAACTACATTCCCCAATTAATTCATCTGGGGTGCAGTGAGGATGTTGAGACCACATTTGCCTCACATAATTTTATACCATTGGGCGGTGAAGAAAAAAACCTCATATTTTTACCACTAAAATGTTGTTTTAGCCCCAAGTCTCTATTTTTTTATAAGGGCTAATAGGAAAAAATGGACTGGGTAGTTTTGTTGTGCAATTTATCCTGAGTATGCCAATACTCTATATGTAATCGGGAAGTATTTTTCTGACACAGTGGAAAGCTCAGAAGGGAAGTAGCGCCATATCATAGTGTAGATTTTGCTGTTATGGTTTGCGGGTGCCATGACCCACTGGAAGAGCCCCTGAGGTTCCAGAACAGTGGAACTCCCCCATAAGCGACCTCATTTTAGAAACGACACCTCACAATGAATTAATCTAAGGGTGCAGTGATCATATTGACACCACTGGTGGGTCACAGAATCATAGAATGTTAGAGTTGGAAGGGGCCTCCAGGGTCATTTGGTCCAATCCACTGCTCAATGCAGGATTCAATAAACCATAAGTCTGTCCAGCCTCTGTTTGAAGATTTCCATTGAAGGAGAACTCACCACCTCTCGTGGCTGCCTGTTCCAATCATTGATCACCCTCACCATTAAAATTTTTTTTATAGTATCTAATCAGTAGCGTCTCCCATTCAGTTTCATCCCAATGCTTCTAGTCTTACTTTGTGCAAATGAGAATAAAGCTGATCCCTCTACAGTGTGACAGCCCTTGAGATATTTGTAGACAGCTATTAAGTCTCCTCTCAGTCTTCTCTTTTTCAAGCTAAACATTCCCAAATCCTCTAACCGTTCCTCATAGGACATTGTTTCCTGACGGGTCACCATTCTGGTAGCTTTTCTCTGAACTTGCTCCAGTTTCTTCATGTCTTTTTTACGATGTGGTGTCCAGAACTGGATACAGTATTCCAGATGAGGACTGACCAAAGAGGAGTAGAGGGGGATAATTTCTTCACGTGATATAGACTCTATGCTTCTGTTAATGCAACCCAGAATTGGGTTTACTTTTTTTGCTGTTGCATCACACTGTTGACTCATGTTCTGTCTGTGCTCTTTTATTATACCCAAGTCTTTTTCAGATGTGCTGTTGCTTAAACCTATCCCTCCCATTCTGTATATACTTTTTTCATTTTTCTGCCCAGATGTAGGACTTCGCATTTCTCCTTGTAAAAAAACATTCTTTTAATTGCTGCCCACAGTTTCAGTTTGTTTAGATCTTTTTGAATCTTCTCCCTCTCTTCTTTAGTATTAGCAATCCCTCCTAGCTTTGTGTCATCACCTAATTTAATCAGTTTACCCTTAATTCCATCATCTAAATCATTGATAAAGATGTTGAGCAACACTGGGCCCGGGACAGAACCTTGTGGTACCCCACTTGAGACATTCTTCCAACTAGATGTACAACCATTTATGACCCACTCTTTGGGTCCGATCACTAAGCCAGTTATGAATCCACCTAACAGTTGCGTTGTCCATTCCATAGATGGTAATTTTTTCAATAAGAATGGTATGAGATTCTTTGTCAAATACTTTGCTGAAGTCAAGATATACCATATCTACTGCGATTCCATGATCCACCCAGTCAGTGAGTCTGTCATAGAAGGAAATTAAGTTATTCTGACTTATTAGTTACAAACCCATGCTGGCGCTGTTTAATCACTTTATTCTCATAAAGGTACTTGCATATGACGCGCCCCCTGGGCCATATTCTTTAGGGGAATACCCGGAGCCGGATCAGATGGGGGTTGTAGTCTCCGAGTGGCTGTGACCCGGTCCGTGCCCAGGGTGTCAAGCTCAGTGTGTGGCAGTCCTTACTGATGTTACTAAAGTTCTTTATGTCGACTACGCCACCCGTTGAATTGCGGTCACTACGGCCACCGCTGCAGCAGGGTCCGCTGAGGCTGATGGTGTTTGTGCAGCTTAGGTAGTATAACCCCCAACGGGAGGGGTATAGCCTCAGGGGGTCAAGTGCAGAGGATGGTGGTTGTGGAAGTGCAGGGATGATGGTAATGAGAGTCAGAGTCGGGTTGTGCAGTTCAGGGTTCTTTACTTACTGCAGATGTTCCGGTCACTCCGGCCTTGAGTGACCACCCGAGCCGTGCTGCGTCCACCAGGTCCTGGACTCGGCCAACCCCCAAGTAGTTCTGGAGCGTGGTTCTGAGCTCCCATTCTGTCTTGTCCTCGTCTCTGGCCTTCCCCACCAGGGATCCACCTATGTCCGGCTCCCTCGGGCCTTCTGTTGGCGAACCCTTGCCTCTGGGTTCCCTGACCCTATGCGTGGTCTGCCTTCTGAGTGGATATGGTGGGTGGCCGTGGCAGATGCTGCCCACGGCCTCCGGTCTCTGGCTGAGGTATGTTGTAGCCCCCACCAGTTTGGGATCCGGTACCCTGTTGCCAACTCTTCACCCTGTGATTATATTTGGGCTCTCAGAGTTCCTTCTTTCTCCCCCTCTGGGTCTTTCTTTCTCTCCTCTCTCACTCTTGCTCTGGGGCTGCTCTGCTCTTCTGCTTTCTTCCTCTGACTCTGCAAAAGGCTGACTCACTGACAGACTGACTGACTGTGGCTGACTGACCCTGATCTTAGATGGTGCCCACCTTAAATACTCCCTCTATGTGTGAGCTCAGGTGACCAGCACCCAATGAGCTCCTAACTTTACCCAGGCTGCTCCCCCTATCTGCCCCTACACTACTGGGATGTACCACCCCCCTCCCACTCCAGCCAGGAACAGACTCTGTCGTACCTGCACATTTCTAAGTGGGAGTACCGTTGGTCTGTTCCTCGGAAATGGGATGTGTGTAGTGCATGCAGCTGACTGAGCTCAGTTCCACACTCCATCCTTACCCGGGAGTGGAATATCACACCTCTGGGTTGAGGTGCAATACCCCTGTAGCAGCCGAATCCTCAGGGTGCTACATTCCCCCCTGGTAAATCACAGCACGTCCTCGGGCTGTAAGATATAAAACAACACCAAAACATACAATTTTTTTTGCATAAACAACATAATAAAACATCATATAAAACTTTTCATATAAAACTTTCTTGTTTCTGGTACCTCCGGTCACGGTGCAACTTGTGACCGGGTAAAGTGCTACAGTCTCTTAAAGAAAATGGTTTCCTATAAAACCGGTAGGCGGCGCTTTAGGAAGCGCAACTATATACAAAGGGATATGGCCGCTCTCAGTCCTCGGCCAGGTATTAGGAAAGGGATGACCGCTCTCAGTCCTCGGTCAGTGGGGTTAAGGGACACACGGGTTAACAGTTCAATTCGCTGGTCCCAACGGAGACTATAATAGCAGCAACAGTTCACTGTGCCCCGACGGGCAACTATATACAGCTTCTACTCTGCTGTACTCAACGACGACGTCCTCCTGCTCTTTCTTTGTGATTAACTTTAGCTTCAGACCCGTCCGGGTCCTCTTGCTCCTCTTCACACCGCAGCTCCTCCTCCGTCAGGCGATGCACATGGAGGGCGTAAGGTCCTTTGGCACACTTGTGCCGGGTGAAGGTGACCTCGTCCCCTATATACAGGTCACGTCCTCTGTGTCCCTCCGGTAGGTGGGACTCAACGTCTCTTCTTGTCACGAAGACGTCGCCTGGGGTGCGGTGATCTCGGATGAAGCCCCACCCGTGCTGCATATTAAACTTGATCACAGTCCCGGTGGAAGGGGGACCATGAGCTGCACGGGGACTCCTCCTGGCCCGGCTCTTCTGCTCCGCGCTCTTTATTTGGGCTTGTTGTTCCCGGACCCGCCTCTCTCTCCGCTCCCTCTCAAAGACCTCGAGCTGCTGCCGGCAGCACTCTGCACGCTCCGCTGCGGCTGCCCGAGTCTCCTGAGTGAACCCCATGAGATCTTCTCCGGTGGGGTCCCACTCAAACTGTGCCTCCTCTAGCGGGGGCGAGATCCTCTTTATGGGCTTTGGAGCCGGGATCAGGGGTTCGTCTAGGGGTCTCTCTTTCCGGAGTCGGGGATGGTGAAACTCCGGTGGCCATATAAAGGGCTGCCCATCCGGGCACGTATGTTGGGCGAACAGATCTTCTCCCAGATGCGGCACTCTTGATTTTATGGGCGCGGTGGTGGTGGCGCCCGGGTTGCCCAGGCCTTGCGGCCAGGCCTGGGGCACCTGAAAAGTGAAGGGCACCGTAAGGACGGCGGCGCCCTGGGCTACTTGGCCCTGCGACCAGGCCGGTGGCTCCACGGAGGTAGGGGGCGCTGTTGGTATTGCGGCGCCCGGGGGTACTAGGCCTTGCGACCAGGCTGGTGGTACTTCCTGCTTGGTCACGCTCGGGGTCGAGGCGTGTGACGTCACAGGGGTCGCGGCTGCGGCTTCCGGTTGAGGCCTAGTCTGTGGCGGTGACGTTGCGGTTACGGGCACGGCAGGGGGTACTTCGGGCTCTGCGACGGGGAGCTGGGGCAGGTACGCGGTTTCCCGGTTTGGGGTAGAGACGTCCCCTTTACCTGCCTCCTTTCGTTCGGCTCCCTTCTCGGCGCCGTCTCCGGCCTTCAGTCCTCCTGCGCCATCCTCAGAGGCGGTCTGTCTCCTCGTCTCGGGTGGCGTGCTCCGCGGACGGGTTCTTGTCTGCTGGGCCATCTCACGGCTCCACTCCGCCAACGTCTCTCGCTGCACCCGGGCCATCCTCCGTGCGAGGCCCTCCAGCGCAGTCTGTGCACACTCCCGATCTCGGGGGAGCTGTGCTAAGACCTCCACTAAGCCTAGTGGGGTCGTTGCTTCTAGCAGGCTCCTGACCAACGGGTCGGTGCTGCTCTGCTCTCCTCCCGTTGTCTCCAGCAGGCCTTCTGGAGTGGCGACCGGCAACAGGCTCCTGACCACTGGGTCGGTGCTGCCTGGAGTGGCGGCCCGCATCAGGCTCCTGACCACTGGGTCGGTGCTGTCTGGCTCTCCCTCCATCTCCGGGTAGGTTCTTTCTGGACTCTGCTCCAGGCTTCTTGTCTCCGGGTGCGCTCTCTCCAGACTGCTCCAGGCGACACCCATCTTTGTTCTCTTGTTCTCAGTCCTCCCACTTCGAGGGCGGTCCCGGGGCCACTTGGTGATTGTCAGCTCCAGGGGCAGTTCTTTCACGCTGACAGACACCTCTAGCATCACAGTCTCTGTTGGTGGGGGCGGTTTCCACTTTTGGCGCCATTTTCGGTCCTGGCCCACGATGGGAGGTGGCCTCTTGCCACCCTCTGGCACGCCCATAATGGCGTCCGCTCTTCCAAGGCGGGAAACCTTTGGAAATGGCGGGAATCGTCTCCCAGTGGCGGGAAACTCTGCAGATGGCGGGAAAAAGCTGTTAATGGCGGACAACCGGCGGGAATCGATCTGTGATGGAGTCCGATGGCGGGGACCCTCCGGGACCGGCGGGAGACTTCTTTTTGAGGTAAACTTGTTCTTTTCTTCAGGCACGCAGTACCCGGGTGTTGCGGGCACGTAATCCTGCCGACTACGCCAAAGTTGACGCGCCCCCTGGGCCATATTCTTTAGGGGAATACCCGGAGCCGGATCAGATGGGGGTTGTAGTCTCCGAGTGGCTGTGACCCGGTCCGTGCCCAGGGTGTCAAGCTCAGTGTGTGGCAGTCCTTACTGATGTTACTAAAGTTCTTTATGTCGACTACGCCACCCGTTGAATTGCGGTCACTACGGCCGCCGCTGCAGCAGGGTCCGCTGAGGCTGATGGTGTTTGTGCAGCTTAGGTAGTATAACCCCCAACGGGAGGGGTATAGCCTCAGGGGGTCAGGTGCAGAGGATGGTGGTTGTGGAAGTGCAGGGATGATGGTAATGAGAGTCAGAGTCGGGTTGTGCAGTTCAGGGTTCTTTACTTACTGCAGATGTTCCGGTCACTCCGGCCTTGAGTGACCACCCGAGCCGTGCTGCGTCCACCAGGTCCTGGACTCGGCCAACCCCCAAGTAGTTCTGGAGCGTGGTTCTGAGCTCCCGTTCTGTCTTGTCCTCGTCTCTGGCCTTCCCCACCAGGGATCCACCTATGTCCGGCTCCCTCGGGCCTTCTGTTGGCGAACCCTTGCCTCTGGGTTCCCTGACCCTATGCGTGGTCTGCCTTCTGAGTGGATATGGTGGGTGGCCGTGGCAGATGCTGCCCACGGCCTCCGGTCTCTGGCTGAGGTATGTTGTAGCCCCCACCAGTTTGGGATCCGGTACCCTGTTGCCAACTCTTCACCCTGTGATTATATTTGGGCTCTCAGAGTTCCTTCTTTCTCCCCCTCTGGGTTTTTCTTTCTCTCCTCTCTCACTCTTGCTCTGGGGCTGCTCTGCTCTTCTGCTTTCTTCCTCTGACTCTGCAAAAGGCTGACTCACTGACAGACTGACTGACTGTGGCTGACTGACCCTGATCTTAGATGGTGCCCACCTTAAATACTCCCTCTATGTGTGAGCTCAGGTGACCAGCACCCAATGAGCTCCTAACTTTACCCAGGCTGCTCCCCCTATCTGCCCCTACACTACTGGGATGTACCACCCCCCTCCCACTCCAGCCAGGAACAGACTCTGTCGTACCTGCACATTTCTAAGTGGGAGTACCGTTGGTCTGTTCCTCGGAAATGGGATGTGTGTAGTGCATGCAGCTGACTGAGCTCAGTTCCACACTCCATCCTTACCCGGGAGTGGAATATCACACCTCTGGGTTGAGGTGCAATACCCCTGTAGCAGCCGAATCCTCAGGGTGCTACACATACATGTTGTTTAATAATTTGTTCAAAGATCTTTCCTGGTATAGAAGTAAGACTTACATGCCTATAGTTCCCTGGGTCGACCTTCTTCCCCTTTCTGAAGATAGGAACAACATTTGCTCTTCTCCAGTCTTCAGGAACATCTCCATTTCTCCAAGAATTTTCAAAAATTATGGAGAGTGGTTCAATTATTTCCTTTGCTATATCCTTCAGTACCCTAGGATGTAATTTATCTGGACCTAGAGACTTGAATTAATTTATGTTAGCTAACTATTCCCTCACTATCTCTATGTTTATAGATAGTGTGGATCCTTCTATTCCTTCAATAGTACTGTGAAGATCAGTTGATGTTACATTTACTTTCTTAGAGAACTTAGAAGCAAAATAGAAATGTAAAAGTTTGGTCTTCTTTACCGTTTTCATACTGTAAAAATCCTATAGCATCTTTGACTTTTCTTTTACTTTTGACATAGCCCCAAAATCCTTTCTTATTGCTTTTTACATCTCTTGCAAGCCTTAATTCATTATCAGCTTTAGCTAATCTGATACGTGCCCTACAGGTTCTGCAGACAGTATTATATTCTTCTTTAGATATGCCTCCCTCTTTCCATTTGCTAAACATTTTTTTCTTTTAATTTTATATCATTGGACAGTGAAGAAAAAATAATTACATTTTGCCACAAAAATGTTGTTTTAGCCCCAGATTTTACATTTTCCCACAGGGAAATTGGTAAAATGGCACCAAAATTTGCCATACACTTTCTGCTGAAAGTGGCAATACCCCATATGTGGTTTACTGTGGCTGAGCTCCAGAGATGAAGTAGGGAGATGGGAGAAAGTTCCACAAAGTCAACTATCACTGCAGCCACCAGTCTGGCCTTTATGGCAGAGTGACCTGGCAGAAGCCTCTCCTCAGTGCAAGACATATGAAAGCCCACATAGAGTTTGCTCAAAAACACACGAAGGACTCCTGGACTATGAGAAATGAGATTCTCTGGTCTGATGAGATGAAGATAGAACTTTTTGGTGATAATTCTAAGCGGTATGTGTGGAGAAAACCAGGCTCTGCTCATCATCTGCCCAATACAATCCCAACAGTGAAACATGGTGGTGGCAGCGTCATGCTTTGGGGGTGTTTTTCAGCTGCAGGGACAGGACGACTGGTTGCAATTGAAGGAAACATGAATGCGGTCAAGTACAGAGATATCCTGGATGAAAACCTCTTCCAGAGTGCTCTGGACCTCAGACTTGGCCGAAGGTTCACCTTCCAACAAGACAATGACCCTAAGCACACAGCTAAAATAACAAAGGAGAGGCTTCAGAACAACTCTGTGACCATTCTTGACTGGCCCAGCCAGAGCCCTGACCTAAACCCAATTGAGCATTTCTGGAGAGACCTGAAAATGGCTGTCCACCAACATTCACCATCCAACCTGACGGAACTGGAGAGGATTTGCAAGGAAGAATGGCAGAGGATCCCCAAATCCAGGTGTGAAAAACTTGTTGCATCATTCCCAAGAAGACTCATGGCTCTACTAGCTCAAAAGGGTGCTTCTACTCAATACTGAGGAAAGGGTCTGAATACTTATGACCATGTGATATTTCAGTTGTTTTTTTTTTATAAATTTGCTAAAATTTCTACATTTCTGTTTTTTTCAGTCAAGATGGGGTGCAGAGTGTATTTTAATGAGAGAAAAAAATGAACTTTTTAGAATTTACCAAATGGCTGCAATGACACAAAGAGTGAAAAATGTAAAGGAGTCTGAATACTTTCTGTACCCACTGTACATTGGAGTCTCCATCTAAATTTCTGAATGACATGATTCAGATGAAACCTCTCAGGGATCCATTCAATGAGGCAGCAGAGTTACTCTGGATTCAGTCTGACCTCTGTTCAGCTGTGTCCTTCTTTTTAGAGATGCACAAACTGTGGACCAACCGTGTTTTTATGCACGCTTAAAAAGACGG
This sequence comes from Phyllobates terribilis, assembly GCF_046119375.1. Lineage (NCBI taxonomy): Eukaryota > Metazoa > Chordata > Amphibia > Anura > Dendrobatidae > Phyllobates > Phyllobates terribilis. The sequence goes on from NW_027362761.1 coordinate 265,484,789, forward strand.
ATACCACTAGATCACAGGGCAGACATCAGCAAGGTCAAGAATTTGTGTTATTTATTATATACTGTATATATATTAGATATATATAGTTTTTTTTTATGCCTGGTTACTATTACACACTAAAAAAACGATTTTTTATTTTACAAAAACAAGTTTTTGCAGCATCATATTTTGAGAGCTAAAATGTTTCTATATTTATGCTGAAAAAAGTCATGTAAATGCTTGGGTTTTGCGGGATAAGTTGACCTTTTTATTGGTAGCATTTCCGGGAACATAACATTTTTTGATCGCTTTCTATTCCGACTTTTGGGAGTCAGAATAAACAAAAAACAGCAATACAGGAATAGTTTTTTCCATCAATATGGCCATGTGATGGCTTGTTTTTTGCAGGACGAGTTGTATGTTTGAATTACATCATTGATTTTACCATGTAGTGTACTGGAAGATAGGAAAAAAAATTCAAGTGTGGTGAAATTGCAAAAAAAAGTGGAATTCCACAATTGATTTTTTTTTTTTCCATGTTTACTATATGGTAAAATTATATGGCAATTAGGATTCTCCAGGTCATTACAAGTTTGTGGATACCAAACATGTATAGGTTTGTTTTTATTTATGGTGAAAAAAATTCCAAAGTTTGTAAAAAAAATGGTGCCATTTTCCGAGACCTGTAGTATCTCCATTTTTCGAGATTTGTTGCTGTTTGAGGCCATATTTTTTGCGTGCCGGGCTGAATTTTTTATAGATACCATTTTGGTGTAGATATGATGTTTTGATCACCTGTTATTGCATTTTATTGCAATGTTGGGGCAATTAAAAAAAACATATTTCCGGAGTTTTGAGTTTTTTTCTCGTTACACTATTTACCAATCGGATTAATTATTTTTATATTTTGATAGATCAAGCGTTTCTGAACTCAGCGATATCAAATATGTGTATTTTTTATTAATTTTTTATTATTTTAGTTTGAATGGGACAAAAGGGGGATGATTTGAACTTTTATATTTTTTAAAAAAATTTTAAAACTTTTTTTTACACTTTTTATTTGCTTCATTAGTGTCCTTAGGAGACTGGAAGCAGAGACCTTCTGATCGTTTGTGCTACACATAGCAGAGCTGCAGCCCTGCTATGTGTGGCAGAAATGATCATCTGCTATGAACGCCGGCCATGGGGCGACGCTCATAACATATTAGCAATGACAAGCGCGGGGTTCTTCTGACAAACTTGAGCATTTTTCCGGAAAACCCTACCCGAAAGGCTGGGGGAGCAGGAAAATCACTGAATTGGATGGAAAACTAAACTAATTAAAATTCCCCCAAAATGTGACTTTTGCTTTTAGTTTAGTGTTAGGACTCACAAGTATGAGGACCCTTGATGCAGGTTGCAAGCATGCATATTTTGGCCAAAATATCAACCAATACCTCATATATTATATAGAAGTATTTTTTGAACCTTTTTATTCCAGGCTACAGCCAGGCCCATGAGTGTTGGCATTGTAAACTAGGGTGTCTGTTCTTATGGGATGCACTTAGATAGTACTGGACAGCCTGCTTAATCAAATAGTATGGGTGTCACTAATAGGCTGTAAGCCAGATACTGTGCACTACTCATGTTTGAATAGTGCCCTATACAAGCCTTTTTTGTGTGAAATTTTAATACTAAACAATCCCCCCCTCCATGAACTGGTAGGTTGTGAGTGATTGTCTCATAAGTATTTTGCACCTGTGTTGCCGTCATCTTTAATATATGGGTTTGCTGCATCCTGGTAGTGCATTAGTTCTGAAACCTAGGCAGGTAAACACTTTTGCCCTTTTTTGCTGTGTTTTTCTTGAAATGTATAGAAACAGCGCTCAATTGGAATGGGAACTGCATGGGGAAGATGCCTCGACGCATCTTTGACTCCCAGGTTGCTGCTGGGAACAATGTAGTCAGAGTATTACACAACTTTTACAGACTGATAATAAAACATAGAAAACCGAAGATGAAATGGATTTTACAGGAAAAAATGTTAGGAAAATTCTTTCCTGTATAATGACTTGAATATAAGGCAAAATTAAAAGGAGACAAAAAAAAAACAAACAAAAAAATGCTTTCTCTACCTTTTAATAGGTGGACCTCTCACCGTATATCGTCGTCACCTATGACTACAGTAGATAACATAACATAGTAGAGGGGGAATGTAATTTTAACATTTTACTACCTAATTTAGGCATGTGGTGTATGAGACATGGTCAGACACATCCTGTTTAATTTATGATGGAGGGACTCTGAAACTCACAAAGCCTATGCGGACATTGCAAAAACTGCCACACATTAGAAGGAAGAGGGACTTAGAGAAAAAGAAGGGCCTCATACACATTCTGTTAAAATTGTTTGGTAATGGGACTCCTAGACTCATAAAGCCTACGAACTAAGAGCAAGGGCTGGCAAAAAATTAGAAGGAGGGACAGAAATACACCCTGCAAGACCAAAATTTTGAACCAGTGCCGCATAATGACCTTCTAAAAATTTAGAGAGAATGACGCATAATAACCTTCTAAACATTTAAAGTGAGAGACACATAATGACATTCTAAAAATTGGGAGAGAAAGACTATAATGACCAGCTAAAAATTTTGAGTGAGGGCCGCATGATGACCCTACATTTAAATTGGCTTTATGCTCTGCTGCTGTCATCTCATGGGGTTGAGAAGTCTGGGCCACTCCAAGCCTTGTTCATTTTGAGTGAGGGCTGTATCATGACCATATAAAGATTTTGATTGAGGGCCACCTGTTGACCCTAAAAAGATTTTGAGTGAGGGCCACTTTATGACCTTATAAAGTTTTTGAGTGAGGGCCACCTGATGATCCTGTTGATATGGTGTAGAAGGAGGACAAGAAAAAGAAGAAACCATGAACAGTATACCCTTTTTCGGGTGGGAAGGGGTGCATGGGAATGCACCAGAAAAAAAAGAACATTTGAATTGGCTTTATGTTCTGCTACTGTCATCCGGTGGGGTTGAGAAGTCTGGGCCAATCCAGGCCAAGTTCATTTTGATAAGGGTCAGCGTTTTCAGTTGATATGCCACCAATGGCACTAAAAACCCGCTCTGACTAAATGCTAGCGGCAGGGCAGGCCAACCTCCAATGCAGAGAAGTACAGTTCAAGCCACATGTCCAGTTTGGATGCCCAATAGTTATACGACACAGAGGAATCATGAAGGATGCTGGTACAGTCAGCTAGGTGCTCCTTCACCATCTTCAAAAACTTTTCTCTCCTTGTCAGACTATGCCACGCGTCAGGGAATGGGTCTAATTAAACTATCCCAGACCTTTGATAATGTTTCCCTGCCTCCGTTGGTCCTGGTGTGTGTCTCCTTCATCTCTCCTCCTTGGTTGCCCAAGAACCTATGACATCTGCCTCCAGCATTGTCAGATGGGCATTTTTTTTATTAATTGTTCAACTAGGGCCTTCTGGTATTGCACCATTTTACTAGCCCTCTCCCCTGCAGGAAAGAGAGATGGAACGTTCTCCTAGTAGCGTGAGTCGAGAAGGGTGAACAACCAGTAATCAATGTTGACCAAAATGTGTATAACGCGAGGGTCAAGGAAAAGGCAGTGGGACATAAAGTCAGCCATGTGTGCCATACTCCCAACAGGCAAGGCTTCTATGTCCTCAGCAGGAGGATGATTCTCCATCTCCTCCTCTTCAGGCCATCTACGCTGGACAGACCGGATGAAGCTGGATCCTCTGTAGCGCAGATGGTCATCTCCTGCTTGTCCTCCTCAGCTTCCACCTTCTCAGTATCACCCAATCCACGCTGAGGAGATTAGATGAGGCTTGGCTGGGTAGTATCACACTGTGTACTTTCTTTCTCCATCTCCACCTGGTCCACATGCAAACCTTACTCTTTAATTGTGAGCAGCAAGCGTTTGAGTAGACACAGAAGTGGGATGGTTACGCTGATTATAGTGCCATCGTTGTTCACCATCTTGGTTGATTCCTAAAACATTTGTAGAACCTCACAGATGTCAGACATCCATGCCCACTTGTTGGTTGTTATGTGCGGAGGCTGACCATAATTCCGAAGGGCATGTTGTAGCTGGTATTCAACTACTGCCCTCTGCTGCTCACAAAGCCTTGCCAACATATGCAATATGGAGTTCCACCATGTGGTCACAAGTCGGTGAGCTGGTACTTGCAAGCACTGCTGCAGCACTGCCAGACCGCAGCTGTAGGTGACTTGCGGAAATGGGAGCTGACACGGCGTACCTTCACAAGTAGCTCAGGCAAATCTAGGTAGGTTTTCAAAATGCACTAAACCACTTAGTTGAGCTTGTGTGTCAGGCATGGTACGTGTGTGAGCTTGCCAAGCAGCTGCAAAGGTTCCACCAAGTTACGGCCATTATAACAAGTGATGAGCGAATATGTCCGAAATTTGTTCTCCAAACTTAAATTCAACACGAATATGGCACATTTGGATTCCTGATCGGAAAGGCGAGCATTTTTATTTAAATTCGGGAAAATTGGTAACGTTCGGTGAATAAGTGCAGGAAAATTATTACGGTGGCAACTACAGTGTTTTTAACAGTTTGGCTAGCATAGTGCTTCTGTATGATGAGCAGGGGGATGTGTTTGATGAGTAGAGGGGCTGGTGAGAGCTCATAAGAGGTCTGAGAAGCAGCGTGCTTGTAATCTTTTTTTTTTCTTCCTGTAACTTTGAGTGAGCAAAGCTCAGCTAGCCAATTAGAGTGCATGAAGCATCCACACTGTCCAGACACAATGGTTTCTGCCATTGGCTGCTGAAATCACATGTCATCTCTATATAAAGAGAGGTCATGTTCCCTCAGCGCTATTTTATGCATGTCACTGTCGGTGATAGACACTGCTGCTGAGTGTGCTCCTGTTTAATGAGAGATATTTGCTAGATAGATAGGCGATTGTTTTGAAGTCAGATAGTTTAGATAAGTACTCTGCTGTGGGCCTGTGCATCACATTTTTTATTTTCTTGTGCAATTACTCAGGTTCAGAAAAAAACAGCAGGGCCCATGTCATAGAACTGTGTTGTGTACTGCCTGCATTGTGCTCTATGCACCAGTATCCCTTCAAACTACTTTTTTCACTTGCTAATGTGATACAGCAAGCAAGCACTACTAGTCCACCTGTTCATTTAGTGGGGTTAAAATTCAGCTGTATGCAGAGCTTATGCAGAGTAAAAAAATCTATTTTTTGCTGTGACTAATGTGATACAGCAGGCAAGATCTGAGTTTGAAATATCTTGGAGCATACAGTATATTCTATTTTATACAGGCCTCATCCACAGTAAAAAAAATACTTTCTTCGATTCCTAACGATATACAGCAAGGGACATCGCAATTTCAAATAGTTTGGAGAATATTTTGTATGCTACACAGGCCTCATCCACAATCAAAAATATTATCTACTCTTACTAATGTGATACAGTAGGAGACATCTCAGTTGGAAATTGTTTGTAGCATATCTCCTGTGTTATACAGGCCTCATCCACAGTAAAAAAAAAAAATACTTTCTTCTGTTACTAACGTCATACACTAGGGGACATCTCAGGGTGCCAAGGAAGGGTGGTTCACTGTTAGAAAAACTGTTAGTGAAGGTGCAAGAGGTGAGGAACAAATGGGAGAGCAACAGTCAGAAGATGAAGAAGATAATCATCCCCTCTCTGTTCATGTTTGTCGGGAGGGAATGGAGGAAACAAGCATCAGCGTTACCTAGCCACCAACACAGCATGGACTTGAACCTCATGGAAGAGCCCAACATATGAGTGCCTTCTTGCTGCACTATCTGCAACATGATCCCCGTATAATTTTGATTCGAAATAGTCAAATTAATTTTTTGGTGCAGATATTGTTCTCCACACAGGGGTACACAAACATGATAAACTCAAAGTTGGTTTTCAATAAACCACCATCAGCCGCCCCATCAAACGCATCTGCTACTTCTTCCTCCTCCTCTGTTACCGTGCCAAGTATTGTCACGCAGGTCTCCGATTGCAGAACCTCCGGTTACATACCTGCTACAGTCAGGCTGAGTGAGAGCCTGTCAGCTCTAACGGAAGTGGACATGCCTGCTGTGTTTGTTTCACCGTACACACCACATGTTTCGGAATCCACCGTAACATCTCCGCCTGCACCTCACTCACGGTCCAGCAGTTTGTCCGGTTCACCGTACTCCACCCTCTCTCTGCACAGCAGCCAGCCCTCAGACCCAAAGTTGTGGTCACGTAAAAGATTGTTTCCTTCTATACATGACAAAGCTAAGAGGTTGAACTCCACCATCTCCAATCTGTTGGCCACGGAATTGGTAGTTTTTGGCCCTAATTTTTTTAAATGTGAACAGTCCTGATTGTGTCTCCATTTGCTGCGTTGGCTGTAGTGGAAGAGGTGTCGGTCCCCATTATACTACTTATACTCTAGTGAAATTGATGCCACTTTGGTGGTTTTAGGCACTAATTTTTTTAAAATGTGAGCACTCCTCATTGAATCTCCATCTATTGGGTTGGCAGTAATGGAAGAGGTGTCGTTCTTAATTCTACAATTTCTACTGTACTGAAATTGATGCCACTTTGGTGGTGTCTGCCACTAAGTTTTTGAAATGTGGAGAATCCTGATTGGGTCTCCATCTATTGGGTTGGCTGTAGTGGAAGAGGAGTCTTTCCTAATTCTACAATTTCTACTGTACTGAAATTGATGCCACTTTGGTGGTGTCTGCCACTAAGTTTTTGAAATGTGGAGAATCCTGATTGGATCTCCATCTATTGGGTTGGCTGTAGTGGAAGAGGTTTTGGTCTCCCTTACAATAGTTATACTCTAGTGAAATTGATTCCACTTTGGTGGCGTTAGGCTCTAATTTAGGGAAATGTGAACACTCTTGGTTAGGTCTCCATCTCCTGGGTTGGCTGTAGTGGAAGAGGTGTTGGTCCTAATTACACTATTTCTACTGTAGTGACACTAATTTTTGGAACTGTGGATAATCCTGATTGGGCCTCCATCTATTCAGTTGGCCGTAGTGGAAGAATTGTCGTTCGTAATTCTACAATTTTTACTGTACTGAAATTGATGCCACTTTGCTGGTGTCTGCCACTAATTTTTTGAAATGTGGAGAATCCTGATTGGGTCTCCATCTACTGGGTTGGCTGTAGTGGAAGAGTTCTCATTCCTAATTCTACAATTTCTACTGTACTGAAATTGATGCCACTTTGCTGGTGTCAGCTACTAATTTTTTGAAATGTGAACTCTCCTGGCTGGGTCTCCATCTGCTGGGATGGCTGTAGTGGACGAGTTGTCGGTCGCCATCATACTAGTTCTACTCTAGTGAAATTAATTCTTTGGTGCAGATATTGTTGTCTCAGATGTAAACATGATATAATCGAAAATGGTTTTCTTAGTACTGTGGTATATAAAGCATGCTATATTTCATCTTTTAATTCTTAGGTGCTCACATTGTTCTTGATACAGGGGTACACATTAGTAATGAGAGAGCGCTAAATGTGCTTAACTTAGTGGTTCAGTGGTTTCTCAAAACCCACCCAGATCTGCCAGAGCTGCTTATGAAAATACAATCCATGTGTGCCCATTTCAGAAAGTCAGTTACAGATTCCACCACCCTGGCAGTGCTTCAGCAGCATTTGCAGCTTCCAGCTCACCGACAGTTGTGCGATGTCACCACACGTTGGAAGTCAACGTTGCAGATGTTGAGAAGACTTTGTGAGCAGCAGAGGGAAGTTGTTGAGTACCAACTTCAACAAGCCCGTTGGAATTCAGGTCAGCCTCCGCACATAAGAGCTGTTGAGTGGATGTCTGACATCTGTGCCGTCCTCCAAAACTTTGAGGACTCTGCCAAGTTGGTGAGTGGTGATGACGACATAATTAGCGTCACCATCCCGCTTTTCTGTCTACTGAAACGCTCGCTGCTCACAGTTAAAGAGGAGGCATTGCAGGCAGAGCAAGGAACTATACAGCCCAGCCTCATCTCATCTCAAAGCGGATTGGGTGATAATGAGCAGGAGGAGGAGGAGAACATGGACAGTTGGACAGTCATCCTCTTGGCGAGGACAGGGAAGTCTTGGCTGCCTTGGAAGTCTTGATACCCCTCTTTCAGTCTGTGGGAAAGCTGTATGAGTTTCGCTTAATGATGACCTTGAGTGACCTAAACTGTGGCTTTGCTTAAGCAAGTTATTTCTCAAAATGCATTGCAGATCAGGCCATTGCCCAACTCTGCAGTCATGAAATTCAAGGCACAAAGCAAGATCTTTGTGTGTTGAAGCACCACCAAGAAATATGAGCTGATGTTGGATGGGCTGTCATTGTTTATGGAACAAGCTGCATTAGGGGACTTTCCTGGGAGAAATGACAGCTGAAGTAGATACCCTCTATACCAGTCCTTTCACTGAGCTAAAGAATATGGCTGAGGTGAAATACAACTGTCACTAAGAAGCAGTGTAAGACTGAAGAACATTGGGCCCACCAAAGGATTTGATTCTGAGGGATTACCTTTCTCCCCCGCTCAAGAGCCCCATAGCAGCTGCAAGGTTTGCACTATGAACTCTCCTGAAGGAGAAGCCAGGGCCCATAGGACGAGTCTCCGATTCTCTGATGGGCCAGTCCATCTCTGCCGAGAAGCAGCCCTGGCTAAGAAAAGTCTGAGTTAACATTCCCGGACACTCTATGGGCTGCTTTTTTTTACAGTGGACTGGCTCCAGCAATCTATAAGATAGCTTCTCGGGCTCCCAATTGCCCAGTATATCCAGTTCAAACTACTAACACTGACCTACAAAGCCATCCAGAACCTTTCTTCTCCGTACATCTCTGAACTAATCATTCCCACAGAAAAGTACTAGCAAGCTAAGGAGATGGTGGCATCTATCATCATGAAGGAGTTTGCTCGTTGTCTAGTAGTCTGGTTTTTATACTAAAGATCCTGCCTATTTTTATAGCGTTAAGTGAGCACACAAAGACCGTGGATTCTGCAGCAGAGCATCCAGGCCAGGATAGTGGCGGAGAAATTACTGTACCATCAGGTTGAGGATGCGAGCCATGCAAAGCACGTGTGTGAGGTTGCCCCAGTGTAGAGCCGCCACCAGATTTACATCGTTATCACACATGGCCTTCCCTTGCTCCAGGTTCAGTGGAGACAGCCATTGCTCAAACTCGGCCTGGAGAGCTGTCCACAACTCTTCAGCTGTATGACTGCGAAATCCAAGGCATATTAATTTTAACACTGCCTGATTGCGGTGAGCCCTGGCTGCGCAGTACGGAGGTGGGGGGGGGCATTCTCTCTGTACTGTTGGAACATGTGTTTCTTTAAGGCACAGGTTGAGGGCGCGGGTGGAGGCCCTAGAGGAGACGGAGGAGGCAGAAGCACTGGAGGAGGTGTTAGATACAAAGGTTTGGCGTTGGGGATTCCAACACTTGCTGTCTTGTGACACTTTGGTGTCTAGTGGTTTAGTTCTCCATCCCCTGGTGTGTAGTAGTTTAGTTCTCCTACCCTAGCTGTTTAGTAGGTTAGTTTTCCAACCACTGCTGTCTTATTAGTTTAGTTCTTCAACCCCTGTTTTCTATTAGTTTAGTTTCCATGTTCTGGTGTGTATTTGTTTCATTCTCCAACCTTAACTGTTTAGTAGTTTACTGCTCCAACACCTGTTGTCTATTAGTTTGGTTCCCCATCTTCTGGTGTCTAGTGGTTTAGTTCTCCATCCCCTGGTGTGTAATAGTTTAGTCCTCCAACCCTAGCTGTTTAGTAGATTAGTTTTCCAAACGCTGTTGTATATTAGCTTAATTCTCCATGTTCTGGTATGTATTTATTTAGTTCTCCAACCCATCCGTGCCCACCCCCAGGGGTTAACGTCTGGTGACGAGGGTTTGGATTCTTCTCTGACCCTACTTCGTCCGGGCCCAGATCAACTCTAAAAAATTTTGGGCATCACTACACATGCTTTCCCCCTCTTGAGTCTGTGAAGCTTTGGATCAGACCTCTGATACCCCGGAATAGAATGTGTGAACAGCTCGCAGACTCGCTCATCTGTGCTTCCCCACAGTCAGTTGGGCATTTGGAGAGTTGTGACGAGGGTGAAAACAAGGGTAATTAGGGTGCCACTTCTGAGGACTGGACTGTGTGTGATGTTAAGGTGGAGGAAGAGGACCAGAGGCCACTTGTTGCATCGCTTGGTATCTACTGGAGCACAAGTTCTTCCTGGAACTCAACTACAAGGGGAACCGATGTGCGACTGCCAAGGAAAGGGAGTGGAGTCCAGTAACAGAAGTTTTCAAAATGCTGCACAATTGCTCACTGCACCTAAACAAACCTACTTCTCATCTCTCATATCATACGTGTCTCACAACTCTAAACCGCTATTCAGTACTTTCAAGTCTCTCCTCTGTCCACCAGCTCCCTCTCTTTCTCCTCTCATCTCAGCTGAAGACTTAGCCTCATTCTTCAAGCAGAAGATTGACAGCGTAGGGCAAAGCTTTTGCTTAAAGTCCCAACAGCCCCTCCTCATAATTACTCAACTCTCCTCTTCCAAAACCAGCTTCTCCGCCATCACGGGAGATCATCTTTGCTCTCCAAATCACATCTCACCAACTGTGAACTTGACCCAATACCATCCCACCTTATTCCAAACCGTACCACAATCTTCATCCCAAGCCTAACCCTCCTCTTCAACCTTACACTAGCAACTGACTCCCCTCATGATTCAAGCATACCTCAATCACACCCATCCTCAAAAAGCCCTCTCTTGACCCATCCTATGTCTAGCTATCGCCCCATTTCACTTCTCCCCTAACTACTGGATTAACACGTCCATTTTGAACTGTCCTCACAACTCTCCTCCTGCTCCATCTTAGACTGCTTACAATTTGGCTTCTGACCGCACCATTCCATTAAACTGCCCTGACTAAAGTCAGTAAAGACCTACTAACTGCCAAATCCAAGCAACACTACTCTGTCCTCCTCCTCCTATACCTGTCATCTGCCTTCGACATAGTAGACCATTCCCTCTTACTACAGACTCTCATCTCTCGACATCACAGATTTGGCCCTATCTTGGATCTTTTCATACCTAATCGACAGGATATTAAGTGTCTTCCATTCACACACCACCTCCTCATCTTAGCTCCTATGTGTCAGTGTCCCCCAAGGTTCAGTTCTAGGACCCCTGCTCTTCTCCATCTACACCTTCAGCCTGGGATAGCTCATAGTCTCACTGCTTTCAGTATCACCTCTATACTGATGACACACAGATCTACCTCTCTTAACCTGATATCACCTCCTTACTTACCAGAATCCCACAATGTGTGTCCTCTATTTCATCTTTCTTCTCTGCTACATTTGTAAAACTTAACTTGGATAAAACCGAATTCATCATCTTCCCACCATCTCATTCATCACCCCCAACTGACCTATACATCAAAGTGAATGGCTGCCCCCTCTCCCCAGTCCCAAAAGCTTGACTCTGATCTGTCCTTCAAACGTTAGATCTAAGCCCTTTCCACTTGCTGCTGACTCCAACTTCAAAAAAATATCTCTGGGATCCGCACATTCCTCAACTGTGAATCTAGAAAAACACCAGTGCACGCCCTCATCATCTCCCGCTCAACTACTACAAGCTCCTGCTCTGTGGTCTCCCTTCTACCATTCTCGCACCCCTCCAATCTATCCTAAACTGTGCTGGCCGATTAATCCACCTGTCACCCCGCTATTCCCAGGCTTCTCCCCTCTGTCAATACCTGTGCTGGCTCCCTGTTGCCCAGAGACTCCAGTTGAAAAGCCTAACTTTGGCATACCAAGCCATTGAAAACTCTGTACTCTGGGTCAATTGGTGGCACTTTCCTGGTGTCTACCCCTAATTTGATGTGTTTTGGCAGCTTTTGAGCCCGTTTGAAGGTGTGTATGCATTTGTTTTTGCACCCCCCCCATTGAATCCAATGGCGTTCGGTAATATTTGACGAATATTCGACTAATAAAATCGGCGAATATTTACAAATTCGCCAAACATTACCGAACCGAATATTGAAATATTCACTCATCTCTAATTATCACACATGACCATGCCTGGTTTTAGGTTCAGCGAGAGCCAAAGATCTGTCTGGTCTGTTATACTTTTCAACAACTCTGCGGCGGTGTGCTGTTTGTTACCTAAACAAATTAGTTTCAGCAGAGCCTGTTGCCGCTTCACCGAGGAAGTGCTGCAGTGCTGCCAGCTTGCAAATGAAATGGATGACAATTCGGAGATGGAAGATGAGGAGGAGGGGGTGCAGGAACTGGTGTCGGAGGTGGAGAAAACCCTGATGGAACTAGACCCGCAATCCTTGGCATCGATAGCATGTGTGCCGTCCCATGGTCCAACCCGTTCCTGACTTCCACTGGATTCACCCAGTGTGCCATCAGGGAAATGTAGCATCCCTAGCCACAAGTACTTGTCCAAATATCGGTTGTTAAGTAGACCTTTCCAGTAACTTCGTTGATCAGGGCATGGATGATGATATGAGACACGTGCTAGTGTAAGGTTGGGGATGGCACACCGGGAAAAATAGTTTCGGCTCAGGACTGAGTACAGAGGGACAGTCGCCACCATGAGGTTGTGGAAAGGCTCAGTGTCCACTAGCCTAAATGGCAACATTTCCACGGCAACAGTCTGGAAATGTGTCTGTTTAGTGTTTTTGCCTCTGGGTGGATGGCTGGGCATTTAAGCTTGCGTTCCAAGGCCTGGGGTAGGGACAGTTGAATGCTGTGCTGGGATATGGAATTGGACATGGTTGCTGATGGTGCTTGCGAATGTGCAACAATGGGTGCAGGGCGGAAGGCATCCGTGCCTGCATCATGGACAGGGAATTGGCAAGTATGTAGCACAGGGGAAAAGGCAGTGGTGTCACCCACAGACACTGATTGTGGACCATGTCATTCGGCCCACCTAGTCAGGTGCTTTGATGACATGTGCCTGAGCATGCTGGTGGTGGACAGGCTGGTAGTGGTCAGGTCCCTGCTGTTCTTGGTATGGCACAGGTTACAAATGACCATTCTTTTATCATTTGCACATGCTTTAAAAAAGCTCCAGACTGGAGAACACCTAATCCTTTTACTGGGAACTTGTTGCGTGCGGGTGCTCTGGGGATCAGTTGCCCGCCTTCTCCCTCTGGCTACCCCACTGCCTCTGACTGCTTCTTGCAGTGCTGCGGATCCTTCCCCCTTTTTGCTGCTGGCCTCGCTCTGCTTGGCATATTCTCAGGTTGGGTCAGTGATTTCATCGCCCACCATATCGTCTTCCACTTCCACACTGTGGTCCTCCTGAGTTGTTGACTTAACAACATCAGTTTTTGGCAACTGTGTTTTATCATCATCTACTTCTTGAGACACTAATTACCGTTTCCCACCATCATCTTCTTCTGACCATGGCTGCTCAAATTTTTGGGCATCACTACACCTGAGTTCCTCATGTCCCTCTTGAAATGTGCAGGGCGAGAGGCCAGAATCAGTAAATGGAAATGTAAAAAGCTCCTTGGAGTGTTCGAGTGTGGGATCACTTGTCTCCTGGAACTCGACATGGTGGGAGGAAGGAGGATCAGGTTGAGGATTATATGGTCCAAACTCTTGGCTAGTGAGACTGGACCATGTGGAAGACAGGGTGGTGCTGGGAGACACACTGGAAGCATTATCTGCCATCCAACTGACCACCTGTTCCTTCTGTTTTGGCTTCAAGAGTGGTGTTCCGTGTCCCCCTACACAGTGGGACTGCAAGCTAGGTCTCGTGGATGAGTGTGTTTGCTGTGCTCCTGCAGCAGGCACAGTTTCACCTGTCCCACGGCCTCGGCCTCTGTGTGCACCATCAGCTGCACGTCCACTTCACATCCCTTGCTGCATGCCTTTCGCATTTTAAATTTGGTATTTATGCATGAAAACTTTACTGTATTAATAGGGAAAAAATATTTAGCCCTGACAAACTTTCCCTCCACTGAATGCAGGTAACAGCGGATTTACTACAGAAAGGAAAGGACTGTTGTTTTAATAGTGCAGCAGCAGCATAAAAATGTGTAATTGCAATAATTTTCTGGGAGAAATATTTCTTTTTCTGGAACAATTTCAAGGGTGCCAACACTTTCGGCCATGACTGTATTTATAGTAAGCTTGAACATGACTTCCTGCATTGTATTTTATTGTTTTTGTTCTATAATGCATTTATTTGTCCTATATAAACAACTTTATTTAAATCTTATGTATTCTTCATCTTTTCAACCATCAAAATACTCATAGTAATAGCCATATGTTTTCATTAATCACATGATATTTTGCAGGCTTTATTCTGCACCATGCAGGAAAGGGTCTGACCTTTCCAGTTTCTAGAGGGGTTGGTTGGAGGAGGTGGTAAGTGTAAGATATGGAAAAAAAGAGTAAAGGCAGTTAGACATAAAAAGGTTACACAGAGAAAGGGTAAATGTTGTCAGAAAGCAATACGTATCGTGAAATTCTAGTAACAAAAGCAGCCATGATACATTTAACCTGGAAGAGGCCATTGCTGTCCAAGACCTCATGATAGCAATGTTGGCACGCTCTGTTTCAGAAACGATAAGGCATGTTTGGATAACAGATTCTGACATAGCAAAACCTTTTCAATCCCTTTCTGTATGGGAATAGGTCATTTCTGCCACTGTGTTTAGACCATGCGTAGTAAAGGCTGAGAGGGTGCTACTACCCGTATATCTGTCTCTTTGTATCTCTGTACATACCGTTCTAATGTGACACACTGAAAGGTCTCATACCCCTCTCACTCTCCTTCTCAATGTAACCTAAATGTTTCTTGATGCTTCAGGCACCAAGAGAGAACAGAGAGGCTGAGTTGTCACATTGCACATGTTTTTAGAAACTTGAAAGAAAAGAAGTCCTATGTAAACAAGAGACTCATTCATCATCTTGTAATACAAAGGTAACAAACGTTTCAGAATTTTTTTTTTCTTATTTTTTGACTAATTTGTGTGATTTTTTTCCCAGCCTCAGATCAGTAATCAGGGCATTCGATGGAAAAGCAAAGTAGCTTACAAATTCTAGCATATCTTTATGGAGAAACAGATTACAACCTCTGTACAGCTTTGCAGAAATGGTTGGTGCTACACGATCCGTGGGAAACAAATAAACAGTAAGTGTTAGATTTCAGGCTGGGAATTTTTAGCATCTTAAGGCTGTGGTGAGTCGGCCGCATATTCTCTCATGCGAGAGAATCGGGCCGATTATGCTAATGACACTTGGCTCAAACTTTGTCAGAGTTTGAACCTAGTGTTATGTTAGGGTGATCAGATTCTCTCGCTTGAGAGAATTGCAGCACAGGTGTGGAGAAGATGGGAGAACTTAATTTCTCCATCTTCTCCATTGTCTGTTTCCTCATAAATCGAGTGCAGTTTGATGTTTTACACACACCCATAGACTTATATGGGTGTGCATGGTCCGATTATCGGATGCATCCACAGCATCCTGCAATTTTTTTCTCATGCCAAATCGGCATGAGAAAAAAGTTGCTGATCTGCACTGCCCAATAGTATAACATTGGGCCGAGTGCTAACCGATAAAACATCAGATAGCACTCGGCCTTGTTACAAACATTTTATAAGGGACTACTTTCTGGCATACAATCATTCTTGCTCCAGCTAAGTTATACATATAGGGCCCAATTCATTAAGACTGGCATGCACAATATGGTTGCTGGAATAAGAAGCATCTAATTCACTAAGAGGCTGACACCTCTTAATGTCTTATTCGCACCTTTCAACTAACATGTGTCTCTGCCAGAAATGTTCCTTCAGACAGGGACTAAAGTACATTCTGGTGTAATTTACACCACTAAAGTACCATCAATTTTGATGGATTTGGCAGGAGAGATTTGGCACAACCCATCTCATCCCATCTTCACACGCTTTGGTAAAACTGGTAAAACTGGTATAAAAACACCAAAAGTCCAATATAAAGTCCAAAATATTTGGGCAACTTTGAGTTTTTGCGATATTTCTTGGTGTTTTAAGCCAGAATTCTGGTGTATATGCCTTGATGAATTAGGCCCATAGTATGTAATCATTTGTGATAGCCCAACTAATCCTCAGGTTGCACTTGCAACAATATTTTACATCTGGATGAAAATAAATATTATTTGAACATATTGGGGTTTTCTTGGTTAGCTCTTTCTGGTTAGCTGTTCATTACATTTATATTATTGTGTACACTGCAGAAATACACTAAAACATTGGCAAAGTAAATTAATTCTATATATGTGTTATGTATATTAGATACAGTGCATTGTGAAAGTATTTGGCCCCCTTTTACTTTTCTACCTTTTGCCACATTTCTGGCTTCAGACATAAAGATATAAAATTCTATTTTTTTTGGGAAGAATCAACAACAAGTGGGACACAATCGCGAAGTGGAACGAAATTTATTGGATATTTTAAACTTTTTAAAAAATATAAAAAATGAAAATTGGGGCGTGCAATATTATTCAGCCCCTTTACTTTCAGTACAGCAAACTCACTCCAGAAGGTCAGTGAGGATCTGAATGATTCAATGTTGTCCTAAATGACTGGTAATGATAAATAGAATCCACTTGTGTGTAATCAAGTCTCTGTATAAATGCATATGCTCTGTGATAGTGTCAGGGTTCTGTTTCAAGTGCAGAGAGCATCATGAAGACCAAGGAACATACAGGCAGGTCCGAGATACTGTTGTGGCGAAGTTTAAAGCTGGATTTGGATACAAAAAGATTTCCCAAGTTTTAAACATCTCAAGGAGCACTGTGCAAGCAATCATATTGAAATGGAAGGAGTATCAGACCACTGCAAATCTACCAAGACCCGGCCGTCCATCGAAACTTTCATCTTGAATAAGGAGAAGACTGATCAGAGATGCAGCTAAAAGGCCCATGATCACTCTGGATGAACTGCAAAGATCTACAGCTGAGGTAGGAGAGTCTGTCCATAGGACAACAATCAGTCGTACACTGCACAAATCTGGCCTTTATGGAAGAGTGGCAAGAAGAAAGCCATTACTCAAAGATATCCATAAAAAATCTCATTTGAAGTTTGCCACAAGCCACCTGGGAGACACACCAAACATGTGGAATAAGGTGCTCTGGTCAGATGAAACCAAAATCAATCTTTTTGGCCACAATGCAAAACAAATGTTTGGCGTAAAAGCAACACAGCTCATCACCCTCAAAACACCACCACTGTCAAACATGATGGTGGCAGCATCATGGTTTGGGCCTGCTTTTCTTCAACAGGGGCAGGGAAAATGGTTAAAATTGATGGGAAGATGGACGGAGCCAAATACAGGACCATTCTGGAAGAAAACCTGTTGGAGTCTGCAAAAGACCTGAGACTGGGACAGAGATTTATCTTCCAACAAGACAATGATCACAAACATAAAGCAAAATCTACAATGGAATGGTTCAAAAATAAACATATCCAGGTGTTAGAATGGCCAAGTCAAAGTCCAGACCTGAATCCAATCGAGAATCTGTGGAAAGAGCTGAAAACTGCTCTTCACAAACGCAACCTCAATGAGTTTGAGCTGTTTTGCAAGGAAGAATGGGCAAGAATTTCAGCCTCTCGATGCACAAAACTGACATACTGCAAGCGACTTGCAGCTGTAATTGCAGCAAAAGGTGGCACTACAAAGTATTAACTCAAAGGGGTCGAATAATATTGCACGCCCCACTTTTCAGTTTTTAATTTGTTAAAAAAGTTTAAAATATCCAATAAATTTCGTTCCACTTCACG
This sequence comes from Phyllobates terribilis, assembly GCF_046119375.1. Taxonomy (NCBI): domain Eukaryota; kingdom Metazoa; phylum Chordata; class Amphibia; order Anura; family Dendrobatidae; genus Phyllobates; species Phyllobates terribilis. Next base: position 265,502,551 of record NW_027362761.1, read on the forward strand.
ATTGTGTCCCACTTGTTGTTGATTCTTCCCAATAAAATTAGAATTTTATAACTTTATGTTTGAAGCCAGAAATGTGGCAAAAGGTAGAAAAGTTCAAGGGGGCCAAATACTTTCACAATGCACTGTATATGGCCTTCTTAATATTTGTCTCATGGTGCACCACCTCTCTTGAATGCAATAGCCTAGACAATTAAATTAATTCCCAACATTCATAGTTTGAAGTGTGCCCTAGGCAGGCCTATCACATTTCATAAATTAGTTTTTGTTCTTTTTTTCATCATTATTCTTCAAATTTTATCTCTTTATTCAACAGTATTCCCCAGACACCTGGCACCTTATGTCTTATTTGTGAATACAAAGATACTGGCTCATACAGCTTTATGTGCAATAACCTATTTATTGTTAATTATAGAAAAAAGGGAAATGAAGTCTTAACGGTTTGTACAAAAATATAACAACTTTATTGATACAAAAAATACACATTTAAAAGTCTGCAAGTGCAAGGGATGTGTGTACAAAAGAATGGCAATACCGAAAAGCAGCAGGGACACATAGAGGTAGAGAATCGATCAATCAATCCCGCATTTATCAGAATGCATGGGACTCGATAGGGATAGATGGAGAGGAGCAGTAGTATATCACAAGAGATAAATATATAAACAATATTGTAAAGCTTAGTGCTCTATCTCCTGCATGATATAGTGCAATCATATAGGCAGTAATGCTCGTCTCCTAGAGCCTACAGCTCAATGATATAGCTGTGCCTTATCATAATCAATCCCCCTAAGTACCCCATGAACATCCATGTATATCAACAAAATCATTACCTCAAAGTATAAAAATGTGCCCCACCAGGTGGTAAGAAGGACTAGTGCCTCTCCCTCCCGACGCACGTTTCGCAGGGAACACGTCCAGCTTTCTCAAGGGAAGGTGAGGGAATGTGCTGCAAGGACCTGAGAAATACCCGTGTGATCGGTCATGTGAGAAGTCACATGATCCGATCTCGTCCAATGATCCTGTGTGGACGGCGCATACGCGCGTCACATTTCAAGTCCTGCACCGCAGCCCGGCAATCAAGAGAGATGCCAGATCGCGGGACAGGAGCGCCAATGCGACGGGCGCACGCGCACAACAGGATCACAGGAGGGTAAATAGACCAGAGCAAATGCATATCCAACATGAAACTATAATTGAATAAATACTATATAGAAGAGACACCAGATTATGAAATTATAAACCAGTTACTAACAATGTAATATACTTGGGTTATTAATATCATTTAATAAGGTCTCCATATCCCAACATCACAAGGGTGTCATCATCTTGGAAACCAGAATATCCCATCACAGTAGGCTGATTTATCCAAACAGAAAAGGATGGTAGTCTAGAAAAATCTTTTCATACTGGTCTATACTGGGATAGTTCAGATATATGAAAAATATGAAAAACAAACAATAAAAGAAGTTAGTTTTGCAGACAACACAAAAATTGAATAAAACCACGATAGTGCTGCACCAGTCTGATAACTGGCCGTAAGGTAAAAATAACACAAAAGGGAAATAAAAATGGGAAGAAATGCATAGCAATAAGAGTAAATTAATGGTAACCATAAAATAAAAGAACACACACAGGTAGTAACCATATAGCTCACAAAAATGAAGCAAAACTTAGGGATTCATTGAGTCCGTTAGGGGCCATTGTGTCCAGTATTGTGATCCATCTTGCTTCCCGTTGGGCTAATCTCTGCTTTATGTTCCCACCCCTGGCTCCGAGATGGACCACTTCAATACCCCTGACCAATAAAGATCTGGCATCGCAGTTATGAAACTGCCAAAAATGCCGTGGAAGTGTCTTAAGTTCTGAAGGGTCCGTCGCTTGTCTGGCTGCTGTAATGTCTCTAACGTGCTCCCGGACCCTGACCCTGAGCTCCCTCGAGGTAAGTCCAATATAAATGAGGGAACACTTGCAGGTAGCATAATATATTACATTGGATGTTCCACAGGAGATCCACTGGCGAATCTTAAATTGGCGATCTCCTAAAGCAGAGTCAAAGGTACGGGAGCGTAGGACATTAGAGCAAGCCAGACAATGACCACATGGAAAACATCCTATAGTTGGTTATAAAAACGTATGGTATAAAAACGTACCATTGCTCGGAACATAATGGCTCCGGACAAGCATATCTCGTAGGTTTCTGGCTCTCCTGGGGGTCATCAACGGGTTTGGGACCAGGGATGAAGCAATGGACGGTTCTGTCCTAAGTATTGGCCAGTGTTTCTTTAAGATTATACGCATGTTATCCCACTGGGAATTATACGTAGATATGAAACGTATTACATCCTGGCTTGACTTAGATTGTCTGTTATAATTGTACAAAAGGTCAGTACGAGATGTTACTTTTGCCCTATTATATCCTTTTTTAATGGACCGCCGACTATAGCCACGTTGTTCGAACCTAGTTCGAAGATCAGTAGCTTGGGCTTCAAAACTATGAGGTGACGAACAAATCTGCTTGATCCTCAGGTACTGTCCCACCGGGACAGCCCTCAACGTGGCTGGGTCATGAGCTGAGGAAGCATGAATTAATGAATTAACTGCCGTAGGTTTTCGATGGACATCGGTCTGTATGGCAAATTGTGAATCAACCCTCAGACCCACGTTCAGAAAATCCATTTTAGTCGCATGAAATTTGTAGGTTAGGCGGATATTCATGCTATTCTCATTCAATCCTTCCATAAATTTCTCGAGCTGCTGCGCTGTACCCTTCCAGAGGAACAGGACATCATCAATGTACCTGTACCAGCACAGCACATGCTTAGCGGCCCATGCGCCATCGTCGCCAAAAAGGGATCTCTCCCAGGCCCCAAGGAAGAGATTGGCATACAAGGGCGCGCAGGCCGCGCCCATGGCCGTGCCGCGCTGCTGGAGGTAAAACGTATCCCTAAAAATAAAGAAGTTATGGGTCAATATAAAAGGCAGCAGCTCGAGAATAAAGTCACAAAGAGGGCCGTCCAAGTCGGAAGCACCCAGGAAAAGGCAGACAGCCTCAAGCCCATCCGTATGGGAAATAGATGTATACAGGGACTCCACGTCCGCTGTAACTAAAAGGGTATCTGGGTCCACAGAGACACCGTCAACCCGGGTGAGGACATCCGTCGTGTCCCTGAGATATGAAGGTAATGTCTCTACGAGGGGCTTCAGATAGAAGTCCACAAATTTGCAGAGTGGTTCGCAGAAACCTCCTATCCCGGACACGATCGGACGCCCCGGTGGGCTGACGGCGTCCTTGTGGATCTTCGGTAGCATGTAAAATGTAGAAATTCGCGGAAAGCGAACAGTAAGACCATCCAAAACCCTCTTAGGGATGGTTCCCACCTCAAAAGCCCTGGACAAGATGCGTTGTAAGTCGGCCGAGTAGGAGGTCAAAGGACGATGTGATAATTTAATATAGGTATTACGATCTCGTGACTGACGCAGTGCCTCCTTCTCATATTGGGCACAAGGCCATACCACGATGTTTCCCCCCTTGTCTGCTTGCTTGAACACCACATCCTTGTAGGATTGGAGTTTATTAAGAGCAGTCCGCTGAATATAAGTTATATTGTCATTCTTACGGACTGTCGGTAAATTCTTGAAATCCTCAGAAACTAGTCTGGTAAAGATTTCTACAGCAGGACTAATAGACAAGGGGGGAAAACGTGTACATTTTGGTTGGACACTTGAAGGAAACCCACCTTTTGTTGGGGGGTACTGTTCAGCCAGGAGGTCTTCCAAAGTCTGTAAGGCCTCCATCTCATCTCTTATTGTTAATTATGGCTGGACCGTTGTAAGACAAGACAATCTTACTCTTGCGTTATCACTATTTTCCCATATTTTAAAAGGGTACGGACTGGCGATCCTGCCGGCCACATGCGATGGCCAATTGCCACTCAATTTTATTTCCCAATCAAATGGCCATGGTCCCAATGTTAGTGGTTGGAGCTTACGCCATGTGCTAAGCTTTTTGGAACATTCTACTCTTTTCTCTTGTTTTAATTATTAATTAATTTTGTTACTCTCTAATGTGTAATTATTTATTATTAGTGGATAGATAGGCAATAGATATTTCATATAAGGCACATAGATATTTACAAAACACAAAAATAGAAGCACAATTTTCAGTATAGGGTGCAAAAAGTTCTCCCAGATTACATGCAAAATTCTTTAAAGCATTAAAATAAAAAATAAAGGCAACACTTCAAGATGGTTGTGGTGAAAACAGGTAGTGGAATATTTCACCCAGATGCAACATTTCAGCTTCTGATCTGAAACCTTTATCAAACATGATCAGAAGCTGAAATGTTACATTTGGATAAGATAAACCGTTGCTTTTTCACCACAGTCATTTTTATATGTTGCCTCTATATTTGATTTAGATAGATAGATATGAGATAGATAGATAAATAGATATGTGATAGATAGATAGATATGGGATAGATAGATAGATATGGGATAGATAGATAGATAGATAGATAGATAGATAGATAGATAGATAGATAGATGTGAGATAGATAGATGGATGGATGGGTAGATAGATAGATAGATAGATAGATATGAGATAGATAGATAGATAGATAGATAGATATGGGATAGATAGATAGATAGATAGATAGATAGATGGATGGAGATAGATAAATAGATATGTGATAGATAGATAGATAGATAGATAGATAGATAGATAGATAGATAGATAGATAGATAGATAGATAGATATATATGAGATAGATAGATATGGGATAGATAGTTATGAGATAGATACGTAGATAGATAGATAGATGGATGGATAGATATGAGATAGATGATTCTTAGATAGATATGAGCTAGATATAAACAAATAGACACAGACAAATAGATAAATGGATACTGTAGATAGACAGACAGAAAGATTGATAGATTTGTAAGCATAATAAATGATAGCATGCAAAAATATTGATGATCTGATAAAGGTAGTAAATAAAAAGAAAATCAGTGCTTGCAAATGATACTGTTTAAGATTGAAAGTCTCATATATAAGGTGTGAAGATATTTCATCAATATTTGTGAGTGACAATTATTCACACCCCGTTTATCTTCTATAAGAATTAAGGCTAAAATGTCTGTAATAAGGTTATCAAGCACTGCTTTGCAATGCCATTTCGCTATTTGGATTCATACACACATCATAACCCATCACAATTCTCCATACTTACATTCTGCATGCTCCAAGAAAGTGAAGCGTATTTGATTAAATGTTCTTTCGATGGAGTAGTGCCGTTAATTTAAACAAGAGCTTATTACTTTAATGACTTATCCAGATAATCAGAATTCATTAACATCCTTGACTGCCATCTCTTGCACTTGCCCTGGGCATGGCAACCCTTCAGGCACATGGACACAGTAGTAAGGAGATACACATGCAGCGATGTGGTATTACTTCCACTTTTGAAGACTTTTTCTTTATTTGCATGATTATTTTCCTCATTCATTTCTGATTAGAGGCAGAAATAATGTGGGTGATGATATGTTTAATGAGCTTACTTAAGTAGATGCCTAAGAGAAGCGACTTTGTTATTTTGAGCTTTGCATCCAATTATTCTTATTATCCATTTTTGCATGTCTATGTGTGTATTTTATTAGTATTCAGGATTATCTATGCCACTGCTGTATAGATTCAATAAAAAAAGCACAAAAAACACCCTGAAAAATAAAAATGCACAAATGGTCTACATACTTCAAATATTTCTTATTGTTTTATACTTTAAAATGCAACATTTTATCCAATCCACATATATGGGGCTATTTTATATCCTTTTTCGTTGCTTCTGTAAATATATTATTTTGTGTTACGTGTTTTCTAAATGGGCAGTCTCTCAATTGCCTGCTGCCCACATGGCCCATACTACTCAGAAAAAAATGGGATGTCTCTCCAGTTTTAGACAGAGAACTACATTTCCCCATTACATTGTGTACTTGTTTAAACTTAAAAAATAAATTTTGGTGGTGGGAGGAAGATTTTAAATGTATATTTATATTCAACAAAAACAAATAATATGTTTGAGTTATATTAGCAAGTTTTAAAAAGTAAAATTATCTAGATGTTTACTATCAGTATTTGGTCAGTATTTCATATCATTATTTGTAATTTCTTCCTCTCTCGCTCCTTCTGTTTCTCCAGCTTCAGCTGCAGATCTTTGAATTGCTCCTTCTTGGCCAGCTGCTTCTCCCGCTCTTTCACCAGGACCTCCTGTTTAACTTTCATGTCATTGAGGGTCACCAGACCCACGGTGCTGGACTTCAGCTTGGCTTCAGCTCGGACACCGAGCTGCACCGAAACTACTAGGTAGTGTCAGTGCAGCTCGGTAGTGTCAGTGCAGCTCGGTGTCCGGACATGGCGCAGTACAAGGGGGTGGCCAGCAAGGCCGGGAGAACCATGCAGCTCATGAAGAAGAGGGAGAAGCAGCGGGAGGAACTGGAGCAGATGAATCTGAAGATTGCAGAGGAGAACGTGGAGAAGGCAAATATTAACAAGAAATTCTCTGCACATTATGACACTGTGGAGGCCGAGCTGAAGTCCAGCACCGTGTGTCTGGTGACCCTCAATGACATGAAAGCTAAAGAGGAGGCCCTGGTGAAAGAGCAGGAGAAGCAGCTGGCCAAGAAGGAGCAATTCAAAGATCTGCAGCTGAAGCTGGAGAATCAATATTTGTAAACAAAAACCAGAAGGGTGTTAAAAATGCAGAAGTGGTGACATGTTTCTATTATACTTTTCCTGTGACTGTTCCACTCCTGGTTTTGGCTTACAGTTACTGATGTAAAATACTGACCAAATACTGATAGTGTGACTGTAGCCTAAGGAAGAAGATATTGGTATATGGGTTAAGGGCTATATAACTCAACCTTCTAAATGTATCTGGTTCACATTCATAATGCTCAAGTGTTATTAAAAAATAGTATGGTTGAATGTTCATTTGTATAACTGTAACTATGTATCTCTTGATATACAGTCATGGCAAAAAGTGTTGGCACCCTTGAAATTGTTCCAGAAAATGAAGTATTGAAATAACACAGGAAAAAAACAGAAAATAAAAGGCAAATTGAACATAATTTCACACAAAACCCTAAAAATGGTCCGGACAAAATTGTTGGCATCTTTCCAAAATTGTGGGTAAACAACTTTGTTTCAAGCATGTGATGCTCGTTCAAACTCACCTGTGGCAAGTAACAGGTGTGGGCAATATGAAAAACACACCTGAAACCAGATAAAAAGGGGAGAAATTGACTCAAACTTTGCATTATGGGTCTGTGTGTGTTACAATAAGCATAAAAATACTTAATTTTCAGGAACAATTTCAAGGGTGCTAACACTTTTGACCATGACTGTATGTACATATGTGTATGTATATTCAGGTGCATCTCATTAAATTAGAATATCATCAAAAAGTTAATTTATTTCAGTTCTTCAATACAAAAAGAGAAACTCATATATTATATAGAGTCATTACAAACAGGGTGATCTATTTCAAGTGTATATTTCTGTTAATGTTGATGATTATGGCTTACAGCCAATGAAAACACAAAAGTCAGTATCTCAGTAAATTAGAATACTTTATAACAACAGCTTGAAAAATGTTTTTAAAATCCAAAATGTTGGCCTACTGAAATGTACGTTCAGTAAATGCACTCAATACTTGGCCGGGGCTCCTTTTCTATCAATTATTACATCAATGCATCGTGGCATGGAGGCGATCAGCCTGTGGCACTGCTGAGGTGTTATGGAAGCCCAGGTTGCTTTGATAGCAGCCTTCAGCTTGTCTGCATTGTTGAGTCTGGTGTCTCTCATCTTCCTCTTGACAATACCCCATAGATTCTCTATGCGGTTAAGGTCAGGCGAGTTTGCTGGCCAATCGAGCACAGTGATACTGCTGTTTTTAAACCATGTATTGGTACTTTTGGCAGTGTGGACAGGTGCCAGGTCCTGCTGGAGAATGAAATTTCCATCTCCAAAAAGCTTGTCGTCAGAGGGAAGCATGAAGTGCTCTAAAATTTCCTGGTAGACGGCTGCACTGACTTTGGTCTTGATAAAACACAGTGGACCTACACCAGCAGATGACATGGCTTCCCAAACCATCACTGATTGTGAACACTTCACACTAGACCTCAACAGCTTGGATTGTGTGCCTCTCCACTCTTCCTACAGACTCTGGGACCTTGATTTCCAAATGAAATCAAAGTCCCCCATCCTGGACCCCTTCCTGTAATAATCTCCCCCAGCCCCTTTCTATAATAGTCTCCTCCTGCCCCTTCCTGTAATAATGTCCCTCTTCATGGGCCCTATGCTATAACAATAGCTCCCATCCTGGGCCCCTTTCTGTTATAATGACCCCTTCCTAGTATAATGTTCCCCATCATGTAATAATGTCCCCCATCCTGGGCAATTTCCTCCATCCTTTGCCCCTTCTTATAATAATGTCCTCCATCCTGAGCAACTTCCATTAATAATGTCCCATCCTGGCCCTTTCCAGTAATAATGTCCCCCATGCAGAGCCCTTCCTGGTATAATGCCCCCCATTCTGGACCTCTTCCATTCTTCTCTAGCACAATTTAAAAAGAAACACGATTATTCTTACATTCCCCCACTCCCATGATGTACATAGTCCTTCTCTATAGCTGATGCAGAAGCTGGCAGCTGACTTCAATGTGTTGGCATGGACAGCACATGTCACTGTTATGTGCCATCTGTCATGGGCAAGCCAACATCTGCTGTCGGTCTCTGATTGGCCGGCAGCATGTATTGCAGTGCAGGGAGCCGGTGGGTCTCTGCGTTGCAATACATTTCAGCTCAATGTGCGTCTGGGGATGCAAATCCAGGTGTAATTGGCATTGGCTTCCGCGGGCCCCCCTACAGCACAGCCCCGGTCACACCCTCTGCAACCGTGATTGCTACACCTCTGGTCACTATCTATAACTGTACTATAATCCCTTAATGTGTTCTGCAGAACTGGTACCTATCACTACATGGTCATCATATGGTGGTAATATCGGTGTTGGTTTTTGTTTAGTTATTTTTTTTTCAGTAACAACATGGTGTTCTGTTGAGGTTCCTCTATCTATCTATCTATCTATCTATCTATCTATCTATCTATCTATCATCCATATATCTAAAATATCAATTGTTTTTTCAAGGATGCAAGAAAACTGTCTCTATTTTTACATACTGTCTGGAAATTTGCACATGGTTGGCAACTCTGACTTCATTGAGTACAGATATATTCTAAGTTTAAATTGAGGTGGATACTTAAAGTAGTCCCATATGCAAACTATTATCAAATTAAATACAATTCATCTGCATTTTAATCCATCTAATGCTTGTCAGTGCATAAATCTGCATAATGTCAAACCTTAATAATTAAAGAATGCATTTCACTAAATTTTTCAGTCAAATTGTACTTACAATGTAATAGTGGCTGCAAAGCGAAAAATTTCTTTTTTCTTTCTTTTTTTAACTTTGCCTCTCTATTGCAGAGAAATTTTCAATTCAAGTATTATATCTTATCAGAAAAATTAGCTTTTTTTCTGCCAAAATTTAACAGTTATTATCAATTTTCTTAGTTCTGAGGTAAAATCTGTATTCAGTAAAGACAAATTTTCCCATTATTGAGATAGGAGATGACAGCTGCTACGAATACTATTCTATGTAGAAGGGAGGAGGGAGGAGCTCCCCCACCCTATCTGCATAAAATCTTACCACTAGCAGCTGCCAGCTCTTATCTCAGTAATGGGAAAGTCTGTCTTCACTGAATACAGATTTTACCTCAGAATAAAGAAGTTTTATAACTGATCAATTTTGGTAGAGAAATAATCAGATTTCTCTGATGAGATATATTACAAAGCTGCTTATTTTCATATGTACTACTGAGTTATGAAATAAAAATTATAACAATGGTTACTCTTTAAGTCCGAGTGTGTGTTATCAGATAGTTTTCACTGGGGGTGTGTACTTTTTCCCCATATATGAGTTGCCCAATCATAAGCAGTCAGCAATTCAGCAGAAAAAGATCTCTCCCCCACAATAGATTAAGTTTCTTATTGTGTGAGATTAAATGATACTCTCTAGGTCTAAACTCCTGCATGATGCTGCTGGTTATAATTGGGCAACTCATACAGGAGGAAGAATTACACGTCCCCAATGAAAACTATCTGATAATACCCATTTGGTCTAAACAAAAGTTAACTAATTAGATGGCAAATACTAGGATTGTAAATACCTCCATAGTAAAGAAGCAAAATGTACAAAAAAAATAGCTTTATTCCACTATGCAGCTACTATTACATCCTGAGTCCAGTTCAACATGAAAAATTTGGTGAAAAGTCTTCTTTAAAGGAGTTTTCCCACAAACAAAGTACATTTTAATCAGTAGATCTTGGAATGAAAATAAGTTCCAAAACTGGATGTGTTAAAAAAATATTCCTGTGCTGAGATAATCTTATAAATGTTCCCCTGATATGTACTGTATCATGGCCATGTCTGACCATGCAGGAACATGGTCTGCTTGTACCACAGCTCCTGGGCAGGGGAGGACACAAAAGAGAATATACAGATAGGACAACAGGGGATTCAGAAACTGCTTTCTGTAAGGTAAAACATGTTTAAAAACAAGTAGCAAATGCTTTACCTCACAGAAAGAATCATTTGCGTTCCCTTGCTGTAATGTCAGTATACTCTCTTTTGCTTCCTCCTCTGGCCATGAGCTAGCTGTGGTATGATCAGACCACGTTCCTGCACGGTCAGACACAGCCATTACACAGTACACAGCAGGGGCTCATATATAAGATTATCTCAGCACAGGAAAAAAAATTTAACACATCCAATTGTGAAACATTATTATTCCACGATCTACTGATTAAAATGTACTTTGTTTGGGGGAAAACTTAGTTAAGAAAAAACCTTATTGGCTAACATACCATCTAAAAACTGTGGAGTTTGCAATGGGGTTGAAAACTGGGTTAAGGTACCTTTTAACACCTTTATCGCCGAGGGTGGTTTGCACGTTAATGACCAGGCCAATTTTTACAATTCTGACTACTGACACTTTATGAAGTAATAACTCTAAAACTCTTCAGTGGATCCCACTGATTCTGAGATTGTTTTTCGTCACATATTGTACTTCATGATAGTGGTAAAATTTCTTCGATATGACTTGCGTTTATTTGTGAAAAAATTGGAAATTTGGTGAAAATTTTGAAAATTTCACAACTTTCAAACTTTGAATTTTCATGCCCTTAAATCAGAGGAATATGTCACACAAAATAGTTAATAAATAACATTTATCACATGTCTACTTTACATCAGCACAACTTTGGAACCCACATTTTTTCTTTGTTAGGAAGTTATAAGGATTAAAACTTGACCAGCGATTTCTAATTTTTCCAACAAAATTTACAAAACCCTTTTTTTAGGGACCACATCACATTTAAAGTGACTTTGAGGAGCCTTTATGACAGAAAATAAACAAGTGACACCATTCTAAAAACTGAACCCCTCAAGGTGCTCAAAACCACATTCAAGAAGTTTATTAACCCTTCAGGTGCTTCACAGGAATTTTTGGAATGTGGAAGAAAAAAATGAACATTTAACTTTTTTCACAAAAATGTTACTTTAGACCCCAATTTTTTTTATTTTTGCAAGGGTAACAGGAAAAAATGGACCCCAAAATTTGTTTTGTAATTTCTCCTGAGCACGTTAATACCCCATATGTGGGAGCAAACCGCTGTTTGGGCGCATGGCAGGACTCAGAAGGGAAGGAGCACCATTTGACTTTATGAATGTAAAATTTGATTGAATAACTAGCAGACGCCAGGTTGCATTTGGAGAACCCCTGATGTGCCTAAACAGTGGAAAATCCCCACATGTGACACCATTTTGGAAACTAGACCCCACAGGGGAACTTATCTAGATGTGTGGTGAGCACCTTGAACCCCCAGGTGCTTCACAGAAGTTTATAACATTGAGCCGTAAAAATAAAATTTTCACATTTTTCCCACAAAAATGTTTTCAGCCCCCAATTTTGCATTTTCATAAGGGTAACAGGAGAAATTGCACCATACCATTTGTTGTGCAATTTCTTCTGAGTAAGCCGATACCCCATATTTGGGAGAAAACCATTGTTTGGGAGCACGGCAGGGTTTGGAAGGGAAGGAGCGCCATTTGACTTGACTTTTTGAATGTAAAATTTGCTTGAATAATTAGAGGACGCCATGTCGCATTTGGAGAGCCCCTGATGTGCGTAAACAATGGAAACTCCCCACAAGTGATGCCATTTTGGAAACTAGACCCCTCAGGGGAACTTATCTAGATGTGTGGTGAGCACCCTGAACGCCCAGGTGCTTCACAGAAGTTTATAACATGGAGCCGTGAAAATAAAAAAATCTATCTTTCTCCACAAAAATGATGTTTTAGCCCCAATTTTTTTATTTTCACAAGGGTAAGAGGAGAAAATGGACCCCAAAAACTTTTGTGCAATTTCTCCTGAGTACTCCGATACTCCATAAGTGGGGAAAATACACTGTTTGGGCGCATGACAGGGTTCAGAAGGGAAGGAGCACTGTGTGACTTTTTGAACGCAAAATTGGCTGGAATTTAGAGCGGATGCTATGTCGCGTTTGGAGAGCCCCTGATGTGCATAAACAGTGGAAACCCCCAACAAGTGACCCCATTTTAAAAACTAGACCCCTCAAGGATTTTATCAAGGGGTATAGTGAACATTTTGAACGCAGAGGTACCACACAGAAATTGATAACATTAGGTCATCATATTGAATAAGTTGTCATTAGTCTTGAGCGCAAGTGCTCGCTACTTGAGTTTGCATCAGGTACTCAGTTATGCATCATGTATTGTGGGTGCTCGAGTGACATGCTTGAGGCCCCACCCCACATGTTTCACGGTTGTTAGACACCCAAAAAAAACCATGCAGGGATCGCTTGTGCATGGCAGGCAATCCCCGCAAGTTTTTTTTGGCCACGAAGCATATGGGGTGGAGGCTCGAGCATGTCACTCGAGCATCCGCGATACTCAGTGCATGCCCCAGCACCCGATGCAGACTCAAGTAGCGAGCACTTGCGCTCAACACTAGTCGCCATATCGTCATCATTTTTTTTTCTATACTTTTGAAAAACTCCCAACCCCAACACAACCCTAACCCTACAGCCCTAACCCTAGCACAACCCTAATCCTAACCCTAGTACAACCCTAACCCTAGCAGAACCCTAATCCTGGCACAACCCTTGCACAACCCTAACCCTGGCACAACCCTAACCCTAACCCTTGCACAACCCTAACCCTATCACAACCTTAACATTAACCCTAGTAACCCTAACCCTAGCACAACCCTAACCCTAGCACAACCCTAACCATAGCACAACCCTAAACCTAACCCTAGCACAACCCTAACCCTACGCTAACCCTAGCACAACCCTTACCCTAACCCTAGCACAACTTTAACCCTAACCCTAGCACAACCCTAACCCTAAACCTAGCACAACCCTAATCCTAGAGTTTATTTTTAACGACGTTTCTCAAGATTAGATGACTTTATTCTTCGGGTCGGTGCGATTACAGCGATGCCAGATTAATATCGGATTTTTATGATTGACAGCTGTCACACACTAAAAGACGCTTTTTTTTTTTGCAAAGACTAGTTTTTCCATCGCCATATTTTGAGAGCTATAATTTTTGCATATTTCGGCCGATAGAGTCATGTGATGGCTTGTTTTTTGCGGGACGAGTTGATGTTTTTATTGGTACCATTTTCAGGCATGTGACATTTTTTGATCGCTTTCTATCCCGATTTTTGTGAGGCAAAATAAACGAAAACAAACAATTCAGGAATTGTTTTTTTTTCTTTTTTACGCCGTTCCACATGTGGTAAAATTGATACAGCGGTATCACATTTATATAGTTTTTTTATGTTTTGACGCTTTTACAAAATAAAAGCTATTCTATAGAAAAAATTATATTTTTGCATCGCTTTATTCTGAGAGCTATAACTTTTTCATTTTTCGGCTGATGGAGCTGTATGACGGCTTGATTTTTGCAGAACAAGATGACTTTTTCAGCAGTATGATTTTTATTTACATTCGTCTTTTTGATTGCATTTTATTCCATTTTTTGTTTGGCGGTATGATGATAAAGCATCGGTTTTTGCTTTGTTTTTTATTATTTTTTTTTACCGTGTTCACTAAATGGGTTAACTAGCATGACAGTTTTATAGGTCAGGTCGTTGCAGATGCGGCGATACCAAATATATGTACTTGTATTGTTTTTTTTCAGAATAATATTTATTCATGGGTAGAATATACAGTGGGTACGGAAAGTATTCAGACCCCTTTACATTTTTCACTCTTTGTTTCATTGCAGCCATTTGGTAAAATTCTAAAAAGTTCATTTTTTTTCTCATTAAAGTACACTCTGCACCCCATCTTGACTGAAAAAAAACAGAAATGTAGAAATTTTTGCTAATTTGTTAAAAAAGAAAAACTGAAATATCACATGGTCATAAGTATTCAGACCCTTTGCTCAGACACTCATATTTAAGTCACATGCTGTCCATTTCCTTGTGATCCTCCTTGAGATGGTTCTACTCCTTCATTGGAGTCCAGCTGTGTTTAATTAAACTGATAGGACTTGATTTGGAAAGGCACACACCTGTCTATATGAGACCTCACAGCTCACCGTGCATGTCAGACCAAATGAGAATCATGATTTCAAAAGGAACTGCCTAAGGAGCTCAGAGACAGAATTGTGGCAAGGCACAAATCTGGCCAAGGTTATAAAAGAATTTCTGCATTACTCGAGGTTCCTAAAAGCACAGTGACCTCCATAATCCTTAAATGGAAGAAGTTATAACACATCTGCATCTCTGGCTGCTATGGGCATAAAAGGGGACAAACTTATGGTGTTGCACCCATGCTCCCCTGACCTCAACCCCATTGAGAACCTCTGGAGCATCATCAAAAGGAGTGTCTATGATGGCAGGAGGCAGTTCACATCTAAGCAACAGCTCGGGGAGGGTATTCTGTCCTCATGCCAAACAATTAAAGCAGAAACCATCCAAAACCTGACAAATTCAATGGACGAGAGAGTTCAGAAGCTCCTTTCGAACAAGGGGTCCTATGTGCAAATGTAACATCACCTAGAATAAAGTTTTGAGTTGAAAACTGTTTGATTTCAGTTTGTAATAACCTGATAATGCTTATAATTTCAAAAATGACCATTTTTTTGTTCTTTATTAAAATGAAAAAGTTGAAAACTCTGCTGTGCATAATAATTTGGAACATGCATTTTGAGTGCAGTTTGAGTTTTTATTTTTTTCAAAATATACTGTTATCATAGGCAGTTTGTACAAAAACCTTTCAATTGTACTCTAATAGTTATTTGACTGGAAAATTACAATGACTGCAATTCATATAGGTAATTTAGGAAAATCTGAGAAAATATTATTTGCATAATAATTTGGAACACAGTTTAGTGTCTTTGTCTCTACATTTTGCTGCTCTCAGAATTAGGTGTAAAAATTTGGTGACAAAGTCCATTTAAGAATGTATGTATTTTGAAATTTTGTGACAGATCCACTTTACATGCTATTAGTAACACATTTTTAGAATATTACATATAATATATTGTAATATATGTAATATATATGGAGCAAAGAATTAATGTATACAGAATTGCAAAACAATAGGCTGCATATTTAACCTAGAAATAGTTTTAATACTAGGAAGAGACAAGTTGTATATTCATAAGAAAAGAAACAATTATTTTTGCTGCGTGTATTCCCTCAATCTAATGGTGCCAGTTCATCTTGTCAAGCAGCCAAAATACTGAACTTGGAGCTTCTTCCCTGGGGGTTGGGATGAGAATAAAAGGTTCTGGTAGGAAGCATTGCGTGCACACTAGCAGATACAGTAAACTTACATTCCCAGCCAGAACTGGATCTGTTTGAGGAAATAAAATGTGTAGCAACCTGGCTGCGGAAAGAAGCCAAGAACTGCAGAGAACTGGCAAAAGAAAAGGTATTGCAAGATCTTTGACAGCTTTGGGGTATTTATTGTATTTGTTATCAGAGTGATAAACCAGATATATTTCTTAAGACATTTGAACAACTTAGTGTGCACTAAAGATTTGTCAGAGAATAAATTAATTAATTAAAAACGAAAAGTATTATTACAGTGATAATTGCAAAGTATTCTATTACTGTACAAAAAATATCTGTTTCTTAAAATGAGCCTTAAAGGGGTCTGCTAAGCCATGATTTTCTAAAATAACAAATGGGGTAATATTTACCTTACAAATGTCCTACCACTCCCTCCCCATGCTTCTTTTGTCTCCTGTGGGTCTCTGCTTACTGAGTTTGAGTGATGACTAGGGATCAGCAGACCCATGGAAGTTCTAGTTCAACGGGTTCGGCAGAGCTTTAGTCCAAAGTTCAGTTCGGGTACAAGAACTTGACCCCAGACCCAAAGCCCATATAAGTCAATGGGGACCTGAACTTTGGTGCTGTAAAGTGGCTGTAAAATGGTCATACTAAGGGCTAGGGGGCTGAAAAAGGAAGCAAAATGGGGATAAGAGTAGGACAATTGCCCTGCAAACAAATGTAGATAGGGAAATTACTTAAAATAGCATAGAATAAAAAATATAAAAAATAATCTTGAACCAGGAGGCAGAGGTCCATGTCCAGGAGTGCCTTTCGTGTGTATTTTACTGTACTTGTTAATAAATAAATGAAAAAAATGATGTGGGGTCCCTCCTATTTTTAATAACCAGCCAAGGGAAAGAAGACAGCTGTGAGCTGGTCTTATTATGCTGGGAAGGGCCCAATAACTATAGAGCTTCCCAGCCTATTAATATCAGCCCCCAGCTGTCTGCTTTCCCTTTGCTGGTTATTAAAAATGGGGGGACCCCCGCATCATTTTTTTTCAAAAAATGATGTAGGGTCCCCCCTATTTTTAATAACCAGCTAAGGCAAGGCAGACAGCTGGGAGCTGATATTAATAGGCTGGGAAGGTCCATGGATATTGGCCCCCTCTAAGCCTAATTAAACCAGCCCTCAACGGCCCCAGAAATAGCACAACCATTAGATGCACCAATTCTGGCGCTTAGCCTAGACTCTACCAGATTGCCCTGGTACAGTGGTAATCGGAGTAATAGTTTTTGGGGTTGATAACAGCTGTGTAATATCAACTGGCATCAAACCCAGGGGTAAGTAATGGAGAGGCGTCTTTCAGACACCCCCATTACTAACCCACTAAGTTAAAAAAAAAAACTGAAAAAAAAGTTTATTTGAATAAAGATCTCCTGACACATTCCTTGGTTTACCCATTTATTGTTAAAAAATAATCCCAGAAGCTCCAAAGTAATCCTCGGTGTTCCCACGACGTGCAGCGATTCTCTAGTGCAACCGATGACTGTGAGTACATAGGTTACTCGCAGTCATGTCTCACGGCGATGACGTCAGTAACGTTCTCAAGGCTTCATAGGTCACTTGCGGTCATGTCTCATGGGCGCTGATGTTACTGGTGTCAATGCCTATGAGACATGACCATGAGTAACCTATGGAGCTTCGTTCTCAGAACGACGCTTCCATTGGTTGCACTAGTGAATCGCTGGATGTCGTGGGAACCACAATGGATTACGTCAGACCTGCTGGGATTATTTTTTAATAAGAAATGAGTAAACCAGATAATCTGTCGAGAAGTCTTTATTCAAATAAACTTTTTTTTCCTGTGTGTCTTTTTTTTTCTTTTTAACTTAGTGGGTTAGTAATGGGGGTGTCTGACTCTCCATTGCTAACCCCTGGGCTTGATGCCAGCTGACATCAACCCCCAAAACTATTACCCCAATTGCCACCGCACCAGGGCAATCGTGTTCCCCAGCTATGTTGGCAACTTCCTCCTCCACCTCTGCCTTGTTCTTTCACTGAGCCCACGCTTTAAGGTGGGAAGCCCATCAGTAGTGCCTCTATCAGCTTGCGCTTGTATCCACGCATTTTGCTATCCCGATCCAGTGATGGAAGTAAGGATGGTACGTTGTTCTTGTAGCAGAAATCCAGCAGGGTGGCCACCCAGTAATCAGCAGTGGTAACAATCCTGGAAAATCAGCGGTCGTTGTGCAGGCACTGCAGAATGTATTAGCTCATGTGTGACAGGCTGCCCAGGGGCAACGACAAGCTGTCCTTGGTGGTAGGTGTACGGTCTGGGTCCTCTGTATCCAACAAGCCACGCTCCAGTGAAGCCCATGAGCTGCTTTGAGTGCCACCCTGCTGTGAACACGGTTTCTCCTCCTCCAAAATGGTTGACTGGCTGGACAGTTGTGTAGCCTGGCCGCTGTTGGTTCAGCAACCCACCCTCCAAGCCATGTGTGGACAACAGACCTGATAATAGTGTGAATGGTCCCTGTTCCTCCTGCTTCTCTTCCTCCTGTGCTGCTGCCTCACCCATCATAGCCTGAAGTGTTTTTTCAAGAAGGGGTATAGTAACACTCATGATAGCGTCATCACCACTGGCCATGTTGGAGTATTCTAAGCAATGCAACAAAGCACACATGTCCCGCATAGAGTCCCACTCATTGGTGGAGAAGTGGTGTTGTTCCGCAGAGCGTCTCATCCGTGCGTGCTGCAGCTGATACTCTACTATTGCCCACACAGTCTCTCCAGTATATGCAAGGTAGAGTTCCACCTTGTTGGTACATTGCATATGAGGCGGTGAGCGGGATGGCAGAAGTGACGCTACAGCGCAGACAGACGAGCAGCAGGGTGAGAACGCCAAAAGTGCACACATACTGCCCATACTTTCAGCAGCAGCTCTGACATATGTGGGTAATTTTTAAGGAGGCTCTACATTACCAAATTCAGCTCATGCACCAGGCAAGGGATGTGCATCAAACCGGCTAGGCCCAGAGGTGCTACAGGATTTCACCCGTGATCGCACACCACGAGGCTGGACTTGAGGTTCATATACAATACCTCCTTACAGTATAATAAACGATTCAGGGGTGGTTGGATGGTGTGTGGATACTGCCATGGCATCTGGTCTGTATTTTCATCTACTGTGTACTTGACTTATGTGGAGGAATATATATATATTATTGATGGTGACAATAGGCAATATATACAATAACTACATCTGATGTAATCATGCAATATACTTTTTGATGGTAATCTAGCCTATTTATTGTTTTATAATCTGTATTATAATGTGTTATTATACACTTTGAGGGACTGTTTAAGAAACTCTGCTTGTAAGTTCACTATTATTAATACTGTGGGGTCTTATACTTTATGGGATTGTGCAACTAATAGTGCATGTAAATTTACTACTATATACTGGCAATGATTTTGTATATTGGGTTACCCTGTATAACGGACCACAGTATATGGAATCTGATATTAACCTCCCTGTATTCAATCAAATGCACTAGTTTACATTATGCAGTGAATATACTATTGATGCTGATATATACTAAATTTAACTGTATAATGTATTACCTTTTGCCAATAAGATAATGGTGGACCACACCACCCTTGTGGGAATTTTTTAGGGGCTGTGTATTTTATTTCTTTCCTGTCTTGCTGTGTTGAATAAACTGTAATAAAATATTTGCTATGAAATAACAGATGACTAATTTGTCTAAATCGTTTATTATACTGTAAGGAGGTATTGTATATAAACTTTATGAATTTGGGTCACTCCTTATGATTTATTTCTGGATCTATATATCCTTTATATGGTTATGGACTTGAGGTTCAACTGTACCAACCAATCATCAGTCTGTTATTTGATCCCTATCCACAGCTCCTGTGCGGTGAGGGATTTGTCCCTCAAACAGATGAGCTTCAGAACAGCCTGCTGTTGTTTCCCACTGGCTGTGCTGAAGTTGGTGGTGCAGATCTTAAGGAGGCGGTGGAGGAAGCAAGTAGAAGTAGGAGGCAACATGGACAAAGAAACATCCAGCAATCCTCAGTGGTGGTAGGATATGCGCTAAAATGCCTTCCGCCGCTGTCTCCGCCACCGCTACATTTATCCAGTGGGCAGTTAGGGAGAGGTAATGTCCCTGCTCGTGCTTACTGGTCCACGTATCGGTGGTTATGTGGACCTTGCCACTGGTGGAGTTGCGCAGTGCACAACTTATTTTGTCTGCAACATGCGTGTGCAGGGTGGGTGTAACGGGTCTGGGAGGCGGAACCTCTGAGCTACAATACAAGGGGGCGGTCCTTGTAAGGGAGCGGGTGGCGACCAGGGAAGACGGGCAGGAAGTCACAGCAGGTGACCGGGACAGTCTCTGAGTGAACGGGCTGGAGGTCACGGCAAGTGACCGGGGCAGTCTCTGGATGAACGGGCAGATGGTCACGGCAAGTGACCGGGGCAGTCTCTGAATGAACGGGCAGATGGTCACGGCAAGTGACCGGGGCAGTCTCTGAATGAACGGGCAGATGGTCACGGCAAGTGACCGGGGCAGTCTCTGGATGAACGGGCAGATGGTCACGGCAAGTGACCGGGGCAGTCTCTGGGTAAAGGGTTGGTACGACCTGTGGCGGCTGATGATAGACGTGAGCTCCCAGGTGAGCAGGCGAGAGTCTCTGGATGAACGGGTGGTCACAGCATGTGACGGCGGAGCCTCCAGGAAGACCAACAGACAGGCGGCAGCTGAGCGCTCCCAGGTGAGCGGGCAGAAGTCTCTGGACAGGCGGGTGGTCACAGCACGTGACGGCAGAGCCTCCAGGTAGGCTAGCAGACAGGCAGCAGATGAGCGCTCCCAGGTGAGCGGGCAGGAGTCACTGGACGGGCAGGTGGTCACAGCACGTGACGGCGGAGCCTCCAGGTAGGCTAGCAGGCAGGTAGCAGATGTGTGCTCCCAGGTGAGCAGGCAAGCTGGTCCATAGACAGACTGACAGGAGTTGGAAGGCAGACCGTCGGACCTCAGGCAAGCAGGCAGGTGGCTGAAGTGCGCTCCCAGGTGAGCGGACAGGCTGGTCCTTAGACAGACTGACAGGAGTAGTAAGGCAGACCGTCGGACCTCAGACTAGCAGGCAGGTAGCAGATAATCAGGCAGGAATAAGACAGCAAGCTGGCAGGAATCTGGCAGGTATCTGGCAGGTAACTGGCAACGGGACCTGAGGGCTGAAGCAGAGTAGTGAACAGTGCAACAACATTGCTCGGGCACCTCCATTTTGGAGGAGGTGCCTTATATATGGTGAAGTCCTCCGGCCATTGGCCGGGGACTCCTTAGGACGGCGCGCGCGGCCCCTTTAAGAGGGAGGGAGAGCGCGCGCGCGCCCTAAGCACAGTGGCCGGGAAGGAGCGCGCGCTGCCAGCAGAGCGGGAGGAGGACGCCGGGCACGGAGCAGAGAGGTGAGGGGAACAGCGTCCCTGCCTAGCAGAGGGCAGGGACGCCGGCGCTACAGTGGGGATGGCGTACGTGGAAAAGTAGCGGCGGCTGGGAACAATGTACTGCGAGACAGCCACTACTATCAGTTTTTTAAAACTGTCCATCTCTCCCAGCCAGAATGGCAGCATTTCAAAGGCCAGAAATTTTGAAATCAGGACCATGGCTCGTGGGTGGGTGGGTAGGAGGGTATTTCCTCTTCCTCTCGAGGGTTTGAGGGATGGAGAGCTGAACACTTCCATGGGATGGTGTGGAGATGCTCGGTGACACTGCTGGTGGTGGTGGTGCTGTCACATCCTCTGTTTGCAAGGAGGCAGGTAGCCCTGTTGATCATGAGCTGGAGGAAGAAGTCAAAACTGCAGCAGAAGAGGGAGCAGGAGGAGGCTCATGCTTTTTAAGGTGTGTACTCCACTACTTCTCGTGCTTGGAATTCAGATGCCTCGTCATGCAGGTGGTGCTTAGGTTCTGAAGATTTATGTTTTTCTTCAGGCTCTGATGGCACAGCGTGCAAACCACCCATGTCTTATCGTCAGCACATTGCCTGAAGAAATGCCATGACAGTTAGCTCCTTTGAGCTGGCTTTGGTCTGCTCATTTCCACAGCGCAGTGGGCAGTAGCAGCCGATGTACTGGCTAGAAACAAACAAAGTAGCACTCTGTAATGCTAAGTATGTAAATATGAAGTATGAAATATGAATAGCATTACTGCTGTAGAATATAGAAATAAATGAGAAATTTTAGCGCATGTAAATATGAGGTATGAAATATGAATAGCATTACTGCTGTAGAAAATAGAAATAAATGAGAAATCTTAGCGCATAAATTGGCCAATTCATGTGTACCTGACTGCCGCGGTAAGGCGTTTCTCAATGTCAGGACCTATCAATGTGAATACCTCTCCAAGGGACATCCGTTTGCTTATGTGTGGGAAAGTAAGATCCTGATGCAATTAAAACCACCTGCGGCATAGAGGTGGAGTGCTCAGTCAAAGCAGTCCGGTACATGTGAATTGGCCAATTTATGCGCTAAGATTTCTCATTTATTTCTATTTTCTGCAGCAGTAATGCTATTCATATTTCATACTTCATATTTACATACTTAGCGTTACAGAGTGCTACTTTATTTGTTAATTGTATATGGAGGTAGCTTCTCCTAGTAAGCACCTGTTCACACCTATTTCTTATATTGTATGTGCCGTCAGTTTTTTCTGTTTCAATGTACTGGCTAGGGGCCAGCTGCTGTGCTTTTGCACCCTGCTCCCTCTTTTGCTGTGCCGCTGAGGCAGCATAACCACCTCCACTTCCTCTGAACTGTGCATGCCACTAGGCTAACCTTCGCTCCATGTGAGGTGTAGGGCCTCATTATCACCCACATCATCTTTCACCTACTCATTATCCTTGCCCTCCTTGCCGTTCTGCACACTGCAGAAGGACGCAGCAGTTGGCACCTGTGTTTCGTCATCCTCTGAGATGTGCTGCAATGGTTCGCTGACTGTGTGCACTAGCCTTCCCACGTACTCATCCTCCAACATAACAAGTGGTTGGGCATCAGTTCACTCAGTCTCTTCCACTTCTGCGGCAGGGCAAGGTGTATTGACCACAGAAACCCTGCCAGTGCAGTCATCAAAAAGCAGAAGAGACTGCTGCATGTCATTGGGCTGAGACTGGCTGATTTGAAAGGGGGTGAGGTGGAAGATGCTCGTGGTCCTCAGGTGCTAACTCTGCACTTTCTGCAGGGGACCGGGTGAAAGAGAATGTGAAGGAACTGGAAGCACTCTCACCCATCCAATCTAACACCGCCTCAACATGTTCTGGCCTGACCATTCGGCAAGCGGAAAGAAGGCATACGATATGTCGCAGAATGTCCTGTCGCCTGCGTGCACCTGAGGAAGGTGTTTCACTGGGACACAGATTGAACATGTCCTCTCCCCGCAGCAGCTACACCATCACCACCAGCAGCACCACGGCCACGTCCATATCCTCTATTTGATGCTCTCCTCATGTTTATCCCCCTAAAAAAATCCCAGTAGAGAAGAGGCTAGATTAGGGCACTCTGCATGAGGCTGTACGGAAGTATGCACCAGGCTGTTCAGGCAATGTTCATCAGGCACCAGGCTGTATGGGCGGTATGCACCAGGCTGTTAGGGCACACTGCACCAGGCTTTTATGGCACGTAGCACCAGGTTGTTAGCACATGGTGCACCTGGCTGTTATGACACTTTACACAAGACTGTTAGGGCACGCTGCACCAGGCTGTTATGGCACACTGCGCCAAGCTCTTAGGGCATGCTTCACCATGCTGTTAGAGCACTCTACACAAGGATGTTAGGGTACACTGCACTAGGCCTTTGTGGCACTCTGTACCAGGCTGTTATAGTACGCTGCTCCAGGCTTTTAGGGCACGCTGCACCAGGCGTTTAGGGAACGCTGCCCCAGGCTTTTAGGGCATGCTGCACCAGGCTGTTATGGTACTCTACACAAGGCTGTTAGGGCACTCTACACAAGGCGGTTAGGGCACGCTACACAAGGAAGTTTTTCGGACACGTTGCACCAAGCTGTTATGGCACTCTACAACAGGCTCTTAGGGCACTAGGCAGGAAGTCAGAATGGCGGCGTAACACATGATCCTGCCTTTACACATGGTACTCCAGCCAATTACAGTACTTGGCATGGCTGTGATGTGGCCAGAAGCGTTCAGAGCATTAAAGCTTGTTGACTGGCTGCACTGCAGCCTTTCTACAAGCTTTATTTGGTTGGCGAACCCAAACAGTAAAACGAACTTCCGTTAAGAAGTCCTTGTTTGGTGTTCGGCACTGGACAATAAGTGTCCAGTACGAAGCCCGAACTTTACCATTCGAGTTCGCTCATACCTACCACTCACCTTTGTACTGCTTACTGATGCGTTCATTTTGTTTGTTTTTTGTTGATGTTGCATACTTTGTGGCTATATACATTATTAGTCCACAAGTAGATATATATCCAGGGTTATTAATTTCCAAGCACACAGATTTATTATGCCTCATTGGCAGAAGAAGATGCTTGGTCCATATAATAATAATAATAATAATAATAATAATAATAATAACAACAACAAAAGTCAAGTAAGACACTAATGATAGATACTAAAACAAAATTATACAAACAATACAATATATAAGGAAAGATTTGGTAAATATGGAGAAAGAAAGTAAAAAAAATCCTAAGAAATGAAAGGAGAGGAAAACTGTGCAAGCAAGACCTCATTCTCAGATAAGTCACTTTAACATCCCAAACCCATTGTATAGTTGATGGTGGTGATACAGACGACCAATGGTATGGGTTAAGTTGTGCCTAATCAAATTAGAGAAAAGTGGGAACATTTTTACAGAATGAAAAGGTTTTCCTACTTTCCTCTATTGGTATTACTTTTATTTTTGTATGAAATACAGTATATAATGGACTACATATACTAGAACAAAGTGCAAGCTACCAAACTTGTGGCTTTATTATCTTTTGCTATTTTTTTCTGAACAGCTTACAGATAATAGTGCATCAGCAGAAGCAATACAATACAATAGCAAATAACAAGTTCATTTGATTTTGAGGAGCGAAAGATTTTACAAATGCTAATTAAATAATAGTAAAGTTTTGACTAGACATGAATGAGATGATTTAAAAAAACTGAAAGTAGGAAAAAAAACTACTAGAGATGAGTAAAAAAGTTTGGTACTTATTGGCAGCGGATTAATCTTTGTACTGTCCAGCCGTTCAACAGTGAATATATATTTATTCAGGATACAAAGATAACACAGCTTACAACTGGTATTTCTTATAGCTTAGGATCTCAACATCTTATCTGTCAGCTATCAAAGTGAAAGTAAAATCTGCTCCAGCTACACACACAGGAATTTACTGGTTCTTTTTTTTATATTTCCAGTAGGTAATATAACACTATTGCTGAAGACAGAAACTCAGCACTATTAAACAGTAGTAAATAGTAGTTGATGCAATATATACAATACTAAGCATTATTCCAACACCCCCACTGAACAACTACTTATCCTTTTAGGCCACGGCCCCACTATCAGTATTTGGTCAGTATTCGGTCAGTATTTTTTCTAAGGAGTGCTAGCCAAAGCCAGGGGAAGAACAATCAGAGAAAATGTATAATAGAAACAAATGCACCAATTCTGCATTTATCACCCATTCCTGATTTTGGCTCCCACTCCTGAGAAAAAATACTGACCAAATACTGGTCAAATACTGATAGTGGGGCCGTGGCCTTAGTCCCATAGTGGTTTTGAATTCTTCAAATTTTGCTCTTGCAAGTGGCTTTGTCATAACATCAGCTATCATCGGGTCAGTCTTGCAATAAACAAACTCAATTATACCACATTCTATCAAATCACACAGGTGATAATGATGTTTAACGTCAATGTGTTTTGTTCTCGCATTGATCTTCTTACTGCATGCAAGTTTAATGCATCCTTGGTTGTCTTCATAAATCACTATCGGTTGAGTTGTTGACCTACCAAGATCTCCTAATAATTGGTTTAACCAAATGATCTCTTGACTTGCATGGGCTGCAAATACTCTGCTTCTGTAGATGATGAAGCTACAGACACATGTTTTCTGCAAGACCAATAAATTGAACTTTCTCCAAGCTTGAACAAATAGCCGCTTGTCAATTTACGATCACTTAAGTCACCAGCCCAGTCTGCATCCAAATAGCCTGTGAATTTTACATCTCATGTTGCAGATATCCTTAAATTAATGTCTTGAATCTCTTTCATATATTGAAGAGCTCTCTTAACGGCATTCCAGTCTTTTTGGTGCAATTTTTCCAAATATATGCAGAAAATTCCAATTGTTACTGTGATAACCGGTCGAGTCATAGTTGCTATGTATAGAAGTGCCCCCACTGCCTGTCTGTATTTCTCATTGTTAGGCAATAGATTACCTTCTCCTTCCAACTTTAAGTAGGATGGTTCCATTGGAATTGATATACCTTTGGCTTCTGACATTCCAAGCTGATTCAGAATTGAGTTGATTTTTACACTTTAGTTTAGAAGAAAGCTTCCATTTTCTACTATTTGGACCTGGATTTCTAGATAATATGTCACATTTCCAAGGTCTTTAGTTTAAAAATGCTGATTCAGAATTTTAGTTATCTTTGCAATTTTTGTTTACTCTTGATGAACCAGAATCATATCATCCACATATAAGAGAATATACATCCATTTTCCGTCTATACAATTTGTGCATAAACATGGATCTGCTTGACCTCTTTTAAATCCTTCTTCCAATAAGACTTTGTTCATGTTGGTGTCCCATGCTCTTGCCGATTGCTTAAGATTATAGAGAGATTTTTGTAGTTTGCAAAAGAGATTATCTTCACTTTCTTTGATATAACCCTCAGGCTGAGTCATGTACAAGTCCTCTTCAATGCACCATCTAAAAAGGCAGTTTTGATGTTCAAATGTCTGACAAACATCTTTTATATATCAGCTATAGCCATTAATCTCTTCTTGACAAGCGCCTTGTATGTACGGTGCTGCGGGAGCTGCTTTCCCACAAACGGCAGTACATATACTGCTTCACGATCGCACGGGCTTACGCTGAGCATCGCCGCGACCGAGTGCAGATGTCAGCTCTATATGACAGCTGACACCCTGCAACAATGCCCATGACTGGTGCTAACATTGATCGCGGGCGTTTAACCCCCCTCTGATGCCGCAGTCAATAGTGACATTGAGGAGCATCGCACAGGGAGTGAGCTCCCTGTCTGCTCCCATTGGCACAACGCGATGCGATCGCGTTGTCCCTGGGCCACAAGATGGCCATGGAGTTACCCCGGGATGGTGGCCTGACAGCTCATACTCAGAGCAGGAGCTAACAAGCCTTTTCCCTGTGTGAGAGATACTAATCTGATGCTCTGCAGTGCATAAGCATTGCAGGGTACCAGATCACTGATCTGTCAGTGTAAAGATGATGTCACATCCTGGGATAATGTAAAAAAGTAAAAAAAAAAGTTATTCAAAATTGTAAAAATATATAAAAAAAAATCCCCTAATAAAAAAATAAAAAACACAAATAAATATTAATCCAATAAATACATATATTTATGTAAAAAAAAAAAAGTACACACATTTGGTATCGCTGCGTCTGGAACGACCTGACCTATAAAACTGTCCCACTAGTTAACCCCTTTGGTGAATGACTAGCCCCCAGGGCCGTGGGGTACTCGGCAGCCGGGCCTTATGACTGCTTTTGGGGGAGGTCACGGTGGCTGGCCCGGTCCGTGACCCAGGGCGGTCAGTGCAAAAAGGGGATATTTATAGGGGATTTGTCGTGACGCCACCTGTGGTGTCTGGTGAGGATCACCAGCGCTGCGACAGTCCTCTGAGGCAGGTGTTAGGTTAGCTTGAGATGGAACGGCTCCCCACAGGTGGAGCAGGCCTCAGGGCAGTGAGAACGATACAGGTTGCGCTGGGCGTTGTGGTGCAGGGGGAGCGATGGCGCAGCAGAAGTAACAGACAGAGACAGGGGCTTTGCTTCATTACCTTTACTGGTGCTGTTGTTAGGTACGATCCAGGGTACTCCAGGTGAAGGGCGCACTTTTGGACTTCACCCCAGTGAGCGGATATAGGGCCTCCTGATCCGTTGCTGTCTCCTGCTTTTACTTCACCTGTTGCTATGAAATAGGCCCTCTGGTTGGTAACCACTTTCCCTGGACATCGGGGCCTTCGTGGTTCCTGGTCCTGTAGGTGTCTAGCTTCAGGTTTGCCAGGGACTTGTAGTCCTCCTGGGATTCCGGTTATCCCTACTGGGTGTAAAGGGTCTGGTTTGTATAACGGGATGAGCTTACTAGGCTCCTCTGCCCCCTTAGCTCCACTCTCTTTTTCTCCTCGCCGTCGACCACACTCGGGGCCCTCACTACTCAGCAGCTGGCGTGCTGCATCTTCACCGCTCTCTGAGCGTCGGCACGCTCTCAGCTCACAGACTCACTTCTGTCTGAGCTGACAATTAACTCTACTGAGCTGCCTGGCTCCAGCTTCCCTATCTATATCCCAAACGGGCTCCCTCTGCTGGTCTGAGGTGGAAGGTGGAGGTGTGTGAATGTGTGAGGGCCTCTGGTGAAGTCCATCCATGCACACTTCTGTGTTCTGTGGTACCTATGCGCAGCAGGGCGCCACATGAACACCGTAAAAATAAATAAAAAATCAGGCAGAAAACTATGCTTTATCATCACACTGCCGAACAAAAAGTGCAATAAATGCGAACAAAAAGACGAATGTAAATAAAAATAGTATAGTTGAAAACGTCATCTTTTCCCACAAGAAGCCAACTGCCAAACAGCTCCATCAGCAGAAAAATAAAAAAATGATAGCTCTCAGAATAAAGCGATGCAAAAATTAATAATTTTTTTTATAAAATAGTTTTTATTGTGTAAAAGGTACAAAACATAAAAAACTATATAAATTTGGTATTGTTATAATCGTACTGACCCGAAGAATAAAGCTGCCTTATCAATTTTACCACACGCGGAACGGCATAAAAAAAATTCCAGAATTACTGTTTTTTGTTCAAAAAATCGGAATAGAAAGAGACGAAAAAATGTCATGTGCCCGAAAATGATACCAATGGAAACGTCAACTCGTCGCGCAAAAAATAAGCCCGTTACATGACTCTGTCAGCTGAAATATGGAAAAAATATGGGGATGCAAAAACTTGTTTTGCAATAAAAAGCGTCTGTTAGTGTGTGACAGCTGCCTATCATGAAAACCGAATTAATCTGGTATTGCTGTAATCGCACTGACCCAAAGAATAAAGTCATCTAATCACTTGTACTGCATGAGAAAAGGTGTAAAAAATAGATAAAATCAATTCTTCACCTGCTGTTGATTTGTTCATTCTGCCTTCCAAAGATACAAACATAGCAGTAAGGCTTGCTCACATTTATCCTGCACTCTATGCTGAGCACTTACACCAGAATTTTTGTGTAGATCTTTCAAATATGTGATTCAGGTGGAACCCTAGGCGGAGGATTCCCTATAATGAGGCTGATCGAGGCACTATGGACTCCATCTGACCTGTGATTCGGTGGTGTGCATGCATAAAACCGCGGTCTGCACAGTTTTGTGCAATCCTAAAAAGAAGGACCGCTGAACAGAGGCCAGAAGGAGTCCAGAGTAACTCTGCTGCCTCATTATAGTGAATGGATCCATCGATCCATCGGGGGTTTCATCTGAATCACCATCATAGACACTCCTTTTGATGATTCTCCAGAGGTTCTCAATGGGGTTGAGGTCAGGGGAGCATGGGTGCCACACCATAAGTTTGTCCCCTTTTATTCCCATAGCAGCCAGAGATGCAGATGTGTTATGTGCAGCATGAGACGGGGCATTATCATGCATGAAATGATCTGTGGAGCATCATCAAAAGGAGTGTCTATGATGGCGGGAGGCAGTTCACATCTAAGCAACAGCTCTGGGAGGGTATTCTGTCCTCATGCAAAACAATTAAAGCAGAAACCATCCAAAACCTGACAAATTCAATGGACGAGAGAGTTCAGAAGCTCCTTTCGAACCAGGGGTCCTATGTGCAAATGTAACATCACCTAGAATAAAGTTTTGAGTTGAAAACTGTTTGATTTCAGTTTGTAATAACCTGCTAATGCTTATAATTTCAAAAATGACCATTTTTTGTTCTTTATTAAAATGAAAAGGTTGAAAACTCTGCTGTGCATAATAATTTGGAACATGCATTTTGAGTGCAGTTTGAGTTTTTTTTTTTTTTAAATATACTGTTATCATAGGCAGTTTGTACAAAAACCTTTCAATTGTACTCTAATAGTTATTTGACTGGAAAATTACAATGACTGCAATTCATATAGGTAATTTGGGAAAATCTGAGAAAATATTATTTTCATAATAATTTGGAACACAGTGTAATGTACTGGTCACCAAAATGTACTGGTCACTACAACGTACTGGTCACCATAATGGCAATTTGCAATTTTCCCTCAGCAACATCCACTCCTGCTGCTTGTTTCTGGAAAACACCCATGGAGTCAAAATCATTACTACACCTGTAGATAAATTCCCAAAGGCATATTATTTCCAAAATGGGGTCAATTCAGGGTAAATTCTGGTCTTCTAGCAATTAGGGGCTCTGTATATTGAGTCTGCAAACTATTCTAGGAAAATCTGAGCTCCAGGAGGCAAATAGCGCTCTCCCCCTCCCGAGGCCTGCCATATGGTTAAGCAGTATTGTACAGCCACATATGGGGTATTTCTACATTCATCAAAAATTATGGGACAGATTTTGGTGCCATTTTTACCCCTTTCCTAGTATGAAAATGTAAAATCTGGGACTAAACAAAATTTTGGTGGTAAAAATGTAATTATTTTTTCTTCACTACCCAATGGTATAAAATCCTGTGACACATCTGTGGTGTCAATATAATCACTGCATCGCTAAATTAATTCATTGAGAGGTGTAGTTTGTAAAATGGCATCTTTTATGGGGGGTTTCAGCTGTTCTGGCACTTCAGGGTCTCTACCAATGTGACATGGCACTGTCAAACTAGTCCAGCAAAATCTGAACGCCAATATGGCGCTTATTCCCTTCTAAGCTTTACACCGTGCCTCAAAAGTAGTTTTTGGCCATATATGGGGTGTCAGTGTACTCAAGAGAAATTGCACAACAAATTTTGGGGTCCATTTTCTCCAGATATCCTTGAAAAGATTTGGGGCTAAAACAACATTTTTGTGGAAAAAATATATATTTTTTTCATTTTCACAGATCAACGTTCTAAAATTCTGTGAAGCACCTGTGGGTTCAAGGTGCTCACCACATGTCTATATAAATTCCTTAAGGGGTCTAGTTTCCAAAATGAGGTCATCTTTGGGGGGGGGGGTTCCACTGTTAATCACAACAAGCGCGACATGACACCAGCAGATGATTTCATCAAAATCTGCTTTACAAAACTCTTTCCTTTCTGAGCTTTGCCGTGTGCTCAAACAGTTTTCACTCACATATGGGGTATCTGCGTACTCAGGAGAAAATGCACAACAATTTTTGGGGTCCATTTTCTCCTGTTACCCTTGTGAAAATACAAAATCAGCATGCTCTAGAAAAATTGCACAACAAATTTTGGGGGTCCATTTTCTCTTCTTTACCCTTATGAAAGTATAAAAAAATTGGGTCTAAAGGAAAATTTGTGTGAAAAAAAGTTAAATGTTTCTTTTTTCCTTCCACATTCCATTAATTTCTGTGATGCACCTGATGGGTTAATAAACTTCTTGAATGTGGTTTTGAGCACCTTGAGGGGTGCAGTTTTTAGAATGGTGTCACTTTTGGGTATTTTCTGTCATATAGGTCCCTCAAAGTCACTTCATATGAAGTACAGTATGTCATGAAAAAATAATCTCAGAATCGATGGGATCTGTTGATGCATTCCAAAGTTATTTCCTCAGAAAATGACACTGGTCAGAATTGAAAAAAACTGGTCTGATCAGGAAGGTGAAAAACAGGCTTCGCAGTGAAGGGGTTAAAGTCCTAAATGTGGTCTGGTTAGCAACTAGAGAAATTGTAGCATCATAATCTTCACCATATTTCTGAGAATATCATTTTGCAATTAATCTTGCTTAAATCTATGTAACTTGCCTTCAGAGTCTTATTTGGTCTTAAAAAGCCATTTACTTTTTATTTAAGGAACTCAGAAAAAGGATTGGAGGGATCAAATAGCTGGATGTCCTTAAGGACAGAAATGTCCAGGAAGGATGGGAAATTTTGAAAAATGAAATTCTCAAAGCACAATCGTTAACAATCCGTAAAAAAGGGAAGAATAGGAAGCATTTAAGGAAACCAGGATGGATGTACACAGAATTTAAACACATGCTAAAAAGGAAGAAATCAATGTTTATCAAATGGAAAGAGGGAGGCATATCTAAAGAAGAATATAATGCTGTCTGCAGAACCTGTAGGGCACGCATCAGATTAGCTAAAGCTGATAATGAATTAAGGCTTGCAAGATATGTCAAAAGCAATAAGAAAGGATTTTGGGGGTATGTCAAAAGTAAAAGAAAAGTCAAAGATGCTATAGGATTTTTACAGGATGAAAGTGGTAAAGTGGTAAAAAATAATGCAGAGAAAACCAAACTTTTAAATTCCTATTTTGCTTCTGTGTTCTCTAAGAAAGTAAATGTAACATCAACTGATCTTCACTGTACTACTGAACAAATAGAACAATCCACACTATCTATAAACAGAGAGACAGTGAGAGAATACTTAGCATAAATGAATTCAAGTCTCCAGGTCCAGCTGAATTACATCCCAAGGTACTGAAGGAGATAGCAGATGAAATTATTGAAGCACTCTCCATAATCATTGAAAATTCCTGGAGAAGAGGAGAAGTCCCTCTAAGACTGGAGAAGAGCGAATGTTGTCCCTATCTTCAAAAAGGGGAAGAAGGTGAACTCAGAGAACTATAGGCCTGTGAGCCTTACTTCAATACCAGGAAAGATTTTTGAGCAAATTATTAAACAACATGTATGCAAGTACCTTTATGAGAATGTAGTGATTAACCAGAGCCAGCGTGGGTTTGTAACTAATAAGTCATGTCAGACTAACTTAATTTCCTTCTATGACGGAATCACTGACTGGGTGGATCAGGAAAACGCAGTAGATATAGTATATCTTGAGTTCAGTAAAGCATTTGACAAAGTATCTAATACCATCCTTATTGAACAAAATAACCAACTATGGAATGGACAAGGCAACTGTTAGCTGGATTCATAACTGGCTTAGTGATCAGACCCAAATAAATAAATAAATGGTTGCGCAGCCAGTTGGAAGAATGTATCAAGTGGGGTACCAAAAGGCTCTGTCCTGGGCCATGTGTTGTTCAACATCTTTATCAATGAGTTATATAAAGGAATTGAGGGTAAATTGATTATATTTGCTGATGACACAAAGCTAGGAGGTATAGTTAATACTAGAGAAGAGAGAGAGAGGATTCAAAAAGATCTAAACAAACTGAAACTGTGGGCAGCAACTAACATAAAGGTTTTTATCAGGGAGAAATACAAAGTACTACATCTGGACAAGAAAAATAAAAAACAGCATATACAGAATGGGTGGTATGGGGCTAAACAACAGCACATGTGAAAAAGACTTGGGTATACTAATATATCACAGACTGAACATGAGTCAATAGTGTGATGCAGCAGCAAAAAGGCTAACACAATTCTGGGTTGCATTAACAGAAGCATAGAGACCAGATCACATGAAGTAATTATCCCCCTTTACTACTCTTTGGTCAGACCTCATCTAGAATACTGTGTCCAGTTCTGGGCATGACATTTTAAAAAAGACATAAAAAATCTGGAGCAAGTTCAGAGAAGAGCTACCAGGATGGTGACCAGTCTACAAACAATGTCCTCTGAGGAATGGTTAGAGAATTTGGAAATGTTTAGCTTTCAAAAGAGAAGACTGAGAGGAGACTTAATACTTAATAGCTGTCTACAAATATCTGAAGGGATGTCACACTGTAGATGGTTAAGCTTTATTCTCATTTTCACAAAGAAAGACTAGATGCAATGGAATGAAACTGAATGGGAGAAGATACAGATTAGATCTAAAAAAAACCTTTTGACAGTGAGGGTGATCAATGAGTGGAACAGGCTGCAACAAAAGATGGTGAGTTCTCCTTCAATGGACGTCTTCAAACAGAGGCTGGACAGACGTCTGAGATGGTTTAGTGAATCCTGCATTTAGCAGGGGTGTGGACACGATGACCCTGGAGGTCCCTTACAACTCTAACATTCTATGATTCTGTGAGTTTCATGAGTTTCTAAGTTTTAAGCTTTTGAAGGGACTTAATTTCATCAATAGCAGCCTTAGTCCACTTCAGTTTTTCATGGACAGGTAGTTGTTGCATCTCATCCGATGACTGCGGCTCTGACTCAGATAGTGTTTTCACAAAGTAGGATATACGCTTAGCTGGCATACCATTGTTTGATCTCAATGATCTCTTGACTTCAGGTTCACCTGATTTTTCTGCTGCTTCTTCAGTGGTTGAAGAACCTAATCAAACTTCTACATCCTTTTTATTGTTATTTTGAAATTGTGACTGAGATTGTTGTTGCTTCAGCTGAACTTCTGGAATGATGTCATGAAACTTAAGAGACATGAAGTTATCATCAATCATATTACATCTCTGCTTATTGTGACCTTGTTCATTTATGGGTGCAGGATTCTATATATTTTCTGGGTTTTACTGTAGCCCACCCGGATACCTTCTTTTGCATGAAATTCTCACTTGGTATGTTTTTCTTTGGGAACATGTACAAATACTTTACTTCTGAATATTCTTATGTGATGTAGTTCAGGCTTCTTACTGTTCCATTGCTCAAATTGAGTTTTCTCAGTAGCTTTACCTGGTAGTCTGTTTTGAAGATAGCAAGCTATCATGATTGCTTCACCCCAATATGTAGTTGGCAAATCTGCGTCAAATAGCATACTTCTTCCACTTTCACAAAGTGTCTGGTTCCTTCTTTCTGCTACACCATTTTGTTCAGGGCTGTATGGTACAGTGGTCTGAAACACAATTCCATTTTTCCTTAAAACTTTTTTGTCTCATTACTTGTATATTCAGTTCCATTATCTGCATGCAGAATTTTTGCCATTCTCCCAAATTTGTTATATACTTTAGTGAGACATATTTCAAGTTTCTCTGAAACTTCATCTTTGCTGTGAAGCAGAGAGACAACTGTATACCTTGAATAATCATCAATAAATGTGAGAAAATATCTCTTCTTTCCAGGAATTTGAGTACTCATTGGAACACAGACATCTGTGTATTAAGTCCAGAAGCCGTTCTGATTTTATAGTACCATTCTTAGGAAAGTAGGAAAGGAGTTTCTTGACATTTTTACTTTAAGACAGCTAATACTTTTCATTGTCTGATTACACAGATCGACTGTAATACCATCAGCAATTTGTTATTGAACTAAGTTTCTCATTGCTTATGGGTCTCTATGTGCAAGACGCCTGTGCCATATATGTATATGTGGCGCCCGTGAGGGTTCAGTCGCCACAGGGGTACTGCACCTCAGAACGAGGTGTGGTATCTCCTCTCCCAAGTAAGGATGGAGTACCTCACAGGACCCCAACCACACACTCAACACTACACCACTCCAGTTCTGAAGGGGGCCTAAAGCACCATAGTGCTGCCCCGGGCCTGAATGGAGGAGTTGGGGGGAACCAAAGTTAGGGGAAATCATGTAGTGAGTGAGGGTGGAGGAAGCACTTTACTTTAGCACTTAATAGAATCATATATAACTGGAGGCCATTTTAAGAACCGGGTCTTTGGTCGTGGGTCTTTGGGACGGCAGGTCAGCACAAGGCTGCAGCCGCCTCAGGGTCCACGGTTCCCGGTCTCAGGCCTCGAGACGGGGGATTGGGGCAGAGTTATAACCGGCTCTGTCCCCAGTCAGAGTCCAACCAAGAAGGCCCAGGAGGGGAGCAGAGGAGATAGGCTCCACAGGCGAAAGGATCTAAGGGGGTGCGGACGGAGCGGAGTCACCACCTGCATGCCTTATTCTGGCTCAGCCAGAGAGACCCTGCCGCAAGAGGGGGTACCGGTCCCCAATTATCTGGCCTTGCACTTCACGTCTCTGTCGGAAAAGTCCGGAGGCTTATGTGGATCCCAGGGGGATACGAACGGAGTGGAGTCGCCACCTGTATGCCCTAATCTGAGTTTATCCAGAGGGACCCAGCCTTACGCCACGTTCTCACCATAAGTCACCAAAAAGGGCACCCAGTCGGTCCAGGAACTACACGTTACCCACAAGGAACATCGCAGTACCCGTACGGGACTCAGTGAGGGACACAAGGCGGGAGAAGTACAACAGGAGAGGAACACTTTAGAGCGGGGGTCCTGTCAAGCGCTCCTGAACTACCTGAAGTGTGCTGAACCCCACCCTGGCGGCCGCAGCTCGCCGTGTGACAGCGGAGAGAAGCTCTGAGCTGAGAAAACGATACAGTGAGTAAAGACTTGGATGACTTCACCTACCGCCTCTGTCTGTTCTTTCCTTCGCGGCTCTGCACCCCCCAGCGCTCTATTCTGCAGCCCTCTCTATACTGCCCTGAGGCCCCGCTCCACCTGTGGGGAGCCGTACCAACCAAGCTGCCTGAACACCGGCCTCAGATGACTGTTGCAGCGCTGGTGATCCTCACCAGACACCACGGGTAGCGTCATGAACTTCCCCTATCCCATACACCTTTTCCCCTCTTCCCTTTGCTTTTAAGAGTGACCCCAGGGTATGGGCCCGGGAGCTGGCCACCGCGACATCCCCAAAAACCAACAGCAAGGCCCGGGCGCCGAGTCGTTTCCCCATCCCCTTGTGCTGTTCATGTTTAGCAGTGTATACACTTTCCTTACATTTTAGAGGGTACAACTCATCTTTGATTTTTTCTTCAGATCATTTTCTCTGACTTACTTTGGTCGAGGTTAGAGAAGAAGCTTCTATCATTACTCATATGACTAGTTGCTCCAGAGTCTATACACCATGCTTGATTTTATGTCCTTGCATTAACAGTAAACGCAGCTTCAGTACTTGAAGTGTCATATTCTTTAGTATTGACACTTTTAACCCTATGATGATTATTTTGCTTTTTCCAGTTCTTAGCCAGTTCTCAAAAAATCCCAGACGACCCTTTTAACCCCTTACCCAGAAGCTAGATCTGTGTTTTAATTGATGTAGCTTAAACTGTTGCTGGAGTACATGATAATTACTGATATTGCAAATGCAAATTATAATAAAAGAGCCATAATTAAACAAAATGACAAGGCGAGTACATGGGTGTTTAACTCATAGTCCTCTTATATTATGCAGATCATTGTCTCAGCATTTTGTCATCTAGATTACATATCATGAACAGCACTGAAAGTCAAATTTAATTAACGCTTTGTTTTGTCATAATGAATTTTTACATACCTATTAACATCAATAAGTGTACTGCAATATACAAGTGACATGAGGCTAAGTAAGGTTATTGCTGAATATGCAGTAATTTTTATTTTATTTATTTTACTCACTTATATAGCGCCACTAATTCCACAGACAATATTGGCACTGTCCTCATTGGGGCTCACAATCTAAATTCCCTATCAGTATGTCATTGGAGTGTGAAAGGAAACCCACACAAACACTGAGAGAGCATACAAACTCCTTGCAGATGCTTTCTTTGGTGGGATTTGAACCCAAGACCCCAGCGCTGCAAGGCTGCAGTGCTAACCACTGAGCCACCATGCTGCCCATAATATAATTTATTTTATTTTTTTTGTTTTTTTCAGTTAAAACGAGTATTGTGGAAAACAGTTTCTACTTGTTTACTTCTTGTATGCAGTTTACCATGATAAAATATAAGTGGATGTTTAGTTTTGACACTTCATAAGTCAAATTAGCTGCATGCAGAAATTAAGATAGCAATGACTGTAGATTTCAGCTTAGAAATGTTAATGCAGCTCTAGACATATTTAAATTTAGTTTCAACAGTGGTGTGAAAACGTGTTTGCCCCCTTCCTGATTTCTTATTCTTTTGCATGTTTGTCACACTTAAATGTTTCAGATCACAAAACAAATTTAAATATTAGACAAAGATAACCAAAGTAAACACAAAATATAGTTTTTCATTTAAGGACTTTATTATTAAGGGAAAAAGAAATCCAAACCTACAGGGCCCTGTGTGAAAAAGTGATTGCCCCTAAACCTAATAACTGGTTGGGCCACCATTTGCAGCAACAACTGGAATCAAGTGTTTGCGATAACTGGCAATAAGCCTTTCACAACGCTCTGGAGGAATTTTGGCCCCCTCATCTTTGCAAAATTGTTGTAATTCAGCAACATTGGAGGATTTCTGAGAATGAATCGCTTTTTTAAGGTCATGCCACAGCAACTCAATTGACTTATGGTCAGGACTTTGACTAGGCCACTCCAAAGTCTTAATTTTGCTTTCCTAAAGCCATTCAGAGGGGGCTGGTGTGTTTTGGATCATTTTCCTGCTGCATAACCAAAGTACGCCTCAGCTTGAGGTCACGAACAGGTGGTCGGACATTCTCCTTCAGGATTTTTTGGTAGACAGCAGAATTCATGGTTCCATTTACAGCAGCAAGTCTTCTAAGTCCTGAAGCAGCAAAACAACACCAGACCATGACATTACCACCACCATATTTTACTGTTGGTATGATGTTCTTTTTCTGAAATGCTGTATTACTTCTACGCCAGATGTAATGGGACATACACCTTCCAAAAAGTTCAATTTTTGTCTTATCAGTCCACAGAGTATTCTCCCAAAAGTCTTGGCAATCATCAAGATGTTTTCTGGCAAAACTGAGACTAGCCTTTATGTTCTTTTTGCTCAGCAGTGGTTTTCATCTTGGAACTCTACCATGCATGCCATTTTTGCCTAGTATTTTTATTATGGTGGAGTCATGATGAACACTGACCTTAACTGAGGCAAGTGAGGCCTGCAGTTTTTTGGAGGTAATTTTGGCTGACTGGCCACTCCTGGGAAGATTCACCAGTGTTCCATGTTTTCGCCATTTGTGGATAATGTGTCTCACTGTGGTTCATTGGAGTCTCAAAGCTTTCAAAATGGCTTTACAATCTTTTCCAGACTGATAGATCTCAATTACTTTGTTTCTCATCTGTTCCTGAATTTCTTTGGATTGCAGCATGATGTCTAGCTTTTGAGGATCTTTTGGTCTACTTCACTTTGTCAGGCAGGTCCTATTTAAGTGATTTATTGATTGATCTCTTGATTGAGAACAGGTGTGGCAGTAATCAGGCCTGTGTGTTCCTAGGGAAATAGAATTCAGCTTCCCAAAGATGTGATAAACCACAGTTAATTTATGTTTTAAGGGGGGGGGGGGCAATCGCTTAAATCACAGGGCCCTGTAGGTTTGGATTTATTTTTCCCTTAATAATAAAGAACTTCACACACTTTTTCACACCACTGTATATATAAATGGAGGCAATGGAATTTGTGCCCATTTTCTACACCTATATGATATTTGCATAGCATTTGTTTTTATACATCAGTAATTAAAAAGATTTAGAATACAAAATCTTGTTTTTTATGCCAAAAAATGCACTCTGTCTAATAATTGGGACAGTAATTGGGACAAGAACGTCAAGCGACAAGATGTGGATGTTTGTTGTGGCCCAATTTCAGCTTGCCCAGAGTCACGTCCTTGGCCTCTGCATGCACCATCACCATCATGTCCACTTCCCCGTCCCATGCCAAGCACGTTGCCCATTTTTAATGGAGGACAATATTTTCCATGTTCACGAGAAATGGCTGATTTTGGAATGCAGTTATATGCGATGCGTCTGACAGAGAACCACGATTTTAAATAGCATGCCTGTAATTTACTAATATTATTATACACAGAGACCTAGTGTGAATAGCTTGACCGACACACTGCAACAGAATGGAAATGGAAGAAATGTCTGATTTTGGAACACTCTTATAGGTGATATATCTGACAGAGAACCATGGTTTTAAATAGCAGGCCTGTAATTTACTAATACAATTCTTCACAGAGACCTAGTGTGAATAGCTTGACCGACACACTGCAACAGAATAGAAAAGGAGGCCAATATTTTCCACGTTCAGTTCAAATTTCTGCATTTTTATCGCTGAAATATGAAACAGATCTGGCTTTATTCTGCAGTGAGAACAAGCAAATGAAGCAGAAAAATGGTATACTATGGATTGCTATTAAGCAAATAGCCAGGATTAACATAAAAAAAATTGCCCTGGCCTCTGATATCTGGGGCTATGTCTACAAATATCTGTAATTTTTATAGCAGCAGCAGACCGGACGTTCAATGGACCCTCATGTGCTGTATCATACACTGCAGTCTGCCACATATACTATAGTTTAGATGGATATATATATGTTGTGGAATACCTATACTAAAAGGATGTACAATGGATACTCTTGTGCTGTATCATACGCTGCAGTCGGCCATATACACTGCCTGCCTGCCTAGCACTGATTATATGCAGCTGGATTAATCCTCAGAAGGACTGTTAGTTCAGATGGATATAGATATATGTTGTGGAATACCTATACTAACTATAAACAAGCAAATTTCTCCCTGACTCAGCAGCAGCTCTCCCTACACTGTGTAGCTGCGCCAGGTCTTATATAGACCTGATGATGCTGTGCGGCCAGCCATTCACTGTAATGCCCACAACCAACATGACTAAGGCATTATAGTGCATGGCAGGCAATCCCTGCATGTGCATTGGCTCTCTAAAGAGTGCCAAACATGCAGGGAGGGGACCCGAGTTCCCGCCTGAGCAACCCGGAAATACTCGCCGAGCGCCGAACTTATCGAGCATAGTGATGCTTGAGCAAGTACTGAGCAGTGGCAAGCACATTTGCTCATCACTACTCTTCATACCACTCTATGCATAATGCCTAGAAAATCTAGTTGATCGTGTCGCTGTCAGAGGCTACATCATCCTGCTGTGTTTGAGATGAGTGGCATGTTGCTAGTGCTAGTGGCTCCATATTTTTTTTCCATCACATGTTTTTTTTCCTATCACACTACTACATCCATTGTTCATGCCATATTTTGGTCTAACATACATCTTTGACCGAAATATAATGTTTAACTCTTGTCAAAAACTTTGTTACAACACTTAGCCAACCCAGGAAAAATATTAAATCAACCAGGAATGCTAGGCAGGGGTCACGTGATGGACAAAAAGTATAATTCAACAACAGCCTGCCGATAATATCAGTCTAGCGTGTATGTGTCTCCAGTTTGACAATTTAAACAGGTGTGGCAAAGCAGACCACAGAGTTGAATGTCTTAACTTACTGTAATATTTGTTGGCAAATTTTAAAGCACATCAATTCTCCCTGGTCAAAAAGGACCAAGTCAAAACAAATGCTTGGAGGTAGGAACCCTGCCTAAATATACTGTAACAGACTACATTTTAGTTGTGTAGTGTACCATTGCCAAACTGGAATATTAACATAGGTGTGCAAAAAGTAACAATGTGTGTAACTGTATTTAATTTGTGGTAAATCACTCATTCAGCTGCACACGGAGGTAGACACAGGTACGCTGTCTCTTTAAACTTCTGGTTGGTTTATTAAAATGCAGCATAAACCAACACTGAGTCCATAAAAGAAAACACGGCCTTTTGGGCAAAAACAGGGAAAACAAAGCAAAATGGTAACACAAAAGCACAGTCTTTGTGGTAGCAGGGATCCGCCTGCTCAGAGTTCAGCAACTCCACGTGGTTCAGGATAGCGCCGCTCAAACAGATCTGGAGTTCCTCTCTCCAGACCTACTGAACACTGAATGCCTCAGCTGGCTGAGTATTTAAACCCCAGACCACACCCTGAGGTGGAGATATGGTAAATGACCTCCCACCCTTCACAATGGTCATTCACAAAAAACACTCCCTTTTAAAATGGAGGTTTAACCCTCTCAGAAAATAACTTGCTTGAGCAAACCTCATGGTTTCAGTTCACGGAAGCTAATAGCCTCCGTGAAACATATCTTATATCATATGGTGATATGTCCTGGGTGAAGGCCACCAGCCAGCAAGGGACATCCGGCAGCATGGAGGAGCTGATAAAGCAACTGGAGCAGGCTAATCTCCAGCAGTATCAACAGAAACAGCAGCAGTGGCAACAGCAGCAGCAGGCACAGCAGAAGCAGCACAAGCAGCAGATGGAGCTCCTAGCCGAGATGATCTGTGGCAGGGCACCTCCCACTCAAGGTGATGACTCTCATGTGAGGAAGACGGTAAGAAGAGCCTTACAAAAGATGACCCTGGGTGATGACGTAGAGGCGTTCCTGACGGTTTTTGAGAGGGTGGTGGAGTGGGAGACATTGCCTCCGGAGCTGTGGGTAGAGGTTCTAGCACCATATTTAACAGGCAAGCCGCAGAAAGCCTATTATTACTTGGCCTTGCAGGATGCAAAAGAATATGCCAAATTAAAAACGGAGATCTTGGCGTGCTTGGGAGTGACTCTGACTGTCAGGGCGCAATAAGTGCACCACTGGGCTTATTGCAGTGACAAACCTCCCTGGTCCC
Organism: Phyllobates terribilis; assembly: GCF_046119375.1. Classification (NCBI taxonomy): domain Eukaryota; kingdom Metazoa; phylum Chordata; class Amphibia; order Anura; family Dendrobatidae; genus Phyllobates; species Phyllobates terribilis. The sequence continues at coordinate 265,545,123 of NW_027362761.1, forward strand.
AAATGTTCGACCTCCTACACTTGGTCCAAAAGTAGTTGCAACCTGAATCTTCCTCCCCAGCACAGATGGTGGAGAGAGTCGTCATGGACAGGTTCATACACTCCCCCCCCAGGCCGGTGCAAACCTGGGTTGCCCACGGAGATCCCCATAATGCTGATGACCTGGTGGGGTTGGTGGAAAAGTACCAGGCGGTAGAGAGTTCCTTGGGGAAGCCAGGGGTCGTAGTGTCTCCATACTGGGTTCCCAAAAGAGGGGAACTAGAGCCACATCTGGGGGCATCCTAGAGCCCAGGAGGGGTCTGAGTTGCTGCCAAAGGTCAAACCCAATAACAGTATGTTGGAGATGTCACACCCCAGGTCACATAGCCACCCGATGCCCCATGACAAATGAGCCAATGGACTGCAGCACAGGACGGTGCTGTTTGTACTTTAAATATCCTGCCTGCCGTGCTTTCTCTCAACCAGGTGAGGGACCGCAGGCATGCCTCGTGTCAGTGAATGGAGTGCAAGTAACTGCTCTGTTATACTCGGGGAGTTTGGTAACCCTAGTGAGGGCTACAATTCCTCATAGGCTGGTTTCGGGGAAAAAGGTCGGTGTCTGTTGTATCCATAGTGATGCTAAGAACTACCCTGTGGCCCGAGTGGTCATAGACACAAACTGTGGAGCCGAGTCCCATAAGGTGGGCATAGTCAAGGACCTGTTGCACCCTGTTATAACAGGGTGGGACTTTGCCTTGTTTTGGGACTTGTGGGAGAAAGGGAGGAAGCCAGGTTATCCGGACAACAACCAGGTCGCTGGTTGAAACCTCATCATAGGCCGCCGCTGACAAGTTTTCTTTGTGTGCTTGTTGGGGATGAGGATGAGGCAACATCCCCGGAGGCCAACATCCCTGAGCTGGAGGTGTCCGGGAGAAACTTTAGAACCGCCCAGCTCATAGACTTAACTCTAAAAGGGGAGTTTGATAATGTCACTGTTCTTAATGGTGTTGCTCAAGAGCCGGGGGCTGACACTTGATATCCGTACTTTGCCGTAAATGAGGAGTTACTATATTGGGTCACCAAGCTCAGAGGAGAGGTAATAGAGCAGTTACTAGTGCCAGGGCTGTACAGATGCAGGGTGTTAGATATGGCCCATGGACGTGTCTTAGGTTGTCATCTGGGGGTAGAAAAAACCCAAGAAAGGATTCCCCAGAGGTTCTACTGGCCCGGGTGACACCGAGAGATAGTGAATTATTGTAACTCCTGTCCCACCTGTCAGCTGACCTCCCCAGTGGCTCACTTCGGTAGCCCTTTAGTGCCTCTGCCTGTCATTGAGGTCCCGTTCGATCGCATTGGATCTAGTGGGACCCCTGGTCAAGTCCACCAAAGGACATCAGTACATCCTGTTGGTACTGGACTATGCTGCACAGTATCCGGAGGCCATACTACTATGAAACTCTTCCTCCAAGTGTATAGCCCGGGAGTTGGTCCATATCTTTTCCAGGAGGGGGTTGCCCAAAGAGATCCTAACAGACCAAGGGACTTCGTTTATGTCAAAGGTAATGAGGGAGTTGTGCAAGATCCTGCAAATCACACAACTCAGGACCTCAGTCTATCACCCACAGACAGATGGCTTGGTGGAGAGGTTTAATAAAACCTTGAAGGCCTTGATGAAGAAGGTCGTAGAGAAAGACGGCTGGGACTGGGACTGTCTACTGCCATACCTTCTATTCTCCATCAGAGAAGTCCCACATGCCTCTACTGGATTCTCCCCTTTCGAGCTGTTGTATGGATGACACCCCCGTGGACTCCTGGATGTGGCAAAAGAGATCTGGGAGGCGGAATCTACACCCCACAGGAGTGTAATCGAACATGTGGCCCAGATGCAAAAAAGGATTGCAGAGGTGATGCCCATTGTGAAAGAAAACCTCCTCAAAGTACAAGAGGCACAGTCGATGGTGTACAATAGATCGGCGAGGGTCAGACACTTCAACCTTGGGGATCGGGTACTGATGCTGGTACCTACGGTGGAGAGCAAATTCCTTGCTAAATGGCAGGGCCCCTATGAAGTAGTGGAAAAGATTGGCAATGTCAACAATAAAATCCACCAACCAGGGATAAGGAAACCCTACAGTTACGGATCCGGCTGTTGTAATGTCTGTGCTGCGGTGCAAGGAGGGACCAGAGGGGCATAACTAGGTATCAACTCGGACTGAACAAGGTTGCACGGTGGCTCAATCGACTCGGTGAACCAGGGAAGGACCGAGCAGGGGGACCAGGTGTTACTCTGGGCCAGTCCTTGTATGAGAGCAGGTGACTCCCACGGGTCAGAAGGCAGGGACTGACCGGTACAACAGATGAGCATGGCAGGCAGGCTGATGGGTGATCCGGGTAGACGGACTGGAGGACACCACGGGTAACTGGCAGGAGCCTCCAGGTAGGCAGGCTGGTAGGCACGGCAGGTAACTGGTATGTTCTCCGGGTAGGCAGGCTAGCCTGGCCCATAGACAGACTGGTGCGTTGGACCGTAGGCAGACCGTCAGGCTGGAGAGTGTACTTGGCTGGTGGAGACAGGTAGCAGGTAAAGGCTCCAGATAAGCGGACTGGCCAAGCTCATAGACAGACTGGCGGACTGGGCTGTAAGCAGACTTTCGGGCTGGACTGATAGTCAGGCTGGCGGACTGGACTGGTAGTCAGGCTAGCGGACTAGACTGGTAGTCAGACTGGCAGCGGGACCTGAGGGCTGAAGCAGAGTTAGTACACAGAGCAACAACCTTGCACGGGCACCTCCATTTTGGAGGAGGTGCCTTTTATATGAGAAGTCCTCCGGCCATTGGCCGGGGACTCCTTAGGACGGTGCGCGGCCCCTTTAAGAGGGAGGGAGCGCACGTGCACCCTAAGCACAGTGCCCGGGAAGCTGCGCGCACCGGCAGCAGCAGGAGAGCCTGAAGACTCCGGGCCAGGAGCGCGGCGGTAAGGGGGGCGGCGTCTCTGCCTGTCAGGGGGCAGAGACGCCGATGCTACACCTACCAGGTGTACCACATCAACCTGATAAAGCCATGGCATGATAGGGAGCCAGTGGAAGCTCCGTGTTTGGTGGCGAAGTCGGAAGCCAACCTGGGAAAGGTTAAGGTGGCATAACTGCTTTCACGTGCCCAGAAGCAACAATACCGAGAGTTGCTGCAGCAGAACAAGGACCAGTTCTCGGATCTATCAGGGTGTACTCAGATCATAGAGCATGAGGTGCTTCCAGAGCCTCGTGTCCAAGTGAACATGAAGCCATGTCGGATTCCTGAAGTCCGCCAAGAGGTAATCTCGATGGAGGTGAAGAGCATGCTGAGTCTAGGTGTCATTGAAGAGTCCAAGAGTGGCTGGTCCAGTCCCATAGTCTTGTTGCCGAAACCAGATGGAGAATGGCAGTTCTGCAATGACTATAGTAAACTAAATGAGGTCTCTACATTTGATTTGTACCCAATGCCTAGGGTAGATGAACTATTTGAAAGGCTAGGGCCGGCCAGGTACATTACCACCCTTGACCTTACAAAAGGGTATTAGCAAATTCCAATGTCCCAAGAGGCCAAGGAGAAGATGGCTTTTTCAATGTCAGATGGGTGTTTCCAATACACCAGGATGCTGTTTGGGTTGCAAGGCGCTCCAGCTACCTTCCAGAAAGCCATGGACCGGCTCCTAGCTCCCCATAAGAAGCATGCAGTGGCCTACTTGGATGATATCGTGATCTACAGTCAGGATTGGGGAAGCCATCTGAGCAAAGTCCAGGCGATATTCAATGCTCTACGGAAGGCAGGGTTTTCCATCAACCCAAAGAAGTGTGCCATGGGCATGGAGGAAGCAAGATATTTGGGCTATGTTGAAGGCAGAGACGTGATAAAGCTTCAATTAAATAAAATTGATGCGATCCAGGGTTGGCCACAACCTCTCTCAAAAAAGCAGGTCAGAGCGACCCTGGGCATCAGGGGCTACTACTGCCGGTTCATCCCTAACTTCGCCATTATAGTCGCCCCTTTGACGGACCTCCTTAAAGGGACAAAGTTGGCTATGGCTAAGTGGTCTCCAGAAGCTGAGACGGCTTTCCAAAAACTAAAGCAGGCCCTGTGTAATCAGCCAGTGTTGGTGGCACCAGATTTTTCTAAAGAGTTTGTGGTCCAAACGGATGCGTCGGATACTGTGCTGGGTGCTGTCCTATCACAAGAGATGAACGGGGAAGAGCACCCCATAATGTATTTAAGCCGGAAGATGACATCTTGTGAGAAGAATTACTCCATAGTGGAGAAGGAATGTTTAGCCATCAAGTGGGCGTTGGACACTCTAAAATACTACCTCTTAGGCAAGAAGTTCAGTCTGGTGTCAGACCATGCCCCACTAAGATGGATGAGTGAGAAGAAGGGGAACAATGCCCGAGGGACCAGGTGGTTCCTAGCTCTCCAGGATTTCAGCTTCCATGTAGATCATAGGCCTGGGAAACTGCATGGCAATGCTGACGCATTGTTGAGGGTCCACTGTTTGTTAGTGGAAGGTACAAAGCCGCCGGACAGGTCCTTGAGGGGAGATATGTCACTGAGGTTGGTAGCTTCAGTGATGTAAAACCGAAAAAGCATGCTCTAGCACGTATAGTGCTGAGAGGGTTAATAGGGTGTCTCGGGGCCGGTTTTTACGAGCAGTCATAAGAGATGGGTGGGATTGGTTGCTCACATATCCCCACCCCGGGGTGTGTTTTTTTGTAAATAAAATGGAGACCAAGTGTCTCATGCAGTGTTTGTGGCTGGAGGCGTCGAGACCTCCAGCCTGTCTGTGCTAAAGGACACTGACTGTGAGCGGGTGGACCCTCCGTAATGCATGGACTGTTCATTTGCTGTTTTTGTTACTCTGTGTCGGACAAGGCTGTGTTTTGTTTACTTTGAAAGTGTGGTTTATGAAGATACAATAAACCTGCCTTGGACATTTTTAAAGAAACTGTTTCCCGCCTACCTCAACCGCAGCCGAGTGAGTACCAAACCCTATAATATGTATACTGTACATGTATACATATTGTAGGTGACGCGCCCCCTGGGCCGTGTGTGTGTGTGAATACCCGGAGCCGGGCCTCTGCGTAACGCTGGGGGTTGTAGTCTCCGTGGCGACGACCCGGTCCCGTGGCTCAGGGCGGTCAAACCAGTGGCGGATCTGTCTCTTTGGTTTTGTAATGCTTAAATGTCCGACTACGCCACCCGTGGATTGCAGTCACTGAGAACCGCCGCTGCAGGGCAGACCGCTGAGGCTAATGTTGTGTGTGCAGCAGGGGGTAGTATAACTCCCCACAGGAGGAGTATAGCCCCAGGGCAGTGAGTGCAGAGGATGGGGGTGATGGTGCGCGGAAGCAACAGTAATGACTCAGAGTCCAGTGATGCAGTCCAGGGTCTTTACTCACAGTTTTACACTCCAAGCCACTTCTGCAGGTAATGGCCGCCCACGTCGTGCTGTGCTCACCAGGTGAGGGGCTCGGCAAACTCCCAGGCACCTTTGGAATGCTTTTCAGGACCCCCTTCGTGTGTCCTTTCTCTGGCCTGTCGTACCCCACAATTGACCACGTTTCTGTCCAGCTGCCTCGGGCCTTGGCGGGCAAATGTATGTTCCGTTTCCCTGGGTCCTATATGGTGACTTCCTAACGGGTGTAGTGAGGGGCCGTGCACGTGCAATGCCACGGCCTCCGGTTACTAGCTGAGGGTAGTTGCTCTCCTCCACTAGATGAGGGATCCAGTTCCCTTTTCTTGGCCTGACCCCCGTACTCTGGTAGCGGTGGGCGTGCGGTGGTGGCTGGCCAGTCCGCACCCCTGGGGTCCCTTCAGTCTTCTCCTAGAGCTTCCTCCATTCCTCTCCTCTCCGTTCCTCTCCTCCAGGACCAGGCCTTGAGACTTGGCCTGCCTGCGGAGCAGAGCCCATGCAGAGCCTCTGCTCCCAGCCTCCTTCTCTCTCTTTCTACTCTGACTCTAAGATGGTGCCCACCTTATATACTCCTCTATACAGTGCACCCGGGATCTACTCTCCCCACCCACACACTACCGGGTTCCCCCTTTCTAGGTGTTCCCTCCCCCCACTCCAGCCAGGGACAGGGACAGTTGTGCTCACTCCCGGGAGCATTGTCGCCCTGTCCCCCAGAAATGTGGTGTAGTGCATGTGGGTGTTAGGGTCCTGAGCCACACTCCATCCTTACCTGGAAGTGAGATATCACACCTCTGGGAGAGATGCAATACCTCTGTAGCAACCGAACCCTCGGGGCGCTACATTCCCCCCTGGTAAATCACAGCACGTCCACGGGCTGGAACAGAGCAAAAGACATTTAATTGCAAGACATGCAAAAACATTTTTAAATTCAACCATATAAAAGCAATTCAACATTTTCTTTTTCCCTTTATGGGAGACAACTTTTCCTGTTACTTTCAGCATTATTAAACTTTACTTTTTAATAGATATAAAATTTTCTTTCAAATATATAACTCGTAGCATATATATGTATATAAACATTTCTTCAAGTAGAAAACTCAAACTATTCTCAGCAACATTCTTGCGACGAAGTCTCTTTAGCAGGTCACAGTCCTTGCCGCGACCCGGTGTCCATGTCACCCAACAAGGTGCAATTCTTCTAAGTGCAACAAACATCTTCAGGTATCCTTTAAGGTAGGTGTGTATAAAACCAATAGAGGGCACTTTAAGAAGTGCAACTATTTACAAAGGTTTGGCTGCTCCCAGTCCTCAGCCGGATAGAAAGGGTTGGCTGCTCCCAGTCCTCAGCCGGATAGAAAGTTTGGCTGCTCCCAGTCCTCAGCCGGATAGTTCACAGACCCTTTTCGGGTAACTTCTGGTAAACAAATAAACTTGACAATAATCCCGATCCGGGTAAACTTTTTGTAATCCGCAAACGGCGTGTCACGAAACTTCTTCACCCTGGCGGGTAACTATATACAGTTTCTTATCGCTGCGCTTTAGTAGCGGTATCCCTGCGCCTCATCCTCTTCAGGCTCATCCGCATCCGGGTCCTCAGCATAGCGGAATTCAGGGTAGCGGTGCTCTTCCACCCTCCGGACGTTAAGAGCGTACCACCCTCGCAGACCTCGGTGTCGGGTGTATGATACCTGATCCCCCGGGAACAGATCCCGTTTCGGGTGACCCGCGAGCAGACGACTCTCCACATCCCCCCGGTCAACATAGAGGTCTGTTTCCATCGTCGGGTCCCGTATGAACCGCCACCCCTTCTCCTGGTGGAATTTGACCACGATCCCGGTAACTGTGGGACCGCACACAGCCTGGGGGTCTCGGCGGGTCCGGGTCTTTTCTTCCGCGCTCCGGGCCTGCAGCTGTTCTTGCCTCTGGCGCCGCGCCCGCTTCTCCTTCTCCAGCTGCTCTATTTCACGGCGGCAGAATTCCCGCCTGCGAGCTGCGTCCGCCCGCGTTTCCTGTGAAAACCCCATTAGGTCCTCCTTGGTCTGGTCCCACTCTATCTGGACCTCTTCATCCAGGAGCTGGGGGATGGTGACTGGCTGTGGAGCGGGCAGGAGTGGAGAAAGTGGGGCTTCGGCCCCCGAGGACAGGTCCCTCCAGTGGCAAGGGTGAACCCATCCGCATGGCAGGGGGACCGGCTCTCCATCAGGCCCGGCAAGCTGACTGTACAAGTCAGCCCCTAAGGATGGTAGTGTTGGGACCGGGGGCGCTCGTTGTTGGAAGGCGCCTGGGGGCATCAGGCCCTGCGACCGGGCCTGGAGCGGGCTGCTTCCGGCCGTACCCAGGATCAAGGGGCACGGCGTGGGACATGGTCCGGCGGCTACGCTTGGGGCTTTGGGCCTAGGTGCAGGCGGCGGAGCGGAGGAGGAGGTGCAGCAACTTCCGGGGCGATCGGCTCCACGACGGGTCCAGGGGCAGGTTAGTGGCGTCCTGGCTGGTATCAGGGGCGTCCCCCTTAACTGCTCCCTTTGCAGCGCCGCTCTCAGCCTAAGGCGGTCCTCCTCCGTCCTCAGGGGCAGGCTCACTGTCGGGTGGTTGCAGCGCCTCTTGCTGCCGGGCCGTGAGCCACCGGCCCATCTCTTCTCTCCACACCGCAATGGCCTCCCGCTGCGCCTGGACCATCCTCTGATCCAAATCCTCCAGTCCAGCCTGGAGGAATTCAGGGTCTTCTCGGGGAGCCGGGCCATCAGCTCCGCGAGGCTGCACGGAGCCGCTTCGGCCTGCAGTAGGCCACTGGCACGGGTACTGGGGCTAGTGCTGCTCGCCATCTCCGGGTGTGGTCTGCCGAGACTGATCCAAACCACACCCTGCCCCTCGGTTTTCTTTCCCTTTCGCCCCTGTTGGGGGTGGTCCCGGGGCAATCTGCTGACAATCACTCTCAGGGGCTGCCCCCCCACGTTGATGGACATCTCTGCAGCCGCACTCATGGCTGTTGGGGGCGGGCTCCGTCCTTGGCGCCATTCTGGGACCTGGCCCACGATGGGAGGTGGCTTCTTGTTGTTTTTTGGCGTGCACATCATGGCGTCCGTTCTTCTGGGGCGGGCGCCACATTCAATACAGTGAAACAGTCTCTAGGCACACAATACCCGCTGATAACGGGTTGGTTTCGATCCTGCCGACTATGCCAAAGTTGACGCGCCCCCTGGGCCGTGTGTGTGTGTGAATACCCGGAGCCGGGCCTCTGCGTAACGCTGGGGGTTGTAGTCTCCGTGGCGGCCACCCAGTCCCGTGGCTCTGGGCGGTCAAACCAGTGGCGGATCTGTCTCTTCGGTTTTGTAATGCTTAAATGTCCGACTACGCCACCCATGGATTGCGGTCACTGAGAACCGCCGCTGCAGGGCAGACCACTGAGGCTGATGTGTGTGCAGCAGGGGGTAGTATAACTCCCCACGAGAGGAGTATAGCCCCAGGGCAGTGAGTGCAGAGGATGGGGGTGATGGTGCGCGGAAGCAACAGTAATGACTCAGAGTCCAGTGATGCAGTCCAGGGTCTTTACTCACAGTTTTACACTCCAAACCACTTCTGCAGGTAATGGCCACCCACGTCGTGCTGTGCTCACCAGGTGAAGGGCTCGGCCAACTCCCAGGCACCTTTGGAATGCTTTTCAGGACCCCCTTCGTGTGTCCTTTCTCTGGCCTGTCGCACCCCACAATTGACCACGTTTCTGTCCAGCTGCCTCGGGCCTTGGCGGGCAAACGTATGTTCCGTTTCCCTGGGTCCTATATGGTGCCTTCCTAATGGGTGTAGTGAGAGGCCGTGCACATGCAATGCCACGGCCTCCGGTTACTAGCTGAGGGTGGTTGCTCTCACTCCCGGGAGCATTGTCGCCACACTCCATCCTTACCTGGAAATGAGATATCACACCTCTGGGTGAGATGCAATACCTCTGTAGTGACTGAACCCTCGGGGCGCTACATAGGGATTTTACACACTTGGATGCGACGGGGGGAATAAAAAGGTTCATGTCTGGAAATGATCATATGGCAACAGCATGCAGTATGGTTTTGGGGTCTACGTTGTACAAATGATAAATTGAAAAATTAAAACAGGCATTCAAAAACTAAAATATGACCTCTCTTAAAAAGATTAAAAAAATAAGAGAAAACATGGCCACTTGACTTTACAAAATTAGACTGGACAAAAAAAAAAGGAAGAATCACATCCCAAAAGCAAGCATCTGCAATAGGTTGCTGTATTCATGTGGCGTGTATGGCTCTGATATTCACCTTTCACAACAACTAAGGCCCCGATTCAACAGGACAATGCCAGTGTTGATGACGTGCCTCATAATGAATCAGTAGTGTCTGAAAAGTGGAGTGCGCCTCTGTCAGTGCCTCGCCACAAATTTTACACAAGTAAAGGAGTGGGAATAAGATTTGTGGCATAGCGATTGCCGTTGCTCATCATGAATTTTGATAAGTGGGAGTTGCCATGTCCCAGCCCCAGCTTTGCCCACTTTGTCAGAACAGGGCAAACATAGCGTCAGAACACCAAAACTCGCAGTACTTTTGCGCAGCCTTGCATTGTGCCAAAGCTTTGCAACTTCTCAAACCTTTTTACAGTAGAATTCTAGAATAAAAGCTTCGATGAATTGGGCCCTATGTGTGCAATAATTTATAAATTCTTACACTGTGCACACTTTGTGAGGTAGACAATAGTGTATAAATTTCTGGATTATGACGATATATATATATATATACATATATGTGACGCGCCCCTGGGCCTGTGTCACGCTGCGTTGCGCACGCGGGAGCTTACCCGGAGCCGGATCTCTTGAGGGTTGTAGTCTCGTGGCGGTGACCCGGTCCGTGCCCAGGGAGTCAAACTGAGCGGCGATGTAACAGCGGTAGATGTTGGACGACTACGCCACCCGTTGAATGCAGCTATGGAGCTGCCGCTGCAGGACAGTCCGCTGAGGCCGGTGGATGGATGGTGCAGCGTAGATGGTATAACCCCCAACGGGAGGGGTATGGCCTCAGGGCAGCAGATGTGGATGATGGGGGTAGCAGGAACCACTCAGAGACGGTGCGGTGTAATTCAGGGTCTTTACTGGTAACAACGATAGACCCTCCCGGAGTACTTGCTAGTGAACGGGGCCTGGTCAGTCCTTGAGCAGATGGGATCTCCCCTGGCCAGGCGGAGTTGTAGGCCTCCCAAACTGACTGTACTCTTCTGGCTACCTTGCTAGAAGCGGATATAAGTAGCCCACGTCCCTGAGTGTACCGTGTGGTGCTCACCCGTATGGCCGGTGACTCGGGGCCTTCTAATGGCTTCCACTCCACGATGGCGGTGCTGGTCCCACGCGTGTGACCGTGCCTTCGGGTTTCTGGGCCTGAGGACCTGAAATCCCCTGCCGGTCGGCTTCTGCTGCTGGGTAAGAGTTAGTCCCCACAGCCTCGGACGCCGGGTCCGGTAAGAAAGCTTCTCAGTCAGGGCAAGCTCTGCAGCTGCCAGCCCCTGACTCGTAGTAGTATTGCTTCTGCTGTTTCTTGTCTCTACTCTCCTTGACTCCAGGCTCAGGCCCCTGGACAGGGCCTGCCTGTGGAGCAGAGCCCATAGAGCAGCTCTGCTCCCTGTCTTCTCCTCTCAGAACTCCCTACCCTGCCTCAGCCCCAGGTTTATATAGGGGAAGTCCTTCCCCTCCCAAGACTGGGCAGGAGGTGTGGCATGCACAGGATCCCTGACCAAAGGACCTCCCACCTGCTCTCAGACGTAATATCTCTATCACTGTGGCAACCAGACCCCTGGGGTGTCACATTCCCCCCTAGTGAAATTTAGTACTCCGGGACTAAACATATTTTTTTTAGAAAAACATAACAAGGTATAACAATAACAATAAGAAAAACACATAAGATGGTTACGGCGTGTCCGCAACCGGGTGCAGTTTTGAAAAGCAAGGTGTCCATTTCACCAAAACAGGGAGACGTAACCAGGTAGGGGTCTGTCCTACCCCGAGTCCTTAACAGTCTTTTAGTCCATCCTGGGTTACGCTCCACTAACTGTACAAAGGATTCCCGGTAAATCCACCAAGGACTCCTATAAATAACTGGAAACACATAATATTTACAAGATATGGCCGCTCTCAGTCCTCGGCCAGTGGGGATAAGGATTGGCTGCTCACAGTCCTCAGCCTGTGGGGAGATGGGATGGCTGCTCACAGTCCTCAGCCTGGTTAAGGATAGGGGACACACGGGAACAGTTCACACTTGTCCCAACGGGGACCATATTTTAATTAGCAACACAAGTACCCCTACGGGTAACTATGTACAGTTCCACTTTACCGTACTTCAGTAACGGCATCCTCCTGCTCCTTCTTGGGTGTAGGCTTCAGACCCGTCCGGGTCCTCTTGGACTTCCTCGTATTGGTAGTACTGCAGCTCCTCCTCAGTCAGACGGTGTACATGGAGGGCGTACAGTCCTTTGGCACCCTTATGCCGGGTGAAGGCAACCACATCACCCGGATAGAGATCACGTCCGCGGTGCCCGTCCGGGCTGGCATGTTGTGCGAAAAGATCTGCGCCCAGGGGTGGCACTGTGGAGGTTGAGGGCGCCGTAGGGGCGGCAGCGCCCGGGGGTACTCGGCCTTGCGACCAGGCCGGGGGTGCTTTGGAAGTAGAGGGCACTGTTGGAACAGCGGCGCCCTGGTTCACTAGGCCTTGCGACCGGGCCTGGAGAGGGTCGCCGTTGATGACGCCCGGGGTCAGAGAGTGCGACTTTGGGCCTGGGCGCGGGCTGGTGGTGGCGGTGCCCAGGGCTGGAGGGCTCGGCCGCAGGGCTTGTTGCGGGGGCTGGAGCAGGTCGGTGTTCGCAGCGCCCGGGGTCAGCGGCTCCACCAGGGGGCCCGGGAGCAGGCTGACGCTGGCAGCGTCCGGGACAGGGAGACTCCTCTTACCTGCTCCCGCGACCGCTCCTGCATCACGCGTCTTCTCCTGGTGCTGGTCGGGGCCCGCGACGGCTGGGGCGCTGCCGATGCTGGGCAGCTTAGTCTGCTGCCGGTTCGCCATCTTGCTGTCCGTTCCTGGTGTCCTCCTCCCCCCTAGTGGACCGTGACCTACCTTGCGATGATCCTCTTCCGTAGGCCGCGGCTCCGCAGTGGATCGTCAGGGTTGAGGACCTTCCGTCGCGCTCCTGTGACGTCGGCGTCTGCTGGGCTCCTTCCAGGACCTTACGCAACGTCCGGACGTGAGGCGGGGCTTCAGTTCTCGCGCGCTTTCGAAGTCCATGCCCCTCTTCTTCCCGCGCGGCGTCCTCAAGATGGCGTCCAATGGCGGGAAAACTCCACGGATGGCGGGAAGAAGGCTGAAGATGGCGCCGGATGGCGGGAATCTTCACAGATGGCGGGAAGAAGGCTGAAAATGGCGCCGGATGGCGGGAATCTTCACCGATGGCGGGAAAACTTCACGGATGGTAAGTTTTAAAAGTCTCTTTTTCAGGCACGCAGTACCCGGTGGTTGCGGGCACGAAATCCTGCCGACTACGCCAAAGTTGACGCGCCCCTGGGCCTGTGTCACGCTGCGTTGCGCACGCGGGAGCTTACCCGGAGCCGGATCTCTTGAGGGTTGTAGTCTCGTGGCGGTGACCCGGTCCGTGCCCAGGGAGTCAAACTGAGCGGCGATGTAACAGCGGTAGATGTTGGACGACTACGCCACCCGTTGAATGCAGCTATGGAGCTGCCGCTGCAGGACAGTCCGCTGAGGCCGGTGGATGGATGGTGCAGCGTAGATGGTATAACCCCCAACGGGAGGGGTATGGCCTCAGGGCAGCAGATGTGGATGATGGGGGTAGCAGGAACCACTCAGAGACGGTGCGGTGTAATTCAGGGTCTTTACTGGTAACAACGATAGACCCTCCCGGAGTACTTGCTAGTGAACGGGGCCTGGTCAGTCCTTGAGCAGATGGGATCTCCCCTGGCCAGGCGGAGTTGTAGGCCTCCCAAACTGACTGTACTCTTCTGGCTACCTTGCTAGAAGCGGATATAAGTAGCCCACGTCCCTGAGTGTACCGTGTGGTGCTCACCCGTATGGCCGGTGACTCGGGGCCTTCTAATGGCTTCCACTCCACGATGGCGGTGCTGGTCCCACGCGTGTGACCGTGCCTTCGGGTTTCTGGGCCTGAGGACCTGAAATCCCCTGCCGGTCGGCTTCTGCTGCTGGGTAAGAGTTAGTCCCCACAGCCTCGGACGCCGGGTCTGGTAAGAAAGCTTCTCAGTCAGGGCAAGCTCTGCAGCTGCCAGCCCCTGACTCGTAGTAGTATTGCTTCTGCTGTTTCTTGTCTCTACTCTCCTTGACTCCAGGCTCAGGCCCCTGGACAGGGCCTGCCTGTGGAGCAGAGCCCATAGAGCAGCTCTGCTCCCTGTCTTCTCCTCTCAGAACTCCCTACCCTGCCTCAGCCCCAGGTTTATATAGGGGAAGTCCTTCCCCTCCCAAGACTGGGCAGGAGGTGTGGCATGCACAGGATCCCTGACCAAAGGACCTCCCACCTGCTCTCAGACGTAATATCTCTATCACTGTGGCAACCAGACCCCTGGGGTGTCACATATGCGTCCTCCATCCTGGTATATATGTCACATGTCCCTTCATCCTGGCCCCATCCTGGTATATATTTCACCCACTCTGCTATATGTCCCTTATCCTGGGCCCCACTCTGGTATAAATCCCCCTTTTTGGTATATATCCCTCGTTCTGCTGTTGTTCTTTAATGTATAGATGAAAATAAACCATTATACTCACCAGGGTCATAGAAGTCATGGGGCTCCATAGAAGGAGTATAAAGCACCTCTCATAGTCTTCCATATAATATAATGAATCCCATAGTCCTCCATATAATATACTGCACAGCTCATAGTCATCCATGTAGTATAATGCACAGCCCATAGTCATCCATAAAGTATAATGCACCCGCATAGTCATCCATAAAGATAATGCACCCCCATAGTCATCCATAAAGTATAATGCACCCCATTGTAATCCATAAAGTATAATGCACCCCCATAGTCATCCATAAAGTATTATGCACCCCATAGTCATCCATAAAGTATAATGTACCTCCATAGTTATCCATAAAGTATGATGCACACCTAGTCATACAAAAAGTATAATGCACCCCATAGTCATTCATAGTAGTATGGCCAATGATTTTTTTAAAAATAAATATATAAATACTCACCTTCCCCCTCAGCTACACCTGGCCCATCTGCAGGTTCAGGCCCTTATCTGCAACGTGCCCCTGAATGAACTGGGCCCTCAGCTTCACAGGACCCGACCGCACCTGACTCCCCTCCGCACCCGGCCCCCTGGCCGCAACGAACCCCCTCTGGCCGCCTCTGACCCTGCTGGCCGCCTCTGACCCTGCTGGCCGCCTCTGACCCTCCTGGCTGCCTCTGACCCTTCTGGCCGCCTCTGACCCTGCTGGCCGCCTCTGACCCTGCTGGCTGCCTCTCATCCTGCCTCCCACCCTGCTGCCTGCCCCTGACCCTGCCAGCCGCTTCTGAGCCCCTGGCTGCATCATACTGCTCCCGGCTGCATCATCCTATCCTTGGCTGCATCACCTGCACCATCCCATCCTCGGCTGCATCATCCCATCCTCGGCTGCACCATCCCATCCTCTGCTGCACCATCCCATCCTCGGCTGCATCATCCCTCCCCCGGCTGCATCATCCCATCCTCGGCTGCATCTTCCCATCCTTGGTTGCATCTTCCCATCCTCGGCCGCATCTTCCCATCCTCGGCTGCATCTTCCCATCATCGGCTGCTTCCCTTCATCCTCAGCTGCCTCCTCTCATCTCGGCTGCATCACCTCACCCCGGCTACATCACCTCATCTCTGACAGCACCATCTCACCCCTACTGCATCACCTCATCTCCGGCTGCTTCATCTCATCCCTGCTGCATCACCTCATCTCCGGCTGCTTCATCTCATCCCCGCCGCATCACCCCATCCCTGCTGTATCATCCTATCCCCAGCCGCACCCTCTCATCCAGGCTCCATCACCTAGTCCACGGCTGCTGCATCTCCCCCCGGCTACTTCACCTTCATCTCCACCCCGGCTATTTGTACCTCTCCCCTGGAGTGCAACTCATCCCTGAACTGCTCTCCATCCCTGATCGCATCCTATCCCCCAGCAGCACCCCACATGCGGCCACCTGTTCCCCACTAGGACTCACCCCACCTACATCGCTCCAAGGCTGCCTCCTACTCCTGTCACCTCTCGCCCACTACTCACCCCCGCAATGTTCCCACTTCTTCTCACCCTCACTCCCATCCTTCTCCACTTCCTACTACCCCCACTCATCACTCCTCCCAGTAATGAAATGCTCATCTCTCCCTCCATCCTACCTACTCACCTCACCCTCTCCTCTGAACTGTTCCTCCACTTTCAACCCTCCATCTCCAAACAAACACGCCCGCCATGCAAGCTCTCCTGCCCACACCTTCTCACCCTCTCCCTGCTCCTCCTAATTGCGGGTGACATCTCCCATAATCCTGGCCCACCCCATCACACCACCCCCCCACTCCCATGACATATAACCAACCCCCGTAACCTCAACAACCTCAGACCCATCCCTCCCGCCCCTGCTTCCCCAGTCTCCCTTCCGGGCGCCCTCTGGAACGCCCGCTCGGTCTGCAATAAACTTCCATACATCCACGACCTCTTCATGTCCAAAAAGCGCTCCTTCCTCGGCATCACGGAAACCTGGCTCACCCCCTCTGACACAACCTCCCCGGCCGCCCTTTCCTACGGTGGACTTACATTTTCCCACACCCCCCGCCCCAACAACACCCGTGGTGGAGGCGTCGGCCTACTCCTGGCCAACACGTGCTCCTTCATCCCGATTACGCCGCCCCCCTCCTACCCCCTCCCCTCCTTCGAGGCACATTCCGTGCGCATCTTCTCCCCTTGCAACCTCCAACTGGCAGTTATCTACCATCCCCCAGGATCCCCCTCCTCTTTCTTTGACCACTTCACAACCTGGCTCCTCCACCTCCTCTCCTCTGACATCCCCACCATCATCATGGGTGACTTCAATATCCCCGTTGACACCCCCTGTACCGCCGCCTCTAGACTCCTATCCCTAACCTCCTCCCTCGGTCTCTCCCAATGGACCTCATCTGCCACACACACCGACGGTCACACACTGGACCTTGTCTTCACCTGCCTCTGTTCCCTCGCTGACCTCAAAAACTCACCTCTCCCCCTATCTGACCACAACCTACTGACCTTCTCCTCCCTCTCCCCCCCCTCTGATCGCCCCTCCCCGCACACTCCCCCACCCCCGTAGAAACCTCAAACGCATCAACTTCCACTCACTCTCCGAGTCCCTCCTCCCTCTCTCCGGCCTAGCTTCTTCTCAGGATGCCGCCGCCACCCTCTACAACACCAACCTCACTACAGCCCTCGACCAAGCTGCCCTGCTTTCACACGTCACAACCCGTGCACACAGACAACCCTGGCTAACGCCCCTCACGAAAAAACTTCGGCAGACGTCCAGAGTGGCTGAGCGGAAATGGAAGAAATCCCACTCCACTTAACACCTCACCCTGTTCAAACAGTCCCTCACCGCCTTCAAGACTGCTCTCACGAATGCAAAACAAGACTACTTCTCTTCCCTAATAACCGCCCTATCCCGCAACCCCAAGCAACTTTTCAGTACCTTCAACTCTCTACTCCGTCCCCCTGCACCCCCCCGCCCCTCATCTCAGCCGACGACTTCGCCACCTTCTTCAAGGACAAGATTGAGAAAGTCAGACAAAGCTTCAATCTACAAGCCGCTCAGCCCCCCACCCCCACAGCCCAACCCCCCTCACCCAAATGTAGTTTCTCCCCCATGACAGAAGACCTCCTCTCCTCTCTGCTAGCTCACTCACACCTCACCACCTGTGCCCTCGACCCCCTCCCCTCCCACCTCATCCCTAACCTCACAACTGTCCTCATCCCCTCCCTAACCCATCTTTTCAACCTATCACTTAAATCCGGCACTTTCCCATCATCCTTCAAGCATGCCACAATCACACCCATCCTCAAAAAACCCTCCCTTGACCCTGCAATAGTCTCCAACTACCGCCCGATATCTCTCCTCCCTTTTGCCTCAAAATTACTTGAACAGCACGTTCATGCCGAGCTGTCCTCCCACCTCTCCGCCTCCTCCCTCTTCGACCGTCTTCAATCCGGTTTCCGACCCCACCACTCCACCGAAACAGCCCTAAATAAAGTCACCAACGACCTACTGACCGCCAAGAGCAAGCGACACTACTCGGTTCTCCTTCTTCTCGACCTCTCCGCCGCCTTCGACACAGTCGACCACCCCCTCCTACTCCACATCCTAGAATCCATTGGCATCACTGACCTGGCCCTCTCATGGATCTCCTCCTACCTAACGGACCGGACTTTCAGCGTCACCCACTCCCACACCTCATCCTCGCCCCACCCCCTTTCTGTTGGAGTTCCCCAAGGCTCAGTCCTGGGACCACTACTCTTCTCCGCCTACACCCTCAGCCTGGGGAAACACATCGAATCCCACGGCCTCCAATACCACCTCTACGCTGACGACACCCAGCTCTACCTGTCTGGCCCCGACATTTCCTCCCTACTATCCAAAATTCCCCAATGCCTATCCGCCATCTCATCCTTCTTCTCCGCCCAATTCCTCAAACTCAACATGGACAAGACCGAGATAATCGTCTGCCCCCCCCAACCGCTCTCCCCCGCTCCACAACTTATCCATCACAATCAACGACTGCACCCTCTCACCTGTCTCCCACGCCAAGTGCCTCGGGGTAATCCTCGACTCCTCCCTCTCCTTCAAGCCCCACATAGAAGCCCTCGCCACCGCCTGCCGACTCCAACTGAGGAACATTGCCTCGAATCCGCTCGTTCCTTGACCAGGACTCGGCAAAAATGCTTATCCATGCCCTCATCATCTCCCGTCTCGACTACTGCAACCCCCTGCTCACTGGCCTCCCTGCTTCCTCCCTCGCACCTCTCCACACCATCCTCAACTCCGCTGCCCGACTCATCCACCTATCTCCCCGTTTCACCCCCGCCTCCCCCCTCTGCCAAGCCCTTCACTGGCTCCCCATTGCCCTGAGATCACGGTTCAAAACCCTAACCCTAACATACAAGGCCATACATAACCTGTCCCCTCCCTACATCTCCGACCTGGTTTCCAGATATGTCCCCCCGCGCGATCTTCGCTCCTCTCAAGAACTTCTCCTCTTCTCCCCTCTCATTTCCTCCTCCCACAACCGCCTACAAGACTTCTCTCGTGCATCCGCCATACTCTGGAACTCTCTCCCCCATCACATCCGACACTCCCCTACCCTGGGAACCTTCAAGAAAAACCTAAAGACCCACCTGTTCCTTCAGGCCTACAGCCCACACTGAGACCCATCCGCTAACCCATCTCACCCTCTCCTCTCCCCTTCCTCCTGTCTACCCACCCACCCCCTATAGACTGTGAGCCCTCGTGGACAGGACCTCTTGCCCTACTGTACCAGTGCGCCTCGTTTGATGTTTCATGTTCGTGTCCCTGTCTGCCCCTACACTTGTAAAGCGCCATGGAACCTAATGGCGCTATATAAATATTTAATAATAATAATAACGCGCGTGAAATAATGTGCAATCGTGATGATCAAGAAAAATCTTTATTGTAGTCAAAAATGTACATAATATTGTATATAAAAATGTATTGTTTATTCTGCAACTTTAGTGGAAATTAATTCTTCGTCTTTTTCTTTTCTCTTCAAAGCTTCTCTTGATACCTTTTCTCTTATAGAAGGACTGCGGATCTTCTCTGTGAGGCACCCAGCCGTAGTCCCCCATCTTGTTCACATTCCATCTACCTTGGTATCATCATTCCTTCTCCTTGATATCCTGATTAGTGATGAGCGAGCCTGCTCGCCACTGCTCGGTACTCGCCCGAGCATCACTGTGCTTGACATACTCGGTCAGTATTTCGGGGTTGCTTGGGCGGGAGCTCGGGTCTCCGCCCTGCATGTTTGGCGCTGTTTAGAGAGCCAATGAACATGCAGGGATTGCTTGCCACGAACTGTAATGCCGTAGCCATGTTGGTTGTGGCATTACAGTGATTGGCTGGCCGCATAGCATCATCGGGTCTATATAAGATCTGGCCTGTCAACATTTTCAGTTGACAGGCGGATGCGCCTATCAGTTATATCAGTTATAATGCCCCCGGCGACACTAAAAACAATCTCTGACAAAAATCTAGCGGCCAGGACCTCCAAGGCATAGAGAGACAGTTCATGCCACGTGTCCAGCTTGGATACCCAACAGTTGTAAGGCACAGAGAGGAATCATGGATGACGCTGATACGGTCACCACGGTAGTCCTTCAGCGTCTTCCAAAACTTTTCCCTCCATGTCAGTGCCCCGTGTATCAAGGCGTGGGGGCTCGAAGGGTCTGAGAAAACTGTCCTAGACCTTTGACAGTGTTCCCCTGCCTCTGCCGCATCTGGATTGTGTCTCCCTCGCTTGTACTCCTTGGTTGTCCAATTAACTATCTGTGACATCTGCCGCCAGCATTGTCAGATGGGAATTTTTTTTTTGTTAGAATTCCTCAACAAGAGACTGAACTTAAAATCTCCAAAAATGAACTCCTTTGGTTTCCTCCCTCAAGTAACCTTCCTATACCTGACTTTTACTAACCTACCTATATCTGACTTTTACTAACCTACCTATACCTGACTTTGCAATTTCCTTTAGGTGGTGCCAACATTAGCTCCCAATCGGCATGCCTGCTGTCTTGAAGTCATATTTGACACACAAAATCACTCACTCGCTCATGTCACCTGCACCTTAAAAAAATCTCCAGAATTCGACCTTTTTTTCACCTAAAAGGCAACATTTCAAGTGCAAGCAGTAGTCCAGAAATGTGGCAGTTTAGTATTGCGGCCTGTGGGTGGTGTGGTTGGCTGCATACTTGCGCTTGCATTCTAAGTAACAGAAAGCTAAGGAGATTGATGATCCATCATGAATAATTTGCACGTTGAGTAGAATACCGACCACTGCTGCTGTCTACCTTCTGAATATTATTGTCTTCTAGCTTGATTGACCCGGGGCCCGCAATCCTCTGCGTCGAGAAGGAATATTCTGTCCCAGGGTCCCACTGGGTCCCGGATTCCACAATATTTACCCAGTGATGCGTCAGTGAGATGTACCGTCCTTGGCCACATTCACTTGACCACTAGTAATGAGCGAGTATACTCGCAAGTACTCGGTACTCGCCCGAGCATCTCAGTATTCGAGATGCTCGGAGCTAACCGAGTACTTCCGAGATGCTCGGGCGGATGCTCGGGTCCCCTCTCTGCATGTTTGGTGCTTTTTAGAGTGCCAATCAACATGCAGGGATTACCTGACACTCACTCTAATGCCGCAGCCATGTTGGTTGTGGCATTACAGTGATTGGCTGGCCGCACAGCGTCATCAGGTCTATTTCAGACCTGGCGCCCCTGTGCTCGTCAGTCTACTCCACAATCAGGTAGTGTAGGGAGAGGTGCTTTTGCGCTAGGGAGAGATTTGTTTGCGTATTAGGTAGTGTAGGGAGAAAACAAGTACACTACACATATCCATCTCAACAAACAGTCCTTCTGAGGACTAATCCATCTGCAGAGATATCAGGCAGGCAGTGTATATAGGCAGGCAGGCAGGCAGTGTACATAGCAGACTGCAGTGCATATAGCACAAGAGGCTCCATTCCAGTTCTGCCTTCTGCTGCTGTTAGATATTTCTAGACAAAGGCCCAGGTCTCAGGGGCCAGGAATAATTTTTTTTGGATCTTAATTATTTGCTTAAAATGCAATCCAGAGAACACCGTTTTTTGCGCCATTTGCTTGTTGTCACTGCAGAATACAGCCAGGTCCTTTCCATATTACAGAGCTAAAAATCCAGCTATTTAAAACTGTGGTTTCTCCGTCCCACGGATCACATATAATTGCGTCGAAAATAGTGCCATTTTTGGCCTCCATCCAAATTGTTTTTCAGTGTGTCAGCAAAGTTTTTGGCACCGGTTTGCTGTTCAAAATAGTTACCTACAGGCCAGGTATTTAAAACTGTGGTTTGTCCGTCACACAGATCACATATACGTTTTCTGAAAATTCTGCCATTTCTGGCCTCCATTCTAATTTTTTTTCAGTGTGTCAGCAAAGTTTTTGACACTGGTTTGCTGTTCAAAATAGTTACCTACAGGCGAGGTGTTTAAAACTGTGGTTTCTCCGTCACACGGATGTAACATCCCTGGTGGCATGCTGGCATGGCTTACCACCACCCACCATGCAAGACCGCCAGCTTACCTATCAGTCCAGGCTGCACACTTTGCTCCAGTACCTGCTGTGTGCATGTCTCTTGTATGATTGCTTAGGGCGGTGGCGCGGTTACTGCCTGTTTCTTATAGTTACTGTGTGCACAGTCCTAATGCGTCCCCAGTCTATTGCTGTGAGTCACTGGATACTTAAACCCCCTCCACCCAGTAGGAGGTGCCTGAGCAACACTTTCTTTCAGTGTGTTCTGTGCAACTGAGTTGCCAGGTCCTGTCCTGTATCTTGTCTGTTTCCGCCACCCTGGGGGCTGTATACCCAGGCCTGTTACCTGTATCTGTGACTTCTAGTCTGTTCCGCCACCCTGGGGGCTGTATACCCAGGCTCGTTACCTGTATCTGTGACTTCTAGTCTGTTTCTGCCACCCTGGGGGCTGAGTTCCCAGGCTCGTTACTGTATCTTGTTCCTGGTTCAGTTCCTGTCTGAACAGTGTCCTTGCCCGCTACTTGTTTGTCTCTATGTCCGTATCTTCCCTTTTCCTGCAGTGTCTGAACCTGCAACTAACTCCAACTCGTTGTCTCTGTACTTCTGTTTCTGAGTTTAGTGTCCACTCGCTACTTCATTGTAAGTACCTTGTGTGTATTTGCTCTGCTCTGCTTGCCTACCGCACCTGTGGATTTTGCTCTGCTCTGCTTGTTTACTGCACCTGCGGGCTTTGCTCTGCTCTGCTTGTTTACCGCACCTGCGGGTTTTGCTCTGCTCTGCTTGTCTACGGCACCTGCGGGGTTTGCTCTGCTCTGCTTGTCTATCGCACTTGCGAGTTTTGCTCTGCTCTGCTTGTCTACCGCACCTGCGGGTTTTGCTCTGCTCTGCTTGTCTACCGCACCTGCGGGTTTTGCTCTGCTCTGCTTGTCTACCGCACCTGCAGGTTTTGCTCTGCTCTGCTTTTCTACTGCACCTGCGGGTTTTGCTCTGCTTGTCTACCGCACCTGCGGGTTTAGCTCTGCTCTGCTTGTCTACCGCACCTGTGGGTTTTGCTCTGCTCTGCTTGTTTACCGCACCTGCGGGTTTTGCTCTGCTCTGCTTGTCTACCGCACCTGTGGGTTTTTCTCTGCTCTGCTTGTTTACCACACCTGCGGGTTTTGCTATGCTTGTTTACCGCACTTGCGGGTTTTGCTCTGCTCTGCTTGTCTACCGCACCTGCGGGTTTTGCTCTGCTCTGCTTGTTTACCGCACCTGTGGGTTTTGCTCTGCTCTGCTTGTCTACCGCACCTGTGGGCTTTGCTCTGCTCTGCTTGTCTACCACACCTGTGGGTTTTGCTCTGCTCTGCTTCTCTACTGCACCTGTGGCTCTGTTCCTGTATCCCAGTCTGTACTGGTCCCTATCCTGCCTGCGTTCCTACCTGCCAGTACCCACCTGTCTGCATACCAGCCGTGCCTGCCAGTACCCACCTGTCTGCATACCAGCCGTGCCTGCCAGTACCCACCTGTCTGTATGCCAGCCTAACCTGCCTGTTCCTGCATTCCCCGGTGTGGGTCAACAGCTGTGACCGGGGCGGGACCTGGAGTAGCACCTGGTCCCTCTGCTCGGTTCCTCCCTGGTTCACGGAGTCGACTGAGCCGCCGTGCGACCTTGGTCGGACCGAGTTGATACTTAGTCACGTCCCACCAGGCACTTCTCGGTTCATGGTCCAGTGGGATCACTAACCACGCTCATGCCAGTCAGTCCGGGCGTGTGCATAACAACGGATCACATATAATTGTGCTGAAAATACTGCCATTTTTGTCCTCCATTCAAATTTTTTTCAGTGTATCAGCAAAGTTTTTGGCACCGGTTTGCTGTTCAAAATAGTTACCTACAGTCCAGGTATTTAAAACTGTGGTTTGTCCGTCACACGGATCACATATACTTTTTCTGAAAATTCTGCCATTTCTGGCCTCCATTCTAATTTTTTTTCAGTGTGTCAGCAAAGTTTTTGACACTGGTTTGCTGTTCAAAATAGTTACCTACAGGCCAGGTATTTAAAACTGTGGTTTCTTCATCACACGGATTACATATAACTTCGCTCCAAATTCAGCCATTTGTAGTGAGCGAGGAAGATATTATCCTCCATTTAAAATTGGCAAGGCGCGTAGCAAGGGACGGGCAAGGGACGGGGAACTGGACGCGATGGTGATGCTGATGGTGCATGCAGAAGCCGAGGCCGCGGGCAAGGTGAAATTGTGCCACAACAAACACCCACATCTTCTCGCCCGACCTTCCTGTCCCAATTCCTAAGGGACCGCAGCACACCACTATTGAACCCAGAGCAGTGTCAAAAGGTTGTTGGTTGGATAGCAGATAATGCTTCTAGTCACTTAGCCACCACCACATTGTCTTCCACACAGTCAAGTCTCAGTAGCCGTGAGTCTGGACTGCATATTCCTCACCCTGATCCTCCATCCTCCCACCATGCCGAGTGCCCGGAGACAACTGATCCCACACTTGGACACTCTGAAGAGCTGTTAACTTTTCCATTTATAGATTCGGGCCTCTCGCCCGGTCCACTTGAAGCGGGGCAAGAGGAGATCGCATGTAGAGATGCCCAAATATTTGAGCAGCCACGGTCACACGAAGGCGACGGTGGGAAAGTGTCACAAGAGGTGGACAATGATGAGACACAATTGCCAGAAAGTCAGGAGGAGGACCAGGGTGCGGAAGTGGAAGACGAGGTGGTGGATGATATAGTAACTGACACAAACTGGCAGGCAAGAGGACATGCAGAGCGAGGACAGCAGTACACTGGGGGGGGGGAGCAGAGCACCCCAGCAGGCAGGAAGAAGCAGTGTGGTAGCCACAGACAGAAGGCAGGCAACTATTCCACATAACACCAACACAAAGGAAGTTGCCAGTACAACTGTTAGGTCTTCCCGAGTCTGGCTGTTTTTTAAAGACTCTGCCGATAACCCCAAAAAGGTCATTTGCACCACCTGCCAGGCCAGCATCAGCAGGGGTGGTAAAACTAGCAGCCTGACCACCACTATCATGATCAGGCACATGGCAGCAAAGCACTCTACTTTGTGGGCCAAACCGCAGGGTCCAGGAACAGTGTCTGCGGGTGGCACCATTGCTTCTTCCACTGTTGTGCATGCAAGCCAATCCCCTGTCCATGGTGCATGCGAAGATGCCTACTGCCCTGCACCTGTCGTTGCACACTCTCAAGTAGCAGCATCAGGAAGCACGTCCACGTCCCAGCGCAGCGTTCAGTTGTCCCTACCCCAGTCCTTGGAACGCAAGTGCGAATACGCAGCCAACGCCCCACAGGCCACACTATTAAAATCAAACATTTCGCGACTGCTTGCGCTTGAAATGTTGCCTTTTTGTCGCGTGGAGACGGAAGTTTTCTGCAACCTGATGGTGGTGGCCGTCCCTCGGTACTCGGTCCCCAGCCGCCACTATTTCTCCCGGTGTGCCGCCCCCGCATTACACAAGCATGTGTCCCAAAACATTTGCCGTGCTCTCAACAACGCAGTTTTTGGGAAAGTCCACCTAACCACGGACACGTGGACAAGTGCTTGTAGGCAGGGACGGTATATCTCGTTGACGGCACACTGGGTTAACATAGTGGAAGCCGGGACCCAATCGGACCTTGGACGGAACACGTCCTCCCGACGCCAAGGATTGCAGGCCCTAGGTCAATCAGGGTTGCCCCCAAAGTCTACAGCTCCTGCACCTCAGCCTCCTCCTCCTCTTCAGCATCCATCTCCGAAATGACCACATCAGTCCCTAGCTGGAAGCACTGTAGCACTGCCTTCACCCAGCGGCAACAGGCTGTGCCGAAGCTAATATGCTTAGGTGACAAACCGCACAATGCTGAAGAGTTGTGGACAGCTCTGAAAGAGCAGGCAGATCTGTGGCTCACACCACTGAACTGACAGCCACAATGGCCGGAACCTGGTGGCGGCTCTGAGACGAGCTCACACACGTACCATGCCTGGCCCATGTGCTTAACCTCGTGGTTCAATGGTTTCTCAAATCCTACCCAGAGCTGCCAGATCTGCTTGTTAAAATACACTGCCTGTGTGCCTATTTTAGAAAGTCAGCTACAGTTTCCGCCGCCCTTGCCGTGTTACAGCAAGGTTTGCAGCTTCCGGCTCACAGACTGGTGTGTGATGTCTCCACGTGTTGAAACTCTACACTGCAGATGTTGGGAAGGATTTGTGAGCAGAAAAGGACAGTTGTTGGGTACCAGCATCAACAAGGCCGTCGGTATTCAGTTCAGACTCCACACATAAGACCTCAGGAGTGGACATGGATGTCAGACATATGTACCATACTCCAAAACTTTGAGGACTCCACCAAGATGGTGTGCGGCGATGACGCCATAATTAGTGTCACCATCCCGCTTCTCTGTCTTCTGAAACGCTCTCTGCTCACAATCAAAGAGGATGCATTGTAGGTGGAGCACTATGAGATGGAGCAAGGAACCATACAGGGTGATTACACACAGCCCAGCCTCATCTCATCCCAACGTGGATTGGGTGACAATGAGGAAGTGGAGGAAGAGGAGGAAAAACAGGAGCTAGTTTCATGTGCTATAGATGGTACTACCTGCACAAGTGGCATACCGTCTGTTCAGCGTGGATGGCCAGAAGACAGAGAGGAGGAGGAGAGCATGGTCAGTCATCCTCTTGGTGAGGACACGGAAGTCTTGCCTGTTAGCAGTCTGGCACGCATGGCTGAGTTTATGTTACGCTGCCTTTCCCATGACCCTCGCGTTCTCAAAATTTTGGGTGACGGTCATTAGTGGTTGGTGACACTTCTAGACCCACGCTACAAAGAGAACTTTCTATCTCTTATTCCCGAGGCGGACAGGTCTACAAAAATGGGGTAGTACCAGAAGGCCTTTGTTGCGGAACTATTAAAAAAATTCCCATCTGAAAATGCTGGCAGCCGAGGTCACAGTTTGTTGGACAACCAAGAAGTACAGGCGAGAGAGACACAACTTCAATCCAGCAGAGGCAGGTGAACACTGTCAAAGTTGGAGAATTTTCTCAGCCCCTCCCATCGCACAAGCCCTGAAGCGTGGGGTACTCTCACAAGGAGTGCAAAGTTTGGGAAGATGCTGAGGGAGTACCTTGCCGATCGTACCAACGTCCTCCGTGATTCCTCTGTGACTTATAATTATTGGGTATCCAAGCTCGATATGTGGAATGAACTGGCGCTCTACACCTTGGAGGTCCTGGCCTGCCCTGCCGCCAGTGTTTTATCAGAGCAGGTTTTTAGTGCCTCTGGTGGAATTATAACTGATAAGCACGTCAGCCTGTCAACTAAAAATGCTGACAGGCTGACTCTTATAAAAATGAACAAGGGCTGGATTGGGCCAGACTTCTCAACACCACCGAATTATAGCAGCGTAACATAAACTCAAATCAAATCCAGTGTCTTTTTTTGGGAGGTGTATTCCCATGCACCTCTTCACACCCACGCATGGGTATATGCTTCCTGATTTTGTCTATTTGCTCTTGTCCTCCTCCTTCTCCTCATCCTCATCCTCCACCACCATATCACCAGGGTGAACGTGGTCCGTGATGCAACACCCACATCATTTTTTTAAAGGGTGTTTATGATGCCCGTAACAAAAAATTTTTATACACTATGTTCATGTATACCCCCCAGGGGTAAATGTTTGTCACTTAGTGCATGGGAATTACAAGTATAGGAGACCCGCTCCTTTCTAATGGGAACATTTTTTTATGAGGCCCTCCTCCATGTCTCTTCCAAGGGGCATTGGAGTGCCTCCAAATTTTTGGCAACCCTTGCATTCACTGCATAGGCAAACACAATGGGAGACCTACTTCCTAATAATGGGAACATTGTTTTCAGGAGGCCCTCCTCTAAGTCTCTTCAAAGGGGTATTGGGTTGCATCCAAATTTTCAAAGTGGTATTGGGGTGCGTCCAAATTTTGGGCAGCCCTGCCACTCACTGCATATGCAATAACAGTATAGGAGACCCACTCTTTAGTGGGAACAATAAAACATAGCTGGCTGATAGATCTCTAAGAATAGTGAGGGCCAACTGCTGGCCCTTTAAGAATAGTAAAGGCCGCCTGATGGCCCTATAAAAATAGGCTTTGTGACTTTCAGAGTCTCTCCTTCATAAATGAAACACGATGTGTCTGATGATATCTCACACACCACATGGCCAGATAAGGTTGTAAAATGTTAAAATGACATTTCCTGGTGAATGCATTTGTCACGATTGAAAGCAATGCAAAAGTGCAAAAAAGCATCAAAACATAGCCCAAGGTGTGGAGGAGCATTTTTGTTTTTGGTTATTTGTTTTGCCTTATATACAAGTTATTACCCTGGAAAGGATGTTCCCTAACATATTTCCCAGGAAAATCCATTTTGGTTTCGTTTTTGTATGTTTTATTGTGAGTCCGTAAAAATGGCGTAATACCCCTGACAACGTTGTTGACAGATGTGACTTGGGAGTCAGAAATGCTTCCAGGGGTCTTCCCCATGCTGTTCCCATGTCATTTGAGCACTGTTCCCATCGATTTGGGCAATTTTTAGGCCCTCTGCAGACCGCCGGGGGGAGCCGTCTGAAAAATGCTTGAGTTTCCCATAGACTTACATTGGGCTCGTTGCTCGGGTCGAGCACCCGAGTATTCCAATGTGCTCGACCCGAGCATCGAGCACCCAAGCATTTTTCTGCTCGCCCATCACTATTGACCACGTGTTTGTGGTTAGGCTGTCCTTCCCACTAAGTGCGCTGGGGAGGGCGCGGGTAATGTTCTGGGACCCGTGATTGTGGAAGGCGGGGACGATACCGGGAGAAATAGTAGCGGCTGGGGACCAAGAATCGAGACCCGGCTGCCGCCATGAGTTTGTGGAAAGCTTCCGCCTCCACGAACCTAAAAGGCAACATTTTAAGTGCAAGCAGTCCAGAAATTTGTCAGTTTAGTATTGCGGCCTGTGGGTGGGTGGCTGGCTGGCTGCATACTTGTGCTTGCATTCCAAGGACTGGTGTAGGGACAACTGAACGCTGCGAAGGGACAAGGACGTGGACGTGATGGTTGCAAGGCTGCAACGACAGGTGCAGGGCAGGAGTCATCTTCGCATGCGCCATGGACAGGGGATTGGCGTGCACGCACAACAGTGGAAGAAGCAGTGGTGTCACCAGCAGACACTGTTTCTGAACCTTGGCATTCGGCCCAGCTAGTCGGGTTCTTTGCTGTCATGTGACTGAGCATGCCGGTGGTGGTCAGGCTTATAGTTTTAATGCTCTTGCTGATGCTGGCCTGGCAGATGTTGCAAATGGCCCTTTTGGGGTTATCTAAACAGTCTTTAAAAAAGAATGAGACTCAGGAAGACCTATTAGTTTTACTGGCAACTTTTGTCATGTTTTTGTATCGGGGAGCAGTTGCCCGCCTTGTATCTGTGGCCACCACACTGCTTGTTCCTGCCTGTTGTGTGCTATGCCTCCCTCCCCCTGTGTGCTTCTGTCCTCGCTCTGCATGTCCCATTACCAGATTGGGTCAGTGACTTCATCGTCCACCGCTTCTTCTTCCACTTCCGCACCCTGGTCCTCCTCCTGACTTTCTGTCCATTGTGTCTCATCATCATCTACCGTTTG
The DNA here is from genome assembly GCF_046119375.1 of Phyllobates terribilis. Classification (NCBI taxonomy): domain Eukaryota; kingdom Metazoa; phylum Chordata; class Amphibia; order Anura; family Dendrobatidae; genus Phyllobates; species Phyllobates terribilis. Next base: position 265,574,483 of record NW_027362761.1, read on the forward strand.
TGACAGTAATTGCACTTTCCCACTGTCACGTTTGGGTGACCTTGGCTGCTCAAATCGTTACATGCGATCTTCTGTTGCCCTGCTTGAAGCTGTCCGAGCTAGAGGCCCGAATCTATCAATGGAAAAGTGAACAGCTCTTGGGGTAACCCTGGACACTAATCTCTCCTTCAAACCACATATCTAAGCTCTTTCCACTTCTGAGTGGACCGAGTGAGAGGCCAGAATCTTTAAATGGAAAGATGAGCAAAACAGCTCTTCAGAGTGTCCGAGTGTGGGATCAGTTGTCTCAGGGCACTCGGAATGATGGGAGGAAGGAGGACCAGGGTGAGGAAGATGCAGACTCCAAGTAAAAAAAATCTCCCAGATCCGCACATTCCTCCACCACGAATCTACAAAAACACTAGTGCATGTGTTGCGCCCCGAGGGTTCAGTTGCTACAGGGGTATGGCACCTCAACCGGAGGAGTGATATTCCACTCTCAGGTAAGGATGGACCAGGGCTCAGTTAGCTGCATACACACACTCACCCCATTTCCGGGGGACAGCTCGACGGTGCTCCCATATAATTGCAGGCACAACTGACCATGTCCCTGGCTGGAGTGGGGAGGGGGGAGAGAACCCAGTAATGTAGGAGTAGTAGGGGATGGTTTCTGGAGCATAGGGTGCAGGTCACCTGAGCTCAGACACACAGAAGCAGATAAAAGGTGGGAGCCATCTTTAGTCAGTGTTCAGAGAGAGAGGGAGTTCAGCCGGAGAGAGCTGGCAGGGAGCTCTGGCTCAGCCTGAGCTCAGCTCCACGAGGCAGGACTGGAGAGAAGGCCGGGGCCAGAGAGGAGAAGAGGTGAAGGAGAAGGAAGGAAAGAGGAGAGACAGAGGAGTAGAAAGGCTCCAGAAACAAGAAGGCAGAAGGGACTCTAAGAGAGCAGAACGGACAGCAACCGTTGCAAGCCCGCATTATATCGGGTGAAGGGTCAGGCCGCAGAACGGTACCGGATTCCCAAGTTGGTGGAGGTAAATCATCCCTCAGCCAAAAACTGGAGGTCGTGATCATTTATTGGTGCAACCCCTTGCTACACCCGCTAGGAAGGCACCACATAGGGTCAGGGAAACTGGCGCCAAGTTTTACCAGAGAAGGCCCGAGGCAGCCAGACAGAAGCGTGGTCACTGGCGGGGCACGAGAGGCCAGAGAAAGGATAGAAGGGGGTCCTGTGCCACACTCCTGGATTGCCTGGGGGTTGACCGAGCCCCTCACCTGGTGGACGCAGCACGGCTTGGGCAGTCATTGCTGACAGAAGTGACTTGGATATCAACTGTGAGTAAAAGGCCTGAACTGCACCATTGGACTCTGTGTGATTTATGCTGCGCCTGCAGCATCACCCCCAGCATCCACCTACATTACCCTGAGGTTACACTCTTCCCGTGGGGAGTTATCCTATCCCTGTGCTGCACACCAACACCAGCCTCAGTGGTCTGCCTTGCAGCGGCGGTCATCCCTGACCGCAATCCACGGGTGGCGTAGTCGGACATTCAAAACACTGATAAATAGACTGCCACAATTTGGTCTGACCACCCTAAGCCACGGGATGGGGTTGCCACTACTACCCCCATCAGCACCGTACACCAGAAGGCCCGGTTCCGGGTACCCCACGGCCCAGGGGGCGAGTCACATGCACTCATCATCTCCCGTCTCGATGACTGCAACCTCCTGCTCTGTGGCCTCCCTTCTAACACTCTCGCATTTCTCCAATCTATCCTAAACTCTGTTGCCAGACTAATCCACCTGTCCCCTCATTATTCCCTGGCCTCTCCTCTCTATCAATGCCTTCACTGGCTCCCCATTGCCCAGAGACTTCAGTTCAAAACTCTAACCTTGGCATGCAAAGCCATTCACAACCTGCCTCCTCTATACATCTGTGACATAGTCTCCCGGTACTTACCTGCACGCAACCTCTGATCCTCACAAGATCTCCTTCTCTACTCCCCTCTTATCTCCTCTTCCCACAATTGCATACAATATTTCTCACGTGCACCCCCCCTTGTCTGGAACTCTCTACCCCAACATTTCTGACTCTCACCTACTGTTGAAACCTTGAAAAGGCACCTGAAAACCCACCTCTTCCGACAAGCGTACAACCTGCAGTAACCCTCGCTCCACCATACCGCTGCATGACCAGCTCTATCCTCACCTACTGTATCCTCACCCATCCCTTCTAGACTGTGAGCCCTCGCGGGCTGGGTCCTCTCCTGTACCAGTCACCGTCACATTTTTGTTCATGATTATTGTAATTGTTTTTGCGCTGTATACCCCTTTTTCACATGTAAAGCGCAATGGAATAAATGGCGATAAAGTAATAATAATAATGTGGTCCAGACTCACGGCTACTGAGACTGGACCATGTGGAAGACCGGGTGGTGGTGGTGGCAAACTGACTGGAAGCATTATCTGCTATCTAACCAACAACCTTTTCACACTGCTCTGGCTTCAATAGTGGTGTTCCGCGGCCCACTACATATTGGGACAGGAAGGTAGTTCGACATGATACGGGTGTTTGCTGTGCTCCCTCAGCAGGCACAGTTTCATCTTTCCCACGGCCTCGGCCCCTGCATGCACTACCACCATCACCAAAACATCCATTTCCCCGTTCCTTGCCACAAACCTTGCCCATTTTAAATTGAGTTTAATATCTGTCACATTGCCAAAAATGCCTGTATTATTACCGTAGTAATATAGGATCACGTCTCATGACCACAGTTTTAGGCAGTGACCTGGGAGTCAGAGATGCTTCCAGGGGTCTTTCCCATGCTGTTCCCATGTATTTTCAGCACTGTATGGATGTGTCTGAACATGCCTTGCACACCACATGGGAAGATAAGGTAGTAAAATGTTAAAATGACATTTACTGGGAAATGTATTTTTCACAGTTGAAAGCAATGCAAAAGTGCAAAAAGGCATCAAAAATGCTACGTGTGAACATAGCCCAAGGTGTGGAGGAGCATTTTTGTTTTTGTTTATTTATTGCCTTATATGCAAGTCATTACCCTGGAAAGGATGTTCTTTAACATTTTTCCCAGGAAAATCCATTTTTATTTTGTTTTTATATGTTTTTTTGTGAGTCCATAAAAGTGGTGTAATACTCTGACAACATTGTTGACAGCAGTGACCTGGAAGTCTTCCCTATGCTGTTCCTATGTCATTTGAGCACTGTTTCCATCGATTTGGGCAATTTTTAGGCCCTCTGCAGACCTCCACTGCATTCCAATTTGCTCAACTCGAGCAACGAGTACCCGAGTATTTTAGTACTCGCTCATCACTAATCCTGATGAAATCTTTCTCCTTGCTCTTTGCTAACAGCACCAAAGTTTTCAGGAAAGTAGTCCAAATGGGAATATAAAAAATGTAACTTCAAATTCATCAGACAACCCAAGTGTCACGACTCGGATATCCCGTGGACCAGGGGCTCCTTCCCTGTCCCTAGCGCTAGGGGCGCCCTAGCTATCCCTGCTCCCCAGATTACTTCAAATGTTGAAGATGCTGGAGCCACGTACCTTGCTGAGCTCCTGAATCCTCCCTTAATCTGCCCCCCCCCCACCCAGGAAAGTGGTAAGTTGTAGTCTATGTGAATACACAAACCAGACTGTCTTCCCCTCATGAGTCAATCATGCCTCTATCACACCCATCTTCAAAAATCCCTTCCTTGACCCATCCTCTCTGTCTAGCTATCACCTCATATCACGCCTCCAAACTACTGGAACAACACATCCATTTTGAACTGTCCTCCCACCTCTCCTCCTGCTCTCTGCTTGACTGCTTACAATCTGGCTTCAGACCGCACCATTACACTGAATCTGCCTTGACTAAAGTCACCACTGACCTACTAACTGCAAAATCCAAGCAACACTACTCTGTCCTCCTCCTCCTGGACCTGTCATCTGCCTTCGACATAGTAGACCATTCCCTCTTACTACAGATTCTCTCATCTCTCATCATCACAGACCTGGCCCTATCTTGGATCTCCTCATACCTATCAGACTAGACATTCAGCATCTCCCACTCACACACCACCTCCTCATCTCGCCCCATATCTATCGGTGTCTCCCAAGGCTCAGTTCAAGGACCCCTGCTCTTCTCCATCTACAACTTCTGCTTGGGACAGCTGATCGAGTCTCACAGCTTTCAGTATCACCTCTATGCTGAAGACACACAGATCTACTTCCCTGGACTCGATATCACCTCCCTACTAACCAGAATCTGACAATGTCTGTCCACTATTTCATCCTTCTTCTCTGCTAGATTTCTAAAACTTAACATGTATAAAACTGAATTAATCATTTTTCCACCATCTCACAAAAACCCCCCATCTGACCTATCCATCAAAGTCGATTGCTGCCCACTCTCTCCAATCCCACAAGCTCGCTGCGTTGGGGTAACCCTGGACTCTAATCTCTCCACATATCTAACGCTTTTCCACTTCCTGCCAACTTCAGCTTAAAAATATCTCCCGAATTTGCATATTCCTCAACCAAGAATCTGAAAAAACACTAGTGCACGGCCTCACCGTCTCACGCCTCAACTACTGAAACATCCTGCTTTGTGGCCTCCCCACTAACACTCTTGCACCCCTCCAATCTATCCTAAATAGTGATGGATGAGCAGCACTAAAATGCTCGGGTGCTTGATGCTTAGGTCGAGCAAATTAGAATGCTCGGGTGCTCAACCCGAGCAACGAGCCCAATGTAAGTCTATGGGAAACTCAAGCTTTTTTCAGGCGGCTACCCCCGGCGGTCTGCAGGGGGCCTAAAAATTGCCCAAATCAATGGGAACAGTGCTCAAATGACATGGGAACAGCATGTGGAAGACCTCTGGAAGCATTTCTGACTCCCAGGTCACTGCTGTCAACAACGTTGTAAGAGGTATTACGCCACTTTAACGGATTCACAATAAAACATACAAAAACAAAACCAAAATGAATTTTCCTGGGAAATATGTTAGGGAACATCCTTTCCAGGGTAATGACTTGTATATAAGGCAAAATAAATAACCAAAAACAAAAATGCTCCTCCACACTTTGGGCTATGTTCACACGTAGCGTTTTTGCACTTTTGCATTGCTTTCAACCAAGACAAATGCATTCACTGGGAAATGTTATTTTATCATTTTACAACCTTATCTGGCCATGTGGTGTGACACATCATCAGACACATCCTGTTTCATTTATGATGGAGGGACTCTGCAAGTCACAAAGCCTATTTTTATAGGGCCATCGGATGGCCCTTACTATTCTTAAAGGGCCAGCAGTCGCCCTCACTATTGTTAGAGAGCCATCAGCCGGCTATGCTTTGTTGTTCCCATTATTAACGAGTGGGTCTCCTATACTGTTATTGCATATGCAGTGACTGCAATGGCTGCCAAAAAGTTGGAGGCACTCCAATGCCCCTTGCAAGAGACATAGAGGTCAGAGAGCCTCCTAAAAACAATATTCCCATTATTAGGAAGTGGGTCTCCCATAGTGTTTGCCTATGCAGTGAAGGAACGGCTGCCAAAAATTTGGAGGTAGTCCAATGCCCCTTGCAAGAGATATAGAGGTCGGAGTGCCTCCTAAAAACAATGTTCCCATTATTAGGAAGTGAGTCTCCCATGGTGTTTGCCTATGCCGTGAAGCAATGGCTGCCAAAAATTTAGAGGCACTCCAATACCCCTTGGAAGAGACGTATAGGGCCTCATGAAAAAATGTTCTCATTATTAGGAAGTGGATCTCCCATATTGTTTGCCTATGCAGTGAATGCAAAAGCTGGCAAACATTTGGAGGCACTTAAATGCCCCTTGGAAGAGACGCAGAGGTCGGAGATCCTCCTAAAAACAATGTTCCCATTATTAGGAAGTGGGTCTCCCATAGAGTTTGCCTATGCAGTGAATGCAAAAGTTGGCAAACATTTGGAGGAACTCCAATGCCCCTTGCAAGAGACGTAGAGGTCGAAGAGCCTCCTAAAAACAATGTTCCCATTATTAGGAAGTGGGTCTCCCATAGTGTTTGCCTATGTAGTGAATGCAAAAGCTACCAAAAATTTAGAGGCACTCCAATGCCCCTTGGAAGAGATGCAGAGTTCGGAGAGCCTCCTAAAAACAATGTTCCCATTATTAGGAAGTCGGTCTCCCATAGTGTTTGCCTATTCAGTGAAGCAACGGCTGCCAAAAATTTGGAGGAACTCCAATGACCCTTGCAAGAGACGTAGAGGTCAGAAAGCCTCCTAAAAACAATGTTCCCATTATTAGGAAGTGGATCTCCCATAGTGTTTGCCTATGCAGTGAAGCAACGGCTGCCAAAAATTTGGAGGAACTCCAATGCTCCTTGGAAGAGACGTAGAGGTTGGAGAGCCTCCTAAAAACAATGTTCCCATTATTAGGAAGTGTGTCTCCCATTGTGTTTGCCTATGCAGTGAAGCAATTGCTGCCAAAAATTTATAGGCACTCCAATGCCCCTTGGAAGAGACGTAGAGGGCCTCATGAAAAAATATTCTCATTATTAGGAAGTGGGTCTCCCATAGTGTTTGCTTATGTAGTGAATGCCAAAGCTGGCAAAAATTTGGAGGTACTTCAATGCCCCTTGGAAGAGACGAAGAGGTCGGAGAGCTTCCTAAAAAAATGTTCCCATCATTAGGAAGTGGGTCTCCCATAGAGTTTGCCTATGCAGTGAATTCAAAAGCTGTCAAACATTTGGAGGCACTCCAATGCCCCTTGGAAGAGACGTAGAGGTCAAAGAGCCTCCTAAAAACAATATTCCCATTATTAGGAAGTGGGTCTCCCATTGTGTTTGCCTATGCAGTGAAGCAATGGCTGCCAAAAATTTGTAGGCACTCCAATGCCCCTTGCAAGACACGTAGAGGGGGTGATATGGTACATATGGTCGTGAATGATATGGTGATGGAGTATGAGGAGAAGGAGGAGGACAAGAGCAAATCAGGAAGCGTATACCCATGTGTAGGTGTGAAGAGGTGCATGGGAATACACCTCCCAAAAAAAGACACTGGATTTGAGTTTATATTACGCTGCTATCATTCGGTGGTGTTAAGAAGTCGGGCCCAATCCAGCCCTTGTTCATTTTTATAAGAGTCAGCCTGTCAGCATTTTCAGTTTTAATTCCACCAACGGCACTAAAAACCCGCTCTGACAAAACGCTAGCGGCAGGGCAGACCAGGATCTCCAAGGCGTAGAGAGCCAGTTCATGCCACGTGTCCAGCTTGGATACCCAATAATTATAAGGCACAGAGGAATCATGGAGGACAGTGGTACGGTCGGCAAGGTACTATCTCACCATCTTCCCAAACTTTGCACTCCTTGTGAGAGTACCCCGCGCCTCAGGGCCTGTAAGATGGGAGGGTCTGAGAAAACTGTCCCAGAACTTTGACAGTGTTCACCTGCCTCTGCTGGATTGGAGTTGTGTCTCTCTCATCTGTACTCCTACTCCTTGATTGTCCAGCCAACTGTGACCTCTGCCACCAGCGTTTTCAGATGGGAATTTTTTTAATAATTCTGCAACAAGGGCCTTCTGATACAGCCCCATTTTTGTAGACCTGTCTGCCTCAGGAATAAGAGATATCAATTTCTCCCTGTAGCACGGGTCTAGAAGTGTCACCAACCAGTAATGACTGTCACCCAAAATTTTGAGAACTCGAGGGTCACGGGAAAGGCAGCGTAATATAAACTCCACCATGCGCGCCAGACTGCTAACAGGCAAGACTTCAGTGTCCTCACCAAGAGGACGACTCACTATGCTCTCCTCCTCCTCCTCCCTGTCCTCAGGCCATCCACACTGAACAGATGGTCTGACAGTTCTGCAGGTAGTACCGTCTATAGCGCATGAAACTAGCTCCTCCTCCTCCTCTTCCTCATTGGGATGAGATGAGGGTGGACTGTGTGCAATCACCCTGTATGGTTCCTTGCTCCATCTCATCGTGCTCCGCCTGTAATGCATCCTCTTTGATTGTGAGCAGAGAGCGTTTCAGAAGACAGAAAAGCAGGATAGTGACGCTAATTATGGCATCATCACCGCTCACCATCTTGGTGGAGTCCTAAAAGTTTAGGAGGATGGTACAGATGTTTTACATCCATGTCCTCTCCTGAAGTCTTATGTGTGGAGTCTGAACTGAATACCGACGGCCTTGTTGATGCTGGTACTCAACAACTGCCCTCTTTTAAGAAACCGCTGAACCACAAGGTTAAGCACATGGGTCAGGCATGGTACGTGTGTGAGCTCGCCTCGCCTCGCCTCAGAGCCACCACCAGGTTCCGACCATTGTCACACACGACCATGCCTGGCTGTAGGTTCAGCGGTGTCAGCCACAGATCTGCCTGCTCTTTCAGAGCTGTCCACAACTCTTCAGCATTGTGTAGTTTGTCACCTAAGCATATTAGCTTCAGCACAGCCTGTTGCCGCTTGGCCAAGGCAGTGCTGCAGTGCTTCCAGCTTGCGACTGATGTGGTCATTTTGGAGATGGATGCTGAAGAGGAGGAGGAGGTGCAGGAGCTGTAGAATGTGTAGAATTGACCCAGGTTCTGCAATCTTCGGCGTCGGGAGGACGTGTTCTGTCCCAAGGTCCGACTGGGTCCCGGCTTCCACTATGTTATCCCAGTGTGCCGTCAACGAGATGTACCTCCCCACAAGCACTTGTCCACGTGTCCGTGGTTAGGTGGAAATTCCCAGTAACTGCATTGTTGAGGGCATGGCTAATGTTGTTGGACACGTGCTCGTGTAATGCGGGGACAGCACACCAGGTGAAATAGTGGCGGCTGGGGACCGAGTTCCAAGGGACAGCCACCGCCATCAGGTTGCGGAAAACTTCCGTCTCCATGAGACTAAAAGGCAACATTTCTAGCGCAAGCAGTCGCGAAATGTTCGAATTTAATAGTGTGGCCTGTGGGACGTTGGCTGCGTATTTGCACTTGCATTCCAAAGGACTGGGGTAGGGACAATTGAACACTGCGCTGGGACAAGGACGTGGATGTGCTTGCTGATGGTGCTAGTTGAGAGTGTGCAACAACAGGTGTAGGGCAGGAGGCATCTTTGCATGTGCCATGGACAGAAGATTGGCTTACATGCACAACAGCGGAAGAAGCAGTGGTGTCACCCGCAGACACTGTTCCTGGACCCTGGGGTTCGGCCCACTTAGCAGGGTGCTTTGCTGCCATGTGCCTGATCATGCTGGTGGTGGTCAGGCTGCTAGTTTTGCTACCCCTGCTGATGCTGGCCTAGCAGGTGGTGCAAATGGCCTTTTTGGGGTTGTCAGCAGAGTCTTTAAAAAACAACCAGACTCGGGAAGACAGAAACAGTTGTATTGGCAACTCCCATCCACCACACTGCTTCTTCCTGCCTGTTGTGGTGCTACGCCTCCCTCCCCCTGTGTGCTGCTGTCCTCGCTCTGTATATCCCCCTGCCAGGTTGGGTCAGTTACTATATGATCCACCACCTCGTCTTCCACTTTCGCACCCTGGTCCTCTTCCTGACTTTCTGGCAATTGTGTCTCATCATCGTCCACCTCTTGTGACAGTTTCCCACCGTCGCCTTCGTGTGACCACGGCTGCTCAAATATTTGGGCATCACTACATGCGATCTCCTCTTACCCCACTTCAAGTGGATCGGGCGAGTGGCCCGAATCTATAAATGGAAAAGTGAACAGGGTGGTGGTGGTGGTGGCTAAGTGACTGGTAGCATTATCTGCTATCCAACCAATATATTTTTCACACTGCTCTGTGTTCAATAGTGGTGTTCTGCGGTCCCCTATTAATTGGGACAGGAAGGTTGAGCGAGAAGATGTGAGTGTTTGTTGTGGCACAATTTCAGCTAGCCCACGGCCTTGGCCTCGTCCTCTGCATGCGCCATCATCACCATCACATCCACTTCCCTGTCCCTTGCCTCGCAACTTGCCCATTTTAAATAGAAGACAATATTTTCCACGTTCACTACAAATGGCTGCATTTGAACCGCAATGATATTTGATACGTGTGATGGACAAACCACAGTTTTAAATACCTGGCCTGTAGGTAACTATTTTTAACAGTGACCTTGTGTTAATAACTTCACTGACACACTGCAACAAAATTTCAATGGAGGCCAGAAATGGCAGAATTTTCAGCGCATTTATATGTGATCCGTGTGATGGACAAACCACAGTTTTAAATAGCTGGCCTGTAGGTAACTATTTTTAACAGCGACCTCGTGTCAATAACTTTACTGACACACTGTAACAAAATTTCAATGGAGGCCAGAAATGGCAGAATTTTTAGCGCACTTATATGTGATCCGTGTGACGGACAAACCACAGTTTTAAATAGCTGACCTGTAGGTAACTATTTTTAACAGCAAACTGGTGTTAATAACTTTGCTAACACACTGCAACAAAATTTCAATGTAGGCAAGAAATGTCAGAATTTTCAGCACACTTATATGTGATCCATGTGACGGACAAACCACAGTTTTAAATAGATGGATTTTTAGCGGTGTAATTAGGAAACGATCTGGCTATATTCTGCAGTGCCAACAAGCAAATGGAGCAGAAAAACAGTGTTCTCTGGATTGCTTTTTAATCAAATAATCAGGATTAAGATCCAAAAAAAATTATTCCTGGCCCCAGATACCTGGGGCTATTTCTAGAAATATCTGTAAAAGCACCAGCAGCAGACAGAACTGGAATGGACCCTCTTGCTATATGCACTGCAGTCTGCCACATACATTGCCTGCCTGCCTAGCACTGATATCTATGCAGCTGGATTAGTCCTCAGAAGGAACTAAGAAACAAGCAAATCTCTCCCTAGATTAGCAGCACCTCTCCCTACACTGCCTGATTCTGGAGTAGACTGTAACGCGCATGGCGCTGATATAGACCTGATGACGTTGTGAGGCCAGTCAATCACTGTAATGCCACAACTAACATGGCTGCGGCATTATAGTGTGTGTCAGACAATCCCTGCTTGTTCATTGGTGCTCTAAAGTGTGCCAAACATGCAGGGAGGGGACCCGAGCTCCCACTGAGCGCCAAGCATCTCGAGCGGTGAGATGTTCGGGCGAGCACCGAGCAGTAGAGAGCATGCTCGCTCATCACTAATCCTAAACTCTGCTGCTCGACTAATCCACCTGTCCCCCCGCTATTCCCCAGCCTCTCCTCTCTGTCAATCCCTTCACTGGTTCCCCATTGCCCAGAGACTCCAGCTCAAAACCCTAACCTTGGCATACAAAGCCATCCACAACCTGGCTCCTCCACACATCTGTGACCTAGTCTCCCTGTACTTACCTGCACACAACCTCCGATCCTCACAAGATCTCCTTCTCTACTCCCCTCTTATCGCCTCTTCCCACAATCGCATACAAGATTTCTCCCTTGCAACCCCCCTACTCTAGTACTTTCTACCCCAACATATCAGACTCTCGCCTACCTTCAAAAGGAACCTGAAGACCTACCTCTTCCAACAAGCTCACAACCTGCAGTAACCTTAACTCCACCATACTGCTGCACAATCAGCTCTACCCTCACCTTCTGTATCCTCACCCATCCCATGTAGATTGTGAGGCTTAGTGGGCAGGATCCTCTCTCTTCCTGTACCAGTTGCTTGTTCAAGATTATTGTAATTTTTTTTGCTATGTGTACCCCTTTTTCATATGTAAAGCGCCATGGAATAAATGGCGCTATATTAATAAATAATAAGAATAATAATAAGGGAATATATACTACTAATAATAATAAGGGAATAAAGGAAAATAATAAGGAATAAGGAAAATAATAAAGGAATAATAAGGGAATAAAGGAAAATACCAATAACACAAATATGCACTCCCAAACAACAGAGCGGAACACCGGGGAGTGAAGGAAGGAAAAAAACAAATAGGAGAGGAAGAAGATTTGCACACAACCGAATAACCAAGCAACAGTCTTTAGATAAACACTCCAAATACCTCCTCAAACAACCAACTCCTCCAGCTCCAGAGCAAGGCAGCTTGAAACTAACACTGGCATCCGTGATAGCCAGAGGCGAGTATATATAGGAGAGGGGAGAGACCAACACTGAACAGCTGAGACCATCAATACTGGAAAGCTCTAGAAGCTCTCAACTGAACAGTTTATCCCTGCACTGCTAGCAGAAACTTGCACCGTTTAATATGATGGTGAGGTTCTTCTAATCAGTGCAGGATTGCGGGAAATCAAATGCTGCGGTCTTCTGGCACGGTAAACCCATGGCACCAAGGCTTTGTAACGTTTCAGCATGTTCTTAATTGTGGACTTACATTTTGGATCTTTGTTTTTACGTACCTGTCCATTTACAATGACCACAGACAAGATAAAGATCCCCAATTCACCCAATTCACATCAGGACTACAACAGCCCAGGTACTTTCAGCTGTATCACATCTAATGTAGTGTACTTAATTATATGTACCAAATGTCCAGCTGGGGGTCGGTATGTAGGGGAGACAGGCCAAAAACTTATTACAAGGATGAATTCTCATCGCCACACAATAAAACAAAAAATAATAGCTCTACCTGTGGCCAAGCATTTTTATTTCCCTTATCACAGCATCACAGACATGAAATTATTGGTATTAAAAGGTAATTTTAAATCTCAGAGAGACTGAAGAATTTGGGAAGGAATATAATCTCATGCTGATCTTTGACACCTTCAGAGCAGGAATGAATGTGGATTTACGCCATTGTACATCAACTAAGGAATGCACTCCTCAGAACTGTGGCTTCATCACAACCCTGGACCAGACCTCAGTCACAGAACAATAAAACTTTCACACTCCTTATCTATGAACTGCTCCAATATTTACAGCCAGAACTGTTTATCTCCCTCCTACAGTAATAGCTCTGCTTTACGTCACCTGTCACATCTATTACATTATTTCTGTGTCCTATTGTGTATAAATATGTGACTCTTCAGATTTTGTGTTATACCATGCCTGATGAAGAGACCTGAGTAGTTTCGAAAGCTTGTAACTTGCTACCATCTTTTCAGTTAGCCATTAAAAAGTATTGCACTGAGGACTCTCAAATCTAAATATTTTTCTATCTACTAGCTAACACGGTACAAAAATATATATTTTCCCTGTTTTTACCTAGAAATTTATTCACAACTTCTTTAAAAGAATCCCAAGCCTTTTTCTCAACAGCTTTCATTTTTGTTTTGAACACCTCGTCTTTCATAACCTATGAGCTTGCAATAGAGCATGCCCGCAACATTCTCCTACTATAGTCATTGGGATTTTTTTTGTCTGTTTCATGTCCAAGTTTCTGCAGTAAAGCAAATCTCTACAGCTTTCATAATCATAAAAGGAAATAAAAGAAGTAGTTGTAAAAAATACATTTCTTTTACTATCTCACAGAAGGATTTTAGAAAATTGTGTTTGCCATGCATTGTATTTTTAATTTGGGATTATCCCTTTCCTTCTCAAGTTGTTACAAAATGTGATTTACAAGATCTAACAATATTTTTTTCTATTAAAAAAATTAAGATAATCATAAGATCACATTAAATACAAGAACAAAATGCACATACAGTCATGGCCAAAAGTATTGAGAATGAGACAAATAGTAATTTTTCCAAAGTTTACTGCTTCATTTTTTGTAATGGCAATTTGCATATACCTTGAATGTCAAAGAGTGATCAGCTTAACAGCAATTACTGTACTTGCAAAGTCAATATTTGCCCAGAAAATAAACCTTAACCCCCAAAACACATTTCAACATCATTGCAGTCCTGCCTTAAAAGGAGCAGCTAACATCGTTTTAGTGATTGATCCATTAACACAGGTGTGGGTGTTGATGAGGACAGGGCTGGTGATTAGTCATGATTAAGTAAGAATGACATCACTGGACACTTTAAAAGGAGGCTGGTTCTTGGTATCATTGTTTCTCTTCAGTTAACCATGGTTATCTCTAAAGAAACACGTACAGCCATCATTGCACTGCACAAAAATGGCCTAACAGGGAAGAATATCGCAGCTACAAAGATTGCACCTCAGTCAACAATCTATCGCATCATCAAGAACTTCAAGGAGAGAGCTTCCATTGTTGTCAAAAAGGTTCCAGGGCGCCCAAGAAAGACCAGCAAGCGCCAGGACCGTATCTTAAAACTGTTTCAGCAGCGGGATCGGACTACCAGCAGTGCCGAGCTTGCTCAGGAATGGCAGCAGGCTGGTGTGAGTGCTTCTGCACGCACTGTGAGGCGGAGACTCTTTGAGCAAGGGCTGGTTTCAAGGAGGGCAGCAAAGAAGCCAATTCTCTCCAGAAAAAACATCAGGGACCGACTGATATTCTGCAAAAGGTACAGGGAGTGGACTTCTGAGGACTGGGGCAAAGTCATTTTCTCTGATGAATCCCCTTTTCGATTGTTTGGGACATCTGGAAAACAGCTTATTCGGAGAAGAAGAGGTGAGCGCTACCACCAGTCTTGTCTCATGCCAACTGTAAAGCATCCTGAAACCATTCATGTGTGGGGTTGCTTCTCAGCCAAGGGAATCGGCTCACTCACAGTCTTGCCTAAAAACACAGCCGTGAATAAAGAATGGTACCAGAATGTCCTCCAAGAGCAACTTCTCCCAACCGTCCAAGAGCAGTTTGGCGCCCAACAATGCCTTTTCCAGCATGATGGAGCACCTTGCCATAAAGCAAAGGTGATAACTAAATGGCTCATGGAACAAAACATAGAGATTTTGGGTCAATGGCCTGGAAACTCCCCAGATCTTAATCCCATTGAGAACTTGTGATCAATCATCAAGAGACGGGTGGACAAACAAAAACCAACAAATTCTGGCAAAATGCAAGCATTGATTATGCAAGAATGGACTACTATCAGTCAGGATTTGGTCCAAAAGTTGATTGAGAGCATGCCAGGGAGAATTACAGAGGTCTTGAAGAAGAAGGGGCAACACTGCAAATATTGACTTGCTGCATTAACTCATTCTAACTGTCAATATAACCTATTGGTACTCATAATATGATTGCAATTATATTTCTGTATGTGATATAAACATCAGACAAACACTAATAAAAACCAGAGGCCAGCAGATCATGTGAAAATATCATTTTGGTGTCATTCTCAAAACTTTTGGCCATGACTGTACATAGGCAAATCTCATGTTCCGTGACTTGGAAATGAACCCCACAAATAGTAGATGTAAAATGTTTCATGTGCAGATATACTGACGACTAAATAGAGTTTGTTTCATGTGCTGGGGGGGATATTCCTGTGTTAAAGTTTGCTTACTTTACTCCAAGAATAACATCTATTACACGCATATAACCAAGCAATTTATTTAGCGCAATACAAGTTTGAGCTGATTACAAGAAAGGTGATTAGAAGTTTAGACCTTGCTGATCTGACTGTGGCATGACCCCGTGTATAAACCGACATACCACTATTCAATGTCTCCATTATTATGGGAAAAGAGGAAAAGGAGGATCAGATACCAGACGATAATATTAAAACTTGGATATCCTTCTAAGGTTAAAGAGCCCAGCTGTTTAGCAAGAGGAAAAGAAATAGATTGATGTCCTTGTGGAGTATGGCTGATGTATGGGGTGTAGATCTTCTAGGAACCCAGGAAACAGACTTTTTTTTATCTGAAAAGCAGCATTATATATAGATTTAGGTATAATCATGGCTAAAACAGTAGGCAGCTGATACTATTAATACATAACTAGTATGTGTCTTATTGGAAATTACACCATCATCAAGTTTATGTTTCACACAAATTTTTCTCCATGGATATGTCTAGCCAGAGGAGTGTCGGCTCATAAACTTAAAATAATAGGTACACTTGTACAACCTACTGTGGCTTTTTGTGGGATACGCAGTTATTTATGGTAATCATGATAATTGGAACCAAAATGAGTGCATGTTACCTTAATATGCAGTATGCTACAAGTTTCTTTCTTTGATAATGTAAAAAATTTAGGATACAAGTTGATTTAGATTCAGACGTTGTCTGTAGTTGCTTGATGCAAGCAGGACAGCGCTTAACATCTCTCTGCCCTTAATCACTTCCTCAGTATTTTGTTTATTATGGGTCGCCAGTCTTTTTTCTTTCTGCGAACATTTGGTTCCCATTAGAGTGCAATCCACTCTGTTATGCTACATAATTGCTTTAATAACAAACCAGAGAAGAGCTTAAAAGACCAATTTTTTCCACTGCTATGGAGGAAAATCTAACACGACCCAAAAGACAAAAGGATCTGGGATATTGCATAATTTTATTTTAACCCTTTTTGCATTGACAATTTTTTTTTTACAGGGTAATCACAGAGCTTCAATAGTCAAAAATAAATCCAGGCATAAGTGCGCCCTTGGACAACCTTCAATTTTTCATACCGCGTTTTTCAAGTTTTTAGTACGAAAATAATATATTTATGAGTAGCAAGAAGATCATTCTGGAGCAGTACCGTACATATTAGTGAGGGAGGAGGGAGAAGCAGCTGCAAGTTTGTGATTCAGTGAAGCCACTTAATGGGGAGAGGAAGCAACAGGGGAGAAACATATGACTGGCTTAGAACAAACAACATAGCTTAGGAATCACACCAGGAAGAGCATGAAGAGAGAAAATATGCATTTACACAAATATATTGTATAAAACTGTTGTGCCTGCATTACATCTAATACATATATACTTGCTGACTCATAGATCATACTGGAGGCTTCCTGGGAAGAGGGAAACCTCTCAGACTATTGAAAGAGATTGAAAATCTCCCATGCGCCACTTAAAGCCATCCTAAACCTTCCAAAAAGAAGCATTGCAGGAAGGGTCACTGTACCTTCATTTGATGGAGAACAGGCATCAAAAAGTACAATGAATAGGGTGTGGGATAGAGTGTGTCCTCCGATATTCATTGTGTTCCAGAATCTCCCAGAAAAGTTGGCAAGTAAGAATACATACTAACAGATAAGTAAAGACGCCATATTAGAGAAAAGTCTGTTGAACCTGCTCATTTTTATGGGATTGGTCAAACATCTAATGTGTATGGGGTCCTCCTATTTTGCACCTGACGGATGACTCCGAAGAGAGTCTCGCAGCGGCTCTCTCAGGGAGACCACAAGAACGCCGTCTGTGTATGGGGTGTCAGATAGATGTTGGTCGAACAATCTATCTAATGTCATAACATAAGTTTGATTATTTTATTATACTGATATGTATTTGAAAAAACAGCAATGTTCACCATGATATCCCCCTACTTCACTCATTATGTCCCATATTCATTATGTCCCATACTGCAATCCAAAATATTCAGCAAATGTGGGAGGTATCCACATTATTTGTAAACCACAAAAGAAAGGTATAAAAGGACTACAATATTATCAAGTATGATTAATATATTTTATTACATTCAAATACAGACAAAATAAAAACAGACAACAAGACAAACAATTAAAAATATAAACATAAATAAAATTCAGCTCAGGAGGGGGGAGGGGGAAGCTCACAATAAATATTGCACATGGATCTCCTATGTAAAAGAGTATAGATTTTTATTATTATATGTGCCAGCCAAATTTGATTAACGGTAATTGAATATATAATAATTAAATATACATGATTCACCTCTAAATAGCAGCAAAAAAATAAAAATAATATATATTATAGGGAACACTAAAGAATACCAAAAAATCAATATATATAAATTAACATAAAGTGCTTGTGCAATAAATATATATATGTAAATTGATTGCCAGGTGTATAAATACCATAGACGAAGCGAGGAGCGAAACGGCGTTGGAGTGGTGTGAGGGGGCCGGGGTATATCTTCAATCTTACCTTTATTATCATGGTCTCCTTTGTTTGTTATATTATCTATGTAACCCCTTGTTTTGGGGCTTAGACATGACTTGATTCTCTGCAGCCAAAACCTCTTTTTTGATGGTTCCATTCTTCAAGCAGCGTTTAATTATTGTATCCTTTTTTCTATGGTATTTATACACCTGGTAATCAATTTACATATATATATATTTATTGCACAAGCACTTTATGTTAATTTATATATATTGATTTTTTGTATTCTTTGGTGTTCCCTATAATATATATATTTATTTTTATTATTTTTTTTGCTATTTAGAGGTGAATCATATATATTTATTTATTATATATTAAATTACTGTTAATCAAATTTGGCTGGCACATATAATAATAAAAATCTATACTCTTTTACATAGGAGAGCCATGTGTAATATTTATTGTGAGCATCCCCCTCCCCCCTCCTGAGCTGAATTTTATTTATGTTTTATACATTTTTAATTGTTTGTCTTGTTGTCTGTTTTTATTTTGTCTGTATTTGAATATAATAAAATATATGAATTACACTTGATAATATTGTAGTCCTTTTATACCTTTCTTTTGTGGTTTGCATTCAGAGTTTGAGATATTTTGATTTATTTTTTGAAATTTGTGGTATTTCCTTCTCTTTATAGGATTTATTCTACACATTATTTGTACCTCCTCCCTGACAAGTGCTTGAGCACATTAAACAAAATATTCTTATATAGATACTATGCTTTGTCAGCAACAGACATTAGGAACGTTATACCGTACCTCAATTAGCTAAGCTCTTCCCTCAACCAGTCCTCGGATGAAGAAAAGCAAGAGAATTTGGACCCTTATTTCTCTACTTGCCTGTATTTATGCTCACACTTTATCTTAAAAAAGGACTTATCAGCTCTCCATACAGGAACAGGGGAGTGGTATGTGTTCTATGCCCAAGCTCTGTCTGCCTAATACGTTTTTCGATGCCCAGTCTCTTTCTGATACCATGAGTGTCCTGGCATTATGTATAACAAACAAGAAATTAGTGCATCTGCAAAAATTCTAATTTACAGATTTACTTGAATTTTTACAGGAAATTTGATTTGCATAAAAAGTATTAAATGTAAATTAAATATGCATAATTATGTTCTGGGATCTTTCTCAGGGCGTCTGTGTTCTCACCTGAACATCTTGACAACTTCTGGCACTTGCCACTTTTGGCACCTCCTCTGATGTGCCCATGATATCATGACTTGGCATGAGGTCTCACATGACACCATGATATCATGGGGCCTAGACTGCACAGCAGGCACTGAAGATGGCTGGAAGAAGGCATCAAAGTTGCCCAGTAAAGACTGGACTGAAGAAGGTGACCGAACCAAAGCATGGGTGTCAGGTGATGGCCAGGTAAGTATTTTTTTTTTCATTTTTTTTACGCCTTTATAATCACGCAAAATGGCAGCTGGCTGCTTGACATTTTGTTGGTTTCACCTGAAGCAAATAAAAAAAATCAGATTTTGGCAAATCTGTTATAGTTAATATGGTTGAAAAAAGACAATTGTCCATTGCGTTCAACTGAGTGATAAGAAAGGGCAAAGGTAAGGGGCACATGAAAAACCAAAATGCATGATCCAGTCCACTCCAAAATAGATAATCTTTCCATTTCCCTCCTGATCCCAATTCAATCCACTGAGCCAAACATTCAGAAAATAACCTTACACATTTGCATAAGCATTTATTTTCTTCTAAAAAAAATTTAGGCCTGTTTTGAAACCATCAATGGTTTCTGCTGTGACCAGCTCCTGAGGTTGATTATTCCACAGATTAAGGCCACATTCACACATTCAGTATTTGGTCAGTATTTTACATCAGTATGTGCAAGCCAAAATCAGGAGTGGAACAGTCAGAGGAAAAATATAATAGAAACACGTCACCACTTCTGTATTTTCACCCACTCTGGAGTTTGGCTTACAAATACTGAAGTAAAATACTGAATGTGTAAACGAGGCCTAATAGTTCTTATGGTAAAGAAGAAAGTAGAAACACTGGAAAGACAATATTATCACAATTGAAGGGAAATCTTCAAAATAATTTTCAAATTGATTTGAAAACTAAATCACATTTCTTCCCCTTAGAAAGCAAGGTCCATCACTTGAAAACCTTTAACGATGTGATCCTGAATAAATTCAGATCTATATCTGATCTGGAACCACGGTCTTCTAAGAGTACATGTAATCTAACTCCCAATGAAAAAAATGCATTACGCTCTTTGAAAGAAAATAATAATATAGTCATCAGACCCACCGATAAGGGCGGTGGAATACAAGATTTTATGGACTATCAGAAAGAGGCTATCCGCATCTTATCTGATACAGCATATTATAAACTGTTGAAGAGTAATCCCATTCCTGACATTATCCCAAAGTACAATCTTTTTATCAACCAAGCATTTGAAGTTGGAGTTCTTAACAAAAAAGAAAAAAAGTTTATTTTGGTGAAACATCCTGCAACTCCGTTTATGTATCATCTTCCCAAAATTCACAAAGATATTAAAAATCCTCCAGGGAGGCCAATAATCACTGGAATCTGATTACTAACAAGTGATTTAGCAGAGTACATTGATAGGATTATGCAATCCCATGTCCTGCAGTTACCTAGTCACATCAGAGATTCCTCTCATTTGATTGAGCTACTCCAACACATTAAATGGAATCCCTCCTACATTTTTGTGACACTTGATGTCACAGCCCTTTATTCTAACACATCTCACAATATAGGTTTGTCATGTTTTGAAAAATATGTGTCAATGGACGAGAGACTATCTTGTGATCAAAAATGTTTATTCAAGGGGCTCTTGCATTTATACTGAACAATAACTTTTTTACTTTTGGAGGGGATTTTTACCAACAAATCAAAGGGACTGCCATGGGCTCAAAAGTCGCACCTACTTATGCTAATTTGTTTATGGGGGTCTTTGAAGAAGTATTAATTTACAAGGGGCAGTATAGGGATAGTATGATTTTATACAAAAGGTTTATTGTCGATATATTTATTATTTGAGATAATTCAATAGACAATTTAAAGCATTTTGTGAGGGATTTAAATTCCAACAATTGGGATATCACTTTCACTCTTAATTTTAACTATGATGGAATCCATTTTTTAGTTTTAGCGATTTTTGTCGCCAATAACGATATTTGCACAAAAACTTTCTTCAAAGAGGTGAACGCCAATAGCTATATCCATTTCAAAAGTGGTCACTATACTAAATGGTTCGAGAACATACCGCTAAATCAGTTTAAAAGGATAAGGAAGAATTGCACTTTAAATGCTGATTTTGTGCGCCAAGCAGATGTTTTAAAACAGAGATTTGAGGAGCAGAAGTATCCAAAGGAACTCATTAAACGTGCCTTTATCTAACACAAAAAAAATCTTAATCAAAGTCAATTAGTTACTAAAAAAACAAAGAAATACAGATACAATTGGAAAATGCGAAAGAAATTTCGTTACCCCCTATAATGTGGGGTATAAAAAAATCCGCAATATTATACAGGATAATTGGCACATTCTTTTGAATGATCCTATTTTGAGAAAAACCATACCAAAAAATCCCTTGGTTACTTTTCGCAGAGCTCCCAAGCTTAAGAATATTCTAGCACCC